>NC_142584.1:56939856-58210481 GCF_965207765.1 Zootoca vivipara
ATTTTTGGAGAAAAGAAGAATATGCTATTAAAAAAGTAAGGGTTTTTTTTTTTACAGCTATGAATATTCAAAACACGTCAGAGCACAGGAAGTAGCAGTCATGCCTACAGGAATAAGTACAGCAGGAAGAGACCAGGTGCCTATTTAGGCTTTTTGGAAGTCTAAATATTAGAACACAGAAACAAATATTCCTGAGTTACAAGTGCAGATGCTGGTTCTCATGCACAGCCAGCCTTGGATGTAGAACAAATGGGCAGCTACGCTGTATTACTTATGTCTGTACAGCCTGCTGAACCATTTTAATGCTGTGACTTGATAGCTGTCAAGCAGATGAATGTAGTTCAGTTCTCTGCATGGTGAGTTTTCATTGTATCATGTTAACTCTTTTGAATTGTTTGGGTGACTAAGCTTACATCACACCGAGACCTACACAGATGTTTGCTGGAGACCTTTGTCCATGCTGTGGGTTTCTCACCTGCTAAATAGGAAGCAATTAGTACCGATTCATGCTTTTTAAGTACTGCTTGAAAATTCAGTTAAGGGGGATACATTTTGGGGTTATTGTAAATAAGTGGTGGTGCAGCAGTTTTAATAAGGTCAGCTGTAATGTTACATGAATTGATCCAGAGGGGGCGGGAATTGTGTGAGTGACAATATGCATACTAAAAAGGGGGCTGTATAAATATTGTTAAATTCCAGAAAGGTTTTAACATGAATAAATTTGCATGAAAGAATACCTTGCATCTTCTCTGAATGAGGGTAGTGATTCAGCATCACAAGGCAGAAATAGATTTCTCTCTATATGCAAAATTTCCAGTAATCTGGACTTCAGCATTCTGCATACTTAGTCTCAAGAAAGAAGACATCCTTAGAACTGTGCTTTAAGACATAACCAGAAGGACAGGACGGGACTATATTGCATTGCATAATTGTAAAGCAGCATGCAGAAATCGAATTTTGAAAGAATCGATCTACAACATTCATAGGAGGTGAAAACAATAGCTAGGCCCAGTGATTCTGAATTCAGTGTTGCTTCATTGACTTGAAGGAAATTGACAATATTTGGGGCCATTCATAGCTTACACTAAAGATTGGTGTCAACGCACCTAATGGTATTCATACTTTATTGTTGCTGATCAAGAATTATTTCTCACCTTCATTGTATTTCTTCTGATTTACAGCAGCATGCTAGTGTGTTCCATTCGGTATTGATCAGGCTTGTATCTCAAAACCCATAAACAAATTAAAATCCATTTGCAACCCACCAGCTATACCTAAGAAGTGGCATTGTGCAGCCCAGAAGACAGGTGGCTCTGTCTTGCTGTGACACCGGCATTCTTCAAAAAGTTGTGCATTGTTGAGGCCACAGCCCCTCTTTCTCTGGGAAAGGTGAAATAGAAGCCTCATTACTATGGGACCCCACTATGTAGTTTTTAACTGGGAAGTTAAAAAGGACTTAAATATGACCAAGTAAGTTCCTTCTCCAGCTAATGGGCATGTCACACAATCATTCTCTTTGTCTGGTTGGCTAGATCCGTCACCCCCAAATGCCAGTCATTGTTATGATTCCCTGCCTTTTAGTGTTTTTAGCCAATGAATGAAGAGGATAGTCTCTCTTCCTCCTCCTCCTCCTCCTCCTCCTCCTCCTCCTCCTCCTCCTCCTCCTCCTCCTCCTCCTCCCTCTCCCTCTCCCTCTCCTTCTCCCTCTCCTTCTCCCTCTCTCACCCCCACCTTCAGATACCAATTGTTCCAGTAATGAATTTGTTGTGGTTACCTCTTACATTGGAAGGTAGATTATCTTTAGCAACTTAAATCAGTATTCTTTGTGACCACCAAAGAATTTATGGATTTGGTTAGAAATGATCAGCTGGACTATTCTTTTCAAATAGGCTTTTAACCTCCAAGGGTAATGGAATTTACCTGTGTTTATGTTACCTGCCTTCATGGTTGTGTTTATTTTTAATTAATTCCCCAGTTTAAGGAAGAATCTGAATCAAAAAGTAAGTAAAGATAATCCATGAAATGGCATTAACTGTTAAAGCCTTCATGGATATAAATATCTCAACCAACCTATTTATTAGGAACATCCAAGATTAGGTGGTTGCCCATTGCATGTTCTATATGTGTTCTTTCTTGAATGAACAGACCCTCTGGATAGAGCAGGAACATTTTGCCAGTGTGTATTTTCCCCCAACTCACTTTAGCCTCCAATTCACAGGCTTTGTGTTTTCACCTCAAATAGCAAATGCCTGAGCAAAAAATCAACCTACATCTGTAATAAATAAAGCTATGGCCATTTTCAATCCAGATTGTACTCACTGCATTGAGGGGGGGCACTGTGACTGGTACTGCAACCACCTTGCCCTGATAAGCTACGTTCTACAAGATGTGTCATTTTAACATTATGTTTCCTAACCTAGACTCCTTTGGGAGGAAAGGTGAGATACAAATTTAATAAATATATAAAGCCTACCTGTCCTTCACTCACCTAATTGGCACTAGCAGACTCCCTTTCTCTGTGTCTCTCTGAGATACGGTTTGTTACTTCCAAACTTGTACCTTACCGAATACACAGAACCAAGTTTTGAGTAAACCCGATAGAGAAAGTTGCATGTTGAAATGAAAATGTGCAAGCCAAACTGCACCTAAGTTGCAGAGTTTCTGAATGCTTGTCACATGTCTACTTACTATTGGTTCCCAGTGGCCTAAACAGCCCACTGGATTCAGATGAATTGCTTACATTTTATTAAGTCTGGCAGTTCTGTATTTCACCATTGATTAGATGACCTAGGAGCACTGTAGGTTGTCGTCCGCGGATTGAAAAAGGATTGGCACTGCCTGCCAAATTAGGCTGGATTGCCGGGAAATATCAATGTATGCTTCCAAGGATTTGACAGAAATTAATAAAGTCAAAAGTTTCTTCAAGGTAGTCAGTGACATCATGAGAGCAATTTATTTTCTTTCAGTCTAAGAAAAGCAAGGCACTATTTTTATTAGTGTAAAAAGCAGCATTTAAAAGTAGCTATCACTTATTGTGGGCACAGTGTAATAATAATAATAATAATAATAATAATAATAATACCCCACCCATCCAGCTTGGTGGCAATAAACTGAAGCTCAGCAATTTGCCCCTCTTTGGATAACCTGATACATTATTCCCATTAAGAATGGAGATTCAGTACCTATATTGAAAAGAGAAATAGCCCAAAGTGTGATGCCTCATTCTTCCCCATATAATGTTATGAATACCTGTGATCATGATGGAGCACATTCTTTTTCTAAACAACTGTGTTATATGAAGTTAACATATCCTGGAACTGCTTGGCAACTTTGAAGAATATGAACTGACCTGGCCTAGTGGTTTCTTTTAAAACTTGAGTCCTCTAACTGCATTAGTTAACCGCAGGATTCTTAACCAAAATGCCATATTTATTTTCCTGTGCTCTGAAAGTAAAATTACAGAATTTGTTGCAGCAACAGCCTAAACCCTGGTCCATTACTTACACACAGTAGCATCCACACTTTAAAAACAACAAATGTTTCTGCAATAAAAAATATTGGGACTCAGTCACCGAAACTGCATTTTCCAAAATTCCTAGCTTCACTCCTACAGTTAACAGACTCCCGAACCTATTCCTATGGTAAAGGATCAGGTGTGAAATGCCTCTCTGCTATGCATAGCCTGTTGCCAATCTTTGAGGTCACCAACCTTGTGGGCCTGTGGGCACATGTAGCATTCTGAGAGAGAGGAATAGTGGGCATCCAGCACATTTCACCCCCTCTTTCTCATGTAAGAATTAAGAGAACCACTTGCCACCTCCGCACACATACTACACACAGGTGCAGAATATTACACATACATGCAGCACACAGCATGCATATATATACAGATGCAGACACACAAAACATTCATGCATGCATAACGAGACACACAAATATGCTCACTCAGTCCAATTTCCTACGCCCAAACAGGCTTTAAAAAAGTATTTTAGCTTTTTCAAGGCTATTGGGAGGATAATCTTCCCAGGGGAAAGGGTTAAGCTTTCCCTCCATCAACCCCGCCCCTAGCTTTAATCTCCACAACAACCATACAAATATGAGCTTAATTGATGCTGGCGGGTTCGGTTCATATGGAGGGGTTTCATCTAAGCAGTCATGACTCCACCCCCAAAAAACCAGGGGGCATTTGTGGGGCACAGATGGTGAGGGTACAGTCTCAGAATGCGTCCTTTGCCACATTCTGGCTTGAAAGATGCTTTCTGTTGGCTGTGATTTTCAAGCCTTTTTTCAGCAGGCAGGAAGGCAGGTGGAGAAGCACTAGGGTCCTCTCAGTGTCGCCAGAGAACTCATTGTATTTGTGTGTGCATGCCAACAATCTCAACTTCACAGGGGTGGTGTTGCGCCACTTGAGACAAAACAGGAAATGCTGCCCAGCTCTGCCACCACCAGCAGCAGTGTAGAAGCAGCTTCAGCATCGTGCCAATTTCTGCAAGATCCCATGAGGCCTTGCTGGAAATCAGCACTGATGCCAGCACTGCTTCTATGCCATCAACAGATGTGGTGGGCAGGGTGCCTGCAGGGGCACTGCCTCAGGGACTTCTTCTACCCAAAATGGCTGCTTCAACCCACCTCATAGGTGAGCATGACCTGCAATTTTAATATCTGTCAGTAGGACACGGGAGGTGCATCATGCATGCACCTCAAGAAGAGACTTTGAAACCTTGTGATGCCAAGAACCAGGTTCTAGGTGTTCATTTCTTTGACTATCATTGTAGGGATCATGGGCTTGGGGGGGGGTCTGTTGTTTGTGAGTGTGTGTGTGTTAAAGTGAATGACAGTTCAGAAATGTGCCACCCACACTTTCCTGGGCTGCTTCTGCCCCCTGTTGACATCTGTCTGTCTTGGGAGACAATGGAAGAGTGTGCCTCTGGGGACTGAAGTCAAAGCTTCTGCCCCACAACCTACTCTTCTATTAACCGCACCCTATATTCCCACTGATGAGCTGAGTAGCAAGTGAACGGTGTGGGTCTTCATAAAAACAGCAGGCTATCCTACTTTTCACCACTGGCAGCTATTCCTCTGGATGATCTGGCCAAGGATTGGCCTCTGGAACACTCAGCCATAAGTTGTGAGGGGGCACTTTGGGGGATAAAGTTGCTCAGCTCCTTAGTGCTTTAGATATCTTGAATAAGCAGTCAGTGTGTGTGGTACAACTTAATGTTTAGCCTGCAACAAACAAATGTCGATACCATCTAAATTGGAGAAGGCAGGTCTAAAGTAGTGTTGTTTTGTTTTGTTGTTTTTTGGTGCAGCCTAGGCTTATATAGTTCCACTAAATTCAGTGAGGCATATTCACAGGTAAAAATGACACCTTCTTGAAACTTCTTTTTAACTTTAAAAATATCACTTGTTCAGTGTCCTTGAAATTACTTGACCCATTTATTATTAATTTTATACATTCATTTCCCCCCCTTGGGATTTCTTCCAATATAGATCTCATACCATAGACTCCCCAGCTGACAGGCTGTAAATAGTCTTCCTTTGAGGCTAATTGGCTATGATAGACAATTTTTAACCATCCGTTCCCAAAATGGAATCTTAAGAAGTAGTCCTCTATTATCTGTGTTCTGTATGCTTTGTGATAAGTTTGTCATGGGGAGAACTGACAGAGTGCCTATTAAACTGAAGTTCAAAGTATAGAGATCCTTTATCTGATCCTGCAGTTCTTGAACATTTTAGCCAGGAGGTATAGGTACAAACCTTTTGCATTCTTCATATTTTATCTTCCATGGCAAGGTTTCATTAAAGCAACTGGAAAGGTATATCAGAATTTTTCTATATCAAAATATTTTTTAAAAAACCCTTGCCTCTTACAAGGGCTTGTAGCTTCTGCACAAAAAATAATGGTATGATAAAAAGTGTCAGAACAGGCTGGCACTAGAGTTGAAAGAGTGATTGGAAAGTAGTAATTCTAATCTAAAGAACATTCAGCATGTTCTGCAAAAGAGGCTGCACTGTAACGTGTATTACTTTTCATATCTTCAGGAGTTATACCTGCATATAAAGTCAAGCTAACTTTATGATGATCTTAACAGCCAGAATTAAAGCACGTTCAGGCCTGTGGTATGGAACACCGTGAAACAAGTGGTACTGTGTTTGTATTCTGTTATTCACATTAAATTTTACACATTGAGAATGTGTTGGGCATGAATATAAAATATTTGAATCATGCTATAGCGATTATAAAATGAGAGAAATGGATTATTCTCTTGTTGCCAGCAGAATGGCTTTCACACCACAGAACATCTCTCTCTGTTTGTGTGTAGCAATGTGATATAAATGGGGGGGGGGAACCAAGCAGTAAATCAAGAAACCCAAGGGAACATGTTTTGGGATCGCATTGTGGTGAAAAGTGGTTCATTCATGTGTGTGTGTGTCTTTTGGTGGCAGTCTTATTGGAAGCATTTTTCTGATTTGCATATGTGTCAGCTATATGTGTTCTCTTGTACCTTCTGTCATAGCAAGAAGAATCAACACTAGTCCTGCACATTATCTGAAGTCCTTTTGATTTGCAGGATTGTGTGCTCCCGACATAAAGATTGTAGCTTATGCTCCATGAGAGCTGCAACACTGCAGACTTCTGAGACATGGGTAATGGGCTAGGGTGTCTCCTTAGTGCTAAGCCCAGAGACACTGTTGTCAGACATTGACTGTTTTCTGATCTATAGTTCTCACAGAGATGGTAATCTTGTCTCTGGGTTGAATCACTTCAGGCTGCAGGTGAGATCTCAAGCAGAACTGGGACCATGAAGGGACTTTAACTATTTGCCTATGCCAGGGGTCCCCAGAATACGACCCGGAGGCCACATGCGGCCCCAAGGCTCTTTTATGCGGCCCCTGGGGACCCCCGCCGCCACCCGCTCTTACCGGCGTGGTGCGGTACGGCTGCCAACTTCCAACCCGGAAAAGTGACGGAAATAGCTTGTGCGCATGCGTCATTTCCGGTGTACTTTCGGGTCGGATGAGGCTTCTGCACATGCGCACAAGCTATTTCCGGCGCTTTCCAGGTCGGGAGTGTGCCAGAAATAGCGTTTACGCATGCGCATGGGCGCACACAACCGCACGCTCCTGCGCCCCCGCACACGCCCCCCCACCCTCCAGACCACCACGCAATCCGACCCAAAGCCGGGTAAGTTTGGGGATCCCTGGCCTATGCCTTGGTCCCAATCTGAATTGCAGGTGTTTCTGACAGCTTTTTACAATTTGAGGAAAGTGTGAGATAAATCCAGCCTCATAAAACAAACATACTTAACTCTAATCAATGCATTGGAGGGGGGGGGGATTAAAACAATAGAGTATGCTGTCCTGCCAGATTTAGCTAGATAATGCATTTGGGAGGAAGGACTACTAAACTTTTTGTTCTCCCACTTTCCACAATACTTTTTTTCTATGTCTGAATTGGTTGCTCCAAGCCCAGACCTCATGACTTTGGCAAGCCATCTTTGTATTTCTATACAAATAATTTATAAATTTTGAAACTAATTTACCAATTTTGAAACTGCCTGTCTTTTCTTGATGCTATATGGAAAAGCACATGAATCTGACCTTTGCTGCATTTGTAAGTAAACCATATTTAACTTACCAAACATGTGGTCTCTTTTGATGCTAAGGGAAAGTGGGAAGCTTTGGAAGAAACTTAGAAGGGGATATTTTAAATGTCTAACGGCCTGTATTTCCATGCTTTACTTTGCTGCATGTTTTGCGATTTTAAATTTTTGCTGGAGTTTCCTCACCAAAGAATACTTGTCCCAAACCTGGATTTAGGCATCCAGGGAAATCCCCCTTTATTCTTTAACCAAATTTACTACTAAAAACCAACAGAAAGTTCCCATCAATAGAAGTTTTTATTCCATTGCAAATAGCCAAGATGCCTCCCCCACCACACCACACCGCAATGTGGACCATGGATCAGAACCATGGTGTGGGCAGAGGGCTAATAACCAGGACCCTGGTGCTGATTATTTATTGGGGGGGGGATGCATGTCTTGGCTAAAGATGAGAATAAAGTTTAGTCTAGCATGGCCCTAAATTTCTTCTTCTTTGCCAGTCTTTGTATTTCTTCTCCTAGATTTCTGCAGTGTCCTTCTAGAACAACTTATGTACTGAAAATAAATAAAAAAATTCTTTGTTTTCTGTGAGCTGGAGAGCAGGTGTTATTGATAAACATAATTCATATCTCCATGATGGATTTCCCGGCTTTTACCCATTTTGTAGCATGAATTAGGGCTGTCCCATCATATCTATGTCCATGTAACTGAGGGACTGGGACTCGCAAGAGGATGGTAATTTCTACACTGGCTCTAGTCTAGACATTCCTGAGTTTATGATAAATTGGAAAGTTACATGAGACCTGATTAGAGTCTCAGCCAAGGAGTGTGAAACAAAATAGGTGAACAGAATGCAATGACAGAAATGACAGATTCTGGGAATTGATATTTATATACTGAGCATTTTACTTGTATCACTGGGCTGGATCAGCAAAATATTCTGGTCACATGATGTCTTTCACCGCTTAACTTATGGGGGGCATGAGGAAGCTTTCTGTGTTTTCTGTCTTCTATGAAGCATTAGATATCTGCTTTGAAGCAAAAATTATATTGTATGAAAGTCTCTGTTGAAGATTCATTCAGGGATTTTCATGCAATTCATTAAAATTTCCAAAGGACCAAATGTAGGTAAAGACAGTAAGAGGTTTTTATGATAATTATCATGGGAAAGAATTTTAACATTATAATTGACTATGGTGTGATTTAAAATAATTTACATTTGGGCTGTGAATAAATTGTTCCAGTAGATGTACTTTACTATCCATTCTTTTTATTTGCATTTTCCCAAGAAGGGAGAGGGTAGAACATTTCATAATGGACTGAGCTTGGAAATTATAACACAGGTTTCTCCTAAAAAGCTGGTAGTTTAACCATTAATTATAAAATTAGAGATTGAACTATCCTTTCTTCCTCTAGTGTTTGCCTTCAGAGCTTTCCCTCCCTTTGCAGAGTGGGTGCAGAGAAGTAGCAGGTGGGGAAGTTGTCAACCTTTTCTTCATCTACCACTTCCCCTTCTCAAAGCACATAATAATTGTGACACTGATTTATGTAGGTCAGACCTGGCCTAGATCATTTGTAATCTACCAAGCCAAAGGCAACTCACCAGCCTTGTACTGTGGCCTGTCAGGTGCTGGACCACTCCGTTGCTTGTCACCTGAGAGAGCTAGTAAAAACAGGAGGATTATCAAGCCCCAGCCTGCTCGCCTGGTGGGCTGCATTGGCCTTCGTATGCAAGCTTGTTACTGGTTAACCAAATTCCGAGAGAGTCAAAGCACAAAGCAGAGTTATGCCTAACAACATTATAATTCACTAAGAACCTGGTAGAATAATAAAAAGTGTTAATTGCCCACCTAAAATATAAGTAAAAAGGAGAAGTCCAAATGTCAGTTAAGTCTTAAAGCTCACTTGAGTTTGATGTGAAGATAAAATAGATAGGTGGAGAAACAAATAATCACCAAGCTCAATAGGAAGAGATTTATTTAGTGCCTCTTATACGCCCCTGCCTCCAAGGAGTTCAAGGACTGATAAATAATAAGCAAATAAGAATTATGCTGGATCAAGACTGATTTGATTTGTCAGGTTCCCACAGGAGTCAACAGTAGGCCCTTAACTAGGGGTACAAATGAAGCCCTTCATGGGCAGCAGCATAGTGTTTGCAGGTACTGGGTTGGTAGCCCCCAGACTCCAGACTCCCCTAAGATTGGCAGTGGGTGACCCCACTGGGGATCATTGGAGAGGGGTGCCTGATTGGTAAAGAAAGAGGGACACCAGCAGCCTATTCTCTAGACTGAACCATTCGCTTGCTAAACTGAGCCCAAGAGCTAATGTTTGAGGACAGAGGGAGAAAGCATTGAGAAAAACCAGCTGTAAACACTGTTATTATGTAACAATACGTACCGTTTCATTACTGTTGGGCTCCCTTTTGAATTTATTTTTTAATTTAATATTGGACCACCTTGAGCTCCCCCATCTTAAAAACACATTTGGGGCCCAAGTGTGTTTGAATTTTCCACTATATCAATGACTTTATATTCATTATCTTTAAAAGGGGTGGGGATCATCGGGTTGTCTTTATTTTTATTATGCATTTTGTGTTTTTTATATTGTGATTTTATGTTGTGAACTGCTCTGACATCTACGGGTATAGGGCAGTACTGTATACAAATTTAATTTAAAAAATAGCAATAACAATAATCTCCTGTAACCATATGAATATGGTTTTAAATTCCAATTCTTGCTTTAAAAAAAATTGAAGTTCAACTCAAGTTTGGAATTTTTTTTGTCACTCTAATACTTTTCCAACTATATTTTCCATATCATTGGCAAAATTATTGGGCACTATCAGAAAGATGGCTGGCTTATTTGCCCTCCCCCTTCCTGTCCTCTGATTTAGCAACAAATTAGCAATATCTTCCCTGGGTTAGCTTTTCAGCTGATTGTGTATTTGCCTAATGTTGCAGTACAACTCAGATTTTTCTATCTGGAATTGTCAAGTTTATTAGCGATCCTGATACGCATTACATAATTAAATTCTTTCATCTTCTTTGACTGGTTAAACTATTAAAGGAAAAAAATCATTGGACACAATCCAGCCTACCTTAGTTATGCGCAAGGAGGACTGGGTGCAGACACCTTTAAATGGATGCCTGCTGCTTATCATGAAGATCTGCATACCATAATAATGGCAGACCCCTCCATCCCACCCAGTGGGAAAGGGTAAGAATGACCTCGAAAGCTGCATGAATGAGCTATATTGGAATTATTCTCACGAGAGGTAGTCACATAAAACTTCATTACTGTATAGGATAGCAACAATTTCTAACTTAATATTGGAATACTTTGATTTGAGCATTGCATAGAGCAAACCAAATTCATATCTCTCCAAAGGGGTTCAATTTCTTTTTATCCTAAATTTTTCAACATTAATTTTAACTTCAAAAGTGTCATTAAGGAAGTGGTAATCAAAGCAATGGTTAAAGTACAGTACAGAAAAAAAATACGGTATGAAATATTGCTATGTTCACATAGATGTTTCTATTTTACTTATGGGTATGTTTGATTTTAAATAGGGAGCAGGAGGGTCTGAATCCAGCCACTTGGGTCCCTAGATGGACATGATATCAGTTTATGTTTAATGGACTTACATGCACATGGCCCCAGTCATAGATAGTCCTGCTCTTCTCTTCATAGGAAATATAATTTCCTTTTCACTGAGTAAGAAGATGCTATGGAGAAAGAAATCTGTTTTCCAAGAGTTCCCTCCCAGGTCATAATGATGCTGGAGATAGTGTCACTGTTATATTGTCACTGACCCTTTGAAATTGTTGTTGGTTTACAGTAACTTGCACCAACTATAGCAACTGTAAATTCAAGTGCTAACCACATGCCCATCACCATCTGCAAAGAAGAAGCAATTGCAATAAACAATCAGGAGAATTCATTAGCCCAAGTAAAGAAGATACTTGGAAAAATAGTTTATTTGATCAGGTAGTTCTGGTTGGTATATTGTTGTTGTTTATTCATTTAGTCGTGTCCGACTCTTCGTGACCCCATGGACCATAGCACGCCAGGCACTCCTGTCTTCCACTGCCTCCCGCAGTTTGGTCAAACTCATGTTCGTAGCTTCGAGAACACTGTGTCCAACCATCTCATCCTCTGTCATCCCCTTCTCCTAGTGCCCTCAATCTTTCCCAAGGTTGGTATATTACATATCCGTAAAAAGCAGTTTCATTCAAAGTATGGGGTTGACATTCAACAACTTTTGCACCTGTAAAGCAGCTGACTTGGGGCAGCTGGTCTGCTGAACTTTGTATATCAGTAAATTTTATTTAGGATACTGAGCCAGAGAAGTTTTCTTTAATAAAAAACAACAACTTGGCACTCAGTAATACAGCTGAACATTATAAAAAAGGAAATTTTGTCCAAGTGTAGTACAGCAGACAACAATTTATTTGTTGGAGAAAGCTTCTCTTATAGAGATTTGTGTTGTTCAAACCATGTACAAAATAATATTAAGATTTCCTCCCTTGATTAACATTGATTACCAAGAAATCATTACAGTGCTAGAGGCAGTTTTCATTAATAACTGTTTTATATTTAATCATTAAATATCTGCCTACAGGACAATGTGTTCACATACACCATTTATATGATGTAACAAACAATAGTTTTACACAAACATTTAAATCCTGATTAGCTTTAAGCAGCTATTTATATTACGTTCTGCCTTTGATGATTGTGTAATCTTAGTGGAGCCGTTCAGCAGCTTTACTCTAGATTTTACATTGGTGTAAACAAAGGAAGCAGTTGGTGCTGCTGTTTTGACACAGAAGTTTATAAGATTTGATAGGACAGCCCATCACAACTGTGAGACAATAGCAAAGTTGACAAATATCTGAAGTCGATTTGTTTCCTTGTGTGATGCCAAAGGGCATGCTATCCAATGGTATCTGCAACTATGTTAATGTTGGCAGGGTGTTGGTTACAAATGTCTCTCTTTTTTGTAATTTTTACTTGTGGTCATGTTTAGATGTCTTCCCTAGCTATTTAAAATCTATTGGGTTATATTCAATGCTAGTCCTGCTCATAGTAGACCCATTAATGTTAATCAACATAACTAATTTAGGTTCATTAATTTCAGTGGGTTTAATCTGAATAGAATTTAGTTGACTACAACCCCATTTTGACAACACTGTAGAGAACATTCTTGCCCAAATAAGCATCTAGGGGTGTTAGGAAGCATAAGTATTGTTTGTAATTGTTCATAGATTACCTGGATAATGTTGAGTATGAAAAAATCAGCCAGCAGGCAGGGGTGATAGGAGTAGTACTCAAGCAATATCTCGGATTGCTACAGGTTTTCACTTTCTCGTCCAAGGCCTATCTCCTCTGGCTTAAATATATCACAGTATAAATGATAATAAGAATGCTGAAAACTATGGAAGGAACTGCTCTCAAAGAGATAGGTGACAAGGGAAATACTTGATCCTATTGTGTGCCTGATCAGTCATTGGCAACAGAATAAGACCAAATTGGCCTAGGTTTGTTTTAAAATTGGATTAATTTGGAACATTTGTTCTCCAAATTAATCTTATTCCAGGGGATCCTTTCTTGTGCAGGATGTCTGCTAATCCCCGTGCTGTTTAACGATATCTAGTAATCATATTATCAAAGCATCATAGTGGAATTGCTCAGAATCTGGGAATATGTGAGTATACAGATGAGAATTGGGGTCCCCCACCCCACAATCCTTAGGAACAACTGTCAAGAAATCAAGCTCCCACATCTTAGCCACTTGCATGGAGATCTGTATAGCTGAGAATGCACTCTACGGGATCTCACTCTCAGGATTGTTTTGCAGCCATCAGTGGAATTCTATATCCAGTAAACAATGATTGAATAAGATTTGACATTGTCCTTTGTGTTTGTGTAAACACAGAGGTCTGGAGATGTTGCACAGCAGGGGAGGTGAGCAAAATAATGCTGCCTGTTCAGGAATTATTATTATTTTCAATATGAGGAAAACATCTGATTCTGACAGCTTGTCTTCTCATAAAAGGAACAGTCTAGAATGAGGCTACAATGGTAGAGATGAAAAATCTCTCCCCACCTTGTATCGGCAGAAGGGACATGGATGGACCTTCAACCATGTCAAAGAATCTATGCTGGGGGGTGATGTTTTTAAACTTGTTCATAAATAAGGTTGCCAAGTTCACAGATCATGCTACATAATCCAAGGTGGTTAGAATAAAAATAAGAAAAGATTTTTAAGAGCTCCAAAAGGATCTCTCCAAATTGGGTGAATGGCAATAAAATGGCAGGTTTTGGTCAGTGTAGCTGCACATTGAGTATGGTGAGGGGTGGTCCTCAGTGCACATAGGCAGTGTAGGGTCTTCAGAATAACTGAGTGAAAACATAAACCCAGCGTGTGACAGCTGTGAAAAGGCAAATCTAATCCAATGAATCATTAGGGAAGGAATTGAAAATAAAACTACCATTATCCTAATGATGTTATACAACTCTGTGTTGCAATGGCACTTGGAATATTGTCTACCATTCTTGCTCCCTCATCTCAAAATGTACAGATGGAAATGGACAATCAAAATGATCAGAGTGACTCTCATATGAGGAAAGCTTATAACTTTTAGGACTTTTTAGTTAGGAAAAGTGAGCGTGAGATGTATAGAACTATGCACAGTATGGATAAAGTGGATAGAGAGATGTTTTTCTCCTTACCATCCAATGAAGCTGAGTCTTGGAATATTCTTCACACAGAGTATAGATAACTTACGTCTTTTCTTGATCACAAAATGTGGTGGTGGAATTATACAAGCTCATGGTAGATAACTTGACATCGCACCATGTGTTTTCTTTTGTCAGATGTTACTAGGAGTGAGAGGAGGCAATGTGTGCTTGTTGCTTTCAGTGACAGCTGTGCATTCATCTTATTTTACTTCTGTGCATGAAACACAAAGTGCATGTACATCTGTGTGTACCTCTCTGAGGCTGTACATAGTTGCCAAAATCCTTAGTAGGGATGTTCACCCTTGTTTGAATGCTTTCCAGAAATATTGAGGTGAGTAGGGCTGTGTTTACCTGGCTCTAAAAGGCTCTAAAAGGTAAAGGGACCCCTGACCATTAGGTCCAGTCGTGACCGACTCTGGGGTTGCGCGCTCATCTCGCATTATTGGCCGAGGGAGCCAGCGTACAGCTTCCGGGTCATGTGGCCAGCATGACAAAGCCGCTTCTGGCAAACCAGAGCAGCACATGGAAACACCGCTTACCTTCCCACTGTAGCGGTTCCTATTTATCTATTTGCATTTTGACGTGCTTTCGAACTGCTAGGTTGGCAGGAGCTGGGACTAAGCAACGGGAGCTCACCCCGTCACAGGGATTTGAACCGCCGACCTTCTGATCAGCAAGCCCTAGGCTCTGTGGTTTAACCACAGCGCCACCTGGGTCCCTACCTGGCTCTAAAGGCTAATAATTTACCTTTGGGTCCAGTGAAGGGGAAAATGGCAGCGGAAGCTGTGATGGGCATTCCCAGACATCTGGTGGATTGTGTTTTCCCACCAGGGGTGGGAGTGGGACTATCAGTCCCAAAATCTCCAGCAGTAAAACATTATTTACTTTTCTGCTGGGGAGAAGTGCACAGTTTCATCCCCTTTCTTATCACTTCCTCTCATAAGAGGGCCTTATCCCCAGATGAAATTTTGTGTATGGAAGAATTTTTCTGCCAGGGATTCTGGGAATCATATTCCCAGTCCCATGTCCAATGGTTTAAGCAGACTTTGGGAGTGCTCAACTCTGCCATTGCTTAGGAACTGGAGTACGGCCAGCAGTGAAAAGGTCCTAAATGTTTAACTTACAAAACATGTGCACCAGTGACTCCACAGGTTTCTATCAGACGCAGGCATAAAAGAATCCAATAAACTATTTGGATTCAACATCTTTTGTGTCTCCAGGACTTTAAAAAGATACTATTGATCTTTACCATCAGACACCCAGGCAATCAGTCATGTGCTGACAGTCACACATATGCAAACTAGAAGTTATCATATCTAGCAGTCTGCTCCCCAGAGAGATATTGATTTTGACTTGGTTTTGAGAGTTTTCCAAAGATACCCTAACAACTTTTCTTTTTTCATGCTGTAAATGATCTGTGTGGAAGGGACAAATATGCAGAGCTGGAAAGTGCAATGCTTTCAGTGCTATCGACATGCTTGTAAAACTTCAGGCCCGGGAGGCTAGTTTAAAAGTGGTATTGATTTTTTTCAGGGAGGTTATTGAAGTCTTAAATGCTTAACTACATTCTTTCCATTCAATTATATTGAAATCACCAGTCTTAACAATTAGCCAAGTTGGTATTATTAGCTGTTGAGAAAGATTTATACTGAATCCACTGCACTGTCCTTCACAGAGCATCAATAGTATGTATACTTTAGCCAAAAATGTTTCAAAGTATCCCATCCAACCAAGGCAATGGTCTTAAAAACAACACAAAGAGCTTCCAATGTATTTTATTCTAAAGCAGTTGCCTTATGCACATTTCTTTCAATTGAAAAGAGTGCAGCTTCTGAGTAAACATGCATAGCACATGACTTTAAACGGGAGTATTCTTAAATACAACGTTTTCACCATAGTTGTGCTAACATGAAAGAAAAGAGAGTAATCTCTTGTTCATTCATCTTTCAGTATCATTAAATATTCAAATGCATTCAATTTTGGATAAGTGACTGGAATATGAACTGTGGGTTATATTATATTAATTTAATCAAGTGAAAACGCCAGTGCCGTATTGATTTCAGTGGGCTTTGGGTGGCTCCTATCAAAAGTGACAATAATGAAAATGTGTCACTTTCTACAAGCAAGGATAATTAAGTGCTGGAAATCATTGCCAAGAAAGATTATCAACTCCTTACATAGATTATTAGGTGCCTGTTTAAAAAATTAATTCAGCATTCAAACAGTACAAAAATTGAGTCTGCAGATACTGGCCCCGATTCAGTACTCTCTGACCACCAGCACAAGGGCTGTTGCACTAGCATAGGGATGGAAATAAAGTTTGTACAATATGAAATGCAGTTGCACTAGCAAAAGCTTGCTGCACAGCAGCTTGAGCAAGTGGAAGTCCTTGGGACTACAGCAGAACATCAAGTTGGGCATAAGGTACAGACCATTCCAGTAGTGCAACATCAGTGGGTGAGGGCAGTGGCTCTCAGAACTGGACCGGATTGTCAAGGAATCTCCAGCATCCACACTCCTCTAGCCTGACAGATCAAATTGCCATTCTCTGATCCTGCTGTTGTGTGGCCCAACTAACCTGCACTAGATTCTGTGCCATTGGGGTCAAATTCAATGACTATTAAGGCAGACAATGTCTCATTAACCAAAGAAGCTTTGCTCATTGTGAGGAGCTGGCTACTCAGATGTAGCTGCGGCTTTATCTGAGGCTCAGTCTAGGTTTGGTGTTGAAACCACATTCAATCCTGCTACCTGACGCTTCAGCCTGTCTTCTGCATTGCTTGCTGTGTCTTTGTTTTGACTGACTCACATCAAACCGGGATTTGGCTTGGATTGGCTTGGCTTGGCTTGGCTTGGCTTGGCTTGGCTTGGCTTGGCTTGGCTTGGCTTGGCTCTCTGGAAACTGAACCTTCTCATTTTCTACCTTTCCATGCTGGTTGTGCTGAACCCAAACCAGTCCATAGCCCTCACCACTAGAATCTCAAATGTCCAACCGAACCCCCCACCCAATGCTGGTCCAAGGAGTCCCAAATGTTTCTAACCAACTTTGTGCAACCAGCCATTCTCTCGATTTCTGGAAAGGGTGCTGCTTGGGTGTCCTTCCTACCTTTTTTGGGAGGGGGGTTGCTGCTGTTCACATTTCCAGATGCTAGTAAAGGGTGGGGGAAACACACACACACAAATTTCAAAAGAAAATAAATCTATGAGAAAAGTATATGAACCATAAAACAAAGACATAATTTTGAGAAAGGCACCCCCTCCAATTCCACATACATATATACTCTGTTTTAAAAAATGCAGACACACAAACCTGTTTTATTTTAAGGGGTGATTAAAGCAATTTTTCACATTATTGCTTATGAACTGTGGTTCTAAAGCTGCACAATTTTTTCTGTGGGATTATTTTTCTTTTCCCCTTGGTATTTGGATATTGTAGATGCAGGTTTATTGTTTATTCTCCAGTTGCTATAAAAAGCTCTTTTTTAATTAAAAAAACCATATCAACAGCTATATAATCATATCTGGCTCCGTTAGCTCAAAGTGAGAGCCAGATACAAACTATTTGAATTGAACTGTGGGTTTTGAAGCTACACTGATAAGGCTGGAGTTGCCTTCTATTAGAGGATGATAAATCATTCAGGAGAAATCTCAAGTTAGTTTAAACTAAGTCACGTAGGCAGTAGATTTGTTGTCAGAGAGAGAAGAGCTTATCACTAAAAGTGGGTTGAGAGCTGAAGCTAACTGTCTGCAAGTTGTAAAATGAAGCAGTAGCTCTTACAGACCAAAACCTTGGAAAGAGAGAAAAGCATGCCCTCAGTCTTTGAGGTAGTGGTGAAGCGTGTTATTTTCTCCTCTAATACGATATTCTCTGCAGGACAGCCGTAGCCCCAGGGAAACACACCAAACACTTAATAGAACTTAATCCTTGGAGAGTAGTTCAAGGTGGTGACACAATTCATTTTGCATTTTCTCCTCAATGATTCATGGAAGATTGTATGCTGCTAAAATTCATGACGGCTGTTTCTTTTTTATTTTTTTGCATTGTGACTGAAGGCATGATTCTGCAAAATGCTTGTGTTTCTCAGTAAATCTCTGTCTATAAGTTGTAGTGACATCTATAAAAGCAGTTGTGGGAGCCGAATTACAGGTTTTCCAGTGTGATACACTGCCTAATCCTGTATGGGCTTCTTGCTCTCAGGGGGGCTAGAAGATTCACCACACATAAGCAGCAGCCTCACATATTCCATTTTAATCTGTTGCTCCTCCCACAATATGTGCTACAACTCAACATGAACATTCAATATTACATATTTCGCTATACTGTATTTATCATGTTGTCTTACTTGTTCACTTAAACTGACTTAAACACAACACTTCCACCATTTATTTATTTGTATATTAAATTTCTCACCTGTTCTTCAATATAAGGTCCAAGGCCAGCTTACAACAATATAAGAATACAAATCATTTTTGTCAAACATGTCTAAAATGTGCTGTTTCTTTCCCACAATAGCAAATGCTTCCTGTCCCAAATTTCTGTCAAGTGTTTTATCATCTCTGTACTTCTGATGGTGATCTTGCAGCTGCCAATATGAATGTTAATGTCTGGCAGGTATCCTTGCTGTGCTGTGCCAATAGTATCTCTGAAATAAGGTTTAAGCAGCTCTGGGACTATATGTGAATAGGTTTCCTTGTAAATACTTAAGGGCAGAAATGCTTGTCTAGTGTTGAATTTTACACCCCTTCTTCGCCTGTTGAGTCGAGAGGATGGAAACATTTTGCTTAATTCCAGAGAAGGTCATTAGTTTCTTGTTAAACTTTGTTAGTCTGTTTCTATTTTGTTTTCTGCTTTTGGGGGGGTTATGTTTTTGCAAATGGTCTTTTACCGGTATTTTTAGTAAATGTTGTATTATAAGCAATTGCAACAATGCAAGACTACAATATAGAAATCAGTTAAAACAAATTATATTAGGTAGGGGTGTGTGTGTGTGTGTGTGTGTGTGTGTTTCAGCTGTCAAAGACCTGGGTAATGATTCCCCTCCTCACAAATTGTCCTGTGTGTGACTAAGTCCTGTTCTAAGCCAAGTGAAGAGGGCTGGGTGGGTGCTTCAAAGGAAGAGGCATATCCACAGAACAATTTGAGAAGCCTTTATACATGTACCTTTGGAGTCCATATCTCTCTCATATCTACCCTGTTTCCCCTTTTTTAATACGTAGTCATAAAGTAAGCCATGGCAGGGTTTTTAAGTATTTGAGAAATATAAGACATACCCCGAAAATAAGCCATACTTCCGCGCCGCGGAAACCAACCTCCACAGGCACCTCCACTCACAGAGTCACTCCATGCAGCCAGCACTGCAGGAGCGCGATCAGCTATGATGAGGCGCTCCAAGAGCTCCGCTTAACAGCTGATCGCGCTCCCGCCTTGCTGGCTGCATCCCCGCGCTCTGCCTTCTCGTCCACCGCCATCCCTGCCACTTCCGTGCTTGCCGCCACTGCTGGGCTCACTGCTTCTTCCTTGCCTGGCCCGGCCAAGGAGCTTGGAGCGCCCTGCAGCGGCGGGCGGAGCGCATGAGCCAGCGGCCTCTGCCTGGCCCGGCCAAAGACGCCTGCCACCCCGCCACCCGGAACTGGGGGCTGCTGCAGCGCCGAGCACTCAAGACAGCCCAGCAGTGCCCTGAGCCAGCGCCCTGAACCGTAAAAACCGTACCGGTAATAAAAAAATAAGACATCCCACCGAAAGTAAGCCACCCTGTGTTTTTTGAGGGGGGAAAGTTATAAGACGGTGTCTTAAAAAGGGGGAAACACGGTAAATAGGCCAAACATTTATTACTGTTTTTACAGCCTGGCATTATTCTCCTCCCAATGGTTAAACAATAAAACATGGGTTTGTTTGTTACTAAGTCTGAGTTGCTAGGCTATACCTTGAGTGGAAAGCAGGCAGTATGATGTATATTTTAGTATTGTCACTACAGTCATACCTCATGTTACGTCTGCTTCTGGATGCATCTTTTCGGGATACGGACGCGCCGAACCCAGAAGTCCTGGAATGGGTTACTTCCAGGTTTGGCTCATCTGTAACCTTTGCACATGCGCAGAAGCGCCAAATTACGTCACATGCCCGCGGAGACGCGGCGCTCAGGATGCAACCTTTTCAGGTTGTGAATGGGCCTCCGGAACAGATCCCATTCGCAACCAGAGGTACCACTGTATAGTATTACCCTAAAAAATCAGGGTTCTAAAATGTGCAAGTAGCCTATACAGATTCAGCAGACTCTGATGATGATGATTGCCCTCTAGTTCATGGCTAGGGGATAGCGGTGGAGTGAGCAGGGTGAGTACTTGTCTGCACTTCCTTTTCCATGTAATGTTAATCACATGCATAAAGGGGCTCCTGATGATGGCTATTGTCTTTGGCTCTCAGTGGTTATCCTACTGTTAAAATGAGGAAGATAACTAGAACTGACCTTCTCTATGCCTTGCATTGTTTTAAGCTTATACCATGCCACTTCTTATTCACCTCCTCACAAAATTGTCTTAACCTTTTAGAGCTTTTCTCATGTGGAAGACTTTCCATGCCTCCAGTTATTTTTGTTACCCTTGCCTGAACTTTCTCCAATTTGCCTCTTCCTCTTAGAAATGGTGTGACCAGAATTCAACACAGTACATTAATGTCAAGACTTATTAGTATAATATTTTTCCTTCCACTCAGTGTAGCAGAACACTATGGCTTGTTTCTGAACTCATTGTCTTTGTTTTAAATCAGAAGAAACTTCACCAAAGTCTGTTGAATAAATCTGAGTAAATCTGGGTTCAGTATCAGCTTCTTCTTGTCTTAAAAACAAAAACAACAAACTTCCCCCAAAACTTCCTTAATATCATTGACATGTGGAGTTAAGAACATATCCTATTAAGGCTATAGGAACCACATATAATCTTATGTAAGTTTTTCTACCTAATGCTTCCCTGTAAACCCCATTGAATTCAAAGGGGCTTACTTTTCATTATTCATGTATAAGACTGCACTGTGAATGGATCAGCCTACCTCTTTCACTAGTGGAAAATTTGCATTTGGTTGTCATTTGTGGGTCATTATTTCATCTCACACACCGAATGTGCATTGACTAGTACAAGCCTAGATTTGGCCTTGCAAGTGTCCCATACCAGACTTTACCAATCTGGTGCACTCCAGATTGTTGGACTACAAGTCCCATCAGCCCCAGTTTCGTTCACCAAGCAGCTGGAAATGAGGACAACAATTTGAAGTGTAGATTGGGGAAGTTTGTATTATCTAATGGAACCAGTCTTAATTCAGGTTGAACTGTCCCATCAGTTTCATAACAAAGTCCCCTATAATATGCATTTATTTTCTACAATTTAAGCAACTCCATTTCCAGGACAGCTCACATAATTTCATCAAAAGAATTAACAACAAAAGATGAAAATATATTAAAGCTCTGAAAGAAACAGCAGTATAAAAAAGCAGATTTTTTTTTAAAAAAACTGTGCCGAATAGTAAATGGCAAAATTATTTATTTATTTATAAAAGATGTTTATGAATAAATTGTGATGCTTTGGAGAAATAAAGCTGTGTGTTATCAGTATACTGGAAACATTGTGCTCCTAAATTCTGACGGCTCCTAAAAGTTTCATATAGATGTTAAATAGCATTGGTGACGAAAATGTGCCCTCTGGAATCCCATAACTCAAGTGCCCCCAATGAAATTCTCTGGACTTGGCCATGCAGTTAGTAATGAAACTACTGCAGTACAGTGCTTCCAAAACTCATCCCACACCATCGGTTCAGTTGGTAACCATGGCCGATGATATCAAAAGCTGCTGAGAGAGTAAGAGTAGCACACCCCTCTTGATTAAGGTTATCTATCTGGGCAAGCAAGACTCATTCAGTCCCAAACACAGCCCTGAACATAGGTTGAAGGGGGTCCAGAGTTGTTGCAAGAGCTGCTGAAAACCCTCTAATATTTGATGGTTAGAGATTGGAAGCTAGATTATTTTTTCTTGGCGTTAGGACAGAATATATATATACCATGCAAGATGATTATTATAATTATCACTATCATCATCATTGAAATAAACTTAAGATAGCAAAAGAGTACAGGGTGCCAAATGTATTTGTGTGAAGATCAAATTTGGGCACACGTTTTCATCCACACAAATGAATCCAACGAAAACCAGTCTCCACACAACTGTGTGCCTTTTATGCTCTGGTATAACTTTGCAATAAGTTTTGAAACAAATAAGCCATGTTTGCGGAATTAAATTTGAGATACAGTAGCTTTAAAGCACGCTCCCTACAGGGAGTGTTATTTGTTTTTTATAAGCTTTATTAATAAGTAATAATTCTTAGAAACTATACAAAAGTTACAGTAGCACAGTAATCTAAATGAACATTAAAATATTAATTCTCTGAAGTGTTTAGTGTGAAATTATTAAATATGCCATACCATTACTTTACAGTTATATATTTATAATATTCATTCTAACAAATACAAGACTTGGTAATAATAATAAATACTGATCACCAGCTTGTTCTTCATTTAATCTCCCTCTTTTTCCTGGATATTTCTTCACTGCAGAACATCATGTGTTGTCTACAGGATACTTGTGCATCCTGTATGTTAATAAGGTTCTTAAAACAGTTCTTGAAAAGTAGTTTTGATGTTAAGAGATTGCCTTTATTTCTAAACCATAGAGAAGAAGTTAACTTTAACAGTGAAAAGTCCCCCCCCCCCAGGCTCTTCCAAATAAAACATTAGTCTTTTATTCTGTGGTGGTGTAGAAGGATAATACTGTGATCATTCTACTAGGTAATAGACTCTATCATTACTGGAAGCCAGTTCTTTATAAATTCATTTATCAACTCCCTGCACCCTCAGAGCTTTCCCCTTCTTATATCTCTGGGAATTAAATTTAGTTATAGCTGTGGTAATATTGCTTTCCTCTGTACATCATTTTCTCATGGTGGGAGAAGATGTTTATTCAGTCCAATAAAAAAGTGGTTTTCTGGCAATACGTTCAAAATCCAATCACCAAATAACTGTGTGATTGATGTGGATTCCAGTTCTAATATCTAAGGGACAATGAAGGCCTGTAGTGAGAACAGACGCAAAGCTTATTGTTCCTTCTTTCTGACCTTTACGTTGAGATCCAGCACTCAAATGTCAAAAGGCTTGGAAAAGCCTGTTGCCAGAGATTTTGTTTTGTTTTAGCTACATTTTCTACAGAAACTGTGGCAAGGGAGGATATGGGGTGATCCAGGACTTTTATATCCATTGGTATTGGTGCAATCCTTTTAGTTGAGGATGGATCAAGGTTTTATTGGTTTGCCCTTGAGAATATGTGTCAGGAGTAGACCAACAGAGTGGAAATTAGTACACACTCTTCTTCATAGTCCTAGTCTTTGATTAATAGGGAAGACACATGTATTTTGAAGGTATAGCCTTACTGCATTGTTTTTTCTCCATTGTGAAAAGTATAGGATCCAGCAGTGTATTATTTGCAAAGGAATCACTTTGTAGATAGAGAAACAGAGAAGACATTTAATGCAATTTACTCATGGTTGTATCAGAGTTTCATTGCCTCTAAAAAAATCTAGGTTCCATTTCATTTCTTTATTTTTCTTAACATGGTTTATATGCAACTTAACCATCAAAGCCCTCTTACATGAAGCAATAAAAATAAATTTTAAAAGTATACGGTATGTTAAAAACAAGTTGACAATCCCCCCCCCAACAAAAAGAATCAGCAGTTACATCTACTATGTATTTGGGAAAGTGGTTTGTCCATAGCTGTCAAATTCTCCCCATTTTTAAGGGAAATTCCCTTATGCTGAATAGGCTTCCTCGCGAGAAAAGGGAAAACTTGACAGCTATGGGTTTGTGAGTCAATCTTTTCTCCATAGCCTTGGGCACCTCTCGAAATGTTGTCATCAAACTTGGTACAAGGTTTCTTGAGCTATATAGTGGGAGTCATTGATGATGTTGGATGCCAGCTGCCATTTTGAATCAAGATGACGGAATAAAATGTCACTTTGGCATGACTTAGCCCATTTTTGGCATAGGTTCAGCCGCCTCTTGTGATATCCCCAAACTCATCATGAGGGTTCCTGAGGTGTGGGTGACAGACTATGTTGCTGTTTGACTGCTGAGCACCATTTTGAATCAAGATGGCAGACCAAAAAGCAACGTTGGTGTGACTTCAGGCATAGGTTTGGCTGGCTCTTGAGATATCATCATCAACCTCAGCATGAGGATTCCCATGCTGGGGCTGGGGGTCTTCATTGATGTTTGGATGCCAGCCACAACTTTGAGACTTTGAGACAAAAAGAGTCTTTGGTGTGTCTTCACCCATTTTTTGGCATAATGAGTCCAAATTAACAAACTTTCCTTTTTTTAACAACAACCATAGTTTTTGGTTTCTACAAATTCCTGGGCAATGCTGGGCACTCCCCACTAGTACATAAAAAATAAAATTGCATACTAATATATATGTAAAAAATTCATGTCTGAGTGGTCTTTTAATTACCGGTAGGTTTTTAACAAGTTTTATTAAGATTTTAGCATCAATAGGTACGGTACCTTCTATTAATTTGTGTAATCTTATAAAGCCAAACACATGACATGAGGACATCTATATTTCCTTTTCGTGTGTACTGGAACTTGCTGCCATTCACGTATACTGAATTTTCAGCTCCCATTTTACTTCCTTTTTTCATGGAATTCTCTCATGGAATGCCATTTAGTGCAACACTTTTAAACATGGGACGCAGGAAGCTCCCATAAAGATGCACCCTTGAAGTGTTTATAGGAATGAGCAACTTACAGACTCTGCCAAGTGTGCTAATAACACTTTGTTTGTTGTTAAGACACATTTTACAGTTCATTTGATTTCAAGTATTTCCTGAATAAAATGGCTTTTTTGACAGGTGTATAATAGAAATTCTTCTAATATACTTGAAGCCAGGCAGCTTTAAAATCATACTTCAAATTGACACTAAAGCAAAGAAATTATTTTCATACCTTTTTGACATGGCTTTCCACTTTGGAATCGAGTCAACTACCTATAAGCATTCAATGAATTGATATATTATTGCCATGCTATTACTGTCAGTCATTGCTTTCTGGTGCAGCTGCATATATGAAGATAAATGAGCGATTAAAGCAGCCTTGCTGCATTTGTGCTCTCGTGAAATATATTGTTTACTACAGCTTTAGAATATCCAGCTTCAAAGTTCATCTCAGATTTTCTTGTCGCTTGCCCAAGTTCTTTATTTGAACTTGCTAGCTAGCTCTTTGTTTTCTACATATTCCCAGATTGGCATACCAGCTAGGACAAGAGTGGCCTTCAAGAAAATATGGCATAGCTTTTAACAAAAGTGCACTCCAGTCAGCCATGCCATCCTTTAGGAAACATCATTCTATTGCATTGTTTATTTTTTCTTTTCCATCTAACACTAAAAATTCTATAGCTATTGAGCATGCTACTCAGCATGTTTTTGGGCTGTTCTCATTTTGCCACCTAAGTTTTTTTGTTAAAATGTTTTTTTCTGTACTTCTGAAAACATCTGGGTTCACACAAACTCATTGATACATCCTTCCATCGCTAAGTAATCCAGTTTTGGGTTCATTTTTGTCAGCACTCACTACCTGGGTTCTCTGTTGGAGAGAGTGATGTTGAGCTGTTAAGCACAAGGTCCCCATTTCAAATCCTGTTGCTGTGTGCAAAGTCTTAGTCAAATCACATACTCTCAGGTTCAACCTTCCCCACATACAATCTGTGAGGTAGGGGTTGTAACATATCTGCATTACTGTATGTAATTTAGATTAATTAAGGACAGATCCTGAAGCTGAGGCTCCAATACTTTGGCCACCTCATGAGAAGAGAAGACTCCCTGGAAAAGACCTTGATGTTGGGAAAGATTGGGGGCACAAGGAGAAGGGGACGACAGAGGACAAGATGGTTGGACAGTGTTCTCGAAGCTACCAACATGAGTCTGACCAAGCTGCGGGAGGCAGTGGAAGACAGGAGTGCCTGGCGTGCTCTGGTCCATGGGGTCACGAAGAGTCGGACACGACTAAACGACTAAACAACAACAATACCACATAATCAAAGGTGGTAAACTCTGGCCATCAGGATTGGCACATTTTTTTTTGACCTTGATTCCATTTAAGCACATTAAGCTATTCTATAATTTACTTCATACCAGGAAAAGATTCACCTACTAAATTTATGTGTGTCATGCTACTTTTGAAGTCAGGCCAGTAAAATGTGTCTGGCCAGTAAATAAAATGCTTTAGAAGCTTTTACACACTCAAGGACTGAGGGGGCTAATGTAATGTACACTGATGCTGTTTAAGCTGACATTGAAACTCCATGGCAGATATTCTCCAAGAGGCTCCATGAGGATTTTCTCAGATACTTGAACCCACTGTGCTGACTGTATACATTCTCTTCAGCACAGGTTGGCAACAGGCCAGGGGTACTACTTTAATCATCAGTAAACATCTGCCCGGCATTACTTCTGGTACTTAATGTAGTAGATCCCATATTTCAAAATTACTTTGATATCATAAATCTGTGCCACAGTTTTTTCTTCCAGTTTATAAATACCATCTGTGATATTGGCAACTTAATTTGGATTCAGCTTAATTTCCTCTCAACTAATATAATCAGAATGTGATTAATAATAAGACATTAGGAATGATGATGCTTCCATTATTGCAATTATGTATTTGTCAGCATATATTAGTATCCAAAACTACATTGTTTTGTTTCTTATGTTTTCACCTGACATTTTAAATAAAAAAGGAGCAACTATTTAGAAATGTGCAGAAGAATATAGCAGGCAATAACACCATTAAGTAATGTATGACTCCAAAATAAAAGAACTAAGAGATGGATGCTTTTGCTTGACAGGTTTCAGAAGTAGAAGATATTTCTATTCCAAAATCTAAGGTGAAGCAGTGTGGAATATTGCTATTTTATTAACATACTAACTCATAACTGTCAGGTGTCTTTGTGGTATGAAAAGGGGATGAATGAATAAGCAAACATAAATGCACAGAAACTTAGAGAGTGTTCCTCGAATCTTGTATAAATCATTGGAACTATTTTGAGGGAGGAAATGGACTGTGTTACTGTGAATACTTGTTGAAATCGACTGCTTTGAAAGTTAAAGTTATAGAAAACTAGATTGAAGGCAAAGTTTGACTCGTATGAAATGATCAGCAAACTAAACTAACGTAGAGGGTACTAGAGTATAGACAACAGAAGTTAGGTTATCCCTGTACAGATAGGGTGCAGTTGGGTCATCAGCCAAAGCCAATAAGAGGCACTCAGTGCCACCAAGGCTACTTTAGCCTGAAACTACAGCAATGGATCCATAAGTACCCCCAAGCTGCTTACCCGCTCCTTCAAAAGAAGGTGTAACCCCATTAAGAGCAGGCAGCCTCCCATCCATCAGCTCTCAGGAACCACCCACAAACAGTGCCTCAGTCTCATCTAGATGGAGCTTCATTTTATTGGCTCTCATCCAGTCTGTTACTGAGGCAAGGCAATGGTCTACCACACACACTCTCACACACGCAGATGCAAAGATGTAGAGCTATGTGCAATCAGCAAATTGCTGACAACATACTCCAAAATGACCCCATTCAGTGGCTTCATGTAGATGTTAAACAGCATGGAGAATAAAATCAAACCCCGAGGAACCCCATATTGAAGGCTACCTGGGGCTGAAGACCACTCACCAAGTCTCACCCTCTAGAAACAACTATCTAAGTAGGACCAGAACCACCACCAAGCGGTGCCACCAACCCCTAGCTTGGACAGCCACTCCAGAAGGATATCATGGCTGATGGTATCAAAAGCCACAGAGATGTTGAGGAGAATTAACAAGGACACATTTCCCCTGTCTCTCCCCCAAGAGAGGTCATCATACAGGGCAAACAAAGCAGTTTCTGTGCCCAAGCCTAAACACCAATTGAAATGGATCTAGATTAGAAAATCAGTTTCCTCCAAAAGCACCACGATCTTGTCCACAACCACCCACTCAGAACTTTGCCCAGTAAGGGGAGATGGGCAACTGGCTGGTAATCAGATTTTCAAAATACAGGGAGGGTTTATTGAGGAGTGGCTTTACCTCTGCCTCCTTCAAGCAGTTCTTATATACCTGGATATAAGAAAGACAGATAGATGAGAATTTATACCAGGGCAGAATCCAACCCAGATCTAGGCACATTTTAAGCCCATAAGATTCAATTTCCCACATACAAGGGATGGATGTATTTATTTACAGGTGGAATCGGTGTCCTGAATCAATTAACAGCTTTTGCAACTGATTGTAGATTCACAAATAAAACAATAAGTAACATTTTTTGCGCAATAAATTGCAAAATCAAGCCAATTAAACAGAATTAAAGGACATGAAATAATCTGATCTTTTGAGAAACAGTTTGGTACAGTGTGAAATAACAAGGTGGATAAAACTGATGGGGAACTGTGATACATGAAAGCCCATCAGTACATGAAATAGCAGGTCAGTTGACAGCATGTGCACATTATGCAGAAACTAAGTTGTAGTCTAACAGGAACGGTATGTTCAGAATATCCTGCCATTACATATCCCCTTTTTTGGATTAATGCCCTGAATTTGCAGCATCACACTTTAGCAAGCTGAAAATTTCCATGCAAATAATATGGAAGGTTTCTCTCATCCCTACCATACCTTTATTTGATAATGCCCCATGAGTGAGAGTTACACTGTGGGGTATACAGAAAAGCCAACAGGATATTTAATCATAGTACCTACACTCAAAACTATAATCAGGATAGCACTTGTTTTTGATGTGTGTTTTCAAATCACATTGTCACTAAAAATAAATAAATAAATAAAATTTCCAGCCTAGCACTGCAAAATATTTTTATAACAAAATTTATGGGCATATGGTATGTTTAAACAAGCAAATTGACAGCAGGTAGAGCCAGCCTCTTGGGAAATTGACATTCTTAGCACTCTCTTATCTACAAAGCATGATTGCTTGGAAGGTGATGCTGTCTGAAGATAAAGTACACTACAGTACTGTGGGTAAAGTAGCATTGGGAAACATCTCAGCAAAAAAAGCCTAAAATAAGGAAGTAGGGATCCTTCTGAAATTATGTTATCTGGTTACCATTATTACCATTGTAACAAATGTTTTAAAAAATCTGTACTCTGAAAAGGAGAGAGTTCCACAGAATCACAGGGCTTATTTTTATTTTTTTCTTACCGTGCAGCAAAAATGCTTCACCAAAATTTTTTAACACATGAATGAACCAGCAATTTGAGTTGACTCTGGCATGATTGAATTACAAGGGAGAGCAATACTTTATTTTTTGATCAGCACTAAACCCATGACATTAAGGATAGTATGTTCTAAGAATGGTACATTCAAAGTAATGGCAACAGCCTTGCTACTAACAAGCTTCATTCTGAACTCATTCTGAACTCATTCATTTAACCTAGGGGTTGTCAACCTGGTCCCTACTGCCCACATTATTTTTATCAGATATTTTAGCGATTTCCTTATTTCTGGTAACATATGTGTGTTTTGTCAATCCAATAATGTAGGAACTGAATTTTTTCTTTTAGAACTGATGGATATGATTCAAGAAAAAAGAATATATAAATATATATATTGTATCAGATTTACTTTCAGATTGGAGGATGGCCATGGGTTCATTTGCCCCCAATGTGGCCAATTTATTTTTGGCATTTTTGGAAGATAATGTAATTTGTGTTCCTATTCATAATCCCTTCTATGTTAATATTTTATTTTACAAATAGTGTATTGATGGTTTTTATTCCATTTTTGTAAATCAATACAGTCATACCTCTGTTTAAGTACGCCTCGGTTTGAGTATTTTCAGTTTAAGTACTCCACGGACTCATCTGGAACGGATTAATCCACTTTCCATTACTTTCAATGGGAAAGTTCTCTTCAGGTTAAGTACGCTTCAGGTTAAGTACAGACTTCCGGAACCAATTGTGTACTTAAACCGAGGTACCACTGTACCTTACAAGACTTTTAAAACTGAATCAACACCGTTCATATCAATCTAAAAATTTCCTTTCATTCAGATCAACATAGTATTTAATTTCTAGATGCTGAGGTGTACAGACATCACAATCAATTATGAACTTTCATCAAGCCCATAGACAGGAACTCTCTCTTGGATTTCATATATTTCCATAATAAAAATAATAAAAATAAGCTCACTTCAGTGATGCAGACATTTATTTGCCTTATGGACAATAGCTTTGTCTTAATGTAAGTCCTGAAAAGAAAGGGATTTTGCCCCCTCACTCTGTTGGCCTTAATTCCATTCTATGGCAAACATGCTTCCAAGCCCTCAGCTGTGTCTCCTCTAGAATGCAGCAAATGTCTAGGCATTTGTCTGGCTATTTAAATACCAAAAGCTGGTCCGCCCTTCCGCTTCTCCTTATGTATGCTAAGCTTTACCAACTATATCATCCCTATTCTAGTTTACCGCAAAGTAAATCAGTGGCTTTATGCTTGTTCTCTGTCTGTGAAATAATGTATCTCCTCTAATTTGTTTATCTTATAATATTTACTAATTCAATATTTATTTTGATGAATAATTGTTTAATAGGGATTTAATTGCTCATTTTCTGTATTTCTGTGACTACCACCACCTCAACCAAAGGACATTTCCATTACATGTGTAGGCCTTGGTTAGTTACTATGAGTGAACTATACAAAATACTGAGGGAAGGAAAACTCCAGTGCCAGCAGAGTAAATTACACTGTGATCCCGCCATGCTGGGGCTGAGCTCAGAAATGATTAATGTACTATAGATTTTGTACAGCAGGACAGAAGGGGAAAGAAAATAATCCCTTCGTTCTCACCAGGACTCACACCCCTCTGTTTGGTGTGTTCATCCACACTTTGACTGTCCAAAGGATATAAAACAAATGGAGAAAAGGATATTGATCACAATTCTGTTTAACTTCTGTTTAGGGAAGTTGACATTAAAGTTTCATTACAGAAAGTACTGGAACCACAGTTGCAGTCCTGCACATGTTTTTGTGTGTTGAATGTGCAAGTTGTGCATGTGGCCACTGTGTGGTTGATTTACGCCCAGGATGTGTAGATTTCAATCTGTGCTGAATTTGGTTTTGTTTATATATCATCAGATATATGGAAGATAAACATTTCTTTTAAGAAATCATTCCGCTTTGATTTTTTCCCCTTTCCTTTTAAACTGTCTTCTGTTTTCCCAGTAATTCTACAGTCATAAGAGAAATGTACACTCTCTTCCCTTACCCTAACTACATATTGGTATGCACACGAAAGCTCATACCAATGACAAACTTAGTTGGTCTCTAAGGTGCTACTGGAAGGAAATTTTTTATTTTTTGTTTTGACTACGTCAGACCAACACGGCTACCTACCTGTAACTACATACAGTGGTGCCTCGACTTACGAATTTAATCCATTTCGAAGATACCTTCGTAGGTCGAAAAATTCGTAAGTCGAAAAGTGCCATTGGAAACGCGATTTCCCATAGGAATGCATTGGAAACAGAAAAATTTGTAAGTCGAAGCAACCCCATCTAAAAATTCGTAAGTTGAAAAAATCCTATCTAAAACCACCGCGGTTTCCGTTCGGATGTCGAGAAATTCATAAGTGTGCGGCCATTTGCCCCACTCATAAGTCGAAAAATTCGGTTGTCGTGTTGTTCGTAAGTCGCGGTACCACTGTATTAACTAATACTGTCAGTCTTTGCCTAAACTTTAAACCACAGGGCTAGGATGGGGTGCATTTCTAGTACATTCCACAGGACTGGGAAAGCTCATAACACCCTGGGTATAAAGAAGACTGGGTGAGCGCAGGGGTTCAAAATTAGATGATGAGGTTTTCAATAGTGCTGTTTGAGAACCATTGTGATGTAGTTGTATCTAGTATAGTGCCAACTTGAAATGCCTTCCACGGTTTTGTCATTCCTATTCAAAAGCTGAGAATATCAGTATTTGGGCATCTTTTCAGGAATCCGGAATCCTCCAGGCATCTATAAAGTTGGGACAGGAGGTACTGCATTCACACCAGTTGGATTCAGGATGAAACTCTGCTTTTTACCCTCATTCTGTGACTTTCTGAGGGGGAAACTGGGGGAGCCAGACATTACCATCACCAGAAAAAGGTGGAATCTAAAAGGTGGAATCTAAAACACTGGTGGAATCTAAAAAGGGGAACCAGGGAGCAGTTGCATGGAATATTTCACTTTGCCTTCATTTTCATCCCTAAAGCTCCACTGTTGTTTAGCTCTAGTAATGATCCTAAGAGAAAGCAATGAGCAATGAGCTTTAACCCCCTCTTCTTGATATAATAATATAATAGAATTTATATTTTTCAAATACAATAGAAAGTGGGAAAAGCCAGCTCACATTAAGAATAAGAATATTTTATGAATTCCAGTTGAAATGTATAATCATCTTATATGTACAAATAGATATCTAAATGAGTTTATTATAAGCCATGCTTTTGAACATAGAATTCTTAGCGTCGATGTAATTTTAAATATTAAAATATGTGAATACAGGTGTTTTTTTTTAAAAAAATGTTTGATACGTAAATGTAACTCTTGCCAAACTTTTCCTATCAGATATTTTAGCAATTTCCTTATTCTTATTAACATATATGTGCTTTGTCCATCCAGTAATGTACGGAACTGAATTATGTTACCTAAGATTACTTTGACAATGATCCACAATTTGTATTCTTTCTGTTCCTTGAGACAAATTGCCAAGTATAAAAAAATCATTTCAGCTTTGTTGATTTTTTTTATAAAAATAAAATGCACCAGAGTAAACACAACTTAATATAATACTGTTATATATTTCCAGTTCATTGCTTTCATTATTGAGAAATAAGCAACAAAGTAAAGCATACACTGTAATCCTAATCAAAAGTGAAATCTTGAGTTTATTTTCAGATTCAATATTTCTGTTTAGCTTTCCACACAATGCATCTACATTATTCGATGAGTGGGGTGGGGTAAGCTAGAAGGGTCCCCCTCCCCATCCATTGCTGGTATCAGATTGCAATTTAAATGAATTGGGTTTATGGATGGCTGCAGAAACTGTCTTTATTCACACTCCATAAACATCCATCAGACACTCTGCAGAATTTTACTGCAGCAGTAGGGGAAGAGCTAATCAGAATCACCCAGTGGAATGTTATGATAGGAAAAAGAGAAGAATAGATTACATATTTATGTAGTCTCCAGAAATGCATTTGGACAGAGAGAGTGCTTATAATGTAGTCGGCACTTCCATTACACGGCCAGCCATCCTAAGCAATATTTTGTGATCTAACTTCACTGGAGTTAGATGTGGGATATTTTATCTCAGGTGCAGCTTCTGTTAAACTTGGGACGTGGATTGTCCTGACCGTATTGAAGCTTTAATGAGTTTCCTCCATTACATTAAAAATAAAATTTTAAGAAGGTGACATTTTATACTTGTAAAAATAAAGCCAGTTCTCTCCATCTGCTCTGCTGAAAGATCAGCTTCATCAGCCTTCTCGCTCAACTATCATCTACATTAGACTACATTAGACTGTAAGGAGTGGTGGCGCTGTGGTCTAAACCACTGAGCCTCTTGGGCTTGCTGATCAGAAGGTCGGCGGTTTGAATCCATGCAATCCATGCAATGGAGTGAGCTCCCATTGCTCTCTCCCAGCTCCTGCCAACCTAGCAGTTCAAAAGCACACCAGTGCAAGTAGATAAATAGGTACCGCTGCAATGGGAAAGTAAATGGCATTTCCGTACACTCTGGTTTCTGTCACGGTGTTCCCTTGCACCTGAAACGGTTTAGTCATGCTGGCTACATGACTCAGAAAGCTGTCTGTGGATAAACGCCGGCTCCCTCGGCCTGAAAGCGAGATGAGTGCCACAACCCCATAGTCACCTTTGACTGGAGTTAACCTTCCAGGGGTCCTTTACCTTTTACCTTTTTAGGAGAGGGAGGGGTATATGACTGTAGGATCCCTCCCTCAAATCTGCTGAAACCTTTGGTTGTTCCTCTACTTGGAATCCTTTCATTGCAGGGACTTCCATTTCTTTTCTCCCCCCTTCTCAATTCCTTTTTCCATCTGTGTTGTGTCTTTTACATCATAAACCTTCTACTAAGATTTGAGAGTTGCTTTGGAAGCCTTTCTTAGCTAAACAGCAAAATAAAGATGCTTGTTAAATAAAATAGATCAAGGAAGATTGTAGAATTTTATATTCAGTTTAAAGAATACTGGGGAGAGAGTAATATTTCCAATGTTTTTGAATATTCAAAGGCTTAGGGTTAGTTCACACGTATGGCAATCCTATCAGAAGTTACTATTTGTTACATTTCTTAGTCGCTTTAAAAAAAAACAAGCCACAAAGGGACCCCAAGTGACTTACAACAATAAAGTTTTCCTTCCCTGAGCTATTGTTTGAATGAATTTCAGAGGGATGAAGTCAAGGTTACACAGGTAGTATATATGCTGGTTTGTATACAGTATTAAACTGTGGCAATTCTTTCAGTTGCTATCACAATAGAGGGGATTAGTGCAATCCACATAAGAGCATAAGAAGAGCTGGAACCATTCAAAGGTCCACCTAGTCCAGTGTGCTGTTTTTCTCAGTGGCCAACCACATGATTCTTGGGAAGCCCACAAGTAGGACAAGAAGGCAATAGATGTCTCCTGTTGCTGCTCCTCGGCAACAGGTATTAGCTGCTTGATGATTCCAAGTAGCCATCATGGTTAGTAGCCATTGTTAGATTTTCTTCCAAGAATTTATCTAATACCATTATAAAACTGTCTAAGGTGTGTGCACGCGTGCGCGCACACACACACACACAAGAGAAATAGCTTTGCTTTAATGAAGGAATGAAGGTCCCAGGTTCAATCCATGGCATCTCTTGGTAGGGTTGGAAGAAGCTCTCTGCCTAAAAACCCGGAGAGGCGGTGCCAGTCAGTGTAGACAGTATTAAGCTGGATGGACCCAATGGTCTGACTCAGTGTAAGGCAGTTTCCTATAAGCTGAAGAACACTTGCATGAAAGAAATTAGGGGCACATGGGAATTAGCCTTGAAGGAGGTTGGAATTATATATTAAATCCTAATGACAGTTTAACACAGGGGTGTAGCCAGGATCAAAATTAGGGGGGCAAGGGGCGGGGCCAAGGCACGGGGGAGGGACCACAGTGGGGCAAGGAAAGCCATGGTCGTTCAGGGGTGAGGGGGAACCGGGATCAGCCCGAAATCGGGCTGCTCCAACCCCCTCCTCCCCCTCCGCAATCGGCAGGGGCAAGGGGGCGCCAGGATCAGCCTGAAATCGGGCTGCTCCGACACCCTCCTCCCCCTTCGCGATCGGCAGGGGTGAGGGGGCACCAGGATCAGCCCGAAATTGGGCTGTTCTGATCCCCTCCACGATCGCCGGGGCGGGTGGAGGGAAAGCTGGCTTTCCCTCCACCCGCCCCACAGCCAGCAAGGGAGAAGGGAGACATCCCTTCTAGCCGGCTGGCTGTGGGGCGGGTGGAGGGAAAGCCCCAGAGCCGTGCAAAGCATTTGGATGGCTTTCCCTCCACCCGCCCCACAGCCAGCCAGGGAGAAGGGAGACGGCACCGGGTGGTGGCAAGCAGTGGGGCAGGCTGGCCAGTGGCCCTGCTTCTAGGGGGGGCAACTGCCCCCTCCTGCCCCCTGCCTACGCCCATGGTTTAACAGGTGGCTTAATAATGATCCCCAGTGCTGCAGTCCTGAACTCAGTGAAACTTACTTCTTACTTCTAAATGTATTCACATTTAAAAATCATTAAAACTTAAGAAATATGGAAGCTGAGGACAAATACATTATTTTTAGAATTGAAACAGGGAGTGTAACTTCACGTGTGCTGATAAATTATGATCCTCCATCGTTTTCAATCTTTTATGTTGAAAAAGGATAATACTTTAGGCATATATGATTTCATAAGTGATGTAGTCAGAAAAATTACCAACTTCCTTCATTCCTGGCATTAAAAAACACACACAAAAAAACAGAGCTGGCAGAGTTTTAAGAGAGTTGTGCCTTTTGATAAAATAAATTTATTGTGGATTTTTCAGTGAGTTTAGACCAAAGTAGTATTGGTATTTATTCACACAATTAGCAGTTGCATCATTTTTGCATGTGAATGAAGTTGCATCTGCAAAGGAGGCAGTGGTCCAGATCAGGATCACAGGATAGGCTTTGACATTTTACCACACTCTCAGTCTTTACTGATCTGGACCTGCCCTCACCAACCCCCAATAGCTGCTTTAGAAAAGCAGGTTGTGTTAGGGAAACCAATCACATAATTGCTAATTGAGTGAATAATGTCAGGTCTAATTTGGCTCTAAGAAGTTGAGACATAAACATGTTCAGCAAAGTTTGTCACCCTCAAAGACACAATCTAAACTATTAAGGGCATGTTTTTTAAAGAAGTGTTGAACGGGTGAATTCTTTTGTACTGCCAAGGGAGTTTTGCCACTGAACTAGATCAAAGTGGTGATATGTCAATGTTGCATTTGTATTGGAAATCCTACCTTAATGGCATTGTAATTGAGTGCCTCTTGAAACTGCATATGCAGCTATCCAAATGTTACTATTTACTTTTAGGATGACCCTGATTAAGAAGACCATTTGCTAATTGGCTGAAAATATTGGCCAAGAGATTGACTTTTCTCAGATCTGAGGCTGAGGGTGAGCATTGCTGTGTATAATTACCTCAGCAAGACAACATACAGCTCAGGACACATGAAAATGAATTTGAGTTCACTTACCAATTTGCCCTTTTGACTGCCACAGAAAATTACATACAATTTGGCATGGCTGGTGGCCTTTTAACAACATAAAATCGAAGAAGCAAAGACATTACCCTCCAGAATAGGAATTGCACTAACAAATACATGATAACAAAAAGCTGAATGGCCAGTAAGGCTCTAATGGGTACTTCTTTTGGGGGGAGCCACCTGCATTTTAAGCCTCAGTTCAGGAGACCAGAAGCACACAAAAGCTAACTTGGCTGGCTAGAATTGTTGCTGATAGTCTCCTCAAACAATCAGCTTGAAATAAAACAACAGCAGTAACTCTCATCACTGGTATGGAATGGATAAAGATAATCCCCATTCCTGGCATGTCACATAACCCCTAAACTTCAAAATTCTCCAGTGGCTCCATACTTCTTGACTAGAAGTGCAAGCAGTAGCAGGTGGCATAGTGGGATGGTGGCACTTGCCTGAGAGTTGCTGCTGCATACTGGGAAAAAGAATGGGAGGGGAAAGGCAGAGGTTGGCATGGCTGGAAAAGATGACCTGACACACTGGCTAGCTAGTATGTCTATGCCACACTGACCTTCCTTCCTCCCCTTTCACCCCCCTCTTCTTCCCAGGAAGAAGCAGCGGTGTTGCTATCAGGAGGTCAGGTGGGTGCTGCCCCTCACTGTCCACTACTGAGTGTAGGTGAATGAGCCAGGTTATATAGAATAGCATTCAGGGGTCATGGAGAGGAAGGGGAGGGGAACACCCACTTTGTAATGTTTATGGAACAGCTCAACTAAAGACCTAATTAGCTGATCAGAACGGACTGTTTTCTCTTGGCAAGCCCCTAATAGCACCATTTTATTCAGAAAGGCACAGAGTAACTTGACCAAAACAACTGCTGAGTGTCCACCCAGATTTCTCAGCCAATACTAATGATGCCATAATCTATGCTGCCCACATGCCACTGCAATAGTTAAAGGCTCTGGTATTCCCATTCATAGCAGTTTATATGGAAACTTCTCCCACATCAAGATGCATTAACAAGTCAATATGCTCTCCACCTTACTTGAAATTCCAGAAACACAGGTTGTTAGATCCCTGTGCAAACTCAAATGTGACAGTAGTTTTCTACTTTTGCACATTTAATCTTCCATCAATTTCACTGAATATTTCATCCAAGCTGAAGACTTTATCACACAAGGAGCCTGAGATAGCTTGGTATTATCTCATGGGAACACCTCGCTATTGCCTGGTTTACATCAAAGTGCACTTGATGAGTATTATGCCTTTGACACTGTGCAAGAGCAAGGGACAGAGCACAGTCCCTTGTGCAAACTCAAAGAAGCTGAAGCCTTTGACTCTTCACACTGAATAATATGTACTAGCAGAACCTAGTTTTTTTTCTCCATTCCAGTACGCAACAACTTAGTTTCTCAATTTCAGATAAAGATTTTCCAACCCACCAGTCAGAAATGCTTCAGCTGAGGTTACAGTTATCTCCAATCACAGAGAGCCTCAGACTTTTTTTGTTGTGCTGTCAATCTAAGATATGTTGTTGTGGGAGGGTGGGTGTTTGGCCAAGAGGATTTTACCTTCTCATTCATAGTCATAGACATTTGCAAAATATACAATAATGTCACAGAGTCATGCTTTGAAAGCTCATCTTTTTTATCCAGCTGCTAGGATTATGGTTGCACTTTTTATGTTATCTTAACTAACAATATGCCCACCTTATGTATGTTGTTACGAATATATTCTACAGTGCATTGTCCAGATCCACAGGCCCAAAGGAGAGTGGTTTATTGCAAGGATACCAAAGAAGAATGCCAAATACACCAAAACGACCAGTTCTAATCCTTCATTAACGAAAAGTGTGAATTTACAACACAGTCTGCAAAGTGTTGCTGCTGTTATAGACTCAGGATGGACACAGAAGCAGTAGGACTCTTTCATGTCTTATCTGTGAAGTGCTAATATATGAAGCATTACTTATACAAAAAGCAAGCTACATAAGCTGCACCTACATAACTCATGCCTGGAATAGAGGCCCCTCCCCAATTATTATCCATCTCTTGGATAAGGAAGTAGCTGAAAGGCAGGCAGTATGAGAAGCCTCTCCTTTCCCAACTAACTGAAGAAGCTACATCTATAGTGGAGTCCATAGAAGCTCATGCTGTAAAGAATTTGTTAGTCTATGGGTGCGTCCAGACTGTTGCTGTTTTTCAGGTGGAATTCAATTATGTACCAGCAAATTTAGTTGGTTCTATTATAGCTGGTTTGGCAGTCATCTTGCACAATCAATCTGCTTCCCACCATAACTAATCAATCTGCTTCCCACCATAACTAAAAGGAAAGGGATGGGAAATATACTGGGAAGTGTGGGATAACAATTGCTTGATGCAATGTCAGAACAAATGTTCAAGTAACATACTGGTGTCATCTGACTGCCTTGCAAACAATAGGGTTGCGTTGTTGTTGTTGTTTCCTATTTAATACTCTAGAGTGCCACTTATAAATCATAAAATGGCAGTTCTGCAAATGGTCCCTATATGTGGCCTAAGCCATTTACAGCAACCTTCTTGAATAAATAAGTTTAAAATCAGATGGTACCCGACATTGTTTGGCTTCTGGATTTTAGTGGAGAAAAATTAACATATACTGCTGAGCTGCAAGTTGAGAATGGAGACTGACTTAGTAGATAGGAAACACAGAAAAATAAACTTGGTTATGCTGAGTACAGGTAGGTAGCCGTGTTGGTCTGAGTCGAAGCAAAATAAAAAATTCCTTCAGTAGCAGCTTAAAGACCAACTAAGTTTTTATTTTGGTATGAGCTTTCGTGTGCATGCACACTTCTTCAGATACACTTGAAACAGAAGAGTGTATCTGTTTCAAGTGTATCTGAAGAAGTGTGCATGCACACGAAAGCTCATACCAAAATAAAAACTTAGTTGGTCTTTAAGGTGCTACTGAAGGATTTTTTTATTTTGGTTATGCTGAGACAGAGACATTGCCTTTCCTATCCTACTCACATCCTAAGCCTTTACTTATGCCAGCCCATGCAACCTTATTTGCATTTCAAATATCTGGATGCACTAAAGGCAGCTAGACCTTCCAGCGTCACAAATGATGGGACATTTCAACTAGCAGGTTGCTGACAGCGAGTTCAGAAATTTCCTTTAAGGCTTTATTTACATTTGATTAATGCGTCTCACAGTTCTGACATGACAAGGAGTACATCTCTTGGATCAGCTTTCAGGCTGTCAAGCTGAAACTGAAGCTTAATGTTTTTCTTTCAGCATACTGCAGGTTCCTCCAAGTTTGGCTCTGCAATGATACTATTACATTTTCAGCACAGAAAAAAACGTACAGGGGAAAACTGGCATATCCAAGGATATTATTCCAGGATATAACACTGCTGCAAGGTTGCTGACAGCAATCCATGTTATTGCAAGTTCATGCAGTTACAGAATTAAAGCATTTTGCCGGTCAGGAACCTAGGAATGCCTTACTCCTTGTCAGACAACTTTCCTTTGATCCCAGCATTGTCTTCTGACTCTCCAGGGACTCTCCAGGGAATTAAGTAGAGGTCATTCACACCACCCACCACCCAGTACAGTTAACTGGAGAGGCTAGGGATTGATTGCTGAGATGCTGTGCATGCAAAGTATGTGTTCAACCTCTGAGCTATGGTCCTTCCTGATTTAATACTGTATCACATTTAGAATACAATTGAATGCTCTCAGATTATCCAAAGGAAATACCTGGCATTGTGTTAATTAAATACAATTTTGTATCATTAGGTTTTTAAAAACTAAGAATGCATTGGAGGAGGTTCTTACAATTCTTACTAACAAACTGTAATATTTTTAAATGCCTAGTTCTTTATTATTATCATGGATTGCTCTGGGAGGTCATCTTAAATGTACCAGGTAACTCCAGGCTCTCACTATTTGTGGGAGGGATCTAAGTGCAAACCGGAAAGTTAGTTGCATACAATTCCAGTGGATTAATGCACTATGTCACTCTAGAGCACAAATCTACTGGGGGCATGGAAAACTTTGCTGTAAGGAAGGTAATGGGAAAATGCACTGAAAAGTATAGGATGAATGATTATTGAGAAGACATGCAAATGCTCATCTAGCAAATCGGGATGAAGGCTTATTGTTGTATAACCACCCTTTATACAAATAAAAATAAATGCTCCATAAAGACCAGACATAGGCTAGTCATTGCACAAACAAATCAGGATGATTGCTGAATAAACAGGTCATCTGGAACAGCCCACAGATACATGATTAAAAATAAAGTAGCATCACATTTCAATAGCATTCTGTAATCTTCCAGATTCAATTTCTAATGTGATCCTTGCCTCTCCTTGTGATTTAATTTCAGTTGCAGGGGCAGGGGGCTTATCAGCATATTTACACGTACACTCTTGTCATCATGATTGGAAAACGAACAGAAAGCCCACTGCTGCTGCACTGATAGGCACTGTCTTTGAGAAGTTAAAGGGAGGCGAAAGGGTACCTGCTGTCCTCTGTGAAGGTACGGTAAATGCACCTGCCGTATCCAAATCAGAGACCCATTTTGCACCATCCCTCTTAGGAGGAAATGAAACCCCAACTCTGTTCACTTTGCTACAGCCCTAGTTTCATCTCTGCTATTCACAATCTTTCAGGTGGCAACTGTGCAATGTTGCAATCCCTGGCTTAAGGCCAGAGAATATGTACTAATATAAGCAGAAATCTGGAAATCTTATATGTACCCTTTCCTGACTTCATAATTTCCAGAAATCTCAGGTACATGAAGTAGCATTTTGGTGTATTTGTTTGAATTTATTCTTGTGAGTAAGTCTTGGTAGAAATATCAAGATAATTGTCCCAATACTCGTTTTCAGATTTGCAGTTTATTAGTCCATTCTTTGGAGGATGTTTGGAGATAACAGTATGAATTATATCACTTTGAGTTAATCCCTCTTTTGTTTCTAGTGGGGAGAAAGTTCTTTATGATCATAAAATTGTTGTTTTGTGGAGGAGAAGAAATTAGCATATGTACAGATTAGCCTGCAAGATACATCAAGTTCTCTGGTTTCCATCAAACTTCTATAAACATCTCAAGCGTTTGAAAAGCTTAAGAATATTAAGCCTGCAACTGTAAACTTTTAAACTTATCTGAAAAGTATATCTCTGAAACTTTTTGAACTCATCCATATGAAATGCAATGGGGACAATATGGATTTTGATATAAACATTTTCCGTTGTGAAGGACTAGTTTGCTCGAAGTAAATAGTAGACACATTGTTACCCTTCATGTAAATAGTTAAGTGTGTGACATCCTATTCTCATCTAGAGCAGGATAGGCAATTGAAGAAGTTAGGATGTAAATCATGGGCTTACTATCTGCCCCTATTGTCACTAGCTAGAGGTGGCAAGAATACACAGAGGAATTATACCAGAAAGATATGGAGGTCTCGTACACCCCAGGTAGTGTGGTTGCTGACCTTGAGCCAGACATCTTGGAGAGTGAAGTCAAATGGGCCTTAGAAAGCACTGCTAATAACAAGGCCAGTGGAAGTGATGATATTCCAGCTGAACTATTTAAAATTTTAAAAGATGATGCTACACCCAATATGCCAGCAAGTTTGGAAAACTCAGCAATGGCCAGAGGATTGGAGAAGATCAGTCTACATCCCAATTCCAAAGAAGGGCAGTGCCAAAGAATGCTCCAACTACCGCACAATTGCGCTCATTTCACACGCTAGCAAGGTTATGCTTAAAATTCTACAAGGCAGGCTTAGGCAGTATGTGGACCAAGAACTCCCAGAAGTGCAAGCTGGATTTCGAAAGGGCAGAGGAACCAGAGACCAAATAGCAAACATGTGCTGGATTATGGAGAAAGCTAGAGAGTTCCAGAAAAACGTCTACTTCTGCTTCATTGACTATGCAAAAGCCTTTGACTGTGTCGACCACAGCAAACTATGGCAAGTTCTTAAAGAAATGGGAGTGCCTGATCACCTCATCTGTCTCCTGAGAAATCTCTATGTGGGACAAGAAGCTACAGTTAGAACTGGATATGGAACAACTGAGTGGTTCAAAATTGGGAAAGGAGTACGACAAGGTTGTATATTGTCTCCCTGCTTATTTAACTTATATGCAGAATTCATCATGCGAAAGGCTGGACTAGATGAATCCCAAGCCGGAATTAAGATTGCCGGAAGAAATATCAACAACCTCAGATATGCAGATGACACAACCTTGATGGCAGAAAGCGAGGAGGAATTAAAGAACCTTTTAATGAGGGTGAAAGAGGAGAGCGCAAAATATGGTCTGAAGCTCAACATCAAAAAAACCAAGATCATGGCCACTGGTCCCATCACCTCCTGGCAAATAGAAGGGGAAGAAATGGAGGCAGTGAGAGATTTTACCTTCTTGGGCTCCTTGATCACTGCAGATGGTGACAGCAGTCACAAAATTAAAAGACGCCTGCTTCTTGGGAGAAAAGCAATGACAAACCTAGACAGCATCTTAAAAAGCAGAGACATCACCTTGCCGACAAAGGTCCGTATAGTTAAAGCTATGGTTTTCCCAGTAGTGATGTATGGAAGTGAGAGCTGGACCATAAAGAAGGCTGATCGTCGAAGAATTGATGCTTTTGAATTATGGTGCTGGAGGAGACTCTTGAGAGTCCCATGGACTGCAAGAAGATCAAACCTATCCATTCTTAAGGAAATCAGCCCTGAGTGCTCCCTGGAAGGACAGATCGTGAAGCTGAGGCTCCAATACTTTGGCCACCTCATGAGAAGAGAAGAATCCTTGGAAAAGACCCTGATGTTGGGAAAGATTGAGGGCACTAGGAGAAGGGGACGTCAGAGGACAAGATGGTTGAACAGTGTTCTCGAAGCTACGAACATGAGTTTGACCAAACTGAGGGAGGCAGTGCAAGACAGGAGTGCCTGGCGTGCTATGGTCCATGGGGTCACGAAGAGTCGGACACGACTAAACGACTAAACAACAACAACAACAACAGGCATCACTGTTCTGTCTAACCAAGAGGCAGTTTCCCATTCCCACATTGGCATAGCACTTCCTTATCCTAACACCTATCAAGTAGAGAAGCTGGAACTGGATACAACCAGCACACAGGACATTTGAAGGTTAAAGCAAGAGGTAGCCTAGTAGTTGGGCTACAGGCGGAGGTGGAAGTTGTGGGAAGCAACCAGTAATTTATTTCCTATTGCTCAGAAGCCAAAAGAACACCTAGTGATTACTAGGCAGCTTGTACTCTACACTTACTTTTCTCTAGATAGTTCTTTTCTTCCTGGAAAAGAACTGGCTTTCTGATTCTGCCAGCTGTAACCTGCATTGCAGTCAGGCGCAGGGGGGCGGGACAGGGACCCTTGCTTAGAAGCTTTGTGGTTGGCACTAGCAATGCACATAGGAATGGGCAAATATGTTTTGGTCTACATTAACTCATATGTTCATTCTGCCCCTTTTCCACATTAATCTGTGATTTTTTTAAATACCACACAGACATAACTGTTAAAATATGTTTCAACATATTTTCTTTCAAAATGTTGTTGTTGTTTAGTTGTTTAATCGCGTCCGACTCTTTGTGACCCCATGGACCAGAGCACGCCAGGCACTCCTGTCTTCCACTGCCTCCCGCAGTTTGGTCAGACTCATGTTCTTCGCTTCAAGAACACTGTCCAACCATCTCGTCCTCTGTTGTCCCCTTCTCCTTGTGTCCTCCATCTTTCCCAACATCAGGGTCTTTTCCAGGGACTCTTCTCTTCTCATGAGGTGGCCAAAGTATTGGAGCCTCAGCTTCACAATCTGTCATCCAAACTGAATTGGCCCATTCCCGTCCATTTTAGTTCACTGATGCCCAGGATGTCAATATTTATTCTTGCCATCTCATTTTTGACCACATCCAGCTTACCAAGGTTCATTGTTCTTACATTCCAGGTTGCTATGCAATATTTTTCTTTACAGCATTGGACTTTCCTTTCGCTTCCAGGCATATCTGCAACTAAGCGACCTTTCGGCTTTGGCCCAGCCGCTTCATCAACTCTGAATCTACTTTTACTTGTCCTCCGCTCTTCCTCAGTAGCATGTTGCACGCCTTCCGACCTGAGGGGCTCATCTTCCAGCGGCATTATTTCTATCTGCCTGTTGTCAAATCAAATCAAAATACTTTATCCGACCGATAGTCAGAAAGAAAAACATTTCTCAATACAAATATAAAAATATAACACTGAAGGCATCAGAGGGATACATAAATGAAGTATGACTGTGCTACTGAACCTCCTACAGGTAACCCACATCAAGGCATTCAATTATACGTTTCTGACACTTGAGCGCCAGGAAGAGGAATTTAGCCACCGAGAAGGTTATTTTCCCAGTGGGCTTGTTTAGCAAATATGCTGCCTGCCGTTCTCTTAGTCGGGAACTAAACTGAGATAAATATGGGGTTATAAGATATTGCCTTAAATCATTATAAAAGGGACAGCTCAGTAAAATGTGTTCTGTGGATTCTACCTCACCCAAGGCGCAATGACACGTTCTCTTGACTGTATGGGACTCCTCCAAATCTTCCCCTCAAAACCGCCGAATCAAGAACATTCAGTCCGCAGTAAGTAATCTGTGGTATTCCACGTAGTGGATATCCGCCAGGTAACGGGCTGGTGCAGCCCAATACACCTGCTCCCCTAAAAACATCCCAGATTTCACGCAGGCTATGTCCTCCTGCCTGGCGATATCCCCCAATCTCTGAGCGATCACCGCTTTAGCGCGGCTATACGTCATGGACTCAATATAAAGGGAGGACCGACCGCATTTCTGCACTTCCTCTACCACTTCCCCTTCCCATGGAGATTTAAAATTATCCCTCAGAATCAGGGGGGCCAAACCCACTGGTCTGAAACATAGTTTGAGCCATAGCCATAATTTCACTTTCAGGGCCACATACCTACTTGCCTGTTGTCTTTGTCCATGGAGTTTTCTTGGCAGGGATACTGGAGTGGCTTGCCAGTTCCTGCTCCAGGTGGATCACATTTAGTCAAAACTCTCCACTATGACCTGTCCATTTTGGGTGGCCCTGCACGGCATAGCTCATAGCTTTTCTGAGTTATTCACGCCCCTTCACCATGACAAGGCAGTGATCCGTGAAAGGGTTCTTTCAAAATACACATTTCAAAATGTATTTTGATGCGGTTCTTGGTTAAGAAAATGTGTTGGAACATTTGCGAAGTGTTAAAACTAATGGATGGTGAAGTTCTGTTCCGCACTTCAGTCTGGCCCCTCAGATCATAATGGTTTCTAGAAAGTTCATCAAAGATCTCTTGTTTGCAGTGATATTGTAACAACTTCATTGGCACGTTTATTTCCACCATGTCCGGAAGAATTTATATATCTATTACATTAATATCTCAGGATAGTGTACATGAGTCTCCTTCCCCCTCAGCCATTTTTATCTTCACAACAGCTATGTGAGGTAGGTCAGAGTAAGAGGCAGTGACTGGACCACGTATGGTGCGTTATACCCAGATTGTCTTATTGGTGTGGCATTTGCTTCCTCTGTGGTTCTCAGCTCCATTCTAGAAATGTGTACAAGTTCCTAACTGTGGTTACTCGTGACTAAGATATATTGGGAGTAACATGCTGTTTGAAGTAAATGCATGGCAGGAGCTATAGACATGGTCTAAAAGTGATGTAAGAGCAACCAGGAAGATTGTATCAACCACCCTGGTGAGTGTTTTTAATAGGACAACTGCATATTAGTGTTTACTATGTTTGGCTAAAAATAGAAGAATCAATTGTTTCAAGCCCTGAGCGTAAGTCAACAGCTTATTAGAATTCTAGGCTTCTCATATTTGACAAGTTCTGCTGCTGTTAAATATCACATTCTCACCTTTGGATTTTCAAAGGCTGTTTTGGTTTGTTTGACACACCTCCTGATTTTCAATCTTTTTTTGCAGGTAGTAACTATAATGTCTCAAAAACAGGAAGACATTTCTGTCTTTATAACTTCAAGCTGAAAATTGCTTCTTGGCGATTTGGGAGCTCTATATTCTCTTGAGCAATAGCTATCTGGTTAGGAAGCCTTCTGAAATAATATTTTGTTTCATTTGATTTCCTTGTGTCAGAGGTCAGGCTATGCTGAGGAGAAAGGAAACACTGACCTTTTATCACTGAAACACAGAGGAATGTATTCTGGAAAGTTCAACAGAATGACATTTTTTTTCTCTGTGATCAGACTTCATTGCTTGTCTGTATTGGATTAAAGAAATGTGCAACTTTTGTACAAAGAAGTTGTTTTTAGTTGTTGAAGAGCTAAATCTCCACTTTTGTTGCTGTTTGCTCTGTTTCTTAAGTTTAATAATAATAATAATAATAATAATAATAATAATAGTGTGATAAAACATCAAACATTAAAAACTTCCCTAAACAGGGCTGCCTTCATATGTCTTCTAAAAGTCAGATAGTTGTTTATTTCCTTGACATCTGATGGGAGGGCATTCCACAGGGCGGGTGCCACTACCGAGAAGGCCCTCTGCCTGGTTCCCTGTAACCTCACTGTGAGGGAACCACCAGAAGGCCCTCGGAGCTGGACCTCAGTGTCCGGGCTGAACGATTGGGGTGGGGGAGACGCTCATTCTGGTATACTGGGCCGAGAACAATGTAGTGCAACCATATATCTGTTTACTCAGAACTAAGCACTATTTGTGTATACAAGGTAGGTAAAGGTACAAAACTTCAGTCCTAATGGCATAAGACTGAGATGGGCAATCTGTGGCCCCTTCATATGTTGCTGGACTACAAATTACATCATTCCTGACTATGGACTATACTGGCTAGGATTCATGGGAGTTGGAGTCAAACAACTTCTGGAGGTTCACAGGTCACCCTGGTACAGTAATTATTTATTGAGTCATGTAAGGAAGCATGTCCCTCCCAGTGGCAGTAACAGTAAGGGATCTCATTCTCTCCTCTCCAGGGAATTGCATGGGCTTGACTCTCTGAAGAATGGCAGCTGGGCTGGGCTGGGTGATGTTGCCTGTTGGTGCTAGTATGGCCCATGGGACTTAGTTTTATACTGGGGGTTGTGGGAAGCCTATGGAAAACTTAATCATTGCTAAATGACACTTCAAACCATACTTCTCATCTGTCAAGAAGGTGTACTCCTTGTCATAGTGATCATTTGTATTCAGACAACTCCTCCAGCATAGACTCCTGCAAGAGTACATATAAAAGAATATAGTATAATTATCTACCAGCAGTTGGTAGAGAAGCCACACCAACACCAACTCCTTCTTTCTCATATTTTAAATAGATTAATTAGCCTATTTATTCCCCTTGGAGTAGATCTCTCAGTGTATTTGCATACTCTGGGAGATATATTTTTTGTCACTATTATTCAAATATGGAATACTTAAGAAAATACATAGTTACATTAGCTATAAATAGAATAATAAATTTATTAGATTTGTTCTTGTTTAAAGACTGACTCGGTGGTGTTTTTTTTAAGATTTCTTGGTTTACAAAAGTATATGCAATGTCTCTTTCAAGTTATATTTTCTACAGATCAGTTTCATTTGTTGAGACATTAGTGTTACATTAGGAAGAAAAGGCGGAAAGAGGTGGAGGGGGCATGGTGAGTGGGAGTGGGGTCAGGTGGCAATGCTTCTATTCTACTTAATGTATGTGTGAGGTTTTGTGTCAGCGTCGCTTGTGTGGGTTCTCTTTACTGTTCACTTGTGTTTCTTTGGTGGCGAGAGAGGTTGGGGTTGGCATAGGGTGTGGTTGTTTGTTTGTGATTGGCAGTGGTGAACTTTGTTTTCTTATGTGAGTGGGGTGGGCGGGTGTTTTTGTATCAGGTTAGCCATATTGATTCATATGTTGTTGGTGGATTCTTGTCATTGTCTTGTTGGGCAGTGTATGTGATAAAGGGGAGCCATACCGGGGTGAAGGCGTCTTCTTCTATTTGTCCCCATGTCAGTTTCCGTTTATTGGTTAGCTTTTCTAATAAGGCTGTTTCCCATACTATTTGATACCAGTGGTCCATGTTTACTCCTGACAGGTCTCTCCAGTGTCTGGCTATGATGCTTCTGGCTGCTGAGAGTAGGTGGGTTATGAGCTCTTTATGATGTGAGTGGGCATTATTATCTTGGAAGATGTTTAGTAGGGCCAGTTCTGGGGTGACTTCTAATACTTGCTTAGTTATTTTGCATATTTCTTGTATGATTGCTGTCCAGAATATTTGGATTTCAGAGTATTCCCACCACATGTGAAGGTATGTGGCTGTGGAGGTGCATCCACTTCAGCATTTAGGTGAAGTTCGTGGGCATATTAGCACTAGTTTTCTTGGTGTTAGGTACTATATGTATGTGAGTTTCAGAGCGAGTTCTTTCCTTTTCACTGATATGGATTTAAAGGGAGCTTTAGACCACATTTTGGTCCATTGAGTGGGGTTAATCTCATAGCCTATGTCTTTCTCCTATTGTTTTTTGATTACGCATAGAGGGTTTGTGGGATTTTGGAGTAGTATTTTGTATATTGCAGATACCATTCCTTTCCCGTGTCCCTTTGTTGTTAGGAGGAGGCCTCGGTCCAGTATACCTGAAGGAGCGTCTCCACCCCCATCGTTCTGCCTGGACACTGAGGCCCAGTACGGAGGGCCTTCTGGTGGTTCCCTCATTGTGAGAATCCAAGTTACAGGGAACCAGGCAGAGGGCCTTCTCGGTAGTGGCACCTGCCCTGTGGAACGCCCTCCCATCAGATGTCAAAGAGAAAAACAACTACCAGACTTCTGAAGACATCTGAAGGCAGCCCTGTTTAGGGAAGCTTTTAATATTTAATAGATTATTTTAATATTATGTTGGAAGCCGCCCAGAGTGGCTGGGGAAACCCAGCCAGATGGGCGGGGTACAAATAAATTATTATTATTATTATTATTATTATTATTATTCGAAGGTTGTCAGGGGCCTAGTTGCTGTTGATTTTACTTGTAATTGTAAGAGGGCATGTAAGAGGGTGGTATGTTGGCCAGGGCATTTGGGTGTCTCCTACTTTGTCTTTTATTTCTTGTGTTGATAAGGATTATTTTTGTAGAAGTCTATGAAGAGGTATAAGCCTTTGGTTTGCCAGGTGTTTATCGGGAGGTTTTGCACTGCGTGATGGAATAATGGGTGATGTCCCAGCGGAATTAGTGGGGATGGGGTTGGGGACAGTTTACCAACTTCTGCTTTCCATCCTTTAAGCTTGATCTGTGTGAACCTGTTTAGTGTTGTGGGAATTTTCCTTAGTTTGTTTGGGAGGAATGGGTATGCTGTGGTGCAGGTATTTTCAGTTGTGTGCCTCTCCAGGTGTACCCATTGTTTTGTCTCATCTTCTAGTATATACGGGATTATGTGGCATACAGTACTTGATTGAAGACTGATTCAGTTGTGCATCAATCTCATTGCTATGCCTTATTAACTAGGCTAATACAAAAATAGATGAAATTAAGGAAGCTTTTTCTTTTTTAAGGAGCAGGAATTTATTATAAAGTTAAGTTAAATATATATATATAATTTGTCCATAGACTCTTTATTGGATGAGATAATTTTTGTTGACTTCTCTTCATACCCTTGCACAGTCTCTAATGCTGATTAGGAGGGTTCATTGTTCATCTGGAACTGTTTGGGGCCACTGGGGAAAGAGGAATTGGTGAAAATTGATCTTCCTCCATTGTTGGTGCAAGTCTGCTAAGTGCAACTCTTGCTCCAACTTGATAAGACCCTCTTATGACTTGTTTTTTACCTGGTTAGATAATCTAACTGTATTCAGTAAAAATAATAATAGATAACAATACATACGGCATATTGGGCTATACTTCCTGTACAATGATGTGAAATCACAGATATTTTTAAGTGGTTGATTTATTCTAGCCAACATGGTTCTGGACATTTTTGTCTTTACCCCATTACCCTGCACATATATTAACTGCATTCTGTTAATAGAATATCTGGGATGCTATTGTATTATTAATGGACATATATGTGGGCACCCCCATTTCCAGTCTTGAATGAAGAAATGGGGTGTCCTTTTGACTCTGCTAACAATAGTCTGAGCATTCTTTCAGTTTTGTCCTAATTGCTAACATGCAAAAGTGAAACTCCCTCCTTTATCTTCTTTCAGGAAGATAACAGGGAGCAAAAAACCATGTTATGTCTACCACCCAAATGCAATGTTTGTTCATATTCAGAGGCCTAGCTAATCTCCTATCAAAACTATGGTCTTGAGCATGAACCACTTAGCCAGTCTTTTCCACACTGAATCCAAATTGAATTGTCATTCAATAGCTGCAGCTCAAAGGATTGGGAATTACCTTTATACTCTGCAGCGTAGAGCACTCATGAGGAACAGACTATGATAAAAGTAGGTAGTCATATTCTACTCCCTTCTCCCCGCCCCAATAAAATTGAATCTGTCTCCACGGTAATTCTGGTCTGTGGATACTAACAACCTTTGCATTTGAGTCTCACTACAATCGTTATTGTAGTTTAGTGGTACATCCACTGAACCAGTATATTATGCTTTTTGTCTATTTATCTTATTTTTATTTCCTCTTTATTGACTATTCTAGCAAGCTCTTTCAAATTCAAACACTGTTCAAGCTTACAAAAAGTTTATCTTGGGAATATTATCGCCTCAAGCAGATGACACCATGCAATTTTATGGCTTATAACTTTTTGTCATTCATTATTAGTCCTCCCACACAGGTGCTACAACAGACACTGCTAATATATTTCAGTTATTTTCTGCCTTGCAATTTGAAAGTCTCGATACGTATCAGCAAGTGCATATAAATATACTGTCAAACGTTTGGAGGCAAGTTCACCTAATTCACCTATCTGGAATTACATGTGATAGATATTCGGATCAACTTCACACAGTTGGAACAATCAATTTCTACAAAGAATGATAATTTTTGATAGAGCACAGCCTAAAAATAATAAAAAGTAATAGTGACATAGGTGAAGTCAACAAGCCAGCAGTACAGCATTACAATGGCTGCAGTAGGCCAGTACAGTTCCAGGTGATCTAGAGCCAATGGTGATCACCTCTAGCCATTCTTGTTTCTCTTTAGACCTTGAAATATTGACATGGCCCTTATTTGTTTGACACAACCACAAGGTTTTGTGTTACCCCAAGCTTATCTATCTGGGTTCATCAATCAAGAGACAGATTCCTAAGGAGCATGGCTGGCGACTTCCTCAAAGGCCAGGGGTGATGGTAGTGCATGAAAAACAAATTTAGCAGTTTAAAAGAGCTAGCATATTGATATATACTTCCTTTCCTGAATGTGATTGAGAAGCTACCGTACTACCAAAAAAGATGGGAAAGTGCTTCTCCTGCCCATAATCACACATATTTATGTGAAGAGAGGCCTCCATCTATTGTATGACAACTCATTGGGTGTGGGAGAAGAGGAGGAGTAGGGAATTGTGTACATGTGTTCACATGTTAGCTCTGGGGTCAGCGCTAGATGAATGGACAACAATATGTCAAGCACAACAAAGCATGAACTGTGAAGTACTTCATGGAATGAAACAAAAATAGTGGTTTCACACAATGATTCAAGATATAAGCTTTGTCCTCACACTCTAGGATAAAGAGGTGTTCTTCCCTGTATGAGTTAAATTGCCTTTTGCCACAAAAGTAAGTGTTAAGGAGTGAGGCACAACTAACACCCTTAAATAGACCAGCAGGCCACCTTATGATTGGTTCTTCCACAAGATCCTGGTCTCCCATTGCCACATTCTTTGAGGCTGCTACTTAACTCTTTTGAGGGCATGGAGACAGAACATCCTCTCATGCAGCATATGAAAGTCTGTGCGGCTGTTAGTGTAAGAACACAAAGACTGAGGGTATGCATAAAAAGGAGGCATAAAGGGAACACATATAGTAGCAGGAGAATCAGGATATTGAATTGGGAAAATAGAAAAAGCTAATGAGAGAGAGAGAGAGAGAGAGAGAGAGAGAAGTTAAGGCCAAAATTAGAGATGTGGCAGAGTTTAGAAGCAGCAAAGTTTGGGAAAGAATCTGAGCAAAGAAACCAGTCAATATATAACTTCAATAGTCTAAATAAGAATATGGTTTTAATTTACTCTTACAAGGCAAGATAATAAAAACACTTGCCTGATCTAAAGGTGCCAGTTCACTGATTCCCCCCTTTCCTATCTCTGATAGCTTCCGTTTATTTCTCCAGCAGGTATCAAACCCAACAGAAAGCAGTGGTCATGGGCTACAAAGTGACTATGGTTCAATCTCTTATCCAGTTAGTATGCTAGTCTGATTTCTAATCAGCAGCAGGAAGAAGTTTATTAACTGATTAATTTCCTGACACAAAGCAACCTAAGTATTCAAGTACCTTCATCAGATTTCTAATATCAGTGTTTCCTACTATCAGTGAAACTGTGTATAATTACAAAATGTGGGGAATAGTACTGAGTGACCATAGCTAAAGATCCTTGAATCAAATTTGCTTTGTGTACTATTCTACATGCAAAGTTAACATGTGAACCTGATACTTCTTGACTGTCATCTAGGATTCATAATGATCCAGCTATTGTTGGAAGTTTAAGGTTGTAATTTCCTGCTGGATAATTTGTTGCTATTTATTGATGGAAGAGTTGGGTGAGCTATCTCTGTGCAAATTCCCATACCTTTTTGTTTAAATTATTGGCTTGGTGTGCATGGTGTGCTCTTGTCTCTGACACAGCTATCAAAAAATAAAATGGATTCTGCTTGTGCTACTTGTATTAATACAGTAACATGGATTCATCTTTTACTGCTAGCCTTTTTGCTGGGAGGTTTTCAGGACATACAGTACAAGGAATCTAGGCATCTCACCTGCCAGAAGCAATAATTTCTGTGCAGATTTGTGTTAGGGGTGGCACTTTTCTACCTATGAATTTTGAGATGATGATGATAATGTGATAATGACAGAACTTAGCATGGTATTAAATTTGTAAATGGATGTAGAGAGGCATTGAAAGTTACTCTGCAAAGTCATCTAGACAGAGCAGTAATAATATTATCAAACTTTAGAGGAAAATAAGAGGAGAAAAGTTATTTATTAAATATATTTTCAGCCTTTATGATGTGTTCCACTGGTTGGTTACAATATAATTGCACAAGAACCATTCCAGACACTTAAAGATACAGTCATACCTCGGTTTAAGTACGCTTCAGTTTGAGTACTTTCAGTTTAAGTACTCCGTGGACCCGTCTGGAACGGATTAATCCACTTTCCATTACTTTCAGTGGGAAATTTCACTTTAGGTTAAGTACGTTTCAGGTTAAGTACGGACTTTCAGAACCAATTACACTCATACTTCGGGTTAAGTACACTTCAGGTTGAGCTCCACGGACCCGTCTGGAACGGATTAATCCACTTTCCATTACTTTCAGTGGGAAAGTTCGCTTCAGGTTAAGTACGCTTCAGGTTAAGTACAGACTTCCAGAACCAATTGTGTACTTAAACCGAGGCACCACTGTACAGCACTGAAAGTTCAGTAACTACCAGAAATGCAGTGATGCATAAGTGCACAGACAAATGAATAGGTCTTTGCCTGGTGCCAAAATGCCTAAAGCATACATGATTCTAGGAGAGGTTATTCCAGAGTCAAAGTGTTACCACAGAGAAGTCCCATGTGACGAACTGATGCATTTCCCCTCAGTGGTAGGACCCAGGCATGTTGATACAAGGAGAGGCATTCCTTCAGATATCTGGTTCCCAAACTGGGGACTTTATAGGTCATCCTGGAAGCAAACAGGCAGCCAATGTAGATCTGTCAGGATTGGTGTTATATGATCCCAGTTCTGAAAGAACTCAGGGGAGAAACAATAGGAATTAAGAGTTGGTAGGGACACGGACAGTAGTGATCATCAGATAGCATCACATGCTGGAAAGGTGCTGGTGAGTAGAATAGCAAGCAGTAATTTGGGAAGCTATTCATCTTGGAATAGATGGTTACCAGGCTATTGCATTCAAACCCTTGAAGCATTTTCACACACACCCTCCTTTCAGAGTACTGCCTTCAACTCTTTCTCCTTCCAGGGCTGACATTTTTTCAGGCTCTTCATCTTTCTTACAGTGTGTTCAGCACTGGCCAAGCTGAAAGCATAATTCATCACTGCCATTACAGAAGACATTGAGCCTTGGTATTGTGAGAAAACATGAGTTCACACCTAATACTGGGCTAAAAAAGATTAAATGAGATTTCCATTCCTGGAGATGGAAAGATATAAATTTAATATTAAAAGCAATAAGTTAAGTTGGGAAATAAGATTCAGGAATAATTCAGCAGCTGCAAAAGTATTGCCTGATTATGTAGTTTTTATGAGCTATCTAAGTTAAGTATTCAAGCGACAGTAGCTATGGTGGCAGGGTTGCTGTTTTTCAAAGGAAAGTATTTCTAATTAAACATACTTGATAATAAGACTAATTCAGTAAGCATGATGAACTAAGCAGGGGAATTGATCATGTATCTATGATAGCCATGGCTGGCAGAATCAAAGTGGATTTGGCAAGCTTATGCAATGAACTCACTTCCAAAAATAAAAAATAAATATGGATTTTTTGCTGTTAGATCCTGTAAGCTCCCCATAATCAAATTTCAATGAATATTCTATAAACAGTAGCCAGTTTATCACCTCCGCATAAGCTTTGTGGAAACAAATCAGAAGGAATGCTGAAAGTGATCTAATTTGCAAAAGTGACAAATTATAGAAGGAAAGCATTGGTAAACTGTTACAGGAAAAACAACAAATAATCCTGTGATACTTTAAAAACTAACAAACACACCATAGCAGTAGCATTAATGGGCCAGAGACAAGGGTGGGGGAGAAATTAGATTCAGTTTGCATTTAAAGGCGAACATACCTAATTCACACTTATGTGAACTGAAACATAGCCATCCTTTGAAATTCACACTCCAAATTTTGTAGTGCAGTTGTCCAACCCAAGTAACATGTACAACAATGCAGGGGCTTCCGGTTGACCGCGCCATCTTGATCAGACGGGGGTCCGTTCAGCGGAGCGGACCTCGGCGCTTCAGAGGTGGAGGGAATCGCTCCAGCGAAGCGAAACCTCCTTAAAAGCCCCAAATCGAGCTTTTTGGGGACGGATTTTGCCTGGCGGCGCCAAAAGCGGGCTCTCTCCTCCCCGGATCGGCTTTGTTTAAGCCCCCGAGAGCGAGGAGGTGAACCGCGGCGGACAGGCTGACATTGCTGCTCTGAGAGCGCGAAGCTGCGTGTCTGGGAAGTGGAGGCGGTCAATTCTTCCAAGAATATTCAGCAAAAGAATAGACTGTGAGTAATTTGGATTGTTTGGAATTTAAATTAAGGCAATAATTTGGACCTGGGAGAGAGGGGAAAAAGAGGAAGCCACCCCCCCCCCCACGGTAACATAAGAGACAGTAAACAGAAACCCGAAGCCGTAAACAGAAGATCTTAACTTATAAGGATCCCTCAAAGGCATCAAAGAGAATCTCCCCTAAATGCAGGGTAAAAGGGGAGAGAGACTGTGGTTGTGAGTGCCCTGCAGAAAGAGGTTAAGACCAAGAAAGACCTTTCTTTTCCTCGGGAGCCGGCAGCCCAGACAACCCAGTGAGCTGATCAGGATTTATAAGTCAAATTTTATTTCTATCTTTATTTCTGGACTTTTTGGGAATTCCTTTTTGGTTTATATGCTTTTGAAATGTGAGTTCGAACTTTATTTTTAAAAAGACTTGAAGAATGCAGCCAGCTTGTTAAAATGGAGTCGTGAAAATAAACTGAGATCATATTCCACCCCATGTGACAAGTTTTGACCTTGACAGGATTGAACTATGTCAACAAAAAGGTACTCGCCTGAGTTCCAGCGGACTGTTTTGACCTTAATGTGGGAAGTAAGAATAGAACTATGTCAAGAGGAGACACAACAGCGAGAGTTACAGCAACAATTCCGGATGGTGATGGCAGAATATGACTTCATAGAGGATGAAGCTATTGAAACTGAAGAAGACGAGAGAGAGAATGACAATGATGGGGACGGTGATTTGGAAGGAAAAGAGGAAGATGAGGACTGTGATAATATAACACAAAATGAAGCCCACCAGGAAAAAAATGATGATTTTATTCTACAAAAAGTCGGATGGAGTGTCTCCCCTTCGAGGGGGGCACGATTGGATTTACTGGAACTCCAGAATGCCCACAGGGAAGAAGGAAAAATTAAGCAGAGAAGAGAAGAAGCTCAGGGGTCTGGTATGGAGGCCTGGATGGCAAAAGACTGTAAACAGGGGGTGGGGTGAAGGGAAAGTGAAGTGGTGATTATAAGGATGGATTAATAGGATTATAACTGGACTGCTGACTACGGAACTTACTGGATTGGTGGGGTGGAGCCGGTACTCGGGGGTGTAAGGTTAGATTGGGAATAGTTATAGTTTTAAAAGTGAATTGATTTTGGAAAAAGGTGAAAATATGGAGGCCTATAGAGGGGGTAAAAACCAGGCACGGGAAGAAAAAATGGGAGTTTGATTTTTCAGTGATTGGATATTAGGTGAGAATGATAATAGTTAGTTTAAAAGTGGTATAAGGTATAAAGGTATATTTTATAAAATATGAAACTGTTGAAGATGATAAATAAGGGAGGAAAACCGGGGAAGGGGGGAGGGTGGGGAAGCCCACAAAATATGGTTTAACAATTATGAATGGAAGAAAGATTTTTTTGTTGTCTTTTTTTCTCTTTTGCCATTTTTTTCTTTTCTTTTTTCTCTTTTTCTCTTTTTTTATTCTTTTTTCGGTATGACAATAGATGGTTGGATGGATGACCTCCTGCGTACTGCCCTGGTTTACTGGAGCTTCCTGGTGGCAGGGGGGGGGCTTCGGGGGCAGGGGAGGGGGAGGAGGACAGAAATCCAATCATAAAATGGACCACTTCTGACTGTTCACCTGCGTGGGATACTTCTGTGGCAGGGGAGGACCCATGGAGGGGGGTGGGAAGAAGGTGGAAAAGGTGTTCATGTATGTACCATCGTATATAATTTGTAAAATCAATAAAAATTATGTTCAAAAAAAAACATGTACAACAATGCATATACAGGGGTAAAGAGTGCATAAAAATGCATATATTAGTGAAAGGGGTGTGAAAAAATGTGTATAGTAGAGAAATTTGCAATAAAATGATGATTTTCACAAGGACTTTCCAGAAAGAAAGAAAGAAAGAAAGAAAGAAAGAAAGAAAGAAAGAAAACACAAACCAATGTGAAAATATGGAGAGGTGAACCCAAGACTGGTAAAATGAAAAAATAGAAAGACTGAAATTGATAGATTCATCCATCCCTAGCTGGATCTTACAATTTAATATGTCATAAGACTGTTGGCTGGTTAAGGAACTATATTCTAGATCAGAAAAGGTTGCCTGTCTTAGTTAAAGTTTTATATTTTTATTCAATGGCAGAAAACACCCTACTAGTTTAATATGAAAGTTAAGTTATGTTGGCTCAAGCTCTACAAGGCCAGGAAAGTGGAAGCTAAGGCTGATGTCTTAACAAACATGGCCTTTTTTGTTGCAGAGTGTCATAAAATATTCTTACCTTCTGTGCATCCATACTTCTTGCTATTTCAGGCCCAAATGACTCTCCTGACTTTCAGTCCTACTATAGTGCCACACAAAGCAGCTTTTGTTGTGAGCCAGCATGAAAGTGATGAAGAGTACTAGAAGAAGTTTAGCTTCCACTCTGTAACCCATCCTGTCAGCTACAAAATAATAAACAGGCGTGGGCCAACTAACAGAATTCCCCTAGCAATCCAGTATAGCTCAGAGTCTTCATAAGGCAATATTAGTCTCTGTTAAACGTGAAAGAGTTGCTTTGTAACTATTGTTGTTGTTTGTTGTTTAGTCGTTTAGTCGTGTCCGACTCTTCGTGACCCCATGGACCATAGCACGCCAGGCACTCCTGTCTTGCACTTCCTCCCACAGCTTGGTCAAGCTCATGTTCGTAGCTTCGAGAACACTGTCCAACCATCTTGTCCTCTGTCGTCCCCTTCTCCTAGTGCCCTCAATCTTTCCCAACATCAGGGTCTTTTCCAAGGATTCTTCTCTTCTCATGAGGTGGCCAAAGTATTGGAGCCTCAGCTTCACGATCTGTCCTTCCAGGGAGCACTCAGGGCTGATTTAATTTGTAACTATTAAATGGTAGAATATAATCGGTAGTTTTCAGTTATATTTTCATTCACAACCTAAAGGGTACATATAGCTGAATGCAATTCTGTGTTGCAGCATCAAGTTCAACAACAACAACAACAACATTTAACTGCTAACCACATGGCATCTCATTTTCAGGCTGGGAGGAAGCCTTTATATTCCATTATGTTCAGTAGACTAGCACAGACAAATCTGGTCCAGATCTGGAAGCCACCTTTGCAATCTAAAAGCTCAGGCTCATAACTTATAGAGGTATACTGGCCTCAGGAACACTTAGTCTCTCTTTCTTTCTCACTGTTTCAGGATCAGTTAAAAATAAAGATTACACTTTAACAAACATGCCATGGCATATTTACACCGTCTCCCATGCAGCTAGTTAGTACTTAGGATCCTTTCAAGTACAGATACAGTAGCCCAGAAGTTTTTTCCAGTTTATTGAATGAAGCTGGAGGTAGGAGAGGAAAGAGGCACCAGGAAGTCGGTGTGCAAGTGAATAGAAATGACCATCTGCATTCAGAAAGATTTCATTCTGGATAAGTCTGCTTAGGATTGCACTTTATTCTTCTTATGTGAGATCTTATAGTTCAATTGCACAGTGAGAGCAGTAGCTTGTATATCCTTGTGCCTGTAAGAAGAAAGTATTGTGTGATCTAGCAATGCTTATGCTCATTCTGCCGCTGCTGCAGATCATATGTGAACACATCTTTCTTGCAAAGAGAACAAAAAGTAGCTTTGCAAAATAATAGTGTGCTTTGTGCTAGGGGAAAATGTCAAAAATCAGACAGAATGCTTGTCATCCTTATTTTGCACCAAAAATGAAATTTCCCATTGTGAAGCATCTTCACCTTTTCTGTCCATCCTGGAGAAATATGCTCATTACTGTGTTGTTCCCTGTTTAGGGAAGTTTTTAATGTTTAATGCTGTATTGTGTTTTTAATATTTGATTGGGAGCTGCCCAGAGTGGCTGGGGAAACCCAGCCAGATGGGCGGGGCATAAATAAAAAATTATTATTATTATTATTATTATTATTCCTTTTAATACATGCTCCGTATGCCAAGTTCAAAAGCCAACATCTTCAGTTACAGCAAGCAGAGTTGGGAAAGATCCCTGTCCTGGGACCCTGGAGATTGGACAGAATTCAACAATATGGACTTTAAGCCTGACTCTGCATGTGGCAGCTTCATCTGAGTCAAATTCCTAAAAATCCCTGCATCAAATAACCATTCATTCCATGGTCTAAGGGCATTACCATTTTAAAGTCTGTTTCATATCATAAAACTGCTCTGATAGAACATAGATAGTGCTATATGTTTAGGTAAAGTGCATGACAATGGTACTGTATTGTTCAGAGAGTTGTATGATCTTTGATGAAGGAAAAATTAGGGCCAGATTCAACTAACACGTACTAACAGAAGTTAATGCAATAGACCTTCCCCCCCTCCTCCCTTGCGCCCCCACAGCTCCCCCACATCTGCTCCAAAGGGTCAGAAGAATCCCAGAACATGCAGGAGAAGGAGAGAGGAGATTGGCTCATTGGGCAAACATAAATGTTTGCACTGATGAGACAATCTCCTTTGCATTAGTCAGCTCCCCCTTTTAGGAGGGACTGCTTTGCGGGTGGGAATCCAGGTCCTTGCAGCGACCCTGGAGTCTTATGTCGGTCGCCTAGTTGTCGGGGCCGGGTATGAATTTTTCCACTTGGCAAAATTGGCTCTAGCCATTTGGTTTTCACCTACCTATTAGCAATCGTCACAACTTCATAAGGCATTGGGTAAACCTTATTATGGGAGGGGAGGTTGTTCCTCCACCTGCCCCTCCACGTTAAGGTATCCCGTTAAAGAGATCTGAGGGTGTGGTTCCTGTCCAAAGCCTGGGCGTGGGCTATGGCCATGCCACGACCCCAACGGTGACCCTGGGGGTGCTCAATTGATGTACATCATTTTTTTTATAATCTATTTTTATTAATTTTCCAATTATATACAATTATATCTCATTCAATATTTCAAATTATACAAATACATATCAATCAAACCGAATGTTATGCCAAATCATCTAAAAATTTTCGGAGTTCCCATGCTTCAAGAAATTGGGGATTCCTCGCAGCTGCTCACTGTCGTCTTTTTCTAAAGTCCAAATCATCACTCAAAGTCTATTATAGTCCCGATCTTTCCCTTACAGTCACAAAGATGTTTTCCTCTCATCCGATTTTTCCCCAGCTGCTGAGATAAGTAACAAACGAGATTTCACATATGTTCTTTCTCCTGTGTGAGTTAATCAGTCCGGCCTCCCCATAAATCTTCTTGGTCTGGAGCGTCCCTGTTGCGTCGTTCTTTCAACACGAAACAGCGCCATCTTGAAAAAACTCAGATCGCTTTCGTTTTCTTCCCATAACTATGTAAATTAACGATCTTTATAAAATTTACAGCTTTTCCAGGCAGGAGATCCAGCTGTCACATTATGCATAGACTCTTGATAAATTAGTGGCTCTCCTTGCCCTATAGCTGAACTTAGCTTCAGGTCGCTGTTCAAATTCAAAGTGCGTCACACCCCATAAATCCTCCGAACGCTTTCCAGGCACTCCTTATCCAGTTAAAGGGGGGCTTCTCTCATCAGCAATTTTACATCTTCAAAAAATATACTCAGTATCAACAATTTATAAAGTTTATAAAGTTCAACTCACACAGATGTCTTTTATTTCTCGTTCGTTCCAAACAAGCCAGAACATCACGTCCGGGAAGGTATGAAGGTAACTCATAGAGTATATGCAAAAAATAAAAAAAGTCTCGCTTCCCTTATCGTTCCGTCCCCATCAATCCTTCTTCAAGATAAAATACAGCCTTTGACTCCTCACCCTCAGCAGCGCAAATTCCTCGGCAGTAAACAGAGCTTCTGCCCCTCCTTCTGAAGCATGTCCATGAATTTAAAACCTAATTATCTTCTTTAATCATGGAGATCCCCGCTGTGCAGTTTGGCGTCCGGGAGTTCCGACATTCCTCATGAGTGCTTTCAGCCCAAGCCTCCCCCCACTCCAATCAGAGTGGTTTTGGTGGCATCGCGGGCCAGCGGCCCCTCTCCGTAACCCCCGGAGAGGTAGGGGGGTTGCCATTTACTCCCCTAGCAACCGCCAAATTCCTCATGAAGGTCGGAGGGATGGAAAACAGGTCAGCCATTCCTGCAGGCGGAAACCGGAACCCAATTGATGTACATCATAGGGCTCCCCCTTCCGGTGGTTGACCCTTAAGAGACTTCCTGCAGTTGGGCAGGAGTCAGGATATAGTCTTCCTTCACCCAACTGCGTAAGCCAAACCGCTCACTTTTGTAACCAATAAAGTCGTGGCCTTATTTATCCCATTAACCCATATAGTTGTGTTGGTGTATTTATTTCGGGGGAAGCTAGGGGATCTGGGGCCTCGCCACGCAATATTGTAGTCCATCCTTAAAGCTGAAATTTGTGTGCATTTTTAAATATTTGTCTTGGACAAACAGCAGAAATTAGTTGGTCATTTATACAACTCTTTGAAAAACTTTCCACATAGTGTTTTCAGTTATCTCCATTGAGGTAGAACACTTGTAACACTAAATGTCAAAATGAGATAAACTGGTTGTACTTGACTGGTATTTGTTTCCCTATAGATTTTAACCAGTGGGGCTTGTAGTTCTTTGTGGAACATAATTACAATTTGATTTATAATTTAACTTGCAGGGAACTATGACTTCTGGAGAGCACTCATTTATCTGATATTAATTATTCTCAAAACGATTAAGAGTTAAGCCAATAAAAACAAAAGTTTGAGTTGCTTCCATAATACAAAGCAAAAACTATGGACACATATTTCATTACTAGCCATTGTTACCCTTGTTACTTGCTCTAGATAGCTCAATAGTGAATGAGGTTTTAATTTTATGTTCTTCTTTGACCTCATATATTTAGATATCATCCATGGGAAAACCAAGAAATTACAGGCCTGTTAAAGTCTGTCATTACGTTAGTGAAAGGCATTATTAAATCTCAAATTCTAAGTATATAGGCCTTGCTGAGGACAAATCAACATGGTTTCTGTAAAGCGCAGTTCTGCTTCATAAACATCTTTGGGGTTTTCTTAGAGAAGAAAAGGCAGCCAGCAGCCACCAAAAGACCTAGGAGTGCCATGAACAGGTACTCCAAACAAACAATGAGCCAATGGTGGCAGTGGCGAATGGGGACGCATGGCTGCCCTGGGCGGCACCCCCTGGTGCAGTCCATCCGGGTTGGCGCTGCTGCTCTGCTCGGCCGGCGTGCTCTGAAGCAGAGCGCACTATGGAGTGGGTTGCCAGGTGGCGGGTTGCCGCCCGGCAACCCGCTCCATAGCGTGCTCTGCTTCTTCCTGCTCGGGTGGAGGAGGCGCGAGTGGAGGAGGAGAGAGGCAGGTAAGGGGCTGGAGGCGCTGTCCCCATGTGCTGCCCCCGTGCTGCCCCCACCAGAGTGGAGCTAGGGGCGGCCCGCCCCCTTCGCCCCTCCCTTGCTATGTGCCTGAATGGTGGTTCCAGGGAAGTACTCATCCAACTAATCCCCCAGTTTTAAGCTCCTCTAGAAAGTGGCTTTGGAAAGACATAATTTAGGAAAGACACAAAGATAGTATAGGTGAGAGGAGAGATACTTGACTCTTGCCCCATACATCACTTCTTCACCACAGCTGCTGTCTACCTAACTAGGGTTCTCAAGCCATGTCTTTGTTAGGGATATGTGAACGCAGTCTTGCTCACCCCCCAAAATCGATGAGAATTTTTAGAGTGTTACTATTGGATGTTAAAAGAAAAAAACCAATGCAAGAATGCTCAAAAGCATCAAATCTCATAAACCTTTAAAATCACCTTGACATCATAGCCTTAGGTTGTTATGCAACTTGACTGGGCCTGAGAGAGTTTGCATATTGGACTGCAGCAGCTGGAATCCCATGCTATCCATAGTTTCTGCTTTACAGTAGAGAAGTAACCAGGGTTTGGACTGTCAGTTTCTCCTGGTTAGTGAAGAGACAAACATTTTATCTGCGGAAAGAGTCTATAATTTTAAAAGGCCTCGGAAATGAAGTATGTTAAAAAGGAAGAGGCTTAGTGGAATCGTCTGGTTAATTATAAGATTCCAAATAAGAGAGACTGTGCAGAAGTGTATGATTTTATCTTCATTGTTTAATAAAGTAAACAAAACTTATATATTTATAAACTTATGAAAAACAAACATTTATACATATAGACACATTCAAATGCATACCCAAAGCATCTTCAAACTGGTGACTCTACTAAAATTTCATAAGCAACTGAGGTGCAGCAACCTCAGAGAGCTTGATTCCCCCAGATCTGTACTGCTATCCAAAATCGTCCCTCCCATGTATATTTTGCATTATCTTCTCATGTGCACAAGTAGTATCACCTGACTTCCAGCTGCCTTGGCAAATGTATCAGCATGTCTTTAATTATTCCTTCTGCCAAAGGGTGGATGGAGGGATTACAAGAAATATCCCAATAGTATATGCAATCCATTCACTGTGGAAACCAACCTAATTGAATGAATATTCTCCACCTCCCAAGAGACAGGGCAGAAAATGATAGCTAGGAAAATTACAGTGCGCTTGGAAGGTTGAGAGACTAACCTCTCTTACTAGAGCAGGCTGTCATCTGTAGTTACAACTGGGAAATCTCCATTTGAATTAACAGGGAAAAATGTGTAATTTGCTGCTACTAGAGTTTGCTTTAAATGGGCATTAGACCTTGGGGAGATGTTTATGGTATAGGCTAGGTTGGTTTCAACAAGCTGCTGCTCCAACCTTTCTTTGATGTTGAGATTATTTTCAATATTACAAAGCAAGGACATCAAAAAGCACAGGTGTAACAAACAACCTCAACGAAGATGGATGCTGGGTATTGTGACTGATATTATGTGTATTCTACTAGATAAAAAATAAAAAAATTCCTTCAGTAGCACCTTAAAGACCAACTGAGTTTTTATTTTGGTATGAGCTTTCGTGTGCATGCACACTTCGTCAGATACACAGTGTATCTGACGAAGTGTGCATGCACACGAAAGCTCATACAGTACCAAAATAAAAACTCAGTTGGTCTTTAAGGTGCTAATGAAGGAATTTTTTAATTTTGTTTCGACTCAGACCAACACGGCTACCTACCTGTAACTACTAGATAAAGTTTTCACTGTATCCACACAGCAGAGGTACAGTTAACTGTTTGAGATAGCACTCATGTTTTAACAACAGCAAGGTGTTGTATTTCTGTGAAGGCTACCCAGTAACAACTCACTCTCAACTCGGAGGTTCAAAGCATGAGGAGGCATTTATGGAACAAAACTATTTGTTTATTTAATTACAATCAATGAATGTTTAACATTTTCTGATTTCAAAGGTGTGGCACAAAACTTAGTTTAAAATACAAACTCTTTACATAGGAACTTTCAAACAGCAGTCTTTTACAAACCAAGTCACAGGTAGGCAACCCCCCCCCCTCAAAAAAAAGTCTATCAGTGTTCAAACTAGCAACACCCACTCATTCTTTTCTTGGATTTAACTTGCCCTCAGGGAATCAAAACTGGGTTGCCTTGCATAGCTAACTGCACTCAGTTCAGATCCCCAACTGTCCACACTGTTAGTCCCTCTCCCACGAGAGTCAAATCCCTATCTTTGAGAGCCGATTCACTATCTATCCCTACTGACAGATACCCGCTAAGAAGACTGCTCAGACAGAAAGTCCCTATCTACCTGTTAAACAGTCATCAGCTCATTTAAATTCCACACTCACTCTCCTGATTGGCTGATTGCCTCAGCAGTTATCACTGCTTCAGCTCCTATGCAGTTATTGATCTAGCTGAAAAGTAATGGTCAGCTGGCCTTGGTCTGCCATTCCAGGACACTGATGCACAAAAGGCCATTTCTTGCCATGTACTTAAGGCAAAATTAAGATTAGTGTTTCAGTCCCCAAATATGTGAATGCATTGAGAGTAGTACACTCGCTCTGGAGCCCTTTTATTCATCTCATTCCTGCTAGATTTGTGTACAATGGAGAACTGCAATTTATCTGACATTTATAGTCCTATTTAGCTAATGTTTTTGTATTCATAAGCATTTTATGTAAGCTTCCTTTTTTGACAAGTTTGCAAAACATCTGTGAAATGTGTTCCTATGTAATAAAGAATTTACTTGCTTCAAGGAGTTTAATTATCAGGTTTATAAAGCAGAAGTTAAAAAAAAACCCAAGAATGAGATTCTGGGTGGAGTTACATAGATTTGGAACTCATCAAAGTTAATCTGAGCAAGTAATTTTTTGTGATTTGATTTGATTTTACTTCTGTTGTGATCTCTGTGTCTAGGATAGTTGTAGGAGAAGTTAAAGCTAATTTCATCCAAGATGGTGGGGGGCAAAATATAGGCTGAAATCTTTTAAAGCAATCTATAAGCTGTTCCAGGGGCCTTTTTTTAGATGAAGAGTGGAACAAACATTATTTTAATAAATGCTGATGGTTCTATGCCACTTGGTATGTGTACATTGAACACTATTAATGTTGCTACCCGCGCCCCCCTTCAAAGCTATCACTCTTACATTAGCAAGTATAACATTCTGATGTGTGTGAAATAAGTAATCGCATAATGCCCCAAAACTTGTGCATTGTCTGTCACAATTCCTAATCATTTATTTTAAGCAGTTGCTATTATAACCATGAACAACACCTTCTTCCCAGCACCTAAAAGCTGCTGGGGACTTTTGAAAGAAAACATCCACTAACTGATGTGCAAAAGTGGAGAACAGAACTTAAGATTCGAAAAACGAGAAAGTGAAAGAAACAAAAAATGGACAGATTCTCCTTTCCCATACTATGACTGAGCAAGAATGAGTACTGCTACCATAATACACTTGGACTCAAAAAGCCAACTGCAGCAGAAGTAAATCAAAATAGAATAAATAAGAAAAGAAGAGTTTGGGAAAGGTAGTCAACAAGAGTTTGGGTGTATTGATTTGAATGAGGAACACAAAAGAAACCTCCAGAGAATCCCACCAGAACTCTTCTTCTGTCCTGCTCCTTAGAGACAGAACTTTCAAAAGAGAAAGAAACACTGAAGAGCAAAGCTCTTTATTCCATCAGCATCTCTTCTTCTCAAAGCACTGTGATTGAAGAGCACTGATAAAATTATTCCCTCAGATTACAAAATATATCTGTAATCTGGTTTGGAACCCCCCCTTTCACATTTCCTCTGTATGGTAAGTTTAAAGACATAGTTTCACTTTTTAGCAGATGCACTGTAATTCTGTCTTTGACACCCACATCCCCAGTGCACCACAAAACGCTTCAGGGGACATTGCTTTAATTAAGGGCATGTTGGACAGATCCTGCTTCACCTTGAACAACATTATTATCCCTCCAAAGCATTCTGCTTGGGATTCATCTGGATCCCTGCACACCACCAAGATTAACATATTCTTCATATAGCTTATTTATAACTATTGATATACTTGGTAGATAGCATACAAACAGGGCCATCTTAAGCATATCTGGCACCCTGGGGCCGTGGTGCGAAGATCCCTCTGGCGCCCGCCCGCGCCCCCCCCACGCCCCGTTTCCCAGCACCTGCCACACGGCGCCCCCCTGGCAGCCCGGTGCCCTGGGTGCACCACCCAGCCTTGCCGTAGGGCTGGCCCTGCATACAAATACTAATATTGTTTAAATTAAAGCTTGTTACTTCATTGCAAATGTTTTAAAGAAAGTTATAAACATTTAAAAATTGTATGTTTCAATATATTATAATTTATTTCTTATTCCCAATGGTTTATAATCCTCTCACCTTGCTGGTTTCATTACATAAATGTTACATGTCTAAATCATATGTACTGTGATGTAAAGAATTGGGTAGATCTACTAGTCACTAGTACTAGCGAATTAAGATTCTAAATGCTCAGATGGGCAAAGACCCTACTGAGGCCACTACTGAACAATTATTTTTAGGGAGTATAGTTCTAATAGTAATTAGCATTGTTTCTGCCCCCCCCCTTCTAACTTCACAAAACATAGGACTTAAAAAATTCAGGTCCAGGTTTATCCACAACTATGGCAAAATCATTCAACATAACATTAAGAGCTCATGAAAGATAAGCTCATTTCTGTTTAGTTTTCCTATACTTGTCAAGCATGACATTTTATTGCAGTTTTGTGATTTTTTTAAAGAGAATTTTTATTGTCTACAGAACTGTATGTTTATTTAGGTAATGGTAGCTTGGAAATAGCTAGATGACTTGCATTGGAATTTAGAAAGTATAATTGGGTATTCTGATGTTAAATTTTGTCTTTCATCAAATGTATCTTTGAATTGTTGGGGGGGGGGGAGAGAGAGACTGTAAAAATGTTTGCATTTTTCCCCGACATTTAAATTCATTCTTTTATGTTTCCTCATTTATTATGCTTACGTCATCAGGAAGTTGAGGTATGTTTGCTTCTTCTTGTTAACAATTGAATAACTCAAAGGTACTGCATGGCATTTTATACACAGTCAACATTTTAAATAATGGTTTAGCCTCTTTGTTTCAAAACCTGTTCATTTTCTGGTCTCTGGTCTGTGAAATAGACTGGAAAGTATTGAGCAGTATTCAACTAAGCTTTCCTCAGAGTAGACCCACAGAAATGAGCAAAATGTAGCTGAATGCTGCCCGTTAAACATTACAGAAGTTTGTTGTCCCTGGTTTAACATCTGGGTACAAAATGGCTCTAGGCAAATTGATACAGTAGGGAGGGAACATCAAACTGGTACAGGCACTTAATCACACAAACTTCACTTGGACTTTTCCAGGGCTCAGTTGATAAAGCAGTAATAGCACAATAAATGCAGTTGTTAATTTTTATTTATTTATTTAAAATATGTATAAAGTGTCTCCCATTAATATAGTATCACCACGTCAGTGTACAAGAAAGCATGTAGTTTTCTACATGTTAAAAGTTTATATATCAGAGGTGGTTTCTCTAAAAAAAACAAAAAAAACAAAAACCATAGTTCCCTTATCTATGTATTCCGCTTCCCTACACAAACATGCTTTTATTCCTAAGAGACTTTGAGTTGTATTGAACATAGCATTATAACTAAGGTTCCATCAGTGCCCCTCCCCCCCTGTGTGCTCCCTAAATCTGTTGTTGGAGTCGTCCCCCCCCCAAGAGCAAAACTGGGGATAGAATTCTCATCAGACCAAATGGAATCATTGTGCTGCCTTCCCCTACAGTGCAGAGGGTAAAATGAATATGTTCCTCTCAATTTAGATAATGTAAGTAATGAATAGCTTAGGGAAGAAAAGACACCTAAGAAATACTAAAGCATTGTATTTTGTATAGGAATAAATTAAGAGCAATTAAGCTTAAAGCAGGGGTCACATGTAATAATACTTCTTGTGAGAGGGAAATATGCTTTCAGATTTATTCAGTTGAGCAGTAAAACTTTGTAGTAGTGAATCCAATGCATTAGAAGAAGCCCTGGGATGCAGAAGCTGCTAAAATAAAATGATGGTAGTTTAGAATATGTACATTGAAAATATCTTATTAACTAGCTGTCATTTCCTGCTTCATTTGATTAGATCTGCATTTGATCAATTTCCTACTCCAGCTCACATTTTTTATATACCACTCTGCTCTTTTGTAAACTGCTTTGAGGTTTTATTACAATCAGGAGGTATGTAGATCTTGTGGAAAGAACAAAAAAACCATTAACATCACCTTCAAAATATGCCTAATGCCATATAAATTAGCAAATTGCACACAAATTAAGCAAGCTTTGTCTGTAGGCTTACAATCTAACAAAAAGGCACGATAATATTAGGGAGGAAATGGAAGAATGGTCAAAAGGGGTTGAAGAGCAGCAGTTGGGAAAAGCAAGAATGTAAAGTAGTTTTTACTTCATTGTAAAATAGAGTCAGCTGTTAAATGGAAGAGCACTCCAGGGAATGAGAAATGGAAGTAGGTGGGGAATAGAAAAAGTACACTTAGGTTTAACTAGGAAATTGGTACCTTTAGAGTGAAGGCTTTAGGAAGAAGTGTGTGTAGAAATAAGAGATGGTAGAGAGGAAAAAAGATAATGCAAAATTATTTAAATACAAGTAGCTTAAAGCACTGATGAGAAGGAAGAGGAACCAAGTGACAGGAGCAGTATAACCAGAGTGGGGATGGGAATTGCATGAGCTGAAAGGCAAGAAGAATATATTAGGCAGGTGGCAGAGTTGAATACAGACTATAGAATTTTGAGAGCAGAAATAGCAATGCCAACAAGAAGAATGCTACAATTTATCTGTGCAGGAAATGGAGAAAATAATAATGACCATGAATAAGAGCAGTCCACTTCATTTGGTAGTGAATTGTTTACCTTAAATGTTAAGACTTTGAAAGACCATGGACATATGGAGGAAATGAGAATGCCTAGATTTTAAGCTTGAGGAGAAAAAACGATATGAACACATACAAGAGAAAGTTCTGCATAAGGAGGGAAAATCAGTAGCTCAATTTTGACCCAAACTGCATATTATTCATATGAATCGAAGGGTATCAGAAAACCTCAGGGGGTTGGCTTGGGTGTAGATTTATGTAGTTGTAACTCAATAAGCAGATGAAAGAGCCAAAAGGGAGAATGTCGGGGATAAAAAGAAAAGGGTCCAGTACTCAGTTCTTTCAGGAAGGAGGTGGTTAAGCAGAACCATTGTTAGAAACTGTGAAGTAATGACAAGAAAGTTACTGCTTAACTCCAATACTCAAGCAAGCAAGTGGGTAAGTCAGCTGGACTAGAGGCTAAAGAACCAGAAGAAGGAATACAGAGAAGAGATACTGCTGCAATAAGATTACTAGAAATAGAAGTTAGAGAGTGAAAAGAACTAAAACCAGTTTAAAAACGAAGAAGACCTATGGAAAGACTATACTTTCTGGAATTATCTCTGTACTATCAAACAAGAGATGTACTCAAAAACATTTGGTCAAGTGAACTGTGAGTAGCGAACCTTTTCTGAGCTGGAAGCGAGTGGGCAGCGTTGCATTCATGTAGCTGTTGCTTGCTATTTTTCGACCCTTATTCTTTCTTTCTCTAAGAGGGTTGGAGGAAGAGGACATAGACAGAGCGGCTTTTTTAAAAAAGTGACAACATTTGGAGGATGGAAAGTAAGACATTGGAAAACAGCAGTATCCTCAAGAAAGAGAAGAACAATGAGAGAAAGTAGGGAATGAGAATCAAACACTTTTCTTGGTGTAACAAGGGTACACTTATAGGAATGAAAGAGAGAACATATAGAGAATAATTGTAAATATGCAAAAAAAAAGGGAATGCTAGGGCAATGGATGTCAGGAAGCAAGAGAAAATTGAGTGAGGGGCATGAGTAGTAGAGTGGAAAGAGAGAATCACGAAAGACAAATATGAGTGAATAATCACAGAAAAAGAAGCAAATAATGGAACCTCAGCCAATACAGGAGAGGAGGAGGAGGAGGAATGTAGATGGGGGTAAAGGGAATGGATTTTAAAAATCTGATTTAAAATGCTTTCACCAAAAACTTCTGGCGGAAAGGATGAAAGGAGCAAGTGAAGAAGTTATACATAGTCCACAGCAGCAGGGGATTGAAATGGAGAGAGAGATGAAGAGAAGCTCTCAGAATCAATTGACTGAAGGCTGGAAAGGGGACAAGTAGTAATCATTTTGCTTCATTAAGAGATAATAATTAGTTTCTTATTTGAACAAAATGATGTCCAATATTAGTGATACTTAGAGTAGACTCACTGAAATCAATAGTTTTAATAACTTAAATCTATTGATTTCAATGGGTTTACCCAGAGTGTATTGGATATAATCCAAGATCACTAAAATTACCATGTGCAAGGTGACTAGACAATAGCAAGGCAATTTGAATTCATTTAAAAAATGTAGATAAATGTAGGGGATGGGGAATGTACTAAGGTTGACTAGTTAAACTGTTAAATTCAAGACAGCTCACTAAATCCTTTGCTTGTTAAGCAGTTGAAAATATTGGGTTTTTAAGATGTCATTTGCATGCCACCCTTCATGACTTCTTTAGCATCCCAGGGTGCTTTACAGGAGAGGAATAACTAATTTAAAAAAACCTGTCATATTTTTGATCATCTCTGGCACAGGATGGAATATGAGGCCTACACCCAGTCATTTCTCTCCCATGCAGGATATGCACACCCAGGAAGAGCCATTTGCCATGCTTACAAAATCCAGTATTGTGAATTGGAATCCTGATTGTACATCTTGAGAAGAAGACTTAGCTAATAGCAGCCAGTGTATGGCCCTGTTGAGAAAGGAAGCAACCTCTGCCTCTGCTTGTCTTGTGTTCTCTACTTGCACAATATTACAGTTCCTTATGCATAGCTCTTAAACGGATACCTTACCACAAAGGCCAGTTTCACAGACTTCATTTGTAAATTTGTTGCCAGTGCTGATTTCTACAGGTATACATGCCAGAGACAGAGGAAAGGCCACTTATCACTAACGTGTGTGCTCTTGGAGACAAACACCAAATTACCACTGTAATGGGTAAAAGAACCTTTGCTATCAAATTTAGTCACTGCAATTCATAATGCATTTGCTTTGAATAGGAATACCAGCAAATTAAAAAGCCCAGCTGCAATATGAAGCATTATTACTTCCAGAATTTTCCTCTAACTCAGATATAACCCAAGTTAACCCTCTTCCTTTCCCAATCTATTCCAGGTATAAACTTTGAAGTGGAGTAAGGGAGAGAAGTGATCTGGTTATGGGAAGGATTTCAACCATGTCACTCTCCACATTATGTCATTAGGTGTGCAATGATATCCCGAAAAAGTTTGGGATTTCACTCAAAAATAACCAACCTCTCTGCTGACTTTAAAAGAAAATTGGTTGGGCTAGATGAGCCCAATTCCAAATGAAGCCGAGGGGAGTTTTCCCTTCACTGGTTAGACTTCATTGAAATTCTCTGGATATATACACAACCCTGGAGCCACTAAGCACAGTATTTTGAGTTGTGAAATATATCTTCATTTTCTGTGTTATATTTAGTGTGTATATGTTTGAAAGCAACATTCTAATTTTTTAAACTTTGTTTTATCTTGAGGCCAAACAGTAAATGGATTACAGAAAAAGAGCTTTGCATATTTGTTTAACAAAAAATAAATAAAAGATTTGCCCAAAAGAATTTTATCGGTTTAACTGTTTTCACTCCTATTTTCTTCCCTTTAGGATGATTATTTCAGAAACTGGAACCCAAACAAGCCTTTTGATCAAGGTAAAAGAAATTTTATATTCACTCTATAAAATTGCTTTGTTTTATAAGTATCAATATCCATATTGCTTGGTTTCCCAACAACATAGCTTCACATATTGGTTTAAAACAGCTAATGACAGGAGCAGCCAGCCTGGCTTATTTCATAGAAATTGCTTACAAGGGTACCTGCACCTTTTGCTTCACAACTTCCTTTTCAAGGAGGGCTAGAACCTTAAAAACACTAAAGAAAGCAAATAAATCTTAGCATCTAGATGCTCTGTCCAGGAGCACCAGTGAAGGCCTTCACAGTTATCGTGGTGACTGTGGGCACTAGGTTGGTGACCCCAGATTAAACAATAAAGTTCCAAGTACTGTAGTTGCAACATGGAATTAGGATCTTCTGTGATACTTCTTTTACTCATTAGCAGCCCGGTGGGAATGCTTTGAAAACTGGGGAAGTGGTGCTTTGAAGAGAGTGTCTAATTTACTGTTGTGCCTTTCCCCAGTATAAATGACTTTTTCATGAAGACTGGTGCTTTACATGTTGTGTAAAGATCTCATTTTCCCCAGTAACCTTTCTATGATCTCTCGTCTGCATTGGAATAGCATTGTGAAAGTAAAAATAAAATAAAAATGCACTGCAAAAAACCGGTGTATTTTCATTTTTCTTGCTACATTTCTGTTCTTTTCCCTTTTCCCTTTTGAGTGTGCTTGTGTGCAAGCAATATTTTAGCTTGCTTCCTCATCTGAAAATAAAAGGTCACCGTAAACAATAGTGTAATGCTACCCCTGGAAAGACTGCTGTTAAATGCAATTTTTGTTTCCTTGTGAGTGCAAAAAAAAAAAAATCTCCCACAGCAAAGAGTACACCAATCAAATGTGCTAAAGGAAAAGGTGTCAGAGCTGTCTTGCTCTCGTGTGCAGTATACAGAAATAAAAGAGTCAGTGCTGTGATGCAATACAATATGTTGGCAAGGAAATACTGGTAAAGTGTTGATGAAATCTGTCACTCAAGGAAACAATGTTACCAAATTATGGAATCATTAACCTAGCAGACTAAAACTCACCTGCCTTGAGGAAAGTAACATGGTAAAGGAATATCTGGCCTGCCATTACTCTAAAAATTCATATAGCCCAATATCCTATCTATAACAGTAACATATGTCTGGATTCTTAAAGAATATAGAGCAGCACAGTATATTCACAATCCATTTCTAGTCAGATGATCCATTTCTAATCACAGATTAATGGAAGCCACAAGTACTTTAAGAAAGGTATTTAATAAATTCTGATTGGTTGGAGCACATAGAGATTTTACATGTGGGCAGTTTAGAAGTTTATCATAGGATCTAGAATTTCCAGAGACTCTACAGCAGTTTCTCAAACTTTTAGATCATCCTCCATCCTTAATGCCTGACTCTAGCGTCCGACCCTTTTATCTTTGTGCTGTCGAATGTTGTACAGATGAACATGCCAAAATTCTTAGTTATAACCTCATTTATACAGCCTGTTGCTGCTGCTTGTGTTGATCTGTGGGATACTAATCTGAACACTGGTACTATAAGAAGAGGAATAGAACATATCTCTAATCCTATCCATAAACTATAGTCAGGAAAATACCATTAACCACAAAGTGACTACTTTCTCTAGCTTCCTTCTTTTCAAATTGTATTAGGATGTTAGGGAAGTGGGGGTGCTGTCACAGCCCTTGCATTCAGTCCTCTGTCAGGGATATATACGTAATGCACCCAGGTCTTGGCTGGAGGTAAGGAAGGCATTACTTGCTTAATGAACACACATATCCATGTTCCCTTCAAGGGGAAAACCACCATTTTTTAACCCCTTCTATACAGGGTTGTGCAGCAGATTCTTTCCATATCTCATACTGAGAAGATAATAAGGCACATTAGCAGTCCTGCTGGGGTTGTACATATCAGTTTCTGCCAGTTGAGTAAAAAGCAAATAATCTGCAACCATTCAACCGGAAAGTAGTTCAAGTGCATATTATAAACTGAGCCATGTTGGCATGTTGGTCTGACGTAGTCGAAACAAAATAAAAAAATTCCTTCCAGTAGCACCTTAGAGACCAACTAAGTTTGTCGTTGGTATGAGCTTTCGTGTGCATGCACACTTCTTCAGATATCATACCAATGACAAACTTAGTTGGTCTCTAAGGTGCTACTGGAAGGATTTTGTTAATAAACGGATGGGTACCACACTAGATTTCTAACAATGTGACAGCCACATTTCTCCCCTAGAACTTACATTTCTGCTGCACCCAACAGCATGGCAGAAGAATACCATTCTGCACTGGTGTCCTGAAAACCCTTAAATAAGAAAAAAATAAAGCTGCTTGAAATGGTTTTTCATTAAGACTCTGTTACTAGCAAGGATAACATGTGGGACAATTAACCTTCCCTGGGTCTTGCCTCATTAAAATTTTAGCAGATGCTATTGATCATCTTTACACTGCATGGTGTCTACTGCAAACAAGCACTGCTGGCGCTCTGGCATATATAAGAGGACAGCTTCCCAGGCTGGTGACCAGCATTATAAGGCATGCAGTTTTGTAAATTACTATGCAGTAAGCAACCAGTTCTATTACAAATTTTAAAAATCCCTGACATTTCACTGGCACATTACAAATAGTATTCTCTTCCATATTTATTGCTGTATTATGTGATGTACATCACAGTAGTTACTGACCAATATGTGCCTGATGAAGTGCTAAAAGTATCATTGAGATCCAATCATTTCTACAAAAACAGCTAGATTGTGCTGTTGTTCTGCCCTGGAATTTATCTCTTATGTGTTTCTGGATGCAACTTAAGGACAATTCACTCATGCAAGTTTCAGGTTTGCCACTACTAGAATACCAATGAAATACATCTCTGTTTGGATTAGATGTTCAACATAATGTCTGTAGGCTACCTAAATCCCTCCTTAAGCCTTGCGTTTCCAGGATTTAAATTTGGTTTTTTTGTTTTTCACTGTTGATTGGCAGAAGAATTACTTTTCTCTGTGGACATACAATGATTTGAATGTGCAATTCTTAATGCATAATTATCTCGTTTATGCAAATAAGGTATTTGTGAAAGGACGCACCCATTTTCTAATGGTACATAATCTCAAGCTTCCCGGCTGTATTATGTGGTGATTGAATGTGTGTGTTGTAATGGTGATGTGTGTTGGGATGAGTTCAGGAGGGCTCGGTTTCATTCTTTACTGAAATGTGACCATTTTATATAAGTAAGCCTTATGCTCCTGCATTGCATTGCTGGTTTTTATTGTCTTGTATTTCCTGGGATGCTAATGTATTTGTGCTCTTGGAATTCTAATGATGTCAAGTTCTCTCTCATATTTGTAATTGCCTTACTTTCAAGCTGCTAATCAGTTTACTGTTATTGTGAATGCCACGTTTCCTCTCCAGGGGTTCTGAAGCTAGTCTGCACATTTTCTCCCTAAAAATCCAAGGCAGAGCTATTGCACTCTGACATATAATCAGTGACCTGTTTAAAATTATTGATTTAAGCTGTTCAGAAATCAGACTTCATAAACTGGGCAGTTTTTATACAGATAATTGACTCTTGGCAGTTAAGTCCTATTACCATAGGCCAAAATAAAGGCAGGCAGGGAATGACAGTGTTGTTGATACAACGCTACACATCATACATCTCTGTATGTCCTAATTGTTAAGAGTTTCATTTTAAAGCCTCCATTGTCAGATGAGCCAAGTATTCCTTGTTCCATAGTTTCCCATCATCAGAATACCACTCTGTGAGCTCCAAATACATGTGAAATGAATGTCTTATAGTCTCCCTATATGGGGTTTTATATTGGTGGTAGTGTGCTGTGATGCCATATCCTATGGCAGGATGGAAGGTGACCGGAGGTGGCTACTTTGTTTTGGGAGGTAAATTCCTTACACCAGGTTGGCAGGTTGTCTAAAGCTTTGCAGCGGTGTGGCCATGTTCTGGGTGTGTAGAAGATTTTGCATAAGTGTGCTCTTACGCTGTCCCATCCACAGCTCACCCAAATTTCATCAACATACTTTCACTGGTGAAATAGCTCTGCAAGCACAGTATTCTACAGGTATGTCAGAGGAGTTCTACTGGCAGATCTGTCAGGCCAGTATCGTATTTCGAGTTCCACCAACATAATTAGGCTTCTGCCACTTCCCAATGCACCTCTGCTGGTGGATCGGACTGCGCCCTGAAAGTCTCGCATAATTGATCAGTAATCAGCAGAAGTACATAGTTCTAATTTCAAAGTTTGGGTTAATTTTAATGCTGGGAATGTGTATTCTTGCTCGCTGTGACTAGGAAGTAGGATTGGGGGATAGGACAGGTGGCACGTTTGCCAATTTGAGGTCTTATTCCTGAATTTAAAGTGGAGGGAGGGAAGATATTGGCAGAACATGTTTATAGTCATAAAATGGAAGGGCCAACAATTAAACTATTAAAATAATCATTAGGATTCTATTCTCCTCTGAGATTACAATATTGACTCACTTTTCTCCCCTTATGCGGGAATTCTTTCACTTCAAATGTGAGGACTTGACAGAGAATGAGAGAACCGGATACACAGGCACGAGGATGAAAGGGATGTTTTCTTCCACTCTTAGCCCCGTAGACTAACAATGGCACCCAACAGAGATAGCGAAAACTCAATGGTTGGAAGCTCAGAAGCCGCAAACCTCTATGCTCTTTTACTCTTGGACGTAACACATTCATTCAGAATTAAAGATCGCTCCAGGGACTGGAAAAGAAACCAACAATCTGTACTTCGTCCAAAGCAGTTGTGGATTTGAGCCAAAAGAGAAGCGCACAATGGAGGTTTCTTCTGATATCATGGAACGTAGCAGTTACAAACAAACGCAAATGGCCCACACTTTCCCCATGCTTCCAGATCTTTTCTCCTTCATTCAGAATAAAAGGTTCAGATTTATATTGTAAGCCACTCTCTGATCCTTGGATGAAGAGTGGTATAGAAATGAAATAAATAAATATTCCAAATGAGAATATGCCTCTACCTGCCCCTGAGAGTGGAGGGAAGATGCTAGTGATGGAGGTTTATTGCCTGCTAAAATAAGGAAATATGTACATTGGCCACAAGTGCACCCCTGATTGCCCATTGGCAGGAGGTGTGACTTCGCTGTCTTATTTCTTGTTCCTAGAAGAGTAGCAAATACAGCTTAGTCTAAATGCTGCTGCTTGCCCTTCAAGTCATTCCAGAAGAACTTGGGTGTTGTGTAAATGTACCATATATTCCAGTTGTGCAGCCTGAGCCCGCCCCCCCCCCTGTTTGCGAGTAGTATCCTTCCTGTCATTTTTACTATAGCTGTTCTGCTACTGCTCATTGAACTACATTATAGGGCCGGCTCTCAAACATTAAACGTGCTCTGTGGACTTGAACAGTTCACCTTGTTACATTTTAGTCCTGATCCCTGCAATTATTCCCTTTTTAAAAAATAAGATGGTGTCAGATTTTAAAGATAGAGCTGGAAAAGTGGTTGTCTACCTTTACTACATACTTCATATGTACAAGAGAAAAAGTCATCAGTAGGTGTAGCATAACAGCATCATTTCTGTGTAATCACTATGAGCAACAACAATAATATATGTTGTTTGGCTTTATAAATAATAATACAGGCCTTTGCCCTATCCACAATTCTCAATGCAGTAGAGGTGATAAAGGAAGAGGAGGTGAAGGTGAAGGTAAACAAGGGGAGAATATGTTTTAGTTCAGTTATAGGTACTTCAGCTTCGCTTCACTAGATGATAAGAACTAAGAAGTTGTGCCAACAAGATTGCTGTTAAGAATAATATTTATATTCTCCCCTTCCTCCTGAAGGAGCTCAATAAACACATCAGTGGTAGAACAATACAATAAAACAAACTGAAAGCAATCCATGATTAAAAACAGTTAAATATATCTGTATAAAAATAATTAAAATACAGGTGCAAATCAGTATAAAGATATCCATTTAAAAGGCTAGTTGAAAGAAGAAGGAGATTTTTTTAATGAAGGATTTGAAGGAAGGAAGAGATGTGCCATCAGAAATGTGTTCATTCTTATCAATGGTTAACTGCTGAAATATTAAGTTAAAAGAACATATATCCAGCACAAAAAATCTTACATGCCACTGTAGCAGAGATTCATTTAAATTCTTAACAGATTTGCAGAATCCTAGATATGCAAGCAGATGCTGTTAATTTTTCTGGTAATGTGCACCAATAAAGAATAAACATTGATAGCCTTAAAATCAGTGAACCAGTTTGGAATGGTTTATAATTTGTTTGCCATATGGCATTTTAAAAAGCATCATTACCCAAAAGGCAGAAACACTGGAAGTAATGGGATGCTTTTTGTACTGCAGAAATATGCTTTGAATTAAAAAATACTGGTCTCACTGAATGACCATTATTATTTCTAATAAGCAAGCAGATGGATACACTGAAAAAAGAAAACCTGTCTCGTAAATGAGACTATATCCAATTTCTCCAGAATGTTGGGTGCAAGAGATTATAGAACTGCCAGATATAATAGATGTAGGAGGTGCAAATGTCATTCACCTATTTGGCAGGACCTTTCGAACTACATTTCCCACATGTTCCACGGCAGTTTCTGAAATTGCTCTAGTGAGGGTATACAAACATTTGTAATTAACCTCGAATAAGCAACCCAACCTCTCAAAGTTCACAATTGCATTAAAGCAAAATATTAACTTAAAAATGGCATGGTGCATGAATCTTCATTAATATCTTATTTCTATATTGACTAAATATCAAGGATAGCATAAATGAAAAAACTTGATGTCACCATGGGTCTCAGTGGTTCAGCAGAATTGGCTGCTTTCATAAAGAGATCTCTGAGACCCAGGCTAGACATGATACCAATTCTGTGAGCGGTCTTGGGACTGAGGAAGGGGAAGTTTCAGTTTTTCCTTTCTTGCCATAGTCCTGACAGAAATCACTCAGTGACCCAGTTTGCAAGTAATGCTAATGCTGAGCCAAACCCTGTCTCAGACTGAATGAACAAATGAGAGGCTTACAGAGTGATACCACAGCTACAGGATTCCTCCCCACAGTCTGACTGCTACCACATTACCCAAGGTTGGCTTAGTGTTACTGAACCAGGCTTCGGCAACATTAATTGCAGGGCTCCATCCCTTAAAAGCAACTTAGGGTCAAACTAGGCATGGCAGTGGCTCAGTTTACATGTAAAGCTAAGGCAGATCTTGTCTTAGTGCATGCAGGCTCCCAAAGAGGAGATTATGGCGGCTTTGCTGCTCCTCTGGTGCCAGAGTGGTGTAGTGGTTAAGAGCAGTAGACTCGTAATCTGGTGAACCGGGTTCGATTCCCCACTCCTCCACATGCAGCTGCTGGGTGACCTTGGGCTAGTCACACTTCTCTGAAGTCTCTCAGCCCCACTCACCTCATAGAGTGTTTGTTGTGGGGGAGGAAGGGAAAGGAGATTGTTAACTGCTTTGAGACTCCTTAGGGTAGTGGTAAAGCGGGATATCAAATCCAAACTCCTCCTCCTCCTCCTCCTCCTCCTCCTCCTCCTCCTCCTCCTCCTCCTCCTCTGGCCCTCCTGCTTCTGTGAGCTAAGTCATAGCCCTTAGTGTGTTACCTGAACCCAGGTTTATGGTTTTGTCTTACACAGTCTTTGCTTGCCAGCTTTCTGTTTGATTGAATGTTGAACTCTAGAGCATGGATAGCCAATGTAGCACCCTCCAGATGCTGTGGGACTACAACTCTCACCATCCCTGGCCATTGGTCATGCCGTCTGGGGCTGATGCGACTTATCAACTAACTACAGCATTTGAGTGCATCGTTTCTGCTACTCCTGCTCTTGAGCCTCTACCCTTAAGGAAGACCAACCCATTCCCAATACCAATATTTCAACTGTTGAAAATCCTCGTCCATTGTGTTTATGGTATTCTGATTAGATCCACTAAGTTTGTTCTGGTATAAGCTTCAGATACCTTCAAATGCTACTGGACAATTTTTTATTCCTCCGCCCCTCCCCCCAACACAGACCAACACAGCTACCTACCTGATTAGATCCGACATCTTTGTATCCTTTTCATGGTTCCACCTTTTGAACCTTTTCTCATTCTTCCCTAATCTTGAACAGCCACTCCTATTCTTTTTAGCAGGCCAACTCCTAACTCGTTATTTCTTGCTATCTGATTTTCCACGCCCTGTCATCAAAAATTATTCATTGGCTTTTAGCTCTGCAGGAAGCAAATTCCATCTACGCATTCAGGTCAATATGCCTTGTTATCTCATGTGTGGAAGAGAAGAAGTGGCTGGCAGACACTATGTGCCCTGTTTGCAGCACCTAAAAGGCCCGAGAATGCCAAAAGTGTTCAGATATTTAAAAGGCCTGTGAGCATGCAGTGTAGTAGATTATTCTCTCTTCCAGATACTGTATTGTCTTTTCCCCAAAAGGGGGAAAAACTGTTCTCAGACACATAGTATATATAGTAGCTTATCCTTTATATTTTCACAAGATTCTTTTTTCCAAGAAGGAAGGATAATCATGAGAGATTTCCAAGCATCCTTCTGCACAGAAACTCCTGTATGCTTCAGCTGGAAAATATGATTCATTCCTCTGCTCCCTTGTTCCATTGGTATGCTAGCTGGTTTCTGGGCAGCCTTATATAAACTGGTGCATGTGAGACAGCAATATGCCCACTGGTCCAAGGAAGAAATGTTTCCAAGATGCACAGTAAAGTATTTAGCATTGTATCAGCTGGGAGCCCCTGGTATCTTTTATCTACAAACACCTGAATGTATACCAGTCCTTCCACTTTCCCATATGAAGTAAGAATAGGACCCACGTCTTCCTAGTGTCTGACAGCTGAATTATGACCCACAAAATGGTTTCAGTACTGCTGGGGGGTGGGAGAGAGAGAGAGAGAGAGAGAGAGAGAGAGAGAGAGAGAGAGAGAGAGAGAGAGATGATGACTGGAGTTAATGAATATCCTTCCAGAAGGAGATAATGAGAGAATTGTGATGCAGGGTAAAAACATGGAACCTGCAATTATTTTTGAAGGCTTCAATTTTCGTTTAGCCCTAACCAAGATGTGCTTTTTGAGAAGCCACTCATAAATCCATTTTCTGGAATTGTTTATTTCTGTATCTATTTTGCTCCCCTTAAATGTGCAGTTTCCGAAAATCTTTCTGTTATTTCTTTTTCACTTGGCAGATTTTCTGTTTGGCCATTTATACCACCACCACCACCACCACCCCAAATACTCTGGGTTTTGACATTTATTAATAAGAGTGATTGCCCAATAAATCAGCTCTATTTTAATAGTGCTTGAATATGCAGAGAACAATAACTGAAACACTGTGAATGAAATGAAGTACTTAGCATTAAATATATAGTTGGAATAGCTGTAGGCTCTGACAAACCACATATGAGCAAAACCTATAAGGATGTCTTCCTGTATTATTTAATTCTTCAGTACATTATATTAGAATGTCTCTGTGTTTGACTTGCCATCAGATTTGTAATTCAGTTTAACATGAACAGAGCAATCCTAACCCCAGCCAGGCAGCAGCAGGGTGTGACCGAGCAGCACAGCCTCTGCTACACCCACCACTCTGCTGCTTACACTGGGGCTGCGGTAGGAGACAAGGCAGGTAAACCAGGAGCGGGCACAGCAGCTGAGCCCAATGATGGCATGGGATGACAGAGGATCCAGCTCTGGAACCAGGGGGTCCCATGTTGCCTTCCAACGTGCTCTGTTTGGGGGAATTTCTACAGGTTGCAAACTGGGGAACAGAAGACAGCAGAGCTGTTTGGAGCTGGGTAGAGCAGGGGTTGGCAATTTTTTTTAGCCGCAGGCCAGTCCATAGCTGTCAAGTACCCCATTTTCCCCGGGAAACCCCCGTTTTTTCATACCGTTTCCCAGCGGTCCCCCGTATCACTTCGTCTCCAGTTATTCTCCCTCATATTCTCCTGCTGGTGGCCATTCCCCCCCCCCATGTCCGGAAGTGTGTAGACGCGACTTCCGGTGTCGGCAGTAGCCATTTTTGGTGCCCATAGATGGGCAAAGCGACACCGAAAGTTGCATCTACGCACTTCCGGACATGCGTAGACGCAACTTCTGTTGCCCGTGCCGGCCATTTTTTGTGCCCAAAGATGGGCAAAGTGAGGAGGCACCACTGTGGTGTGTGTGAGGGATAGGGGGGGAAATGGAATGACGCGGGGGGGGGGGAATGGCACAGACCGAATGAACAGAATCCCCACGTCGATCCATGGACAAGATGTGGGCCGGATCCTGAAGGCAATTTGGCCTGATCCGGCCCACGGGCCTTAGTTTGTCGACCCCTGGGGTAGAGGGAGATTTCCACCCCATCAAATCCTGTGATAGCAGGAAGGCTTGTTATGGCGATTGGACTGTAGTCTTTATAACAAAGGCATACCCTTCATTTAAAAAAAAAAGGGGTTCAATATATTGGCCTGTGACCAGATAAATGTGAGCTGAACTATTCATGTAAAGCTTGTCTGAGTGTTGATCCTCAAGGTTTGATGGTCCATCTGGAACCATGTGGGATATCTTCCATAGTTCTTCAGTGGACTTTTAGCCTCTTCTTAATTCTTAAAAAAAAACCCACCAGATTGGGGTACAGCAAAATAAATATCCTATAAAAATGGAGTAGGGAACTTCATTGCTCTGCCATGTTTTGTCTCTGGCCCAGTGGTCACCACTGGCATGTTGCCCTCAGGCTGGAAAAGTTTCCTCATCCCTGGTATGAAACAATCTAAAACCAGCAACAGCAGTAAAACATAAAAATGATATACAGTCCAGCAAGAGAGAACAGTACTTCCCAAATGCATGAATAAATAAGTATTCAAAAGGCATCTAAAGCCCCAAAGGGTTGGTCCCAGTCGAATCTGTGGTTAAATGGGATGCTAAGATTGAGAATAGCCTCTCGCACATCACCACATATTGCACCCTTGGTCGATGTATTCCTCTTAGGAGGGCTTCTTTAACAGACCTCAAAAACCGTGGTGCTGTATCAAGAGCAGAATCTTGGCGATCCAGTGGGCACCTAGGTACTAATTTGTGTTCTGCCTTATATGTTGATACAAGCACCTTGAACTTGGTTTTGTAGCTAACTGTCAGCAAATGCAGGTGTTATAAGTGCACGAGCAACTACCCACTCACTAACTTGGCTTCTACATTCTGCACTAGCAGCATCTTCCAAACTCAAGAGCAGCCCCATGTAGAGCACATTGCAAGAATCCAACCACTGAGCAGCAGCCACTGTGACTAGGCAGGCAAAACCAGTTTTGAAGAATATGCAGCCATGAGTTTAATTTCATATGGTGGTAGGATAAGAAGTTGGGAAATCAGGATATATAGGGTTGGGTTCAAGTGACGAATTTCACCAGCAGAAGTCCACACAATGACTTCTGCTTGTGCAGTGGGGCTCCCCACCCCAGGGGTATAGGATTGCAATGTAAATATGTATTGTATACTAGTGAAAATTGAGTTAAAGTTGTGATTAGGAAACATTAAGCACCAGTATTGAAACAGTCAGGCACCGTGTATTTTGAGGAGTGTAATAATATTGCAAAGTATTATTGGCATCATCCAACCAAAGTTTATAAACAGCTTATGCTTAACCCTGTCGTTGAAATTAATTGAAATTAAAAATGCTTAATTTTGGCTGTCTCAAGATTTATATATTCAGATGAGATGCAAGATCTGTATAATTTGTGTTAACTTTCTGCTTTGATTTTTACATTCAGCTTTCTGTGTGTGACCTTACTTAACCCAGAGTGCCTGTGTCTCAATTTGCTCATAATTAAAACAGAGGGTAATACTTAGGCTTGCACTAAGAAATAAAACACTTTGAAATAAAATACTCCTGTTAAGTGGAGGGACATTATTTTAATGCTGTGCATATTTTTAGATTATAGATTCTGAAAATAGATGAGAAGCCTGATTAGAAACACAATGGTAATTCTAAATACCTAGATTGCCTTTGTGTCACGCAGTATGATGTGCTGTAAGGATTTATTTAGATTTTTCATTTATTTAGTGCCTACATTTTTAATTAGAACAATAATTGAAGAGGTGAAATGATTTGGGTGGTGAGGGAGCCCACATTTCATTTACAGTAATGTCTTAACCTGGCAAAAATCCAGCCCGATCTTAATGGATTACCTTAGTCATTTAGTATGCCTTTCATTGCAAAATACACCATTACCACTTAAATAAATTTGCATTTTTTTCTTGAACTAACAATGAGAAAATAGCATTTCTCAAGTGCATTAAAGCATTTTTGGTGACAACTTCTACAACTTTCATGTTGCAATAATTTGAAGTGCCGAAGGAAAAGAAAGGCAAACCAAGATTACAATAAAAAAGCTCAGATAACCCTTTCAACTATTAGACGTCCAGGTGCTATTTTAACACAGTGCAATTTGTTTTAATGCAAGCAGTAATGACGATAACTGCAAATCACTGCATCAAGAAGCTTTTAGAGACTGAGCGCATGAAACAGAGGTCAAATGTTCTATTTCCCATTGTGAATTTTACATGAGTTAATACATTGGCATTTTCAGTACTGAAACCTGTGAAATACTGGCCAATACTTCAAAGGCACAATCTAATAGAGGCTCATAAAAATTGGACTTTAAATGTGCAGATAATTTTCCTCTTATATTTTCATTTGCATGAACCACATTGCATGTGCAAATAAAGTGTTTCCCTGCTTTCACATTCATATAGATGTATCCATTGAAATTTTGTCCTCTAATATGATCAGTGTAGCTAGTGTCGGGAACACAGAGGAGGAAAAGAATTGGCAGCTCCAGCAGCATTAATGGTCACATCCATCTTGCCCACAAAACAATGGAGACTGCCTGTCCAAACTGGATGCCTGTTTCATAGGTGCACACCTGCCCATTTCATTACTCTCCTCTCATACAGAAGTTGAGTTTGATGCCAGCAAGTAACACTGTAGGTTCCCAGAAGAAGCAAAATCACCGTGTTGGATAGAGGTACCTAGACTGGGAAACCACCACTCCAACACACCATAACTGGACAAAATACCAACATGATACATCTACTGTCTCTTTGCTTCTTAAAGCTCCAGACAATACACTTTTTTTTTTTGTAGAACATTCTTAATAAATTAAGAGTGTTGCCACAAATGTGGAGCATGGATAGATTGTGTAGTTCAACATTGCATTATAAATGAAATTTTGATAGAGGCAACTCTTTTATATCATATTATTACTTAAGAAAATGCAGCGAGGCACATTAAGTAATGCACACAGTGGGGTATACAGTTAGCTCAAAATGGAGATTCATGATGTGTTTATCTTGCCATAGTTTCAAATATTTTTATTTCCAAAAAACAAATACACCTACATAATGGACTTCATCCTGTTCACAGGATAGATGGCCAGCAGAAGAATTTGTTGCATGGAACTGTCTTCTTCTCATGTAACCCTATATTCAAGTTATAAAGTAATATGGCAGGCAGTGAAATCTGTGTCATATTACGGTATATATTTAAGCTGTATTTAGAGGTAAGGGAAAGTTGACAGTTCTCAGTAGTATATGGATTTTATGTCTTACAATACTGTGGTTCAATACAACTTCAAAACAGACACTGCCTAAAATGTTTCTTTCACAGCAGTGCCTTTCCATTGCCTAGTCTAGTACATATTAAAAGCAATGCACAATCTCCTCAGGATCTGATTTCAATACGTGAATCTTAAGAATGCTGGCCAGTGATGACAGTTGGAAGACCCTGGTGCATAATATAGAAGGGGCATTGCCCATAAGCTGTCCATTTTCTTTGATGGTAGATAGCATCCTTTTAGATGCATTTTAATTCCATTTTCTCTGGTGGCTGAAGAATCTATTCCAAGATTAGCAAGCCCTGCCACAGTTTTTCCATCTGTGTATTTCATTGGAAAAACCATGAACGATGCTTTGCTTTCTTGTGCTCACTTCTGTGCTAAAATTGTAGGGGTAATTTCTCATCATAATTTTGAGTGCCAGCCCAGTGCCTGTAATGCCAGATGTTTCTGTTACTCGCCAGACTTTTCCACTCATTGGTGTCAAATTCTTTTAAGTCACTTTTACAAACATCCTTATATCAGTCAGAGCATTGAGGTCTGACTGGCTGGGCATATGGTTGGTGTATAATTGCTTCAGAACACGCAGAAAGTAGTGAAACATCCCAGAGAAATTTCACTAGAAGACCAGCTTGCATTCATCTCTAGAATTGGCATAGTGAGTAGTGTGTCAGATTACAAATCTTATATGGTTCCATTGACCTAAATTTACAGTACACAGATTGGGGCATGTGAATTGAGTTTCATAATACGTGCTTTATCAGTGAAAGGACTAGCAAGACATAATATTTGAGAAGCTTTGCCAGAAACAACATTGCACTGTATTTTTAGACCTTAAAAAATGAAACTGTATCAACAGTTTGGTGCCAGCCTTAATGGATTCCGTCTTTCTATATTGTTCTGCAGGCAACCCAACTTCTGAACTGCCAGGGCAAATGCTTGTGTTCTGGTCCGCCAGGTGTTCCAAAACCATTGTTTTTTCTAGGCAGGCAAGGGAACGCATACTGGTGAACTATGGCTAAAAAAAACAAGAAGAACCCTGTCAGATCAGACCAGTGGCCTATCTAGCCCAGCAACCAGTGCTCTCATATGCCAATAGGAAGATTGGAAACAGGAAATGAATGCAGTAATACTCTCCTCCACAACAGTGGAGGTTCAGGGTTTTTAGAATATATTCGGTGTGGTGGTCTACAGTTTTGCAGGGTATTCTAAAAGCCCCAAAGTGTTCATCCATTCAGGTCACACGTGTGTGCCCTGAAGTCTTTGTAATATCTGAAGTTGCTTTAGGTCAGATTTGTAGGATATTTACGGAAGGTTCTTTTCTTCCCTCACAACTCCTATACACCCTCAATCCCAAAAGAGATTCGCATGTCCAAATAGCCCATTCCTGCTTGCTAAAAATGCCCGCATTAAAATACTATAGTGTGATTCAGGAAAGGAATGTGAGATTAATTTTGCAACATGTTCCTTTAGTGGACTTGCTCTTATTTTGTAATGAAGTTTCAAATTCAGTATTAAAATATTCAATCATTGTTTCATTGTAAGATATTGAATAGTCTAAAGGCATATTCTTTAACTGGCATAAAAAATATTAGTAATAAGCTTTACTTGACTTTCTTTGTTTTGTTTCGTTTTCCAAAGTGAGGAAATTGTATGATGGCTTTGAATAGGGATGTCACAAGTTTTCAAAGAGAGGTCTCTTTTAGGCCATGATTTTAATGTTCATAAGAAGATTGGGTCAAATGCAGCCTGATTCATAGCCTACTGGTACTGCTAGCTGGGCTAAATTCACTCCCTAGTACTATGAATCACCACTGAGGACCCACTTGGTACACACAGGGTTATAACATTCTGCTGTCATTTACCTGTCAGGGATCCTGGGAAAGAAAAGTTTCATACGTGTTCAGTTGAGCATCTTTAGTTTTGAACAACCTGAAGTGCTCTGGGTGTCTATAAAGTGATTTCTTCAAAGCCTAGTATAATTCTTTGGGCAGTTTATTTTTTTGCATAACTTCACAAATGGTTTGTTTTGTTTCTGTTTTTATTATTTATTTTCATCTTTTATTTGTTCCTTCATGGGTGGATGGGGGATTCCCCATGGATACAAACAGCCATTTGTACTCTCTGGGTCCAATACATTGTGACTGGTGAATCTTTTTCAGCCCAAAGGTCACATTCCCTCCTTAGCAATCTTCCAAGGTCCATCTGCCTGTGGTGGGTGAGGGCCAAAGGCAAAAGTGGACAAAGCAATTAATGCAGTAGGATGGCTTCTACATACACACACCCCTTTGTCCTCCATCCAGAGAAACAAGAGGCATTCTGAGAGTTCAATGGTATATTCCATCCAGGCAAAAACAGTCTGTTTCAGTGTGGGGTATGGCTTGGAGAGAATTCTGAGGGCCAGAGCTAAAGGTCTGCATTTGGCCCCAGGCCCTGAGGTTTCCCAACACTGAAATATATGCTGAAGTACATGATACATCTGTATTAGTTAACTAATAATTAGCTCACATTCAGGCTTTCTCATGTGTCGGCTTCTCAGATCGGATACACACAATCCCATTTTGTAAGTTTTCATTTGTTTGAATTACGAAATATCCAGTGATGTGCTTAAGAAAAATTGGTTAATCTTTAATTCACATTATTTTTCCCTAGTTGCCCAATCCCATTGGCTATTGTACTGGCAAAGCAGCTTATGCTTGAGAGTCATGGGTCGCCAACACAGTGGAATAGCTGGTGTCCTTACAGTGATACTTTTTCCCATGTAGCCCCCAGGGCATATATTGAGCAGGTTAACCTTATAAAAAGGATGTGGGTTGAACAAAGAGGTCACTGGAGCACTAAATCTTCATACCACAGTCTCCTTCTAGCTCAGCAAAGACAGCACACACACTTTGCCATTACTCAAAGGTTAATATTGTGCTGTATGTTCAAGATGTAAGACATGGCATTCAGAGCAATTTTGAGAGCTAAGGTTTGGCTCAGATAGCACACCAGCTTGCTATCTAGACCTGGAGGTCATATGCAAGCTTAGTGGCAATGGTAGGCATTTGGCTGTACCAGGTCATATGTTTTATCAACATATGTTCACAGTTTAAGTTAAAGGGCAGTCATTTGTGGTCATGACTAATGGTCTCAAAATAATAGGGAGTACAATTTAAGGATGCTCAGTATAGATCATTATTTTCTATCCACATTCACTGTCATATTTTAAAGGCAATATTCACTTTAAAAAATGCTATAATTTAATGCACTGATGGTGATGCTGATTCAATTTTCTGCTTGTATAAATATCTTCCAAATCCTTTATTATGAAAGAACATGGTTGGCCCTAGGTATAAGAATTCTCTTTCTAATCACGGAAGCAACCAGAACTAATGATTTGGTAATGACTCTGTCATTTGATAAACTGATCAATCTGACCTCATATACTGTACCGTGCCATTGTGTGTGCATCAATTAGTAAAAGGCATTAAATAAGACAAGATCTGTTAGTACTAAGCAGGATTAAAGGATTATTTAATGGGAGAGATGCAATGAGGGTGAAATTATTTCAAACAATGAAGAATCCAGCTTGCTGAAAGCTAGAAATTGTAGCAAAACCTTGGTGACGGCAATGACTTGCTTAGGTTTGAAGACAAACCTAGTTTTGATTCACTCATGTGCAATACCTTTTCTTATAAGGAAAACATAGCAAATAAATTGTCTTCATTAAAATTGTAATGAAGAAAGTGTATGATCATCAGTGTGTAGTACGTTCCTCTCCTCTCCGCAATGACCACTTTCACGAGGTGAGGTTTTATGGTCTTTATTTACAAGTATTTACAAAAGTCATTACAAGCTCATCACCATCAGTCTGAGTCCAAGAGATCAGATACCCCCAATGATTTATGACTCCGTTTCCAGCATCTAAAGTGCAAGAACTTTACAACTCTTCTTTGACTCTGCCTCTTTGACTCACGCCCCCAGGATGCACACCATGCCCCTGTGGGTGGCACACCATGTCCCCAGGGTGTGCGTCATGCCCCTGCAGGTAGCGGACCATGCCCCCAGGACTCACCACTGCTTCTCCCTCCTCTCTAGCCACACTTTTCTCTGCTTCTTCTGGCTCTTTCCAAATGCTCTCTTCCATGTCTGGGGGCTCTGGGCCCTCTGACCTAGCCCTGACAGTAGCAAATGAACTATTAACAGGAAAACATATTAACAGTGAATTCACCATTAAATTTACATCATACAGGTTTGATACATAGGGAAGAGATTATTTCATTTTACATTTGTTTGTGGACCATTGATTCACCTCTGCCAACTTAGATTCACATAGGGATAGTACAGTGGTACCTCGGTTTACAAACACAATTGGTTCCGGAAGTCTGTACTTAACCTGAGGCGAACTTTCCCATTGAAAGTAATGGAAAGTGGATTAATCCATTCCAGGTGGTCCGTGGAGTACATGCTGAGCCAGGCTGTCTGTCTTGGGCAGTCACAAGCCTTCAGCCACTGTCGGGACATCCCAAATAACTGCTGACTAAAGGGTTGCATCAGAAGGAACAGGTGGAGAAGTAATAACATGGCATCCCATTTGAGCAAAGGACTCAATCAACACATCCTTGGCATGGAGAAAGAAGAGGTGTAGGTGTACATCAGTGTGTTCTACAGCCAGGGACCTCAAACTCCCACAAGTGCTTCCTAAAGGTTCCCTCTCATTGATCAAATACTTTAATTTCCTCTGGATTCATTACTTTAATGTGCAGCAAAGCTGGATCTTGTTTTGTATGGCTCATGGTTGCTGTGAGTAGCGGTTCAGGGGCAGATACTAATTCCTGAATCTCTGAGGAGATTAATGTTATAATATCCCATTGCTTAATCACGATGCATCTTACTGTGAACAGACATAATCCTGCCTATTTGGCAGGCCGGCTTCACATAACCATATTTCTTTCATTTGTTTTCCAGCTAAAGGTAAAAACAGCTTCTACTGTTATTTAGGAAAAGGCTTAAGAATGTATTTCACTCAAGAGTAAGTAGCCTGACATAGGAAGGCCAACAAATAACTGCTTGAATTTTAGGAAGAAGTCTGGTTGCTGTAAAAAGAACTAGGAAGAGAGGTTTGCCTTAAAACCCAAATGATAAAGACTTTAAAGGACTGATTGTGTGTGTGTGTGTGTGTGGCTATCAGGAATGCTTTAGTTCCAGGTGTCTAACTTGTGGCTCTCTGTATCATAGCTGTCAACCCTCCCTTTTTTGTGGGAAACTCCTTTATTCCAAGCCACAGCTGTCAACCTCCCCCATTTTTTTGCTGGATATTCCCTTATTCCAGTGCCGTTTCCCGCTGCTATCCTGGTTTGTTAGATATACAGGTGAAACTCGGAAAATTAGAATATCGTCGAAAAGTGCATTTATTTCAGTAATGCAACTTAAAAGCTGAAACCAATATATGAGATAGATGCATGACCTGCAAAGCAAGATATGTCGAGCCTTAATTTGTTGTAATTGTAATTATTTGTCGTTAGGCGGGTCAATTATAAATGGAATGTAATTAATGAAATGTAATAGCGATGTTTATTTTTGTTTATTTTTGCATTATTGTAACTATTTGTTTTATTACTGTGGAATTTCCAAAAGAAAGCATTTGTAAAAATTAAAAGAAAAATTAAAATAATAAGTTGCATTACTTAAATAAATGCACTTTTCGACAATATTCTAATTTTCCGAGTTTCACCTGTACCGTAGACTGTCCCCAGAACAGGTGAGGCTGCTGATCCCTTATTTTCAAATGCAAAAGTGGACAGCTATGCTCTGTATGTTGTTGGACTCTGAGCTACCACTCTCATCGCCCCTGACCATTGGCCATGAAGTTGGAGTCCAATGACATCTGGAAGAACAGAAGTTCCCCACCCACTTGACTGTTTACACCTCAAGCCTGAGATGAGAACCATGTGAACCACATTGTGCCTGGCCATTGGGCTTCTGTATTGCCATACCAATAGTAACCAGGAGTCCCTGGTAGACTACTTCACTAGCAAGAGCAAAGGCATTATAGAGAAGCAGAGCTGGGTGACTGGCAAGTCATATCTTTTAGAGCCACCTGTGACACGCCTTTTGACAGCTCTACCCCAATTAAGAAAACTAGCTGTGAACCAAGAAACACTTGTTTTAAACCTCATATTCAGTCACAAGCAAGGGCATTGCCTTTGGAGAAGCAATGTTTCTCAGTTCCCTGTCTTCTTCTTTTTCTGTCTTCTTCTTTGGTTTACCCCACCCTCCTCCAAAGATGCTTGTGCCATTGTTTCTCTTATCTGATGTTCCTTTTTCTTGGTTAGCATTTATTTCTCCTTATCAGAGTGATCTTGAAAGTCCTGAGGTCATGGAGTAAATGTCGTGGCTTTCAAGAATGCTATTCAGCCAATGAGGTTTGGCTCTGTGCCAGCAACACAGAGGGCAAGTGAAGTTAACTTAAAGAGAGGGCAAAACTGCCTGCACATGTATGAATCTAAGTAGTCAGGTTACTGACAAAAGAAAGAAAAAAGAGACAGTGAAAACAATGTTCTCTGAATAGTTTTCAGTACATTCCTCAACAATCCCTTCTAAAAAAATGTTAAAAGGGAGGGCAGGTGTCTTTCAGTCCTGGCTAATTTTTTTTCATCTTCTGAACACTTCTCTACCACTTCAGCTCAGCTGTGTATAGAGCAGCTTGGTCATATAAAGAAATCTGGTACTAAAGTACATTGGGACTTGTCATTTTGGAGTAACTAGTGATATAAACAAGCACTCGTTCTTCACATATTTAGAAGGCAATATATTTTCTAGGCCAACAGAGTATTAGCCTTTTGTTACTTGCAGTTGGATGTAACACAGTGCTTTGCCAGGAAAAAAAAAAAACCACCAATCTCCCAATGGAACTAATAAAACAAAGTGAAATAGCTTGAATATTATCACACAGTTATGCTCTACTAGATACCTAGAAAAGCAATTAAAGGGACGCCATCAATGAGAGGACCCATTGGAATGAAAATGAAACCCAATATTGCCATTGTTTACCTTAAGCTTCTGTGAACTGAAATTACTTTTTGTTGCTTCTGTATTCAAACACAATGACAAGAGCAATTTAATCTAATTTATGCCTTTTCAGAGGTTCCCGAAGGGAATGTTCTTGTTCCCAATCAGCCTTAGATTTATTCATCCATAATAGTGAATAGTATTGTGGTCAAAAATGCATCAATTTTAATACTGTCTTTCATTTCCAAAGCGTGCCACTTAGAATTTTTTCCTCCAAGGCTTTCCTCCTTCTCACCACCATTTATGGCTTTATTGAAAGTCTTACTGTAGAACGCAAAGTGTGTTTTTCATGAAACCGCCATTTAGGCCCGAAGTGAGTAATTTACATTCTATAAAAGGTTGCTAGTGTAAATAGCAGGCTCAATGGAATTAGAGCTGCAACTGAATTTAGCCTAAATGAAATACAGAGTTCCATCAAGACACAATTATTTCCCAAAATATGAAGTAACATGACCTATATCTGTACTACTTCAGAGGATTCAGACTCTCTTCTTTTGCACCTTTTAATTTGATGGGGTCATTGTAGTGATACCGTGTTTCCCCTTTTTTAATACGTAGTCAGAAAGTAAGCCATGGCAGGGTTTTTAACCATTTGAGAGCTATAAGACATACCCCGAAAATAAGCCATACTTCCGCACCAGCTAGCAGGACCCAGCATGCCGGCCGCGACAGGAGGAGGAAGCCTGCCGGGTCGGGTCAGTGCCCGGAAGCGGCGGTGGCTGCTTTAGTGCCAATAAAGCGTGCAGCAGTGCCGCACGGAGCACCAGCCAGCAGGACCCAGCTCCTGCAATGCCGGCCGCGGCAGGAGGAGGAAGCCTGCGGGGTCGGGTGGGTGCCCAGAAGCGGTGGCGGCTGCAGCGCTGACAAAGCGTGAAGCAGCGCCGCACGAAGCACCAAGGGCACGAGCGGCAGGAGGAAAGAGAGAGAGGCTCGTTACTTGCGGCACTTTAAGAGAAGCAGCCAGAACCGATCTCCACATTCCGAGCCTCCCTTTTGCGCGTGCGGGCATGTTAAAGCCCCGATCACTTCACTCCCCACTTCTTCCTCGCCATCCCTCCCTTTCACGCGTTGCCTTGACCCCGCAGCCCCCCTCCCTGGCCATCTTCCCCTAAGTGCAGCGCTGCTTCGTGAGCGCTGCAGCCGCACGCTCTCTGTGTGTGCTGCAGCCGCACGCTCTCTGTGTGTGCGCGCGTCTCTTTCTTTCTCTCCCTGTGCGTCCGTCTCTCTCTGTGTGTGCGTGTGCGCGCGCGTCTCTCTCTCTCTCCCCCGTGCGTCTCTCTCTCTGTGTGTGTGTTTGTGCGCGTCTCTTTCTTTCTCTCCCCGTGCATCCGTCTCTGTGTGTGTGTGTGTGCGCGCGCGTCTCTATCTCTCTCTCCCCCGTGCGTCTCTGTGTGTGTGTGTGTGCGCGCGCGTCTCTTTCTTTCTCTCCCTGTGCGTCCGTCTCTCTCTGTGTGTGTGTGCTCGTGTCTCTTTCTCTCTCTCCCCCGTGCGTCTCTGTGTGTGTGTGTGTGCGCGCGCGTCTCTTTCTTTCTCTCCCTGTGCGTCCGTCTCTCTCTCTCTGTGTGTGTGTGCGCGTCTCTTTCTCTCTCTCCCCCGTGCGTCTCTCTCTGTGTGTGTGTGCGCGCGCGTCTCTTTCTTTCTCTCCCTGTGCGTCCGTCTCTCTCTGTGTGTGTGTGTGTGCGCGTCTCTTTCTCTCTCTCCCCCGTGCGTCTCTCTCTGTGTGTGTGTGCGCGCGCGTCTCTTTCTTTCTCTCCCTGTGCGTCCGTCTCTCTCTGTGTGTGTGTGTGCGTGCGTCTCTTTCTCTCTCTCCCCCGTGCGTCTCTCTGTGTGCGCGCGTCTCTTTCTTTCTCTTCCTGTGCGTCCGTCTCTGTGTGTGTGTGTGTGTGTGTGTGTGTGCGCGCGCGCGCGTCTCTCTCTCTCCCCCCCGTGCGTCTCTCTCTGTGTGTGTTTGTGCGCGTCTCTTTCTTTCTCTCCCCGTGCGTCCGTCTCTCTCTGTGTGTGTGTGCGCGCGTCTCTTTCTCTCTCTCCCCCGTGCGTCTCTGTGTGTGTGTGTGTGTGTGCGCGCGTCTCTTTCTTTCTCTCCCTGTGCGTGTCTCTCTCTCAGTGTGTGTGTGTGTGTGTGTGTGTGTGTTTGCGCGCGCGCGTCTCCCCCCCCACAGAGAAAAGGTTCCGCTTCGGCTCGTCATTCAGCCGCGCGCGCGCGCGCCAGGGGCATGGGCCCAAGCCTCGTCCCCCTCGCGCTTCCCTCACAAGCATCTCAGAGCGGGACGGGTCACGGCCTCCCTCCTCATTCCTCGGCCGGCGTGAGAGAGCCCAGGGAGCAGAAGGATCCCAGGTTTAACCCCCAGGTACCCCCAAGTTTGAAATTCTGGAGAGCTGCTGCCAGCCTGGTTGACAGTAAAACCTGGATAGCACAGTAGGCTAGAGTGTGGTGTTTATAATGTGCGCGGAAGAGAGCACCGAGTGTCCTGAGCCAGTGGGACCCAGTTGTACCAGCACTTAAAAAAAAAGACACCCCCTGAAAATAAGCCACCGTGTGTTTTTTTGAGGAAAAAAAGTTATAAGACGGTGTCTTAAAAAAGGGGAAACACGGTAGAAACAAGAGATCTGATACAGCCAACCCAATGAGGAAGAACATTCCTGTGCTTTTTATTTTCTTAACTTACTGGGTTTGCCAAAGATGAAGCACAGCAATTAAAGCTTTGGAAGAAGGCAAAGGAATTTTTCTGTCTATTTTACATGACCATATAGACTTCACATAACAGACACATATTCCCAAGCAAGGATTCCTAGTTGCACAGTGCTTGGAAGCAAAGGTAGCTTCAGTGCATTGTTTGCTGGGACTTGTTCCACTTTCACTTTAGGAAATGCAAAATTTGTTTATACATGGTGTAGACAACTGTGGAACTTTAAATATTGTAGATATAGAACATCCGTTATGATTATGAACATTTAATATAATTCTATTAATTAGTACAATACAGGGCCGTCTTAAGTATATTTGGCGCCCTGGCGCCGTGGTGCGACAGATCCCTCCGGCGCCCCCACCCTGCCCCGTTTCCCAGCACGGCGGGTGGGCGGAGCTCCGCAGCGGGCGCCCGGGCGCCCTGCGCCACCCAGCCTGGCCATAGGGCCAGCCCTGGTACTATACTCAAAATGGCTGGTGTATCTCTGAACGATTCATGAGTCTTGCCTTACCCAGTCATCATCCACTGGGACCTGGTATTTTTGCCGCTTCTCAACATCAGGAGTAAATTGCATATTCAACCCTGTTTCAGAGATGCAGCAGGGTTATCTGCCCTCACAGGGTATATTTTGCATGCCAAGACTTTCCTTGTCTTGCCTCCTTTCAGTTTGGAGGCATGGTCACAGCCACCCAGAGACAACTTCCTTTCTGTTTCCACTGCCCAAGACAGAAATCTCGAAAGTGCTCTCTCTCTCTCTCTCTCTCTCTCTCTCTCTCTCTCTCTCTCTCTCTCTCTCTCTCTCCCTCTCCTCTTTCTCTTCTCTCTCTCTCCTTCCATGTGGGGTCTGGATAGAAGTCAGATCCAGCAGAATGAAAATGGGTCATCTTGAATTTGTATGATTTCACACAGAGTCCTGCCCCCACCCCACCCCGAATCCACCATTAAATTAAAGTTTATGCTTGTGGATTGGGGGTTGGGCAGGGTTGTTGACTCTTTGCTAGTTCCTATTAATTTCCTCACTATTTCAGTTCCCACGTGGGAAGACATTTAGTCTCCTCCCTCCCCCTTCATTGAAAAAAAACACCAAAATAGTACCACTCCCCTAGAACAACGAAAAGATAAAACACTTTCAAAATCCTGAGTGAAGTTACATGCAACTTCTTGGAACATGTAATTTGGTCCTAAGGATGTGGACTACTGGACATTTTGTACCTGTCTTCAGTAGAGAAGGCAATCTTGAATGTTATATCTCAGATGCTGGGAATTACGAGTGACTTGTGTATTCTCTCTTTGCTTGTTTGTAGAACCACAAGCAGAACTTGTGCATCTTCCTCCCTCAGAGCACATTTTAATTCAGGTGATGAGCATGAGCAGCAGCACACATTCCTGCTTGCCCTGCAGGAGACAATACCCAAAGCTTCTCTGAGAATGAATTCTCTTGCCTGGGTACTAAAATGGAAACTATATTTTATGAAGCAAATTTAAAAGAAATGAATGGTAGTGAAGGAGTAATAATAAAACTCTTCAGTTTGCCTGTTGGTAGCTCTGCTGTGAGGGAGAGCCATCGCCACGTGTGATAGAGGTTTCCTTTTGTTTGTTAATTCCTGTAGAGTACTAGTTTGGGGAAGGTATCACTCCATCCTTGAACATGAGTTAAGAATTTGAGGCATGTACTAAAGAGTGTGTTGAAGTGCCATTGTTGGTGTCTGTAACATACCTCGCAGATCTTTGGTGATGGTGAGCACAATCAAATTTTGTGCTATAGAAATAATAAACAGTGGCAGTACAGAAAGGAGGCCACTCTTTGAATAGACTGGTATGCAGTCAAGTGTTGACTTGATCACCCTGAATTATTTACAGCCTCCTCCAAAATCATACATAATGAAATTTAGCACAGAACTTGTTGATATGGATACATAGAGATTCTTTTCCCAACCTTTGTTTTATTTCAATATGTTTTGTCAACTGCCACCCCCCCCCTTAGTAAAATAGGGTTGTGTGGTATTTCTCACCTGAGCACGTGCTTCAGTGTTTATTATTGGTATGCATTTTGTAATCAGACCTGCCAAATAAGTGTTGACACCTATGGAGTATCTGTTTAGTCCTAAAGGCAGTGCTCTCTCTGTGTGTGTATGTGTGAGAGAGAAACACTTTAATTTGTGGCTGCTACATAATGACATTTTGAAATATGCAGTGGCATTTCTGCTTGGTTGCTTCTCATCATTTTGTTTCCTTGACATGAAAAATAAAAGCTTACTAACTCTGGAAAGAATTAGCATGAAACGTGTCCATCAATCTCCATGAAGAAGCATTATGCTGTAGAATTATATTAACTTTGAAGTAAAGGTGGCATAATTGAACAGAAATGTGTGCAATCACTGATACCTTTATAATGAGAAATTCTCTTCAATACCATATTTGCTCTGTCCAAAATTTAATTAATTCTTACCTTGCTTCTTTCTGTTGTTATACTTTTTTATATATATAAAAAATACATCATTCCAATATATAAATGTTATATATATGTTTTATGTTGTGAATAATTTTACTTTGGAGTATATTGCACATTACTTCTTTTTTAGATAAAAGGGTCCAAATTTCCATATATTTTGGAAATGCATTTTAGATTATTAGAGTGGGACAAAATTTCTTCTCCACCAGTCTTTTATCTGATCTGCCTTCCTGTTCTGGGAGTCAGATATAGGAAAGGAAATAGAGCAATGGGAAAAGATTTGTGGCTCAGCATTTAAACTGACCATATGCATTATATTCATTTATTTACTTCATATTTCAACAGAAACCTGTAAACAGTTTTCAAAGTCCAATGAAAGAAATCAGCATAAGAAATACAAATCCCACATTCAAAACCAAACAATTCTATAACTAGTAATAGTAATAACATTAATAATTATACATTATCATGTACAAACTAGAACTGTGAAGAAATATTGTTCCTACCCAGAATTCATGAAACATACAAGTTGAAATATTTATGTGGAGTTTATCTAATTGAATTCTATTTCATTTAGAGGGATCTTTGCTGATTCTCCTTGGGCAAAAAGGGAGGTGCTAAAGATGAGTTTCCTGAGGACATTGGCTAATAGGGAAATAGCTAGCACCTTGCTTTTTCTGGTTGCCTAGGCAACACAAGAGAAGGTTACTCTACAATTCGTGTGCAGTAAAACTTCAGGCTGCAGGCTGCAGCAGGAAACTAAGTTTGTCAAAGGCATTTCAGACTCACAACCACAAGTGATTCTGAATCATACTTATTTGGGAGTTAGTGAATTCATGTGTGAGTAAATGTTGTTCCTGTTGCAGATTGTGGTTATTGGAATGGTGTATTTTTAAAAAAAAAAATGAAAGAAGTTTTTAAAAATATTACTGGACCATTCCACCTCTTGGTTGAATGGGAGTGTGTGCTTTTTTGCATATTGTTGCAAGGGAACGTTTTAATGGATTAAAATATATCATGCATTTGCAGTTTCCCAGAACATGTGCAAAGCGCTTTCTATTTCTTCAACTTGGAATTTACCACTAAATAAACATGCTTATGGGAAAGCATCATAGCTGTGACTAAGAGTCTTTGCTTAGGTTGAGAGACCTTAAATCCCATTACATGTAACCAACATGTATAGAAAGCTAGTTGTTTAACATGTAGCATGGTGGAGAAAAGCAGCTTGCTTGTTTCATTTTGGATCTATACTACCAGGCTACACCATCAAAAGTCTGTTTTGGTCACTCACTATTCTTTCTTATTCTTCTCATCCATTCATCCCTTCACAAGTTCTTAGCACGGATGACCCATGTATTGAAATTTTCACTTTGGTACAGTCATTCAACTAGCCAATTTTTTGTTTGGTCGTCTGGTTGACTTGGTTATAAGAAACTCTGAAATAAAAAACAATTGTTAGAAATTCATTTTCTGCTTATCTGATTCCTTTGCTTACAGTTTTAAATGCAATACTTTCTTGACAACTAAACTTTCAAACAGGAAGAAAGTGGTTTTGAACACTTCCAGCCATTGTGGTAGTAAAAGAGATGGTTTGATTCCTAGGTGCACTGTTATTTTGAAACCTAAATAAATAAATAATATTTTAAAGCCAATTGGCTGGCAATGAAATTGATTACTCTGGAGGCTGTAATCTTGAGGTGGCTGGTGTCCATTGGGACTGATAGGGTGGAAGGCAGGAGCCAGTGACAAGCACAGCCAACTAATTCCAAACTTCTTCCCATCCTCCTGACAAATTCCACAATGGCAATACTGAAACACTGAAGGGCAGAAGCTGAGAGGCAGTGCTGTTACCTGGACTAGTTGTAAGCAGGTAGGCCAAGCAAGATGGGGCTGGCTGGCTGAGGAAAGACTGAGTATGTGGAGCAATGCCCCATTTTTCTTAATGGAGCAGCCTCCTATGGCAGATTTCCTCAGTGAGATGGGAGCTGGGCAACATGACCAAGTCAGGTTGTTGTTTTAACCTTTGTCAATCCCTGCCTACCATTCAGGGGTTCTATATATGTAGTTTCATATCATATAAATCAGCAGCAAAGGTTCTTGATATTGAAGTGCCTTTGACAACTTATTTTATGATCTAGATGTAAACTAAAGGTGAGGTACAATGGAAACAAAAACTGTATTTTTTATTAACACATAATGAGGTATAAAGCTTGACATTTTCACTATTAAGGCACAGTACTTATTTTCTATCAGAAATTGTGTTTCAGGTTTAAACAAGAACTTTTCTCATAATTTTTCACAACAGAACTGTTTCTGTTAAATCTGTTTCTTCCTAGAATGGCTACCTGCTCTTACTTCCCTTGCCAGGCCCCATCTGCCAGTTCAACAGTCAAATTCCCCCTTTAACATCTTCACTCTCTCCTGATTGGTAGTTTCTCCTCCTTGCCATGATTGGCTAAGAGGCTCCAGGAGGACGACCCAATGGTCTGTTTGTCACCCTTCCACTTCCAGATGCCATATATCCTGCTAGTAATCCTTGTGAGGAATAGTTGCTTCTAGCTAGCAAGTTTGTTGGTGAGGTGAGATTAGAATTTGGTTCATAGCTCATGCGCTTAACCACTGTGCACTGCCATTTCAAAGTTCACATTTCACTATAGCTAGATAGTTCTTTATCCTTTTATTTATTTTGTACAGCCCGTAAAGCAGTATTTCTGTGAAATATCAAGGTGATGAATTGTGGCATAGTTTATTGTCTACATCCCAATAGCATTACTGTATTGAAGCTTTTTCTGCAAAGGGATCAGATTCTTAAGATACCAACTTGCCTCTCATTGTCATTGGTTTTGAGAAATCGGGTCCTCCCTAACTAGAGGGCATGTGTTGCGGTGGAACCTGGCAATTAGTCCCTGTGTTGTGGGTGGGAACTTTGGAGCGGCCACACAGGGCCGTCTCAAGCATGTCGGGCACGCTGGCGCCGTGGTGCAGAGATCGCTCTGGCACCCCCCCCCGTGTTTCTTGCCGCGGCTGGTGGGCTTCTGCGTGGCTCCACCGCGCAGTGCCCCCCTGCCGGCCCAGCGCCCTGACACCCCGCGCCACCCAGCCTACCCCTAGAGCCGGCCCTGTGGCCACAACACCCTGTTGGTGGTCCCTTGATCTTGGGTGCAATTGGGGTAACGGGACGCCAGTCAAAGCAATTGAGGGACCACTATTTAACCGCTGAACATGTCCCTGAGCTTCCTCTTTGGGGCTCTGTGCATCGGAAAACCCGCCCACCTCTCCCTGTTTTAGGGCTTGCCCTTGACCTTGCTATGCCGTCGTGTGTCGCCTGTCTTTGGGACAGGGTCACGGTAGGAATTTTCCCCACTTGGCTGATTGGCTGGTGCCACTTGGGTATCACCTGCAGCGTAGCAAACCGTCACAACTTGTAAGGTTGTGGATAGGCTCTGGTTCAGGTTGATAGGGGTGGCAGGATGCCTAGCCATCCCTATGCATTGGGTATTCCTTTAAGAAGGAATCCACGGACTCATGGTTGGTCTTCCCTGTGAGGGGTTGTGCCCTGAGCCTGAGTTCAGGACTCATCTGGGTGGAGGTCTAGCAGGGCTCCTGCTTGCCACTGTCCCTGGTGTTCACCCAAGGCTGACTTATGGTTGCTGCCCAGAGTCAGGCCAGCAGACTATCTAGTCGAACCAGAGCCTATGCAACCACTCACTTGATTTGTAATCAATAAAGTTGTGACCTAAATTCTGCCAAAAACCAAACCAAAAAATTGAGTCTTGTCTGAATTTATTTCTGGGGCTGGTTAAAAGGTCTCCACATGCAAGTATAGATGAATGGTGCCTTTATCCTAGAGCTGCATGGCCTATTGGAAATGCTTGGGTGCTTCATCCATTTCAAGATCATGCTTGCGGGCTCATCTTCAGACGCAACTGTGTGTTAAAATTCATGAAAACTGCCTTTTAAGATTGGTTATGCCAAGAATGTGAATACTGACTACTGTGCAAATAATTTGGAATGAAATATCACTTAGCTTGAATATTACCAGCCTTGTTCCCATAAAAGGAGTGTATTTTATCTTAACAGATTGCCGGACAAATTGTTAGACTGATGAAAGCTTTTCCTGTAGGCAAGTGTGGAGTTTATATAAAATTTGTAAGGGCTATGAAATGTGGAGCAGGAAAATACTTTGCAGCAAGCATATGGATGGCATGGCATATATACCTAACAGCGATCTCAGGAACAGAGAGTGAATTTTGGGATTATAATTCATTTCAGGTTAAAAGGTAAAGGGACCCCTGACCATTAGTTCCAGTCGTGACCAACTCTGGGGTTGCGGTGCTCATCTCGCATTATTGGCCGAGAGAGCCGGCATACAGCTTCCAGGTCATGTGGCCAGCTTGACAAAGCCGCTTCTAGCGAACCAGAGCAGCACACGGAAATGCCGTTTACCTTCCCGCTGTAGTGGTACCTATTTATCTACTTCAGTGTTTCTCAACCAGTGTGCCTCCAGATGTTTTGGGACTACAACTCCCATCATCCCTAGCTAGCAAGACCAGTGGTCAGGAATGATGGGAGTTGTAGTCCCAAAACATCTGGAGGCACACTGGTTGAGAAACACTGATCTACTTGCACTTTGACGTACTTTTGAACTGCTACGTTGGCAGGAGCTGGGACCGAACAATGGGAGCTCACCCCTCGCGGGGATTCAAACCGGCGACCTTCTGATCGGCAAGCCCTAGGCTCTGTGGTTTAACCCACAGCATCACCCGCGTCCCATCATTTCAGGTTACTATGGGTTAAAGATTTCCCTCTAAACCCTGTAAAGACAGAGAGCCTACTCTGACTATGAAAGCTACGTTCATAAGGTTAATTAGGGCACAGCTGAAAGTGTGCTAACCTGCTGTCAACATTTGCAGATTGAGTGTCTTCAAATGAATTCACACAAGATTGGCCTAAAATAACCACATGACTCTATAGTATTTCTGAAAAGAATGATACCTTCAAATTCATGGGTTAACCACAGAGTCTATCAGAAGGGCAAGTGGTTTCATCATATGTCATGAAACTATATATTACATGCATGTTAGTATATAAAGCCTGTGAGCACTTGGGACTAGTTTTCTCGTGGGATTGTCTTACCCCATATAAGGGTAACCACTTCGATATGCAGAACTGATGTTTGTAAGAAATTGATCCAGTGTGACAGGACCTACACTTTGGAGCTCCATTCCTTTTGACACCAGGCAGACATATTTGCTGTACTCTTTTTGGCACTTGCTTAAAACAATGTAGTAGTAATGTGTGTTTTTATTTCTTTTTAGCTACTGTTGATAATCTTTTGAATATTTTTAATACTAGTTTTTAACTAGTTTTTAATAAAAAATTAAATACATTTTATTTTATTGTAAGCCATTTAGACTGAATTTATTTACAATGAAATGATATACAAATTTTGGTAAATAAATAAAATGAGAGAGGTAAGTCAGGGACAGAGAGAAGAGACTCTTTAAGGGAGCTGCAGCGTTACAACTAATAGCCCCCTTCTGGAAAAGCTTGCACACACAAAAGTGTTGCATGCAGTATCTGGGAATCTGACACAGAGTAGAGGTCAATAGCCATTTATATTTGTGTTTGAAGCATCTGAGCAAGAAATGAATATATTTATAGATTAATGAGATTGGGAGCAGGCAGCCTGCTCGAACTATTCTTGTCTCCTGCATTTACAAGTGTCTTTGTGTATAAAATTGACTGAGCATGTGAATAGTGCGTGGATCAGGCTCTCTCTGGCTTACATGTGTTGGGTGTCCTGTTTGCTCTAAGCCTAAGATGTACCGCTTTGGTACAATTTACCATTGTTAAAATGCTTATCAGCAATCCTTCAACCATCATGTTGCATTCCAGCCCATGTGTGCCCTGGATGCTAAACAGGGCTGGAGCCAGGTTCGAGTCAGCAGTGAAGAGAAACCTCAACCATTTTAATTTCCCACCATGCCTTGTAGGATCATTAGATTGGATGCTCTGGGACACTGTGGATTTTTTAAATGATGGCTTAGAGACACCTGGCAAAAGGATCCAAGGGACAGATTCATACCCCTGTTGGGATACTGGGGACCTGTCATCTGCCTGTGGATGCCAGTCTTCAGCAAACTCACAGCTTATGTTCCAGCTGCTACGTGTATGTGTATGTACCTTTCTACTCCTGGATTAGCAGGAATTGGTAAATGCAGTTGGACTTATGTGAGCCTTCTGAACGCAGCACTGGGAGAAAAATATTTAGATGCCAGGTAAAAACAACAACACCTTTTTCAGGCTTTTAGCAGCTGGTGGATGAAGTCATTTCTGAGTTTGGATGCTGCTAATTATGACCATTGTTTTAATGTTTATGTTTATTATGTATTACATCTTGTATTGCCTTATTCTGGTGTAAACTGCCCTGTGATCATTCTGGTGAAGGGAAAAATAGAGATACATAATTAGGGAGGAATTCAACATTGTGCTAAGTCAGTTGTTCTGTCATGGCATTTCAGCTTGCCAGACAGAATGATCCCCCTCCCACCCTCTCACGACACACACCCCAAGCCAATTTTGGGGGGTGCAGGGGGCATGAGGGGGAGGACAGGGGAGCCCCCCTGTGCAAGCAGAAGTCCTACTGATGGGACTCGTTAGTTGAATCTGCCCATAAATAATATAAAAATAAATCTATAGTGATGTGACATTCAGATTCCTAGGAATCTCTTCCTATGTTCACACAGATATCTGCATCTGCTCTGACTGACAGTAGCACTAAAGCCTTCGGAAGCATTTTATTTTATACATTATGCACAGTAAATCGGGGGGTGTTGTTTTGTTTTGTCAGATTCAATCAAGACTAATGGTATGTTATCTATTTTGCAAACTGGGAGAAGAGTCTCTTGATACTTGACTAAACAAATTGATATGAAACTTGTTTGTATTTTCTGCCTGGGGTAATGTTCTTCTTCTCCTACTTGTACTAAGTAAATTTATAGAAAATGCAGAGGGAGGGGCATTTCTTTATGTTTAAAAATACCATACTATAGTAAGCAATTCATTCACAAATTACACAATGCTGCTTTCAATATTTCTACAGGAGGTTTGGGGAGTGTTGTTTTTTGTCTTTTGTAAATTTCACTTTCTGCAGTGAATGTTATTTGTGAGCTATTATTCTGTTATTGTTGGGAGTATGAATTCTTTACTGAATATATTGAGAAAGCTGCAGCTTTTCCATCTAACCAGGGGTGAACAGAATGTTAATAGAATGATCTTTGGAACCATGTCTATCTATGATGAATCCATTAACCAGCTTATGCTGCAGAAAGAGAACTATAAATGCTATAACCTTGAGGGTTCTCACTGGGTTTTTTAAGTTTTCTTTCATATTTATTTTCTCATAAAGGCTTAGAATACTATGCTTATTGTTGCCTGTTTGTTAACAGAAGTTAATGTTGCATACAGTGTCAGTATTGCATGAATTACCTTCTAAAATGAAACATCAGCTGGGTAGATAGCTATCCAGAGAAATAGCAGAGGGGAATTCGCCATCACCACATAAGTGGTGGTAGAAAAGTGAATAGACTTGAGTCAACGGGCTCACCCATGGAGCAATGAGAAAAGCACAATATTGTTTGCCTAGAAGTAGTGCTTAAGAAAGGTTTGTTCCATTTATGTTTGGCTGAATTCCATAGAAGTAACTTAAGACAGTCTTGAGAATGCCTTATGATTACTGACTTCTTTCCTTTAACCCACGTACCATCTTGCCATAGTACAATTTTTTAAAAACTATTTTAGTTTTCATTGTGGTTTGGGAGCAGGGGTAGTTGGAGTTGGCAAAGTCAGGCTCTTGGCAAAGCTCATGGGTTCGCTTGCTTAGCAAGGCTTCCAAATGCTTAGCTTTAGAAGTAGCAGTTGAAATGAAGGGGGAAAGTACATAATGAATTGCTACGTTCCTGATGTGGTGTAATGGGACTGTACAACACCTGACTACAGGTAGAAGGACTTTAATGTTTACCCACATTTCACTTTTTTTAAAAAAAAAAAAAAGCCCTACCACCACCCCAAAATGCGTGTATATTTGTTATAGCACACGATTGTAATTCTTACTAACTATTATAGCGAAGCAGGAAAAGTCATGGAGATCTGACTATCCTCATCAGATTAGCCCTATTTTCCAAATCTTGACCCAAATCCATTGGAAATTCCATTGTTGTATTGCTTCAACCACAGACTGTAGAAAGATGAAAGCGTCTAGTGTTCCCTCTACAGCTGCATAGAGGGAAGGAGAATATTTTCTTTTAAAACTTTGCAGCGGGGAAACTCCCTCCTATGACCTGTGCAAAATGCACAGTAGTCCCCCCAACCCTGTAATCCTTTTGTATTTCACATAGTTCACTTTTCAGGTCTTTACTACAGGCAGATCAGTCATCCATATGTGATATGCATAATACAGGTCCATTCTCAGCACAGGAGGGAATTTGAATAGCTAGAGCCTCAGACACTTTTAATCAGATGTTAACACTACTCGTTTCTGAGCTTTAATTTTTTTTTCTTCAAAATGGGGTGAAGAGTATCATAGTCTAGATTTCCTATGCTATTGTAAGCTGTCGATCACAACTCCTGTATTAATTGTTTTTTAAACAAAAATAATCATGGGGGGAGCCCCACCTTTGGAAGACTGAATGCTTTATAGATGTAGAAGCTGGTAAAATCTCAGGAACAATATGAAATTCAGACCAATGTAGAGAGAAAAATCTGTGCTGTAGTTGCTGAAGGAGAATAATATTCCATTTCTATTTTTAAAAAGTTAGGAGCGTAATGAGGCTTTATTTCACCCAGGTGAAAGCCTCAGTTTGGTACACACACACCCCAGCACATTTGCGTACACAGAGAGAGAGAGAGAGAGAGAGAGAGAGAGAGAGAGAGAGAGAGAGAGAGAGAGAGAGAGAGAGACTGGGAGCCTCAATGGCACCCTTCTGGTGGCTCTACCCAGAGCAAAAAACCTGCCTAGCCCCCCACCTCCAGTGATGGCACTGATATAATGATCCAGCAGACAAACAAAACCTGCTCATCTGGCTTTCCCAGGCACTTGACATTCACACTTGGTAATCAAAGTAAGCAAGAGATGAGTCATTGCCCATGTTGTTTTCCAAATAACAAGCATTCACGAATCCCTGTCTTATGGATGAATGGAAGTGTAACAATGATAATCTTTTTTGAGAAAAGCGTGAGGCAATATTCAGATTGCAAAGTCACACATATTCCTGCAGAAAGAAACAAAAACTGGAGAAGGTTAGTGTTAAATGTAGCTTTCTTGCCCATGCTTAATCAACAGACTTAAGACTTCCAGTCTCTATTCTGCCATCTTATTAAAAAGAGAGTGGAGGGGGGATTTCCTAGTTTCATTGCTAGATTATTGGACATTCAGCTTTTTAACCATTTTACATGTGTAATGGAGGAGAGATAAAGCATATAAGAGCATTAAATTTTATCTCAGACTTCATAGTGGTTCTCTAATTGTGTTATGTATAAACAATTGTATTGTGTGTGTTAAATTATTACTAGTTTCTTGTTGGTACTACAGTATATAAAAACACAAAATATTTCAAATAACAGGGTTTTTTTTTTAAAAAAAAGTTTCTTGATAGTGTGGGAAGTACTCTTGAAGCACCAATGTATTTTTCAACTGACTGTAGCATGGGGGAGAGGAGACCAAAGCATGGTATGGATGCTTATTCTTCAAGCTAGAGAAGAAAAAGTGGGAACCACAGATGGAAGGTGCCAACAGAGAGCAAGGTGACAGCAAAAAAGGGACTGAAAAAGAGTGACATAGGCTGTTTGGTAGAGAGATACAACTAAATTATATACTAAATTAGACCAGAGCAGGTAGGGAAGGGAGGTCAGAAGCATATGCAATTCTGAGGAGTGAAACAATTGATCCATTAGTCATTTGAAATGGAAATTTTAGTTATGATCATCCTAGCTAGAATCAGAAGCTCAATGAAAGTTCATCTCAAAATAATTTTGAAGGAACTAAAACTCACACAGTTCTGAATGTTTATGACCCTACCTTTTCAGGGGGAAGTTTCCCAACAAAACAAAACTATTTTCTATTACTTGGGTTGCACCCATTTTCCCTCTGCTCTCCTGTTGTGCAGTTGTGAGGGTGGAGCAAGAAACTAATTCCCATGATCAGAGCAGCAGGATAGTGGTTCCTCATCACATTGGGATATAGATTCCAATGCACATCATGTTCTGCACTGCATTGTTCTCAATAGAATCCATATATGGATTTATTAATTTTATTCATTTCATAAAATCTATATGCTGCTTCATTGTAGAACAAAAACAACAACCCTCAAAAGTGAATTACAAAAAAAATATGATGCATGTTCCCATTTAAGCCCCTAGGCAACAAGGAAACATTTCCCCCTGGATGCCCACCTTTTTTATAGTTTCACAGTTTTCCAAGAGATGCAGAAAATCATCAAAAGGGACTTCTTAGAATGTACACAGAATGCTGTCATTCCATATCTGGTCAACATTAATTAGAAATTGTGTGCCACTCTGAAAAGTCTGTCTTCAAAACTAATCTATATGAGATTTGTATATTTTACAGTACAAACCTTAGAGAGCAGTAATATTTCCATGCATGCTCCATTTTGCTGACAAATCATTAGGTAACAATGGCTCTGGTAGAACATTTCAGTTGGCGGCTTGAAGATTTTAAGAAGTAATAGGAATAACAGTGGTTTGTCTTTATCTCTTTGATTTAATCTGATTCTGTTAAAATATGTTGTGCCATCAGTTGAGAATTACAGTACATGAAGAGATGAAATTCCAGTGTAAGGTTTGCAGATAGTAGTGTTACTAAGGTGACCTTAGCCAAGTAAAAACTGCTTACAGGAGAAAAAAAAACCCTTGATGTTTACAGTGATCTACAGGAACTCTTATTCATAAGTTTTTATTTTTCCTTTTCTTTGGAGTAGCTGAGAGCAGTATTGTGCATGAAGTAAATGTATTGGAACAGGTAGCCTTGAAATTTTATATAACCATACAAAGAAAATTAACTGCTCCAAGGGCACTGCAAATTTCAGGCTGGATGTGGAGTTTTTATCCAGTATGGGAGAATGTAAGCAACTCTTTCTTGAGTAAAGGCTTGTTTTAAAAAACAGAAAAAGCTTTTAGGTTCGTTCAACTTTTTTATTGTGTAAACATCCTTGGATGTTTAATGTATCCTCTTGCTTAACAGTTACAGGATAAATCTGTTCTACTTGTTTGACATAGGAACAAGCCTCACATATAAAAAATGGGAGAGGCTTTTGGGCACTGTGACTAACAGGGGCATCTTAGCCATAGAGGCTAGTGGTGCGGGGAAGCACGTCGCCCAGTTCTGGAGGGCACCATGGAAGAGGCGGAGGCTGGACGCGGGGCCTCTCCGCATCAGCTCGCCACCCTCGCCCGCCCCCACCATGCCAACCTAACAAGGACCTAAAATTTTGAGGAGCAGAAGTAAGCCATTGTTTCTGTCCTTTGCCAGCTAAATAGTTTTTTTTTGGGGGGTGGGCATTTTGCGAGGCAGTAGGAAATCCTAGTGCCTAATCCTAGTTGGGGTTTTCCCTAAGTTCAGTCAAAATAATGGTGTTTCTTGGAAAACTGAAATATCCAAAGATTTTGCAGTAGTGGACAATATTTGATAGTAGTAGTAGCAGAGTTGAAATCAGATGGTGTCTAACATGTAGCAGTTAATAGCATCCTACAGCTATTAGTGCATTATATAAAACATGCAGCAGCATTCAGTATTTGACAAATCTGACACCTTGATCTCAACAGACTTTAGTAATATTTATATTGACAAAAATGTGGCTTTCAAATTTAGTTGGCAAAGTTTGATTCTGAAATTCAAATGGAAATGAAAACTTTGCAATTTGAAAAGCTGCTGCATTTTAAAATTTGGCATGTTTCTTTGTTTCCCAAATGCCCGTAATGGTGATGGAAGCACCAACAGTCTCACTGTAGGCTTTGTAGCTGTGCTGGGAATTATTGCCTGCAAATACACTTCTATGATATATACTGTTTTAAGCATTGGCAGCTGTGACTACATTGTCCTGATTACAGTTTGCCACTGTTTATGATTTCTGTAACACCAACAGCTTGCTGCTCTCTGTGTTGCTTCCTTTATTGTGCAGCTAGTGTGTGGACTGCGAAAGGAATCAGCATCTAGAACTGTCAGTTCAGTACAGCACTTTTCAGTAGTATTCACTTAATCAAACCCAGTGAAGTCTGGCTTCAGGAGGATGAATATGTCTCTCAAAGTGACAGTGTACTAAAATTCCTTTTCATATCCTGACAGCAGCATACATGATGGAGCAGAATTGAAAGGAACCCCCTGATGTCCTCTCCACTTCTCTCTTTTTTTGTGGGGGGGGGGGATTCATTTAATGTGTTCCGTTCTGATATTATGGTGTTGTTATGAACATCATTTCTCAGTATTCTTTAAAATGCCACTCAGATGAATCACACAGGTTTCATTTTCTATTAAAGAACCAAAGGTTTATATTTGCACACACAATATTGTAGCATCTGCTTTAAATGTGGAAGCCCCAACCCTGAAATATTTACAAACTGAGATTGTATCATAACTTTCCTGCTGAAATCTTAAAGAAGTTGAATCATAATCTTTTCTTCTGCCATATAGAGTCAAAATAATCATATTGTGGAAGTTAATCACTGAAACCCAAATCTTTAATCAATTCAAATATGTATGTGGATGCACTGTGATGGGTTCCTCTCTGAATTACTGTTCAGACTCTAGCTCAAGTCCCGATCATATTTCAAACAGGTCTTGGTTCTGAATCCATCACACATGCTCAGCATACAATGACTGAAATACAGCTGAGTCAAATAAGAATTCCTGACTTCTTTAGCCTAGCCCCATCCAGCTTCCCCTGCCTCAAAAGTCCTGCTAGTTTATCACCACCACAAAATGTGGTGCACTAGAAGAAGGAGTAAGATGATTTTTGGACACACATGTATAGAAAAAAGAAACTCTCCTTAATATAGAGTGTCAACCTTATGCAAATCTCCTTTGAGGGAGATATTGAAAATACAAAGAAATATCAAGTGTACACACGCATCAAATGCATGCACGATAGGGCTAAAAATACAGCAAGAGAATAAATGGCTCTATGAATATTGATGAGTTGTCAACATTTAAAAGTTGCTGGACAAGTGGTTCAAAAGGAATAAGCCCACTAAACTGGAAATGCTTGTTTTAGGAGTCTCATGCATATTCAATAACTAGATGTTTAATCAACTAATCAAAGCACTTCAGTAATTGAATGTTGATTGCCTGGTGCACTAAGGGGGAAAGTCAGCTTTCCAACCATGGCTGAAGGTGGTCTAATAACTAATCATAGGAAGAGTTCTTTTTTAAAAAAAGTTCTTACTTGTAATACAAATATTAACCTTCTAAAACACCATCCTCACCTATTGACTACTAATGTATTAATTTCCCTTGCTTTTTAGAGGTTCAGAAGTCACTCCTGCATTTGTATCAGTGGGAAACAACACAGAAGCTATATTACAAATGTAGAATCCCAGAAATAGGCATTCACAAAGTTTATGAATTGGGCAGAGAGACATCCGAAGCGGGATTGGGGGAGAGGGAACTGAAAGTTGATGAGCCCTACTTTGTATGCGGCAGTGGAACAGAAGGGAGTGTAGAGTGTTTTTTTCGTTTCCCCCAGGGTTTTCATTCTGGAATGTTGCTTCTTTCATTGGAAACAATGCACCAACTCCTTTGGGTCTATGCCCATCTCCCAGCAGAGTTTTGGGGGAATAATTTTTCAGGTTCCTAGCACTTATGTCATGGGATCCCACAGTGTTCTATCCTGCTGCCCCCAATTCCATTTAACCACAATATGAAGCCACTAGGAAGTGTTATCCAAAGCCTTGAAATAAAATATCAACTCAGACAATACATAGATCTGTTTTTCCATGTTATCTAATGAGTTGAGGCAATGAAAGGGTCAAATTGTTGAAAGAGTTCAGTAGTGCGCTGGTGTGGGGAGGGCAATAAACAGAAGCTTAAACTTGATAAGACATGGGTATTGTGAGTAGAAGCCAGGATTCATTTGTCTGGTAAGGAGGCTGAGGTTCAGATGGGGCTGCACTTTCCTGTAAGATCAGGTTTGCAGTTTAGGAATTGTTGCGGTTGGTGAAGAACGACGTACTGGTAATGAGACAGGATGGTTTCCAACGGGAAGGCGACATCGAGCATTTTCAGGCGCTCCCTTTTATTGAGAGTTCTACATGACAGCCTAATGATTAACCCATTAGCACAACTTTTAACCAATGGTGGTAGCGTGACTCCATACAAGGTGATGTTCCTGTGCACGTCATTTCCCGGTACCTCCCCAAAATGTCTCCATTGCCTACATGCAGTTTTGCCATGCCCTGCTGTATCCTTTAAAGTCCTTCATGGCTTGGAACCTAGAAACCTTAAGAGCTGTTCTCTCCCATATCAACCTGCACAAGAGATAAGATCTTCCACTGAGACCCTTCTTATGGTGTCACTGCCATAAACAAATAGAATTCTCTCTTCAGGGAAATTTATCTGGTTACCTACATGGTGGTCATTTGGGCATTAATTAAAACATGTTCTTTTCTTTTCTGAAACATTTTACATGAAATGAAGTTTTTAGATGTGATGGATTAGAAAGCTATAGTTTGAACACTAAGGGTGGAATTCAGTATTACTGTCTTATAAGTGTTTCTCCAAAAGCAATTGGGGAAGGGACATGGGCTGGGGGTTGGGAGCCCTATTGCATAAGTGCAAGGCTTCCACTGACAGGGCTGCTTAGGTGAATCCCACCCTTCATAACTGAATCATAACCATTGCCAGAATTGATTTGGAAGCTGTAGTGAAGTTGTGAAGTGTTTTAATTTGGGGGTTGCGGTTGGGTGTGTGCTTTCTTTTTATTGTAATTTCTTCTTTTGAACCAACCTGGGATGTATGGAGGTCTGTTTGTAAAAAGAGTGAGATACAAATATGTTTCATCAATAATTCCTTTTGATCCATATTATGCAGAGGCTTTAAAAGCTCATTTGAACCAAGCTTTTATGAGTTCTTATCTGAGCTGGGCTTGCAGCAAACTGGGTGGGTGGGTGTGTACATAATATACATGCATATATAGTAAGTATTATACCCAAGGCCAACTTTTCTAACTGTTGTATTAGTTTTGGATATTGCTGGCTGAACTGAGTACACTATTGCGTGCAGAGGTTTTCAATAATGCTTTGCATGCTAACAAGGGAAATATTAAAATTCTCATGAAAACAAATTGAAATATACTAATATTGCATTTTTGATAAACATTAGAGCAAGGGAGCATGCAAAGTCAATTCAAAAACAGATCCATACAGCAGGGGTCCCTTTTAATGTTATATAAGGGTGATGAGTGTGCATGATTTCTGCTGTGAGTACCTTGCTTGTGGGTGTGCTCAGGAGGACCTTAATGTTGTTTCTGTATTAACAAGTATTCATCACTGGCATCTGCTGTTCAGGAATAATTATGCTTCTGTTCTTTGGGCGCTTTCAGAAATCACTGGTGAATCATGCTACATATTCCAGTGATGCTACCATATCTAAGGTGGAGGTTCAGACAGCCTAACAGTCTATCAACATTTGTTTGATTCTTTGACAACACAAGCATTTAGCAATAGGATCACAAGAAATAATCTAGGAATGCAATCATGACTCTGAAGGTGGGAATACACGAGAATATTACACAGTAATAGGGATCAAGATTTGTCACATGAATTAAAGTCTTCTTTGTGTTAACTATGTAAACAGATGCTATCTTAGCCACTGCTTAGTGACACAAGTTTCAAAAAGCCCCCGGTTAGGAGCAGTAAATCAGTTAAATCAAAGTTCCTATCCAAACTCAAGAGAACACAATAAATATATTTATTACAGAATGGGGAAAATGTGGCCCTCCAGTTGTTGCTGGACTTCAGCTTCCATCTCTGACCATGCTGGCTGGGGCTGATGGGAGCTAGAATCCAGCAACATCTGGAAAGCCGTAAATTTGCCAGTCCTATTGAATTAGGACCAACTAAAATGTCACAAATTCAAACATTATATAACTCCTCTAAAGGAGTGAGAAATTGATTACGATCGAAAATCCCAAAGCCTGTGACTGACTCAGAAACAACATGGCCTCTTCAGGCAGCATGTGCTCTACTTGATAAGATTCCATAGGAATGCCAGGCTGTCCTAGAATCATAGAATTGTAGAGTTGGAAGGTATCCTAAGGGTCATCTAGTCCAGCCCCCATGTAATGCAGGAATCTCAGCTAAAGCATCCATGGCAGATTACCATCCAACTTCTGCTTAGAAACATCCAAGGAAGGAGACTACAACCTCTCACAGGAGACCATTCCACTGTCTCACAGCTGTCCTGTATGAGGCAGCACTAATGTATGAACACACAAGGGCTAGCTGGGAATTCACTCATGCATGCATAGAGATTTTTGTTTTAAAAAACTGAGTATTTATTTTTGAGGAGGGTTGTTTCATAACCCATTGTGATAAACTATTGATTGGGAGGTGGTTTAAGATCTGCACCTTCCAGAATCGTTCCATGTTTTAGCATATTTTGACTTTTTAAAAAACCAAACCAATTGTTCAGCATTTCAATATGACATTCAGTTTGTGTACTCCCCTTAGCAGCTTAGTGCACCAACTCTCTTCTGCCTTACATCTTCCTACAACAAAATAACTCCCTTAAGGGAACAAAATATAAACCGGTCTTATTGTGAACATATATATGCAACACAGAGAGAATTCATCAAAGGAAGTAGGATTCAAAATATTTCTGTGAATATCTAGACGCCCAAGACTCAGACACACAATGAAGACCTGTAATCACTCCTCTTAAGGGGGGGGGCATATTACAATCTGTGAAAATCTTCTGGGTTTTGAACAAGGAAAGCAATAGTTTCTTTGGTATTTATAATAAGAAAAGAAGTTCACAGTAAGAAGACAGTGTGTGTGCTTATTTATATATAGTGGCCTTGGTGCATCTTTACATAGTTTCTTAAGCAGAAACACAAACAAGTCTCTGCCCTCAACCTGGGTATAATCTGAAACACAGAGACAATGGGGATAGAACCAATGGAAGAGACACAAGGTTTGGAGAGCATTTTGAATACCACTCCTGTGTTTCTCTTTCCTCCTGTAGACAAAAATAGGTATAGATATATCATAGAAGGACCTTTCCAAGTTCTCTCCAATCAGATTAATGCAGTTGGTGACATTTATATAGCACTTGAAAAATAGACAAATGTGCAAAGTTCTGATAGTTATCTTTTAATACAGCTATTTGCCCAAAAGGATCTACAAAGCAGGAAGAGAGTCCTGGAAGAGACGGGGACTTAAAGAAACTTCCTGGTATTCAAGTTTCATAGTTGTCTGAATTTTAGAGATAATTCCCTCCCCTGAAATAGCATTCTATGGCAGTAGCCTGTTTATCCCTTTTAAGTCACAGAACTTGCCATCTAATGCAATCATGGAGATATGTCTTGGGGCAGGATTTGTGCACCAAGGCCAAACTTGTGTTGCTGTAGTTTCCACTCCAAAGCCTTAAATTGAACAAGTTTGAGTCACGTTAAAGGATTCCAATGTAGTGAAATAAAATGAGCCCTGATAGAATGAGGAACATAAGAAAGAAATACAGGTTTGGAGTGATTTAGGATGTTTATTGCATAGACAAGAAGGAAAGCATTTCAGCTGGAGTAGAATTACTTGTCCAAAATTGAAATAATACTGATGAAAATTTTGAACCAGGCTGTACTTGCGGTGAGCAGACTTTGTTACCATTTAATCATTGTGGATTAAAACACACATATGTTCTCTTTTTCCCCCCAACTGGTGTCACAGCCAGGTGGAGATTTCATCAGGAGTCTCAGTTCAAGACAAGAGTTCAGGGTGAAAGTAGCACCATGGACAGCAATGAGTGAAGCTGAGATTGAATACAATGAGAGTCAAATGTTGTTTCAGAAGCAGAAAGCTCTTGTTTGGGACTTAAATGTAGCTTGGTCTGGATTTGCCTCATCTGGAAGAAGACTCTTATAGTTAAAGAGGTCTTACCTGATCTGTTGGCCATTGGCTCTGATGGCATGGGAGAGACTGCGGGGATACTCTAAGGAAGCTGTGGGAAGATGGGCTCCTCATAAGCTGGAGGTTCTAGGAAAGTGTGGTCAGCCAGGTCTGGTGCTGAAGGAAATAACCTCTTCATCTTAATCATTTCCTCATGGAGAATCTTACTCCAGAGCCATGACAGTGTAGAACATACCAACCTTTCTCTATGCAGCCATGTACCTATGCATTATTATGGTTATTATTGTTATTATTTAACAGTCTATATATATTTTTGGTGATCAAAATCTAATGTGAGCCTTTCATTAAAGATACTGAAATGACAAATATCTCCACTGTCATTTCCATTCTAGCTGTGGAGTATAAATTCCTTCTTTTCTGAGGAAGAGAGAGGAGTATTTATTGAATAAGCCAAAAAAGGTTTCACTGTGTGTTTTACAGCACTTCTTTTTCCCCCAAATAGTATTCATTTTTACATGCTTCTCCTCTTTATTCCCACTGTATCTTACCTATTGCCTCCCTCATTATGTTCCAGTAACATATGGTAATACTAATAATTGTGTTGTGTGACTCAGTAATATACATTGCCGATCAGCTTTAATTGTTTGTTTGGTGGTTGCATCCAGCATCTGTACAGTACAGCGCTGTACATGTCTACCCAGAAGCACTCACATAAGCAAGTAACTGTAATGAACTGACAGGACAGCGGGGAAGGGGAAGAGGATCCCGGTGAGGGGTGTAACCAGGACTGGGACACACCAGAGTAAGCTGGAGATGAGGAAGGAGAAGTTGGTGTAGTAAAAGTACTCATGGGGTGACAGAGGATGATGACAGGATGGGGGTCAGTGCACAGGAACCAGAGCAGCAGGACCCATCACCAGAGCCAGAGGGGCCCCTGTCTCCATGAACACTCTGAAGTATAGGGGCAGTGGATAGGGCACTCTAGGAAGCTGAGGCAGGCAAGGGCCCACAGCCCAGCTCCCTGTAATTCCTCAACTGGAGTAGGCTTGAACAGGTGAGTGTCACATGCCTCATCAAGCTCAGATGCTGCCATCAGCATGCAAAGTATAAAAGGGCAGCAGACCTGAGGTGATGTGTCTGCTCAACTGTTCATGTTGATGGACCTCAGCGGGATGGTGTTTTGGTTTGGATGTTAGACACGTGGCTTGACCTGGAGTGGGCACTTGACTGCCAGGTAAGTCAGGGGTCCAGGACAACAACAAACTTCAACACTGGACCAGAGCACACTCTTCTTTTTGAGTTACTTGACTGTAGGGCATAGTGGGCTCACACACACAAAACATGATAGGACTCCAAAGTGCTAGGCAGGCAGCTACCCAACTAGGGTAGACTTCAACTAGCATGCATTATCCAGGGTTGTAAGAACTCTTCACTTTGGCAAGAGCTCAGGCATTCATTCTTTGCACTGGGAATTTGCTCATCTTTTTCGGAGACCGTTTAATGAGCTTTATTCAACACAACAATACAGAAAACAACTGTTCACGCTAGCTCATAAATAGATGGAAAACCAAGATACAACACAATAATTGTTTGGTTTTCATTTTCCCTTAATTTAATTATATTCCATTTAACTAAAATTACATCAGCAGGTAGAAAATATTTTGGACAAATGCAGGAACTAAGAAAATACACATTTAGGTAATATAAGTATTTAATACAATTTAGAGAAGCAAACTTACATGATACAGTGGTACCTTAGGTTACAGACGCTTCAGGTTACAGACTCCGTTAACCCAGAAATAGTACCTCAGGTTAAGAACTTTGCTTAAGGATGAGAACAGAAATTGTGCAGCAGCGGCGCAGCAGCAGCGGGAGGCCCCATTAGCTAAAGTGGTACCTCAAGTTAAGAACAGTTTCAGGTTAAGAACGGACCTCCAGAACGAATTAAGTTCTTAACCTGAGGTACCACTGTACACAAGGTGTACCAAGGTACACAAATTCCTTTCTACTTATTTTGTCTCCCCCCCCCCATGTCAATAGCTACAGGGTTAATGTGGTGTAGTTTTTAGAATGTCAGAGTAGACTTGGTGACACCTGAGTTCAAATCCCCACTCAGCTTGGAAGTTCATTGAGAAACCTTGAGCTAGTCATTCTCTCTCAGCCAAAACCACCTACAGCGCAATAGTTGCAATGATAAAATGAAGGGGCAAGAGAAGACTCATATAGATCACTTTGAGGTCTGTGAAAGAAAGGTGGGATAAAATAAATAAATAAATAAATAATTTGTTATATAAATACATCCATAATCTAGAAGTCTGAGAAATACATTTTCTTTAACAACTTCTTGAGTAGCTTAAAGTCTTCACGGTACCATGGTGTTTTTTTGATGAGTCCACTATATGATTTCTTTCCAAATTTTATATGGATGATGAGAAAACACCAGTTTTGTAATCTAATGAGTGCATTCATGCCGCGGTGCTTTTCTGAAAGATTTTGTTAAGTGATTATAATTCCTTGATCCCCCAATCTGCACATCAAAGGAATCTGCTTTGTTTAAATACTGTATCTACCAAGATTAATTTAACCGAACAGGTGAGGAAAGATACTCTACGATCTAGTAATTTTTAAAACTAGTTTGGGGGCCTATGTTAAAATCTCCAATTTTTATCTAATGCCAGATCAGCAGCTGCTGTGGCAGCAGAACCCCCAGATGAAAGGCAGAAGAGATAAAAGGGGAAAAAGAATGTTTATTAATTAACTTCAGTTATTTAATGGCCCCCTCTTCCAATTCACTCTATCTAAAATTACTGGCATGTATTATGGTCTGCAGATGGGTTGACTGAGGGTGTGCATATGGCTGTGAATTTCTAGCACATAGATCATCATTTTGAGCATGTTGAATGACTGGATTATGGGAATGGAATTGTCCACAGTTGTCAAAAAGGAACATAATGTGGTGCATTGCAAGAATTGTTGCAATAATCCACGTAAAGCTCTGTAAAGATTCACCTATACTTCTTTGTGTATAGGTGGTATGATGTGGGGGGGGGGAATACTCCCAAGTAGCAGTCATAGGCATAGTACAGTAATGCTTTACATTAGATATTGATAAAATAATAAAATAAAAAGCATAATAGTATGACAAATTCTTCATGCTACTGGTGCAAAATATCACATTTTAAAATCAGCCTATGTTTGCTACTTCCCCCTCTCTCTTCTTCGCCTATGCAAAAGTTAAAGGAAGGGAACTCTGACACATTTTTTTCCATTGATTATTCTTGGAAAATGAAAAGGAGACATCGACTCTGCCTCTGTATGCAAAATTGAGCCATTAATTCTTTTTTATTATGTTTTATTTAAGATTTGGTGCTACCTTGACCCTGTGTTGGCCTTCTGTGTATAGAATTAATTGTATAAAGATCAAGTGCTTAGTTTACCTCATTTTAATTCAAAAGTATACCAATATATCCAACCATTGCTATAAATATAGAAGGGCAGTATAAAAAATCTGACAACTGTTGAAGAAGCACTTCCTTAGAAACATTTTCTTCTAGAGAAGGTGTATAACAGGAACACAGGAAGCTGCCTTATATTGGGTTAGACCAGGCATCCCCAAACTGCGGCCCTCCAGATGTTTTGGCCTACAACTCCCATGATCCCTAGCTCACAGGACCAGTGGTCAGGGATGATGGGAATCGTAGTCCAAAACATCTGGAGGGCCGAAGTTTGGGGATGCCTGGGTTAGACAATTAGTTGTTGCACTCACAGAACAATTTGCATTTGTACAATTTCCTCTCCTGACCCCACCCCACCCCTTCAAATCTGCCCCAGGGGTTCTCCCAACCCCCCAGAGCAGATTTGAGGGTGAGTGGAAGGAGAAAAAGTAGAAGTTCTGTTTTTCAAACAGAGGTTGTTCACAATTGCAATGACTTAGTTCGATACAACTTTTAGTCCATTGGGAATTTTTAAGTATGTGCAGAATTAGGCCCCCCTGCTGTAGAGGGGTCATTAGGTTAATGGTATACATTGTTAATTAGGCCCCCCTGCTGTAGAGGGGTCACTAGGTTAATGGTATACATTGTGACTACAAACAATGAATTGATATTGTTGAATTCAAGTATTTTAATATCATTTATCCTACTCCAAGTAAAGTCAGTGGAGGCTGGTGAGATAGAGTGGAGATCAGTAGCCTTCTCTGGCACCCTGAGATGCCAGACTGAGATACCTTCCCCCCTCCACCTTTTCTAAGTAAGTATTTCCCCCTTCTAGAAAGAAAGTTGTGATGCACAATGTGCAGGCAACCTAAGCTAGATGTTGCCAACCCAACTCAAGCACAGGGATGAGTATAATTATTACTTTTGCTCTGCAGCCACAGCACTTGCAGGAGTTGGAAGGCCCCAGTCACTTCCATCTCCCATTGGCTATGATGTTAACTTCTCCCTTCTTTTCTGGAGTAAGGATTTCCTTGGGCAATTTTTGCGGGACAAACATGGAGAAGAAAGAATTGGCAGGTGTTGAGGGGTGTGGGGGAGTGCTGAGGTTGGTCCACTTCTGTTTTGGCTACCCATGAAGAGAAGAGCTATGAAGTGCATTGCCTGTCTTGTCTTCTCTTTCCTTTTCTGCCCATGGAAGTGCTTATTTAAAAGTGGTTGGGGAGGTGGGAAGAGAAGCTTTCTTGTTCATGGAGAGGCTTTTTGAAAATCAGGAAGAAGTGTCAGGGCCTCTTTTCCCTCCTCTTTACTGCCCACATAATAGGGAATTGCTGGGCTAAATCCTGCATACCTAGTATGTTATCTTTACTTATTTTTATAGAAATAGAGTAGCATTCAGAACTGATATCATCATGTGAAGTTTAAAACAGTAATCTACTACTTCTTACCACTGAGTAGCACTTTTTTTAAGCTCACAGCTAAATCTGTCTCAGAAACCATATAGCAAATATGGAAGTTCATTTTGCTTATCCCCAGCTTTCCTGCAGACCTAAAATTTAAGCTGACAAGGTAACAGCCAAGTTAGTCCTTTCCTTTGTTGGTTATTGGAATTAATGGCCTCAATATTTTTTTCACAGGGTATTCAGAACTGGCAGTATGCTCTTGCTCTGAGGGATTATCTTGTTCTGAACAGCTTGTTTAGCACTGATAATAGGTATGTGTGTCTACAGAGTTGCCACAGAGGTGGTAACGTGCCTCTTGGTTCTACAGAACCTACTATGACTAGAGAACTTACTGCAAATGAACAACATTGTTGAACTATTTGTTCTGTGATTTCTTTTTGTTTTGGCAGTGTCTCTTGTCTGTAAGTGCAGACTCAAAACTGATTGGTGAGAAATGCACTTCCGCATTGCGGTTAGCGATTAACATTGTGTTGCCATTTAAACACCGCAACAAAATTCAGAAAGTTGTGAAGTGGCTTCTGATTGCTCCTGCATGACATGACATGTTAGTGTTGTGTTCACTGTTGCTACCTGATGTTGTTCTACCCAGTTGTGATCCTATTTTGCACCTCCAAGAAATTAGAGAGGAACTCCTAAATGTTAAGTAGGAATCTGTTTGACTGACCCTAAGAAAATTCACGAGGTACTGGGTGAAAAGTGCAACATAAAACTCAAATATTTGTTCCCTGCTGTGCATCACAAGACTTCACTGGTGAAGATCAGTGGTGCTACTAGAATTTATTAAACTCTTGATAGCATATGAAGGCTTGTGAAAAACTAGAAGAAAGCAATCCATCAAGCAAAGCTGTTGCTGCTCAACTTCCACCATGCAAGTTCAATTTAAAATTAATAGAACTTGTATGAAAATTGAAAGTTCAGTCCATCTTCCCCGAGGCTCCTAGTGGTCTCCTGCCCAGAGACTGATCAGGCTGCTGCTGTGGAAATTTAGATGGCAAGCTTTCTGGATAGGAAACTGTTGTTTTGTCTATATTACTTTGTAAACCAAAATTTCCAGTGATATAATAAGAACTCAGCATGGTTTGAGCATTTCTCTAAGCTGACCAACTGAGGTGGTTATGAAAAGATTGCCTTAGAAGGCCACTACAACCTTACTCAAAAAGGTAAAAATGATTAGGTTAGACCAGGCATCCCCAAATTGCGGCCCTCCAGATGTTTTGACCTACAACTCCCATGATCCCTAACTAACAGGACCAGTGGTCAGGGAAGATGGGAATTGTAGTCCAAAACATCTGGAGGGCAGGTTTGGGGATGCCTGAGTTAGACCATAGCACTTAGACTCTTCTACCTCATCTGTGAGACATGATAGGCAAGAACTGAAATATATTGCAATACTGCAGAGAAGAAGAAGAAGAGGAGGAGGTGGAGGAAGAGGAGGAGGAGGAGGAGGAGTTTGGATTTGAGATCCCGCTTTATCACTACCCTAAGGAATCTCAAAGCGGCTAACAATCTCCTTTCCCTTCCTCCCTCACAACAAAGACTCTGTGAGGTGAGTGAGGCTGAGAGACTTCAGAGAAGTGTGGCTAGCCCAAGGTCACCCAGCAGCTGCATGTGGAGGAGCGGGAAGCGAACCCGCTTCACCAGATTACGAGTCTACCGCTCTTAACCACTACACCACAGTGGCAGAGGTATTCCTATCTCACACTGACATTTTTTTACTTACTTATGCACACATATTTTCTCTTTCACAGATTATCCTTTATTGTACTATTTGCTTTGAAATAAAATCAAGTCTCCCCCTTCTATTTATGAGTTAATGGAGTACAGTATCTAAGTAGTTTAGTTCATTGGGTCAAATCAGAGCCACAACCAGTCCTCTAATCTCTCTCTAGACTGGGCATCCCCAAACTTCGGCCCTCCAGATGTTTTGGACTACAATCCCCATCTTCCCCAACCACTGGTCCTGTTAGCTAGGGATCATGGGAGTTGTAGGCCAAAACATCTGGAGGGCCGTAATTTGGTGATGCCTGCTCTAGACCAATACTTTGAAATAGCCACTGTCAAGCCTCATGTTTTACACAAATAAATGGTAGAACTGCACTAGAAGGAAGAATATGCAAGAGCACTTGTGGCATCTTGTATCCCTTTAATCCTACTTTAATGGCTGTTTTGTTCGTACGGAGACAATAAATGCCTTCTACTCCCAATGCTGTGTTGAGTGTATAATGGTGATTCTTATCCACATTAACTAGTATGAGAATGCACCTAGAATGGTTTCACATAAATCTATAAATTTTAAAAATGGATTTCACTGAGAATATATCTAACCTATGGGTATGAGATATGGTGATGGATTTGCTTGTATATGGTTGGCACTAGAGGAAGAAACCAGAGCTGCCCATTACAATCCTCCATGTATTTCTGCTGACTTGCCAGTACAGCAAACAGAATCCGTGACTACAGAAAACAGTATAGAAAACATGAAAAATACTACTGAAACTGTTTTAATTATTCTTACTCTTACTCTTATATGCTGCCAACACTTGCTTTAAATCAGGCATCCCCAACTTGCAGCTCTCCAGATGTTTTGTCCTACAACTCCCATGATCCCTAGCTAACAGGACCAGTGGTCAGGGATGATGGGAATTGCAAGTCCAAATCATCTGGAGGGCCAAAGGTTGGGGATGCCTGCTTTAAATCTTCCCTGCAGCTCATTTGCATGCTGTCAATGACATAACAGTTGGTTAGTGTCTCTTATATTTGTGGAGCTGCCACAAAGGAGTTAACAGGTTTATAGGCTCTTGTGATCATTTTTAATCATTGTGAAGCAATGTATCTTTGAAATAAGTAAAGTGATTAATTACCGGTATCATGCCCTTTTTATGGTTGTAAATTCTGTCAGGGGTATTCTGCACTCAGTTGTAAATTGAGAGGAAATGAACTTATAAAGGGTAGGGGGAACTCTCAACCAAATTTCCCTGAATTGGGGTTGCTTGCTCCTCCACAAAATATAATCACATGGGTGCTATTCAGTTCATGTTCTTAATAAAATATAAGCAGAGTACAAGTCTTCAATGTTGTGCCGTAAATCAGAACCCCAAGCCATTAAAGGAAAGCCCAGCTCGCCTCGGCTTGTAATAGTTTGGTGTTGGCCTTCTCACCTGCTGTTTACCCCCACTCTTTCCAAATTACCATACTTTTACACACATACACACATATATGTCTGTATACAAGTACTTTTTTTAAAAAAATAACATTTTCATGGATTTTAGATGTGCTTTATCAGTAAGTTTATTCTGTAAACTGCTTAGGGAGTTTTGTGATTAAGCAGTACAGTGGTACCTTGGTTCTCAAACACCTTGGTTCTCAAACACCTTGGTTCCCAAACGCCTTGGTTCCCAAACACTGAAAACCCAGAAGTAAGTGTTCTGGTTTTCAAATGTTTTTTGGAAGCCGAATGTCTGATGCAGCTGCCAACTATTGTTTCTGGGGCGCCTGCACCAATCAGAAGCTGTGCCTTGGTTTTTGAACATTTCGACAGTCAAAGGACTTCTGGAACAGATTAAGTTCGAGAACTAAGGTACCACTGTATTTGGTGCTTTTGGTTTTGCTATTTATTTTGTGTTTTGTTTTTGAGGCTTTTTCGGTTAATTTGTTTTTGTGACTGCGTGCAACCCAGTTCAGCTGATTGATTGATTGATTGTGTGACTGTGGAAATGGATAAAAGTCCCCCCTCCAAACAATGTCTATCATCAGAGCAAGTAAGATGTCTTATTTATTTTATAGTATAGTACATTGATTGTTGCTTTCATTTTATGGATCAATGGTCTCGTTAGAAAGTAAAATACATGTTAAATTGCTGTTTTAGGGGTTGTTTTTAAAAGTCTGGAATGGATTAATCCGTTTTGCATTACTTTCTATGGGAAAGCGCGGCTTGGTTTTAGAATGCGTTGGTTTTGGAACAGACTTCCAGAATGGATTAAGTTTGAGAACCAATGTACCACTGTATATAAATTTTTCTAACATAAATAAATGCCAAGATGTGAAGAGATAGGAAAAGGGAAATGACAATGAAGGCTTAAGCCAAGAATTGCTTCTTTGCTGCTCCTGTGTTGCTGATATGCATTATGGGTAATGTAAGGAGGAAGATTCGTCGTGATTTGGAAGATTCATTTGTTTAATACCCACTATAGTTTCCAGTGTCCCTATCTACAGTGAAAGGTCAGAGCTGTTGTGTTTATCACAGAGACATTTCTTGATTCACATCAGGATTTCAGAATGCTCTGACAGACTAGTCCACCCCATGACTTAAAGTAGTATGGCAGTGTAGTGGGTTTTCCGGAAGCAAGAACACCAGTCTGCATGTGGCCTTACACAAGGAAATAAAACTACAATACAAAATGTAGTCTGAATCCAGATTCTTATTTCTAAGAGTTCCATGCCTTGAAACACAACAGGAACGTGCTGCAAAGCCTGCATTACAGAAAGCTGGAGTGAGGCATCCAGGAGCCAGGATGGCTGAATGATTGAAACCCTGAACAGAAACAATTTGTTGCCGTCCAACTTGCAATTTTGTAAAGTTCAATAATCCCAACGTTCATCACCTTAGCTCCCCAAGCCAAAACAAAACTCAACCTCATTATTTACTTTCCTCATAAGGAAGGGACTCCAACCCCTCAGTTATTTTGGTTTCCCTATTCTGAACCCTATATATCTCTTCAGAGATAAATATACTGAATATATAAAGACACACATATACAGAGGAGAGGCAGGCAGGCCGACAGACACAAAGTGCTTAGGGCTATGTTGTTGCGGTTGGCTTTTATTTAATGCTGTTACCATAGTAGCCTTGTGAATTTTGTAAATCTAGAAGCAGGACACATTTTTTTAGGAGGCAAGTATTTGTTTTAATGGCATTGGAATACAAGTTGCTTTATTTTCAACACTACATTCATCATTTTTCACTGCCACGTCATACTGTTTTGGTGTCTGCAGTAAACCCTGCTGCTTGGATAGCTACGGCCAGCTCAGATGCAACTGTGTGTATGTGGGAAGTTAGGTTGGTTTGTAGAGTTTTGGTCTCAGTATTCCGCACTTAAACCCACTGAATCTCATTTGTTTTATCCATTCACCCAATCTGGAAAGGTCATTTTGAAGTTCTTAACGTCATTTAGGGAATAGGCTGTAGTTCAGGTACAGCATATGCTTTGAATGTAAAAGGTCCTGGATTCATTTCCTGGCATGTCCAGGTAGGACCAAGAAAGACCACTGTCTAGATAGAACCATAGGGAGACACATAGACAATACTGAACTGGAGGGGTCAATGGGTAGGACTCAGTGTAAGGCAGGTTCCCATGTTTTTAATATACTGAGAAAATGGTTCTCATCCACAGACTTGAGTATCTCACTGCTCACCCCTGACTTGAGACAATTATGAACAGGTTGAACAGCATCTGTCTCAATAAAGATTCTTGAAGGACACACTATATCCATACCTGCCAAGTCTCCTGCTGAAAAATGCAGGATCAGCAGCGGCGTGGCGCCGGAAGTTGCGTAGAAGCAACTTTGGAGGCCGCTCTTCCCATGTGGGGAAGGCCGCATCTACACTTTGGAGGCCGCATCTACACATGCCCGGAGGCCATCTTGGTGGTGGCTGCACGGCAGTGGCTATCTTGGTGGTGGCTGCATGGCGGCGGCCATCTTGGTGACAGCCAGTGGCCACCGCCATGTGGCCACCACCAAGATCGCCGCTGGGCATGCGTAGAAGCGACTTCCAGTGCCGCTCTGCCCGATTTCCGGTGCCCACACATGGGAAGAGCGGCACCCAAAATTTAGGCTTCCTGGCAGGTAGGAAATCCGGGGGATTTCCGGGAATTTTCTCCATTCGGGAGAACAGTGGGAAATGGATTAAAATCCAGGGGTTTCCCACGAAAAACGGGATACTTGGTAGCTAAGCCTATATCAGCAAAGCAGATGATTCAGGGATTTAAAAGTCTCTCTGGAAGCTGAATGTTAAAAGCCACATTTAAAAGTTTCCAGGGGTTGTATTCTGAAATGTTTGAGTATGTGTGGACTTTCAAAATATACACTTTTAAGAGTTACTCTGGTAAAATCTGAGTGATCTGAGAAAGAAAAAAAGGAACTGTGATACTGGGCAGATCTTTCATACGACAAGTTATTATCTTCTCTCTGCTTATGCAAATAAATAAATAAAAACCTCACACCCTCTGAGAATATGAGAAAGTAAGCAGAAAAATATTGATGGTTGATATTGATATTGATGGTTGAACCTGGAATCAGAAGCTTAATGGAAACAGAAATGTATTGCACTTATTTTATGATGAGAGAACAAGACCTTTTCATAAGTCTAAAATAAATGAAATACTCTTGCAAAATTAGGAATATGCTTTTCATTTGCGAGAAATAATGGAGGGAGATGCTTTGTCTCCTGTTAATAACTTTCCTTCTGTCTCCATTGCGGAGAATTAATAGAACACCACAGCAAGTTAAGGGAAAGTACTTGATTGTATACAAGAAAATGACAAGAGCTTTTCATAGGGTCAGTGTTTATTGAATGGAGAGCAGTATGCCTCCGCTTTACATATAGAACCATTCTTGGAAGCATTTAGAAATATTGTGGTTAATATTAAGCAAAGCTGAAATTGTTTATACAACTGTTTATACAACAGCCATTGTTATCTGTAGCTTTGGCATGAATGAGGTGTGTTTAGTTGCCTTGTGAATGTATTTAGAAAAGCATTTATATTCTGCCTTTGGCCCTGATAATTGTAACTATAAAAAAAACAAGACAAGTCGAAAAGAGAAAATACCCTGGAGTTGGAGAGATAGTTACAAAATAATTTTAAAGACTTTAAATAGGAGAAAACGGAGCCCACTTTGAAAGGAAGATGCATGGGGACCAGTTTAACCCTGGGAAGCAAATAACTCTTGTAGGCCTCAGTGTCGGTGTAGCCAATGTGGCACTCTACAGGTGCTGCTGCTCTACAGTTCCCATCATCCCTGACTTGCTGAGGCTGATGAAAGTTGAAATACAGCAACATCTGAAGGGCAGATAAGCTGCTCCAGTGGAAGAAATCAAGAATCTTGTCATGGGAGAGTAGCAGGCAGGAAAGTATCTCTATATCAATTTCACGCTGTCTTTGTTGGGATGGAGGAGGTAAGGGGGAATTTCTGCCTGTCAGAAATTCTGCCTTACACAATTTTGCCTTACAGGACTGACAGGTTTTATGGCAAGCCTTAGCCTAGGCATTTTTGATCCAAAGCCAAAGCCATGGTAGGAGTAGCAAGAAGAGGAAGAAATTGGGACTTCTTCCATAACTTGCGGCAGATGCAAAGAGCTTAGTGGGCTTGGCACACAGAAATGTGCACAAGGCGAGGCAACAAAGGATCACTTCACAGAGAGACACAATTTGATTAGAACCTTGATTTGATCTCCATTGAAATCTGGGTAGAGGTTCTTTGCCAAGCAGCAAGAGTCATATAACAGACATGGGATTCTACTCAGAACAACACAAAGAAGAACACATCTCAAGGGAAATGTGTTGTTGATGTTAGAATTAAGTGGGTTGTAACTGCTAAGATAAGTTTATATTCAGAAGCAGCAGGGAGGGGAAAATGCAAACCCATCTTAGCTGGTACAGAAAAGAAATGCAAATGAGATAAAATGAATTGCCTTGAGAGATCTAGATTCCCTGTCCCCCCCCTGCCCCCCCCCAAAAAATAATATTAAATGTAGCTCTGATATGGCAAAGTGATTTTTGTTCCCTGTTCTACCCATGTAAGGGAAACAAATTCTTTTTTTTATTTTTTAAAAAAGAAAAGAAACGATCAGGTGTAAGAAATAAGAGGGCGAAGCCAAACACTTCCTACATTTTACAGCCACATTTGTGGGAGCAATTTGGAAGTGGGCAGTGTCCAGTGATTGGCAGCTGATAGAAGACATCTGGGGATGATAGTGTGATGATGATGCATAGCTCCCAGCAGTTTTGGAGTGGGAAATGACAACCACCTGGAGCAGTACTTATGTTACAGGCACAGTGTCCCCTTTTCTCCCTTATATCATCTCACTGGACCTCAGCCAATCTGGTATTCCTGCTAGTGCATTTGTGCCAGTGGCGGATCTTGGGGTCTCACGTTTCAGTGGCACCCTGTGTGATGGCAGAATTCTGCACCCCTCTGCCTCTCACGCTCCATTCTAAAACAAAGCTCTTCCCCCTGTGTGAACAACTGTGCCTCTCTCCCTGTGCATCCTGGTATGCTGCAGTTACTCAAGTGGATGGAGGGTATGTGTGTGGTGCTGCTGCATCACACTATCTGCTGCTGTTTGGAAGCCTTAAAGGATGTTTATCTTTGCATACCTGAATGTGGGACAATGGCTTTAGGCAAAGGAGAAAACTTTTCCTTGTCCCTTGCCTCTACTGATGGTCTGACTGGGGATGTTTTTGTCTAAGAAAAAACACGTTTATTAGTTAATGGAAAAATCATTTGATATGTTTGAATAGCTAATTATCTTTTTGCCTTTTATGTTTTTAATTTTTAATTTTTCTTATTTCCAGGACACTTGCAGCCATTAATAATTTAAGGAGTCTCTGTACAGTTGTGGAGGCTTACCTGGCAGGGGGAATACGTAGGGTTGTGAGTTTGGCCTTCTGATTACCGTACTGTGAATGGAACTATCACTGTGGTTTTGCCTGAAGTATCAGCTGATTGAGGCCAGTGTTTGACAAAAGCACTTGAATGTTCCATTAAGGGCTGTGGATGTCTCCTGAATGGGTTATTCACCTGCAAGAGCGCAGTCTCAGCCCAGTGCTGTTGCAGGGTAGATTTGTGTGAGATCATATAAAAGCAGCTACAGGAGAAATGTCAAGAGCTTAAAATGAGCTCCCAAGTCTTCTCAGCAAGTAGGGCTTGTTATGGTGTCAATTAGCTGACTGTCACTGACAGTGAGCCCCACTGGGACCAACTGTTCTAGGGAGTGTCCCATTGGGAACTCCTATTAAATACAAGGGGATTCAGTGTTGGTACTGAAGTGCACTGTCAGTGAGTACCTTTGAAGGTGCACTTCATTATCACACCATCACCAGCGCTGTGAGTTCTGCTTTGTCTGTTTGCAGGCCTGGTTTGTACTTTGTAGGTGTGTGTGAATCCAAGCCATGTCTGCGAATGGACTTCAAAAGGACTAATTGGATCCATAGATTAGCTGAGCAGTGCTTCCAGTGATCTCCTTTGAAGACACACTTCCCAATCCAATCTAATACAGTAGATAGATCAATAATAATAATAATAATAATAATTTATTTATTTATTTATACCATGCCCATCTGTCCGGGTTCCCCCAGCCACTCTGGGCGGCTTCCAACAAAACATTTAAATACAGAAATCCATCAAACATTAAAAGCTTCCCTAAACAGGGCTGCCTTAAGATGCCTTCTAAAGGTCTGGTAATTGTTGTTCTCTTTGACCTCTGGTGGGAGGGCATTCCACAGGGTGGGCGCCACTACCAAGAAGGCCCTCTGCCTGGTTCCCTGTAACTTAGCTTCTCATAGCGAGGGAACCGCCAGAAGGCCCTCGTCACTGGACCTCAGTGTCCGGGCAGAACGATGGGGTAGGAGACGCTCCTTCAGGTATACTGGACCAGTGACAAATGCTGTTGGGGGTTTTTTAAATCCCAAAGTGAGCTTGAAAATACTCTCATTACCCGCACCACAACAGATTTGATGCTTAGTTCTTTAAGAGTATGTATGGGAGTTGAAGCCTATTTTTCCTAATGTAAAAGTTAAAGGGACCCCTGACCATTAGGTCCAGTCGCGGATGACTCTGGGGTTGTGGCGCTCATCTCGCTTTACTGGCCGAAGGAGATAGCGTACAGCTTCCGGGTCATGTGGCCACCATGACTAAGCCACTTCTGACGAACCAGAGCAGCACATGGAAACGCCGTTTACCTATTTATCTACTTGCACTTTGACGTGCTTTCGAACTGCTAGGTTGGCAGGAGCAGGAACCGAGCAACAGGAGCTCACCCCGTCACGGGGATTCGAACCACTGACCTTCTGATCGGCAAGCCCTAGGCTCTGTGGTTTAGACCACAGTAGATAGGATTAATAATAATTCCCATCTTTTTAATGAATAAATTCAGTATTTTTACTTGGGACCCATATTACTGCAACATGCAAAAATAATTTCCTCAACAAAGTGCCTGTAATAAAGCATTATGTCTGCTTTAATAGCTAGGCCATGTAAAGTTTGCAAGACAGAACATTTCTGAACCAAGGGAAAGAGAAAGATGAATGCTGGAAATCTGAATACAGATGTGAAATCTGAATTTTTCAAATGTAATGTTATCATTTTTATTATCATTACCATCCACACTCATCTCTGGCATTAAATACATGTGTCATTGTGTAGTCATAGTAGCATTAATTTTTAAAGCATCAGGTTTTTTTTAAAAAAAGCTGGTTTACTGCTGCAGAAGATGTTTATTATACTACTGTTGTACAAGCCCTCATACAAATTAGCAGTTAGTATGTCCCTGGTGAGGAATGACACTTTCTCTCCTCAGATGTTTTCCAATGACTATTTCCTTACTTTGGGTGGGGAAGGTACAGACTAAATCTACAACTAAACTTTGGCATTGTAGGAAAGATTTTCTCCTGCTTTTCCTTTTAACCTGTGCCCGTTGCCTGACTGGAATTGTAGCATTTGCTGCTTGACTGGCAGAGCAAGACACAAAGGATGATTTGAAATTGCTTCACAGTACATATCTGTAATTAATCAGTGGAGGGCTCTGAGCTCATAAGTCCAGTCAGCATCTTCTTTAAGATTTACTGTGTCACATTCAGAGGGCTATTCATATCTCTGGAGGAAAACAAAGGTTCATCTCACGGTCTCTTACACACCTACACCTCTCTGCACACTATAGCAAAGCAAATAGGTTGAAACTGGGAGCACATGGGGTTGGAAGAAGGCATAAAATCCTGCTCCAACCTGTATTCGTTACAATCGGGGCTATTTCCATTCTGCTGAAGTTTGTAAGGGTAAAGGGACCCCTGACCATTAGGTCCAGTCGTGAGCGACTCTGGGGTTGCGGCGCTCATCTCACGTTATTGGCCGAGGGAGCTGGCATACAGCTTCCACGACATGTGGCCAGACAGAGCAGCACATGGAAACACCGTTTACCTTCCTGCTGTAGCGGTATCTATTTATCTACTTGCACTTTGAGGTGCTTTCGAACTGCTAGGTTGGCAGGAGCTGGGACTGAGCAACGGGAGCTCACCCCGTCGCGGGGATTTGAACCGCCGACCTTCTGATCGGCAAGCCCTAGGCTCCCACAGCGCCACCCACATCCCTAGTCTGCTGAAGTTTAGTTTCTGCCAAATAGTTCCCCTGCACTTTGGTTTTTCATCTCACTTCCCACTGTTAAAAATATGCTATGCAACTAGTTACATGATTTGCATTACTTACATTACATTATTTACATTACATTACATACATTCATTTGAATTAAAATAAAACATGAAAACAATGTTTTTAAAAGTCATTAATTACCTTTCTTGCAGACTTAAAAAAACCAAAACAAAGTTCTTTCTTTTGGAATTCTCTGTAATCCGTAGGAGCCTGTTCCAGGTGGTTAGAAAAGAGAATTTGAATAATAGATATAAAGATGAGGACTGGAAAGTTGAAGTAAAGGAACAGAAGACAAAGGGAAAATATGAGCAATCAGCAGCATGGATGAAATTGTACTTCAAGGTCAGAGTTTCGCTCAAGGCTAAGAAATGGGAAAGTCAAAAGAGCCTCTTAGTCAATACATGTTATGCAGCCACCTTGCTCAAACTATGCAAATGTGGGCCTGTTCAGAGCCTGGGCACTGAGAAGCTGCCTTGGAACCCTATATATGCTACCTTCATTGTGGAAAAAAGGAAGACTATATATGTACTAAGTCAGTGAAGAAACCTCCCATGCAATTGGGTATGTCCTGCAATTGGGTATTTTGTGAAGCTGCTTTCCACATGGTGCAGCCATGATTCTGCAGTTGCATAAGCAGGGCTGCAGCTCTAGATGAACTGATCAGCAGGTGACAGGGCAGAGATATCCACCAGAGATCCTGAAAAGGTGGTTTTACATGTTTTAAAACTGCAATGGTTTTATCTGTTTTTATAACTATGTGCTACTGTTGTAGCCTGTCATAGAGCCTTAAGGTGAAGGGCAGGTAAGAAATCATATATATGAATGAATATAGCTATCAAGAATTTTGTGTGCATTTTTCATTCCTTATGCCAATGAACCAATCCAAGGGAAGAAACCCCCTTACCAACATTATCTAAACTGCAAGGTAAATGAAATGCCTATAAATTCCTTGTCTCCATCGTAGAGGTAATACAGCCAACCTCTCTGTAATTGGATTCACTTCATGGCAGCAGAGATAGCACAGAAATTTTGTTAGTATTTACCTTTGACTTATCAGCTAATGCATATTAATACAGGAACTGAGTGAACTCATCCTGATTTTTCTTTTCTCCTCCAGGCCTTATTTCATTATCAGTAAGTTTCACTGGCACTGCTTTAGTAAATGTTCTTCTGATGCCTTTACAGAATATTATATATCAACTCCACTCTGTCAGTATAGTTTTGGAGTTTGTTTTACAGAGGCTTCCAATAGCTAGGCTCTGATTTGATTTCCACCTTCTAGTTTACGCTGTCATTAATAGATAATGCAATAAGAAACAATTATTCCTGATGACTGATGATATGATAAATGGAGGTAAGTTCATACAACCAATTATCATGTGTTAGTTTATCAATTATACAATGGTCAATGAAGAGCTGCCCTCTCCCTTCCACTCTTTTTTTCCTATATAAATTTGGAAGTGCAGAGAGATTCATACTGGGCAAAAGGAATACATAGATTCCTCTGGCAAAACAAGTGGGATAATGAAATATTCTATTGTATTTCAAGAAATCTAAGCACTTTATTCTTTTCACCCAGCTATGAAGTGCAAGAGAGGGCAAGGATAGAACGAAATATATTGCACCCCTCCTGGTCTCCTTTGCAAATTATCATTGAGCAATCTGAAAGCTCTTTTTTTAAAGGCTAAGATAATTTCATCTAAGTGTGTTATTGAAATTCCAGCTTCCATTACCAGCAGCAGCCCTGCCCAGAAACATTGCGAAAGGTATTTTAGCATGTACCGTGTTTCTCCTAAAATAAGACGGTCCTCAAAAATAAGCCATGTCAGGCTTTTAATTACTAGAATAAATATAAGACATCCCCCGAAAATAAGCCGGGGGTGGGAGCCGCTTAGAGGAGCGCAGCGCAGCGCGAAGAGCCTAGTGAGAGGCAGCTGCGGCTGCAGGTGAAGCCCGGGATCTGCGTGGGCGACTGGGGGCGAACGCCCTGAGCGCTGCGGCGGTGGAGAAGAGGCGCCCGATCAGCCCGCTTCTCAGCTGATCGGGCGCCTCTTCGCTACCGCCGCAGCGGACAGGGCGCTCGTCCCCAGTCGCCCACGCAGATCCCGGGCTTCACCTGCAGCCGCAGCTGCCTCTCACCAGGCTCTTCGCGCTGCCGCTTCAGGGAGCACAGTGCAGCGCGAAGAGCCTGGTGAGAGGCAGCTGCGGCTGCAGGTGAAGCCCGGGATCTGCGTGGGCGACTGGGGACGAGCGCCCTGAGCGCTGCGGCGGTAGCAAAGAGGCGCCCGATCAGCTGAGAAGCGGGCTGATCGGGCGCCTCTTCGCCACCGCCGCAGCGCTCAGGGCGTTCGCCCCCAGTCGCCCACGCAGATCCCGGGCTTCACCTGCAGCCGCAGCTGCCTCTCACTATGGTAGGCTCTTCGCGCTGCGCTGTGCTCCCCGAAGCGGCTCCCGTGCAGCCGCCTCTTGCTCCGAGAGCTCTACGGGGCGCGCACTTGCAGAGGTGGGGAAAGGAGGTCTAGAGGCTTGCTGACCTCCTAAAAAGTTTCGGGGGGGGGGTTTCCCCAAACTCTGAGGGAAAGAGCTGTGGCGTCGGACGGTTCCCGGGAAACCGACGTTTGAAGTTGGAGGAGCGGTACCACGGACGCCGAGAGCAGCTCTCCCTCCACCCGGCAAGGAAGCCTGAAATCCAGGCGTTGCCAGCGGTTTGAGCTCCAGAGGGAATTTACGAAGAGCAAAGGGGGTGGGGGGTGGGGGAAAGAGAGAGAGAGAAGAAAACGGATGGAGAGCGCAAGAAGGACTGAGGAACTGAGGAAAGTATAACCGGATGATTCTTTGTTACCACTTTCTTATAACTTTATAACTCTGCACATTCGGGATCGTAAGAAAGTATCGAGGCTTGGCGCTTGGATTGCCTTTCGGACTGTCTTTTTTATTGAGGATTAATTTTTGACTCTGCATATTCCGAACTATAAGAAATTATAAGTGCTTGGCTCTTTCTGATAGCCCTTTTTTTCTTCGACTCTGCACATTGTGATTCAAAACAGAAATGCCTGGCCTCCTGAGTGCCTTATTGACTATGCATACGCTAGCTAACTAATTAAGGCAGCAAACTCCTTGCGATATCTCTACCGTTGCTTAGCAAAACTGTACACCCCACTCCCGCTCGAAAAAAATAAGACATCCACCGAAAATAAGCCATGGTGTGTTTTTTTGGAGGAAAAATAAATATAAGACGTGTCTTATTTTAGGAGAAACACGGTAATAGCACAGGTGTTACTAGCTTCTTAAATTCGCCTTTTAAATTACATGAAACTGGATAGCATCAATCTTTAGGGCTGTATCTGCACCCTTCATTTCTGAAATTCAGTACTTCACGTGTTAGTACAGCACACTATATGCTGTACTAACACAGTCACAGCATAGTTTCACTACCATTTTCGAAGGGGTAATTCTAACCTGTAATACAGAAGGCTTGTCGGAGGCTAGAAAATTTGCATTGTTGCCCCAAAGCTTTTCCCTTTACAAAAACAAACAGCCACCTTTCACTGGGAATGGTATTTCCTTACATCTGAATCCATACGCTTCCTAGCCTGGACTTGTATCTTTTTGCAGTCATTGTGTAGAATGTCAAAACAGGCATGGTGAGAAACATGTGCCCATTGAAAAGCACATGTTTTTCATGCAGAAACTCCCATGTTCAGTTTCTGCCATCTTAACAAAAGGAATCAGGTAGGAGGTGATGGGAAGGACCTCTGTCAAAGACCCTGGAGAGAGGCACCACCAGGGTAGATGGTCAAGAAATCTGACCTAGTATAAGAGGGTCAGAAAGATTTGAAGGTTGTGATTTGTGAATATATTCTGAGGCTGGTTATGGTTATGTACATAGCATTTCAACTCCATGGTAGTTGGTAACAGGTTGGTAATGAAATGAGTGTACACAGTGGTTGTTTGGCAAGTATCTGGGGTGAGTAGCTATTGTGTGAGTATTGTGTTATCAGAAATGTTAACAGTGCATATCCTCAATTTGCAGGTGCTTAGGACAGCTGCAGACAGGAGAATATTTTTCCAGCATCAACCCAAAAAATTATGATGGGAAGATGCTCTGCAGCCTAGAAATTCTATTAATAAAATGTAATAGAATGGCAAAAATGTATGGTACAATAAAGTATATTTCTTTTCCCAAATAAAGTTCTAGAGCACAGGTTAATACTTTATAACTTTCACCTTTTAAATATTTAGCTGATACAATTCTTCATATTTCAAAATGAATTTATTGCTAGTCAGTATGCTGAGCCCTTTTATGATACATGTGGAATGCAAAAGCCTAAGATGTACGATGTAAAGAAAATGATAACACTCTGTTAATTAAGGCTGGATCTTGAAGAGGGGCTGAATGTCTCTCCACTGTTTCAGTGGGAACCGAAGGTGCTCTGGACATTCTCCAGCCTGACTCTGAGCTGCCTGGAAATGAAAGTTCAATTTATATTAATGAGGAAAATTGTTCTTTGTGCAGTACATCAAGATGATAATCTGTAATTTATAGAATACACTCTGGGCAGGAGCATACAAATTTTAGGGCTATCAAGATAGCCGCCTGTCCCTCCATAGTAGTGGCTGTAAAGTCAGGGTGGGAGAAGCTTATTGACAGAAGTTATATCCCATTAACAACTTCGGCTACGTGCCCGTATCCTTTTATTGCTTTTAATTTTCCTGATGTAGTCTGAGAGCATTCAGCGGAATCAGACCAGGACAATTTCCAAATCACTTTCTCTGGCTTGAAAGCACATGTTGAGAACTCACTGCACTGTGAAGGACATGTTGGGAGCTCAGCCTTTTTTTATATTAATGTCAACGTACAAACTAATCAAATGTTGATATCGAGTCTCATCTGCGCTGGCTTGCTCACCTGCCCTGTTGCTTCTGCTGCCCACGCTGCCTTCCTTGGCAAGGAAGCAAAGCAGCAGCAGGCCTGCTATTTAGCTACCTTTTTGGTCCATTGAAGAAACTACAGTATGCTTGTGTTCTCAAGTCTGGAAAATGTCTAGCCTGAAGCCTGGCAGACAGAAATATGCAAGCGAACTAAGGAAGGCCTCCTCCCATATATAGCACCTTATCATGAGTCGAGGCTAAGTAGAGACTTTAATGCAAGTGTTTTGTGGCTTTGTAGTACGATGGAGGAGGACTGCCAATTCTGCACATCAAGGTCTTGCATATTTCAACAATATTGTGCCCCTTATCATTATTTCGCTGTCCGTTTCCCCCACACACACTTTGGGTCACAGCAATGGTTATCACTATAACTGTGGCTGCTGGTAAAGAGGAACAGATTCTATCTAATGCTGTTCCACTTGTGCAACAGACTTCCACCTGTGCAATGTAAGTTTTCCCTCCTCTGCAGCTCCTGTTGCCATCACCACACACCCTCAAAATCTGCAGAGTGTTGGGGGACCCTCATGGGAGATTTTGGGGGTACAGGAGTGTTGGGAGAGTGCTCCGGGCTATCTGCAGCCCTCCCCCCAGATCACCGAGCATCCTCCAATGAGTATAGCTCTGAAAAAGGCATCCCCTTCTTTTCCAGGGTGCTCCAGCGATTTATGCACACTAGCCTTCTGGCTGAGCACAGCAAGAAGAATGAAGCATCATAGTTCTAAACTACTCTTTATTTACACTATATTACACAGACAAGGAATCATGGTGCTCTCTCTCATCCTGCTCCAAGAGAGAACAGGCAAAAGTGAAAGTGCAACACAAAGTACATACAGATAGGACTATATATATCCGGTTCTCACACTTCCTCTCAGACAGACCATGTGATTTCCACTAATCACAAAATGCAGCCTCGGAGGAGTGAAATTGCTAACATCCTCCCCCATTTCAGGTAACCGATGCTGCATAGGCTAACGCAGCAGTAAGTGAAGTAAACATACAGTTGTCATACACATAGTATACCCCTGTAGTACCTGTTCCACCTTTGGAACTCCCTGCAACTAGGTTGACCTCCTTGCACCTCTGGTTACCTCCCTTCCATGGGACTAGAGCCTTAGCTAACAAGGAGAAACAGGGAAGGAAAGGGAAGTCTTTTTGTGTGAGTGGAACTCTGTACACGAATGCAGCCCAAAGATATGAAAAATCCAGATTTCAAACTTTTCCACTCCATAAAGGTTCACAGAATAAGTCACTCTGGATCAGTTCATTGTGTTGCAGTCTAAAAAGCCTGCTCTGTGCTTCAAATCATAGCTAGCATGTGCAGGCAAGTACTAGGCACCATAAACTTTGTGGAGACATAGGATACAGAAATAGTTGTAACACTATTCATATTAATAGTATGTGACTAATCATTTCCATTTGCTGCATGTACTGGGAGCGGTTAGAAGTCCACATGGTCTGGGTCAGGGGTCAACAAACTTTTTTCAGCAGGGGGCCGGTCCACTGTCCCTCAGACCTTGTGGGGGGCCGGACTATATTTTGGAAAAAAATATGAACAAATTCCTATGCCCCACAAATAACCCAGAGGTGCATTTTAAATAAGAGCACACATTCTACTCATGTAAAAACACCAGGCCGGCCCCACAAATAACCCAGAGATGCATTTTAAATAAAAGGACACATTCTACTCATGTAAAAACATGCTGATTTCCGGACCGTCCGCGGGCTGGATTTAGAAGGCGATTGGGCCACATCCGGCCAACGGGCCTTAGTTTGGGAACCCCTAGTCTAGGTGTATCTATGGGTGTAACGTAACTGAAGTTCCCAAACCTATATTAGTCTCCTACTTCATAAAGTCAACATGAGCAGCAAATGAGCAAAAGCTATGTTATTTTATTTTATGTAACTAACCCTGAGTCCTTGGAATAGCATGGGAAAGAAATTTAAGTATTGTAAGGTATAAGTAACAGTCAGGTTTACAGACTCTTGATCGTGTGTTGGGTCCTGTGAAGTGGTTTCAAGTGAATCACAGCTACTTGTGCAACCAGATAGGATGTTTCTTAGTGTTCTAAGGTCCTATGTGACTTGGATATATGCAATGAAAACAGATGGTGTTGAATGCTGTTCACAAAAGTGCAGCACAATAAGCATACCCCATGCTTTCAAAGTATTAGAGATAGGGAGTGAAGGTCAATCAACTCACTTTGCATGATCAGTTATGTTTTTCCAATACCCTTCTTCTAATGGTTGAAGCACTTTCAGTTTTTCCCGTCTCTGTCTTCCCATTTTGAAATGGTGACTCACCAGCTAGGTTGGTGGAGCACAGTATGTAAGGCCCTAAACCATTTACAAATGACAAGACATATGTTGGTGGCTGTTTAATTATCCCATTTCTGTTGTGCTCATTGGAGATTTGCCTTAGGAGTTTTAGTTATTTCTGTTAGATGAACTGATATTTCACCCTTGCCTGCGGGTCTTTATAGGCTGTCATATTGTTTGGTGCTGTCGCTTTGCATTGCATTAACTGTCCTTCTCTAATTTACAGTCCTATCAAATTGCTAACCCCCGTCTCCTCCCCACTGTGCACATCTCCTTGGCAATATCAGTAAGCCTTTTTAAGGCTGGCTATAAACAGCCACGTTTCGGGACTACTTAGTTCTGAATAACATTTCCAGAACTGTACACTGCAGAGGCTGCTGTTTTCTGTTTCAAGTTGCTGCCTGCAACATATAAAACCTTAAAATAGATAACCTGTTGCCCTGAAAAGTAGGGAAGTGAAGGAATTCACTTAATCTTGAGGATCACTAGCATACAAAACCATTAAGTCTGTGTGGGAGTATACCTGTACAATGGCCAGACACAATAGGAAAAAGGTCAAAGCCAGCCAGCATAATTGATCAGTGCCATCAGTGAAATCAGCACATAATTGTTTATTGACATGTTGAGAGTTTAACAAGTACCCACTGGAACAACTCTCAGAATCTTTCATTTGGTTATACTTATTAGTTGGGGAACGGGAAGGGTAGGAAGAGATCAGACCAGTTCAAAACACTATTATCTGACTCTGAACACTACTTACATAACTTAGCATAGAAAATTAACAAAATAATGTTTTTTCTTCTTCCCCATCTTGTTTTTCCTCTTCCCCATCTTGTTTTAATTCAAAGTCAGTGGTGCCCTCGGGGCAGATGTCAAGGTCCACACTTAGCAGAATAAAAAGGAAGGCATCCAGTAGCCTCAGGCAAGGCACGCCACATTTTGAAGTATACATTACCATCTAAAGAGCCCCCCACTTCCCCATAAAACCATTAAATCCAGAGTCTAAAATTACCTAAGTACACCATATTCAAATTGTACTGAAATCTGATATTCCTAGCATTTACATTCCTTTGGGACTCTCCATACTAAATTGTTCTACATTCCCCACCCCACCCCTCAAGTAGCTGCATCCAACTTACATATAACCCTCTTCTGAAGAAACACTTTTAACACTTCAGTTTTAAAACCACAGTGTGAAAGTGGATCTCTCCTCTGTGTTCTGTGCTTCGCTTCTTCCCTTTTGAGATCATGGTAATACTTGGCATGAATCAGCATTGCATGCACAAGATTTAGCATCAAATCAATATTGCAGAAATATTCTTACACTGTAATTTAAGTAGCTTGTTCTGTAACCTCATGCATGCAGAGTTTTCTTCCCACCTACCACAGTATATAATCCTCATCTGAAGAAACAGCTCAGGTTTGCACCATGTTCAGCAAGCCTCATGTGAACCATGCACAGACTCAGCATCAGCACCCAGCACGGTCAGACAAATGCAGTTGTCTACATGTTCAGGGGCAGTGGCCCACAGTGGCTCCCACCTGGGCTGGTGCCAGCCTCTTTTTAATGAACAAAATTTTAATTAACCCAGCATTTTGCAAAGGTATTTGGCAAGTCAACTACAGGTACTTTTCCTTTCCAATGCCTGTAGGTCACACCCCAAATATGTAGTGCATGGCAATGATTCTCCACTGCTGACCAGTCTGTGCTGACCATACCCACCAAGAGGCAAAGAAACAACTAAAGATGCCACAGGGTCCAGAATGGTGTAATAGTATAATTAGCACTCCTGCATCATTGTTGCCAAAAAGCCTCTGCAATGATATTCCATATTTATTTATTTATTATTTATTTATTATTACGGTCGAGGACCAGCTCATATGATATTCCATATGATTGGCCTACCTCCAAATCCCTTTGTAAGTGTGACTCTGTTTTCATGCCACAATACAACAGAAAGCTCTCTAGAGCCTGTGCTTTTACTCAGCTCACAGACAAGAGTCCCCAAGGAAGTGCATCTTCCTAGGTGATGTGTGAGAAGATATTTTCATAGAAGTTGGAAGATACTCATGGCAGATAAAGTTTGCAATGTTCAATCTCACTTGGACAAGAAGCATCTAGGGAAATCTTTGTTATAAGAACCACATTATTGAAATTCTTAATGCCAAATAATTATTCAGATATGTAGACAGTTTGACAGATTTGTCACTAGCTGTAGGTTGTACAGTATTTGAAAAGCATTTCACAGTCTTTATTGTAGATAAATACACTCACATGATGTTAACAAAACAAGAAAGGGGTAACAAAGCAGTCCTTTGGTCAGAATGTATGCCTTCTTTCACCTTATTTTTTGGATTGAGAGTATACCACAGAATCTTCCTTGCTTACACCAGTCTCTTCTTAGAAATAGACAAATGACTCTAAAGTGACTGTGTTGTTGGACAGTCTATTATACTTGCTAAGAAGTGTGGTTCCCCAGTTGGCAATTCACCTTACATTATAGACTGTAGGTACTGTCGTAATCTTGTGGATGATGAGAAAAAAACAAAGCATGGAGATTTGTGGCTCATTTTAAAAACTACAGGGCATGAAATTGATACTCTTATGAGGAACAGAGAGAGAAAATCCCTCATTAGCTTCTGTATGTTGGTGCAAAGCGTACAGTGGCTTTATTGTTTACTGATGTGTTGGTGGGGGTTTTTTTATGCATCTTCGCAGTAGCACTCTTAGACATTCCACAAGGAGTAATACTTGTGAAGGACTGACATATCTCCTTGTTGTGGTTCGCAAATTGTTTAAATTTGTTTTTATGCAAGCAATAAACATGGTGGGAGAGTGATCATTACATACTGTAAATGGTTCCATTGAACACTTACCAGGTCAGAACCTCCAGAGACTTGTTTTACAGCTAAAATGTTTACACTACAGACCACAGGCTACTTAAGAGGAGCCCTTGTGTTTCAGATGGCCTAAACATATTGAGATTAATCAGAATTCCCTGGCTTTACATGCCAATAAAGTTTGTGGATCAAGTGCTTAAATTCTGAAGCATTGCTTTATATCTCTTTTGGGTTGCCCACTCATACATTCATTCTTGGCTCATATTAAACCCAAGTGCTCATTCTGAAACGTAGGAGATTTTGTGACCCAGGATTGCAACCTGTTTTGGATGGGGTTGTGCTCTCTCTGAAATATCAGGTTTGCAGTTTTGGAGTGGTTCTGGATCCCACATTACTCCTGAATGGCCCAATAGCTGCTGAGGCTAGGAGTGCCTTTACCAAAGCACAGCTGGTGCGCCAGATGCATCTCTTTCTTGGGAAATCAAATCTGATGCATGGTTACATATGCCTTACAAATATCTAGGTTAGATTACTACTATCCATGGCTCAGCCCCTGAAAAGTTCAAAAAGTGGCAGTCTGCGTAGCCGCTATCACACCAGTCATTTTACAGTTGCACTGGCTGATGGTTCATTTCCATGCTGAATTCAGAGTGCTGCTTATTACAAAGCCTTGAATGGCTTGGGAGTGAGGTGTTTAAAGGACCACCTCTTCCCACATAGACTTTCCCATCATTTGCGATCAGAGTTGTAATCCAGCAACACCTGGAGGGCGCTACCCATGCCCTAATTGCACCTGTCACTACCTCGGATTCAATAGAATCTAGTATTTATTTCTGAACACTCAAGTCGTTGCCAGGATTTCCTTTTAAAGATAAGGACATGAACTATACTTAAAAATAAACCTCAGATTCTGAAGGTTCAGGCAAGGTTTGTTGCTGCTGCTTCATCAAAATGGTTCTTGTAATAACCCCACAATCCTTAGTTGATTTCTGTGCAACAGAAGTGGTGCCTGTATTGTGTGTGTGTGTGTGTGTGTGTGTGTGTCCACACATAAAATATATATGTAGTTAAAATGTGGACCGTGCCAGAAGTGGTGAGAGTGAAATTCTGTTGCACTAAACAAAAAGAGTTTGTTGAATTCTATAGACCAATACGGATTTAAAATGATTGATTGTACAGAAAGATTCATATGATTAAACTCCGAGACTGGTGAATGTTGATTTTCCCTCTCCCAGGGGCTCAGATTATTGCGAGATAAGATTATTGAACATCCCTATGTTGGGCTCAGAATTTAACGGGTGTTGCCTTCAAGTACTTGCAGAAGCTTGACAGATTTTGTGTGACCTTGGAGACAATGCTTGCAAAACCCTGATGTGCCTATTGAATTCAATAGAAAGAGACAGTGGTCTCCACTAATTTCAGTAGGCAAAGAAGTGGCATGGCCACTTCTTTATAACGGAGGGGGGTGGTACAGTGAACTCTTGCACTTAGAATCTTTAGGAGGAGGATTGCTCCTTACATTTCACCATCCATTTTCAGCCATGGAGCATGCTTAAACCTGCCTTTTGAAATCTGTATATTGATTTAAACAAACTGGCATGTCTGGAAGCAGCTGGTGGGAGGAAGATAGCAAGCAGACAAACCCAAAGCTGATCATGTCACAAGGCTCTTCCTTGTCAGTTCACTGCAGCCACCACCAGCCATATTTCTGGAGCTGCAATCTTAAAATCATTTGAGCCTTTGTGTAATCTATCAATTTCAATCTGAGAGCACTGCAGCTGAAAAATCAGCTGCTATGGGGTAAAAAGAAATATTCCAAGAGGGTCTTTGATGGTGGGTTGCTTTTTTCCTTGCGCCTGGTGTTTTTGCAGCTATAGGCTTTGCAGCTCTAGGGCCAAAGGTGCTGGCAGGCATTGTCAGCAGTCTTGATCTTAGGCTGCAAAAGGCAGCCAACCTCAGCGCAGCCTTGGGGAAGGGGAGACTGGCCCATGATGGAGTGCAAGCAAAGAATAGATAAGCAGTTTCTCTGCCTCTGATTACAAAATACTTTGAGAGCAGCACTGTTGTTGGAAAACATTTTTTTTAAAAAAATCTTGAGAGATCCTTCCACTTACTATCTGTGAAGCTATCTTTACAGCAGGGAGCAATGAAATCAAGATAAATAAAACACTCATATATTATTGCTATTGTTGAAAATACCTGGTCTCAGGAAATAAGCCTAAAGTTCCAAACTGACCACAGTGGGGGGTAAAATTGGGCTGCAATTCCAATTGGCATGCTGTCTCAAGCCCCAAAATAGAACCCCACCCCATAGGCACATCATGAAAGAGGGGGTGCTGAGATCTCCCTTCCCCTTCAAAGTGAGGGATTTCTCCCTTGCATTATATAGGGTGGTTTATTCTTTCTGTACACCTTTTAGGAGGAATGGTGTACAGACCCAAGTCTGTTCCATCTTATTTCTGCATGTGTTCTAACTCAAGACTGCCTATTCTATTCTGCTCTATTCTAATAGATAATACCAGCTGTCGAGAGGAATGACTAGCACGTGGAGCTCCTCCCATTGTACATTTTGGAAACAGTGTAGCATTTCCCCCTGAGAATTATGGGATCTGGTGACATACCATTTCTCCCAAGGAGATTGTACAGGGGGAAAAACATGACTACTCACATAGCTTTATGTGGGCTGTTTCCCAGTACAATCTTCCTGGGTATCGTGGGATGTCATCAGGACCCATTGCTCTCAGGGGTAATTGTTGCATTCTTTTCAACCTGCATAATCCATGGTGGCTGGTGTCTATTGGGGCTTGTAGTGCATAAGACAGGGGGACATATGAGGCTGCTGGTTCAGGCTAATGAACCATCTGGTCCAGCATCTTGTTCTCACTGTGGCCACCCAGGTGCCAATTGGAAGCATGCAAGCAGGACTAAAGCACAGCAGCACTCTCCCATCCTGCAATTTGTGGTCAACAATAAATGAAGCCAGAGCCAGTAATAGGTGCAACCACAGCCAAGGATGGGCTGAGCAGACTACAGTGGAACCTCAGTTTATGAACACCTCAGTTTACGAATTTTCAGTTTACGAACGCCGCGGACGCATCTGGAACGGATTAATTCACTTTCCATTACTTTCAATGGGAAAGTTCGCTTCAGTTTATGAATGCTTCAGTTTATGAACAGACTTCCAGAACCAATCACACCCATGCTTCGGGTTAAGTACGCTTCAGGTTGAGTACTCCGCGGACCCGTCTGGAATGGATTAATTCACTTTCCATTACTTTCAATGGGAAAGTTCGCTTCAGTTTAAGTACTCCACGGACTGTCTGGAACAGATTAATCCACTTTCCATTACTTTCGGTGGGAAAGTTCGCTCCAGTTTATGAACGCTTCAGTTAATGAACAGACTTCGGAACCAATTGTGTTCCTAAACCGAGGTACCGCTGTAATTCTTATTCCCCCCCCATCCTGCTCCTTGCTGAATTCTACAATGGCAAAGAGCCCTTTTGGGTGACTGGTTTTACCTGGAGAGAGGCGGCCCTTAGACCACCTCATCATGAAGTCCATCAGGAGTGTGGATTCTGAGGTGGACCTACAGTACATCCAATCTACATATTGGTCTGGATGGTACAGATGAGTCTGCTGAGGAAACTGAGCTCACAAATTCCACCCCCATCCCTACCTATAAGAGTGCTATAATGCAAGATTGGTCTTTGGAGGTTTTCTGGCTGCCCTAAAATGACTCAGAGCATTAGTCTATTTATCTCAGTATTCTTTACACACTGAATGATAGTGCCTAGGCAGGGTTTCAGATAGGAGTTTCCCACAGCCTGGGCTGGAGATGCTAGAGATGGAACCCGGGGCCTCTTGTGTGCATGTGCTTTGCCACTGAGCTGTGGTTCTTCTCCTTATTGTTTTTAATAGAACAGAAAACATCGGTTAAAATGTTCACGAGTAGCATATACAACATTTGATTTTTAAAGTCCTCTGTTAAGTTGTAAAATATGGTGATATTTATATCAAAATATATATCACCTGTAGAAGTTCGTTTTGGGTTCTGGTTCATTTGTTTTAAATGAGTTGATTGTCCTGATCGAATGTTACATTATTTTCTGTCTGACAGATTTCAGTCTATCAATTATATCACAATGGCAGGTTATCTCTACAAGGTCTGTATTTTAGTACAGTGATTTCTCTAAAAAGTGACATTATGAGCAAGCTAAAATGAACCTGGAGAAGCAAGTTTCATCCCTGAAGAAAATGGATTTTCTTTACCCAGTATAAATTTTTGAATCATTCCTATATGCATACAAGTCACAAGCATAATAGCAGCAACACTTTGGCCATGTATAATAGCTGCTTTAGAAAATGTCATTAGAAACGTATGGTACAAACTTTGAGCAGATGTAGTGGGGTGGGGAAGATTCTGTGCTCCATTTATGAAGACAGAGATCCATAGCATCCTATCTCCACAAACAGAGACAGTAATGCTTCTGAGTATCACTTGCTGGAAGCTGCAGGAGAGGAGAGTGCTGTTGTGCTCAGTTGCTGCTCATGGATTTTCCATAGTTACCTAGTTGGCCACTGTGAGAATGGGATACTGGACTGGATGGGCCAGTGGGTTGATCCAGCAAGCTCCTCTTATGTTCTTACCCCCTTAGCTGGCACTTAGCCTCACTCCTTGGAAGCATAGGCTTGCTCCCTAAAATATAAGTTCCATTTAGGCAAAGTTATAGGCCCAGGTTATTAAAAACCCAGTGGTGCCTGGGTGATTTAATTTTTTGTGAGGAAGATCATCCTCTGGCTCAAAGATCAGCATTATTCATTTCACAATATGTACCTTGGATTCAGATACATTCCTTGGCCATAAGAGTATTTTTTACAGGTAGGTAGCCGTGTTGGTCTGACGTAGTTGAAACAAAATAAAAAAATTCCTTCCAGCAGCACCTTAAAGACCAACTAAGTTTTTTATTTTGATATGAGCTTTCTTGTGCATGCACACTTTTTCAGATACACTGAAATAGAAGTCCCCAGACGCTTATACGTAGAGAAAGGGTGGGGAGGGGTATGGGTGATTGACTGACTGATAGCTGTTGACGACTGTAAATGACTGCAAATGGTCTTGCATGAAAAAGCAAGGGGTGAAATGACTGAAGATCACTTTATCATGTATAATGAGATAAGGATCCAACATCTCTGTTCAAACCAGGTCTCTCCATGGTTTTAAGCTTGGTGATAAGTTGCAATTCAGCAACTTCTCTTTCCAGTCTATTTCTGAAATTATTTTGTAGTAAAACAGCTACTTTGAGACCTTGTATAGAATGTCCTGGGAGATTGAAGTGTTCTCCTACTGGTTTCTCTGTCTTGTAATTCCTGATGTCAGATTTATGTCCTTTGGCGTAGGGTTTGGCCTGTTTGTCCAATATAGAGAGCTGAAGCGCACTGTTGGCATTTGATGGCATACACAATGTTAGAGGATGAGCAATTAAATAGTCCTGAGATGGTATATTGGATGTTGTTGGGGCCAGTAATGGTGTTGTCTGGGTGTATGTGGCAGCAAAGTTGGCATTGGGTTTATTGCAGGCTCTGGTATCAGTGTCCATGTTAAGTCTGGTGGTTGTGTTATTGTGGGTGAGGAGTTGTTTAAGATTGGGTGGCTTTCTGTAGGCAATGAAAGGGTCTTCCTCTCAGAGCTTGAGAAAGAGAGCTGTCATTGTCTAGGAGAGGTTGTAGATCTCTGATGATGTGTTGTACTGTTTTAACTTGGGAGCTGTATGTGATAACTAGTGGTGTTCTGTTATTTTCTTTTTGGGGGTCTGTCTTGCTTTTTCATGCAAGACCATTTGCAGTCGTTTACAGTCGTCAACAGCTATCAGTCAGTCAATCACCCATACCCCTCCCCACCCTTTCTCTACATATAAGCATCTGGGGACTTCTATTTCAGTGTATCTGAAGAAGTGTGCATGCACACGAAAGCTCATACCACAATAAAAAACTTAGTTGGTCTTTAAGGTGCTGCTGGAAGGAGTATTTTTTACATGTCACTGGAATAATTTGACTCATTGTGGGACTTGCAGTCTCATCCTATGTGGAGTACTGATATGTCTAAATCCATTGAAATGTATGTGCTTAGACATGCCTAACTCTGCATAGTATTGAGTGGTAGTTCTGCTGCATCATGCTAGAGAGAAAGAGACCGGGATGTGTGAATCATTTCTTCATTCATGCAGATTTCTAAAGGATGCTCTTATTTCCATATAAAAGAAACATGATTAATCTTTGAAATTTCCCCTCTCATTTTTGCATTTGGTTTTCTCAGTGAAGACTAAAATTAACATAATGTGGAAACAAGTCTTTAATTGTTGATAAAGGAAATAAAATGCTTCCACACATTTCCTTGGTAACAGGCAGAAAGCTATGATGAATTATCTTGGCTCTGAGCTCTGCAGGGGTTTCTCAGCTGTTTTGTATAATTTATTTATCAGTAACTGGTCCTGGTAACTGTAACTTGGCTTTTAGATGTGGTAGCATGGCAAAAGGTCCTCTATGAGTACCTCAAGTAATCTACAGGTAGGCATTATTGCTCCTATTTTAAATGTGGGGGGAAATGAGAGACAACAGTCCTAAACCGTACAATGGAAGAAGAGAAGCAGAACTTTAAATGGGTTTTCTGCCACAGTCAACTAATACTTCATTTCTAACAGTTCTGTCTTGTATTCTCAGCCAATGTGGGGGTTGGTAGAGGCAAAGTAGCTTGTTGTGTACATACTGAGATCCAAAGGACAAAAATAAAATCAGATTTGATGTCCACTTAACCTAGCAGTTTGAAAGCACACCAGTGCAAGTAGATAAATAGGTATCACTGTGGCAGGAAGATAAACAGTGTTTCCATGCGCTCTGGCTTCCATCATGGTGTCCCATTGCATCAGAAGCAGTTTAGTCATGCTGGCCACATGACCTGGAAAGCTGTCTGGACAAATGCCGGCTCCCTCGGCCTGAAAGCGAGATGAGCACTGCACCCCATAGTTACCTTTGATTGGACTTAACCATCCAGGGGTCCTTTACCTTTTTACCTTTACTAGGGAGGGAAATCAGTGATCTCTAGAGACAAAGGAGAGTGGACTATAAAGTCATTGAACCCATTTCCAAATTCACTTGGAAATATGAATTTACTTGGAAATGTAGGTATATAATTGGATTAGATATATAAGTGGATTAAAGTGTTTTGTTGCCCTAGCGCAAGATATCCACTTTAAAAAAAGAAATAAACTTTTTTTCCATTTAGGAAAGTGACAAGAAATTGCTTTGAGAAGCATTGGATGAACAAATGATCAATACAAAGCCATCAAAATACGACACAAGCTAATGAGGATGGATGCTAATTGTCACATACACACCCCACAACAAATTGGAACAAAAGCTCAGTAAAGACCAGGTATGGTCTAACCCCCTCAAGCAAATCAGGATGAATGTTTAATAAATAAGTCATCAGAGTCTAGATACATAACTTCCTTCCTAAGTCAACCTCTGTTCTTTTCCCATTTCTTTTCTGGCAAATTGGCTGGATACTTCCCCATTTGAAACCCCATCCTCTCTTTTGTACTATTTCCTTGCTAGTCAGATTGAGCCGGTTCTTCACTCAGTTTCTATGTTTGGTTCTCTGGAGATTCCCCACTCCCAGTGAGCGCGCATACATTACAAGAGACTTGTGCTGCATATTTATGGCACAGACTAAAAGTGCAAGATGCTTTCCCCGCACAGTAAGACTAGAAGCTATGCTCTACTGCTTTCCCAAGAGGACTGAGTAACCCACTCTATTAGATGCTAACAAGGTGAAAAGTGTGTGAAGACCAATTTTGTTCTCACTATTTAGTTGGAAGGAGGGGACCAGAACCAGAAAAGCACCATTGGAAGAAGGTGAAATATTACAGTTGCCCTGGATGTAGCTGAAAATATAACACAACCTATCATTATACCTAATTGCTTTTGTAATTCCGAATGTGTTTTGGATGTATAAGATTGATTCCCTGAATGGGAATTACAGGCACAGTAATAACTATACCACATAGCTTGTCAACTCCCTATGCAATTCCACTCCGCATATGTGACTCAGCCTTTAGGGATATGAATTTTCAAAAGCTCATAGGGACTGTGGTGTTTACTAGGAAACAGCCTTATTATTCCTGCTGAAGTTCAGATTCATAAGCTTGATAATTTGTTGCTTAATTTTCAGCAAATCATAATGGGCTCAGGTTTATTAATGGTGGCTTAACCCCCCCCCCCCCCCGGAGACATAGTCTGCTTGCAAATTTGGAAATTAAACATTCATGTGGCTCATATGTTTTCAGTAGATATAACGATATAAATGGCTACTGCAGAGCTATATTGTAGCTCTGGTTAGGATCTCTTATTTAAGAACGACAAAGAAATTATATAACCAAAGTAATTTATTCCAGTTACAGTGTATTATAACGTGTATTATAATGCCTGCTAGCACTTCCCACACACTCTCTTATTTAAGAACAATGAAAAAAAATGATATAACCCAAGTAATCTGCTCAGGTATTGCAACATGAAACTTGCAAACACCTGAAAGCGCCTTATTTGAATGCCTGCTAGCTCATCCCACACTGCATTTTGAAATTTACCAGATAGGCATGCAGACACGAACAGCTAACTAGCAACAGCCGCCTTTCCCTGCCCTTCTCACCCTTAAGCTTTTTAAACATTTAGTGTGATAAAGAATTATCCGCAACTTGAAAGTTTGCACACTGTCTTATGACATTTCTGTTCCTTCCCTGTATGGGGTTGGGAGGGGGGGCACATTTGCCACACCCTCCTCCCCTGAAAGGAGTGACATGAGTAACCACATGGGGGTGATTTGCCCTATAGAGGAGAAGTGGAGATCAGACTTTTTAAGCCCGCTCCACCACATGTTCTCCCCTCTTCTCACTGAGTCAGGCTAGGGAGAGTGTGTTAGTGTTTGGCCCAATCTAGGCCAATGCCTAAACCTTACTCTCCTCTCTCCCTTTTTTGAACATTATCTTATGACATTTTGATTGGCCTAATAAAGGTATTGGTCTAATGCTCCTTTGGGGGAGATTTCTTATGGGCCAGCATGACTACCTTTGTTCTTAGTGTAATATAGCTCAGTCAGGCATTGGAATCTTAGTTGTATGGTTCCATAGGTTCCATCTCACACCAAAGATTGTGGGTGCCCACAACAAAGGGCTTCAACTTTGCCCATTAACTTTGAGGGGGCCCAGCCCCCACCAAGATATTATTGTGGGTGCTGAAGCACCCAAAGCCCCCTGGAGTTGGCTCCAGTGTCTGGTTAGGATTGTGTGATGACTGGGAATCTCAAAAGACAGCTACCATTTGTTAGCTCATGTCTCCTAATAATCAATAAGTTGCTAATTGAAGAATAGTACTGCACTCTGACCAAATGTAGGTACCAGTACATGTAACTCGTTTGGTTTTCAAAGAAAGCTCAAGCATGTGCTTTAATCTCTAGCATTTATATCAATGGGGTTTAGAAGCACAAAACTTTGGTCCGACCATGCCCTGCACATCATATTTAATGGAGCATCAAAAGCGTATAATTATAACTCTCTTCCACAACATTGTGGGTGTAGAGGAGTCATCTCAAATGATTTTTTTTGTGACTGATGAAGTGGAGTCTAGCCCATGGAAGCTTATGCTACAATACAATTGTTAGTCTTTTAAATTCCATGGGATTTTATGTTATTATTAGGGTTGCTTCTCATATTAGCCCTAGTCCAAGTATCTGCACATACAGCTATCAAAGAAAGTGGTCTGCTCTGAAAGCCCTTGGTATGTAGGGAAAAGTCTGAATTAATATTTGCCAACTTAAACTGATAGCTGTTGCTCAAGGCTACTGTCTTCTAGAACACTGGTCTTCAGCTGGTGGATTGGGACTTGCCATTTTGTGGCCTGGGTTGTAACAAGAGCACTACCACCATGCAGATGTATGGTAAAATATTACAAAATTGGTCTCCAAATGCATGTTTTGTTTTGTTTTGAAAAGTCCTGGTTCCTGGGTGTGAAAAGGTTGAAGATACCTGTTCTAGAGGATGCATATGTGGAGATCATTTAGCTCAGATGGCAACATGTCAGTCCTGAATTCTGGAGGTAAGGTTAGGTATTTAGTGTACTCCACATGTTACCCTGTTGCATGCAAGACACAATGAAGCAACATGATTCTACACAGAGCCCTCCTTCTGGGCGTGGAGTGATATTGCAAGCCTTTAAAAACATGGATGTACCCTTGAGAATTATATCTTAAAATATGAAAATGAAGCTCATGCTTGTAGAAATAGGCAAACTGGTATGAAAAGGCTCTGACAAGAGGAACAGACTTAAACTCCAGCCGTTTAAGTAATTCCTCATTTGTATTCTCCATACTTCGCAGAGTTAATAATTGGGTAAACAGCCAACCACTGACCTTGTTTCAAATCTATTTAGTTTCAAACAGAGTTTGGCCTTGAGCTTATCAGGACATGTGGCATAGCTGCCATAGAGGGAGAAGCATCCAAGAACAAATTAACTCTCACAGACAGCAACTGGGACTTAAGGGACCAAGATGCTACAGATGTCAGTTTATAGATTATCAGTCTAAAAAGAATGGTCTTTGCATCCATTCGTTAAATGTTTGCATTTCAAGCACCATCCTTGTTGCATCCTTTAGTTTTAAAGCTAAAATATACTACAATAGATGCTATTGTATTTCTTTGTTACATTTTCAAAAAGTAGCATTTCCAACTAACTTGATAGTTGCAGTGCATTGATTTAATAGTCAAATTAAGGCAGCAATCCTGTTCAGCCTTACATGGGAGTATGACCTATTTGACATATTTCTTAGTAAACATGACATGAGTGGGGCTGTATGACTTTATTCTACTGTTTTTGCTCTTTCGTGTAAATCTGTTTTACATAATCTGTTAACCATCTTGGAATCAGTAATACTGAAGGGGCAAGGTTCGTACAATTAAGCAACAAGACAGCTGCAGAGAAAGCAGGATCCATCACTTACCCATCAACCTCTGACAGATACATGGGGTTTTATCCAATGCTGTGTCAACAGAGTTCCACTTGAGCAATCGAACTTCCCCTCCTTGTGTGTCCCTGAATCCTCCTCTGGAAGATTCCAACCCCCTGAAGCAGTTTTTGAGGGTGCACAGATGAGAAGTGAGGAAAGGTGAAGTCCCATGGCATTGGCACAAGCAGGTCTGCTGTGCAAGTGAAATAGTAGCATTGGATTGCAACCCACTGAATGTAGATACCTTCAAAGCAGAAATCAGGCCATCTAACTGCTTTCAAAGTTCTGTTCTGAAAGTTGGGCTCTTTTCAACGGTTTGACATCATACGCCACTGGTTTGGTGATTCACGTCTTGTTACTGGAGACAATGAACTTGTTTCATTTTATCCAGGTGCGCTTGCATACAATGTGTTTCCTCTGAGCCTTGTTCGCTACTTCTCTGTTTTGACATGCTAATTAATTTTCAGGATGTGAGGAAGATGTGACTCTTCATGAGATAAACTGAAGTGTGTTCCACACATTGATGTACTTAGACAAAAAAAGGACCACAATTTTGCAAGGTGCATGTATTCTGTATGTCCCCATAAGGATGTCATTTGCATTCTTGAAAAGATTAATATTATTAATGCACATAAATGTTCATATCAGCATGAAATTCAGGACCATATATTTGTCATATTCGTTGGTGTTTATCTCAGGCATCCAGCCTGGTGTTTTATAGCCATCACCTTTTATAGCTGGCTCTCATATACTTTTTATCAAACAGGCTGTTATTACTTAGGTTTCTTATCACAGTTGGGAAGCAAATCTGCCCAGTCCTTTTACAGTATCTTTAGCGTGGATATCCACCCGCACCTTCATACTTCAATAGTGAAAGGTTATTTTGGAAATGCCAATGAAAATAAAATAAGTGCATTTTTCCTCTCTTTCTTACTGTTCATATGTTATAGTTTATATAAAACAAAGGACGCTGCAGAAAATGAGTAACCCAACAACTTAGTCTGTCTAGGTTCAACATATATTCAACATACTGCTGAATCAGAGTCCCATTAGCCAAAGGATTACTGCTAGTGCAAAGGGACTTCTCCCTTTCCTCCCTCCACATGCCCCCTAATTCTGTTCTAAGGGTTCTTCCAACCCTCCAGAGCAGATTTGGGGGACGTATGAGGTATGTGCAGCAAGAGGGAGGAGTCTCATTGGACTAGCAGTACTCCTTGTGCTAACAGGACAACTTAGTTCGATACCACCCTCCATTTTATTTTTATTTTTTACAATGTAAAGTTTGCTTACTTGAAATTAATTCCTTGATGTGTCTGAAGCATTCATATCTATGATCATACATTAGTTTTAGCTAGATCCATTTCTATATGCAAATAACTAGAAGCAATAATGGGCTGGAGAGTGTTAATCAGAGCCTCTCCCTTTATATGTGCTGCAGGAGGGGCACTGAGAATTTCTTTACTAATGAAGCAGAATGGTTTCTACCAGGATTTGTAGAAGGAACATACAGAAACTTAATCATATGCAACTTATTTTTTCCTCTAGTTGGTGCTACTAAATAGCATTTGGTAAAACAAAAACAAAAAACAATATATACTGTAATATTGCTATTGAGATCTTTAAATTACTTCTTCATCAAGCTCCATGTAAACTGTAATCAAGGCAATGTCTTGACTTACTAAAAGGCATTAAAAACATGTTTTATCTTGAGTAACTATTGACTGCATTGCTGAATGCTTGTTAGAACAAAGGATTAATGGTTTGGTCTTTAGGGTTCTGTTCTCTCTTTGTCACTGGCAAGGCTATATGTAGGTCTTGCTCCCATGAAGGTTATAACATTGGATTTTAATAGCATTTTAATTGGGCATTTCATCTTTTTTTTATCATTGTCCTCCCAAAGATGTCAGGATTCATTTGGCTATAAATACAAATAGACTGGGCAGGGGGACATTTTTCTCAAGACCGCCAGTATTCTGATCAGCTTTTATTTTTTCACCAAGGTGATGTAAACTTTTCCTACATCAGCTTCTGTGGAGGACCTACCCAAACAAAGGGGAGTTGTTTAAGTGCTTTTATAGGGACTGGGAACCCATATATCAGGCTAGTTTGGGGGACATGCCTTTGCAACTCTAGTGACTGACGTTTTCAGACTCTGCTGATATTACTTGTTTTCAGACTGTACTTTTAATTCACACACAGCTTTTCCTGGCTGCCTGAGTACTCTGGGACACAATAAGCCACACAGATAACTAATATATTGTTCACAGATTCCCGAATAGATTGAGGGGAAAGTTGAGCCAAACAGCCCTTGACAGACATGTGATTCACTATAAGTACATAATAATAAATAGTGTCTGTTTCTTTCCCAATTTTAGAGCCTGTTTCTCAGTGACAGTGATTTTTTCTCCTGCTTATTCTTGTTAACTTATAAGATGTCCATTTGCATTAGTTGCTCTATGTGGGCAAGATGGCAATATACACAATACAGATCTGTACTGTAGGGCAGGGATGGGAACCTCAAGTCCTGGTGACAAATGCAGTCCCAAATCCAGCTTTGTGAACCCCCAGGCCACAATCTTCATTGACCCTGCTCTGTGGCCTCCTTGAGTGTGTTTGTAATCATGCTTCTTGCTTGCCTAAAGGGGGGGAGAGATGTGGGGCAGCTGTAGAAACCTATTTTTATGGCTGGAAGATAGCCTACTGCATCAGGCTGTAAGTCACACCCCCACTGCCCCATCACCTGAGAGTAAGGGTGTGGTGCCAAGGAGACAGGCAATCACATCGCGCATCCGTAGCAGCAACCAGATGAGAAATGACTGCTGGGAGGACCACGGGGGAAGAAACACTGTGATGTGTCTGCAGCAGCACAACCATCATCTGCCCCAGCTGCAGCAAAACATGTCTCTCCTGCATTGGTCTCTACAGCCACAGCAGGTGCTGTAACCATCCAACAGCTTGACCAAATGTGCACACCCCCATTGTCTCCCAAAACCAACAGATGCCAATGAAGGGTGTAGTGCCAAGCCTCACCTGTTCAGGCACACCACCTACAAAGTTCTAAATACATTGGATGTTTCCACAATTACAGGAGGCTCCCACTTCAGACCTTCATCCTTCAGCTTGTGGAGGGCTATGATGTGCTGTAGCGTGCATGTGATTTTCAATCCCCAAATAGAACTAGAGTAAAAGCTGAAAGCTAGTTGTGAGCACTGAGACACACTGGTCGTGAGCACTGAGACACACTGACAACATTTGATCCTCTTTGCATTCAATCTCAGCACTGCTGTCCATGGTGGCGCTGTGGTCTAAACCACTGAGTCTCTTAGGCTTGCTGATCAGAAGGTCAGAATAGATACCGCTGTGGTGGGAAGGTAAATGGTGTTTCTGTGCGCTCTGGCTTCCGTCATGGTGTTATGTTGCGCCAGAAGCGGTTTAGTCATGCTGGCCACACGACCTGGAAAGCTGTCTGGACAAACGCCGGCTCCCTCAGCCTCAAGTGAGATGAGCACCACACTCCATAGTCACCTTTGACTGGGCTTAAACGTCCAGGGGTCCTTTACCTTTACATCTTTTTTTACCTTGGGGGTCTGGTATGAGGCAGCGGGTCTGGTGCCTACTGGGAGTGAGTATGATGCTTGCTTCCACTTAATTTCTAGTTGTAAGGTAAAGGGACCCCTGCATTAGGTCCAGTCGCGGACAACTCTGGGGTTGCGGCACTCATCTTGCTTTATTGGCCAAGGGAGCCGGTGTACAGCTTCCAGGTCATGTGGCCAGCATGACTAAGCCGCTTCTGGCGAACCAGAGCAGCGCACGGAAACGTCGTTTTACCTTCCTGCCAGAGCAGTACCTATTTATCTACTTGCACTTGATGTGCTTTCGAATTGCTAGGTGGACAGGAGCTGGGACCGAGCAACGGGAGTTCACCCCGTCGCAGGGATTCGAACCGCCGACCTTCTGATCGGCAAGCCCTGGGCTCTGTGGTTTAACCCACAGCGCCACCCGCTGTTATATTACAAAAAATGCCATAAGCTCCTGATAATATTTTCTCCAAAAAGGAAGCCAAACCCGAGGAGTGTTGCTCCTGGAACATCTCAGAGCTTGGGGAAATGGGGAGTGTGTAACATTATTTTCCTTCAGTCATTTCTGAACAGATGTTCTTTCTTTGTCTTACACCAAGAACAATTTCAAAGGGATTATGTGAGGCAACTATTCTTGACATTTCATTATATAAAAGTCCTTTTGCTTTGGAGTGATCATGCTAGTTACAGTAGGGCAATATTGAAAACAGAGAGTGTTTACATAATGCCATATTACCTTTGATTGCCGGCTTTTAAGGAAAAGCTATACTGTATCGTTGTGAGCTAGATGGATTTTCTTAATAAAAGGATGGCTGTGAAGCAAAATCAAGTTCATAAATCATCTTGCAAATGCATTATAAAGTTCTGTAGAATTGTGCCTCTATCACAGAAAGCTTTTGGGAGTATTTATTTGTTATCACCCTCACATGTATGAAGAATAGTTTTGCTGTGTTGTGTGTTTAAAACATATCCTGGAGCTACAATATACTCTTAATATGCTAGCCCTCCAAAGGATTTCTACTATCTTGACTTGAAAAAAATTCTCTCAGGTCATATGTCTGTCTTTATATGTCTGTCTATATATAAGCATGAAATATAATGGGAAAGTAGTTCAAGCACTGTTGTTAGCTCTTTGTCCAGCAATGATTTGTATTAAGTTACTCATTTTGCAATAGGTAAGGGACAGAGCAGCCTGTGTTATTCATAGCAAAATGGCCTACTCTCTGGATCATAAGAAGGCAAGACAAGTAGGGGTCTGAAATGCAGCCCGCATTGCTTGTGTATGTATGTGTTTCTATTTATCTACCTACCTATAACAAATTCTGGTTGGTAGTTTGTTAAGGACCTAGTACAGTTGTTGGTGTTTACTTCCCAATTATTTTGATAGCTCTGAGAAGGAGCTGCAGAGGATTTATAGATTTAATAAGGGGCTTAGAAAGCTATGAATAACAAAAGGTCAGCTGGAAAACAGTGGAAGAAGATACTCTCACTGCATTTCACCCTTTAATACTTGAAGCCAGAAATTTGCTTGGATAGCTTGGCTTTGGACAAGACTTTGAAACACTGCACATAGATGGAAGAATCTTTTAATCCTGCCTTGGGTTTAGCTGACCTTTTGCCTGCCTTTCAGCCAGTGTGGCCTCTCAGCAGGTTTTGGTAGCCATGGAAACTCTATATCAAGTGAGTTGTTGACCTTGACTTTCAACTTGCTCCCAACCATGACATTCCTGTGAAATGTTCTTAATTCCTCTCATCTGTTGAGAAAATTTGTGTTGTTTCATTTTGGTCCGCTTAGTGAAATTTCACAGGCCTGGCAAACTCTTCATGTTCCCACCAAATAATAAAGAAAGCTCACCTTTTCAGGGGAGGTGTTGCTTTTATTCTTTTAATTCCCTTCTCTGCCCTGCCACCAGTACCCTATGCAAATATATTTTATGACCCATTTTATGACCCACTGGTATGTAGGGGTATGTGCATGTACACCAGGCATAGGCAAACTCGGCCCTCCAGATGTTTTGGGACTACAACTCCCATCATCCCTAGCTAACAGGACCAGTGGTCAGGGATGATGGGAGTTGTAGAGTTGTAGTCCCAAAACATTTGGAGAGCCGAGTTTGCCTATGCCTGGTGTACACAGACACGCACACATACACCCTGATACCAGCTGAGTGACAGCTGTATGGGAAAGATTTGTACAACTGGCACTACCCATATGGTGTTGGTTCTTTAAACATTACCACAGTGCTTTGGGATGAAGCTATGGAAAGGTGGCTGCTACACAAAAGAGCACATAAAAACCAATTCCCAAGCCAAGAGAGAATATACATGTTCGTATTATGAGTTCCTTCCATACTGAGCAGAAGAAAAGTGCTAAAGAACCACAGTTGTAACAGACGTCCATTGGTTGAAGGAAATATTCCCCAGGAAAGCAATTTCTGCAAGATTTGGGGGGGGGAGACCCCATGAAGGGCTTCATACTACCTCACAATTCATGTACAGTTTCTTAAACTGTGGGTTGCCCTCTCTCTGCACGCAGCACTGGCACACATATGTAAGATTGGATCCGCTATACAAGCAGAATGGATATTCGCTCATGCAACAGCATTTTGCCTTTCTTGCCTCCTCCTCCCCTGCAGCCTTGCATCTTGGGGGACACTCTGGGCAGATTTCGGGGGCAAGAATGTCTGCAGAGGGGAGGAGGAGAAGGTAAAATCCCATTACACAAGCAGAACACTGCATTCAGCCTTAAGTTTACTCCTGGAGCACCTATTGCTCATGTGAGAGTGCTGCATTAAAAGGAGTCAGTCGCAGTTTTTTTTTTTTTTAATTTTATTTGAAAGATTGATAAAACAGTACATTATATCTTCAACTCGGTCCAAGAACATTCTTGTACATTTTTTGAATGTCGAAATTATGAAATATCAGGAGAGAAAAGAAAAGTAAAGGAGAGAGAGGAAGAGGTGGAATGTGAGTAGAAAGAGTGGTATAGAACCATAGGGAAGGGAGGAGTAGGCAAATATCAAAAAAAGAAAAAGAGGGGGAAAAAATAGGTGCACGAGAGAGAGGAAAAAAAAAAGGGAAGGGGGGAACAAGAAAAGAAAAAAATAAGGATAAGAAGGGAGGGGGGAGGGGAAAAAGAAAGCAAAGAAAAAAGAAGAAAAAGGATTATATAAAGGTCCACTTGAAAAAGATCATCTCAAGGGCATAGTGCTTCCACCGCTTTCGGCACAGTATTTCTTGTTACATTTTCATCCTCCTGTTAAAAATATTTCAGTAAACATTTTACCTTTAAATCTGTCTAACAATATATACTGTATAAACACTACTCATCCTTACAAGGTTATTCCAAACATAGCCATGTTTTTGTCCCCTTGTCTGTTTTCGTTAAGTAGTCATTTAAACATTCCCATTGTTTTTTAATCCTATTTTTTGGTTTTTGTCGTATTGTATCTGTGAGTTTCGCCAACTCCAGATATTCGCATAGTTTGTTTACCCATTCCCCTTTTGTTGGTATAAGGGTACCTTTCCAATATTTAGCAAGTAACACTCTGGCGGCTGTCGTCGCATATAGAAATATATTGGTTCTGTCATATGGTATTTCACTACTTAGGATGCCCAGAAGATAGGATTCTGCTTTTTAAAAAAATGCTATTTTTATTAACTTTTGGATTTCCGTATGTATCATGTCCCAATATTTTTGCACGTCTGGGCATGTCCACCACATATGAAACAGGGAGCCGACCGCACTTTGGCACCTCCAACATTTGTTGCTCATGTTCTTGTTCATTTTTGCAAGCCTGTCCGGTCCCAAGTACCATCTGTGGTGGAGTTTCATAAAGTTCTCTCTTAGTCGCAGTTAAGGACTCTGTAGACCAGTTGCTTGTTCATGTGACACACACTGCACAAGTATTTTGCTTAACTGCATTTATTTTTACTGAAAATGTTGCTGTATTTCACAAGCAAGCAGAAAATAAGCATGTAATCATAGCAAAGCAAAGCTGGGTGTTTAAAAATCAGTAGGCACAATTCAAATCTCCTATTGGGGCCTCAGCAGAAACATAAAAACTTTACAAGGTAAATGTGTCTTTCCAAAAACCAGCTGTAGTTTTTTTAGTAAAAAGTGAGTTTAATACCTTATTTATTTAATTTAAACAATGGTTATATTCCAATTAAAGAATCTGCATGAAATGATTAGTCACATGCTTTGACTCCTGGCCTACTTATGCAAGCAAACGAAAATTGGATTGGGAATGACTCTGCTTCTGGTGGCAACAGACTGCTCTTCTGAAGAAAACACTGCATCGTATACTGAGTGAATATAGAACAGCCTGTGCATTCCTCCATTTTGCAAACATATGGCCTTATGTTTCTCTGTCAGTTTTAGTGAGAATCACCCACAGAGATAGAGACAACTTACAATAATTTCTAAGCACTGCAGGAATCTTCTGCTCAGATATTAGATTATATATTACACCCTGTTGTCTCTTAGAATTGTTTCTAGAAATTATGTATCTTGACGTGGTAGACACAACTCCAGCATATAGGTATGGTGGCTTCTTTGATACCAGCATAAAAATGAAGGGTGGATGGGTGTGGAAACGTTGCCTTGTTTGAATTCTGTGGAAATGAATTAATGAATTCTTAGTCAAGGTGGTAAAGGGCGCTTCCTTTGAGTGGCATGGCAAAATTTTGACTATTCTTTCATAAAACTGAAGTGCAGCAAGGAAACTACCCATGTAACATCACCACTGTGAGCTGCCGTACCACCTTATTATAGCACTTATTTGCATATCTCTTGCAAGGTCTTCATGAATAAATCCTTCATGCTCTTGTCTTCCTTCCTTCTCTTCTTCTTATGTGCCGAGATTTGCAACTGTTCGCTTCAAAGCTTTCACGTTCAACGCTTTAGGACACAAAGAACTATGATGACAAAATACAGGATTTGTTTCTCTTTAATCTTTTTTCCCATGGGTTGCTTTCCCCTACAGATGATGAGCATCTGCTCCTAGAAACTGATTAATGGCACATGATCCATCATTAGCATATTTCAGAAAATGTCTCTTATACTGTGCACAAGGCAGATGGGATTGAGGTGTTGCCTCTTAAAAGTGTGACCTAGCGTAGTCCTTTAAGGTGCTAAAGAAGTACTGTACTATCAGTCCTAGGAAGTGCTGAATGCTCAAATAATTGGAAAGAAAATACCACCTTTTTGTTTTTGTGCATCCCAGGTTAGTGGAGCTAAGTGCCATGGTGGTGTGACAGGGTTTTGTTTTTTTTCTTATTCTGGCTAAGCAATGGGTAACCCAATGTGGTGCCCTCCATAAATTGTTGAACTACAATTCTTGTTATCCCTGATCATTGGCTTGGTTGGAGCTGGAGTCTAGTCATATTATTCCTAACAATGAGAATCAGAATCAGAAGTTCATTTGCTTACAATGATAATGATCATAGCTGCCAAGTTTTCCCTTTTCTCGCGAGAAAGCCTATTCAGCATAATGGAAAATCCCTTAAAAAAGGGATAACTTGGCAGCTATGATAATGATATGGAAATTATTCATGATTCAAGTATATAAATAAGTTATAGCTCGCCAGTTCATTCTGCATAGGCCCTAGTGCTTTTATTACTTTGAATATGAAGAAATCTGTCCTAAACTATAGGTGAAGCATTTTTATTTTGCTAATTTTTAAGCTATTTTTCTTTCCAACCATGAGAGGAGACAAGTGATAAATTTGAATGTTGCTATGCAGCAATGAATCTGAAGTGCCGCGATGAGTCAGCAACGGAGGGTTTTGTTTACAAACTCTTCTTACAGCTAAGATGAACCTGTGCTTTCAAGTTCCTTCAAATTATACCTAAATGTTTCCTTAATGGAAACTAATGGAAGGTTGGCTCTTAACCCCATAGTGAACTTCTGATCCACCTTCTCATTACCTTCTGCTACGGACTTAATTGTGTTAAGGTGCCAAAACTAGTGCCACTTTTTAAAAAATGTTTATTTTGTTTTGAAGACTTCCAGTGACTTGTGCTAAATGTACCATATTCATATATGTACATATGTACATATTCATATATTTCGTGCATGCACACGAAAGCTCATACCAAAATATAAACTTAGTTGGTCTTTAAGGTGCTACTGAAGGAATTTTTTTATTTTGTACCATATTCAGTACACTTGGACCAATTGTGCTCAGCTACCCATTCTACATTTCAAAGGGGTGTTAATGCAGAACTTTATTGTAGTTCTAAATACCTGAGCCAACACTGAGCAGCTACAATACTCAGCTCTGGGGGAGGGGACTGAGGAAATTGCTAATTGTCAGACAGTCATCTGCAGAGTTAATATTGGTGATAACTGAGCTGAAATGCGGAACATACAAAGGTTCCAGTAATTGGTCCTTAGGTAACTATTCCAGAGTAGCTGCAGACTTTGCTAATGTTCATATGAATGTGAATCTTGGGGGCCGCTCTAGTAAGTGCCTTTTCTTATAAAAGCAATATGTGCATTTGTGCTTGTGTATGTATTTCAGATATTTCACATGTGTATTTATTTATGCACATACTTCCTCCACCATTTTATGTGCCCACTCCAGGTGCCTTGACTCAAATGGTTCCATTTTGCCTTCCTGGGAAGGAAAGCTAATAGAGATGTAGCTAACCGGGCAGATCAAGTTTTAAAATTTCCCACTAAAATGCTCCACTGATGGACAGGTGTGTGGTCATTGTCACTATTCAGCTAGTATGGGACCTCCTCAGATCATAAATTCCAAGCCTTTCTCCTGTTCTAACCAAAGCCTCACTATACTGCCCTTTTGAATTGGCCATTGAGAGTCCTGAAAAATTAAATGGCACTATACAAGAAGTACCATAAATCCCACTGCAACCTAGACAGTGGGGAATAGCTCTCCTACTTAAGAACATCAGGCCTGTTGGATCATGTCATCTAGTTTAGCACCCTGTTCTCACAGTGGTCAAACAGGTGCCCATGGGAAGCACACAGGCAGCATCTTTGTTTTCTGTAACTCTTGATTAAACACCAAAACACACACTTCTCCAGTATTTGTGCAGTCAGTATTCACAAGACTGGAACCCAGACTAAAATGGATCTAGATAACTCCATCTTTTCTAAGATCATCTACAGCTGAGCCACATGATGAAGCACTTTATTCAAATAAATCTTGACTGGCCAGTAGTTGGCTATATCAGAAGAGTCCATTGTTTTAAATGGTTGAACCAGTTCTTCCTTCAGAGCTGACATTTTCTCCATCCACCCATTCCACTCTGGCTTGGCAACTCTGGTTAGCAAAGCTGGGCAAGTATTAAGAATGCAAGTTATCATACTTCCTAAGAACAACAAAACAGTTATCTCTGTTTAAAATATATCCTAAACAACAGGGCAAGAAGACTCTTCAGATAGCAAACATTGGACCACAGACAGCTGCTCATGTCCCATCTCTGACGCTTCTCCCAGTTGAATTATGCAAGCTCCAAAGAGTGATTTGTGTTGAGATGCAGCGACGAGCCTTCTTTGCTGATGGGCAATAATTTTGCTGCACCGCTGCATCAGGAGTGATTCAGTGAGATCCAGTCATGCATGATAGCGAGACATATTAAAATTCCCCACCCCAGTGAAGTCTGACATTAAGGACACAAGACTCAGAGCAGTAAATTATGCAGATGTGTAATGGGTAACCTCCTTTGTGGGTGGTGTATTTGGGGCTCACAGGAGCAATTATTTGGTGCAATCCAGTGCATGTCTACACAGAAGTAAGTCCCACTGGGTTAAATAAGGATTATTCCAAGCAAAAGGGTAAGCCTGCCTTGAACATAGTGGGACTTAATTCTGAGTACACATGTTTAGGTTAGCACTGGTAATTACTAGATTTATTCCTTACAGCACCCTACCTTGTGTGTTATTGCTTTGGATTGGCAGTTTAAACAGTTCATCCTGTTGGGTTCTTCTAGAAATTGGGGTGGGGGTGGGGTTTGCATGCATAAACAGCAACAATATACAAGATAGTCATTATGACAAAATAACTGCTTATTATGTACATTTTACACTATCAGCTGATTGTTGGCACTTGCAATGCCTGACTTGATAGCATGCCTTCAAAGTCCATTTGCAGCCGCAGTTTGATCTCCAGCTAACCCTGCGATTGGAAATGAAAAACATCTGTTTGCTGGCATAGTTTGAATTCAAGCCATACCTGAAAATGGAGTACTTTCCTATCTCTTTGCAGATATGGTTTAAATGCAAACCACACCTGCAAACAGACTTCAAAGGGGTCCTGTGCAGTCAGTGTCAATCAGCTCCACTGGTGCTAAGAGCAACCTCCTTTGAAGTTGTCATCTGACACCAGGTTTTGACAAATGGGAGGGCCCGCCCTCCTAACAGATTTGCTCTTGGGGGAGGTAAGTATCCAGCCTACCAGCCAGATCCAACTCTACTTCTTTATGAGCAAAGTTGTTTTCAATCCAAATTTCTGGTCTTTCACCTTCTATTTTACATTGCCTGTCACTCCTCATTTCCAATGCTACCTGAATTTTGAGTATCTGGTGTATTGTGTCAATATGACTTCAAGACTTTCTGATGAAACCTGCTTGATGTAGAGATTTACTAAAGGGCTAAAAATGAGGTGGAAAAGGGAGGATATTAGTAAAAGATGGAATGGCGTCTTTCTGAGTGGTGGCAGAATGAAGCTGGACTTGAGAATGGTTACTGCATGAGATTTAGCTCCAGAACATTTCTCACAGGGTCAGATGATCAAAGTCTCAAATGGTTTCATTCCTCTTTCTATCCACTGCTAATTTATCCTTGTCAGACATAATTTATCCCTGTGCCTCATAAGCATACATCTGAGAGCATGCAGTTTTTCCCTTAAGAATAGATGAAAGCCAATGTGAGGAACTCATTCACCTCTGTGAAATGCTGTGAATATGTATCATAGGTGGCAAGGTGCAGCTATTCTGCATAGTAAATTGACATGTAATTAGATTAATTGGTGTGGTTCTTCTGGGATGCTATGCCATGGCTAATATGCATGTTTAGAGTGACAGAAAAGCATTTCTAAAATTTCTTGGAAGATGGCTCTCAGTTAATCAGAACATGCACTTTATGGCTCAGCAGATATATTTACGGCTCAGCAGATATATTTATGGCTCAGCAGATATATTTACTCAGAAATCTATATAGAGTGTCAGAAAGAGTTAGATTTCAATGTAGCACTTAATGTGGGGAAGCACATTCTAAAATGCTTGAAAGTAAGACAAAGCATTTCCATGCCATGAATCCCATTTTTCCAAATAACAAATTGTATTGAAAAATGTAGTAGAAACTTAGAAATATTTGTGTATTTACAATAGTTCTCACCTCAACAATGAAGCTTTAGAAGGCCATGGAGGGCTGACTCTTGGGCCATCTCCTCTTCTACAACAGAGGGACAACAATACTGACCGTTCAAACATTGTTATTCTAAAAGTAAATGAAATAATAAAATGTCAATTGCTTCACACTGCACAATTTAACACTAAATAACATGAACGGGAAGCAGGACCATACTCATTGAGTGAGCAGCCCAAAGCCTGATAGAACATGCAGCGCATTAAGCCTTCTGCACCAGGCAGCAGTTTGGGAGGGTGGCAGAACAACCACCAAAGCCTGCTTGCATACCACCTGTCACCCACTTGCCCACTGCCCACCCACGGCTGCAATTCAGAGCGAAAGCCAGGTGCAAGCCCATGGACTTCATCCTACATAACTTCATTCAGCAGGTGAATGAGGAAGCAGCTGCTGTCATCAGCACACCTGCTGGCTGTGTCTTCCAGTGTCCAAACATTTGTCCAGGAGGTGATAAGAGTTTCAGAATGCACTGAGGAGTCTTTCATACATTCAGCCATGCATTCATAGACTTGCACTGACAGCGATCACATGGACATTGGAGGCAGAGCATGCAAGAAGGATGTCGTAACCGGCTGGTGCATTCAGAAACCACACAGGATGAGTGTATTTGAAGCAGCATGGATAGAAAGCAACAGTGCAAAAATTGTTCCAAGAATAATACTGCCCTTAAGTTTCAGGCACTTCCCTCCTTTTACCCTTCTGTTATGTTCACATATTCATGCTGCATACTCAAAAGGTTTATCATAAGCTAAATGGGACATTTTCATAGGAGCCCCATCTAATTGTTGGCAGAACATCAGTGGACTGCTTACAGCCCCTTGAGATCTTTTTTTTGGATGTGAAAAGGTTTTAATCCTTGTGTCCTGGCAAAATTCCAAATTTGTAATTATTTTTCTTTCTGTGGAATTAAAAAGACAGCCTGCAGTTTCACCACGATATGACATTATTAATTTCTTTGAATCTACAACATGGATCGGTGCTGCCTTGCTCTACAGAGATGGGTACCCAGGTGTAATTGTATTTAACTGGCAAATGGAGCATCATCCGCATGTGTGTAAAGAGAACTTCAAAGGTTCTTTTGGATTCTTTGTGAGTTGATGTTTAAAGGTGTGATTGTTGCAATAATGATAACATCTCTATTCTACACTAGTATTTGCATGTCATGCTGGCACTAGCTATATCTGGCATGCTGTGTTTTTGTTGATTTTAGAATTATGCTGAATACAAGAAATCTCACATTGTAGTAATACAAGATTGCTTCTATTATATGGGACTGAGCAATCACTACATGTCCTGCTGCACAGTAGCAATCATTAAGTAGCTGGCTGTACAATTGTTATTTCAATAGGTAACTGGCATTTTGCTACAGTCCAGAGTTCCATGCATGATAGACTGGTGGTGTTCTCTGCAGTATTCTTCTTTTTAAAAAATCTTGTGTGATCTATCTAAAAATAGTTTTAAAAATCAATTATGATGTGGATGTTAAAATCAAAGGAAAAATGCATAATGGATACAGAAAGCAGTTTTTCATGCCAAATATTTTGGAGCCCAGGGAGAATTGTCATTCAGACCAGCACCTAGTTTTTCATGCAACCTGTTTATGTTTATGTTCCTCACCCTGAGCAGCAGTGTACCTTCACTACTTTTCTTTATTCATCATATGAATTGCTATTGACTCTGTACTTATCTATGATCTCATAATAAATAGTTATGTCCCACTTAAATGGTGGCATGGGGGGGCAAGAGGTGGATTCATCCAGCTGTGTACAGTTCTGTGATTCTGCAGATCCAAGCAAAAGTGTATGTAACTAGCAAAAAAACATGTGATGTTGCAGTGGTTAGAACACGGGGCCTGGATAACAGATCTATGTAGCTTTGAATCCTAATTGGATGGCTATAAAGTACATTGGACTGTATCTGAGCATAATCTTTCTTGCAGAGTGGTGAAGATAAATGGGGTAAACATTTTTACACTGAAAAGTGTTTCCTCATGAGATGCTTGGCTCATTATTTTGGCTAATGAGGGAGGAGAGATAATTTTCTAAAGTATTTCTTTATATCTTGCTTTTAATAGCTCTTGATCCTTCCAAAGACCCATGTTTGAAGGTAAAGTGCAGCCCACATAAAGTGTGTGTCACTCATGACTACGAGACAGCCATTTGTGTAAGTCGCAAACAACTGGTACACAGGTAAGAATGTTGTGATTTATAGTTTCAATTAAACATCTCTGGTTGGTTTTCAGAATATTCTGGGAGCTGATGTTATGGCAGTGATAGGAAATGAAGCTCCTGATTTGGGAGAGGGAGGAAAGAAGGAAAAAGGGACGCTTCCCCATTATTGGGACAAGGGACGCTTCCCCATTATTGGGACAATTAGATGGTTCCAGTCTTGTCATGTTGTGTGGGTGGTTTCATTTTCTTGTAGCAAAACAGGAAGAATTGGCTTGGTTGCTTGAACCACAGGGGCCCAGTCCTCCTCCCCCTCGACACTGTTCACTGCAGAGTAGGCAAACGCTATTTGCAACTCTCAGAAAATTACCATGCTTTTTGCAAGGTTCCAAAGGACCAGTGAAAAGTCTCCTCACTGCCACCACTGTGGGTTCAGTTCTAATTGCAAGTGTATGAGAAAGAGAATAATCTAGAATATAGAATAATATAGAAGATAAAATGTAAGAATTTCCATGTGTTACAAGAACTGGATCCTGACAGTATTAAGTATCCAGCAGTTTGTCCGTTATATTGACTCAATACTGCTGGAGCCTTTGTTATGCACCAAAGAGGCAAATAGTGCAAACTGTGTGCATGTATGCATCTGCGTATGTTTTAAAGATCTGGACAAGTTCCCAGATAAAACATCTGTCCTCCTACATTGCAAATCAAGGCCTTCTGTTGAGTAGAGAGGCAGCAGGCAGCACTGACAACTGCATTTATCCCAAAGAAGTGGAGCTAATCTTTCTTTTAAAAAATCTAATTCCACTAGTTAGTTAGCTCCCTGTGGCACATAGAAGCTGCAAAGTCATTTCTCCCATGCATGCTAAACTATAGTTGCTTCCCTCCTAATCCACAGGGTGTTTCATCCAATTGTGCCTAAAAGGGAAATTTAGGAAGGGAAGATACTAATCATTGCAATAATTTCTTATCCTTGACCACTTTAAAGAGATGAAGTAGGATTTGGGGCATTCTGTCTCCTTGTTAGGCTTTCTGGATGGGCTTTAACAGTGTGTTATTCTTATATATATATTTTCTGCCTGTGTATGTATATATAATTGTACACACAAATATATAGACACCATTTGCATTTTCTTTTAAGATTTGTTGAACATAAAGCCTATAAAACTGAACAATGTATCATTAATCTACTTTTTAAGTCGCCTATACATACCCATGTTTCCCTCTTTTATGTTCATGCTTTACCAGAATGTTAACTAAGAGCTGACTTGCATCCAAGCACTCATTTGGGGGCAGTTTTTCCATGTATTAAATGTCTGACCCTTGCCTTTTTATAGCCAAGACAAGGTGAAATGGCACATGATTCTTGAGGCATTCCTCATTTAATTCTGAGCAACATACAAATGAGTAGCTATTCATGGTTTTTATATTTATATTTTATTTATTAAATTTGTATTCAAACTTCATCCGAAGCTCTCAGTTGAAGAGGCACGGTTTCGCCTGGCACCTTAAAGGTGTATAATGAAGGTGGCAGGTGAGCCTCCCTCAGGAGAACATTCCACAAGTAGGAAGCCACTGCAAAAAAGTCCTGTTCTCATGTAGCCACCTTCTAGACCTCTCATGGAGGAGGCACATGAAGAAGGGCCTCCAATGATGATCCAGGTCAGTTCATAGGGGGAGAGGCAGTCAATCCAGCTGGATGCCTACAGAAGCCCAGCAGGAGGACTCGTCAATTGTCTTCTCCCATTGTTGTTTCCCAGGAACAGTTATTCAATGGTATAATGAACCTGGAAGTTCCACATAGCTATCTTGAGCAATAGCTACTGATAGATGCATCCTCCATCAATCTGTCTAACCCCAGTACATCTGGCTCCCAGCACGTTTCCGAGCACAGTTCAAAGTGTTGGTGCTGACCTTTAAAGCCCTAAATGGCCTCGGTCCAGTATACCTGAAGGAGCGTCTCTACCCCCATCATTCTGCCCAGACACTGAGGTCCTTCTGGCGGTTCCCTCGTGGCGAGAAGCCAAGTTACAGGGAACCAGGCAGAGGGTCTTCTCGGTAGTGGCACCCGCCCTGTGGAACGCCCTCCCACCAGATGTCAAAGAGTAAAACAACTACCAGACTTTTAGAAGACATCTGAAGGCAGCCCTGTTTAGGGGACCTTTTAATGATTAATAGATTATTGTATTTTAATATTCTGTTGTGGGCCGCCCAGAGTGGCTGGGGAAACCCAGCCTGATGGGCAGGGTATAAATAATAAATTATTATTATTATTATAAGCCACATTTAAAGGCATTTGCCATATCTGTGGTAGCAAATTCCTTAAGTTCATAGGCATTGTGTGAAGAAATACTTTAAATGTCCTAAATCTTTGTTTCAATTCATTAAAGCAGTGGTTTTTTACCAGTGTGCCGTGGTACCCTGGGGTGCCTTGAATGCTGGTCAGGGGTGCTGCAGGCAACACTGTCCTCTGCCCCTCTTTCCTTCCATCTCTCCATTGATGCGTTCTCACATCTCTCCCTCCCAAAGGCTTGCACAGCTGTTTGTTGCAGCAACCCTGGCTACAAACTCCCCAGGCGAATGGTGCCTCTGGGGCTGGCCAGGGGGTGCTTCCCAGGCCTCTGTGGGGCAGTGTAAGGAGGCACCTCTCTTTGTGGAGGGGGGGCAGCTCAGAGACAAGGAGTGGCAGCTGGACTCCCAAGGAGAGGGGAGAAGAGAGGAGGCTGAGGGAACACTGTACAAGGATGGGTTCAAAAAGGGTTGAGGGGCTGCCAGCTCTGCAGACAGGGGGTGGCATAACTGGTCTCCTGAGCCCCATACGGGTGCCACAGAAAATATGTAGTTGGTCAAGGGAACCATGGACCCAAAATGGTTGAAAACCTCTGTATTAAAGCATTATTGGAACTGCATTCAAACAACTCAGGTAGGGTGCTGACCCTCCTCCTCTTCCTTTGCATATTTGGGAAGGAGCTTAGAAGCTTCCCCTTCTGATTGTAGTAAATAATACTTGGCTTATTTCTCTTAATGTAGCAAACTATGGTTAGCACAAACAATAGTTTTCCCTCAATCCAGGATCCCATACCCAGATCGAACCATGATTTGCCATACTGCTTTGAGAGTTAACTATGTTCTGAGCAAACTGCAATTAGTTGTATTTGGACAAAATTGTAAATTTATTTTTCGCTGAGGCATCTAAACTCTCATCACCTGTGAAAGAAGAGTAGGCAGGTGCCTGCGAGCCCAAATCTTACTGCTGCACGTTATTATACTGACAAACCATGATTTGTTATTAGATCCAAATTGAGCCTCTAACTTCTACACCCCAAGGGAAAACTTGAGAGTGGATCTGTATCCCTTTGGGAGAGCTTTTGAGGCTGAGCAGTGCAGGAAGTGATATTCCCAGGGAAGGGCTGGTGTTCAGTGTTACAGCATGTGTCTTGCATACAGAGAGCCCCTTGTTCATTCTCTGATATCTCCAGATAGGCCTGAGAAAGTATTTCTGTCTGAAACCCTGGAGAACTGCTGTGAGTAGCTGAGCGTAGACAATCATAAGCTAGATGTATCAATGTTCCTATTCATTTCTGCTAAACCTATACATACTTCTTTTTCATCCACTGTGTATGGGGATGTTGTAATTCATCCCGGACACTGAGATCCAGCACCGAGGGCCTTCTGGCGGTTCCCTCGTTGCGAGAAGCCAAGTTGCAGGGAACCAGACAGAGGGCCTTCTCGGTAGTGGCACCCGCCCTGTAGAACACCCTCCCAGCAGATGTCAAGGCAATAAGTAACTATTTTACGTTTAGAAGACAACTGAAGGCTCTCCTGTTTAGGGAAGTTTTTAATGTTTGATGCTGTTCTGTTTTTAATATTCGGTTGAAAGCCGCCCAGAGTGGCTGGGGAAACCCAGCCAGATGGGCGGGGTATAAATAATAAATTATTATTATTATTATTATTATTATTATTATTATTATTATTATTATTATTATTACACCAACAAAGGCTGGAACTTCCCTTGCCTGTGGAGACATTCTATAAATTTCAGTGGCTCAAAAGAAAACAATTCTGTAAACTACTGTTATTGGGATGTGTTTGCTAGTGTACAGTTTCTCTAGTTACACTCCAAGTTACAAGAAAATGGAGAGTGTTCATAACTACATTTTTATTTATACTGCTATGTTTTGAGATTTAGAGCTCTTTAAACTTTTGTTGCTGTAGAGTTGGTAGTTAGAACCCAAAGAGAACATTCAAATATTGCATTCATCCCTTATGGGGGAAAAGATCATCAGATTTATTTGTAGCTTGGGAAGAGTGGAGAGAATATATTCTGGTTTCATTGAGCAGTAACCAGTAAGCATTCTTCCTCTCCGGTCCATCCTATAATACTTCCTAATTTACATGAAATTTGTACATGTACTGGAAGTGCAATGCGGGCCAGGACTGACTTCAGCATTTTAAAAGTTCTTTTTATATTTATAATATAATTCCTTGCAGTAGGTTCCATACTTTACCATTAGCACTCACCAATTGTACATTTAAAAGTATCCGGTTATGGTTTATATGATCAGGAGAAAGTTGATCTGGAGGTCAAGGAGAAAGGTATTACCAGACATGTAAAGAAAAGAAGAGAAACATATCGAAAAGCAGAAAGAAATACTATATAAAGCACTGAATCTTTTGCCTATTTTACAAGATGGCTAGACAATTTGTTCCTATGCCCTGGAGCTTCAAAGTTTATGACAAAGAAATAATAGCCAGCTAGAAATATCAAATATTTTGGTTCTTTCCTGCTGATGGAAAATTGCAATAAAATGTATGTTGGGTAGGTTCTGTTTGGACCTATTTTACAGCAGTTTTGTTCAGTCAAATGCCCTTGAGAAGTTTGTTTTTAAAATGCAAGAAATGGTGTCTGCAATTGCCCCATGTGAAAGTATGTCATTGGTTGAATTTTAACTATGTTACAGATATAGTATGTTAGTTGTTGTTCATTTCTGTATTGATTCATGAATGAGTTCAGTAGTAGGCAATGTTGAAGGTGTTATTTGAGCCAGATTGTCAATTTCCTTTAGAAAAATACTTGTAGTGGAGATGCCCTTTTATCAGTTCACTTCCAGAACAACTGTAGATACATATGATGCTGGTCTGGATTCCTACACACTTTTTTGGGGGAAGTGAAATTTATTTCTAAGTAGAAGTACTGTATATAGATTCCAAATTTAATAATGTGTTTGAATTGTCTGATACTGTATTCCCTTAATATTATCTGAGCTGTGCTTCACAGTGTTTCCAGCAGGAGTGGGCAGAAGGTAGATCAGAATCTGTTTGTAGATTTCTGGGTGATTTGAAGTCACTCAACAAGGATTTCTGACTCAAAAATGTCTAACAATTGAAACATTTTTATTCCAAATTAGGCTGCTGAAATGAAGAAAGATTTGGGGAAAACCTAAAGTGGATTTTTGTGTGAAAGGGCCATGAGCTCAGTTCTGGTACTGAAGACAAATTCTTCAGAGGTGCCCTGTTCCTTACTTCTAAGCCACTGTTTTGTACTTGGCTTCAGCTGGTTTCAGCCTGGGGTCCTGGGGAAAAATAAAGTAGATCCCACAAGCAAAAAGTCCACTCACCCCTGACTTACAGTGTAATTGCCTTTTATTACCTAAAAGTCCCCTTTCCCCAAGTCTAATGTGTTATCTTTCTGTCTGTGTCTGAATGCTTTAGCTTATGCCAGGGCAACTGGGGAGTCCTTTAGGATGCAAGCCTCAAATCTACTTTTCTTTCATCTTAAAAAAAAAATCTCTGGCAATTAGAAAGTCATTTCACTGTTGTACTGTGGTACAGTTCTACTGCACTGGAACAATATGATTGAACAAACATCCATGTTTCACAGATTTGGTAGCAAAATGCAGCAATGAATACAGTACATGCCCCAATATGAATGTTTGTGATTTCTGAATAGTTGTAGCAGCTCTGTGGAAAGATGGCACTTTGTTGTGCAAGATGTTTCACTATTAGGGCTGCTTTGTGGAACAGTAGCCAGTGTCCTGTGCTTTAGCAAACCAGAACTTTCTATCCTAAGCAGGGCGGTCAAGACTTTGTATGGGGGAACTAGATGGGAAACAGTAAATTGGTCAATTTCTTTAAGTGGGAGGCCATGTGCAATTAAGCCTCACCATTGTGAATAATCATAATCTTTTCATAAGGGGAGAGATGTGTATGTTGTTACCAAGGATTCATTTTACATGTGCCCCATGCCTCTTGGATCTAGAAATCTCAATACTTAACTGGAAAGCTTGCAGAGCAGAAGCACAAACACCCAAGGCAAGAAAGCTTCCCTTGGCATTTAATGACCTTGATGAAATTGACCAATGAAATGCACATAGTGGGTTTGCAAGCCAATGCCTTTCTCTACTGCCTAATCTCTGGCCAAATTGTCATTCCTGATACAGTGGTACCTCGGTTTGCAAATGCAATCCGTTCTGCGGAGGCATTCGCTTGCCGAGGTATTCGCTTGCCAAAGGCACGCTTCTGCGCGTGCGCGAAGCACCGATAGAGTGCTTCTGCACACACACACTGCGCAGATCACTTATGCGCATGCGCGAGCTGCGCAGTTTAGGTCTGCGCATCCGACGCAGCGGAACCCAGATGCAAACACTTCCGGGCCCGCAGCCTTCGTAAATGGAGGTAGTCATAAGCCGAGGTTCCACTGTATTTCCTAGTTTACAGTGTAAGCTTAGCAATGGGGCTTACTTTCAGGTAAGTGGGTTTGTAGTCTTGGTCATCTTAAATTCCTGAAGGAGGAAATGGCATGCACCAGCGCCACTGGAAGGCACATGACTGCCAAGTAGCATACAGTGGTACCTCGGGTTAAGAACTTAATTCGCTCCAGAGGTCCGTTCTTAACCTGAAGCAGTTCTTAACCTGAGGTGTGCTTTCACTAAAGGGGCCTCTTGCTGCCACTGTGCCGCTGGCACACGATTTCCATTCTTATCCTGGGGCAAACACTTCCTGGTTAGCGGAGTTTGTAACCTGAAGCGTCTGTAACCCGAGGTACCACTGTATTTTAAGGATAGGATCCTCCGCTGTAAGTAGGCACACATAATCATTTCTACACCACAACATTCCTTTTGCCCTCAGCAAGAAAGCAATAACCATTTGGTGTACATAACTTTTAGGGCCTCCCAGTACTGTAGATTCTCCTCTTCCTTTGTTCTGGGTAAATTCCTCTCCTTATGTAGTCTAAGATTTAAAACTTCTCTTCTTTGAGTCTTCAGCATAGAGACTATGAGGGATCTCCACAGATTTTTTTTCCCCAGTCAGCCTGCCTCCCCCTCCTAGTTTTCTCTCCTCTCTTCTCTTTTTGTTGCTTTATATTCTGTTCACTTTGGGCCTGGATTCTTCTCTCTAAGTCTGCATCAAGGGATGTTCTAGTTTTCTTTTCCCCACTGTCTCTTTCATCCTCTATTCCTCTAAGCAAGTTAAGCCAAGCCTGCTCCCAACCAGCACTGTTTGGGAGTCTAACCTTACTCCAGTTTAACTCCTGGCATGCCTGCCCGGTGACTCTTGCCCTCCTTCCACCATTTGTTTTAGACCCTCTCCTCTATGGGCTTCTGAAGTTAACCCTGAGATTGCTGCTCCAATTTTAAGCTGCCGGCATATCCATTCTTTTACTTCTGAAACAATTTGCATACCAATCAATTTTTTTTCTTTCTAATGTTGTAATACATTTGTACATTATTTGATTTTAAACACTGACTTATTGTCTGGTTAATAAATCTCCCTGCTGCTAGGGTGTTTGGAAGTGCCAGAAATAAAACTGCTAGTATGTTTTGCAAAGCTAAGCAGGGTCTGGTATGGTTTCAAATTGGATGGTGGGCCACCGTGTTGAGATTCCTGCATTGCAAGGGGTTGGACCAGATGACCTTCAGGGACCCTTCCAGCTCTCCAATTCTATGATTCTGTGCTTCTAATGTTAATGTAGGTGAAAGATATATGTATCAGTTGAGAGTAGTATGCTTTGGATTCCATGTACATGTGTAGAAAGGACACATGATAACATCTGTGCATATGCACCTTTGCAAAAAAATAAATAAATCTGTATTTCCTGTGTATAAGACACCCCCATGTATAAGATGACCCCTATTTTTGAGCCCAAAATTAAGAAATAAATAATTGCAACATTCCATGTATAAGATGACCCCCAATTTTAAACTTTAAAAAATTGGGGGGAAACATAGTCTTATACATGGAAAAATACAGTATGTGCTTTTATGGGAGCAGGTAACAAGGTGCAATAATGATCTGAACTAACCTGTGAACCAACAAATAAGAAAACCCTACCCTCATGAAAATTCCTGACCCCAGAGATGTAGTGTCAGTTTTGACAAGAATAATGGGGAAGATTTTACTCATCATTGCACTTAAATATCTCTGTTGATTATCCCAAAATATCCTAGAAGGAATACAGGTCAGTAGTTGGAGCACTTCAGGGTTTTGCTTCCAATAAGCATTCTCCCTTCTTCTTTATTCAAGCTCTTACTTGTCTGGCTATCTTTCCTAGCCATTATCTTAATATTAATCTTAACAGTTTGCCCATTTCAGAACTCAGTAGATAGTTTTCATGTTAGCAGTGGGTTGTTAACTGTAGCTGAGAAATCCACAAAACTGCTTCTTTGATTTGAATGCTTTTTGTCTTTTTCCTGTTTTTGTCTTATTATCATCAAGCTCTTAAGAGCAGAAAAGGGCAATCTGAACTCCTTTCACACTGGGGACATCACTGTAAATTAGTTGTAAGTAGATGGTTGTCATAAGTGTCTTCCTTTGGACAAATCTTGAGAGACCACTACTAAAGAGCAATAAAAATGTTATGCTAGTAAATATATGCTAAGATTCTTTTAGTGCATCCTTTGTGCTTAGGGAGAGAATTAAGATTACACATGCTGGAATAACTCTGACATTTTCTTGACTGATGAATGCTTCGTTGAGCAACCTTCATGTTTCATTACTGCATGGTTTGACTACATTATTATTATTAATCATTTCAAAATAAACATCACCCATCACACCTATCAGTTTCCAGCATGGGCAAAAAGTGCTACAAAGGCAGTCATGACATAATCTTGAAGATTCTCACCATTTTAAATTGCACCAATTTAAATGTATACCCAACTCTACATTTCTTGGCTGTAAAAACAACAGCTGTCCAGCATGACTCTTGCTTAAACTAGAGACCAGACATGATGCTCTAAGGCAAGGTTGAAACAAGTATTGTACAAGGCCTAGCAGAAAAGCACCAGGCAAAGGCATTCCTTTTCTCCCAGCCGTTTGGCAGATTTAACAGTCTATGGCCTTTTTAATGTGTTTTGGGGTGTTGTTGTTTTGTCATTGTCGTTGTCTTATGTATTTTGTGTTTTTATACTGTAAACCACCCTGTTATCTTCAGATGAAGGTTGGCATATAAATTTAATAAATATTTTTTTTTAAAAAAAAAATGCATTGGAATATTAGGCACCATTATACACTCAAATTATTTGACTCCCACCAGCATTCAAGCCAGTTGCATTTTGTACCAGCTGTGGATTCTGAACCATCTTAAGGACACCTCCACACATTGTAGTAGTCCAGCATAAAACTAACCAGGGCATGTATAACTGTCCCAGATCCACTTTCTCTAAAGAAAGTCACAGCTGGTGACTCAGCATAAGGCTCTGATACAAGGTACCTCTGCCTGCCAGTTTCCTAGTTCTTTCCTCAGCTAGACTATCAAGACTTCGCTTGAGGGTCAGAAAAATGTAACTGATTCTCCTATGTCAATTGCCAGCTTTGACCCATTGGGTCAATTGACTAAAATGTTTCCAGCAAGCAGAGGGCTTCCATAATTCCAGGATTCATTGTGATAGGGACATGCTGCCTAAAATTCCCGGTAATGTTTTTAACATATTTACAGTTATAACAGTAGTGAGTGGCATTGGGGAGTGTTGTCATTCACCTGCCCTCCTGTTGGCTGCATTGCTGCTGCTGACCAGAAGCAAGGAGGAGGAGCAAGGTGGCAGTGAGGTTGGCATGGTAGTGCAAATTCACTAGCACCATGCCAACCTCCCCACCATCTCACCCTAGCCTCTCTACTTCCCACTAACCAACAGCAGCATGAATGTTCATAGGTCAGGTGAGCATCATGCTATCCGCTACTGAGTTATAATAACTGTGACATAGCTGGCAATGATGCTGAACACAACTATTTATTTTTATTGTTTATCCATGACTAAAATTGGCTGAGCAATTCACTCAAAAAGAAATTGTTATTTAATGTTCACAAATGACCACCAATGTTGCTTCAATCATTTTTCATTTCCACAATAATCTACTTACAAGAGTTTCTAAATTTATTGCTTCCCCCCCTGTTAAGCCTCGGGACATGAATGTGTTGAGCAGAAAAGTCTTTTTAGTGCTAATAAAAGGCATGCTTTTATAATATTGAAATTGATGTTTACAGGGAAAGGATTTTTATTAAAGCCTTTCTTCAATTCCTAACATCCATACTATATTGGTGGGAAAGTGTTAAACGTACAGCCTTTTAAATTACTATCTTTGGGCAGATGATATTACAAACTCCTGTAGCAGTATAAATTATGAACACAAAATATTTCATTCATATGAAATATGCAGATTACCCTCTTTAAAATATTGCAGTTCCTTTCAAGGTGGTCAGTATATAAAACCTTTTCTGGAGCTTTGTATCCATTATGAATTAGGAGTTTTCTTCTCATAGTGTTATATCATGTTAAACATAATCGGATGGTAAGAGGCCTTGATTTCATTTTTTTTTTAAGTGGGATCTACAGAGGAGTGTTTTTATCTTTTTAACTGCTTTGGAAAGGTCATTCTTCCTTTCTACACACAGGCCTAATTTGCCCAAATGTTTCGTAAATTCATTCACAAACCATAACATGTGTGAAGTCCCAATAATGGAATCTTGAACATTCTACATACCTATTCTTCACACCAACCGAAAGTATGTTAGTTCAATCAGGCATTTATGGGATATTTAGTGTCCAGACTAAAGCACTAAGATTTGTTTTAGTGGTTCGTGTTTCTCTGATCTGTCCCCCCACTCATCTTATTCTATGATGGTCCCGTTGCCAGTGCTGGAGGAAGAGGAGTGTGGGAAGAGCGCACCTCCCCCAGCAGCGCGATCCCGGCAGGGTGCCATCGTGGCTGCCCCCCACCCGTGCTGGTGCCCCGCCCCCAGGATGCATGCCAGCCCCACCCCTGCCTGCTCTCCGCCCCCCAGTGCCGGAGCATGAAGCTCCACCACTGCCCGTTGCTAATATCCCTTTTAGCTGAAAGGTGATGGAGGGGGAGGTTCAGCACATGGGAATGGGTGTGCATGTTGTACTCCTGTTCAAACCTGCACCTAAACAGGTGACCAAATCTAACAGGGGCATGGCAAAATTATGTGAGCGTTTTGATATGGGAAAGGCAAATCAACACTCCATTCCTATAGCCATCTTCTCTGGTGCTTAAGCAACAGTCTCATAGCTGCCAAGTTTTCCTTTTTCTCGTGAGGAAGCCTATTCAGCATAATGGAAAATCCCTTTAAAAAAGGGATAACTTGGCAGCTATGAACAGTCTGCATTTACCAAACAGCTGAACATACCAATTATGAATTTGCCCTCACTTGAGATCAAGTGTTCAAGTATCCCCAAAGCAGACTAGCTAAGCTGGTAGTGATCCAAATACAAAAAGGAACATAACAAGATCTATGTGTGTCCTGATGTTTCAGATTCCCCATGTCTCCAAAGCAGCTGTTGTCATTGCCTGATATACTGCCCCCAAATTCAGGGGTGGGTGGGGGTTTAAAAACTGATTCCAACACAGTAAACAGAGATTTGTGTTCCCAAACAAAAACAACAAAGCTGTAGCAAAGTATATCCATGCAACAGATCCTTGACATCAAAGGCTCAAAACATAGACACCTTTAATATTACACATTCTTTCTTTTTTCCCTTTTTTAAAGCAAGACTTGTGTTCCAAACTGTGGCTTATTAACACAGACTATGATATATCTCCTTCATGTACACTCTCTTCCACCAAAGCATTGTAAAGTGAGCACCGCATGTAGATTTATTTCCTTAGTAACAACCTCAGTGACAATTGTGCTTTAACCTTCTAGCCAAGCATTTCACTATTTCCTCAAAGGTCATGAAGCTTTTGGCAGGCCAAGCAGGAGTCAATTTCGGCTTTGGTCCTGTAAACACATACTGTACCTGAAATGAAGCACTGCCAAACCAAGTGGGACTTACTTCTGAGTAGACATAGGTAGGACTGCGCTGTCAAGAGTTGTAACACTAAATAATTTAGTGCACACCCAGAGTTGTTGGACATCCTTCTCGGAAGGTGGGTAATTGTGCTGCCTCTGGAATGATTGAATGATCCAGTTATAGCTTATGCAGAGATGTGGTACAGCTTCCCCTGTCGGTGGGGTCTTGATTATTATTTTTATTTATTGCAGGATACTAGCAGTTTTCTAACAGTAGAGCTTAAACATAGGAAAATCCCAACAATGGATGCTTTATAAAGTATGTGGATTAAGCAGGGGTGGCCCAGCACTTTTCACCACCTGAGGTGAAATGGGAAGCTGCCATTCACACCATCAGCACAGCTTTGCTTATCGGGGTTGTGTTGTGGTACAACAGTAGCTTCCGGTGAGATCTCACAAGAGAAGCAGCTGTGCAACCCCAGTGGTAGCAGAGGTGGGCAGGACCAGTCTTCTATCCAGCTTTGCTTGCCAATTATTTGATCTTTTAATTCTTGCTGTGGTCCTGATGCAAATTCCACCCACCTACAATCTGCTACTTGCATTACAAGAAAAGCTTCATTGATGCGTACTGTGACTTCCCTCCTGATGCAAGTAGCAGCTACTAGGGGAATTGCTGTTGTTTTTTATGGAGACCATAATGTAGAAGTTAAGCTCCCCCTCTCCATTCCTTATGGTTCTATTGTTTCTCCTTCAATACCACTCTTTCAACATCTTCGCCTTAATTGCAGTCACACTTTTTTAAAGTGAGTTTTCACAATGTAATCTGATTCCAAGAGAAGTATCATCCAGCAATCACCAAACATTTCTGCCAGGGGCGTAGCCAGGATGAAAATCAGGGGGGGCAAGGGGCGGGGAGCATGGGGCGGGGCCAAGGGGCGGGGGCGGGGCCACATCGGAGCAGCCCGAAATCGGGCTGCTCCGACTCCCTCCTCCCCCTCCGCGATCGGAAGGGACGAGGGGGAGCCAGGATCAGCCCGAAATCGGGCTGCTCCGACTCCCTCCTCCCCCTCCGCGATAGGAAGGGACGAGGGGGAGCCAGGATCAGCCCGAAATCGGGCTGCTCCGACTCCCTCCTCCCCCTCCACGATCGGAAGGGACGAGGGGGAGCCAGGATCAGCCCGAAATCAGGCTGCTCCGATCCCCTCCTCCCCCTCTGCAATCGCTGGGGCAGGTGGAGGGAAAGCCCCAGAGCCGCGCAAAGCGGTTGCCTGGCTTTCCCTCCGCCCGCCCCACAGCCAGCCGGCTAGAAGGGACGTCTCCCTTCTCCCTTGCTGGCTGTGGGGCGGAGGGAGGGAAAGCCAGCCAAACGCTTTGCGCGGCTCTGGTGCTTTCCCGCCGCCCGCCCCACAGCCAGCCAGGGAGAAGGGAGACGGCACCGGGCGGGCAGTGGGGCAGGCTGGCCAGTGGCCCTGCTTCTAGGGGGGGCAGTTGCCCCCTCCTGCCCCCCCCTGCCTACGCCCATGATTTCTGCTTTTAAGTATGAGGAAAGGATGTGTGTATGTTGAGTGGTTAATGTGCATAACAACTGATCATTTTGCACATTCCCCAGGCCCCTATGCATAATGACTGGAGAATGTACAAAATATATTCACATTCTTCAAGGCCTGTTGGAGATTCTGTACACAATTCCCTCTTGATGGTCAGACCATGAGTCCTGGTGAATGTGCACAATGACTGGTTGTTATGCATACTAATCGCTCAACTTACATTCTTACTAACACACATATTCCTCTGGGATCGGCAATGTGGCACCCTCCAGAAGTTACTGGATTCCAGTTCCTGTAAACCCCAAGCAGCATGGCTAACAATCAGACTCGGGGAAGATGAAATCCAAAATCAACTGGAGTGTTTGTTTGCTTTCTTATTTGTGCATACAAACATTCTACAAAGCTCATGGTAAAATCATGAGTTGTCAATACTAAAATAACTACATTTTTCTGTTTGACATATGTGGTCTTACCACATTTATCTTCTAATCTGTTACTTCCTAGTACTTTCATTTTTCACTTTCCTCTCATCTCCTTTTTCATTAATAAGCCTGCAATTGCCTGCTTAGCATTCTGCCAAAACTCATCACGAGCTCAACCCACAGATTTTCAATTTAGTCATTTTCTATCAGATTAATTTGACCAGTGAACCATGAATGACATTATTTATGGGCATCAGCCATATAAGTACAGTCTCTTTCAGGCTCTGAGCTTATGGGTTATATTAATGCTGGTCTAAGATTAAACCACATGGATTTGCTTGTTTAAAATAGATGCACTGATATGCCATTGTTTTAGTTATAAATTATCTCCAAAAAGGCCACTAATCCAAGTCTGCCCCATGGTCAAAGAAAAGCACCATGTTTCACATTTAGGAGAAATAGTTTCATACTGTGAAGTCAAAGAATGTTGAACATAAACTTTACAGGATCATGTGTGCCCTTTTTGCTCCTTGGGGCAATGAGACACTGCTGTCCTGATAATTTTAATACTACCTTCTTGCCATCTGCAGCAGTGGCCATGAAACAGAGCTAGCCAGAGGGCCGCCCCCCCCCCCCCGTCCCCGATAAGCTACTGCAGCGACAACAGGTAGGGTGCAAGAACCCTCTCTTCTAGAACCTCTGCGCCTTGCGTTACAGTTATTCAATATGTATTTTCATGCTTATGTAGTTCGCTGCTGCCGCCTGTTGATCTGTATGCACAAAGCAGCTCACAACATATCAAATGAAGAGCAATAACAATTTCAAAAAAACATTAAGAGCAATTACAATTAATCATAATGCCAATAGTGCATTGATGTGTGTAACATTCTGTAAAGCAATACCTACTGTACTTTTAACAGGTTGAAATTAAACAGGAGAGAACATAAAACCTAATAGAGGAATAAAAGCAACAGCACAGAAGGTCCAAAATAACTTCATACCACTAGGCATTCCACAAAGGTTCACATTTTGCTGGCCTGTGTTAGATGGCACTTTCCCGCTCTTTCACCAGACATCTCTTCTACCAGTTCATTCCCCATTTCTTACTGGGAGAGTAAATATTACTCCTCCTCCCCCCAAGCCCCACATAGACTCAGTTTTGTTATTGGTCAATTTCTCTTATTTAGTTTGCTAGATAATTAGCTAGGTGAGTTCATTGAGAGTCCTTATTCTCTGAGCTTCCAAAGTAGTTTGTAGAAATAGTAGGTCACAAATTTTCTTATGTAAACCATGGGTGTGTGCATGTAAAATATATAGATGGGTGATGAGCATTTCTGCATTCTCTCTGTCACCAAATACCATATCTTTATCCTATCCACACAAGGAACCTACTACTTGCTTATTTTTTCCTTTTGCTTCGAACCTAGCCAAAGAAACTTTTAAAATTATCTTTAACTTTTCTTGCAAGCCTGAGTTCATTCTGAGCTTTGGCCTGCCTGACCTTCTCCCTGCATCTGTTGGCTACTCATGTATACTCTTCCTTCATGATTTCCTCTTTCTTCCATTTCTTACACATACCCTTATTAAATAGCTCGGCTCATTTGTAAGCTCCTTATACAGCCAAACTGGTTTTTTTAGATGCCTCCCATTTTTCTTTCTCACCAGAATTGGCTGTATTTGTGCTTTAAATATTTTGCCTTTAAGAAGTTGACATCCACCCCATACCATGCCCCCAGGATGTGCGTCATGCCCCCTGGGGTGCGCATCACGCCCCCTGGGGGGCACCAGCCATGGCCCCGCCTGCTCTCTCCGCCCCCGGTAGTGGAGCATGCAGCTTCGCCACTGGACGCAATCACTTCCTCCCAAATTTTATAGCACTTCCACCTCATCAATCAGTTCTTCCCTATTGGTGAGGAGCAGGTCCAAGAGAAATGATACTCTTGTTGCTTCTTTTACCACCTGGGAAATGAAACTGTCAGTGTGGTTATTGAAGAATTTATTGGACCTTACATTCCTGGCAGAGTTTGAGTTCCAGTCCCTGACACTACAGCAGCTCCCTCCCAGTCCATGTCTCTTGGTTCTAAGCACAGCATGAGGCAGCACTCGGGGCCTCCCCCTCAATTTCCCCTGCCAAACACCCTCACAAATGTCCCTGTTAAAAGTCCTATTCACGATCTCCTGTAGGACCAAAATCTGTGAGCTACCCTTTCTGATAGTTGCAGCCAAACTACTTTGGAAGCTTAGCAGAGAAGACTCTTATTTGATAATTATGAGCTGCTGTTTGGAAGTGGGTGGGAGGGGAGAAGCCCTGGTGGGTGCCCAAGGAGCTGCTATGCAGACTGTTTCTTAGTGCAACAATAATTGGTTCCATGGCATCTAGAAACATGCCTGAGAATGCTTAGTGATGTGCCCTTTGGGGCCATTTTGTAGATGGTTCCCACAGGACACTTCATTGTCTTCACAATAAATACTTTCTGACAGTTCATCTTGGATTCCCTTTGATTTTGTCACCACCTAACCTGCTGGGGACTTTGCAAAGAAATGACTGCATCCCTGTACAGTAGTGTAAAAATAAGTGTTGCCTCATATATCTGAGTCAACATGACCCTATACAACCTGCCTTTAAACAATGTTTGTGTGTGGCACTCCGGGCACACGCACACTCTCCACACACACACACCATTCCTATGGCTAGAGGCTTTTGTAGTCATGTGAATTTTGTATTGATGCTTTCCTTGTTGAAATGGAAAATAAGCTGCTCCATTACTGTGTTCTTCAGTGGAGCCCAGCTGTTTTCCCTGTGATGAATAGCATGGTTTATATATATTAATTACACGTATTCATTTAAAGAAAATACACATTTCTGTGTGATACCTTATTCTACAACTCCCTTACATTTAAGAAAGTGCTTTTGTCTCCCAACAGCTGCCATCAGGAAATCAGTCATTTTGAAACTAATCTGAACCCAAACAAAACTAGTTTTCTTGTTTCCTAAAGAATTTGCCTTTTAATTGTTTTGTTTTGTGTACTCACTATGACTAAGAAAAATAACAATGATTGGTGTAGTAGTGTATTTTTCGGGGGGGGGGGGAGTACATTTATAAACCAACCTGAAGACACTTAAGTCTTAAAATTACAGTCTTAAAATGCATTTGTTTTCAGCTTAATGCCCATGGTCTGGTTGGTAGAAGCCAAGGAAAGTGCAATATGGTTTGAAGGCATAAGGAGTGATAAGAGTTGCAGAACTGGTTTATCACATATCTCTGAGAACAAGATTTTGAAAAGCAACCATGGCAAAATGACAGCTTGAGGAGAAGCACTGGAAAACCATGATTATTGGTCAAATTACAGGTAGACCCTACTATCCAAATGCTCATTATATGAAAATTCACTTATCCAAACACAAGGAATTAGTACCCCAGCCTCACTATACACACAGCAGATTCAGCTATTTAAACAGCCAGACTGGTGTGTAATGCTGTAAACTAATAAGCAGCCTTAAACAAGCCTTTCTTTTTTGTGTTTTGCTGTTTTGCCAGGAGGGAAGGAAGAGATTGGACCAATAAGAGAGCATTTCCCACCTTATTGCTTGCCTTTTGCAAGGTTTCAGAGCATTTTCCTGGGTTTGCTGTGGTTTTTTCATCATTTTGGGCTCAAAGTTCCATGGTCAGGAACACATTACAAATTTCTCCATAGGAACCAATGGAAATTGTCAACTCGTTGTGCAAACACTTGTCTAACAATCACATTCCAGCCATGCAAAAACACTGAATGAAGGCCTGGAGGAGGCCAAAGTAGGATGTGGCCTGGGGAGAATCCTAAGGGCCAGATCAAGGCACTTGGAGGGCCTCATTTGGCTCTCAGGGCCGTCCCCCAGCCCTGTTGTTAACCATTCAAAATCTGTGTGAGTAGTTGATATGAATGGTGTTTGAATGGTTGCACGTGGTGATGCAACGAGCTGCATTTAACAGTAATATGCTAATTTGATGCAACTATTTGTATGAATGTATTCTAAAAGGATATTTAAAAGTTTATTTTTAAGACACTTTAGTTCAGCCATACTGGGGCCAGCCAAACTCAATTGACAATACCCTACACAACTGAATTCCAGGAGCTTTTAGGATAGTTGGGGAAATTCCCCAGGAAAAATACAGATCCTAGGGACAATATGTCCTTTGTTCCCAGTTGCAACCCTTTCTTTCCTACTGTGCACTTAAATGTATGGTACTTACTTGTGTACATTGCAGTGTCTCTCTCCTTTATTTTGTTCACTTGCATAGAAAAGCTCAGCCAAATCCTTGAGGAAGAAATAAAGTCTCCTGACCCCACAAGATGCAAGGAATTAAGATAGCTGTGAGCTGACCCTGGCTGCTGCAAACCAGGCTGGGTGTGCATTAATAGGCTGCTAGTTGACCACTGTGTCCCTGTTTTGCAGGCCACTCATGTGTGCATGAATAGCTTGCAGAATGCAGACCATGTTGTAGCGTATTGCAATACTACAATGTATAATTATCAAGAGACACTCCAAATGAGAATTGCAGTTTTCTTCCAAAACTGAACTTTCAATGATTTGCCATGATACCTTTGTTCTGGTGAGCCTATCATAGTTAAACCACTGAGCCTAGGGCTTGCTGATCAGAAGGTCGGCGGTTCGAATCCCTGTGACGGGGTGAGCTCCCGTTGCTTGGTCCCAGCTCCTGCCAACCTAGCAGTTTGAAAGCACATCAAAATGCAAGTAGATAAATAGGAACCGCTACAGCGGGAAGGTAAACGGCGTTTCCGTGTGCTGCTCTGGTTCGCCAGAAGTGGCTTTGTCATGCTGGCCACATGACCTGGAAACTATACGCCGGCTCCCTCGGCCAATAATGTGAGATGAGCGCGCAACCCCAGAGTCGGTCACGACTGGACCTAATGATCAGGGGTCCCTTTACCTTTTTAACAAGAATAAAATCCTAATAAATATATTACATATCCAGGATGACAGTTTGGAGTGTTGTCTTGTTAATTTACTTGACCTCTATCATTCAGCTTTTGATTACCAGGCAACCTATCTTCTTTCATTAACAATCCCCCCCAAATCCTGAATAATTACATGTTATCAGTAGTTACCATCAACTACCAGGGACTAATTAATGTCAGGAGTAAGTCAGGATGTTTAATTCATTCTAGAATTGTATTTTATGCCAATTCACTTGGTGTCAGAAAGATTGCTCAATAACTTCCAGTACTAAATTACACTCGCTAGTAGCACAGTAGTGGGACTTCACAATGCCTAGAGATGTCAAATGATGATGCAAGCAACATTTGACTTTCTGAATGATTTACTATGCCCAATTCTTTTTGCACCTTAATACTTGTTTTGCTTTTGATGCTTGGGTTTTCTGTTTGCAGCCATCTAGTTTTACAAGTCTAAAATATGTCTTTAATTTTATATTATTATGCTTCTTACATTGTACATGCTTCATACATTTACCAAGATGCTGCCGTCTCTGAACTTACAGTTGTCCACAGGGATATATCCAGCAGCAGATTACAGGTGCCCTGTATCAAATGCTTCTGAGCAGAACAAGTTGAACATAGCCCTAGATGCAACCTGCTGCAATCCATGAGAGCAAAGCTGTTTTTACTCTGATCCCAGGGGCATAGGAAGATAGGGGCAGTGGGGACGGTGCGCCCCGAGCGACGCGATCCCATGGGCGCCATCACCGCTGCACGCCCCGCAAACGTGCCTCACTGCACACGGCGCGCCCCGCCCCCCAAAACGTGCACCACATCCCCATAACGCTCGTCACGTCACTGGAGGCAGCGCGCCTGCTCCCCACCCCCCTGGTGGCGGAGCATGAAGCTCCGCCGCTGTCCGGTCCTTCTAACTGATGCCTTCCATTGCCCCAGAGGTGATAAAACTTGCCTTCACCCTGGCAAAGGGGATTGCAGGCATTCCCAGTTTTACTTTCACCTTGAGAATGCAACTGAGACTCCCAAACACCAGCATCCCCAGTGGGAAAGAGAAGCTGCTTGTGCCCAGGACGGCACATGCTGGGAGCTGAAGTTCCAGTTCTCCATCACACCAGTAAGAAACTGATGCACTGCCTCTGTCTCTGACTTCACCTGCCCATATGTACATTTCTTTAGAGAGAGTTGGAAGCAACATGAGTGCTGTTGCTGCTTCTTTTACCTTTGGGTGATTTGTGTTTCCTTTGGACAAATGCAAAGGTGATGGTGCAGTCCTGGTACTCTAGTCTTTAAAGTCAAGGGTGTGTAGTAAACCAAGAACAAGTGTTACAGATTGTGATCATCAATAGTTTTGCATTTACATGTGTGGCATGTAATGTATTTATATATTTCTCATTTCTACTTCCCCTTCAATGCAGAAGGATCTCCAAAGCAGCTTAAAACGACAATTAGAAATACTATTATGCTAGTCACAGTCATTAAAATCACTTCAAAACACAAATTCCAAAACCTGTAACGTTGTGTCATGGCTTAAGAAGTCCAGATACACATCTTCAAGAGAACAGCTCTTTATTTAGGGCAAACAGGACTGGGGATTGGGGTAAAGTGAAGCTGTATATATAGGAACAAGGGATGGGTGAAGAAAGATACATTTAGGCGGGAACCAATAGCACTCTAACTTTCCGGCGGAACCCAATCAGGCTGAGGGTTGTGCTTGTCCCCTTTAAACAGACAAATGAACAGTACTCCCGCCAGATTACAGAATATTTGAATTAATACACAACATGTAAAAATGAAGGTTTGGGTTTTTTAATAAAAAAAAGCAGAGGTGTCCTCTAAGTGCACCAACCCACTATGCGTGAAGTAGAAATGTTGTCATCCTCCACAGCACCTGGATAGCTTCGCGGATGCTCTTATCAAGGGAGTTTTACAGATAAGGGGGGGGGCATTTAAAAAGCTCTGTTGCTTGTAGCTATCTTCTGAGGTACAGAAACCTGACACAAATAAAATGAGATATTATTGGTTGGCCGTAAATATAGTGGAAGATTTGTACAGAACTAATTTGGCGTTTAAACGATTAAAATTAGTGAATTTCAGAGCCTGCCTGAAAAAGACAAAAGCACACTGAAAAATGGAGGCTCTTTTTGAAAATAAGAAAAATGAAAGCAAAATTCAGCAGATTGTTTTGACTTGGCTCTAGTGTTAATGCCAAAGATATTATGAGATAATAAATCGCTGCAGAATTTGAGCTATATATAGAACAGAAAGAGCTACTTGAAGTTCATCAGTCTGCAAATGGACTAAAATAAAGCTCTGAGGGAACACAAGAAGATACAGCAAGTTGTAAGACAGCACATGTTAGAAGAGCTACCAGAGTGACAGGAAGACAAAAACTACAGAGAAGAACAAGAAAGGTCCAGGGGGTGACAATTGTGTTAAAATGTTCAGTCATGATAACTATGTTTTTGTGCAGCAGAATGGATCAAGTCATGCCTTTTGTGACAACAGTCCAACTAATGTCCCTCCTCACCCATCCCCTAATGCCCATGGTTTCTATTAGTGTTCAAGGCTAAATAAGTGTTGGAGTTCCTAGTTAGCTTACAACTGAAGGGCACTGAACTATACAAGTAAATATGAGAAAGAGAAACCACTTTCCTTCAGACATCTTTCCTTCAGACATCAAGGACTTACCCATTGTCTTATAAGTCCTGTGCAAGTTTCAGAGGAATTATTGGCATAGTCTAACTCTTGGGGAGAAGTCTTCACAACATTGGTATTTACAGGGCCGTCTTAAGCACAGCCAGCACTGTGGCTCCCCCACCTTGCTCTCCCATGTGGTCGCGGCACTTATGAATTGCCCTAGCTGGAGGGTCTCACTGCAGACGCCGGTCCCACCGCCCGGAGAAGACCACTCTCTCTTCCTCTCTCTCTTTCCGTGGCGGGCGGTTTCTTCCCTCTGGCGGACTTCTCAGAACAGCGCCGTGCCATGTTTAAACAATGTTTAGAACATAATTTTATAGAATTTGCAAAATTATATATTTTGTACTAGTATCACATCACAAGTTATAATCTGACATCTGCACACACACACACACACACACACACACACACACACACAATATCTAAACACAGTTTCTTTAATGTAAATATACTGAGTGATCTAGCATCAGCCATACTCATTGTAGACTGAGAGCAATGGACTTCATTTCAGTGGGTATATTCTAAGTATGAGTAGCACTGGATATCACCCATAGTTCATTTTGAAAACTGAATTACATTTTACCTTTTTAAAAAATGGGATAAGTGGGTTGTTCTCAATGTAGCGCTACATGACTGTTCCATCAGCACAAAGATTTCTGCTTGCAATGTAACATTCCTTCCCTCTCCTTCCCCTCATGCCTCCTAAATCTGTTCCAGAAATCTCTCAACCCCTCTGGAGCCGATCTGGAGAGGGCATGGGGTGCAGAGAGCAGGGAAATCCAATGGCATAAGCAAAAACTACTGTGCTGATGGGATGGGTTAGTTGAATGCCACCCTATGTTTATTTAAAATATATATGTTACATGCAACTTTCCCAACATTTTCCCAAAACAGCTTACTTGACACACTAGGAGAGAAATGTAGTTGTACCTCTGTGTGGAAATAATATATATTTTTGGTAGTGGACAGAAAATATTTTTCAAATATCCTTATTGTTTAGTGTTCTGTAGCCTCTTGAGAATGCAGTGCTTGTCTCTTTAAGGCAAAGTGTCAGAAAAGGCAGGCATTTTGCTAGGACTTAAGCTCATTATTTGTTTCATAGTGATCTGCGAGGGTGCCAGATATTACGCAGCACATATGAAATGAAATATTTGGTTTCTTTCTCTTAAGAGCTGAGAGCACTTTTGTTTCCTAATTGTTCTGGGATTCGAATACCCCTTTCCAGTTTAATTCATGCCAAAATTTATAATTCCTGAAAGTAGCTGGGGGATTTTTTCACATGTGCCCTTTACCTTAATCAGAAAATGTGTTGTGTGAGATTTTTGTAGTTTTATTTCTTTTTTAAAAAAAACTGCATTGGTGAAATTGTGCAAATGATATGTTACAGTGGTACCTCGGGTTACAGAAACTTCAGGTTACAGATGCTTCAGGCTACAGACTCCGCTAACCCAGAAATAGTAGTACCTCGGGTTAATAACTTTGCTTCAGGATGAGAACAGAAATCGTGCTCTGGCCACGCGGCGGGAGCAGGAGGCCCCATTAGCTAAAGTGGTACCTGAGGTTAAGAACAGTTTCAGGTTAAGAACAGACCTCTGGAACGAATTAAGTTCTTAACCCAAGGTATCACTGTATCTCCATCTCCTTTATTTTGGGTTTTGTATTGCTTTGTTTTAGGGGAGGGAAGAAAAGGCTTTGTTTGGTGGTCTTGGCTATATATAATATTTTACTTTGAAACAACTTCTGTAACCATCCCTGATTAAGGATCACCTTGTCAGTCCATTGGAAGGTCTTGAATAGGGATGGAATTTTCTGAAAATCTTGATGTCTAAGCTGATTCACACTGGGGTTTTTTCCCCCTTTAAATGGGGAAATGGGCATGTTGTGGACCACAATTCTAAATACATTTGTAGATTGCCCTGTATTATTCATATTGATTCTAATGTAAGGGTAAAACAAAACAGCTGTCTCTGGCCAAATGGCCAAGAATGTATTAGGAACAAGGGAAAGTCTTTGACAGAGATGTACCAGTATTCTAGTTGCCTTAAGGTGTTTGGGAGTTCAACTCCTTTATCCCTGACTATTGGCCCTACTGGCAAGGGTTGATGGAAGTTGGAATCCAAAACATCTGGATGCCTTATGGGGAAGATTGCCTGGTTTTTGGTATGCAGTGGTGGTGTTTCAACCCAGCAAAGAAAAAATGTTCTCCAAGAAGCAAAGTACTATAAAAAAAAATAACAATGTTGTTGCTCATGCTTTTGTGGCAGCAAGAATATGTTTACATTTTGTAATGGTGTATATGGTAACTATTTATAATAAGAAGTAACTATAATAACTTACGATTTTATATGCTGCATTTTGTATATTTGGCTACATCATGGCTCATAGGTTAGACCAGTAATCATTTACAGTGATACCTTGGTTTTTTAACATATCCGTTGACAAACATTTTGGTTTTCGAATGCCGTAAACCCAGAAGTAAATGCTTCGGTTTTCGAACATGCCTCGGAAGCTGAACATGCCACACAGCTTCCGCTGAGTGCAAGAGCCTGATGCCTAGCTGTTGGCTATTGAGTTTTCAGTTTTTGAATGTTTCAGAACTCAAACGGTCTTCCAGAACAGATTACGTTCAAAAACTGAGGTTGTGGGCTTCTTTGGTTCCTGGTGATGGTGGTTATAAGCTACCACTTAGTGACAGCAGCTGGGAAATACAGTGTGCCCATGCACCCCTCCATGAGACATAATGTTCAAATCACACTGTTATGAAATGCCTCTGGTCAAATTATTGTAGACTGGAAGAGTTAAAACAGAGCACTTTGACTTTAAATATTAACACTTCTCCAATCCCGCAGGTTCTTCTGAAATTCTAAGCTCCCCTTGCTATTTTTTCTACATTTTTGTTCTTGAAATTTTCGTTTACATTAGTATAAAAATAGCAATAAAAAGAAAACAGTTCGTATTTTTTAAAATGTATGAAGTCCAGAAAGGTTGTGAAGCTGTGTTGTATATTCACAGCAATGGTACAAAACAAAACAAGGCTTTTTTTTTTTTCCGGGAGGGTGGGGGTGTTGGGCCAGTGCCCCTTTAATATTTCAGTTTCTCTGAGTATGCATGATACAGATCAGAAAGAAAGAACGAAGAATAGATATTGCATGGAATGGTAATAATATGATCCTTTGAGCAAAGTAACATCCTTTTGAAAAGAACAAGTTTTTAAAGAGTCCGAAGCCAGCAATATACCAGCTGCTCCCATGACCTTCAAACAGCCTAGTTTCAGTCCAGAAAACAGCACCACTGGCAGGATGCAATAACTAGAAGGGTGTTTACATTAGAAAAATGGGCTCATAACAGAGCAAGTCAGCACTGTGATAATAATTACTTGTCAAATGTTTATCGGGATAGCTACTTCCTTAACAATTGTAAAACCTTGAAGATAGATGAATAGCCCCATTTGGCCTTGCTTGCTGAGGAGTGCTGATGCTGAAGGATGATGATACCATGCTCACTAATACTATTGGAAATGTTTTAGTTCTTCTACTGGGAGGTCTGGGTGGCAGAGCTTCAATGAGCAGCAGGTGGGAGGAGAATGTGGGTGCTCGTTGACATGCAGCTGCTGGGTGACCTTGGGCTAGTCACACTTCTTTGAAGTCTCTCAGCCCCACTCACCTCACAGAGTGTTTGTTGTGGGGGAGGAAGGGAAAGGAGAATGCTAGCCGCTTTGAGACACCTACGGGTAGTGATAAAGTGGGATATCAAATCCAGACTCCTCTTCTTCTTCTTCCACAAGCTGACATAGATGCTTTTATTGTGCTGTGTTTTGAAAGATGTAGAGAGTTGGATGTTGTCCTGACAGGAATGAGATGGAATGGTGCCCCGTGGGGCTGGATGTGCTGATTGACAGCAGTAGGGAGGAACCGATCACCCTTCCTCAAAGACTGCCCAAAGCAGTGCTTAATTCAAAGCGTATATAAATTTAATAAATAAATACGGTGAATAAAAATAAAAAAGCATAGCCATTTGGTTCTATTTGCACAACCCTGTTAATTTTTTTCTTACTTACACTTTGGAAGAACCAAAAGGCTTTTTTTTCAAATCTAAATTTTAGCATAGCTCTGCTAGACTGAATTATACCTAGATTTTAAACATGTGCCTTAGCAGCTGTGCTTGATGCTCTCTCACCTATGAAGCAGGCAGCATGTGTAAAGTGCCATTTAGAAGTGTCTTCTCTAAGTAATCATTATGTGGGCACATGGCTGCTGGTGGCTCAGCTGTCCAAGTACAGTGGTACCTCGGTTTACAACCACAATTGGTTCCGGAAGTCTGTACTTAAACCGAAGCGTACTTAACCTGAAGTGAACTTTCCCATTGAAAGCAATGGAAAGTGGATTAATCCGTTCCAGACGATGAAAAACACCCTCTAAAACAGCAACTTAACACGAATTTTACTGTCTAATGAGGCCATTGATCCATAAGATGAAGGCAATAATCAATGTACTGTACTATAAAGTAATTAAGACAGTATTGTAGATGAAAAAAATTAACATTTTTTCTTACCTGGGCTGATGATAGTCATTGTTTGGATGGGGGCTCAGGGTCCTCTGACACAATCACTTCTCTCCTGCCATTCCGCAGCTGCGTGGAGCGTCCACAACTGGGCCGCAGCCACAGAAGCGCTCTGATGGCTCCGCGAAGGCCCAGCCTCCGGAAGGCATCGGAGTGAAGGTGTAGCCTCTGTGAAGGCATCGGAGCATCGGAGGCCTCGGAAACCTCGGTTTACTTCCGGATTACAATTGTTTGTAAACCGAAAATTCATAAACCAAGGTGTTCGTAAACCGAGGTTCCACTGTAGTCCACTTGGGTGGAGGAGCTCAGAAACTGAAAAGGTTCTGCACCCATGCTTTAGGTCCTTAGGGATGCACTAGACAAGGGCACAACTCTTTTCATTCCCTCACTTCAGAAGTCATCTAAAATGATTTTTTTTCTGCTGTCCTTCACTCCTACAAGTCCCATAGCTGAGTTTGGCCTTTACATAACCTTACCTGTTGAGAGAATGCCTGTGTTAAATACTGTTATAGTCATATTAGACAAACAGGTGTGATTTCATTGCTGTTTAAGAGCTTTCACTAGAAGTGGATTTGGACCATATACTGAGGCACAAACAGAACAACCAGAGCGATAATCAGGGGTCTTCTCTTGTCAATGCTGTTCTCAGTCATTGTGTATACTCAAGTCAACATGCCTGCAGTCTATTATTTCAGATTTTTCTGGGAGAAAACCAGGGGAGTAAAAGCAATCACTTGCCTGAAAGCATGTAAAATGGCAAAATCATTAATTTCATTCAAATCACAGAAATACCATTCAAATCTTCTACGCTGATGGTGAAGGAGCAAGACAAATCCTCCCATTTTTGTTATTATTCTTTGCAAATGTATTTAATCCAGGTGGGAAATGACTAATTTGTGCCTTTCACTTAAATGAAGGGTTTGTGTTTCATTCAAAATCATGCTTTATTGCTCACAAACAGAATACAGGTGGAGATTATTTTTTCCACATGAAATGATATCTGAGCAGAGGGCTCTTACAGCAGCTGCGGATCTATGCTGGCTTTATTTAAAAATTTAGAAGACTATTAAAATGTGCCTTACCCCTCTGCATCAGTAAATGTGCAGAACAGTGATGTAAGATGAGAACATAGCTTTGACATTTATCCTAGCAAATTCAAAATTTATCATTTCCTTTGTTGAAATCGCAAGAAACTTCTTGCACAAGGTAAAGGCGAAAACAGGCTAGGGACTAGTGGTTCTCCTGTTATAATAATAAATTCCTTTCCAGCAGACAAGAACACAGTGTGCACAAGGAGCAGACACTTTAAAAAAAACAACTTTGCTGTTTGTTTAACTATGAATCATTTCAGTGGCAGTGAAATATTTGAATTCTACTTTGACTCTCAAAATATTTTAGTAGAAGTAAATATTTAGTGGAAGTTTTGTTCAATTTTTATTTATTTTTTTACAATTCTCTCATTTGCTTTTATACACAAAGGGTGCCATCCTGTCCACACTTGCATGGGAGTAAGTCCCACTGAACTCAATAGAACTTACTTCTGAGAAGACATTTATTTTGTTTGTTTTTATCAAACCCTTCCCTTTGTTGTAACCTGACCTGGGGTCTACAAACAAGGAACACAAAATTATTAAATATTAAAAGCAGTTGAAATAAACTTTCCATGACCAGCAGTCTGTGGCCCAGGCATGTACTGTATCAAAGGCATGTCAAAAGACACACCCCCCCTTTTCAGTTTCTATCTAAAGCTAATCCAGGTTTGTGCCAACCAAATGTCCCTGTCAGGTGTGTTCCCTAACTGGGGTGCTACAACTAAGAAGGCCCTGTGTTGAGTTATAGCTCCTCAAGCTTCTCTCACAGATGGCACTGCCATCAAAGTCTTCTCATCAAGTTATGGGGTGGTTGATACAGTGAGAAGCTGCTCCATAAGTAACTGGGTCCTAAGCCATGTAATACAGCATTTTATAGACTAAAAGTAGTGTTATGCCACAATTTATTTATTTTTGCTCTGCTTTGTTCTTTTCCTCAATCAAATGAGACAAGAAATTGCATTTGAATGGGTAATTTTACACACACACACACACACACACACACACACACACACACACACTGAGTGGAATGCAGGATTTTGTTCTATTTACCTTACATTCAAGGTTGTCAGGGAGTGTTTGTGACTAATGACCTTTCTTTAAACCTCCACATGGTAGCCTTCTTGGCTACTTGCATTTCCTGAGGAAATCCCAGGAAATCCTCAGCTGGGTTTTCACATAAGCACAGGAAAGCGTGTAGGCTGCCAACTGTGCTCCTAACAGTTGTTCTCTATTATTTTTTAAATAAAGCCATTTTACTTTTAAGTGAAGCCTCTCTTTTTTTACTAGAAATCAGTGTGGGAAGATAGTTTATAGAGGTAAAAAGAAAATCAATCAGCACACAAAATCAATTGGTATCCAGCACCCCACGCTTCAGTTAAAGCCCAGGGGCTTCACTTAAAATCCTGCATTCCACTCTGTGTGTGTGTGTGTGTTTATGCTGTATTACATGGCTTAGGACCCAGTTACTTATGGGGCAGCTTCTCACTGTATCAACCACCCCATAATAGATGGCACTACTTTCTTTAATAATAATAATAATAATAATAATAATAATAATAATTCCCCTGCGGAAGAGACTTCAAATTTTCTTTGAATTTCCTCAGAATTTTGATGGGTGCAGGGTTGAGCTGACTTTTATTGTTGCGAAGTGGCCATGGGCAATGTTTCATGTTTCCATGAAACATTACTCCATCATTCTGCAGCCTCCCCAGGTGCCCAATATCCCTGAGGAAATTAAAAAGAAATTTGAAGTCTCTTCCGCGGGGAATTATTATTATTATTATTATTATTATTATTATTATTATTATTATTATAGAAACTGGAGAAGGAGTTTCAATACAGCACTAACTATGAAACATTGAATTGGGATCAATTGGTAGTGAGTGCAAATGTTGTGGCACTGCATGTGAGCACTTTGAAACTCTTTACCACTATATTCCTGTTGTCTGTACTTTGATTAAGCATGCATCAATAGGTCACATGTGTGAATATTATTTTTATTGATTTTAGGCTGGATAAAATATTGCAACAGGTGTGGGATCAACATAGGACATTATTTCTATATTTAGACTTTTCCAGCACTGATACATTTTTTCAGAGTTGTGGCTATAAAATAGCTTTGATTGTTGAACTGGTTTTGCTACTCCAATTTCCTGCATATTTTAAGGTTACAGGTAGGTAGCCGTGTTGGTCTGGATCGAAGTAAAATAAAAAAATTCCTTCAGTAGCACCTTAAAGACCAACTAAGTTTTTATTTTGGTATGAGCTTTCGTGTGCATGTATCTGAAGAAGTGTGCATGCACACGAAAGCTCATACCAAAATAAAAACTTAGTTGGTCTTTAAGGTGCTACTGAAGGAATTTTTTTATTTTACTGCATATTTTAAGTTTTGACCAACTACAGTATATTGTTCTGCTGGGGGGGAGGGTGTTCCCCTTTTTGATATTCTTTAAATTCCCCATCATTTTAAGTTTAGGAATGGAACAATAGCCTGTCTTTCAACATTTCACTTTGCTGAAGGCCAGAGAGACCAAACCAGGTCCCCATCTGTCTCTTGGAACAAAAGAAGCTGATTGCAGAGGTGTTACCAACTGGTGCAACCCTCTGGCCAAACAGGAGTAATTTATAAGCTACTTGATACACAAAGTTGAATGCCAATGCTAAATACACTGCCTGTAGTCTGAATCCCCTTTTTAAAAAGAGAAAGAAATCTTAATAACCATTTTTAGAAATAGATTGGCTTGTCTTCCACAGTAATCCCAAAGTCAAAATAGCTTTGCAGTTTGTTCACTTTGATTCCATGTTAATCACTTTCTACGTTTTAATGGTCAATATGTAACTACTACTATTACATTTCAGAAGAATAAAAAAAAGGCTTTGTTTACACATATTAGAATTAGACGGACTTAATATTTAAGTGTTCCTTTTTAAGGCAGATTGAATTCTTTAAAAAAAACAAAAGCCAATGTAATTACAATTTTAACCCCCTTAATTGCTGCTTCAATTACTGATTTGGCTATTTTGAAGCACCAGCAGCATAAAGAAACTGGAAAGGTTGTCTGTTGATATTGTTTGTCATTTAAAATTATAGTATAATGACTCAGCTCTTCTGTATCAGAGTCATTATGTTGAGGATGAAATTATTTTGCTTGTTAAAGCTTAATAGGCTCGTGTTAAATGATAAGCTGTTTTGTAGAACACATGCTCTTGGTTTTATTTGTTTGTTCATTCCATATTCCATATAAAGGCATACTATGTAAAAACTGCAAGTCTCTACTTGTGGGCAGATTTCAAGCCTGCTGATGAATAAATGATAAACATCATACAGAATAGATTGTCTGAAGTGTTGGTCTGGAATTTTAAAGATGTTTTCTTCATCTTTTCTTGAACAAAATCTCAGTCTGGACCTAAGCTGAAGCACAGTCGGTTTTTGCCCTTGTTAGACAAAATGAAAGAACATATCAAAGAACAGTAAATTGCATATTAAGAGCATGGTTTTATTTTATTACTTTTTTTGCTACCTGCTTAGCTGCTTTGAGCAATTGGAGGAAAGAATACCAGTTGCTGAAAATCTTGGGGAAAGTGCTCTTGTGCTCAAATCCTGCTTGTGAGTTTCCCACAGGCATCCAGTTGGCGACTGTGAGAACAGGTTTCTGGACTAAATAGACCATTGGCCTAATCAGGCATGCTCTTCTCATGTTCTTACCCTGGTTGGATCTCTCTTGTAATAGTCCTTCTGCTTTTTAACTGAGTAGGTGTCAGGAGTAATGTTTATTTCAGTATTTTAGGGTAGATCTAGAACTGAAATAACTAGTGAGCTATCTAATTTTCCTTACCTATTTACCTCCTGGGTTGCCATGGTAAGGATGAGGGATATGGAATTCCAAAGGGCTCCTAGAACACCATATGTCTGGTCAAATGATGTGCATTATTGAAGAGAAAGGAACCCCTACCCACTTGGTCCCTGCCCATTCAATAGGCTGGGATCACTTGCAACTGTGGTGGTCCACTGGGAGTTCAGACGAGGTAGAAGAAGGTCCAGCTCCAGCAGCTGCACATGAATCTGGACATAAAAATAATTATCTGCTTGACTGTTGAGCAGATAGTGTATGCATGAATTGAGCAGATAGTATAAACAAATTCTGTGAATGTTGCCATCATGTCTGGTTTGATGATTAAGTCAACATACATGAAAAGGCCCCATAATCTTGAATGTGGAGTCATGTAATCTGTCAATCACCATTTCATTTGTGATTGCTGAACTCATTTGAAATCCCTCCAGTATGAAATGACTGCTGCTTAGGGTTTTTTGGTTTTTTTTGGTAAATAAATAAAAGACAGGCTAGAAAGCTTCATGGATAGAACTGATGGGAGAAAGAAACTCAAAGTACTGTCTTTGCTGGGGCAAAGCAAGATGTTAAAACAGTTCCCTTACTCCTTTAAACTGCAAAGGGGGTAGATGTTTCAGCAGCATGGGTCCTAGGAGTGTGGTAAGCAGGGGAATGTTCTGCCCCTTGCCCACTGCCCACTACCACACACCACCTCACCTGCCACCCTGCCCTGCCCTGCCACCAGAGGGAGGGCATTCTGCAAGATTTTGCTGCTCATCTTCTCTACCCCAGAAGTGGGAAATATGAGTGGCAAGGCCACATGCTGGAGTGCCCCCCCTCTTGCTAAACTCTGTGTGAAAACAGCTGTTTTAGCAGCACTGGAAGTGGCACTTTTGCTACCTGAAGCAGCTGCTTCATGGGTGGGCCAGCTCTGGTTGGGGAGAATATGGAAGATAGGTGCAATGGGAACTGCCTTGTACCACTGCAAACCATTGGCTTTCCATGGTTTGAGACAAGAGTCTTTCCTAGCTCGACTGTACAGTGGTACCTCTACTTACGAATAACTCTACATACAAATGTTTCTACTTATGAGTGGAGCTCCGTCCGCCATCTTGGATGCGGTTTAGATAGGATTTTTTCTACTTACGAATTTTTTCCCCCAATGCATTTCTATGGGATTTGACTTACAAATTTTTTCTACTTACAAATGTGCATTTGGAACGCATTAAATTCGTAAGTAGAGGTACCACTGTATGTTCCTGGGGATGAACCTGAGACCTTTTCATAGTAAGCACATGTTATACCATTGAGCTACAGCCCTTTGACTCTAGGCTTTGAGCATGCCTGCTTAAATGCATGCTTTCTCTGTGATCAATTCCCTCTTACAGTTAGGTAGAACCACTTCCTTCCCTGGTTGCCTGCTGAGCTGCCAAGCTAAGATCTGCCTGCAAACGTCCCTCTGCTATTAGTGCTCACAGGCATCTGCACATTTTGTGGATAAAATATATCTGCATACCTGGATCTCCTGTCTTCTCATTCCCTCCTTTTTGCAGCCAGCTTATTGTCACATGGTATTTTCTGTTTGAAAATGTGGGGTGTGATTGTGATCTGCATGCAGTATACCTGTTCAACACTATACCCTCTTTCAGAGATACTAGGCACCTCACGGTCCTTTATCCCATTTCCAGCTGGGTGAAAACAGCCACAGCAGAAATCTCAGGCACTGCCTTAGTTCTTAACTGGTATACCTTATTATATTCTTTGTTGATTAGTAGAAAGCTGGTAAAGGTATAGCACCCCATCAAAATATTCATGAATTTGAAAATAAATTGCATGGAGACAAGGGTGCACATGTTTCTAGTTGCTCTTGAAACTTCCCCACCTCTTCCCCCCTGCATATTGCAAACATTTTCCCACTGAATAGAAAATGCCTTCCTTCACTATTCACTGCTGAGCCTGCTGCTGAATTACAGTAGATTCTTTCAACTGTGGATCTTAAAGCAAGGATTACAGGCTGTTAGGTTTTTCAGCAAAATAGAACTTCATTTGCCTTGGCCCAAGATGTTTCAACACATTCATAAGCGGGATGATTGGCATACCAAAGTAGATTCACAGTGTGTATTTGCCCTTCCATTGAGAAGAGATTTGCAGTCTGTCAATTTAACTGTAGCCGACATTTCAGTCTAGGTTTTAATTTGTTTGTTTGGGATTTTGAATTGCTGTTAGGGGTTATACTATTGAAAAGCATCCCTCCGCCCAAGAAATATTGTTATTCTTGCTCCATAAAGAAGAGTATTCACTTATTTGGTTCAGCAGCTGGCGTGGTGTACCTTCTGTACTTTTCCCATCATAAATAGATCCCATCATTTAAAAAAAACAAAAAACTATGTTAACACAATTAGATTCAACCACAGTGAAGTAAACTGTGTCTAACATACTTTGACTTGTGAGTCGAGGCCCCACCCCCCGCTTTATGATGAAATAAGACACATGGACACCAGCATTTTAGGTTAATGGGCTAAAAATGGCCACAACATTATTGGTTACAGAATGTGAGTGGTATTGGCTTAGGCACTGGATCCGAACAGACTATATTTGACTCCTGCCCGCCCTGCAGGAAGTCACACAGGGGTTAACAACCTGTAGGGGAAGCCTATTGATGCAAATCAACTGGAAGCTTTCCCTAGAGCAGTGGTTCCCAACAGGTGGTCCGGGGACCCCCAGGGGTCCGCGAGCTATGCCAGAGGGGTCCGCAGGATGCTATTAGAATAAAAAATATATTAAATATATTTTGTATGATAACAGATTTTTTTGTTTTGGCCACTTCCTGCATGAGCAGAGTCTAGCGCAAAACTAGAATTAGATAGAGGTAGTAGTTCTGCTGTATGCCGTTAGGTGGCGCTTTACAAACACTACTGTTTTGCAAAGAGGCAGCGTGCGCATTCTACTAACGCTCACCTCCCCAAGATGCTTTGCGCGCGTCGGCTTCATTTGTGCGCTACTGCGCAGGTACCCTGTCTTCTCCATTCCCCTCCCTCCTCCCTGGCGCGCACTGCCTCTTTGCAAAACAGTAGTGTTTGTAAACAAAGTGTTGTTTTTCGCGGAAGCTACAGTTCGCGTAGTTAAAAATGGACCGTTGGTTAAAAAGTGGTTCGTTAAAACGACAAAGGCCTACAGATGAAGAGGAAGAAAATGTGTTTGATGTTCAAGCAACTGTAAAAAACGTATAAATATAAAATATAAAAAGACTCTTAATTTGGCTCTCACTTTTTAATTTTAGGATTAGGAATTAATGGGGGTCCTTGTCACAATAGCGGCTCGATGAGGGGTCCTCGAGAAAATTTTGTTGGGAACCCCTGCCCTAGAGTCATGGAGGGTTGTGCCATGGCCCTAGCCCCCACCTGGACTTCGGACAGGAACCACGACCACCAGATTCCTTTATCGGAACACCCATAAAGGGGAGGGGTAGGTGATGGCCACAACCTCCCCTCCAACACACAACACATTTTCCAATGCCTAACCACCAAACCTTACAAAGTTGTGACAATTTGCTACGAGGTAGGTGAAAATGGTTGGTGCCAATCTGCCAAGTGGGAAAAATTGCTACCAGGCCCCTTCAACAGGCAACCAACCAAGGTCCATTGCAAGGTCAGGTGTAGAATGCACAAGAATAGAGGGTGGGAGGGAGGGAGGGAGAGGGAGGGAGGGAGGGAGGGAGGGAGATCCATGCATGCAGGAAACAAACAGGCTGAGCCACAGTCCTGTGCTTGTTTAAAAGTGGCAAACCATTCCCCTCATTGGCTGGCTGTGGGCATGATGCAGGCCAGGAACTCTCTGTGATGCAGTGGGCCATCCACGCCCACTGTGGAGCATGGGAAGCAAGAGCCCCTCACAACCCCTCCCCCCCCCAGGGAAGAGGAGAGGCTTTGTTGGCCAAAGTTTGCATAATTGACTTCAGAAAGAGTGGTTTAACTGTCAGAATCAAAAAAAACAAAAGTATGTTTTTACTTTTGAAACACAAACTGTTATATATTACTAAGGGCATTCTTGTTGCGTAATGTAAACTCAGCTGGATCTGCCCTGCCAAACCATAGGTAGCGGCCCCACAACTTTATCTCCAGATCTGATTGGGAGATAACATTTTAGAGTGATCTCTAAGTAGCAGACAGAGTGCTTTATCTCTCAGTTGGATAGGGAGATAAAAGATCCCTTCAGAGCAGTGCCTTCTAAGAGTAAATCCCATACCATATACAGCCTTCCTCATCCTCAGCATCTTCAGTATCCATATCTTTGCCAGACCTCTGAGTCGTCACAGAATGGTAGCCCCTCTCTTGCAGGGCACCTTACTGTGGCAAGCCAACTGGGCACATTGAGACTGCTTCCCCTACCCTGGCCAAATTGCAGTGTAGCGCCTGGTCTTTATTAGTTGTCCAGGGACTAGTGAAATTCTACATTCATTGAGAGAGGATGAAGGTATCAGGATATGCCTTAATTTTTCTTTCAAGAACTAATGTTTGCTTTTGAGGCAGCTGTTAAGAGGGCATCCCAGTCACAAGCCCTTTGCATTGTTTCTTTATCCACTGTAAACTGCTGGGGCAGATCTTCAAATTTAGTGAACCACTCAAAATGACTCTTAAAACTGTATTTCTAAATGACAAGAGGGCCAGAGGAGCAGAAAAACATTATTAGCACTAAGATTCATCTCCTATTAGAGGCTACTCCTGCAAATGGCTCTCATATGAGTGTGAATGGGAAAGAGCATGAGTTTTCAGCAGGGGTGTGACGAGAACCTATGTAGAGACTGAACTAATTAAACTATCAGTGAAAATACACCAAATTATTTCAGATAGGCTGAAGTCAGGTTTTTATCATAGCTGCCAAGTTTTCCCTTTTCTTGCGAGGAAGCCTATTCAGCATAAGGGAAAATCCCTTTTAAAAAGGGATAACTTGGCAGCTATGATTTTTATTGTTTTGATTAGATTATGATAAATCAAAAATTATGATGGAGGTGTACCCATAATAAATTGAAGAATTAGCATATAGCATAACAGGGCTGCCAGGTTCTGGCATTTGAATGAGAAGGAATCATCAGAATGCACTACTACTGGCTTGCCAGTGATGGGGGAGACAACAATGCTATGCTGTTTCAAAAAGGGAAAGGCCGAAGCTTTACTTTATTTTATGTGTGAGAGAGAGAGAGTAAGAGAGTGCTCCTACCAGTTACCTGCAACTGCGTTGCAGAGCAGAAAAGAGGCACACTCTGCCCCCTGCCAACAGATTGGTGACCTAGGACCACAGACCGCATCCTTGTATTTCAGGAAGAACATCATGGCAAAGGGAAGACCAAACTAGTCCTATCCATTGTGGCTTGAAGCTCCCATGGAAGGAGCAGCCTTGGCCCAGTATACCTGAAGGAGCGTCTCCACCCCAATCGTTCAGCCCAGACACTGAGGTCCATCTCCAAGGGCCTTCTGGTGGTTCCCTCACTGCAAGAAGTGAGGTTACAGGGAACCAGGCAGAGGGCCTTCTTGGTAGTGGCGCTCGTCCTCTGGAACACCCTCCCATCAGATGTCAAGGAAATGAACAACTATCTGACTTTTAGAAGACATCTGAAGGCAGCCCTGTTCAGGGAAGATTTTAATGTCTGATGTTTTATTGCTTTATTATTATTATTATTATCATCATCATCATCATCATCATCATCAATTCTGTGGGAGCCTCCCAGAGTGGCTGGGAAAAGCCAGCCAGATGGGCGGGGTAAAAATAAAAAATTAGTAGTAGTAGTAGTAGTATAGCTGTTGTAAGGCTTGCTTTCCTCTCACCACCACTCCCCCCCTTTCTGTGAAGTATTAGAATCTGAACCTGGGCAAGAACTGTCTCAACTTTTAATATGTACAAAATGTAAGAAACTTTGGACAAAATTATTAAACCTCTTTTTTATTTAAAAAAAACTACTGCTACTACTTATTACTATTCTGCTAAATAAGTATTCATAATAGGTTGTATCCATTGTTAGTTCTATGTAGAGTAGACCCATTTAAATTAATGGGCATGACTAATATCAGCCAATGAATTTCAATGGATATATACTGCATAGGACTTAGTTGGAGTCGTCATGCCAAATAGAAAATCAAGTTGCTATAATTATATCCATTGTGCAATGAAACTGACAACTTTAGCTTTAGGTGTGACTTTAGCCTTGTGCAGATTACATATTCAGAGACAAGAAAAGTGTGCCCTCTGGCCTCCCCTCCAGCCTTCACATATTAATTCACCTTTGTGACCGAAACAAACTCAGTACAGTATGTAGACTCTGTACAGAAGGCTAAATAAACACAGGGAACTGGGATAATAGTACTGGTGGCACAACCCTGACCCTTCCTTTAGTTATTTTCTCTGGATATGTTGTCTGCACAAGGCTACTGAAGCTGCTGCTGCTGAAGCAAAACAGTGAAGAAGCTTCTAGGATCAACAAAAGCCATGGGATGCAGTTCAAGCAGGCTGAAAGGAACCGTGCTTCACACCTGCTGGAGTGGCACATATTTATTTAAATCTCTGTTTTACAACACCAGTCATGAAAATTCATAGAGGGGAAAACAATAAAAACAACATTCAGTAAAGCAAAAGAAATTACATCAATAAATCAGCAAAAGCAACAGTCCTAGTAAACAGCCACTAAAATAAGCACAACTACCCTGAAAGTAAATGGTGTTAAATATGAAAGGTCCTCTGAAAAGGGACAGCCTTCAACTGCCCCAAAAAGAGAGAGAGAGAGAGAGACTAAATGAATCTCCTTTGGAGGATAATTCTAGAGCAGGCATCCCCAAACTTCGGCCCTCCAGATGTTTTGGACTACAATTCCCATCTTCCCCGACCACTTGTCCTGTTAGCTAGGGATCATGTGAGTTGTAGGCCAAAACATCTGGAGGGCCACAGTTTGGGGATGCCTGTTCTAGAGCATTGAGGCTGATCCTTGTAGGCTCCCCATAAATTGTTGCTAAGTTGATCCCAGAGAACACAAAATGAAGAAGAAAAACAGGCCTGCTTCTTAATGAGGTTTTCACAGCCATCACCACTGCATGCTGACTCTAAATGTTTACATTGCTTTTATCAATCTGCAATGCCATGGGTATATCCTTGCAATTAGTATGAAACTAATCAGGGCCGTCTTAAGCGTATCTGGTGCCGTGGTGCGAAGATCCCTCTGGCACCCCCCCCCCGGCCCCGTTTTGCAGTGCGGCTGTCTGGCAGGCGCCGCGCACAGCGCAGCGGCTGTCTGGCAGCCCGGCACCCTGGCGCATTGCGCCACCCTGCCTTGCCTTAGAGCCGGCCCTGAAAGCCTAAGTTAAAATCCTCATCCCCGCCAAATTGCATGTTATATAGCGGATCTTGAGCTGCAGCCAAATATGGCTGGCCAATGCCACGTTCTTCACTTTTGCATTTCAGTGTAGGTTTGCTTACTTATACTGTTATTACATCATCTCAACATTAATTTACCAGCCTCTTGTCAGCGGTAGCCAACAACCTGGAGAACTAGGGCAGGCAATGCATGATGTGACAATGAGAAGACTTGGGGGTAAATGTTGGGTTCATTTGTCACTGTTTGCTGTAATATGCTCACTGAGGTGACTTGGGGCCCAACTCTACATCCCATGGTCATCAAGAAGTAAACGATACCTCTTAAGTGTTTTAAAAGTGGGTGAGAAGTAAATTGTTTAGTGTGAGTAATTGCACTTATCAATTGGTATTTCCCTAACTAACCTTTGCTTGTTTCTTCCTATACCCATATAGCCATTCTTTCTTCCTATTTTTGGCATGCTGCTAGTTGGCTTCTTTTTGTTGCTGTTTGCTTTGGGATTGCAAAAAAGCCTAAGATTCAGCAGCACAGGCTTTTCTCACATGCTTTCTTCCCAGATCCATTAACCACTCCCCCACCACAGTTTGACATAATAGGAAATCCAGCTGTGCAGGTGGGAAAGGAGGAAAGACAAAAGAACTCTGGGGAAATGAGCAGGAGAAGACATAGTTGTTAAGTCTCTCCCTTAATCAATAAATGTAAAGATGTAGCAATAATTTCCAGGTTGTAACTGACAACCCTAGTTACACTTTCTGAACTACAGCTAATTAGGTCTTGGTCCAATAAATCATTTAAAAACATACATTTTTGCACAATGTGTCTCTCTGTTTCATGTCCACATAGTAAATTATTATAGGTATGAAAATGTTACAGGCATTAACTTTGAAATACCTGTTTTCCAGCAATCCTACATGAATTCTATTTACTACCAAGAACAGCCATAACTTGAGCATTATCTCTTTAGAGAGACGTACAGCAAGAACCCTTCTGTGGGTGTTTAAAATCTAGTCTTTTTTAAACCTGTGAGATAATATGAATGCTGCATATGTGATAACATCCCCAGGCAGGCAGAAATAAGATAATAAAAAATATTTTTTTCTGTCTGGGTTCTGAATGCTGGCAGGTCATACTTTTGACTCAAAGCACATACGCTTCTGGAACTGAGCAAGACAGAGAGATAAAGGCAAAACGAACACACATCTCTGTCAAGCTGAAAAGACAAAACGTTCATAACAGAAGCCACTCTAAAACTATTTTGTTTCTGATGTATTAGTGGAAAAGGCATTAATACAATGCCTTTTCCACTTAAAAGATTTGCAATGTATTTTTTTTCTTTTAAAACCCTGTTATTAATAAATTGAAGTTGCTTATCAGACCATTTCTAACAGCTAGAAGAAAGTGAAATATTGAGAAAAGCCAGTTTAGCTGATAACCATATTTTATACTTTATTTTAAATCTGAAACTTCTTGGGGTTGAGAGCTGTTTTTCTGCCACCAAGTACTAAGTATAGATTTGGTGGTGGTGGTGTGTTGTTTTTTTTACCTTTACATTTCAAAATGATCTAATTTGGATACTGAAAATTGAATATTATATGAACTTGTGCAAGAGGGCTGTACAATATTTCTGCTGAGAAGTTCTGGGTGAAATGACTAGTGGGTTGAGAGTGGCAATTAATACCTCACAGTTGCGTTTGCTGTATCTTAACATAACCTAAGCCCAACTTATGTTGTCTGTTGGTCTTTTGGTCTAAAAAGCCCAATAGGGAATGCAATCCAGGCTGTTAGAGCATTTGGCAGGCTTCTGTGTGATATAAAAGTTAAAACAAAGATATATTTTTAGATGATCAATTCAGACTCACATCATAAAACTAGCACCTGCTATGCAAATTGTTCCCCTCGGGAGGTTGGCACTCTTATTTTCCTCTTCCATAGCCAGTCCTCATCTCAGCAACATTTCCCTCGCATTTTCAATTATAGAGCATGCCATAATAGTAATATCCATCCTTGATTATTCTTTGGCATCTATGGAGCCGCATTAGCAATCACATTGATGGATTAAGTGGAACACATGAATGAAGAAGCGGACAATATTAACTAATTGCAGTTGTTGAGTAGATGGGAAAGAGATGGATGTGGCGTGGTAGAACTCAATCGATCATCAGCTTGAAGGAACAAGTAGAAGGTTATGACCCCTCATGGTTGGACTTTTTGAAACAAAAGCAGTGTTGAACACCTCAGGGACTAAATGCCTATTTCAACTGGTTTCTAGTTTTAGGGCTCTTCCAGACAAGTTGCTCATTGAACATTCATTCTGATTTGGTTGCTTAGAGGTAATATGACATTGCTGTCATCCCACACTTTCCAGTTCATTTTCCTGTCACTTTTCTTACCACAGAAATGTTGTTTTATGCAAGAGGGCCAAATTTGCTTTAACTGCACAACTGAAATTTGCTGGCAGAGTACTGAATATCATCTACAAAATAGTATAGTCTGAAAGTAGCCTTAGACTATCTTTGGAAGTTAGCACTTTCACAGTATTTGTTTGAGCAAATAGCGACAAACATGTTGCTTAAAAAAAAAACCATTCAAAGCATGACACTGCTCAGTAACCATCTATCCAGGGCATTTCATGAGAGTAGAACAGGGGCAGGCAACCTCAGGCCCGTGGGCCAGATGCGGCCCAATCGCTTTCTCAATCAGGACCACGGACGGTCCAGGAATCGGCGTGTTTTTACATGAGTAGAATGTGTGCTTTTATTTAAAATGCATCTCTAGGTTATTTGTGGGGCATAGGACTTCGTTCATTTTTTCTTCTTCAAAATATAGCCCGGCGCACCGCATGGTCTGAGGGACGGTGGACCGGCCCACAGCTGAAAAGGTTGCTGACCCCTGGAGTAGAAGATGAACTTGAATGCCGCCTTTTGAAATGTAGCCATCACATGTTCAAGTTAATTAACAACTTAATAATCTGCAACCACAGCAACTAAAATTTATTTTTTAAAACAAACCCATAAGATGGAGTTGTTGATTTCTTCTAACAAGATTCTGTGCAGAAAAACATATGTGCAAGTTACACAAGGGGACTGTGTGTGGGTTGCACATATGGCGTGCAAACTCCCCCCCCCCCCAATAATGTGATCTGCTCCTGCTCCGATCTCAGGTCCCTGGTAGTCGCAGCTTTTTGTGCTTTTGCCTCCTAGCTATGATTATATGGCCTGATTTTTAAGATACTTACATTTTTGCAGGCATTCTGCCATGCAAAGATGTACTGTATATTCCTGCGTATAAGACTACTTTTTAACCCAGGAAAATCTTCTCAGAATTCGGGGGTCGTCTTATACGCCGGGTCGTATTTCTTATACAGCGAGTATATTCCAAACTCTATATTTTAACTGGGAAAGTTGAGGGTCTTCTTATACGCCGGAATATATGGTAGACATGTTGTAATATTTGGATAGCATCACTGTGAGCTTTACAAATTTGTACCCACCCGATTTCACAAATCATTTGCAGAAATTTTAATATACCTCACCCTTTTTGGTTCAATCCAGAGTATTTTACTATTCACCTGTCTTAATTATTGAGGAGTTAGTTTGTTAAGGAAAGTGAATGCATTCTAGAAGATTAACACTGTCATATACTGACAGAACTGGTTTTTGATACCAAGGCTTTGATTGCAGGCTTCTCTCTCTTTCTCTTTTTGGTTGGCCTTTTTATTTTATTTTTATTTTATGATATCGTGATGGGGTTGCTTCTGTAGATGCAAGGTTCCTAATAGTACTATTTATCACTGTGACAAAGGCTCAAGCAGAAGAAAGCTTTAACTGAAATGAAAGAATAGCATTTTTATTATGTTAGCAGCTGAATGTGATATTACAACAGAGTTTGAATTGTGCAGCAAATTGCAAACTGAGGCAAAATTGCTTTAAAGAGCATCTATATGTGTTTTCTAAACCATGATAAAGGCATTCGGTGATGTTTTAAAATGTTTTCCTTGTCTCGGCTAAACTGCTCTGATGTGCTTTCATATTAGGGCAAAGCAGTGGGATTGCTATTTCTTCCAAATGCTTGGGATAGAATTTATATATTGTTGTGAAATCTAGAATGCCAATATCACATGGAGCTAGTTCACACAGGATATTTACAGTCCCTCAATCATGGTTAAAGGGGTGGGCCATTAGACCTTGGGAGGCCCTCTGTCCTTACTAGAGCAAATTCCCTCCTAGCCTTACCCTTGATTAGGTGTAATGTTAGTCAGGGCTTGCTCTTAAGTAGGATTCAGTTTCATTTTTTCCCCTTTAATACAAAAACAAAGGGCTGGTTTGTTTGTTTTTACAAAAGGGTATAAGACATACAACTGGACGGGCATGTGGTAAAACAAGTTCGTAATTGAAAATACTTGAGAGTTACCTTTCAGTCCACTATGTCCTGGTCACCTTGAATTCAGAATATTGCATTGAATGCACGAACTATTCCAGTGGTGGTGTTGAGGTTCTGCTGTGCAAAGGATGGTGAGCGTATACCTTTAGTTTGAAGGTGCCCCAAAAACAAAGGAATTACCAAAACTATGTGTACATAATCCAGGTGTGCATATTAGGAATGAATTAATTGCAAGAGAGGACACAAACTATTTTTTGAGATCTTTGGTGCCCCATGAGTATAGGCTTTGTCTATATTCATCCTCAACAGATTATGACTACCTATCCCTGGCTTTTTTCTTGATAGCTCAACTTGCTCCTGGATTCAGCAACAAAGTCAACACCATCTTCTGTCACTTGGGTTAGAAAAAGCAACCAGCTGCATTAAAGAGGCTTCTAGATCATAACTTGCAAAATTTGTCAAGTCTGACATATTGAGGTTTTGTTTTTTTTTTTCACCACTGTACTTTAGTCTAGAACCTAAAAGAGATCATTGATTTGCTAGGTATTTAGCAACTTTGAATATTCCTAGGTAACAGAAGAACATTTCCATGTGGTGGTTCAGTGCTTTGCTATCAGCTGTTGTTGTTGTTGTTTAGTCGTTTAGTCGTGTGCGACTCCTCGTGACCCCATGGACCAGAGCACGCCAGGCACTCCTGTCTTGCACTGCCTCCCGCAGTTTGGTCAAACTCATGTTCGTAGCTTCAAGAACACTGTCCAACAATCTCATCCTCTGTCGTCCCCTTCTCCTAGTGGCCTCAATCTTTCCCAACATCAGGGTATTTTCCAAGGATTCTTCTCTTCTCATGAGGTGGCCAAAGTATTGGAGCCTCAGCCTCACGATCCGTCCTTCCAGTGAGCACTCAGGGCTGATTTCCTTCAGAATGGATAGGTTTGATCTTCTTGCAGTCCATGGGACTCTCAAGAGTCTCCTCCAGCACCATATCAGCATTTAGGGTCAATTTGCCAGGCTGCCCTTGGCACTCAAGAGTTTGTCCCTCGCAAAAACAGCTCAATTGAAACAATAGCTCATGTCCTCCTATACTGTAACAATTATTTAAAAGGCTTCTATCAGGAATGCCGGTTCTATTTTTAAGGTGTTTATATTTAATTTTTAGATATAAATATATTTTTAAACAGACATTTATATGGCACTTTGTTCACTGAATGCCCTTCGAATTTAATTTCATAAATCATGCAGTGGTTGACTTTTCTGACTTCTCTTGGGCAGGATTGGTAGCCAGCTTCAGAACAATGGTTTCAAATTCTGGGTATTGCTAAATTCTGCTTGGCACCAAGACATTGTGGAGATGTTTGTATGCTAAGAAGGGATACATCTTTATTTAGTTGACCATGATAATTTGATGGGCTGTAACATAGTAAATGTACAAAACTACTTAGAGGAATCTTAGTATTGTGCAACTGCAACAGATCAGAGGGTGGGCACAATGTCAGTGGACATTGGACTGCCAGGTGTCAAATTTTATTTTATCCATGGTGTTATTCACTCCTGTAGGCAATGGTTCTCATATCATTGGTGATTCAGGGCTAGCAGAGGCTTTCAATATAGACTCTAAAATCCAACAAGTTAAAAAATACCCTAGATCTGAAACCCCATAATATAACAGTTAAAGTACTGAAAAGAAGAAGTGAGAACATCAATGACACAGTCAGGAAAGCCATTCATTTTTGAAGTTTCAGATATCCAGAGTGGTACATTGCAGGCTTTTCAAGGCTTTAGAAATGTTCATAATCCAAAAATGGGCACATTGCAAAGCACAAGGAAATATGAACATTGTAATAGTCAAAGTCATAAGACTGACTTCAGCTGTGCATTGCCCCATTTAAAAATATTTCCTATGAGATTAAAAAATAGAATCAGTTTAACAATATATTCCTTAAAAAGCAGGCCACTGGAAACAGAAATATAATATCATAGTATTTAGCTCACTCACCAATTGAATGAGCTTCTCCGTACATACCAACTTTATTAATAAGCTAGTTGTCATCATTGAAGTGCTCACTGGAAGGACAGATCGTGAAGCTGAGGCTCCAATACTTTGGCCACCTCATGAGAAGAGAAGAATTCTTGGAAAAGACCTTGATGTTGGGAAAGATGGAGGGCACTAGGAGAAGGGGACGACAGAGGACGAGATGGTTGGACAGTTTTCTCGAAGCTATGAACATGAGTTTGACCAAACTGCGGGAGGCAGTGGAAGACAGGAGTGCCTGGCGTGCTATGGTCCATGGGGTCACGAAGAGTCGGACACGACTAAACGACTAAACAACAACAACAGTTGTAATCATTGGTTATAGTGAATGGGGTTTTATTGTTGTTACTTTTCATTTTGGAAGGATCCCTAAAATAGTTTAAAAGCATATGAAGCTACATTATACATTGTAAAGCTGTCCTCCTAGCTGAGTATTAAGAGCCCTGACTGGCAACAGCAGTCCAGGGAGTCAGGCAAGAGTCTTTTCTCACCCTACCTGATAATGTCAGAATTCAAATATGGTGCTTTCTGCATACATGTGATCTAAAAACATGTTAGGGAGGATGCTAGGCAAACAAAATACTCCACTTAAAATTGTAGTTCTCTGTGTGTAATCCTAGCTTCACTTTCCCAGTCAATATATCAATCTCTTATCTAAAACATATAAAATACATTCTGGATATCACTATTGTCCACATTTCTATGACTGTACCTTAAATTGTTGTTGCTGCTGGTGGTGGTGGTGCATTTTTGTTATTATGTGCTGTTTTTAATGCTATTCCTAGTTTTCATGTTTATGATTTATTTCTGTCTCCTATTGCTTTGCCAAAAATTATAAATTCACTCTTTAGTTGGCCCTGACATGTACTTAGGCAAAATTAGATCCAAAAGTATTACATGCACAAAATTTAGATTGTTTTTGGGCTTAGATTTGGTAGAGACTGTTTTAGTTGTCTTTCACATTCACACAGACCCCCGCCTTCTTTTCCAGCCTTCGGCAAAAGAAAGGAAACCTTCCCCAGAGACACTGGAATGGACCAGCTAATTTAGTAAAATGCAAGCCATGCCCTCTGATGCATGCCAGTGCGGTTTGTGGCTCCGATGGACATACTTACACAACCAAGGTAATGGCGAAAGCGTTTCTGTCATGATTCGGGCATTTGCAAAAGTACCATTTAGGAATGTGAGCTTTCAAACCCAAGCCATTTAATGAAACATGGAAGACTGTGAGTAAAGAAGGCTGTTACCCTGATGCTCCTCATGTAAACTGAGAGAGTGCCAGTAGTTCAAGAGAGTTCCTCTACACCCCAGACTGGAAAGTGAAAGCAGTTGAAGCATTTTTATGTCATGGTATTGTAAGATTGGCAGATTGGATGCCAAACTTCCTGCACAATGGAAATAATCTTGATATTGTGTTTAGAGTGTGCAGAAAAAAGCAGTAACAATTGATTGAAGACACCTGTTATGTGAATCTGTGGCTTTATGTTTCCCTATATTTCCTTTTCTTTATGGTGTAGCATAACACATTAAAATGAACGATGTGCACTGCATTTATATCACTCAATGCATGGTTGTTAGAGAGTAAAAACCTTGGTGGGAAGTGTAACATTTGACTTTATAGTGAAAATATAATTCACTTGGTGTGCTGCATAGGTCATATATATTCTGTACCAGTACACCAAAGCATAGCTAAAACACTAAAGGATTTCCACATCTGAGAGCAGATAATGCAGTCAGTGGATATTTTTAAATGGCCTGATTATTAACGCCTTAGGTGTTGATTTGGTAAAAAAAAAAATACCAATCACCTCCTTAGTCATGTTTAATTCAAGTGTTGACATCTCACTTTTTGAGTGGAATTAAGATTTTCATGTTTTGTTCTTTGCGGTGTACTATGTTGGATTACTCATTTATTCATACATTCATTGCTATAGACATATAATATACCCTATTCGCAAAGGTTTTGGTTGGATATGATACTTTATGATAACAAGTCTTCTGAAAACATAAACATACAGAAGAAAAGATAAAATGCATCAATATATACAATATAAAAAGGGCCCCAAAGAGCTGTAACTGTAGTGACCTAACTCACTTTAATGTATATTTAGCTCCTACATTGTATTAGTAAGTACCCAGGTGATAAAAATTGCATGATCCATGCACCAATGATTTATCATCTATATCAAGAGAGAGAAGTTTGCCTTCGATTGTGTAAAGGAGATGCCATAACAGAATCAAGTGGATGCAGTAGTTGAGGAGTGAGAAGAAATGGAGGTTAGAATGGATGTATAGTGATCTTGAGTGGTGGCATATAGGAAGGAAGACAAATTGCAGGAGGAGGATTGTTCCAGGCACAGGAAACAACAGGGTAGAAGGTATGGAGATAAACAAGGTGAGTGGAGGCAGAAAGGAAGGAGCATGAAGTTAAAAGGCCATAAAAAGAGAAATCTGATGCCAATTCAGTCATGCGTGTTGAGATCCTCATATGGGAACTGTACACAATTCTATGTGTTATTTTTATGATGTTAGCTGCTCTGAGCCCGGTCTTGGCTGGGGAGGGCAGGATACAAATATTATATGATGATGATGATGATGATGATGATTATTATTATTATTATTATTATTATTATCAATGAGAGAGAGAAGGGAGAATATGAATGTATTTGCTTCTGAATATTCTGAATTTGAATCAGGGCCAGAGAGGAGCAGAGCTGGGGGCGGCGGGGGGGGGAACCTTAGTTTTTGAATTAAATGCAAAACATGACAATTTGTGGAACATGACAAAGAGGCAGTGTGACAATTGTGGAGAAGTTGAGTTATCTATAGTGATTGTTGTTGTTTACTCGTTTAGTTGTGTCTGACTCTTCGTGACCCCATGGACCCCATGGACGCCAGGCACTCCTGTCTTCCACTGCCTCCCGCAGTTTGGTCAAAATCATGCTGGTAGCTTCAAGAACACTGTCCAACCATCTCGTCCTCTGTCGTCCCCCTCTCCTAGTGCCCTCAATCTTTCCCAACATCAGGGTCTTTTCCAGGGAGTCTTCTCTTCTCATGAGGTGGCCAAAGTATTGGAGCCTCAGCTTCATGATCTGTCCTTCCAGGGAGCACTCAGGGCTGATTTCCTTCAGAATGGATAGGTTTGATCTTCTTGCAGTCCATGGGACTCTCAAGAGTCTCCTCCAGCACCATAATTCAAAAGCATCAATTCTTCGGCAATCAGCCTTCTTTATGGTCCAGCTCTCACTTCCATACATCACTACTGGGAAAACCATAGCTTTAACTATACGGATCTTTGTAGGCAAGGTGATGTCTCTGCTTTTTAAGATGCTGTCTAGGTTTGTCATTGCTTTTCTCCCAAGAAGCAGGCGTCTTTTAATTTCATGACTGCTGTCACCATCTGCAGTCCATAGTGATAAGGCAGGCTAATTTTGCCAAGATATGCTCAATCAAGCACCAAATGGCAAGGTGTATATTGGGAAGTGTCATTGGCTGAGCTAGCACTTGGCTGTCTATATAGGTTAGATGGCAAGATAACATCTGTGAACTGTGTGCACATGTGTGAATGTTTCCAAAATATTAGAGAGTATTTAACAGGGAGTAATGTAAAGTACTACACTTGGCCAAATAAATAAATAAATGAAAGGCACAAATACAGGATGGGTGACACCTGGCTTGAGAGCAGTACATGTGAAAAAGATCTAGGAGTCTTGGTAGACCACAAACTTGACATGAGTCAACAGTGTGATGCAGCAGCTAAAAAAGCCAATGCAATTCTGGGCTGCATCAATAGGAGTATAGCATCTAGATCAAGGGAAGTATGTACCACTGTATTCTGCTCTGGTCAGACCTCACCTGGAGTACTGTGTCCAGTTCTGGGCACCACAGTTCAAGAAGGATACCGACAAGCTGGAACGTATCCAGAGGAGGGCAACCAAAATTGACAAAGGCCTGGAAACAATGCCTTATGAGGAAATGCTTTTTGTAATTTTCTTTCAAGAGCTAATAAATATTATTTTGATCCACTCTTGCAGGGCCCCTAAAAGGCGTGGAGCCCATAGGCCATAGCCTACTCTGCCTATTTGGTAATCTGGCAATGAATATCCCCAGCCAAAAGTATGTCCAGTATAAGGACTGGAAAATGTATTTTCCAGCAAACCAGCAGAGTTTCTGTCTGTCTGGGGAGGCTGTACTGAGCTCAATGGACCATTGGTGTGAGTAAGACAGCTCCATTTGAACCAGCACTTGCTTTCATACGGCACTTATGTATGCACCAACTAGATTCTCTGTTACTGATTCCTTTAAGTCTTCTTTCAGAAATACATTTCCATTCTCTTGTGATTATCTTGCTCTTCCATGCTCTTCTTAGCCACTTAGAATATGCTCAGATATAACAAAATGGGATTGACTTGATAAATCCATGGTAAATGCCTTTTATTGTATATTCAGTCAATCTGTTCCACTGGCTTATCATGCCTTTACTGCATGATTTAGGCTGAGCCCCAGATCTTTCAGAAGCCCCTTTGATTATTTATCACTACATCCAAATACTTTTTTGATCCAGAGCCATTGATATTGTTAGTTCACTAACCTTCTCTGGCTCAGTTTTGATTCTGCTCATTATAATGAAGACATCTAATGCCTCCTGCTGTTGCCTATAGCTGTCTGGGAAAGGCAGGCTCTTCCACCCCTCATTCCACTTTGAAAGAGATCTAGGTAAGATCAGTGTGTGGATGGCATCTGACCCATTGGCATAATTTCCTCCTTACCTCCTATATTAGGTGCATAGACTTGACACGGTACATGTGCAATTATACCCAGCATGCTTGCAAGGTAGAGATTTCACAGGGTATAGATTTTTCATGTACCTTGTACATGTTGTTGTTGTTTAGTCGTTTAGTCATGTCTGACTCTTCGTGACCCCATGGACCAGAGCACGCCAGGCACTCCTGTCTTCCACTGCCTTCCGTAGTTTGGTCAGACTCATGTTCGTAGCTTCGAGAACACTGTCCAACCATCTCATCCTCTGTCGTCCCCTTCTCCTTGTGCCCTCAATCTTTCCCAACATCAGGGTCTTTTCCAGGGAGTCTTCTCTTCTCATGAGGTGGCCAAAGTATTGGAGGCTCAGCTTCAGGATCTGTCCTTCCAGTGAGCACTCAGGGCTGATTTCCTTCAGAATGGATAGGTTTGATCTTCTTACAGTCCATGGGACTCTCAAGAGTCTCCTCCAGCACCATAATTCAAAAGCATCAATTCTTCAGCGATCAGCCTACTTTATGGTCCAGCTCTCGCTTCCATACATCACTACTGGGAAAACCATAGCTTTAACTATACTGACCTTTGTCGGCAAGGTGATATCTCTGCTTTTTAAGATGCTGTCTAGGTTTGTCATTGCTTTTCTCCCAAGAAGCAAGCGTCTTTTGATTTTGTGACTGCTGTCACCATCTGCAGTGATCATGGAACCCAAAAAAGTAAAATCTCTTGTAAAATCACTTGTACATACATATGCTCTATTTGAAGAAACATGCGGAAGGTGGGGTCAAGAAGCAATAATAATTAATAATTAATTAGTGATTGATGATTGGTGATTAGTAATACCACCACACCCATCTGATTTGGTTGCCCCAGCTATCTCCCAACTCCCCACATATTCATTCTACTGCATTTTTATCTGTACAGGACTTAAGTCTTTTGATAATGTGTGCTATAATTCCCATTTCAGTGGTTTGTGGTCCCCACAAGGATTGAAAGGAAACTTATTTTGACACCAGTTTCTGGAAAACGCAGCATGGATGACTCTGTTTATTTTTCCCCCAGTAGTGTACTATACCCCTTCCCATATGCTGAGCAATTATAGTTTTGTTAGCTTTCATTTTAATCAAGTCCAGAATTCTTCTGCTATTGTTATTTTTCCCTCCTTCTGTTGCATGTTTATAGCAGGTTTGCTTGAAAATTTGGATTGAAGTTTCTGCAAGTGACTGTAATAATGAATAGCAATTTCTCAATGGATATGTCAATCACAGCTACCAAACGCAGAGTGCTTTTGACCTTTATACTACAAGGAAGTGGTCCATTGCCAGAGTGCTTTCTTGTAATAGTACTTGGTTGCAAATGATGCAAAACAAATGTGTATCAAGTTTCACAGCTTGACTTGGGTAACATTAAAAAATCTCTGTCTCCAGTTTGTTGTTTCTTTCAATATAAACTTTTCATCACTCACCCAAAATAGGTACTGGTAGTATTTTTGTGCAGTACTTCTCTTGAAACCAGTTCTTTCACATTATGTTTATTAGTAAATCGTAACAAAATCTTAGATTCTCAAAAAAATTGAGATAAAAGTCAGTATAGAATAGGAAAATTGATAAGAAATAATAATGCATACAAAAGATTTCACGGTTTGCTTGTTCGAAGATTTCTAAACCACCTCTCAGGGTGCATTGCCCTCACAAGGCACTGTACAACATTCTGTCACAAAAATATATTATATAAAACCATCTGAATAAAGCCATGTTTCAGCCGTGTTGTTTAAAACATGATACTACTTAAAAACCAAGTGACAGCTCAGCAGTATAAGGCAAGGGTTTATGTTCAGGCAAGCCGAACAAAGCAAGGAATAGTAGGGCAAGGCTATTCACTGGCACCCTGGTGCCAAGATTCTACCTGATCCAGAACGCAGAAAGACTTCTTCTGAAGAAGAGACTTGGGACTATGCAGAGAAGTCAAGTACTCCTGAGAATCTGGAGGACCCTGCAATTGCCCCTAGGCAACCTGAAGTGCCTCAAATCATTGATGTTTCACTTGGGGTTTGCATAATCCCTACATCCACATGTTGCAGCCTGTCTTGATCCCCAATTCTTCTCATATTCCACTGCATTTCTATGGTACAATTTATAAATTTTGTAAATATGCAGATATATGGGGATGAGAATGTTATATCTACCACCACCTCAAGTAGGAGGGGAATCTTTTGAAGCAGAACACCTGCTTACATTCATAGAGGCTTCCTGCACATTCTAAAACCCAGTTTTCCAGTGTTCTAAATGTGTGTGGAGCCTTCATATGAACAGCAGGTTCTCTGCATCACAAAATGACCCTCCAACTCATGAAGAGTGATCCAAAGAGTGACAGAGAGGTGGAGCATGTCCCCATGTTGTTTACTGAACTCAGTCAAAGGATGTCTGAAGGGTGCACATGTGTCTCAGAGATTCTGTGCAATGGACAAACCCCAGCACTCTCCCCAGACTCAGAGCGGCAGCAGAGGCTGATGAATTGTCCCTTACTTCATACTGAATTTCAGAGACACAGTGGAATGTAAGGCCAGTCCCATGATCCTACCCCATAGGGCAGGGCAGGGTTCTTGCAACCACAACATCTTGATTAGCAACCAATGATCTCTGTACGTACATTTTGTTCATTGCACAGATTTTCCATTTTCTGGGTGCATAATTTGATCCTTTTAGCTATGTGAAAACCTTAGTACGCCATAGAAATCAACCTCTACCCTTTGCTGTTTGAAAATTTCTGTGTTTGCAATGAGTAAATGGTACATCAGGGCCATTCTCTAAGGAGAAATGTAAAACGGACAAATGTAATGCAGGATTTACTCCCCCCCCCCCCCGCCCCAAACTCTAATGTTACCCACATGGTTCTCAGCAGTGCCTTCTTTTATGGGCTTGGCATTTATTTCAGCTGTTTGACTTCACACACGGTTTCATTTCCCATGCAGTCTAAATTGTTTCAAGCAACTGCTGTGAAACTAAAGGTCAAGATTTAATGTCCTAGCAAATAAAATGTTGATGATTGTAAGTAATTATCAGGAAATTCTAATGCCTACCCAATATTTCAGGGAATGTTCTAGGCTTCAGCGAGCAAATGCTTTAATGAGCTTTACAAAATTCAGAACTGCAAAAGTGGCATTTATGGATTATCATTGTTTTGAAATGTAACATAGAAGACACAATGCATCTGACATAATAGAGATAACACTGTCGTATCATATAGCTTCCATGTGTATCTAGAGTGGAGAAAATTAGTTGTCCTCCAGAGGCCAAACTTATCAGAAGAGCTAAGGATTTGTGTCCCTATCTTGGAACATGATTTTCAGAATCCCCTTTGATGTCTATTTGTTAGTCCCCCACACCCCGGGAATATTATGTCAGAATGCACAAATATCCACAAATATAAAGGATTTATCCAAAACAAAGTTAACACAAACAAAAATCAGAAGAAGACACCATGGGAACTGCCCGCATCATGCATCTCGAGGGTACGATTTCAGCATTACATATATTGCATTTATCTGAACTAGTCAATTATTTCCCATAAAGGTGCTGTAAAATCCAGTATACCCAAAACATCATTTTTTGTGTGGAATCAGCCTCAGTTTTAAATCTAAGCACTACTTATTCTTCAAAGGACAATAAAACTGTATGGTCCTTTTAAACTGGAATGCCAGTACATTACATGATGGAGTGGGTTTATGATAACCAAAGCCACTGTCAGATGATTATCAGCTCTTTGGTTGTTTTGGCTGTCCACAGCAGGGCAACCTTTTATAATAAATGGCCACAGTGTTTCTATTTTCAAGCGCTCCCATGGCTCCTACTGTGCTGTCAAAATTATTGCACAGACTGCAATCACACAACAAGCCACCACAGAGACTCTTTCCAGTCTCAGCAAAGGTTGAATCTCACCAGCTGCAGTTCTGTTGAAATTTGTTGGCCAGAGGGGACAATGATATTTGTGAATTACTGTGTTCGTCCTTGTTCAAACACATAGTACCTGGGCAGCTGCATGTAACCCAATTGTCAATAATGACGGCTGCATCCCAGCACATTCCCATTCGTCATTCTCTGGTAATGATGGATGGTGATATTGCTACCATATTTTGTTGCTGTTGGTTGTTGCAGATTAACACCAGTAATAACATTTTGGCTTGCGGTTCACTCACTGGCAATCCAGCTTTTGTATCTGAAAATTGGATTTTGGATGCTTTCTGTCATGAAGCTGTAGAGCACACGGGTTGAGTACATAATAGCAAAACAAAACAAAATTCTGATGCCAGATACTGACTTTATTTCGTACAATAATTATTATTTCAGAACATTTATGATAATTTTATAGAATTCTCCATATTGAAAGTCTGGCATAAGTGTTAATTACAGTCTCATATAAATAACCAAAATCTGGACCTTGATATGCTACTCACAATAACAGTAGCAAGTCCTCCAAACCATTGGTGGCGCCAGAGGGGGCGGAAATGATGGCTGCTCCCTGTGGTTATTTGAAGAACACTCACATTTCACATATAAATTATAACTGGATCATAAACTTGAAATTAAAAATAAGGCTGCTATTCTAAGCATGCTAAATCCATCTAAGTCAACAAGGCATATTTCACATTGGGGCAAAGTTCCATTCAGTTTCCTTTTCACACACACACCCCTTTCTGGGGCCACCATTCTCAATACCACAGTGTGGATTTCCAGTTCATTTGGATAATAAGGCACTGAGACTCTGCACTGAATGGAAACAATGTCTATTAATGATAATGGCAGTAAAATGGAATTGCCAACTCAATATAGCATTTGCCTGGAACAGCAGGAGATCCAGGGAAAGAGAATTTAGCATACATTCCTGCTGTGTATTGTATGATTCTCAAATCACATCCCATGATGCACGAGCTGGCAGTGTTCTAAATTCTATAGGAGGGGGAATTAAGAACTGCAAAGTATTCCTGGATTATCTCCATTTCCTGGACTCTGTGACAATATTGGGTGTACATCTTGGGTATAGCCTCTTTACTAAATTAATTTCAAGTCGTTTTTATAGTTAAATGGCACATTGTGGTTGTAGAGTTCCCTTTAAAGAAGGTAATCTAAAAGATAAAAAATGTAACACAATGGAATTTGTATTTTGTAGCTCTTTCCAAGCTACAACTTCTCCAGCACCCTTAAAAACTTATGGCCATTCTTTAAAGAACACAATGCCCTTTCCTCAACAACAACAACAACAACAACAACATAAACATCTGTTGGCAGCAGTTCTATTCCTTTAGTGGAACCTACCCACCTATATCTGATATCACATTCAAAATTCATATTCTTGTACTTCTAAACAGACAGTGCACTAATTGACAATTTGAAGATACCCAGGATCATATTCCTATACATCTTTGAATTGTCAAGTTCTCAGTACACTGAAATCATAATTAAATTAATTAGACATTGGGGAAAGGTTGGACGGCTTATTACTTCTCAGCTTGACCTTGAACATATTTTTCGTGGAAACGAAGATCTGGGCAAATGACATTAAAACTAGTGATGGTGAGCATATGGAGGGTGAGATCGGGGCTGTGCCTTCTGGCCCTTCTCCTAGTCTCATGGTGTGGATCATCTTTATGGACCCAATACACAAGTTGTATCCTGTCACCTGCCCAGGGCTGATGCTTCAATGGAACTTGTTTTTTTAGGATCAAAGCCTTTCCCTGCTTGTTGAAAGAATCATAAACCATACAACTTATGTTCAGGTAGAACTTTATCTTGTTCTCTGGCATCACAGCAAGTACCAATTCATAGCATTTCCATCATACTCTTCACAAATGAATTATGCCAGCAAATATTTCCAGGCCTCTAAAAGAAATCTGTAAGCAAATTAGTTAGCACTTTTTCCTGAGCAACACATTAAGCAGAATAACTGCGTAGCTGCCACTTTTACAGGATGTGTAATTAAGCTAGTTAATAAAGCAATTACCTGAACATGACGATGACTGTTCTTCACTAATCAGAAAATGAAAATAAGGGTAATCTTAAATTACCAAATACTTCCTCAGTGACTAACAGCCCTTTCAGTGATTGGAAGGTACATATAGGTATAATTATTGCGCCTCCAAGTATGTACATTGTTGTTTGGCAAATTTAATTAAATGATTGTAAACAAATTAATCCAATTATCAAGCCTCTTGTTTGAAAAGAGGAACAAAAAATGCCTACTGTTGTCATAGCACTCACTGATTTGGCAAGAAAAAATTCAGGCAAGCAGTGTTTCCAGAAATTTGGGAGGGGAGAAGATGCAGTAGTTGATGCCTTAGTGCCAGTGAATTTGAATTTCATGCCTTAGTGCCAGTGAATTTGAATTTCTCTTTGCTTTATTGTATTCACCGTGATCTCTACACTGTCACTATTTTGTGAGAGGGATTTAGTCACATACCAGACATTTAGGTTTTCACAGTTAAGTTGCTTAGAGCAGGCTTCCTCAACCTCGGCCCTCCAGATGTTTTGAGACTACAATTCCCATCAGCCCTGACCACTGGTCCTGCTAGCTAAGGTTCATAGGAGTTGTAGGCCAAAAGCATCTGGAGAGCCGAGTTTGAGGAAGCCTGTCTTAGAGTGTTACTGGTGTTCTGGCACATCAAATCCACTTTTAAAAAAAAGACTTTTTGTGGTAAAGAAAGCGACAGGAAATGCACTAAAAAGTGTGGAATAACTATTGATGGATGAGAAGTCATATAACCTCCAAGCAAACAGATCAGGTGGAATGTTCAGTAAACAGGTTATCAGGACAAGCTATGCATCTACATATGTGACTCACTGGAGAACCTGCTTAGTCCCTGATACACATTAATGGCCAGAAGCAAAGGAAGATTGTGCTCCTATATTTTTAATGGCATGCAGAAGAGGGGAATTCCAGTAGTTGCAGCTTCGCTCACCCCAGGGGTGGATTTAGGGCTGTATGAACAGTGCTCATGCACTGGGCGCTGTCTCAAAGCCAGATAAGTGACTCACTGGGCTTTGGGGAGGAGGTGTGAGGCTCTCACAGGGTCCTAGAGTCCTCCCCTCCTTCCAAAAGCCAAGTTAGTGCTTTCCTGCCTTTGGGAAGGCAGCCCGAGGTTGGGGGGGGGAGTGCACCAGTGCTTACCCAACATGGCAGATGCATTTAATACCTGTGGGAGTTTAGTGTTCGACAACTATTTGTATCTCTTTACAACAGCCAAGTAAAGCTGCTTCTGGGTAGACTGTACTATACTATATCACCCAGTTTAGCTAATGGGGCCTCCTGCTGCCATCACATTTCTGTTCTCATCCTGGTGCAAAGTTCTCAATCCGAGGTACTACTTCCGGGTTAGCGGAGTTTGTAGCCCAAAGTATTTGTAACCCGAACCATTTTTAACCCGAGGTACCACTGTATTTATTAATTATAACAGAAGATCTGCAACCTGATTAGCCAAATTCAGAAAGCATGGGCAGGTGAGGTTCTGTGGAAATCTGGTAGGTGTCCTGCTCTGGTACCAAAACACACAAGCAGGAGCTCTTACTTATAAGGAAAGAAGGAATATTTACTCAGGCAGGTAACAGTGCAGCTGAGCAGCAGACACATTGCTGTGGAATCATGGTTTAGGACAGTGATGGGCAACCTTTTGAACTTGGTAGGAGCTCAGGAGCAGGGCAAGAAGTTTTGAACTGGAAGGAAATGACAAAAACATCCCAAGAAGTTTCCACACTCCATCTGCCAAGCTTTTAATGATGAGTGCTCACTCACCTTGTGCGAATGTCAGGATTGCAAAGATGTACACATGCTCATAAACTTCAACCTTTACTGGCTGGAGGAACACAACGGTACATAAGTTAGTTGCAACCCACCACCAATGTGGATGGGGAAAACCAAACTCACTCCCTAATAAGTGACATGTGACCAAAGGTGCAGTCAGTCAGTTTCAATTTCAGATTAAAAACATCAAAGAGCAACTGTACCACTATAGAAGAAGTACAGAAAGGCCCTGAGTCTTCCTAAGTCCCTCAACGACACCAAGCTTTTTCCCTAAACATGAAGTGCCTGCCTTTTTATTCTCTCCACTCAGAACCCCCTATCTAATCACAAGGTTCTTGGAATTCTGATATCTTATGGGACTATAACTAAAGACCAATAAGTTTAAATGGAATGGCCACTAAATGATCTATCACACTTTGCCCTTTTTAGTTTCTACTGACCTCTATCAAAATTGGGTTCCACAACTGTTCTAATGGAAAATCTGAAAAGATTCAGTATCCTCTTTAGTAATTTTATCAGCCTAGCTGTTTCTTGCCAAACTGGCAACTGAAGAACCCCTATACTGTACAACATTTATTCAGGTAACTTATATGCTAACCAGATTTTATAACATAATACAGTGGTACCTCGACTTACGAATGACTTGACAACCGAATTTTACGACTTACAAATGGGGCTAATGGCCGCACGCTTACAAATGTCTCGACATCCGAAAGGAAACCGCGGCGGTTTTAGATAGGGATTTTTCGACTTACGGATTTTTCAGTTTCCAATGCATTCCTATGGGAAATCGCGTTTCCAATGGCATTTTTCGACTTACGAATTTTTCGACCTACGAAGGTGCCTTCAGAACGGATTAAATTCGTAAGTCGAGGCACCACTGTATTGTAACATTGACCTTTCTGCTCAAAATGTCACAGCATTCCACCTCACTAGCACAGGGAATAAAATTTCCAGTTTAATGTCTATTCCTGATGGATCTTCACAGTGGGTTTATGGGGGATCTATTAGATCTAAGAGTCCATGAAAGTAAGCGGAACTTCATTATCTTAAAATATCCCAAATATAAGACCATTTGCCAGTTCAAATGTTTATTGTTCATAACAGACCTGCTTTATTTCCTTTTTGCACGCTTAGTATTTGTTTGCTATAGTATGGAATAAAGATGTAAATTGCCCTTTTCTGAGGTCCCAGGTGTCCTTCTGATTTTGTTCTTGTTAAGATTGCCATTAAGGTTGAAATTGCCCAATATTTGAGATCAAGCTTGATCAAGGTAGCTGAAACTAAAGAGGAATCTCACTGGGATGATTAAGTCATGCTAGGCTTCCTTCTGTCAACTCTAGTTGTTCCTGTCTTAATGTAATAATCTAGTGTATGCTTCACATGTCATCCCCCTTCTCTTCAGCTTTCCTGGGCAGCCAACTCACAAAGATCAAAGACAGAGCACACTATTAATCCATTGAAAGATGGTTGAGGAAGTGCTGACACAGGCAATAATAAACTATGCATTGCAACGTTTGACACTGTAAACAAACACCACCATCATCAGTGTAGCTGCTATAGCTTCCAAATAAATCTTGCAGCATTCCTTCAGGCTGTTTTTCACATCTGTATTATCCTGCTTATGTAGCATAATGAGTGTAATGGCACTCAGTAACCCACATTCTCATTTGAATTGGACCAAATTATTGCTTTTGTTGTAAATGGAGCAGCTCCAGCCCCCTTTAGCATCTCACCAGTTTTTACCAGAAGCACGGAGAAGACAAGTTCTTTTTCAAGTTCTCCTGGAGAGAAGTGCCAGCCTCTCATAGCTGCCAAGTTATCCCTTTTTTACAGGGATTTTCCCTTATGCTGAATAGGCTTCCTCGTGAGAAAAGGGAAAACTTGGCAGCTATGCAGCCTCTCCCATGGCCATAGCTGCCAGTTTTCGCTTTTCTCGCGAGGAAGCCTATTCAGCATAAGGGGAAATCCCTGTAAAAAAGGGATAACTTGGCAGCTATGCCCATGGCTACCAAACTGAGACCCAATAAGAGGCAGCTAACAGTGACCCAAATGAGGTCCTTTTCACCTGGCTTTTGAGTAATTGCTAAAATTTGGAAGGATTTTCACCCAAGGAACCAGTAAGATTCAGTGACATTCTTCCAATGTGTTTTCAGAAATTTAAAGTAGCTCACTTTCTCCCTCAGATACTCAGCTTAGATGCGCAAAATTCAGCAAATCCCACAGCCAACTACAATAATGGAACTCTTCCCTATTTCCAGATATATATTTTAAACAAAAACTGATATTTTTGAAAAGCAGAAACATTGTTAGAGATGTCTGTGCTTTGTTTGGCATTTAGTAAGTGTTTCATTTTATATGCTGAAGAGGGTCTCCCTACTCTCACACTCAACATGCTGTCTTTGGCAATGGAATTTCTGTTCTCTGTTGTGACTTATGATCCAAATAGTAAAAATTGACTGAGTGCAGACTTTCCCAGACATTTAGCATGATCTACAAAAAGAATTCCACGTACAGAAGCAGGCTTCTTCTTATGCATCTCTTCCTAACTCAGAATGGTTTTAAATAATATGTTATTCAAATTATTGGAATACACATCTAAGTGTGAATGCCATCTATTCACATTTGCACTGCTTTTACTCGAGTGCACAATTCAATGCTTATCCCCATCATGGCAAAACTAGTTGTGTGTAAAATACCAATACTAAAGAGTGACTAGAGCAGATCAGGTGATCAACCTTTTTATTAAAAATAAAAAGTACGGAGCAAAATAAAAAAAATTACTTCAGTAGCACCTTAAAGACCAACTAAGTTTATATTTTGGTATGAGCTTTCGTGTGCATGCACACTTCTTCAGATACACTTCTTCAGATACACTTCTTCAGATACACTTCTTCATGCACACGAAAGCTCATACCAAAATATAAACTTAGTTGGTCTTTAAGGTGCTACTGAAGGAATTTTTTTATTTTGCTTCGACTCAGACCAACACGGCTACCTACCTGTAACAAAAAGTACGGAGTTATCTAAATTCAGCATCTCCAGCCCCTTTGTATATGCACCTGGGGCTGATAAATTCAGGAGTTAATATGTGGCTAAGGAGGAAGGCACTAGGAGAAGGGGACGACAGAGGACGAGATGGTTGGACAGTGTTCTCGAAGCTACAAACATGAGTTTGACCAAACTGTGGGAGGCAGTGGGAGACAGGAGTGCATGGCATGCTATGGTCCATGGGGTCACGAAGAGTCGGACATGACTAAACGACTAAACAACAACAACAACAAGGAGGAAGGGAAATGGTGGGGAAACGATGGACTAGCCAATATGGGAAATTGATTAGTAGAGAGCCAATACAGTTCCTATTGGCTAGCAGAGAGCAAAGCTAGACACCTACAAAAACAAGAGATACTGTGGAAATTTTGAAATTTGTGTATTTTAATTGCAAAATTGAACAAAGCCAGAGTCTGGAGATGATTCTAAACCTAAATCTAGGTCCTTTATCTGTTCATATATTGAACCCTGGCAGTAACTTGTCACATGATAGTTAAAGAGGAAAAGGTGCCTTACGGCCAGTCCTTAGATGAGCCATTCATTTTAGTGCTGCCAGAGAGCCCTTGTCCAGATGATGTGTGTAGAAGTCTGGTTTTGTCTGCCATCTCAGTGTCTTCATAAAAAATCTGAAACACTGGAGCAATCTATTTAAAGAAAAACAAAGTTTTTGGAGCTATAGCAGCTACTCTATTTAGTAGAGAGTTTTGACCAATCCATCATCAAGCAGGAGAGCTGTGATCTTTGCCTTCCCTCTGCGCATTTCCTACTATGTCATCCTGCAAGGATTGACAATATTATTAATGTATCATTATTTCATGCCTTGAGTATGGCTGTTGAAATAGTTTTCCTCTGGAGGGAAAAAGGATCCCTTCTGTCAAGAAGTGTTTCTAGAGCTTAGCAGATAGCATTTCAGTGTCTTGCTGTACACATGACTAGCATTCTTCCATAGCTCTTCCTATGCTATCTCATCCCCCAACTACTTGATTCCACATTTTTCCATTCTCTCCTCTCCAGTATCCTCTTCCACTCTCAACATTGCCAAAATATGAACCCTATCAAACTTGTTAACATCACAAATAAAAATTGTATTTACGCATTATTTATTTACCGTATTTATTCATTCATTCATTCATTCATTACTGTATCTATACCCCCACCTTTCCTACAAGATGCTCAAAGTGGAGTAAATAGTTCTCCTCATTTGATCCTCACAACAACCCTGTGGGGTAGGCTAGGTGACTGAGAGAATGACTAGCCCAGTGAGCTTCATGAATGATATTATCCACAGAGGCAGCCATTAATCAAATAGGTATATCATAAGACAGGCATAGGCAAACTCTGGCCCTCCAAATGTTTGGGACTACAAGTCCCATCATCCCTGACTACTGGTCCTGTTAACTAGGGATGATAGGAATTGTAGTCCCAAACATCAGGAGGGCCAGAGTTTGCCTATGCCTGTCATAAGACACCGAGCTAATTGCACCCTAATATTTAATCATTGCCACTGATTAAATTCTAGTGAGTTCTGGCTGGGGGGAAAGTCATGGGTTTTCCATGAAAGACCCATGTGTGGCATAACCAGATTTGGTTGCAGTTTGAAGTTACATTTTCCAGCTGTTCATTTTGGACAGCCCAAGAGACCTAAGAGATCCCCTAATAGAAATTGCTTGCTGGAAGTTTGAAATTACGATCAATTCAAATCCCCTCTGTGAGCCTATGTTTTCTCCACTTTGTTTTGATGCTATAGCCTGTTTTCACGGCTCCTGCTGTATCACTGAATGAGTAGATATGTTGACAAAGTCATGCATGCATAAATGCACCCAGCATTGACATCATCAAATTCAAAATGTTGGATTGATGGACCAATATATCTGCAAAGCATTATATTGGAATTGTGGTCTTGTCTGACAGTTTCCCTTTAATTATTTGAGTTCCACCATCAAACTTTATGTAGCAACATGGGTTAAATTATAATGACAGCATGTCTGTCAGCAATGTGGAATGTACATAACCTTTTCCTAACCTTGTCTAACACATTATTTTCATGTTTTTTTCCTGTTTTTTTTCCCTTTTTTGTGTTAATGTTGCATAGACAAAACAATTTATAGATTTTTTTCCCCCTATGGTGTTAAGGAATAGGTTTCTTACAGTTAGTTTTTCTTGTGTGGTTAAGATGTTTTGTCAGTTTATTGATCCCTACTTTTTATTCATAAACCTTTTATTTTCAGAGACAAGTACTTTTTCACAGTTGCCTGGTTTTAATTGTAATCAGGAAGCCACAGTATTTTGAAGATAGTTTTTCTAGTAAATTGCAAGCCATCATCTTTTAGTATTGAATTAAATATTAGAGGACTGTAATGCAAAAGGAATACCCATATATATTTTATGTGCAGTAACTTATTGCTCTGCTTGCTGTGCATGCATTTTAGTATTGTAACTGCCTATTGTAACTTTGGACATCACAGATATGGAATTGAGAACTTCCACAGGGCTAGAGAGGATCTCTGCCATCATTAGAGACCTCCTACCCTGTTGCAAATGAAAAAATCCCCAAACCAACACTAGCCAAGGATTGTACATCGCTGGCAGTAGAGAACAGCTCATATGCACAGCCCTTCATCAGAGAGGGCTGGAAGTTTGGATGTCTGAATAGAAGTAAATGAAACTTGGGCACACTTTTGGCACCCGTAGGCTTTCTCTCACCTGACAATGCCATGGATTCATTGAGCAATGGACTCTGATGCACCTGAGTGTCCCCTTGCCAGTTGGGAGAACTCTGTTCCCATCCTCAGCAGCCCTGCTAGTTCATTGTGGATACCTACTGACATCTTTAATATATGCCTGTTCTGTCTCGTTAGCATCATATCCATGGGCAATGCTATTTTTCTAGGAAAAGAGGTGCCAGAACTCACCATGAATGCCTCCCTTGTTCTCTCAGAATGGCAATGGCATCCACTGGAGAGGTGCTGGATCTGAGCTTCAGTGAACTCTTGCTGAAAAAGTCATGTCCCTGGGTAGCAAAGAAATGGTCATTAGGAAGAGACTTTGCATGGAAGCAGACTTGATCCTCACTGGATGCTTAAGTAAAAATGGCTGTAATTTTTACACAGGGTTGAATCAAATGGTGTCCTATTCAGAGAAGACTCATTGAAATTTATAAATATGACTAACATTTCCCACCTTCTACAATATCCTTTTTGAGGGGAGACAATCAGAACAGCACACAGTATCAGTGGTGGACTTTGCACCTTAACATTTCAGCAATGCGCTCTGCAGCACTTAAATGTGGTGACAACCCCACACACACCTCACCTCTCACCTTCCATTGCTCATCATTGTCTCAGTATCCCCTGCAGCACCATCTCAGCTCAGCTCCCAGTGTGAGCAAAAACCGGTCATGCTCCCTTCAATCCGCCTCTGAAAGTATTCCAAATTTAGTCTCACTATGGATTTGCATAACATCATTGTGATACCAGCAGTTTTGTTTTCAATCCTGTTCCTAATGATCCCTAACATGGAATTTGCCACAGCTGTTGCACACTGGGTCAACATCTTCACCTAGCTATCCATCACAGTGTTAGGTCTCTTCCCTGGATCCTATTAGCATATATGTGAAGTTTGGGATTTTGGGTGCCTTTGTGCATCATTTTGCATGCTTACATTGAATTGCATTTGCCATTTTAGTGCTCATTCACGCAGTTTGGGGAGATCCTTTTGGAGCTCTTCACAATCACTTTTTGTTTGTTTGTTTTCCACCCTGAACAATGCGGTGTTAGCAACAAACGTGGCCATCTTTCTGCTCACTTGTAACACCTGGTTATTTAGGAACAAGTTAAAAAGCACAGGTCTTAATACTGATCCTTGTTACCTCCCTCCATTGTGAGAAATATTCCTCCTGCACAGTAGGAATAAGCAGTCATCCATCATTTTGTCAGACGGAACCATCCTCCCTCTCCTCCCCCCTTTTGGAGGTTTTCCTGACCTCCCCAGAAACAATTGTGGGGTGTGGGAGGGAAGGGATGAAGGCCCCATTAGTGGTAGTCCTTGCACTGACTTCCACAAGTAGGGCTCAGTGGTTGAATTCTGCCCTCTGAGTTCAGTTATTGAACTAGTTACTGATCTATAAGAGACCTGCCTTCTTATCTGCTAAGCTGATGAGTCTTTTGTGATGGAATATATGTAAAATTATGAGATAGTGAAGATCATGGCAAACTCTTTTGGGAGAAGGATAATATCTCTGATGCTCACATGCTTTGCACAATGAAACCCTGACCTATTACCGCTAGGTAAGCAGTATACTGTAATTGATAACAGGAATAATAGTGTTAGCAGTTCTGAAGTTTCTGGCATAGTATCTTCCCAAACAGTTGTTGTTGTTGTTGTTTTATCCACTTCATTTATACACTGTACAGTATTACTGGCTGTTTCCCATAAACTTCACTCATGATGGCCTCTTTGGGTTTATTTGCCCAGTGGCAGTAAGAAATATTAGATATATAGTGGGAGAGAAAGCATAATTATAGGAATTGTTTTGAAAGGCATGGAAGAGGTGTGCTCTGAATGACAGCAGGCAATGTGCTTCATAATAACCTTCTGCATTAAAATTACAGTAGTTGCACAGGGAGAAGAGGCATTGAATAGGCTATGCGATGCTTACTTTGAATTAGCATGTCAGTAATGATGGATGGAGCAAACAAAAAAATTTGACCTGTCACGTTATGATTATGAGCCGGAAAGCCTTAAGGCATTTGTAATTGACTCCAACCAGCAGTGTTAACAAAGAGGAATTGGAAAATGAGATTATTAGGGTGATATGATCTTCTTACATTTTTAGTATGCAAAAAAGAAAGAAATTGCAAGCTACTTTTTTTTTAATGCAAGCCATAAGGTTCATGATTCCAAACTCTCATTCATTTGCTTGAAAAAATAGAAATAAAGGAATAGTGCCTTTTAAGCTGACAGTTTAGACCATGAAAAATACATGAGCTACTGGAAACTATGACGCTGGGCCTCATTCTGAAACTGTATAGGAAGTTGGCCTAAACTTCTCTTTGCCCATACTAGGATTGATATGTGTTTGTTTTTTCTATACATTATGCATCATTCTCCAGAGGGTCTCTGTGGGTTTCAGTGTCGATGAAAATGACTTTTTTCTCTTGGTGAATTTTCAACATACAGCAAAGAAAGTAAATGTGTAATGCAATACATGCCCTCAATGCAAGAAATAAACATTGATGTTAGAATTAGCATCATCACATTCCCTGCCTAAAATATATCTGTTTAAAAAATAGTCCATAAATATTGAGGGCTAGATTCAACTCTTCAGTTCCATTAGAGGAAACCTGTTCAAGGATTCCTAGCAGCATAGCAGGGCTTCCCTCCTCCTTCCTCTGCGTGTCCCCTATGTCTCCCCCAACTCCACTCTGGAGGTTTGAGAGAACCCCCAGAACAGTACATAGGAGAAAGGAAGAAGAAATTGTTCCATTGAGAAAGCAGAAATCCCTTAGCTCTACACTGAATTCTACCCTGACAGTGTATCATGCAGAAAAGAATAGAAACTAAGCTTGGTCCACATCTGCGTGAAAGTGTCTTGTACCAGGTGGCACTGAATTGCAACCAGTCCTTCATTTGGGTACAGAATACTGTCCGGCAAAGTGCCCCCATGCCAATCATAGCAAATATATGCAGGAAAAAATATGGAACTGAGGTGGGCACCCCACAACCTAGACAACATGTCCGCCATGTTTTTCATTCTAAACTAGGTATTCTGCGCCATCAAAGTGGACATTTCTGTATGAGTTTATTATAGAAGCCTGTTACAGGGACTGGACATGGGTGGCTAACCTGTGTCCCTCAAGATGTTGTTGGACTCCCAGCATCTATCAGTCCTAGCCAGTATGACCAATGCTCAGGGATCATGGGAGCTGGAGTTCAACAACTTATGGATGGCCAGAGGTTGGTTTCACCTGCTTTAAAGTCTTGGAGTGGAATTTCTCTTTTTGTTGTTACAGTCTGCCTTGTTCTGGAATTTCCCCCTAGTTACAGATGTTCCTACAGCTGCAGCAACATTCTATGCAAACCAACTGGAAGAGATAAATCTGAACACACAGATACTATGTGACTTGCAAACTCACTATTGAGTTTCTGGGTAACTACAGACTCATTTGATTCAGATTCAGCAGGGATAAGCTGATCCTAGACGCTATTGGTGCAGGAGTCCACACAACATTGTTACCTTCTGATAACAAACCATGCTACTTGGTTGTACTTTCATAGCTGACTTGTAAATAAAAGCTTTGCAGATCTTTTTTCTATTTGTAAACTGAAGCTGCCCTCGCCTCCTATATTGGAGCTGTTATTCTTCACTGACAAAGGGGAGCTGCATGCAGGTTGCTTACTCCTGCACTTGATCTCTCTGCCACAGCAGACGTGAGCTCAGTATGAGGCCAGTATGAGGAAGGTCATAAAAATGTGTTGTTGCTTCCCCACCTGTTTATTTGATGCAAACAAATGTATTTGTAGGAGCAGTTTATTCACAGGGTTTGGAGAAATATGCAGAACAAAGATCTCTTCCCACAGCAGCAGAACAATTCTCTCTTAGGAATATGTTCTTTAGAGCATCTTTGAGAGCCTAATCCAGGAAAGATGACATGAGGACTGTAACATACATATGTAGCATGCACATCATAAAGCACTCTTGGGACTAGGTAGAAAAGCACTTAGGCTTGATTAAGCAGAGGAAAGGAATCTGTGCATTTGTGAGCCACTTAGCCTTACCTTTTCTTCCTATCAAGATAAAGCTCATTACCCCCACAGCATGCTGCCTCTCCATAGGCTTGGAATGATACTAGATAACTCCAGCAACACAGCCAAGTGTTTTACATCACAAGCAAGTGCTGAAGTGGCATTTTCTGGCTCCTGAAGTTAGCAAATCTAAAAAGAGACACCAATAGGTCTCCCCAAGGGCACCTACTGCCATTTCACACCAAAAGTAGCAATCTTTAAAAAATCAATAGGGTTTTCTTAAACACTGAAGCAAAAATTGAATAGAAATATCCTTCAAGTTATTATTAATTCTATCCTTCAAATGTTTTATACTGCTGAACAGGTATTGCTGGTATCTCCTGTAGGCAGATCCCTTTGGGGGGGGGCAAGGAATTCAAGTGGGTTTTATAAGAGGGTTCTTAGCCTACATAGCGGCATTAAACTGAACAGCGAAGGCAAAGTCAACAGATTTTAAGCAAGTCTTATTTTAATTTATGGGTACATGATGATCCCTTTGGTGTGATTACTGTTGTAAATTAGATGAAGTGGAGAAAGACAATTTTGTGCTGATAATTTAGGTGTAAGCTAAGTTTTCCTATTGTCATGTGCACTGTGTGTTTTGCAATCTTGGGCTGGACGTTGGCTGGCTTAGCAACTCATCAGAAGAAGGTAGGATTCCATTCTCATTTTTCATTAGTTGGGTAATGGAATGCAATTTGGCACAGCTGGCAGCTTCTGCTAAAGAAACGTCCTGTATTAAATGAGAATGGTGTCAAAAGGCCAGAAAGAACTGCAGTGCTGTAACAGCTCTCTGCAGAGAAGCTTGCATGTTGTATTTTTCATATATTAATATTTATTACTGACTTCACATTGCTCTAGTACCCAAATTTTCAGCAAAAAAAAATCACAAAGAGCTTTTTCCTCTCTTAACATCCCAGGAGCAAAGGGAGCAGAACATACAAGCATCACCAAAATAATTAAGAGGTTAAAGGGAGGCCCTTTCAAGAGAATGAGGGCATTCCTCTTTTAATTTGATTATTCCTCAGGAGCACCTATATTTATTTCCAACTGAATGATTCTGCTTGGTGAATGAATATTGGTTTAAACACATAATTGGGTTTGTATGCCAGCTATGCTTACCAAAGGCATAGTTCCAGCAGTAACAGTATCAGGGCTTTAAAGGATAATTAGGTTTTTTAGCTATTGATCCCACCCTGGGCCTGCCAAGCTCTGCCTTTGACTGTCATATACCTCCAGATTTAGACTTGCCTCCAGCTAGGAATGGATGAATCTGTCAATCCAGTAAGCCTTGCAGCCATGATCCATTCCCTTATCGGCTGCTCAAATTGTCCTCAAAACCATTGCCCAGATCTGCCCCAGGAGGCTAGCAATGTGCAAAGCTTCAGCAGTTTGCTGTGGAATTGCAAAGCAGCAAGGGTGGCAATGAGGACGCCCCCCCCCCCCAGTTACAGGAAGTTTACCTGGTGCTCACTCTGTCATTTTTCAGCAGGAGGCAAAAATATTTTTGTTTCCACAAACATTTGGGCTGTGTTAATGGTCCATCTTCTGCTGCCTGCTTCTGGTCCTCATTCATCAGTTGAGTAGGTGTGGTGATTCTGAGGTGATTTCAAATGAAAACATTTAGTATATGTTTATTGTTTTTACTGCTATTTCATTCCTCTAGTATTCTGTTTTACTTCTCATGTAAATCATGACGGGACTCCTTTGGGTTGTGTTAATTAAGCATAATAAACTAAAGTGATGAAGGTGGCTCTACTACTTACCTTCTGGTTACTGAAATAACTAGTAAAGGGAAGCAAGTTTTTGGACCTATGTTCTACCTTAGTTCATTATTCATTATTCATCTATGGAGAGTGATTTCCTCTGGATATTTTGAAGATTCCTGCTGTGAAAGAGGAACTGACCTTTCGCCATCCACTTCAAGCTTCTCACAGAATCATAGCTTGCAGTATTGCATGCTGGTGCCCTTGGCTAGGGCACACACAAAGATATCTTTGAGCAGACCTAAGCAATTTTCATCTCTCTCCCCCCACCCCACCTCAAACTGAAACAATAGGAAGAGAAGAGACAGGAGACTACTGAGATTATACAGCATGCCATCCAGAACTGCTTTAGTTGTTAATTTCATGCCTGTAGGCAGCAGCATTTTCTAAGTTGGTCTTGGTTGATTTAACCAGCTTGGATAGCACTCGTTGGCCACAAGCCTGCACCTTTGATGCATGTGTTCTTTTTCTGACCAAGGGAATATTCACAATGGGTCCTCATTTGAAGCCAGATCCACCAAACATGTGAAACAATATTTGAACTGAAACATAGCTATCCTTCCAAAACTGCACTCGTCTCAATTTCGCTATGCAGTTTGACAATCAGTGTTTATAAAAACGCATAGCCTATATCGGAGGAAACTGCTTGCAGAAAAATCTGTACATTAATCAGAACTGCGTCTAAAATGTGTTTCTTAACAACAACAAAATCCACTAAAATTGTTGCTGGCATCCATCTGTCTTGAAAGACAATGGAAGAGTACACCTTTGTGGGTGAAGTCAAACTGTTGGAAGGTTTGATACCGGAGAGGCATATTTTGTTGCAGCTGGGGCAGATGAAGGCGTCTGATTGTGCTGCTGCTTGAAAAAAAAATGTGTACATTGGTCAAAACTGCATCTTAAACCCCTGAGAACTGAATTTATGAGAAACTGGGAGAACTGGTATTTTCAGATGCTTCTATCACTAGTCATCACCACAGAGAAAAAAATATTCCTGTACACGTGGGATCTGAGCTTCAGTGATGGGCACATATTCCTTTAATACAGCTGTCTAAAACGGCACTCTTACTCTGTTCTCTTCTCTAAAACTCATTTTCTTCCTTTTTGTGTGCAGATAAATCAGAATCCTTCCACAGATAACTTGTTCAGCTCACATTACACCCACTTCACCAGCCATAAAAGAAAATGCCTTCTGTCAATATTTGTGTGTGTGTTTTAAATACGTAGACTTTTATGTAAATGAGTAAGTTTAAAGGCAATGTTGTAACTACATCATACATTCTGCCTATCTACAGCTCTCCTCCTTTTCATTACTTTGCTGAAAGAGCAGAGCATAATGCAAAAATAATTAAAAGAATCTCCTTAAATATCATCATGCAAATGTAGCTTGGCAGCAGCAGCATTTTCTGTAAATGACGGAAATTACTGCAGAAAGCACAGACATTGTTTCACACAGTGACGGGGTTATTACTGAGACAAAATTGTCGCACACAGAAATGTTGTTCATTTTCATCTGATGTCTCTCTGAAATGTCTTGGAGCTGTACTTATTCTTGGACCTCAATTTAAAACTCAGGTTTACCAAAGGAAAAGGCTACATCTCATCTGTGGAATTTATTTCTACATTGACCTGTGCTATTGACCCTGCCAAATGGGTATCACAAATCCACTTTAACACTTTAGTTTTAGTGGAGCCGAGTGCTTGCTCTTAGTCTGGGGCAAAAGGTTGAAGGACTTTGTACAGTTCTTGAAAAGAGGTGTCCAAGCTGTTTTAAAAGGTTCTTTTATAGTTAAAGAAATGATCCTTCCTCATTTTCAAAGTCCTGCTAACGGTGCAGGTTGTAAGCACATCTGTAACAACAAAAACAACAGTCGTCGTCAGAGCCACAGTAGTAGTCATAGGAAAAAAGAAGCAGCAAGAAATATATACTAGTTTCCCTGCGGATTCCAAATGCTGCACATACATTATCTCGCATCAACCCTCTATTGCACGGGTGTCGAACACAAGGCCCGGGGGCCAAATCCGGCCCGCCAGACCTCGTCATGTGGCCCGCCGAGCGCCCCAGCCAGCGGGACCCAGCAGCGGGACCTTGCTGCTGAAGCGCTGGGCCGACAAAGCGCTGACAAACAGCTGGGGCGGGGGGGGGTAGAAAGGCGGCCGGAGCAGCGCCGCACGGAGAGTCCCGAGCCTCTGCGACACAGCAGTGCTCTGTAGCACTTTGAATCCTCCTCCTGCCACGGCTCGGCGCCTGGAAACGGCTGCTGCTCCTGCTGAAGCACAGACAAAGCACCCAGCAGCGGCGCATGGAGGAGGAGGAGGATTCAAAGTGCTACAGAGCACTGCTGCGTCCCAGAGGCTCGGGACTCTCCGCACGGCGCTGCCAGGCACCGACCCGGCAAGCCGCCGCCTCCTCCTCCTCCTCTTGCCTCTCCTCCTCCTCCTGCCGCGGCTCAGCCTCACGAACGTGCAACTCTGAGGCTTTACGCACTTCTCCTAAAATGGACACCCGCTGCCTCACGCTGCACAGGAAATGCTTTTTGCCCCTGGGTCCCTTCGCGCTCTTTTCTGGCGCTGAATCAAGGTGGCGACCCTCCTTTCCCTTTCTTTCTTCCTCTCTCTCGTTCTTATTCTTTCTTTCCCTCTCCTTCCTTCCTTCTTTATCTCTGTCTTCTCTCCCTCTTTCTTTCTTTTTCTTTCCTTCTTTATTCCTTCTTTCCTACTCTTCTTTCTCTCACCTCTTTCCTTCCTCTCTCCCTCCTGCTCCCTCTTTTCTTTCTTTCTTTCTTCCTTCTGTCCTTCCCATCTTTCTTCCTCTCCCTCATTCTTATTCTTTCTTTCCCTCTACTTCCTTCCTTATTTCTCCCTTTCCATCTTCTCTCCCTCTTTCTTTTTCTTTCCTTCTTTATTCCCTTCCTTATTTCCTACGCTTCTTTCTCTCCCCTCTTTCCTTCCTTCCTCTCTCTCCCACTCCCTCTTTTCTTCCTCCCTCCCTCCCTCCCCTCCCCTTCCCTCTCCCTCTCCTCAGAAACATAGGATGCTGCTTTATACTTCTGGCCCTTAAACCCTGGAACCAGGAGAGCAGCTCCAGTGAGTCAACCTCAGCCAGTCCCTTTGGTGAAGGGTGGTGGCTCACTGGCAGAACATCTGTCCTGCATGCAGAAGGACCCCAGCATCTCCAGGTACTAGTAGCTCTGCAAAGGTCCTGCATGAAACCCTAGCGAGCCTCCACCACCCAGTGCAGTTACCAAAAATCATTTTTCAATAAATTGTACAATAATTGTACATTTGAATATCTACTTGCCATTATTCTGACTATGTTTCTGCTTTCAGAGCTAGTTATTACTTACATTATTACAAAAAACAGTAATAATTGAATGCAGTGACAATAATTTATGATAATAAAGAGTGGACACATAGTCCTACAGATACAACCGGCCCTTTGAGGGTGACCAAACTGCTGATGCGGCCCCCAATGAATTTGAGTTTGACACCCCTGCTCTATTGCATACGAAAGAGACAGGGGGTTGAGAAACGGAGGTTCTTGCCAAAGGCAAGGTTTGTGGTTCATGTACGGTTTAAAGCACGGACTTCCTGGCTCACAGCCACTGCAAATGCTCTGTTTGGGTTAGCAACTTTTAAAAGGAGGGGAGGTGGGAGTAGCAACTTTTAAAAGGAGGGGAGGTGGGAGTAGGGAGGTATATTTGAGATTTCCACCGCACTACTGTACATGGAAAGACTTAGGTCTGGACTAATTTGTTTCTCTGTACCTGAACTTTACCTACAAAAGTTCACGGTAGCTCCAAGGAGCCTCAGCATGTGCTAAAAGATAAAATAAAAGTAACTTATCACAGCAGACCAAGAGTTAAAACAGCAACAATAAAAATCAAGTGTTTGGTTTTTAAAAACAACAACATTAGAAAGCCCTCCAAGACACCATTGCTGACCAGGGGGTGAAGTCAGATCTATAAGAAGGAAAGGCCTTAGAATCATAGAATTGTAGAGTTGGAGAAGATCCCAGGGTCATCTCATCCAACCCCCTGTGATGCAGTAATCTCCACTAAAGCAGTCGTGACAGATGGCCATCCAACCTCGCTTAAAAACCTCCAAGGAAGGAGAGTCCACAACTATCAGGAGGCTTGAGGCAACCAGAGTGGGGGAGTCTAAAAGCATCCAAATAAGGACTGGTTATGCCCCATAGCGATAGAACATTGTGTTTGTTGAAAATGAAAACTGAGAGGCAAAGGAAATGGAAGTGGTTGGCTGGAAGTAGCGAAGGGTGGCCACAGCAGCAAGAAGGCTGCAAAACTCTACAGATCTGCTTGTCAGGGAGGCTGTTTGAGACAGCATGCAAGGAGCTCAGAGCTGGGAAAGCAGAAAGATCTCTATCTCTTCCTGCATTGTCCTTTTTGCCATTTTTCTTCTTTTTCTTTTTCCAAAAGCAAGAAGCACAAGTACACAGAAGAAGGGACACGTGCATACAAAAATGTGAGAAAAAATGAGATATTTTTCATTTCCCGAGAAACTATTTTTACATGTCCCCAGCTATAGGAAAAGAGGGTTGCCCATAAAAATGAATGTGAAAGTCCAAGATTTTAACATAGCTGACATACCCAGTAGGTGCATCTATCCCCCCCAAGAAAACCCACCTCCCAAGATGTAGCAGCAAAGATACAAGTTCCATGTATTTTAAAATCAGTTCTTATTTAGTGTGATGCATGTATTTTCCTTATAGCTTTGCTAATGCAAATTCCAAAGCAAATGCAGTTCATTGTTTCCATATTGTAGGTTGGAGCACGCAGTGTAGTTAACACTGAATACTGCAGATCATGTGTGGAGTGCTTTATAACCACCCTTCATAATCACCCATCTGTTTATGCTACACCCCATGTAACATTTGAAAAAATCTGGTGGGTACAAGACAGGGGAAGACTGGGCTATAGTTTTCTGGTGTTCTAATTATGAGTGACCTGGAATGGTTAGAGAAAGGCAAGATTTGGTTGCTGAAAAATTAATTTGCTATTCACCAGAAACTGGCAACCCAACAAAATTGATTAAGACCAAGATTACTAGAGTCAAAAGTATGTATTAACATTCATTAGGTTGCTGCTATGATGCAGGTGGCGCTGTGGGTTAAACCACAGAGCCTAGGGCTTACCGATCAGAAGGTCAGCAGTTCGAATCCCCACGATGGGGTGAGCTCCCATTGTTCAGTCCCAGCTCCTGCCAACCTAGCAGTTCAAAAGCACCTCAAAGTGCAAGTAGATAAATAGGTACCGCTCCGGCGGGAAGGTAAATGGCGTTTCCGTGCGCTGCTCTGGTTCGCCAGAAGCAGCTTTATCATGCTGGCCACATGACCTGGAAGCTGTACGCCGGCTCTCTTGGCCAATAACGCGAGATGAGCGCCGCAACCCCAGAGTCGGTCACGACTGGAGTCCCTTTACCTTTATGACCCCATGCTAACTTTTATGAAGATTGCTTTGCCTGTGAGTTAGTTTTAATGTGGTTGCAAGCAGAAGTTAGTAACTGAATATGATGTGATGTTGTTGCTATTACTCCCTTTAACTGCCTCAGAAACTGCCCTGTTAAAGATAACATATATAGGGAGATAATTAATTGAATTATGTGTAGGAATTACATGATTATGTGAGATAGCAACATCAGTACTATTTATTAGTATATAGAATATCTAGAGCCATTAAACAACATATTGCATAAAGTTCTGTATTATTTAATCTCATTTGCAGAGAGAAAGCACATACCCAGGGCTGCGTTAAATGCCAAATAAAATTCAGTGGAGTACTTAAAGTCTGTGGTAGATCACGGTTTCGTATTGCTACTGGCCTTTACCCTGTAGATGTCAGATGCCCAGTTTTTCTAAGGAAACCTAGTCTCTCATCCATAAGAGAACTGCTCACTGGAAATTCCAATTTTAAAGTCATCATGTGTAACATGTTTGAGGGAGACATGTCAAGGAGCAACATGGTGCCAAGAGGGGTTAAGCGCAGTTGTTGATGGAAGCATGAAATCTGACGGTTGGGCATTTTTGCAGAACACACACACACACACACACAACCAATTTTGATTTGAAAGGAGCTGAAGTGAAAAAGCCATTTGAGCCTCTGCAGTGTGTTGGAATGAAACACAATCAGGTCACACTCAGGAAAAAGCATATCAGTTGCAGACTGCATTTTGCCTAGTTCCTATCTATACTTTCGAAATATTTCTTGTAAAGCCACACAAATGAAAGGCAAATGTCCAAAATCTATCATACCAAACCCTCTTCAGGAAAGTACTCAGGTTTTTCTGTTATTATTTCAATAGGTTTTGTGCAGGTAACAACAACGAAACAACAACAAAATAGGTTTCGTAATTCAGTACTAAAGTGTCTTTCTTTTCATTTTTTTATTTGTAAGACAAGGGTTATACTCTCCCCTAAATGATGTCACATTTAATTTTTACCACTAATCTTGTACATCTGAATATTTTGCAAAAGTGCGAGTCACTTTGCGGTATGTAAACCCTTCTATGCCCCGTCCCCATTGTTACAAGGTTTAGTTGCAATTTTTCGAAAGTATAAAGAAATAATTATAGTCTGAAAACGTATAGATGAGAAACGTATTGTGCTATGTGATCTATAATTATTAGTGATGGAGGCAAAGTTCAAATTGGAAGAGCTTGGAATACAAACTCTCCCATATCAAAATGCCTCAGCTAAACACCCTTTCAGAAATTTTGCTTCTCTGTGGTAATCAATGTGTAAGTAGGGCAAGCCACACTTCGTCTGTTGTGGACCATTCTGGCCTCACTCCTAATATCTGAAGGTTAAGGATGGATGTCTGAATAGGGGAATGTGCCTAGACATTCCCTCTTCATACATTGATGCTCAATGTTTGGACATTGTGGCCAGCTAGTTGGGCCCTCCTTGGGAACTGGTTACAAGCTTTTGTCAAAATTTCTGATAATGGAAAAAAATTTATTTCCTTTATTACCTGAAGAAATGTATGTACAATTTGATTGTATAAAACAAACAAACACCCCTCAAATATGAGCTGAGCTTAGATCCTTCCAGATCTAGTCCTGGGCTCACCAAGCTTTCTGACTTTCAGTATTCCCCATTCCCCCTTTCCTCCCAATCTTACCTGGCAAAATCTTTCCTGGTTCTCCTGCCCCTCTTTCTGGCTTTTAGAATGGAAAAGAGAGTTCTCAGCATTCCTGAATTGATATAGATATGATGGTCATATACGGCTACTAGTGCTATGTACTGTATATAAATCAATAGCATTCTGCCAAAAATGCACAAGGTTATAGAATTAGGAGGATGTCATGGAGAAACCAGATACAAGCACAGCAACAGATATACTTTGAGTGAAAGCACCTGGAAACACTATCAGTGGTATGTAAGTGCATTGCTGATGGCTCTTCTGTGAAAGATAAGAAGAATCTGGTTTTAAAGGATTCTTTTGAATTCTTGGGGCAGGTCCTGCTAGTGGAAGCCTGTGCAATGGCTTCCACTTGCACAGTGGGACTCCCTCCCTCCTTCCTCTGTGCATCCCCACGACCCCATAAACTGTCTCTTGTGGGTCAGGAGAACCCCTAGAATAGTGTGCCTGTGGGGCAGAGAAAGGGGATCATTCCATCTGGCAAGCTGAAATACTTGTGCTGACAAAAAGGTTACCATACTATTGCATTGAATTCTTTCCTCGAACCACATGTATCTCAATAATGGTGTCAATTCTACTATACTGTACCTTAATACAAGTTTTAAAACGAATGTGTTTTTTAATGCTTAAAGAGTTATCTTCCCAACAATTTTGTCACCATTCCAGGAACCCCTGTGTGACGGATTGGGCTGGCTTGAGTAGAACTCCAGGGTGTTAAGTGTTAAACACAGCCTCTTAGTTGATTGACGGCATTCCATTCCATGAGGGGCGGGACAGCCACGGGTTTAAAGAGGATGGGTAGCCGTTAATTCAGGGGAGAGAGGATTTTGGGAGCGGGAACGGGTGAAGTAGGTTACTAGAGTAGGTGTAGAAGAGGAATTGGTTAGGTTTGCAATTATATGATTAACAAGAACAGTGCTATTGAAACCACAAGCTTGTACACATGAAACTTGAATGCACCCGTTAAGATTTTAAGACATTAAATGTTAAGTTAAAGTGCCATCTAAACTATCGTCTGTGTGATCTTTCCAGCAGAGGTATCTATTGCTCATCTGGTGGGGATACTGATTAAAAGGACAAAAACCCTATCTAAAGCAGAAATGATAGTTTGTTGTCCCTTGAGTGCACCGAGAGGAGGAGGAAGAGGGAGACTGGTTCAAGGGTGACACAAAGTTTCCTCAGGAGGGAGGAAAGCTTCACAGTGGGGAAAGCTCAAGTGAGGAGAACCCCTTTCTGGTGTGTACACTAAGAATAGTCTCATGTTCACCTCAGAGCTTAAAAAGATACCGGGCCACGTTTGGGCTGGAAAAGTACTCTCATTTTATTTGTAAAACCCACAAGGGATAGGGGGGTTACAATAAGTCTGTAGGGAAGAGTAGGGAGGTTTAGTGTTACCTCATAAATCCCTATTAGTGCTTTTTATAATTTGAGAGGTTTGAAAACAAAAGGCGTAGGTTGGGGACTTCTTACGTCTAACCCTGCATGAGACCATGTGTCCCCATGTGCCTCCTGGGTTAAAAGCAAAAAACAAACAAACATTATTCTTCTTGAGTGCTGGGTGTGTACTATGTTACTAATATAACAGGAGCAATTGAATTTGCCCCAGATAAAATCCCATAGACTGGCAGAAAGTCTCCTGGAGTTGTTAGAACAATTCATATAGTCTGCAAAAACATTGGTGCCTAGTTCGCCTTTATATAAATTCAGCACATACGCTTTTCAGACTTCGGTTTCAAATGACACTTTAGTTAGGGTTGCCATATTTCAAAAGGTAAAAACCAGGAGACACCCCCAAAAAATTTTTACATAAATGCAAAAAAAAAAATCTATTGACTTGTCTAAGATCCAGGACAAATTCCCCCGGGACCTCAATTCCGCCTTTGAAATCCCGGACATATGGCAGTCCTAACATTAGTTTGGTAGGACCTACACTCACTTTGTAGCCTTCTGGAAAGCAGTTCTGTGCATAAAGAGACACATAGGGCTGGCTAAAACTTCAGAACCTTTGAAAACTATGTGCCTTTAGCTATTTTTATTTTAAAGCTACAAACATCACGGTGTAGTGATACTTTGATCTTTCTCAAAGGCTTGCCAGCAGCTTCCCTTCATGCAGGAATTTTCATTATGTATCATAACGCGGGCTCTGGTTCAGCAAAGTAGTCCTTTCAAAAGCTAGCAGGTGTGCTTCATACATACTAGTCAAGATTTGGGTGTGTCAGGCAAAATGAGTCAATGCAGGAAAAACAATTAGACCAGAAATAATTAATCAGTGCAGCTGTTCAAGAAGTTCATCAGTCACAGATTGCCTTTGGAGCCAACCCTTCAAAAGTTTATTCAGTGTTAAGGGTAATGTTATGTGCAATTTTGTGCATCCTTTGATTCACATAGTGCACTTAATCTCCCAAATAATTTAAGCTGCTCCCCACCCCCACTGTGTTTTAGTTAAAGGGCAAGAGAGTTAAATGAGTAACAGATGACTTACATAAAACATACAGGGTTTTCAGTCATTCTCAGTACAAATAAAGACAAGAGAAGAATACCAAATGAGAGATAAATCGCAGGAAAAGTCAGTCTTGCATTTCAAAATGCATGTGGAATTCAAGCAGGCATTGAGCAAGACTTGGATAAAGAAGGGGGCACCCAGACTCAGATGGTTCTCAATCAGGATATCAATTCCATGCAATATTTGTTGTTGGCTCAAGTAGTGGGCAGAATTTGTACACAGGAAAAAATCCATTCAAATTACGCTTCAATTCTTTTATAACTTTTATGTTGGCAAAGCTTTGTAACAAATTTAAGCCTTACATAATGTGTTACACATCATTGTCATATGTTTTCTATTTCTATTCCCTTTTTTGTTTGCTTCTGCAGGTTAATATAATCATGCACATTTACAGAATGGTGATTTCCATCCTTCCACATCTAATCTGACCTTGGTAATGGTACCTAACAGATATATGGCCATCACCTGAATTCTGTTTGGGTTCAGCCTTATATGAGTACTGAATTAATTTTATGAATAAGGGCTTCTCTTTTATCTATTTCAAAGGAGGATGCATTTTCAAATGTTTACCTGGCGTTTTATCTTGCATAGGCATAGACTAAATTGTTTGTTTATGCTGTGTATGTGTAGGGAGCTTGAAACATGAACCCCTTCTGACACCTGAAAAATCTGGCTAGTCAACTTTCTTAATTACATTTTTATGCACATGCTTATAAAGGATTTATGTTGGTTAACATTGGTGGCATCAAACCTAAAGAAACAGAGAAGCCTGAGCAGCATAGTTTCACATGAGAAATTCAATACATTTCCCTCCCTGGATTGCACCTTGCTGTGTATTATCTAGGCATGCTGGTCATTTAATGAACACTATCTGAACCACAATCATTTTTTTTTACCTAGGTAGATCTTTCAGCTTCTGTGATTTTGTATTTTGTGTGAGGGGGGGATACATTTGACTATTGAAGTGAATTGACTTTGAATATGTAAATAGGCTCCCCAAACACACATATTGTCAGCATGAAGCATGCAAATGAGACCTCCATGTTCTCTTTCCGAGGCTTCCTAGGAGGTAAATATTTGTAAGAGTTGCCTTGTTTGCTTCATTTCATTCACGTTTAGCAGCACAGTGTTTTATCTAAACTAGAAGAACTGGCCTTTTCGACTTCAAGGCATCTATTAATATGTATGAAGTCATTGAACATCTTATTGCAATAAAACATTTTAAAACTTCTGAGCCTTGGAGTTCTTCAGGAGATAACATCTAAGTCCTGCTAATAACTTTTTCCTAATTCCCAACTGTTTCTAAAATGTACAGTAAAAGATATCACATGTGCAGACTGATATACAGGAGAGTGGAAATATGTGGAGCCCCAAAAGCAGTAATTCTGATACAATGTTAATTTCTGACTAATTTAGACTGTATGTTGTACCACGATTATAATAGCCTCTCATTAGAAATGCCGTTAGGTACACAGTCTCTGGGCAAATATAGTGTCTTGACCCACAAGAAGAGAGAAAGGGTAGCAAAAATGAATTGCAAAAAGGCTTTAGTTTGGCAAGGATGCATGCTGCAGAATACCTTATAAGAGCAATAGATGTCATCAAACTTCTGGGAAGCATTAATTTGCATTTCCAAACTCCCCAAATAGCTCTGACTCTTTAATCCTATCCTCTGTGTATTCACACCCATGCAGACCTTAAAAACTGCTTGCCGTATGGCAGTGCAGAAGTTAAGATGAGACCTACAAACAAACACACCAAGCCCTCCAAAAACTACACATATACCGCCACCAACCTTGAGCCATGAAAAAAAAACCTTTTTGAGGCTTTCAGACTGATAAACAAGAAATGTGTAGCTGTCATTTATGTGTCAAATTGCCCAAAGAACACAAAGGCATAGAGTGAACTAATGGCATGTCTTGTACAACCTTGACAAAAAGAAGGTTAATGAGAATTCTAAAAATATAATGTAAAAAATAATGTGCAATAATCCGAGTAGAGCCTACAGGGAACCAGAATAAGCCATAGTTCAACTTGCTTACAACTTTCATCACCTTTTGGGAAATATCCTTCAAATGCCACCATATATCTTCTTAGAATGTATCATTTGGAAATATTCAGCTGTACCACACTGGAATTCTTCACCACAGAGATAAGAAACAATAGCAGTAAAAATGAAATATTAAAAATGGAGACACTTACAAGAGTCCTGGTATCTCTGCAAAATGTGGCTGTTTGCACATTTAGTATTGTCGCCACATAGGACCAACAAAATGAAATTGTGCAATCTCAGTTAACTTGAAAACTCATTTTTTGTTTTTTAAGCTGATTCTCATAAACTTGCATAACAGTGGTGGCTTGTGCCCATTGGAACTGGTAGGGCATAAGGAAGGAGACCAATAGTAGATGGAGTTAGAGTCAATGACAGACAGAACCAATTAATTTTATCCCCATCTTCCTCCGTGCTGAGCTCTACAAATGGACTGGATGTAAGTAAGGAAGCAAACAGCAGGGGACTGGCTGCAGTTGGCAAGGCAAAACCCCATTTGACCTAATGGACTACCCTCCACAACTACCAATACAGGAAAGAATGATATCACTGTGGTGAAGGAGCAGGATAAAAAAAACCCCAAAGCCAGAAATTGGGGCTGAACCAACAACAAATAGTTCATTCATGAAGTGGTAGAAACAGAGAGCAGAAGTGATCAAGGTCTGCATTCCAGAGAGGCCTATAGACCCAGACATGGGTGGCGCTGTGGTCTAAACCACTGGGCCTCTTCGGCTTGCAGATCAGAAGGTCGGCAGTTCAAATCCCGCGATGGGTGAGCTCCCATTGCTTCGTCCCAGCTCCTGCCAGCCTAGTAGTTTGAAAGCATGCCAGTGCAAGTAGATAAATAGGTACCGCTGTAGTGGGAAGGTAAACGGCATTTCATTGCACTCTGGCTTTTGTCACGGTGTTCTGTTGCGCCAGAAGCTGTTTAGTCATGCTGGCCACATGACCCAGAAAGCTGTCTGTGAACAAAACGCCAGCTCCCTTGGCCTGAAAGCAAGATGAGCGTCGCAACCCCATAGTCGTCTTTGACTGGACTTAACCCTCCAGGGGCCTTTTACCATTAGACCCGGAACAGGGACCCTGTGGCCATCCAGGAGTTGCTCAACTGCAACTGCCATCATTTCTGACCATTGGTTATAATGGGTAGGGCTAATGGTGGGAGTTGGGAGTCCAGCCTCATCTGGGAGTTGGGTGGGCAAGGGCTTCCTATCACTGTGGTAGACTTTTTACACATGTGTGCCTCCATCACAAAATGGGTGCATCAACAAGCACTGATTTGCTTCTAATGAAATGAAAGCTTGTGCCACAATCAATTTGTTAGTCTAAGTGTTATGTGGCTCTCTCTTGTTTTGCTGCAGCAGACTAACCAAAGCTTCTCTGATCAACCACGCAACTTTAACATCACCTCAAACATCACAGTTCTAAACATTCAGCTTATCATATAACATATAATATGATTACCATATGAATATGATATTCAGCTTATCACATGAAAGTGTGTAGGTGTTTTCAGAGCTGGCCATATTAAAAGGGTCAGATGGGGGGGGGAGTAGAGGGGTAAAGCATGTTTCTCCAGAATTTCCATATTCAGCATATGAAAATATGTTGTATTTTTGGTTGAAAAATGTAATTAAGAAGTAAGAATGCCTCTCCTTTATTATATGGTTTTGAACCTGCCTCCAATAAAAAACAAAACAAGCTTCTCTAGATCAATTATCTGAAACCATTGTGAGTTGTACATCAATTTCATTATAGTACTTTAGAAGTTTTGGAAGTTTTGTGGCAGAGCCATCCATTGTGGCAAAGTTTTGCAAGGTGAGGATGGATCATAAAAAAATCACAGAAAGGTGCTTTGCGATATATGGCCCATTTCACACAAGGGACATACGTCTCTTCTTTTGGGAGTTCAGCCGTGAAATAGCAGGAGATGTTCAGCTTGAAAAGTATATAAGAAATTGCCATTGAACTATTTTAGTTAGCGTGTTCTCAAACTGTGAAATAAAGGTTAGCGGTAGCCATTGTGTGGTTGTTCAATTAGAGGAATTCATCAAAAATAAGAAATCATTATGTAAATTACCAAATTGAGAAGATGCTAATATGAAAATTTATACCCATATCTTTCCCCAAAATGCCTAAAGAGTAGCCAGGGATTAAAGGAATCTCTACTAATTATTAGTTTTTCACACTTCTGCCCTGTTTGCCTTTCAAAAAGCTCAGAACACTTTGCATATGCCATCACGGCAGTCCTAGTAGTGCTCAGAGTCAAACTGTCTGCTTCTGAATACTAGTTAATGGTGAACATGAGTGAGGAGGTTTGAGTGTGATGCTCACGTCTTGCTTGCAGGCTTCTATAGGCATTTGGTAGGCCACTGTGAGAACAGGATGTGGCACTAAATCAGCTTTTGGTCTGGTCCAGCAGGAATCTTCCTATATTCTTAAGCATATTTCCACCAATTACACTTGTGCTTTCAGAACATTCAGACCCTGTATGCTACTAATCCTTAAAACCAGTGCTTTTTTTCTTTAAAAAATGTTTAGGGGTACTCTTGTTTTCCTACTCATATTGAAACACTGCCCATCAATGAGGCCAAACCTAGATTCACAAAATGTTTAGGGCTATGCATACTGCTGCGTCCCCCCCCCCCCAGAAAAAAAGCTTAAAACATTAGTTGATTTCACCACTCCAATGTTATGCCTATATATGTTAGTATATAGATCTAGATAGATAGATAGATGATAGATAGATAGATAGATAGATAGATAGATAGATAGATAGATAGATAGATAGATGATAGATGATAGATAGATAGATAGATATAGATAATTAGCATAGCAATTCTATTTTCTGTCTACGGAATCTAGTTCCCTGCATATCTTTTCTATGAACCACCCTGAGACCTCCAGGTACAAGGCAGTATATAAATTCAATAAATAATAATAATAATAATAATAATAATAATAATAATAATAATACCAATGCAACTCCAAAATGAGAGAAGAAGAGAGAAAGGGTAGCAAAAATGAATTGCAAAAAGGCTTTAGTTTAGCAAGGATGCATGCTGCAGAATACCTTATAAGAGCAATAGATGCCATCAAACTGCTGGGAAGCAATAATGTGCATTTCCAAACTCCCCAAATAGCTCTGACTCTTTAATCCTATCCTCTGTGTATTCACACCCATGCATACACTGTTGGGAGAATGTTGTTTTATTTTCTCTTCCAGTTGACACCTAAATCACTACTTAAGCAAGATTGGGTTTTCTACTTTTGTAAAATTGGTTTTTAGCAGGCACACAATTAATTTTAAAGATCAATGTATTTTTTTAATTACCAGCTGTTTGTTTATGCCTAAAGCTAGTATAATTTAAAAACTGTTGATAAATGGGGGTCATGTAAAAGTGGACAAGGATTGATAACTCTGCCAACATCATTTGTATAGCTAAGACTTGTACATAGAGTTACATGGACAAAGGAGTGTGTAAGTGACACAGCATGGTGTACGTAAGTGATAAGACATGACATAGTGATCAGAGGACTAACCAACTCAGGCTGCCCCACTAGCAAAATTTCTGTTATATGTAAGCTCCCATATGGGAGTGAATACAGTAGTCAAGGATGGCAGAAAAGGAATGCACAGAGGTGGTCGAACGGTTTCTCGGGTATCTATTGACTAAGCATTAGACATGTAAACTTTTTGTGATGTAAACAATCAAGTTCAAACTAATGAACAGTATGGAATGACATGGCCTTGCATTGCAATTAACATCCCCTGAAAATGGTACAACTTGTGCGCTTCCTAAACACTAATTTCATATTGTAAGAAAAGATCAAATGAAGTATTTTCAGACTTGGCTAAACCCAATTGATTAAAGGCAGAGACACAGGGGCGTAGCCAGGATGAAAATCAGGGGGCAAGGGGCGGGGCAAGGGGCGGGGCAAGGAAAGCTCCCTTCTCCCTTGCCAGCTTTCCCTCCTCCCGCCCCGGATCACGGAGGGGGAGGAGGGGATCGGAGCAGCCCGGTTTCGGGCTGCTCCGACTCCCTCCTCCCCCTCCGCGATTGGCAGGGGCGAGGGGGAGCCAGGATCAGCCCGATTTCGGGCTGCTCCGACTCCCTCCTCCCCCTCCGCGATCGGCAGGGGCGAGGGGGAGCCAGGATCAGCCCGAAATCAGGCTGCTCCGACTCCCTTCCCCCCCTCTGCGATCGGCAGGGGCGAGGGGGAGCCAGGATCAGCCCAAAATCAGGCTGCTCCGACTCCCTTCCCCCCCTCTGCGATCGGCAGGGGCGAGGGGGAGCCAGGATCAGCCCAAAATCGGGCTGCTCCGATCCCCTCCTCCCCCTCTGCAATCGCCGGGGCAGGTGGAGGGAAAGCCCCACAGCTGCGCAAAGCGGTTGCCTGGCCTTCCGTCCGCCTGCTCCACAGCCAGCCAGGGAGAAGGGAGACGGCACCGGGCGGGCAGTGGGGCAGGCTGGCCAGCAGCCCTGCTTCTAGGGGGGGAAATTGCCCCCTCCTGCCCCCCCTGCCTACGCCCATGCAGAGACACATGAATATGGCAAATGTATTAGCAGTGGTTGCTTTGTTTTGGAACTAAAACAATTTATAAAGCATTTCTGTATGGGTTTCAGTCACAACTCATCCATTTTATTCTCCCACACATTGAGTGTAGACCCGTAATGTGTTGAACTGCATTTTGCTTGTCCTTGTTCTTTTTTCAGATTTTAATATGGTGCAACATGAAGCAACTGGATACATAAAAACTGATTCTTAGTGGAATAAAACATTGCCCAGACCCATTGGATATTATTCAAAACTTTACTTGCAGAACTTTCTTCAAGTAATACATTCAAATAATACCATACAATATCTTGTGCATGTTCGGCACAGGCTCAGCATCTTATAAACAGCCTAGGAGCAAAGGTCTCTATCCTTACAGCCTCCATTTTGCCTGGAGCTGTATTCACTCTCAGAGAGGCTCATTTACAAAGCCTGGGAACAAAGGCTAAAGGCAACTCCCTTGTTTACCACAAACTTTAATTTCAAAACTGTTAATAGTTAAGCTTGTCAGGCTTTTCTGCATATATATTCAGTAGTGGACAGCAGTGTGGAGCAGCAGCACTTAATTGACCTCACAGTGGGTGGGTCACTGTTGCTTACCCAGAGGCACAGTGGGAGGAGCAAGGTGGGGGGGGGTCAGTGCTGTTCAAACGCAGCAGTAGAGCCAATATGACACTCCTGCTGCGGTATTTGCACAGCACCAATCTCCCTGTGGCCCCTCCCACTCTCCCAGTAAGTGGCAGCAACTCTGCTGCCAGGAAGTCGAGTAAATGCCATCTGCTTTTGTGTGTGTGTCGTTTCATTGGCTGCCAGTAGTTTTGTTCCATAACTGTTTACTCTGAATGAAATGTTGCTTGCTCAGTTATTTTTGTAAATACAGGGATTTTAAATGCATTGGATTGGCAAATGGATAAACTGACCTTGTTTTTAAACAATCTCTCCCATTAAATAGGCTGTGAAGTGGAATACAGTCAGTTTCCAAGAGCATTTTGCACAAAAGATGTTCATCGAATATGCTCAGATAGTAACTTTTGCATTTCCTCTTGTCCTTGAAAGGGCATATTGCTCGACAGTATTTTGTGTGCTGGCTATTATTCCTGACTGTGGTGCTTTTTATTAGAGTGGGAGGTTCTGCTGGTTTGGCACACCCAGAGTAAATATGTATTGGTGATCTTACAGCAACTGCTACAAGGTTTGTTTGTGCCTCCCAATATATGACTGCCAAGAGTGTATCCTTTCTATTTCAGCAGTGCACGCTTTACTTCAGGCATGGGGAGAACATCTACAGGTCAGCAAATTATGAGAAGGTATTCCTGTTGGCATCCATCTGTCTCAAGAGACAATGGAGTGCGCCTTTGGGGGTGAAGTCAAATTGCTACATTAGCCGCACCAAAGTGATCTCCCCAGGGTGCAAGCCTAGGCAGTGTGTATGGAGATCTTGGGCTACCCAAATGCCCCACTGATGTCGTCCAAATGAAATTTATAGGTATAGGTGTTAACTGAACTATCACCCTTGACTTTATTAGCCCATTATTGGTTCCATCAATGACAGACAATATTGTATGGGAGTGTGGGGCTCAGTAGTACAGTGAATACTTTCCATGCAGAGGAAGGGCAATTCAGTCTAGCATCACAATTTTTAAGAAAGCATATTGAGGTAGCAGGGATAGCAAACCTTGGTCTGACCATAGCTGTCAAGTTTTCCCTTTTCTCGCGAGGAAGGCTATTCAGCATAAGGAAATTTCCCTTTAAAAAAGGGAGAACTTGACAGCTACCCGATATGGGTCTGACATCTTGGAGAGTTAGTAGCTGCTAGAATCAACATTACTTGTCAAGAAACCTGACTTATCTATTCAACCCTTGACCAAAAACATAGCTTACCTTACTAACACCTCTGGGTAAAAAGTTGACCCCTTAGAAATAGCTTGTTCTCACTAATTGGAAAATGATCTCATGACTTGCACCTGTGCTGAGTCTTCAGCAACAATGGCAGTTAACTAATTAAAAGATACCTCAGCTGTGAGACAGAAGGCTCTCTAAAGTTTTGGAAGGTTACAGCTTGCTTGTACCTTGATTGGGTAGGAAACCTAGGCCAAACTTTTTCTTTTCTTGTCTGGTGCCTCACACTTTAATTTCTGACACCTCTGGTTATGTTTCTGTGCGGTCCGTTGCTCTGAAAGGTTTATATTAGAGCCAGGTAAGTTATCTTTATTGGTTTTTGCTCAGTTTTGGCATTAACAAATGTACTCCTAACTATTTCTGTTTTCTCACTGGTACACAGTTTCTTTTTATGCTGCTTTTAAAAAATCATTTAAAATCTATATCTTCAACCCTTGTGTATTTTCTCAGTGAAAGCCTTGGCACTGAGTCCAGTTATCTTGGCCTCTTGGTCAAACTGCTACTGTGGAGCTTTTGTGGGCCTGAAGCTCAAGGACAGGAAGCCTGGTTTTTAGTTTTGGTAGCTGTGAATCTCAGCTGACATCTGGTAACATCTGGGAGCATCCTGGCCCAAACTGTGTTTTACCTTGCAGGGTTGGTTCTTGACTCTGGTTACCTGGCAAATGAACAAGGGCTGGTCCGCAGGGTTTAGGAACCCCAGTACCACCCACATATGCACACAGCCTTTAAAGTGCATGATCTACACCAGGCATCCCCAAACTTTGGCTTTTGCCTTGGAGAAACCAAACTGGTAATTAGAAATGTTAAAATAGACCACAGTCTGACAATAGCAAAAGAGTTTAAAGCAATATTTAAAGGAAAGAAACCAAGTGCACTAGTCACCCATTATATAGTAATCAGTATGTTGGGAAAGAGAAGTAGTACTCACATGTGGAAGTATCAGAAGGCAGATTATTAGTCAGTTACATTATACAACTCACAGGAATCTTGTATGTGTTTTCAAGCAGGAAACATTGGCCCTTGTTTACATTCATTCAGCCTTAAGAAATACCTGAAAATCATAAATAGCAAAAGGGCATTTCTCTTCCTTAGAAGTGTGAGTTATGAGGTACAATTGCTGTTCACCTTTCAGTGCTTGTTGAAAACTTATCTATTCACTCAAGCCTTTGTGTGGACTGATGCGATACATGTTTTAGAAATGGACTGCTGCTGCTTGTTAATGAAATACAGTTGGCTGCCAGTTGTCCAAATATTTAGTTGAGTTCAGCCATTATGTTTTGTGTTTGTAAGGAGTCTTTGCCCTCTTTTGTGTGGTTGCTTTTCAGTTATTTAAAGAGTGTTATCATGTTCCCCTCAGTCCTCTTTTCTCATAAAAGGACTGTTGCCCACATTAAATGTTTTGTTTGCAGGTCATCCTAATGAAAAAAAACAAACCTGCAAATCCTGCTGAAAGCTAAGACGCTGAGAAAAATGTGATCGAAATGGTGAACTGTTGCGCTCCCGCACCATGCTTGAGAGTGTGGACAGACATTTGTATTACTGCACTTTTTGATCCCTGGCCTTCAAGCTGATAAAATCTAGCAGGAGGAGGTTGACTGGATGGATCCAGGCTGGGTTCATGCCTTGCTATGGGAGGGAGTTTTGCTGACCACCTTGAAAGAGGTAGTGCAAACTCTCATAAAGTGGTCCTCCATGGATCTGAAGGTTTTAGAAAACTGCCAACCAGTCTCTAATACTCAATTACTGAGCAAAGTGATTGAGAGGGTGGTGACCAGTCTGGTTTTAGGTCTATTTTTGGCACCAAAACAGCATTGGCTGCCCTTTGCCAGCATAGAGATGGGGAAGTAGTACCCCGTTGGTTCTCGTTGATTGCGCCATGTGTTTTCATACCATTGACCATGGCATCATTCTGGACCACGCCCAGCTGGGACAGCAGCTGTTCCCAACTTTGGTTGCCTGCCAAGGGACCTGGTCCCTGCAGTCCTCTTCACTTCTGTAGCAGCAGCAGCAGTCCTTCCAAGAGCTGCAGCAGCAGGAGTCTCTGGGTGGGGAAGGTGGCAGTTTTTGTCCCCAACAGCCACCACAGCAGCAGCAGGAGGAGGAGTCTCTGGGTGGGAAAGATGGCAGTCCCCACCGAGAGGTTGCAGGGTCAGGTAGATGGAATTCAGGGCAGGCAGGCTTTATAACACTGCCCCAGCAGCTGGACCATAACCAGCTGGGGCAGCAGCTGCTCCCACTTGCCTGCCTACCCAGGAACCTGGTCCCTGGAGTACTCTCTGCAGTCCTCTTCACTTATGTAGCAGCAGGAAGGGTAGGATTTTAATGATGTGGAGAGAGCTGATGTGTGAATTGATTTAACGTTCCCCAAATGTGATGGCAATAACATGTTAGTCTATATAGCCTCCTCCTGAAGAGGCTGCCTGGGCCCTGAATCAGTTTAATGCTTTGGTTAAAAAGCTTTATTAAATACCTGCTGGATTTTTAAAAATCTCCTTTGGACTGGCATATCCTTGCTGTTACTGTGCACACATTTTTATCATAAAACCAATGTGATTAACTGAACTTCTGAACATTTCTGCTTCTCCCAGAATGAGCTGATCCTCCAGCTATTGCTCAGGACAATTTATTTGGCATTAAAATAGCATTTTATGCTTGAGCAATCCATCTGCTGGGCCCAAAATTAGCTGATTCTGCCAGGTATAGATGAGCAGTTTTATAGAACAACTGGATGTTTCAACCAGTCTGCCAATTGTGAGCCTACATGCCCCCGCAATCACTAATGTAACAAAAGCCTGCAGAAATCCAGGCTTTCTTGTGAAATCAGGAGAGCACTTAAGGATATATATAGGAAACAATAAACAGTCCTCTCTAGGTTAAGTTAATGCCAAGCTCACAAAATTCAAATAGATTGCTATTCAGACTAAAAACTACAGAGGGGAACTACTTTAATCACAACAAAACAACAGGTTCAAAACTCAGTTAGGTTGTTTGATTTTCTTTTACCCCATCATATGTTAAAACTAGAGAGTGTATCCCCAGAGAGTAAGGGGAAATTTCCATTCACCAATAAGCCCAAAACCTTTGTTTCTGTATCACTACAAAAAAAGCAGGGGTGATATAAAGAAAGCAGTAACTTATTGTTGGTTCTGCACATTTCATAGCTGATGACCAGAAGGGTAGAGACTATTGCAAAAGTGTTTAACCGTCCATTTATAACTGGAGTTGCAAGCCTTCTGTTTGGGAACAACCACTATCCATTTCTTCATGGTAGTTTGCACGATCCTGTGTCAGATTTCTGACCATAGCCAGAAGTGTAACAGGTTCAAGAGTGGTTGCTCCAGTTTCTCTCCGGACCATCTTATTGTACAAATAACAACTTTAGAAGTGGCGCTGGCTTGATTCTAAGAGCTCCTTAGCTTGTCCATACACAGATGGCTGGTGGCAGCTCACAGGAAAACATGGCATTGGGAAAGGCTTGTTCAAGAGCTGCAGTCACAGCCACAGCTTCTCACCGGTGCCATCAAAGCAACAGAAGTAGAGCAAGTCAGGAGGTGGACTTCCCCAGATTTGTTTCTAGGAAGACTGCCTAGAGCCCTTCTCAGTAGACATTTCCATGGGAAGGATGGTGATAGTCAGGACCATGCACTCTTGACTCTGAACTCGTTGCAGAAGGTATATGCAAATTGGTTCTGTACACAGTATCAGCCTGTACACACAAAGGCTTTGTGAAGAAGTTCAGATAAATTTGTAGAGGTCAGAAGTGTGATCAGCAGACATGATTCACTGACACATTTTCGTTATCCATTGTCACATGAAAATGTGTTTGTGTCTGTATATAGATACGCACAGATATGCACCTGCGCGCACACACTCACACCCACTGCTGATCTGGTTAGATATGTGCTAGCTGTGAGAAGCCACCCCAGAAATTCCAAGCCTGGAAATGCTCTGCTCCAAGGCTTTTCCTGTCTGGCTGAAATCCAGTTCCATAAGTCATTTCCACCATCACCACCCCCTACTTTTCCTCCATCTGCCCTGGAGACAGCATCTGTGAATCTATCAGCAGCCTATTTTAGGCAACAAGAAAGGCCATGACAATATGGTCACCTGCTGCCTCTTATTTGGTAGTGACAGCAATGCCTGCACAGGTGTCCATGCCTCAAAGGGACCCATTCCTACAGATATTTTGGTGACTCCGTGGGGGGGGGGATAGCAGAATTGTCTTCCCACCTAATAAATGCACTCAGTTCATTGCCAAAGGATGTCTTTTGTCAATATGTACTGAGTCTCCTTTATGTTGAAGCTTTCCTAATGTATACTGTTTTCCTAGCTGCTTAAGAATTGCTAGACTGCAGTGTAAATATGCACTGAGAAGGGAGTTTTTAATGTGTATTCGTTTACACAACAGTCAATAATGGTCTTTCATGTCAATTTACATTTAGATGCTAGTAAAACTGGTATTTCTGACCTAATCAGCTGTAAAATCTGCTTCAAAGAGGCAAATAACATCCACTTTAGAAAGCAAATTTAACACCCGCATTTCCCAGATGGTTAAATACATATTTACACTATAGACTGTGAATGTTAATTAGGGGGTCTTGGCCAGACCACCATCGCCAGATTTAATGCCTATTAATATTAATGGCAGTGGTGCATATTCACCTAGAGAACAGTGTTCTTAATTAGAACAGTGACAATTCCAGCCCAATGGAGTTCCCTGGCTGAATTCTGCTTTAGTTACATGGATGTGAATCTAGTTTAATATATTTAATAAATGGGAATAGAATGCAGCATTTGGAAGACTCATGTGTGCATATTTATTATTCATTGTTTACTCAATAATAAGTCTTTGAAGCTCTTTACATAATATAGTTAAAATACATAAAAATGCTAAAACGTATACATTGCAGTTAAAGCAGCATGCTGGCCACCTCAAATCTGAGTTCAGAAACAGCAATAAATAAAGAACTATATAACATGTGAAACATATATGAGTACTTTAAATAATGCATCATTTTCATGTTTTAAAAAGTAGTCTTCACAAGTTCAAGCAGTAAACTTGACATGGGGAAAAACAGCACAGCTATTGTAAAGAAACATTTCTCATTTGCATGAGAGTATCAGTGTTTTTAATTTCTGCATATACATTTTTTAAAGGAAGCCGCATTGTTCATTGAAGCTATGTATTCCATGGCATGCTCCCCAGCCCCATTTAAGCCAGAAACATCAGAAGAGAAAGATTTATAATGGAAACATCGATAGAACTCTAGCAGACAGTGTTCAAATACATGTAAACAAAATCTCTTTCTCAAAGGGATGTCTGAATTCCAATTGATTCTAATTATCTGCTAAGAGACACAGAAAAGAAGGAAAGATTAGGGGAGGATGACAAACATCTCTATCCTGTAGTTTCAAAATTTCACAGCTTTATCATGTAGCAGATGAGTAAAAGAAAGAATTTTTTAAAAATTATTAGTGTTTGCTGCTGATATATTAATCACACAGAAAGAAGTTAATATATTGAAAGGAAACAAAAAAAACCATAAAACAAGTTGCATGTTTTGCAATAATCAAAGAATGGGATGGACTGAAGGGATACATGAAAAATATTGTTCCAGAATTTAAATAATAATAATGTGTAAAACGCCCAGGGGTAAGTAAGAAAAGAATAATAGAATTAACTGGACAATTACTAAATTGAAATAACACAAGATGGAAGAAATAAAACTTTGAGATCACATATGGGTGGGGGGAGTGGGGGGGTTGTGGGAACATATATTATTATTTAGAATATAAATTTTCTAACTGCATTCATATATAGTAAAGAGAAGTTTAGAGTAATGATCCACGTTTTTTTTTCAATAGAGGCAATTTATGTAATAGACCTATGTTCGAAAATGAACTCTATGTTTGTGTTTTTGAATTTAAAGTTTGCATTGTGTTTTTTTCTTTTTTTTCTGGTTTTGAAATAAATAAAACAAGTTGCATGTTGACACCATTCTTTTGTGAGATTTAAATACGGTAGAACATATGCTACAAAATGCAAACATGTTGTAGAACATTTTTAGTTTGAGGATTGAAGTTGTGTTATTCTTGGCGTGCCATTTAGGGAGAAGGTGGGAAACTTAAATAATATTGAATTGAAATCCTACACTATGGTTTCAAAGGATTGACAGCCTTTATTGATCATGCTCATCAATCTTCTGGGCAGCCCTAAGACATGAAAATGTAGACAAGGGAAAGTATAAAATTCAAATTTGACCCCATGGGCCTAGAGACGTTATCAAGAGAGGGAGAGACTAAGCTGAATTCACATTCAAAGGAAGCAGCTACTGACTTCTTTTGGAGATGATGGCAGACCGCTGGGGTCCTACAAATGAGAGAAATATAAAATAGTTAGGAATAAATGTTTATGGTGTTACTTTATATTTCCCTTGAAATATGAATATTTATGCAAAATGCATTGCTGTAGGTTTTCTGAAAATTAAAATTAAATCATCACATATGTAAGGTGGAAAAATCTCAGGGGCCCACTTTAACTAGAATACACTCTCTAACAACTTGCCACACAGACTCAACTGTTAAACCTAGTGCTAGAATTTTCAGGGGTTGATTTCTGTTATCATCTCCTACCCCACATATATTTTATTGTATCAATGTATATTTAGCATCAAATTCAGCAGATGATTTCCATTTGTAGTAAAAATGGTTTTGGAACACTTTCATCTTTGGGGATCACAGTGAACAAATGTAGCTTAAAGCAGTATTGCGTTTATCCATTGAAATGTGCTATAGGAGATGTACAGCGTCATTATGGAACTTCAGACAAAGACGTGTTGGCTATCACACTGGTATGAGGTCTATGGCTAGCTGTTTCTGTTTCTGTTCAAACATTGCCGTGAGTTATATTGGAAAGAACAAGAATTATTCTGCCCATTTTCTTCTTAAGTTGTAGACCAGGGGTTGTCAACATTTTGGGGCCAATGGGCACATTGAAACTACAGAATCTGTCAACTAGCATCAGACACACCCTGCAACCATGCACACACACACCCATTGCAGTAAAACTCCCAGGCATGCACTTATTGCATCCACTGAAATACGCACGCACACTGCAACTACACATACACTAACTCCCACTCCCCCAGCAGTGGTGTGGATATTTTCATTTCCCCCCATAAAACATAATGGGCATAGGATGATCTTCCTAGAGAGTGCAGATGCGAAAGGAGGAATTACCGTATTTTTCTGTCTATAAGACGCCCCCATGTATAAGATGCCCCCTATTTTGGGGGACTCAGATTTAAGAAAATGGAGGGAGATGGTCCAGAGTATAAGACGCCCCCTAATTTTTGACATTTTTAAAGGGGGGGGGGAAACCCTAGTCTTATACACGGGAAAATACGGTAATCCAGCAGCAAGGCCGCTCCACTTCCATGTGGAGCAGTGTTGCAGGCAGGCCACACACTCCCACCGTGTACGGGGTGGGCATGGAAGTGTCCCTGCATCATAGAGGAGTGCCAGCCACATCACACCCCTGGCCAACCAATCTGGTTGGCGGGGGCGTGGCTTACTGTATTTAAGCAGCCTCATGGCCAGGGATCGCCCTCTTGTTCCTGCTTCCTCAGATCTGCTTAATGCTTCAGTCACTAAAACCTGGTTCATGGGAGGGGAGGTTGTGGCCGTCACCTGCCCCTCCTCTTTAAGGGTATTCCGTTAAAGGGATCCGGGGGTGTGGCTCTCATCCAAAGCACGGGTAGGGGCTAGGGCCATGCCACGATCCCACCGGGAACCCTGGGGGAGACCCAGTTGATGTACATCAACAGAGCTCCCGCTACTGGTGGTTGACCCTTAGGGGACTACCCGCATGGCGGGCAGGAGTCAGATATAGTCGGTTCAATTCCAGTGCCGAAGCCAATATCACTCACATTCTGTAACCAATAAAGTTGTGCCCTTAATTAGCCCATTAACGTAAAATACTGGTGTCCATGTGTTTTATTATTCAACAAATGGGGGAGGGCTCGGGGCCTTGACACACAATTCTCCTCCATGCACACTGCTACAGCAATTGGACTTGAAAAAGGGAAACATCAGCGGCATACTTTGGGCTCTCAAATTTCAGCAGCACCCAATGCGACACAAAAATTTCTCTCTTTCGCTCCCTTCTACAGCGTTGTTGTGGCACCTCCTGCAGTGAGGTGCCCAGTGCCATTGCAGCACCCTAAAACTGCCTCTGGAACCATTACAATATTTTTCTCAAGTCTAATTGCAGAGGGGAGGAGTGAATGGGGGGAATTCAACCGGGGGGGAGTTAATCCTTCGCTCACTGAAATTTCTCCTTCTTTGATGCAATTAGTCTTGAAATAAGACCATTATATATTGGCTCATGTTTATATCCTTCCCACAAAATTTTTGTTTTTATCCTGACCTTTTCTATCTTTTTTCTTGTTTTCTTCTTTTTCCGCGAGAATGTCTTTGTCTTCCTCTTAAAATGCCTTGAGTAGCTTTGTTATTTTTAACATTCAAATATCCTTCCTCTAGTGAGTGGATTTCAGCGTACCCCGTGATGTCCACTTTAGGGTAGTTGCGTGTGGTTCTGTTGTAGCCACACTTGTCAGAACCATGCAGACAAGCAAAATATCACAAAGTATCTCCTGAACAAAGCCTCGAGCAGATAGCTGGCTGTGTCAGTGAATTTTCTAAATCTGAAGGACAGAATATCATAGGGAGTGTGCAATCACCAGGGTCTTCTGAAGTTCAGAAAGAGCCCAGGAGATAATGTCATTGGTACAAAACGTCGTCTGAAGATAATGGTCTCCTGCTGCTAGATTAAAGCCTAGGAAGACTGAGCCCTCTTAGCAAAGCTACACACAAGCAGAACCAAGCTACTGATGGTATTTTCAAAGTAGGAGGCATTTATCTTGTAACAACATCCTATTCCATTCACTCTGCTCTTTTGTTGTGGCAGAATAGAAAAGAACTGTGTCATTGTTCAGAATATGCTTTGCTATTTTCTGATTGGTTCATCTTGCTTTCCAACCTTGCCATGATTCTTGGGCTGCTATCCTAAGCATGCTTAAATGGATGCTTAAACCCCAATTTAAATCAATAAGGCTGCATCCTTAAACACATGTACTAAGGAGTAAGCCTGATTGAACACTATAGGACTGACTTCTGAGTACTGTATGGGATTGCGCTGCTATTACTGTCTTCCAAGCATTTTAATACTCTACCTTTCTATTTGCAAACACAAATTTATTTCAAAAGAGGAACTAAAATTCCTCTGAATATGATAGAACAAAAGGCATCTCTAAAACATATATCCTCTCCTCGGCTGAATTTTATTATCGAGAATGTGTAAATACAAACAACAAATACCACTGCTTGAAAGGGAATAGCACTGGTGGTACTTTAGTTATTTACAGACTAAATAGCCAGGGCATAGTTGAGTTTGGCAAGGGGTGTTTTTTATATCCAATATCTCCACCTTACACCAAATATTTCAGCTCAGTGCTGATCTATGCTCTAATAAATCATCCATGCTCAAGAGTAGATTATTATTATGCTTTATATACCGATTTAACTTTCAGGAGCATTCAGCACTAAATCTATAGTATGCTGTGTTGAAACACTGGATCACTGATGAGCTCTCTTCCAGTGCCATCAGTCTGTAAATATAAAAGGTTATAACCTTTTTAAATTTTGCACAAAAAGGAACCATCACACCTATTTATGTATTTAATAAGATTTATACTCTGCTTGTGTTCCTTTCTTTAAAAAAACACAGTAAAAATCCATAAAAACAACTCTGTAAATCATTCAAAACAATTTATTTATAGGATCAGAATTTGACTTCAGTCTTTTTTTAAAAAAATAAAATAAAACAAGAGCAATAATTAACAGCACAACCCTATGCATATTAGCTTGACCTAAGCCACACTGAACACTGTGGAACTTATTTCTGAGTAAACATGGGATTGAGTTGTAATAATCTAAGCCTGAAATCCTATGCATACCTACCTAGGAATAAGTTTCATTTAACTCCTTAGGACTACTTCTGAATGCATAGGATTGTGTTGTTAGACTCAATTTGGATTATCTTCCAATTAAGGCAGTATTTTTTATTGCTACAAACTGGATTACATTTTGAAGATATGGATAGTAGAAAGTACAGTGTTTCTGCTATCATGAAGGAGTCCTAATGCTGTTATGTTAGGCTCAGACCAAGTCTTCCTCTACTTTTGTTATTTATTGCCCCCAATCTTCAATTTTTATATTAGGCTTGTTGTGTTAGGTAGGTCAAGACGATTGGCTAGCATGCATTTTGTTTGGGTTTTTGCCTAATAGTATAACCTGTTAGTGGCTTTTATTAAAAGGGCTTTTTGCCACATATGTTAGTCACAGTGCCTTCTGCATATGCTCAGCATGAACCTGTTGTGAGGGAAGATTAAGTGGAGGGTGTTGAATGGAATGTTGGATGAAGTGAGAGTGAGTGACAGGCATATTTGGGTCAGTTAATAAATTATACTTTGTGGGTGTGACTGTGAGAAAGCCAGAAAAGGAGAAGAGAGATATATAACAGTGCATTTTGTTTCAATTTGTTTTATTTTATTTTATGTTTTGTTGCTGAGGGTAAATGCATTCCATCAGTATAATGAAAAATCAGGGGGCAGTAGGTTCTACAATTTTTTAGTTTAAAAATGTCTCAACAAATAGATTTGAAACTTGCCAGTACAAGAAATGAAGATTTGAGGACTCTCCATGACAAATCTGGGGTAGAAAAGATAAGAAATGGCTCATTCTGAATGAGTTAAAGGGTATTGTATGTTTTTCTTCTACATAATTTGCTGGGGTTGTTCCCCATAAAGATTTCTTCCTGTGCACTGTGTTCTTTGGAAAATGGGCTGCTGATTTAGGTCAAAAGGCATGTCTAGTACAGTACTGTATTTGCTTTCACCTATGAGTTCTGTAAATTGTCATTAATTGTTATTAAAAATGCTTTTTCCTGGCCAATGTTAGTCAATGGACCTGTTATTCCATTGTTGCTAGGCAGCAGTTTTTGGCCAGTCTTAGCCTCTGAAGTACAAAATTCTCATAGAATAGGCCTCACTCTTGAAGAGCTTACAGGTCAGGTCAGCCAAGAGGTTAGGTGTTAGGTGTGAAAGGACAGGGAGAAAAAATCACAAGACATGAGTAAAAATAGTTTGAGAGGCACGGAGGAAGGGGGAAAGTCTTTAAGGTGCACAGTGGCTGGATTTCTAACAGGCAGCTTAAAGGCTCTAAGGAGTCTTCACAAAAAAGGGAAAGATTTAGGTGGTAACACTGTGCTGTATCTCCTGAATTTCTTTGTTCTCCATTCCAGCTTTTAAATACCAGCTTTACCAGGGCTTGCCACCACCCACCCACCCACCCTGCAAATCCAGGCCTTCTCCTGCACCTTCAATAACTATAGAATGTACAGAAATTGGCTTGAGTGGTTGTAGGGCATGGATACCAACATTGTAATAATTGTACTTGTAACTTGAAGGTAGTGGTGAAGATGGAACTAACTACAGGTTAGAATACCATACCATATCAATCTTGCCTAAATTACACACCTGCAGCTTAGCAGTTGTAATTTCCTGACATTTTGGAGCTTGTGTAAAGATGGAAAGCCCTTAACACAACATATTAAAGGAAAAAAAATTTGTTTATTGGACAAACACTCAAAACTGGAATTCTGCCATACCATGAAGAGGGAAAAGGAATTCCCGTTATGTACAGTGATACCCTATTGGCCAGGCACATGGATGCTCTTTGGGAAATAAGCTCTTTAGGAAACAACTGCCACCTCAAAGGTCCTAACTATTTGGCAATGTGTAATTTCTCTCTCTCGTCCTCCCCTCTCCCTCCACAATTGTTTTACCTCAAATGAAAGTCCCTTGTTTTGTTTTTGTTGCAATTGCAGTGCAAGTTGGAGTTTCATGCCTGCACATCTGGCAAAAACATTGCAGCTCGCTGTGAAGGGCCTTGCCCATGCCTTCCAGGACAGGAAAGTCTAAAGCACAAGGCTGAGAAAACTGGTGAGTTGATCTGTTGACTTTGATATAAAATGTCTTTCTAATTGCTTTTGCTGTTGGTATGGTATGCTGTCCAGTCCAATCCATATTTACTCTGAAGAGAGATCCACAGAGTTCGGCGAGACTTAACTTTCAAGCATATGGCTGTTGGATTGCAATCGATGTTGTAGCAACAGAATTACAAGTCCTGGAGCTCTTTTGTTATGACTTGTGAAGAACGTGGAAAAAGCCTCTAGCCCAAGCATTCTGGAATCCTAGATAAGTGATTTTCAAATACAGTGGTACCTCGATTTATGAAAACAATTGGTTCCGGAAGTCTGTTCATAAACTGAAGCATTCATAAACTGAAGCGAACTTTCCCATTGAAAGTAATGGAAAGTGGATTAATCCATTCCAGACAGGTCTGCGGAGTACTCAACCTGAAGCGTACTTAACCCGAAGCATGGGTGTAATTGGTTCCGGAAGTCTGTTCATAAACTGAAGCGTTCATAAACTGAAGTGAACTTTCCCATTGAAAGTAATGGAAAGTGAATTAATCCGTTCCAGATGGGTCCGCGGCATTCGTAAACCAAAAATCCGTAAACCGAGGTGTTCATAAACCGAGGTTCCACTTTACTGAATGGGTCACTGGAGCCTTGCAGTTGAATTGAAATGCTGCTGCAAGTTCATGTGAAGGGTAGTGCATCAGAAGAAGGTGGCAGGAATGTGTGTAATGGCTTCGTCAGTGTGGGAACCAAGGGTTGGGCTGCGGAGAGAAAAAATGCAACTTCCTGTTGGTAGAAGCCTCTGCAGAAATTTTAGAGCATTTATCTTTGACTGGTGTTTTGGGACACGGTATACTGTGAAATCCTATACATGTCTAGAAGAAAGTCCTATTAAGTTCCATGTGGGGCTTACTCTCATGTAAGTTCTGTAGTATAAGATTTCAGTCTGAAAGTGGGTTGCAGCACTATCACCATGCAAATAAATGTTTGAAAAATAGGAAGTGGGTCACCAAATGCATGTTTCAGCTAAAGGCAGCCCCTGAGTCTACTAAGGGTTAGGACTACTGTTCTGCATGAGTTCTAAGAACACCTCTTGTTTCTCAAACATTCAGTGTTTCTCAAACTTTGTGAGACGCCATCAATAGGTGTGTTAAAGAATGCTAACTGGGCAATCAGCAAAGTGGCTAGCCCAGAGACCATTGCAGCATTCCCAGCTAGTGGAATAGAAGAAAACAGTGTCCATGTCTCTCCTAAGCCTTCACTTATTACCACCTCCACTAATGGCCTCTGGTTTTCCTCTCCCACGTCACTAATGAGCCCAATGAGGACACATGCCAGCCCTGTTTAGGTTTCCAAATCATTAACATTATGAGGGTTTGTGAGGATGAGCACACTGGCGAATGACCTATCATTGCCCCTTTGCCCTACATTAGTTCAAATAATAACTTCTGGGTAGGGAGATTTTTCTACTCGTGCAGGTTCCTTGTGCGATTTAGAACCCTGATTTTCCAAGATTCTAAATTGTGCATTGAAAATTGAAGAAAAGCAACCTATATCTAAAAGGATATCTTTATTGTATTATTGTTTTTATTGTTTTTTTTAGACCCAAGGAAGATGATATTATGCTGCAGCTATTGTTCTAAATAACAGCATTTAATTGGGCTGCTCCTCTTAAAGAATGCATCATTATTTCCCCTGCTCACCACATTTTATCATAAAAAAAATTCCTTCAGTAGCACCTTAAAGACCAACTAAGTTTTTATTTTGGTATGAGCTTTCGTGTGCATGCACACTTCTTCAGATACAGTGAAATGGAAGTTTCCAGGCACTTATGTAGAGAAGGGGTGGGGAGGGGTGGGGATGGGGAGGGGGGATCACTCAGAAGGGTGGTGGAAATGGGTGATTGACTGACTGATAGCTGTTGATGACCGCAAACGACTGCAAATGGTTTTGCATGAAAAAGCAAGGGTGGGGATGGCTGAAGATCGCTTATCATGTATAATGAGATAAGAACCCGATATCTCTGTTCAAACCAGGTCCCTCCATGGTTTTGAGCTTGGTGATAAGTTGCAATTCAGCAACTTCTCTTTCCAGTCTATTTCTGAAATTCTTTTGTAGTAAGACAGCTACTTTGAGATCTTGTATAGAATGTCCTGGGAGATTGAAGTGTTCTCCTACTGGTTTTTCTGTCTTCTGGTTCCTGATGTCAGATTTATGTCCATTTATCCTTTGGCGTAGGGTTTGGCCTGTTTGTCCAATATAGAGAGCTGAAGGGCACTGTTGGCATTTGATGGCATACACAATGTTAGAGGATGAGCAATTAAATAGTCCTGAGATGGTATGTTGGATGTTGTTGGGGCCAGTAATGGTGTTGTCTGGGTGTATGTGGCAGCAAAGTTGGCATCTGGGTTTATTGCAGGCTCTGGTACCAGTGTCCATGTTAAGTCTGGTGGTTGTATTATTGTGGGTGAGGAGTTGTTTAAGATTGGGTGGCTGTCTGTAGGCAATGAAAGGTCTTCCTCCCAGAGCTTTTTTTTTGAGAAAGCATTTTCCATTGTATGGTCACCTAATATTACACATGTGTCTAGTAATCCCTGATGTGGATGGGATGGTTTTGGAAAAAAAACCTCACCGATAAATTGCCACCTTTTAATTTTCTTTTTTCTTCTCTTAAACAAATACACATGCACACCCATTGCCTCACATTATCTGCTCTCTCTATGCCCTTTCACATGCCCTTATCACAGGCTGTATCATATTAATAAATCTCCAGTGACATTTTAAGCACACAATTTCATTCACATAACAGAATAAATTCTAATAACCGTTAGGTTGATAAATGCAATTTGACAGGAAGTACATATTCAGCAGGCAAGCTTTTGTTTTGCTTGAATCTCTTATTAGTTAATTCTGCTGTGCAGAGCACATTCTGATGTGTTCACTCTCCTTCTGGAAACACAACTTCTCAAGTGATTGAGACAATAATTATTTTGGAGTTGGTTCTTTTAATGACCATCCTGTATGTTACTCTCACAATTAGTGCATGTGTGTAACTGATCTACCAATTTTTCCAATCACTGTACTGCTCTCTTATGTGGCCTGTGGCCAATGCAGGTGTCAAAATCCACACCCATGACATTTTCCAGGTACTTGAAGAAGGACAACCCTATGTAGTCCCATTCTAAGATTAAACTCAGGTTGCACCTGGCTAAAAGGATTGGGCTTTAACTGATTGTCCCAAGGAATCAAAAGTGGCATGGATCGCAAGGCCAGCTCCTGTAGTAAACTGCAGTGGTAGAAATGAGGGCCTTCTTTCCACTCCCACTACAACCACTGTGTTCTGTTGATTCACCAATGCCTGTAAATAATTAAAGTTATAGCCTAGCGATATTCCAAGACTGGGGCCTCCCTCTTTCTTGCCAGTCCCAATACAAGGGTGTTGCTTATCTCAGCCATCTCACAAAGGTGTCAGGTTTTCTTCTTCTGGCAACCAAGGTAGGCAGCAGTGACCAGAAGCAGATTGGCTAGTGGGATGGAGCTACAGCAATAGCCTCCCGGCAGCACTGTTGTGGCTGCCTACCAGAATGGAGATGGTGAAACAGTGAGCCTAGGCCTGCACAGGTCACCAGTTGCACCAATCCAACACTCCCACCACTATGCTCGCACAGCCCCAACCTCAGTTCTGCCTTGCTCTCCCTTCTTCCAATAAGCAACAGTGGTGCCACTGCTTTGAGGCTTTTTCTCCTGCTACACCCACCTCTTGCAATGGAGGTGCCCACATGGATCCATACTGCTGCCTCTGCTGGCTAGGGAAAGTAGATGGCTGCTTCTTTTGAGTAGCTAAGAACTGTGGCAGTAAGAACTGTAACGAGCATCCTTTTCTTTGAGAAGGGCCAGAGCTCAGTGGTGGAGTATCTCCTTTGTGTGCAGAATGTCCCAGTTTAAATCTATGGCATCCATAGATAAAGCTGAGAAACACAACTGCCTGAAACACTGGAGAACCACTGCCAGTCAGTACAGACAATATTGAGCTAGATGGACCAATGGTCTGCTCATGGAGGATATATTTCTCTGGCCAAAACTGCTGGGATCAAAAAAAAAACTTGATGAGGTTTGTTGCTGGTGGTTGTGCAATTCTTGTATCTCTAACATTGCCTTTGAGACCTAGCCTCTGCCCACTCGCAGTATCTCCCTGATCACACCCACCCACCCACTTATGCACAGAATATTTTATAATGTCTCTCCCTATAAAGCCAGCAATTTGGTGTCCTGCCTGCAGTTCTGTTATGTAATTAGCAAGGTCCAGTTTGTGCTGAGGTAATGTAAACAGAAAGTCTCTCAGAGATTAATTTGTTTTCTCAATAAGAGTGTCAGGTACAAAATTCCTTCAACTGAATTTTGCTGACAGGTGAGGCAGTATTTCCATCACTTATGAGAAGCTGAATTTGTGAAATCTATTCAGACATGACTATATTGCTAAGCAGAAATAAGAGAAGGCAGTGCTGAAACCGGTGCTTCAGTAGAGGGATGTTAGTGGGAAACTGCTGAACAGTGCCAGAGTTCTGAGCAAAATGGAAGCGTGACTCACCAAACTGCTGCATAAGCTTTCTTAATCCATTCATATGAGTTAATATATGTAATTTTAAACTTCTAATTTCCAGGCTTCCACTTTGTTCTGCATATGTTCACTTGGTTGAGCACAATTATGATTCTAAGTTAAAAGTATAAAGAAACATTTACTTTCCAGCATGCAATTAGATTAGTCTTTTAAAAAAAAACCAAAAAATGCCATGTGAATGAAAAACAGAGAGAGCAGTATTGGTGTGGCTTACCTGAGGTGGGATCTCAGATGATATTATTGGAAAATGTTTGCCATTTAAGCAACCATCATCTTATGGATCTTTCCCTTCTACTCAAAATTCTGTTGTGCAATTTTATCCTGCCCATGTGGCTTCATAATTCATGCGTTTTTCTAGTGGCAAGAGATCCCACTATAGGAAAGCAGCTAACACAACTCCCACCAAGGTGAATGGAGCCTGATAGGTGTGCTTTGAAATAAAACATTGTGTTTAGTAACTTAGAGCATCTCCATGGAGCCTCAGATCAGAGAATCAGAGCTTCATACTTAGGGGTGCAAAACAGCCTGATGGCCACCTTCCAAGGGCCGCACGCCAGTGGGGCAGCAACAGAGGCAAAAGTAGGCCGAGCAAGGAATGTGAATCCTACCTTTGTACAGTAGGCTAGTTTCTATACACACTCACATACCCTTCTCTGTCCTCCAATCAGGCAAGCACATGCCACTTTCACCTTGATGGGAGGTCAGTGGCTCTGATGGGAAGTGGCAGCTGGATTTAGCATCCTTATTTAGAATCTGAACGGATCCACAATCGCAGCTTGGCCATACCAAGTCTGGTGCTGATGGTGCTGCAGAGCTGGCAAGGACAACATGAACTCGACATGGAACACCTGTGGTCCACAAGTGCTTCCTGTTGCATGCTAAGGGGTGACAGGAATGGAGAAACAGGACCCTGGACAGTACCATTGCAGGCCCTAACTGCTAACATTTGATGTGTGGTGCAGGAAATTTGGTGTAGCTCATTCATTTATTCTGCAACTTTCCTGGGAGTAAGGAGGCCAGTATGCCCTGCATGAGACAATATTATATAGCACTGGCCTGATTTAGCTGCAGAGACCCATACTATGAATAGCTTGATTGGAGCTGAATTTGTAAAAATTATGCTGCACATCTTTCATGGGTCTCTTTCATGATTTATTTTGCAAGCCCTATTGAGTTGAATGGAAGTGTATTAGCTGCAGTGCCTGATTGATTACAGTTCTGATCTGAAGAAGGGTAAACTGGACAAATAATTTCTTTAATAATAGCTCCCTGTTAACATCAGCACCCAGTATCACTAAGGCATTCACATCATAATAATCATTTCATTTGAATTATAAGATGGTAAGAAGGAAAATTAAAGGACGATTTGTCACTATAATGATATATGCTCTCTGCATTGTCTGGCATTCTGCAGCAAAATCTTTGAAGAGACAAGCAAATTGTATTCTTTGGTCCCTGTGTTTTGAAAATTGGATTTTTGCTCAGTTCTCCAAGAAGCAAAACCCTCATAGTGATGCTGTATTACAAATGGCATATTTTTAAAGTGAAAGCAAATGTTTAATCCACATTCTCTGCCTGCCTGCCTGCCTGCTTGTGGCACACAAACTTTGAAGTTCATCAAAGCATGGGGTCTGTGCTTCATTATTAACAGCACCAGGCCTTACAGTCTGTTTTGGTGACCATTTCCAACTCAGCTGTTGAAAGATAAAGGTTTATTTGTAATCAGCTCTTGTTAGCTGCCCTTTCAGACAGTATGCCCCTGCTCCCTGAAACAAATTCAGTACAGGAAATATTTCAGCAAGGCAAGGGAATGAATACTGAAGTTTGAAGCAAGAGTCTGTGGTCGTTTAATAGCGTTGGAGGGCTTCTAGTCCAAACCTATGTGCTAAGAGAGAGTTAATCACAGAGCAGTACTTGCCTCCCTATCTACCCACAAATCAGCACCACAGTGTGTTGCAGAGAGAGAAAATGGAATGGGTCAGTGTATCTCATGAATGACAGTAAATATTATGGAGCTGATCCAAAGTTCCTTGGTTGCTCTGATTTGGTATTCATTCATTTATTAAGCTTTTTAAATTGTCCTTCAACAAAATGGGTCCCAGGGCAATTAACAAGATGAGACACCCATTGAAAATAAGGTTAAACAAATTATTGAAACAACATGGCAAGATATAGCTGCCAACATAAAATGGAGCTTAAAATCCACAAAATTCACAACACTGGACATTCTAACCAGTTTTCATCAAAAGCCAGATGAACAGATGTGTCTTGATGCATTGTCAGAAGACCAGGAAGAAGGAATTCCACAGCCAGAGTGCCACTACAGAGAAGGCCCTGTTCTGTGCAACCACATAAGGGACAAGCCCTGCTGGTGAGAAAAGAAATGCCCCTTTTGCTGATCTCAGAGCCAGATTGGCTGCTATAGGGGGAGGTGCTGCATCAGATCCCAAACTAATGTGAACATCTTATATTGAGCCCAGTAGCATTTAGCCAGCCAATGCAGATACTGTATATCAAAATAAATGTGATAATGATTCCACACAGATGTGCTAGTCAGCATCCTTACAGAAGAATTATGCACTACCTGAAGTTTTTGGAATGTCCTCAACCCCACATAGAGCATGTTGCAGTAATCTGGATATTAGAGTGTTGAGAAAAGACTCCTCAGGCTTTCCAGACCCAGGGCCCACCTTATCATATTTGTGTCTTCTGCCATTATGGAAAAATGAGAGTTCTAGAGAGTTCTTCATGTGCCACTGGAGGGAAGCAGATGAGCATCACTGAATAAATCTCTTACTGGCAGTGTTGCAGCTTCTGTTGAACTGCTGTAATAGCAATTAAGCAATAGAATAACTTAATTTGCCATTGGTATGTTTGTTTTGTAAGGCTATAAAATTGGCACAACTGTAATTGGCAGAAGTACAAAGCTACAGTTGTAGTTTTGCTGTTTTCATTTTCTTTGGTTTCTCACAACCTTTTATCAGAAGGGGAACGGAATGTGTATTACAATAAATTTCACAAGCATCTATTATTATCACAACTTCAGTTTGAGGCACTAGGCAAAACTTCTTTTTTTAAAGCACTCTCAAGTTCTTAAATAAGTGAAATTTCAGTTCCATAAAGTTAGCGTTTAATACAAGAAGGGGCAATACTGTAAATTAAGTGATGACCCTTAAAGAAGAAACAGCTGGCGATCCCAAAGGAATTTACATTGGCAAGTGCTGGATTTTAAAATGGCAATCGGTGTACTCGGCAATCTGTTTTTATGCCCTTCTGTAACCTCTGTCACCAGACTAACCCATAACAGTACTTCCTATGTCTTTTTAACTTTGCTTTCTTTAGTGTGTCTAGGTGGTATTATACTATACTTTGAAAAAAATACGAGTTTCTGTGTGTGTGTTTCATTTGTCCATGGATATATGCAATAATTCAGCAACAGCAGTCTTTACAACGTAACATTTATGTGACTACACCAACAGCAGTAAGTGGCAATGGCCGTTTCCTCCATTGCACCTGAGGGCACCAGTTATGGGGGTGCGGGACAGGCCATGTGATACACACAGCTCTGTCCTCTGACAAAAGAGTACATCCAGGGGTTCAGAAACAACATCCAGGGGGCAGTGCTTGCCACCTAGCATCTACTGTCTGAGATGGTTCCATACTCTGCCGAAAGGTAGGCCCGGCCCAGCCCCTCCCTGCTTTAATTCATATCAGGAATATGGAAAAAAAGAAGCATTTGGGCCATACAGGTATATGGCATACTGATCTTCCAACTTCCTGTCTGAAGGTCCAGTAGTCAGTGTAGAAGAATGCAGATACAGCTTATATTGACGACTTCCCCTCTAAATGTTACACTCTAAAGTGTACATCCTGTCCACAATGGAATGACTATCCTATTGTTTGTGCTCAACTACCTGTCTTCTCCTCTATTGAGTTGCAAGTCAGCTACATTTAATGAGCTAATCAATGACAGTTAACTCATTTCCATTCAATTTCAATGGAATTTCTTTAATCAGCATTATTTACCTAACATCCATCAGAATATAGTAAGTGGTTGTGCTGTATTTCAGAACCAAGAGAGAGAGAAAATTCCCAGACATGAAATCGAAATGTCATGAGCCTGAATACTGCAGGATGACATAAACCTTCTGCTCAGAAAATTTTGACAGCCCCTAGAACAACAGCTTTATCTTTCTTTTTTTAAGAAGGCATTATAGAAAGGAGGAAGAGGAGCCTTCAAGAATCTATACATTCAAGTAATCTACACCAACTCAAGCTAAATTACTGGACTATTTCCCCTTTCAATACCATTATTGTATTGAAGATCTGTAAAGCAAATTTCTGAACAGCCAGTGCTTAGACCACAGTTTAAATCAAAAGAGCTAATAACATATGAACATATGACTCGGTAACATTAGTGTTATGGCAGCCACCTGTCTTCCACCTCGAAATGCCACAAAACCTCTTAACTTTCTTCATGAGTTTGGGAGATTTTGCCCTAAAGCCTTCCTAAAAGCTCCTATTAATAATGTATTTGAGTCATATCTTCTAAGGACACCCTACAGATTTAAACAGCGGCCCTTCTATTATACAGCTTTGGCATATGTGGGCTGTTTGTGGCTTTCCAACTTCCTCTTTGCCTCACTTTTTTACTTTTTTGGCTCATATTTCAACATAATTGTTAGAGACTATTCAGAGACCTAAGAATAAAGCTCAGAAATTCTTACAGCTTCAGTACATTTTATTTTTTAAAAAAAAATTGTTCCCAATTCCAGCACATTATTAATGCTCTTCATGCAGCTGTAACTTTGTCTGTGTCTGATGCGACACTTACCAATATTATACCAAATTGTTGGCAGATCATAATGTTAATTTGAAAACAAATGCTTTAAATGCTCTTTCTCTAAGTATGTGCCATTGTAAGTGTTTTATTCTGGAACGCTGGCTGCCTAATAAGCTTTATTGCGTTTCGAAGCATAAACCTGGAATTGATCCTGCTCTTTGTAATGCTGTTTTCCCCAGAGGGGATATTAATATTTTACAAAATAAATAAATAAATTAGGTTTGTTTACTTTCAACAGCCCATCAAAGGAGCTGTTTTGCTTGGTATGAACGAGATTGTCTTTTACATGAAGATGAAATAGAGAGCCAAAGTGTACTTTTCAGGGGCTATTTTGCATATTGAACTGTCTCAAAGGTATTCACAGTAAGTTATATGTAAGTTATAATGTAAGACTCTAGACTAGGGGTGGACAAACCTGTCAGTTTTGGGTTTTGTCCATTCTCTCCCCCCCCCCCCAGTATTAAGTTCACTCTGCCCCATTTCTGCATTAGTTTGGAACTTAGTGGGCTAATGAAAAAGCCACTTCCGCGCCTGCGACGGAGGTGGGGTTGTGGGCTGCCCGACTGTACCATCGCGTAGGGGCTGCAAGCTCAGCCCCTACGCAATGGTAGGTTCCCGCCTGCGTCACCCCCCGACCAGCCAATGAGGTCGGTCGGGGCGGGGCCACCAACTTTAAGCACTCTGCAGGCGGGAAAAGCTCCCTCTTTCGTCCCTCTTCGCCGGAGCGAACAATTCGCGGTATCGTATTGTTATGTGGCTGTGCGCTCTCCACTGCCCACCTGGGAAACGGGTTGCAAAGTTTTGGAAAAGGGGCATTTTTGCTGGGTTTTTAAAAGGGCCGCGATGGTTACCCCCAATCAGCTGGGAGGCGGGTGCTCGTTACTGTAGGGGAGCGTGTTCTGCATGGAGCGTGCGTGGGGGGCGAATTTCAGAGCTCTCCCCTCTGTGGGTGTGCAGGCTTGGTGGCTGCCCCTTTTTTATATTGCAGTGCTCGGGTAAAAGTTCTGTTGTTTACAGGCTCGTTCTCTTATCTAACCTTTCCGATCGGCTGTTAATCCCCTCCGACAGTGCTCCCCTTCCCTTTCCTGCAGAGTGTCTGACTGGGCTGCTGAGATTTCAGCTTCTTTCCCTCCCCCCAAGCTCCCTTTAATTGCATGATTGTGCTTGATTATCTTTAATGCTTGGTTTATATTTTTTCAGCATTACTGAGCGCTGCAGCTAGCTCCTGCCTGTGCTCGCTGCCCATAGCTTCCCTTCCTAACCCACCTTTCCCCCCAACTCATTCATCCGCTGCTGCCTTTCAGCCTCTTTGGGAGCCCTCTTCTTAATTCCCCCATCGTTTCCTTTAATTCCTGCGTTCAGTTTATTTACTCCCGGGCGCTGGAGCATGGTTCCTGGCGTTTGTATCGTTGTCATGGTTACAACTCCTTGCCGGTCTCCATTTTAAGTGTGGCCACGTGGCCTGGCAGCAGCGGCCATCTTAGGAGAGGCACGCACTGTCCCTCCAGTACTGCAGGGCTGTTTGGGGATTACTAATAACAAATTGCAATTAAAGAAGCTGCAATCTACAAGCGGGCTTTGCCTTCAGTTCATTTGCTTATTGGCAAGTTTTGCATGCCCGTTGGAAGTAAGAAGGGATTTATTTTCATGTTCCCCTTTACTATCTTTACACTTATCTCACAACCCCCACCCCCGCATTTTCTGCAGCTATAACTTTGAGGCAGAGGGGTCGTTAGGACCGGCACTTTCCACTCTGCCTTTCTGGTGGCTTCGTGAGCCTTTAATTGCTCTATTTTCGAGGGCTGCAACCTTGTTGCTGCACCAGAGGATGCCTTTTCTCTCTGGGCATTTTCCGAGCCAGCAGCGGTAGTTGTAACAATGTTACATTGTCCCCGTAACTCAGCAGGCTACTTCATTGCTACTTTGTGTTTCTCTTATCTGTGACTGCTACAAGTGTTATGTTGCTGAAAGTTTGCAAGCTGTGGTTGTGAAACGTAGACAGCAGGCTGCTATAGATTTATAGCTAGCATCCTTACGTATAACCATTCATTATCTTTAGTTGTCCCTTGCATTAAAAAAAGGGGGGGGATACCTTCAAATTTACTTCATAAGATTTAAATATTGCATTTATTGGTGCTGCTTTACCACGGTGACCTGCACATGTAGCCTAGATCTGCCAACCTTAAGATTAAACTAACATAATTTGATCTTACAATAACCAGATTTATAATAGGTGTATTTAATTTATTGGATTGTCTTTATGTGGAAACTAAATAACTGTAACTGTGTCTTTAAGTAGGACACTCTGAAATCATTTCAGTCCTGATTATAGGGAATATAAACAATACTGAACTATGCTGGAGGTCTGTATTGTCCTCTTTGTAATTAAAGAAATATATTTTTGGTGAAAGAATTTAATGGTACAGGGTCAGGGTTTTTTAATTTTTAACACTTAAGGGCTAGCCTAGCCAGCGCAGGAGGTGCGTGAGTAAAATATTCTATTCTACTGGTGACCATGCCATTTAATCTTGAGTCATCCTGTTCACCTGCTGCCTATCCGAACTCATGACCTTGGGATAAATACCTTTATTACTTCAATTATGTTTTGGCTAATTGGTGTTGCCTGTTCACACAGTGGGCATTATTCCGTTTGATTTTTCTGCAGTTACTATAAGTTAATAGACATTTTGAAAGGGGCTGGTGGAACCAATTTTCCACAACTTAATTTACATGGAATTCATTACGTTCAGTTGAAGGCTATTTATTTGCTTTTTCAAATAACTGAATTTAAGCTTTCATTGCTTCGGTGGGATACATTTTTCGGATCCACTACTACCTATATTGTTCCTGACATAATAATAATAATAATAATAATAATAATAATAATAATAATAATAACAATAATAACAATAATAATAAAATAAATGAATGAATACTTAAATAAAACTCACTCTAGTTTAAATTGTCCTAATTGCATTAACTGTTTCGGCCTGTTTTAGCATTAAGCCTGACACTCTCATTGCATTCATTAGTGTCGCTTTCTTTAAAATAACTGAATTTATTTAAGCGTTTGTTGCTCCTGTGGGATACATTTTCGGATCCACTACTATCCATATTGACATATAATAATAATAATAAATGAATATTTAAATGAAATTCACTTTAGCTTAATTGTCCTAATGGCATTAATTTTAATCATACGTTCTCTTTTGCTTATATGTACGCTTCCCTATTTTCGGCTGCGGTTCAGTATAAACAATACTGAGTTAGGGCGCCGCCCTTTAATGCATTGCTATTGTGGTAATATTTGCATAATTTATATAATAATAATATTAATAATTTATTATTTATACCCCGCCCATCTGTCCGGGTTTCCCCAGCCACTCTGGGCGGCTTCCGACCAAATATTAAAAACAGTACAGCATCAAACATTACAAACTTCCCTAAACAGGGCCGCCTTCAGTTGTCTTCCAAAAGTATGTTGTTGTTGTTTAGTCGTTTAGTCGTGTCCGACTCTTCGTGACCCCATGGACCATAGCGCGCCAGGCACTCCTGTCTTCCACTCCAAAAGTATAATAATTGCTTATTGCCTTGACATCTGCTGCGAGGGCGTTCCACAGGGCGGGTGCCACTACCGAGAAGGCCCTCAGTCAGGCTTGCCTAGGCCAGTGTACACTGTACTGTACCAGACCCCCCCCCCATCTTGAATGCTCTGTTGCATGGTGCCTATAATGCCAAGGTTGCAATTTGATCCCCATGCGGGGCAGCTGCATATCCTAGGGGGTCTAATGTTTTTTGTTTTTTGTTTCCAAGCTATGCCTTTTGTTTCTAAGTGCTCTCTAACAGTATATATTTGTAACTGGGACATCATATTTCATGCTGCTTCAAAAGCTAGGTGACCAGAGGTATCAGTTATAAAGGTTCCGGTACCACTAGCAGCTTATTGAGGTATGAAATTTATCTTGTATAGTATATCAGAATGTGCATGATTGTGAGAAGCATTTAGGGAACCATCCGGCGTCCTCTTGTTTCAGGGGTAAGCAGTCCTTTCAAGGTGGCAGGGGGCTTTATTTCCCCCCCCCCCACACTAATAATAATAGCAATAATAAGAATAATATATACAACAAGTATAATATTAACTATAATGATAATAACTGCTATAATAATTATAATAATACTTCAACTCTTAGGTATTTTCAATCTCTGGGGTTTCCTGAAAGAGTCAGGTATTGGCCTCGGTTATACGGTACGACCTCTCCAGCTTATCAGTATGAGATCCCTGATTAGGTTAGCATAGTAGGCTATTATGCATCATTCTTATGGCACCCAGTTGATGGCTAGAATGCCTGTATGCCATTTCATGCACATGCATACCAGATTAATCAGGAAACATTTGAGTTCCAAAAAAAAAAAAATAGAGCCTGGCTGCTACTACCATACGATGTTCCAAAACAATGAAGTGTTGATGGCTAGTATGGCTTCCTGGAGCATGTGCTGACGTTTGCCTGTGGACAAACTTAACGGCCTCAAGGAGACTATTAGACAGCTCATCCCCTGTAAAAAACTCACCCTTAGACAAATCCAATCACTCCTGGGTCACCTGAATTTCGCTTGTAGGGTAATATCACTGGGCCGCCCTTTCTGCCTGCGATTAGCCAGACTCACGGTAGGTCTAACTAAACCGTTCCACAGGAAGCGACTCCCTCACGGGGTAAAGGCCGACCTAGAATCCTGGCAAATTACAATGGGGTATCTCTGTGGCAGGACAACGTGGTCTTGCGTTCCGACTTTCAGGTGCAGTCGGACGCGGCAAGTACGTTGGGTTTTGGAGTCTATTTCAAAGAAAAATGGTGTGCACAGCGTTGGCCGGCCAGCTAGGAGGGTACAGACATTACACGCGACTTAACATTCTTAGAATTCTTCCCTATAGTGGTAACCGTGCATTTGTGGTCCGAGGAATTCAGGAATCAACGAGTCTGCTTCAGAACCGACAATCAAGCGGTGGTCAGCGTCCTAACTCTGCAATCTTCAAGATCTGCAAGAGTGTCACCCTCTTACGCCATTTTGTCTTACTGAGCTTGCAATTCAACATGCATTTTTCGACCAAATTTGTGCTGGGGTTTAATAATAACATCGCAGATGCTTTGTCTCGCTTCCAGATGGACCACTTCCGCTTGTTGGCACCAGAGGCGCGCCAGTGGCCAGAGCCGTTCCTGGAACACCTATGGAGCCTTGGGAGCATGAAATCCTAAAGGGAGTATTTGCGTCGGTTGCCCCTTCCACCCTTAGCTCTTATAAACGGGCTTGGTCGGATTTCACTAACTTCAGAAAAAAGGAGCTGCTGACTCGTCCCTGGCCTGCCTACTCAGGAAGAGGTCATGCAATACATAGTGCATTTAAGGAATCTTGGGCGAGCCGCAAAGACCCTTAACATCCACCCAGCAGCCATAACCTTTTTCTCTAAATCACTCTATTTCACAGACCCGCGTGATAACTTCCACTTACGCAGTGCTATGGAGGGCTGGCGTCGGCTCCAGCCACCTGCCAGTGATACTAGGCGGCCTATTACGTTTGACATGTTGGTTCAGATACACAAGCAGCTGAGGACCCTTTGCTGGACAAAGTTCAAAGCGCGTTTATTTTCAGCAGCGTTCTCGATAGCCTACTTTAGGGCGCTCAGAGTAGGTGAAGTGGTCTGCGAGGACCACCCTGATGGCATCACACGGGGCATTATAATAGGGGATGTGCCACTGTCCGACTCCCAAGCTATGGTGCACATCCGATGCTCTAAGACTGACCAGAAAGGAAAAGGCATTATTATACGCCTCCCGGCAACAGGCACTGCAGGTCCATGTCCAGTAAAAGATACCAGGAGGTTCCTCTACCTGCGTCCGGCTGGCCTGGGTCCCCTGCTTATTCATTTGGACAAGGCTAGGCTTACCCGCCACCAATTCGCCATGGTCCTGCGCAAGGCCATTGCCTCCTGCGGTTATAGCCCCAGCGAATTCTCTGCCCACTCTTTCAGGTTTGGCGCAGCTACTTCAGCCATGCACTTGAGCCTTTCATCCGAGAGAATTCAGGACTTGGGGAGGTGGAAATTGAACGCGTACAAATAAGTACATCCGTGCGTAGCGTCGACCGGGTCACCATCGCTGATCCCCGGTTGTCATTCTTTGTTTTCCAGGTGGCCAGATTGTGCGCGTTTGAATAGCCAGGCACAGCATAGTCCATTGGGCCCGGGAAAGGGCGATAGTGGCGGGCCTGGGGAGCAGTCTGGGGCCTCCCAGAATCTGTGAAAGTGTCTTGGATCGCAAGGAGAGGCATGATGTTGCTGCCGACCACCCGGGCACAGCATAGTCCATTGGGCCCGGGAAAGGGCGATAGTGGCGGGCCTGGGGAGCAGTCTGGGGCCTCCCAGAATCTGTGAAAGTGTCTTGGATTGCAAGGAGAGGCATGATGTTGCTGCCGACCATCCAAAACCGGGCTGCTTCACTCGGCTACCCTGACCTGCTGGTGGTGCAGCTCGGTGAGAATGACCTTGCTTGCCGTAATGCAGTGGATTTAAAATTGAAAATATTCAGTGACTTTGATATCCTCATGGACACCTGCCCGGGGATGACGCTGCTTTGGTCCTCCTTGCTGGAGAGGCGCTCTTGGCGCGATGGACGTTACCCTATCGCTTTGAACAGAACCAGGCGGCTCCTGAATTCCTTTGTGATCCACAGAGTGTTATCTTTGAACGGCCAAGTTATCTCGCATCCCAGTTTGAAACAGAGTGAAGCAGCCCTTTATCGCTATGACGGTGTACATCTGTCGCCTATGGGGAATGATATCTGGCTGGAGAACGTAATTACGGGAATGACAGATTGGTTACGTGTTAGAGAGCTTAACTAGGCGAATAAGAGATTAGGATCACGGCCCCTTAATAATTTAGAAGTGCTTGAATAATTAAATAATTAATTTTCGAATTAGGAAATTAGGGTGGTATTACATGTGAGCGGATTGGCGGCGAGCCTGGGGGGGCTCGAGTGGCGGTTAGGCGTTGGAAATTTGCATAACAATTAGATGGAGGAGGGGCAGGCTACGTCATCAGCTGCCCAAATTTGGAGAAGTAATTCCGTTAAAGGATTCCGGGGGCGAGGCTTGGTCCTGAGCCTGGAGTTGCCTGGGCCGTAAGGCACGCCCCTTCGGTGGCCACAGGAGGAGCTCTAGTAGATCTACGTCGCGGGGCTCCTTTCTGGTGGTTAACTTCTCACAGACTTCAACACACGGGTTGGAGTCGGATATAGTCTGTTAGGTTCCAACGCCTAAGCCAATTCCGCTCAACATGCATAATTAATAAAGTTGTGGCCTTAACCACCCAATTAAATCTTAATCACTGTGTCATGAGTCTTTATTACATGGGAAGGAGGGCTATTGCCACACAAAGCCACTTCCGCGCCTGCGACGGAGGTGGGGTTGTGGGCTGCCCGACTGTACCATCGCGTAGGGGCTGCAAGCTCAGCCCCTACGCAATGGTAGGTTCCCGCCTGCGTCACCCCCCGACCAGCCAATGAGGTCGGTCGGGGCGGGGCCACCAACTTTAAGCACTCTGCAGGCGGGAAAAGCTCCCTCTTTCGTCCCTCTTCGCCGGAGCGAACAATTCACCCGCCCGCCCACCCCTTAAAAAGAGGTAAGGGGACGCTGCTGTGGACGTCAGTTGGTCGCCCTGGTTGGCCAGGGGGCTGGGTAGGATTTTTCCCATACTGGGCTAGCCATGATGGGTTTTTCGCCTACCTCGTAGCATGTCGTCACAACTTAGGTTAGGCGGTTAGGCGTTGGAAATTTGCATAACAATTAGATGGAGGAGGGGCAGGCTACGTCATCAGCTGCCCAAATTTGGAGAAGTAATTCCGTTAAAGGATTCCGGGGGCGAGGCTTGGTCCTGAGCCTGGAGTTGCCTGGGCCGTAAGGCACGCCCCTTCGGTGGCCACAGGAGGAGCTCTAGTAGATCTACGTCGCGGGGCTCCTTTCTGGTGGTTAACTTCTCACAGACTTCAACACACGGGTTGGAGTCGGATATAGTCTGTTAGGTTCCAACGCCTAAGCCAATTCCGCTCAACATGCATAATTAATAAAGTTGTGGCCTTAACCACCCAATTAAATCTTAATCACTGTGTCATGAGTCTTTATTACATGGGAAGGAGGGCTATTGCCACACAATTCATATGCTTTGGGGGGTAAAAGCCTTTGTACCGTTTTTGTATGCAATTTTGCCTGGTATATATGTATTTTGTGGGCACGGTTCATTAATATACGTTTTCAGTATGCATTGTTTGGGTGGAGGACTAGAAAACATGAAATTCAGAGCAGATTCAGGAATCAATGAATGAATGCTGATGCTGATGCTGATGCTGCTCTAGGGGTTCTCTAGGGTGCTCTAGGGGTTCTCCAGACCCCTCTGAACCAATTTCAGGGGGTGCAGGGCCACTCGGAGGGAGGAGAAGGGGAGAAGTCTTGCTGCAGTGGCAGAAACCCATGAGCAGGTTTTAGATAGCAGGACTAGTTCATTGAATCCTGTTAGATTGGGCTCACAGTATTATTGAAGATTAATTTCAAACTACAAGCTTTCATAATTGAAACAAACCTGATTATTAGTATCACTTCACATGTTGCATGTTTTAGTGGTACAGTATCCATAAAATGTTTGGAATGTGGCAAATCTGCTCTAGGAAACACATTATCATACTATAGGCACACACTGCTCAAAGGGCATTGACTGGCTCTGACTCCATGTTGAGTGTACACTCAGTGGCAAATCTAGGTTCTCCTTTGCTTCTGTGAAAAATGGTCCCTACCATACCTCCCAGAATTGCTTCACGATTGCTTTCTTCAAGGGTATGTTATAGAAGGTTTTACGAGCAAAAGGTGGGAATGCAAAAAAGTGATGTGTATTAAGTTCTGTGTTCCTAGAGATACGCTTGCAAATGAGGCAGGGTGGATTGGGTCTCCCTGCCAAAGGAACACTAGGCATTTACTTGACCTATTGGTAAAATATTGTAGATTGTGTGTTCAAATCCTTCAGATGATCCAGTTTCCTGTAGGCTCCCCTGAACTGTGATTCTGAAAAGGGGAAGGGAAAAAACTGCCTGGTTAAACTGCAGGTGACAGCCTTCTCAATGACTCTGCTGATCAATGGAAGTTGTAGGGAGGAGTATTAAGCCTTTTTCTGTTTCAGTTTAGCCTTATTTGAGCAACAAGGTCTTCCTGATCCTTGGTTATTCTTAAGTCATAATACCTCTTTGATCTGTCTCCTGATATTTCCTACAGTTCTGTTATGTCTCCTGAATTGTCTGCTGGCTCTGACTTGCTCTTTAGTTCTAACTCTTGGCTGGGCCCATGGCTCTTGGCAGACTGTATATGAAAGACAGTATATATCACATACCTGAGAATAGTGATGTTGCTGCTAGAATGTTATCAAATATTTTGGAAGAATGTGCATGCGTCCTGATAAACAACAACATGGAGGTTATATATAGGGACAGTTGAGATTCCCAGTAGTCACAGTTCCTGGGATGTCCTTGGGAAGGTGTCGTGGCCTTATGCCCTAGCCAGCGATTATTGTAATCGAACCAATATGATGGTAGAGACCTGAGCAGAAAGACTATTTAGAACAGATTTTATTAAAGCAAAGCATAACACTGTGATATGATAAATTTTAAAATCGTAAGTTTTGTAACTTTAAAAATAATTTATGCTGCATATACACTTTTTATGGCTCAGCATCTGTTCACATTACAACTGCTTCAACTCAGAAAATTGGAGATAACAAATTCTGTACAGCTTAGGAGTTGACTGATCAGTGAGTTACTCCTACGGTCTCTCATAATGATGATATTTTGATGCCAGCTCATCTCAACACTGGAAGATTTGAATATTAAAATAATAGAGTGCCAGTTTGGGGGCACGATTCATCTTCATGAAGATGGAAGCACTTTTGATCCTCCAGCAAACAAAATGCCTTGTTAGGCCTCAGGATTTGACCTCACCCCCAAGAAAATTCTCAAATAATGAGATTGTAATTTACTTAAGCAAAGTTGATAATCATGAAACTTCTCAAAGGCATAACGAATACAAGATTATCAATTGACCCTTGTTATCTTGTTGCCATTCATGGTCTGTTAACAGTACACATACTGAGAAAGAAACATCATGGCAGCTGGCATGGAGGAGGGCTATAAATTATGTCAACACACAGTACCACATGAAACAAATGAAGACAAGTGAAACTTAATGATCCCAAGTGTCCATACAAACCTTTACATTTGTCAGTAAGTCTGAAGTTATTATTTCAAGTAGTTTTAGATTTAGATTAGTTATGGTCAGAACAAGGTGTCTTACGAGTCCAAACCATGCTGTTTTCTAGGAGAGGATCACTAACAAAACATCCTATTGTCAGGAGCCAATCTGACATAGACTCTGAGACTATCTCATCCAAGGAAGAAGCTTGTGACTCCATAGAAAGCCCTAGAGAGCTCATTAAGCAGCTCAGTTCACCTTGTGTTATGGATACCTTGTCTGGGACCTGAGATGAGCCCCTACACCATGTCATGGGTTCAGACTTTCCCCTTTCTTGCATGCACACAGGACCACAGGTGCTAAGATGAAAGTGGGTCTCAGTTCTCTCAGTGCTGGTCCTCATAGAATCATAGAGTTGGAAAAGACCACGAGGGCCATCCAGTCCAACCCCCTGCCAAGCAGGAAACACCACCAAAGCATTCTTGACATATGCCTGTCAAGCCTCTGCTTAAAGACCTCCAAAGAAGGAGACTCCACCACACTCCTTGGTAGCAAATTCCACTGCCGAACAGCTCTTACTGTCAGAAAGTTCTTCCTAATGTTTAGGTGGAATCTTCTTTCTTGTAGTTTGAATCCATTGCTCCGTGTCCGCTTCTCTGGAGCAGCAGAAAACAACCTTTCTCCCTCCTCTATATGACATCCTTTTATATATTTGAACATGGCTATCATATCACCCCTTAACCTTCTCTTCTCCAGGCTAAACATACCCAGCTCCCTAAGCCATTCCTCATAAGGCATCGTTTCCAGGCCTTTGACCATTTTGGTTGCCCTCTTCTGGACACGTTCCAGCTTGTCAGTATCCTTCTTGAACTGTGGTGCCCAGAACTGGACACAGTACTCCAGGTGAAGTCTGACCAGAGCAGAATACAGTGTAGCCAAAATGATACCATCCGTAGAGAAGAGAGAGATCAGCATGCTTGAATGAAGTACAAAGAACCCTCCTATGACCAGGAGCCAAGGAAGGGGGGGGCGGACCACCCTGGGTGTCTTCGCTGAGGGGGTGACATTTGACAATGGGTGGGTGGCGTACTGAATGTCCGCCATCGGCGGCTCACTCCACCCCCGTGGGTGGCTCACTCTGCCCCTGGCTGCAGGGCGCACATGCTGCTCCATGCACCCGAGTGGCTATCCCACACCTGGGAGGGCCCCCTCCATGCCGTGCCCTGCCCCCCTCAGGGGGCATATCCTCCGCTATTGCCTATGAGCAGGGAAAAAATCCTAAGGAGGCAAACAACAATGCTGAAATACAGTCCAGTTAGGACTGTGCATGCTCTGTAGCCACAGAATGCCAATTGATTATTGCCAGGGAGGGAGAGAGATTGGCAGAAAACCATGGAGGGGGGTTGGAAAGAAGTGACTGGAGCCCTTAACAGAGCTGAAAGGAAGTATCCCCACACTGCAATGTTTTGTGGCGGCTCCCAGTTGCACTTCCAGATTCCAGTTTGCTAGATAACAAGGGTGTGCCACAGCACAACACAAGTGAATAAAACTTAGTTCACATTATTTTAGTGATGTTAACTCATGGATATAGGCACAGAACCGATTTAAGAACAGAAAAGGAGCATACTGGAGAGTGGAGCAGACATGCCAGTTGCCTGTTTCCAGGGGAGTAAAGTGGCCCCGTTGTTGTGGAGATTAATACGTACTATTCTAAGACATTGTTTGCATCTGTTATTTCTTTTGGTTGGTTTCTGATCCCTGAAGTACTGGGATAAAAAATGCACTCGTCTTTGCTTGCGAGCACTTCCAAGCGCAGATGACAACAACATCCCAGTGAGTCACTTATTTCAATTCTGGTATTTTAACTTAACTGAAGGAGTACCACAGCTAATGGAACTATTCCCCAAGCCTTGGATTATTGTACATGCCAACTTAGCAGCCTCAGGCTCTGAAAATATGGTTTGAATAAAAAACAATATTTTAAGAGTTTTAATACAGGCAATGATTAGATGTGCCTTGCCCCAGCAAGCATCTTCATAATTTTCAAGTCAATTTATTTTCCCTGATAGAAGGCTTTGAGTACTGTGTGAGACAGTTCTTCCAGCAATAGAAAAGAGCACAGAAAGATGGAAAACAATATGGACTCTGAAGCTGTGTCTGTAATGTTGCATGGATTATGCATGGAGCTTTGCCCTAGTGGGATATTATTGTAGAGATTTAAAACAATCCTTCATGCCCTTCAAAGAAAACTACTTTAATTCAGATTCTTTGCGCAGTGAGATTCTCTGATGTTAAACCCAAAAGGAACATGTTTATCAACTATTTTGGTGGGTGCAGAGGCAGGCAGGGGCCGGGTGGAGAGTAGGGAAATGGCTGTTCCGTTTTTCACTGAAAAGTAGTCCCACGTGTGAGAATTTTTAAACCTTTATTTTGAATCTCTGGACACAGTGCTAGAAGTGATGGCAGAAAGTAGTGCTTTTGGTGACTTATGCAAGTTTGCCTACCCTATGGAATACTAATATATGCAGCATATAGGATATAATTAGCAGGGCTGCCCTGTTAATTAGTCTAGTTTTAAAATGTATACAGTATGTATACAATATATACATTTTTTTTAGTATTGAAAGAAGTATATATTGCTAATGCCCTTAGTTTTGATGTATCTATGTTGGGGGGGTTGCAAGTTGCTTTGGGTTGCCCTGAGCAAGATAAATCAACTAACAAATTTAATTAATAGTAACTCATATAGAAAACATTTAAGCAGTGCTGAGCGAGTATAAAACCACAGTTAAACCTGAGAAAGATATAAAAGCAAACATCTTGTGGGAGTTCTACAAACCTTTACATCAAACTTGCCCTTTCAGAAGAAAGGAGGGTGGCCATCCCTACTCCCCCAAGCGGTGAAATAAAATATGATAGCCAGTTTTCAAACAGCTTGTCAATCTCTCCTACACATACACAAGTTCGTTCTCTGCTTGAGAGATAACAGAACTAGATATGGTGCAGTCTGTCGTATTCTAAGAATTTGCGGTTCGTCAGGCCCTCACACCTGAGGTGCTATCTCTGTTGTACTATCTAAGAGAAATATTTTTAGCTAACGATTCATCTCTGACTCTGGACTTCAGCTGAAGTAATGAGAACAGAGGTGCCTGCTATACAGGGAGACCTTGTGTAACTAGTCTGAGAATCAGAGAGATTGCCAGATCATCACATTCAATCATTATGGCAGAATTGCTAAAAGATAAGACTAGGGAAGCAGACTTCATTTTTCTTCAGCTAGTTCTTCACTCAGTACCGTAGTACTGTTTACCTGACATAATGTTTTCCCTCTGCAGAAAAAAAAACACCATGAAAATAACAGAATGCAAATGGACACGAATTTTAAAGGAGGGATCTGTGATCTAGAGACTAGAGTGCTTCGTGATGTCTCCTTCAAATCCATGTGGATATTGTGCTCCTCCAGTGAAATGATTTTCCCAAAGAAGAAAAACATTTGAAACAGAAACAGTCCACAGAGAACGATTATATTCCCATGAGCAATGCCAGTATAGCTTGACAGCATAGCTACAGTGGGCACTTCGTCCTCTGAAAGAATCCCATGTGGCACCAACTCACCTGGGAGATGATGCTATGGAGCAATTGAACTTATAGCCTTGGAAAATAGCAGTTGTTGATTCTCAGAAAACAGTGGTGCAAGTTTAAAGTTGTAGAGCAGGGCTGATGATTGTTACAATTGTGCACATACATCAGGTTATCCCTTTAAAAGTGTGTCTTAGTGAATAGCCTCCAAAAGATAGTTTCAAAAAGAAAAATATAATCTTATCAGCTCAGTGTACTTGGTGCAGTTGTGTCATGTTTAGCAATTTACATTGAGCACAGCATATTCTTAGACTGTGTGTGTGTGTGTGTGTTGTCTATAGGCTCTTCAGAATTGTGGGATAATTGCCATTTGTTTTTCTCCTTCACCCTTTTGCTCTTTTGAAAACAACTAGCATTCCGCAAGGGGATTTCAGTGATGAAAGGTGAAGTGAAGACTCCTCTGGCAATTGGATATTTTGGCTTAGTAGAGTCATTGCTGCTTGAAAGAGAAATTGGCTTCCCTAGAGAACATGTGGGCAATAAAGAAATAAAGTCACAGATGAGTTTGTATAAGAGCACATAAAAACTCACCCCTTTTGTCATAGTCATCTATGTGGGGAAACAGAGAACCAAATGGCTCACTAGCAGCATGACCGTTATATTTGTTTAAGTCATTTTACAAATCCACACCTCTTTTAGAAGTGTTTATTTCCCTGAGGAGACAAGCAAAGGGTTCTGTCTTACAAGTCAAGTATGCCAGCCTGTAACAGGATTAAATGACGCTTTGCTGTTGGACTGAAGTATGAAAAATGCCCTTAGCAGTAGGTCAGGATGTGAGGAAGTACTCTGGAGAAATCAAGCTGACCTGGGGGCTACAATATTAAGCCTTGCCAGAAGATGTCTGTTTGAGCTTTCAGAACTGCTTAAGAAAGCTAGGGATCTAAAAATCCCCTTGGTGATTAGGTTAAATATGCCTTTGATAGTCCTAGCTATCCTAGCCAACCTAGTTAATGTGTTAGTTTGTAGTGGCAAAATAATACTAGGTAGTTAACAATTCATCAGTTCACAAAGATGTTGCCCTGTCTCTATTACCCATTGGGTTGTCTATTGGTGCAGCTTTAAATGCTCAAGGCATTTGTTGGATGCATGCTTCTCTGATCAACCATGGGTCCCTTTTGCCTACCCCCCACAGTCAGCGAGAACCTGTGAATGGGAAAGAGAGATAGGCAAGAGCACTTGAACAGATCTTTCTGGAGAATCTCAATGTTGAACTAACCCAGGGAAGCATTTCCGATTCCCATCTTGCTCCTTGATTGGAACAAGAAGTGATTGTACATATTATCCTCTTCTTTGGTGATCACTCGTAGCTGAGTAAGATTGTCTTCCATAAATGTGGTTTAAACAATGAGTCCGTAAGTGACTGTGGAGGCCAATTCTGGATCCACACGTCCTTCTACAGTGGAGACATAGGTTTCTGGGCAGGAGTTGATCACGGTGTGGATTTGCCAAGCATGCCTTGCTCTTAGCACGTTTCTCCCTTGCATCCTGAGTTTGAGTGTCTTCAAAGCCCATGACACCTTTGATAAAGGCTGTTCTCCAATTGGAGCGCTCGCAGGCAAGTGTTTCCCAATTGTTGGTGTTTATACTACTTTTTTTTTAATTTGCCTTGAGACAGACTTTAAATCTCTTTTGTTGACCACCAGCATTATGCTTTCCATTTTTAAGTTCAGAATAGAACAGTTGGTTTGGAAGGCAATAATCAGACATCCGCACAACATGACCAGTCCAACGAAGTTGATGTTGAAGAATCATTGCTTCAACACTGGTGCTCTTTGCTTCCTCCAGTACACTGGTATTAGTTCGCCTGTCTTCCCAAGCGATGTGTAAAAATTTTCGGAGACACCGTTGATGGAATCTTTCGAGGAGTTGGAGATGGTATTTATAATGTGATGTTGAACACATTTTATTGTCCGCAAGCAACATTCCACCCTCCTCCTCCTGACCACTTCAGGCTCAGAAATTATGTTGTGTCATGCCTGCACCCATCTACTCCACTACCCTACCATGCTCCATCTCCCAGAGTTTTTGTTTCTGCAGTCACTCACTGTGTTTTTTTATGTACAATATATATATGGCCTTTTGCATGTGATAAATCAGGCTTTTAAAAAAAGGAAGGAAAGAAGGAAAAGGAAGGAAGGAAGGAAGGAAGGAAGGAAGGAAGGAAGGAAGGAAGGAAAGAAGGAAGGAAGGAAGGAACTAGACATACAGGAGCATGTGTAAGTTGTTGCTTGATTAAAAAGAAAACAGCAGACCAGTATGGTCAAAGCATTTGTGGCAAGAGAATGTGCTTTGAAGTGACAGCAATGTTGCTCAGCCATATTCAGGTGGTCTTGCCAACATTAAATTCATGGGTTTTGAAAGTGGAAAGTGGCATTATACCCTTCAACAGGCTTTGTGAAGGAATGTAACATTTCAGTTATTTCTTCAGTAGCACCTTAAAGACCAACTAAGTTTTTATTTTGGTATGAGCTTTCGTGTGCTTCTGAAGAAGTGTGCATGCACACGAAAGCTCATACCAAAATAAAAACTTAGTTGGTCTTTAAGGTGCTACTGAAGGAATTTTTTTTATTTTACTTCGACCCAGACCAACACGGCTACCTACCTGTAACCAGTTATTTCTTAATTATGTTTTTGTTTGTAAAAATGGTTGTCTTTAGTTAGAGCAGTAGTGGGGAACCCCAGGCCTCACTAGACCACATCTCTCCCCCCCCCAAGCCACACCCATCACTGGTCCAGATCTGCACCCTCTCAAGTGTTTTTGCCTGGCTAGAATGTGTTCTTGAACTAGATGAATGATGGAGAAGCTATTGGACATGAAAGTCATGCAAAACAGGTACTGAAAAGACTAGGTGGCTCCTTTCCTGGGGATCAAGCTAATCTGTCCATCCTCAGTGAATTTAACATGAAAGACTCCTGTGCAAGAGTCAGAAGCCCCCCTTCAAATGAGCCCCACCATTTGGTCCCATCCCCACTGGCTCCATCCTTGCACATCGGGTAGAAAGTGTGAAGGGGAGAACCTAGCCATATTCAGTTGAATATGCATTGGCTTTCCCATGCAGTTCAGAGCCCCTTGTGATCAGGCTTCCCAATCAGATACAGTGTGATCTGGGTACCCCTTCAGACCTGCCCAGTGTGTGAAGGTCTGAGGATGTTGATGTTGCTGCTAGCATATGCAGCTCCACTCCTCCTCACATACCTTCTTGGAATACAGGGCGAGGTTAACTTCTAAAATAGCCTGAAGCAGACTGCAGCAACAGTGGTTTATGACCCCAAACTATTGGAATGCACCAGGCGTTTAGAGCTCTTATTAGTTAGCTAACTCTGGCAATGCAATATTGTAATGTGGAAGGTGACCTTAGGAATTGCTATGATGGAGTGTGTCAAGTGCTGTAATGCTACTATCTAACTAAGCATGGTTTTACCCTTGGGTTACATGGGCCTTCAAACATTGTCCAATCAAATAATACACCCATACAAATATCCAGTGACATTTTTATGGCTTACGGTTGAGGAAAATGTTTTCCTGTTTATGCATTTATTTGTTATCTTTTTACCCTGCCTTTCCTCCCATTGGAGCCCCAGGTGGCATACATATTGTATAAAATATATAGTATTTGGAGGGTTGGTGCATGAATACAGATAACTGAGGTGTGTGTGTTGAGACAAAGAGACAAAGCAAGCTGCTGCTGTGGGTACAGTATGCATGTCAGTGAGCTAGAGTTATAAAGGCACAATATATGTGGTTGCTCTGCTCTGAATAGTACTTTAGGTGTAGGAACCACACTCCTACCTTTTTGTTGGAGCTAATCGAGCCTAAACTGTCCCCAAAGGAGCCAAGCAAAAATGGAAATGAGAGAAAGGTGATTAGATGTTACCGTGATGGTGTACTACAAAAGCTGATAGCTATCAGAAGGAGAATGGATATGCTGCCATCAGCTACTTCAGTACAACAATAAAGGAAATCACAGTGAGATCATATAATTATGTTGCTAATTATATTGTTTCTCATGTTAGCAACACAGAAATATGTGCAACATAATGTATCCTGGATAAAGGAATTGACTTGGAAAGGAGCCAAATGCAGACAAGCTTATAGTCATGTTTTCTTTTTCCTCCTGCCACCTTTATTCTGTTTCTTTTCTCAGTGCTACGAACCAGTTCACACATGAGAAGGCCCAACCATGGGTGCCTTGGGAGTGTGCAGGTCCCCCACTGGGTTTGAAGCCAGGCCTGCAGAGAGATGCCATTCAAATGAGTTGCTGCCTTCATATCAGATATAGATAGATACAGATATGCCCTGATTTTTGCAAACCAGGGTTTCTCATCAATAATAAGTGCAGCTCCATGTATTGCACCCTTGGTGTATATTGCTTTGCAAATGTACCACCTTTTAATATCATTTGAAATAAAGAAGACATTCCAGAGTGAGAAACTCTGTGTGTGTGTGTGTGTGTGTGTGAGAGAGAGAGAGAGAGAGAGACAGACAGACAGACAGACAGACAGACAGAACCTGACAAGTTGACCCAAAAACTCATTTGCTACCACCTCCCTTTTTCCTCAGTAAATGTCTGTATAGTCTCCAAAATTCTTAATTATGATATGGATAGTAAAATTAATAAAGGCAAACGGAACGTGAAAGGAAAGAAGGAATTGCTGTACAGCTGTATTTTTAAACTTCCTGGAAGATCTGAATTTATGATCAGTATACTATCCAGTTAATGTAATGCAACAGGTGTGGGGAACCTTTGTTCCTGAACTACGATGTCGTTGCCGGCCATTGGCCATGCTTTTTAGGGGCTGATGAAAGTTGTTGTTCAGCAAATCAGTTCCGCTTCCAAATAGGACCATGTTGCACTTGGGCCACCAAGTCCCACCGCCGCCGCAGCATGGTGCGGGGTAGCGTCCCGTGTCACACTGAGGGTGTTCTGGTCACACCATTGTTTTTGGAGAATGCAGTAGAGATCACAAGGCATCACCTGCAGGTCAGCAAATGTCCCCGCTTCCCACTATAGAAAGGCAAATAATAAGTAGAAGCTTTGTGGTGGGTGCCATATTCAATGCTGCTTCTTCACATATGTATGCTTTTAAGTGTGCATGAAGCCACAACAGTCTACACCAGGGTCCCCAAACTAAGGCCCAGGGGCCGGATGCGGCCCAATCGCCTTCTCAATCCAGCCCATGGACAGTCCGGGAATCAGCATGTTTTTACCTGAGTAGAATGTGTCCTTTTATTTAAAATGCATCTCTGGGGTATTTGTGGGGCATAGGAATTTGTTTATATATTTTTTCAAAATATAGTCCGCCCCCCCCCCACAAGGTCTGAGGGACAGTGGACCGGCCCTCTGCTGAAAAAGTTTGCTGACCCCTGGTGTACACCAAGCATCCTGATTTTTAAGATGATCTGCTTGACGTGGCTGTGAATGCCCATCATGCAAGTAAAGTTCAGGAAGCTGCAGAGTGAGTAAATAATGATGTGTGCTTAAGTTCCCTGGATGCATATTACTTATCTATTTAATATGCTTTCAACGGCCTTTTGAATATGTAATCTGGGAAGCCAAAGAGAGATTAAAGGGTGGACCTTTCCCCCTCTTTTTATGCATGTACATCAGGTCATCTTTTTAGCACTTGCTCTGAAGCACTTATCCCACCCACCCAGCTGTTGACCATGGCACTGTTCACATTGGCAGTTACCTGGAGGTGATGAGAGAAGCATCCCTAATTATACCTGTCAAAGTGCATGAGGCTAAGAGTAATCTCAAAACACATTCTAAAAGGACGAGGCCTTCCTGTGGCTATAATATGCACTCACCATTCAGTAAATAGCTGCCTTTGTGAATTAAGATGACATACAAGATCCTCAATCTGCCCCTGAGCTGCCTCTCCCTCTTGTTTTCCTTCTAACCCATTAAGGCAGGCATTAAGCAGTTCTGAAATGCCGTGTGTGAAAAAAGGGCACAAATTGCAGGCTGTCTATGTGACCTCAAAGGTTCACTGCTGTCTTTCTCTTTTCATCTCAGACATGAATGTCATCATCCTAGGGATTATGCTGGATGATAGATTTACCTGCATAAATACAGAAATGTCGGGGGGGGGAGAGAAATAACAGCCTGTTTACCCATCAATTTAAAAGCAGAGTGTGTGGAGATTTGTACTTTATTTGAGCCAGGTATGAGGTTCCTACCTGTACATGATTTTTATTGAATGTTTATAATTCAGGAGCAATACCTATAAGTAGAAAAGAAACCCCAGTTTGGATGAAACTCCTCAGTGATTGTTTGTTTTGATTGTGTTTCAGTCAATTGCCTTCGGTTCCAAAAAATATGCTTTTGAGCTGGGGAGGCAATCCAGAGCAGTAGCAAATATGCTTCAGGGAGGGGGGAATTGTTTTGCAGGGTAAATAGTTGTGTAGAAAACATAATGTTGCTTTGTTTACCAGCCCTGCTCCGAAAGCTGAAATTGCTGAGTAAGGGGATATCAGTTTATTTAGCATGTGTTGCATTCTCCAACACAGAAATGTGTTCAGGGTTAAAAGATTCTAGGTTTCCCATATGTCAGGAAAATTCTTGATATGTCCCTGTTTTTAGGTGTAAAAATAGCGTCGGGGGAATTTTGGCAAACGCGCAAAATGTCAGGGGAAACCCAGATGTATGGCAACACGGTGGAAAAAGCAGCGGAAACAGCCCCCAAAACTTAAAATCACTATTTTGGGGGGAGGTTTCCCAAAAAAAGCTCAAAACTTTTGGGGTCTTCCTTAAAAAAAACCCTCAACTTTTCGGGTGTCAGGAATTTTACTTCTTGAAATATGGCAACTCTGTAGAATCAAAAACGTCAGCATAAAATCTCATGCAACAACATAAACAGGACAGAGAAAGACCAGCAGGTTAAAACACAGGTGATGAAATGACTCAGCAGCAGTTTTAAGGGCGGGGCAGAAATGACATCCAAGTGTGTGTCAGACACACATCCCTGGAGAGAGCAATTCCCTTAACAAGGCAATGAGGATGCTCCTTTTGGTGGTCCCCATCTTTTCCTCTGAAGATGCCCAAGGTATAATGCTGTTCTGAGGAATGCCGAGAGGATGTCCAGCACTGTCAAGAATAATAAGTAAAAAGAACTGCCCCCTGTCAACACAAATGATAAGCCCATCCCTAAATTTCAAAGAATTTTGCTCCCCAACCAAAAAATAATCACCAGTTTCAGGGATTTCTGAATTCCCCTGCTTAGAAGTTCTGAAGTGAGAACTTTTTTTTCTGAACCCTAAGCCATATTCACCCTATGCATTTAAAGTATCATGATACCATTTCAACGAATCATGGCTTCCCCCAAAGAATTATGGGAGCTGTATTTTGTCAAGGGTGCTGAATGGTTTGATGATCAATCCATCTTCCCAAGGAACTCTGACAATTGTAGCTCTGTAAGGGGAATCGGGGCCTCCTAACAATTCTCAACACCTTTAACAAATTAGAGTTCCCAGAATTCTTTGAGGGAAGCCATAACTGTTTAAAATTGGCACCATAAATGTATGGTGTGAATGGGACCTTAATATATATAATAAAGCCTGTAGCACAAGTGTGGTTAGGGATTAATGTTAGTCTTGTATACCGTGTTTCTCCTAAAATAAGACACGTCTTATATTTATTTTTCTGCCCAAAAAACACAACATGGCTTATTTTCAGGGGATGTCTTTTTTTTAAAAGCTACTACCCTGGGAGGCTCGGCTCGCCGCTGCCGCAGCCGACGTCCTCCCAGGCGGAACGCTCCGCAGCGCTTTGCCCCACAGCGAGCCCTTCAAGGCGCCGCCACCGCCACCACCGCCGTTGGCCACCAGGTGCTGCTGCGGATGCGACGTCGGCTCCTCCTTCCGCTGGCCGCCGCTCATTGTCCTTTTCGGCCGCGGCCGCCTCCCTCCCTCCCCGCCGGACCGCTGCTGGGTCGGGGCTCGAGCGGGAGCCGGCAATGACAGGCGCGCCGCCGCCGCCTCCCTCCCTCCCCGCCGGGCCGCTGCTGGGTCGGGGCTCAAGCAGGAGCCGGCAAAGACAGCAGCGCGCGCTCGAGCCACGACCCAGCAGCGGCCCGGCGGGGAGGGAGGGAGGCGGCTGCGGTGCGCCTGTCTTTGCCGGCGCCCGTTCGAGCCCCGACCCAGCAGCGGCCCGGCGGGGAGGGAGGGAGGCGGCGGCGGTGCGCCTGTCTTTGCTGGCTCCCGCTCGAGCCCCGACCCAGCAGCGGCCCGGCGGGGAGGGAGGGAGGCGGCCGCGGCCGAAAAGGACAATGAGCGGCGGCCAGCGGAAGGAGGAGCCGACGTCGCATCCACAGCAGCACCTGGTGGCCAACGGCGGCGCCTTGAAGGGCTCGCTGTGGGGCAAAGCGCTGCGGAGTGACTCAGCGAGACCCAGCGGGACCCGGGAGAGACAATACCCCAACACATCTTATTTTGGGGGGATGTCTTTTTTTTTTTCTTTCGAAAATCGTGCCATGGCTTATTTTAGAGGCACGTCTTATTTTAGGAGAAACACGGTAGATTCGGTATTTCGATTGTATACTTTTCCACTTGTTTCCCCTCAGACTGCTAAGGCCGGACTGCAGAACCGGGAAAAGGTCATATAATGAAATGTATAATGTATTTAGTGTGTATTACGCAGCTGTCTTTCCCCTGAATTTATGGAGGGTTTAAAAACCTCTTGCAACAAAGATCATAATGGGAACTGAAAATGCCACAACATAAATTGATTTTGTGCTAATGATTGTGACAAGAATTGAAAATAAATGGATGCAAACATTACCTTTTACACTTAAAACCTGTCTTGAGACATTATGTAAATGTAATTGCATAGCCTGCTTCATATCATTACTACCCTAGCTTTAGAGATAGAGATATGCACACATACACACATATATACAAAGAGATAGGGTGGGAAGAGACGGCTTTCTCACAGGTGTCTGGCCACTGCGAGAATAGGATTCTGGACTAGATGGGCTGTTGACCTGATGCAACAGACTCTTCTTATATTGTTATGGATATATAACATCAAATCAAACAACTTTAAACTACTCACTCACTATTGACTTTACCAAGAAGATATAACATGCTTTGGTGTATGATGGTAGACTAAATTAAGAAGGCAAACTCAAGTCTCCTGTGGCCTCAAGGTCCACGCATGAAAAAATTCAATAATATAGCTTTTCCCCATTCATTGCATGGAGCAAATAGCAGACCAGTCAATTGTGAGGTTTATGAGATTGTGAGTGTGCATTTCCTTTGACTATTTATTTTAGCAATTTACTTCCTATGTCTTTCCAGGGTGGCTTACAAAGAGTTAAAATCGCAATGTCTCAAGGCATTACTTGGGCTTAAAGCTTAAGTTGCTTGAGCTCATTATTTGAGCTCTGATCTCAATTGCAGAGAGCAAAGGCTGTATGTGTACAAAAGGGGGCTATGCACAACCCACCCACCCACCCATTTCCCGAAATGCTCATGTGCACTGCCTGTGTGTGTGTGTAGGTAGGTGGGAAGCCCCATGGCAACCTCTCCAAATATGAATGCTGCACATCATCTCCTCACAAATAATGGTGGGACATAAAGGCCTCTTTTTAAAATAACGTTAACCATTGATGAGATATAGATAGAGAGACAGAGATATACTTCAACTGTCTGCTAAGAGACAAACTAGTAAAAAGGTGAATGGTGAAGGTCAAAGCTCATATATTTATATACCATATATAAAACTTGTGTAAGATATGCATATGGTCAGAATGAAAGCTTTCAAGCTTCAACAGTAAGTGCCACATTCAGTTTCTTATGTTCACGGAAGAAATTAAGTTACAGGAGTGGTGGTGATGGAACAGGGGGTGGGGGAGGGAAATATGACAGTTAGATGAAAATTACCACATTACAATTTCCCCATATCTGCATTTTCAGCAGAACCCTTTGAAACCGAAACAACTAAATCATATGAAGAGCTATGGGATTTTAAGTTCTCTTGACTGTGCTGTGCTAATTGGAAGGCTTTATGAAAGAGAAAGGGAAATAGACCTATCTGGAAAATGAGCATGTTGTTGAATAAATAAAAATGAATAAGGCACTGTTGTAGTAAATTTAAGGCCTTCTGCAACAGGAAAAAAAGAGAGAGAGAAAGAAACTGTATTCTTTAGGCCAAAGTGATGAGAAATCTTGTGCAAAGGACAGCTACCACATGAAAACAAGTTCACAATAAATGCAAGCTGGAGTGCATGTGAATTCAGTTGCCTTATACTGCATCAGCCACTGGTCCTTTTAGCCCAATGAAAGGGGTCTTTCCCATCATATACCTCTCAAATCTTCTTTAACTGGAGATACCAGGATCAGATCTGTGAGCTTCTGCATGCAAAGCGAGTGCTGCATCATTGAGCTAGAGCCCCTACTCTTTACTCTTAGAACAGTAGATGGAAACCCTTACTAAGCACCTCAGTGCTAAGATTGGAGATAATAATAATAATAATAATAATAATTTATTATTTATACCCCGCCCATCTGGCCGGGTTCCCCCAGCCACTCTGGGCGGCTTCCAAAAAAACAGAAATTCTAAAATACAGAAATCCATCAAACATTAAAAGCTTCCCTAAACAGGGCTGCCTTGAGATGCCTTCTAAAGGTCTGGTAATTGTTCTCTTTGACCTCTAGTGGGAGGGCATTCCACAGGGTGGGTGCCACTACCGAGAAGGCCCTCTGCCTGGTTCCCTGTAACTTGGCTTCTCGTAATGAGGGAACCGCCAGAAGGCCCTCGGAGCTGGACCTCAGTGTCCGGGCAGAACGATGGGGGTGGAGACGCTCCTTCAGGTATACCGGACCGAGGCCGTTTAGGGCTTTAAAGGTCAACACCAACACTTTGAATTGTGCTCGGAAACGTACTGGGAGCCAATGTAGGTCTTTTAGGACCGGTGTTATGTGATCTCGGCGGCCGCTCCCAGTCACCAGTCTAGCTGCCGCATTCTGGATTAGTTGTAGTTTCCGGGTCACCTTCAAAGGTAGCCCCACGTAGAGCGCATTGCAGTAGTCCAAGCGAGAGATAACTAGAGCATGCACCACTCTGGAGAGACAGTCAGTGGGCAGGTAGGGACTCAGCCTGCGTACCAGATGGAGCTGATAAACAGCTGCCCTGGACACGGAGTTGACCTGTGCCTCCATGGACAGCTGTGAGTCTAAAATGACTCCCAGGCTGCGCACCTGGTCTTTCAGGGGCACAGTTACCCCATTCAGGACCAGGGAGTCCTCCACACCCGCCCGCCTCCTGTCCCCCACAAACAGTACTTCTGTCTTGTCAGGATTCAATCTCAATCTGTTAGCCGCCATCCATCCTCCAACCGCCTCCAAGCACTCACACAGGACCTTCACCGCCTTCACTGGTTCTGATTTAAAAGAGAGGTAGAGCTGGGTATCATCAGCATACTGATGGACACCCAGCCCAAACCCCCTGATGATCTCTCCCAGTGGCTGCATATAGATGTTAAAAAGCATGGGGGAGAGGACAGAACCCTGAGGCACCCCACAAGTGAGCGCCCAGGGGTCTGAACACTCATCCCCCACCACCACTTTCTGAACACGGCCCAGGAGGAAGGAGCGGAACCACTGCATGACAGTGCCCCCAGCTCCCAAGCCCTCTAGACGGTCCAGAAGGATGTTATGGTCGATGGTGTCAAAAGCCGCTGAGAGATCCAGCAGAACAAGGAAACAGCTCTTACCTTTGTCCCTAGCCCGCCGGAGATCATCGACCAGTGCGACCAAGGCAGTTTCAGTCCCATGATGAGGCCTGAATCCTGACTGGAAGGGATCCAAATGGTCCGCTTCTTCCAGGCGTGCCTGGAGTTGTTCCGCAACCACTCGCTCAATCACCTTGCCCAAGAATGGAAGATTTGAGACTGGGCGATAGTTGGCCATATTGGCCGGATCTAAAGATGGTTTTTTAAGAAGCGGTTTAATAACCGCCTCTTTCAGCGGGTCTGGGAAGGCTCCCTCATGGAGAGAAGCATTTACCAACCCGCGAAGCCCATCGCCCAGCCCTTCCTGGCTAGCTTTTATAAGCCAGGATGGGCAAGGATCAAGGAGACAGGTGGTTGGTTTCATTCGTCTAAGCAGCCTGTCCACATCCTCGGAGGTAACGGATTGAAATTGATCCCACAAAACTTGACTAGACAGGACTCTAGCACTCCCCCGCCCCGGCCCTGCTCCCACGGTGGAGTCTACCTCTTCCCGAATCTGAGCGACTTTATCTGCAAAAAACTTTGCAAAATCATTGCAGGAGATCATGTGGCCCGTACTGGGCCCGGATGGAGCAGGTGGTTCCGCTAAATTGCGAACCACCTGGAAGAGTCTCCTGCTGCTGTTTTCTGCAGATGCGATGGAGACGGTGAAGAAGGTCCTCTTCGCCGTCGCCATTGCCACTTGGTAGGCTCGAAGTTGAGCTCTAGCCCGTGTCCGGTCTGATTCAAAATGAGTTTTCCGCCACCGGCGCTCTAGCCGTCTCAACGACTGTTTCATTGCCCTCAGCGCCGGGGAAAACCACGGGGCTGTCCGGGCTCCATGCAATCTGAGAGGGCGCTTCGGAGCCAGACAGTCAATAGCGCTGGTTAACTCCGCATTCCAGCGGGCCACCAGGGAATCAGCTGAAAGGCCATCGACATGGGATAAAACATCCCCTACCACTCTTTGGAAGCCAATTGGATCCATTAAGTAGCGGGGGCGGACCATCCGAATCGGTCCCACCTCCCTGCAGAGGGAAAGGGTTGCGGAGAAGTCCAGTTGCACCAGAAAGTGATCTGACCATGGCACTTCTTTTGTTTCGCTTTTACTTAATAAAAAGCGAAGATATCTGCATCTATCTGCTTTTTAACAGTAAAAGGTAGCATGTGGAGGCTTATTTCCACAGTGCTAAGTTCAGAGATAACTCTCTGCTACTACTTTAGTGTCACAGGCAGAGGCTTCTCTCCAGTCTCGTCACTATAGTCCAACAGAACTAAGATTAGGGAGAAAAGCAATGCTTCCCAGTCTTTGACCATAAAAGGCAGCATTGCCACCCATTCATAAAGTTAGCAATGGCTAAAGAGCTGGAGATGTAGCACTGGCTAGCTTTTTGCCACTACTATCAGATGCTGCAAAAGGCCTATGTGTCAACTTCCTAAGTGTATAAACAACTGAGAGGTGGAAGTGTGCTAAGTGTTATTCTGTTGTAATCCTTAGAGCAACATTGTAAAATAAGACAGTATTGTTACGCTCTGTAATGCCAATAGGAGAACTGAGGCTGGGAGAGAGTGGCCATATAATGGGTTTGTAGCACAGGTAAGATTTAAACTAGAGACTTCCTGATCTGTAGCTCAGTCTCTTGCAGTGCAATCCTGTCTACTCAGAAGTAAGTCCTATTAAATTCAGTGGGACTTGCTTGCAGACAACTGGGGTTAGGAATGCAGCCTTAACCACTAGATGCAGCACAGCACACTACTGTATTATTAAATGCTGAAAACATGCATTGCCTGAAAAATTGGTTTCTGTTCATAACATTATAGTGTCAAAATCATTATGCAATGAGGATGTAATGCATGATGGTCCTAATGTAATGCAACATACATTTCCAGGTGCACCCAACCCAAATACTATCTATGATTTTAGTGGTAATTCTGCGTGTCAGGCTATGTTAAAAAGACAATATCCCATATGAAGTTTTTCACTGCCTTCATTCTGAAGCTCACAGAGGAGCAGTGATCATTAGAGGTTTTTGACTAAGGCCAAGATGCATAGCTGCCAAGTTCTCCCTTTTTAAAAGAGAAATTCCCTTATGCTGAATAGGCTTCCTCGCGAGAAAAGGGGAAACTTGGCAGCTATGCCAAGATGAAGACAGCCTTAGATCAGAAACCAAAGAAGCAGAGGCCAGAAACAGAATATGCAAAGTGAAAAACATTTCAAAGTGGTGCCATATTATTCTTTATTTCCTTATTATTTTGCCATCTCCTTGAATTAAATTCATATTTCCCATAGGAATCACCCCAATTTAAATAATCATTCCTTAGTTTAAGTCATGCAATTTCATCCTATTATTTCAATCCATTCATCTGATTACCAAAGTAGAGCTGATATTTAGTTTCCTTGTGTTACTACTGCAATCCAGTCACTAATCGATGACGCCTGTGAAAGTGCTAATATTTTGCTCTATGAGATTGTAACAGATAATTTGTTGTTCTGATTTTCATAGACAGATGAATATGATAAAAGGGCAACTTTCTCATAAAATGCCAACATGTTTGATGCGGCAGACACATTTGACAAGTAAACAGGACACCTGATTTATAGTACACCATGTGGAACTTGCTGTGATTAGACTTTTAATGATGATAAAATGTTTGTGACTAAGACACAAGGAGGACAAGCACATATTTTATTATAAACAAGAGCAAGCAGCAGAATCTGCCCACATCATGATATCTGTAGCAAGGCTTATTTTCTTCAACTAAGTTTACTCATTCAAGAAATAACATAACATGCTTAAAAGAAGACCTTTTTATTGACATTTATCTTGCCTAGAAGATACCAGATTTTTCTGTAAAGAATTCATCTCACATTGTGAGCTAGATAAAATAAATTAACATGAAGAGGTTTTAGTCAATGCATTATGCATTGTTGAGATCTGCAGCCAGAATGCCAGTTTATACTTTTGCTAGTGGAAGGGAAGCTCTTTTGCTTCTTAAGTGACTCAAGCCTCAGCCTTGGTCTACACATATACAGTTGTACCTTGGTTCTCAAATTTAATCCATTCCAGAAGTCCATTTGACTCCCGAAATGGTTCAAAAACCAAGCTGCAGCTTCTGATTGGCTGCAGGAGCTTCCTCTAGCCAATCAGAAGCCGCGTTGGACGTTCAGCTTCCAAAAAACATTCGCAAACCGGAACACTCACTTCCGGGTTTCCAACGTTCAGGAGCCGATTTGTTTGACATCTAAGGCATTCAACCACCAAGGCAGTGTTAAAATGGATTGTATCATGGGACTAAAAGTGGGGGCTTTTGTTTTGGAATGCTCTCTTATCAAAAACATTCCCTGCAAGAAGATGCAGATATCAGGGGCATCTGTTGTAGCCATTCCTTTGTCCCTGCTGTGGTAGTATTATTGTTAATGCAGGGGCATACTGTATTTAGAAAAGTGATTTCCTACCTGAAGCCTAAAATTTTGCTATCTGTTCTACCACCTCAGGACTCTACCACCTCATTCCATAAATTGAGGGTCCCAATATAATACATATACAGTTGACATGCAGCTGCTCTCTCTTTTTCTGAACCAGTGTATAAGGATAGCTCAGAAGTGAATGTGGACAAATTTAGGCTTAATCCAGACAAGTTAGAATTGCAGGTACTAGGCAGAAGAGTGAGCTGTTGGGTAAGCTCTGTTCTTTCCTGCCTTTGCTCCATTATGAACACACATACCAGTTTCAGAACAGATTCTTACTAGGGATTCCTTTCATTCACATATACTGGGGTTTTTTTCTGGAGACCTTAACATGTGGGGCACAACCTGCCCAACTAGAAATATACTTTGCCCCTTCTGTGCCCTCCTTCCAGAGCTGATCTTTTTTTCCCTGGTGCCACCACTACCTCCATCACTTTCTCCCTGACTGTCTGGTATAGTCAAGGGCAGGACACCCATTTCTGCTGAAGGTGATGATGCCTGCTCACAACTTAGGATAGGGGGTCCAGAAAAGCAGCCAGGGGAAACTAGCCTTGCCTCCTCTGGTGCCTTGTCTGGTGCCTTATCTCTCATTGCTTAATATAAAGATATAGCTGTTCATTGATTTACCCATAATACTCACTGGGGAGGCATGAAACTTCAGTTTTCTGAACTGGGGTTCTAAATTGGACCTGCAGTGAAGCAGGCAGCCATCAAAGTGGTTCAAGCCAAACTAAGCTGATTTCTGAATTGGGAGTCCTAATCATATTTGTGGTTGGTACACACCCCAAATTCCTACCCCTCCTCTAATAAATCCTCCAAGCTTAATTTAAAATAAAAATAAAAATCATCCCATCCCCAGGACCTGGACTATCTGCTAAGTTACATGTTTGTTTGACAGCCCCCTATAAAAAAAGACAATCTATTAAAAGAAACATTAAAATATTGCTCTGCCCAGCATGTGGAAATAATGGCTCTCTGCCTGCTACCACAGCCAGCCAGCTGACTTTCTGCACAGCCAAGTAGAGAGGAAGGTAGTTATTTGTTTGTAAAAACAAAGACTAGCCAATCCACACTCTGCACATCTGGACAGGAGGCGCTGTTAGTCTAACCACCACGCAAATCTGGATGAATGCTGAACAAACAGATTGTCTGGATGAGCCTTAACTGCTTTGACCATGACAAAGTGGATGTGTGGAGTGTTTCCTGGCAGACACAGTTCCGTAATAAACCTCTTATTGCCCAATTATCATGTACCGATTGATCATTGGTATTTGCCAACTGCAAATACAGGACCTGAAAAAAAAAGCAAACCAGCTGTTGTCCTGCCAGAGTTTGTACCAAGGATTGGAATACCATTGGCTTGGAGTCACCCCATGCCCCATGTATAAAGCACTACTCACTCTGGATTTGTTCCTCTCACTTTTGGCCACATGAGAGGGGTGAGGGAGGCAAATACCGATGTAACTGAATAACAGAGTGCCACCTGTCAGAAAAACTATTAGAATGCATTGCTGTCACTTGTGTGGTTTGTTATTGGTCCAATTCCCTCCACACAAAAGCTTCAAGGGAGCAGGGAGACCTCTGTTTTTATAGTAAAATTTGAGCAACTGTAGTTAATTTCAGACTTAGCTTCCCTAGCTTTTCGCCAGTGTAGAGGTTCCAAGGAAATGAACTGTCAAATGTAATTTTTGTCTATCTCTTAAAGGGGAAAAAAAGCTTGATGGAATTTTATGCTTATAGGATTAATCTGCCTAGCGGATCAGCCATACAACACAATTTTAATTACACTTACCATCCTTCACTGCATTCTTTCATTCTCTGGCTGAATCGTATCGGAGCGAAGGTCTGTGAGATGTGTTGAGGTCTGCTAAGCACCAAGTCTGAAAGTTTGCTTTGCCATTGTTTTAAATAAATAAAACTCACGCTGGTGTTTTAGAGAGCAGTGGCAATTATATAAAAAGATGTTGCATATGTGGCAGACACAAGCTACACAAACTACTACATGTTTTCCTTTCCGGAGGGGGTTGAGGATACTGTAGAATCACTGGCAGAACTTTCAGAAATGAATGACAACAAAGGAAGTGCAGAAGTGCTGAAGCAGACCAGAAGCATGTTATGGAGGATAATTATTGCCAGTTGTTCATTATGTATCATGCTATGGTTAAGTGAGTTTTATTGCCTTTATTTGCATTGTAACTAGAATTTTCCTGGTCGTCGCATGTCACGGCAGTATCTTTCCAGTATCTAAATGTAAATCTGTTCTAGCTGCCTTTATCAATTCAGGTTAAAAAAAAAACCCACAAAGGAAACAAATGAAGGCTTGTCACTTAAGATAACTATGAACAGACAAGTTTTTCTACACACATCATTTGCCATGTAAAATATTGAGGTGGCTACATTGCAGATGCCTCACTTAAATGCTGTTGCCTCATAAGCAGATAATTTTGTAACTTCATTTTACAACTGAACACACCCATACAAGTACAATGACATTTTCCTTTTTGTTCAAACCGAGCTGAGAAAACATGGGCAAGGAGAATATTTACTGCTATATAGTTGTGGTATTTCTGCCCTGCAACTTCTGTGTCATGGTTTTTCCAAGGTTGGTACACCATAGTCACATTCATAATATACATTTAACGCACATATAAAGTACAAGAATTTCATCAAAAATTCCTGGAAACTGTAGTTTGTGAAGGGTGCTGAGAATCATAGCTATCTGAGGGGTAGACAACACTTCTCAGGATTCCTTGGGGGAAGCCATCTTTGTTAAGTGTGCTTTAAATGTATTGTGTGGATATGAGGCCAATCCACACTGTTTTTCTCTGATCACATTAAGGCAATATTGTATGTATGATAAGTTTGTTATTTCTCAATGTTCATAGTGTAGAGTCTTTGTGGGACCCCACATAGAAAATTATGTCGTCATAATATTTTATAGTGCCTTGGTTCGAATATACTGCTATGATTTGCCTCCTTTCTGGGTTTTCTGAGCCAGTGTGGTGTAGTGGTTAAGAGTAGTAGACTCGTAATCTGGGGAACCGGGTTCGTGTCTCTGCCCCTCCACATGCAGATGCTGGGTGACCTTGGGCTAGTCACACTTCTTTGAAGTCTCTCAGCCCCACTCACTTCACAGAGTGTTTGTTGGGGAGGAAGGGAAAGGAGAATGTTATCCGCTTTGAGACTCCTTAGGGTAATGATAAAGCAGGATATCAAATCCAAACTACTACTACTCCTCTTCTTTTCCTACATGTAGTGTCTGAGCATGCTGGAAACCTTTGTACATACTCAGTAGGGATGGTTGAAGCATCTGCCCTTACTCACAGGATAAGCAACCTGAAAAAGAAAATATTTAAGTTCTGCAAGTGATTCTTTGGTATCCTTAACCCCCTCCAGAAAGGAAAACATGTATGCAACATCTTCATAAATAAGTGCCACTGTTCTCTAAAACACCAGTGTGAAGGTTTTGATCACCTGAAATAGGTGTATGTCCTGTCTAAGGTAATGCCTGATTGCGACTCCTAGCGATGCCTCTCCATGCATTTCTCCTAGCTTTTCTCCTTGCCTAGCAATTTCAGTTCCCCATTTTCACAGGACATCTGAGGTCGCATTCTGTTGTTCCCACTTCATGTACGAGAGTGCACTTGTATTTTTATATCAGCTCAGTACTTCTCCAGATTTCCCCTATATTCATCTGCCCCTAGTATCACTACTTATTTCCCCCCATTTTAGCTAAGTCCCCCCCCCAGCAAGCTTGAACTTTGTTCTTCCTAGGCATCTCCCTTTGAAATCCAGTTTGTTCCTCTTGCCAACAGTTAAAAAGAATGTTTAAGATCAGAGTATCAATATATCAAATAAAGCTTTCCAGAACAGGTAGAGGTCTTAGTGTCCCACATAAAGCATAGGATTATGGGAACTGAATAAAAGAAGAAATGTGTAAGACTATAAAAGGTTTTTTCTTCTGAACGGAAAACTTGACATGTCATATCCGAAAAACTATAACAGTGCAAAGAAGGTCTAACTCTGTGGCATGTTTTACTGAGAGCTGTTTCATTGCACTCAATGGGATGCACTGTTGAGTACATGTGCTTAGGACTGCAGCCTTAGTCTACCAATTTTATCTTTTAGGCAATCCTACTGTTTGCTTTTCCTGCTGAAATCCTCTTTCTTATCAGTGTGCCAGTTCTGTTCATTTTGCACACCATCTGGGGATCAATATTGAGTCCTAGTACAGCTTTTTTTTTTGCTGCTTAAAGCCGCCAGGAAGCTAATCTACAGGAACAGTCAAGGGTTTCCTGAGACATAGAGGAATTCGTAGATGCCACTAAGGCTGCACAGGCTTGTGCTTATTTTATTTGTCTACAAATCTCTCTGTAGTTCTCAGCCTCTGCTTTCAGAGATCATTTCTGACTCATCATGAGCAGTGGACAGATGGTCTTTTCAAGTACAGGGCCTAACACTTCATCAGGCCACGTTTCCAGTGATCTCATTGAGCCATGGGTTGCACAGTCTTTATTGCATCTCCCTGCATAGGAATTAAAGAAGCTGGCTGTTCATCCAGCTCTTGGGAAGCAATAGTGGAAATACTGTAACAGAGAGAAGGGCAAAGAGATCAGGATTGTACAACAACAACCATAATAAGGTTTATGCAGTTTAAAAGAAAGACATGTGTCATAAATGTGAAAAATAATTTTTGTAGAAGACACTAAAAGCTTTTGTGAAGGTACACCCACATGTTCAGGTAAAATTACTTTTCCTTTTATTAACTACACACTCTTGCCACCAGTAGCACCTTGGTTGCTTTGTTCTTTATTGCAGCGTGTACACAGCAGCCAGATGTGATATCTTTTCAGATGTGCAATCCTTAGCGCTGTGAGAATTAAGATCCCTGATAAACTGGCCACAGAATTGCAGTGCTATATAAGTGAATTAGCATTTAAGACAGAATTTCATTCAGCACAGCCCAAGTGGTGAGACCAGCATCCGAAACAAAAATTAGTTTACCGATGCCAGTCTTCAGTGAAGATATTTGATGTTGATCGCTCCTCACCGTGCTCCCCAAAGCCACCTGTCTGCTTCCTGTGTGCCTGGCTTCCCTTCTTTGGGAATTGCCCTTCAATGACTGCTGAAAGGGGGAAAACTGGTGAGGTGTAAAGGGGAAGGTTGTGTAAGCTGTGAGCCAATGATGGTTAGCAAAGTTTAGGGGGTTGAATGGGGGTGGAAGGTAGAAAGGATTGATGGGCAATGTGAACAGGGCCACATACATAAAGTGCCATCAGGTGCTTTATAAAATTGCATTGGCAAGTAATAGACGGGTCCCCAATCTAAACAAGACAATGGGAAAAACAGAAGAGGGAGAAGAGACAAGGGTAATGAAGGGTGACTTGAATCTACTTCCTATACAGCACTCCTATCCTCTTCAAAGTCCCATTGAACTGAGTAGTGCTTCTGAGTAGACATGCAGGGGTTAGAAGTGCAGAAATCAAAGACATTTGCAAACAGTTCTACATTCATAGCTTCATTGCTTCCAAATATATCACCATTTCTGAAACCAATAATGTTTTATTCGTAGCTCATTTCTCTGTATCTGTGTGGCTTTTTAGATTTGGGATTGCTGGCTTTTCTAAGAGAGGTGAATTTATAAATGCTGAATGGGATAAGCCAGCTGCAAGAAGTCACAATTTTGTTTGTTTGTGAACTTTGTCACCCCGAGCATTCTGTCCATTTGGAGAGGCCAGGATATGGGGTAGATGGGTTATTTCCATTTTATTCTTTCATAGCAAAAGGTCAGAGGACAACAGTTCTAAATGATAGGATGAGAAATGTCTCAATCTTCAGACCATTTTTCCAAAGTAATTTAAAAATGCTGCGCTCAAACTTCCATTGACTTTTATGGATTTTGTTTGATTTATGTAGACCTGGCTATTCATCTTCCACTCAGCTACTTTGCCCAGATTTTGACGGTGAACTTTTTTTTTTTTTTACACTGGGCCCTTACATAATTAAGGAACAAGCCTGTTGTCTTCAGAACAGTGTGCAAAAAATACATCGTACAGCCTTCTCTTCCCTCCCACGCTCTGTCTGCAGTAGGCATGACACAGCATCATGGCTTGGCCATCCATTTGAGGTTAGGGCCCACAAGCACCAGCTTATTCCTTTGCAACCTCCACATGCATTCCCTACCCCCAGACCTGCTCAGTTGCACATACCCAAAATTCCACCCACCTGCTCCACTCATAGAAGCCTCTCCTGTCAGCCACTGTACAGTTAAATGAAAACCCAATGCATAGAAGTGGTATACCTCTAAATACCAGGGGCTGTGATTGCAGGTCTCCCAGACACCACCAGACACGTTTAGAAATAATTACAGTAATTTTAATAGAAACACAGCATATCTCACTGTAGTGACTTGTGGGTCTGTTCAGTGTGCTGACCAGGTGTTAACTGTTTGTGGGCAATTTCAAGGGCCCCACTCACTCCTCTTCTGGCTCTTTATTATTAAACCAGACTTGGACCTGACAACCCTTCAGATGTCAGAAGTGGAAACTGCAAAGGTCAGTGGTGGTGGATTACAGCTCCCATCATCACTAACCATTGGGTTCCTATGTACAAATTTGCCATATGGCTGTACCCAGGATGGCCATGTGTCTTTACAGAGGACAGTCCTCTATTATTTGTTCTCTTATTTCAGGTATGATGAACCTGCACCCCCTACAGATGTTAAAATTCCAACCCTAGCCAGTAGGGTCCATTATTAAAAATGATGGGAGCTGTAGAGACACTGGCTTCCCATCCTTGTTCTACAGACTTGCCAGAGAAAGGCTGACGAAATATTGAACTATGGAAGAACCCCAAGAAATGGGCCAATATCTAGATCTAATAGAAAGAAAGGCAGACAAAGACTAGTATCATAACAGACTATGAGATTGCTTGTTGATACTAGTGTGTTTACACAGTACATTGTTAAATTTGTCCTCCCCCCAATATTCAGCTAAATAACTATTTTGCTTCCACAATGTATACAGTACTTTATAGGTGTGTGTGGAGGATGATCCTAATGAGATCTGCTGACTGATTTATTTCGGTTTGCTGGCTTTTTCCATGAGTTAAGAATCAGGGGTCTCCAGGCACTGCCCTCTAAGCTAAAACCCTGTCAACATTATCATCACCATTATTGAGTCCCTTCTTCTTTCAACCCAGCTCACATAGTTGATGGAGCAAGGAAAGTAGTTGCCTGCCCAGATGGGAATTATAATGACTGAAGATACAACATGGAGCTACTGTTTAGAATTTTCCAAATTTATACCAATTCCATATGATGAGGCAGCACCTCCCATCTGTGATCATCTGGCATGGCTGTTTGTTTGTTTTAATTATTGTTGCCTAGATGCCTCCCCCCCCCAATAATTCATTCCAATACTTGAAGTGACAAATAAGCTGACAGTTTAAGGTCCATAGAATGCAAACCCCATTATATTTGGTTTAAAGTGACAACTGACAGAAAATTGTATTGACAGGCCATGATAGAGTATGATTTCCAAACAGGAAGCAGTCATCTTGAATTAATTAATGATAATAGAAGTTAATTTGGAAATTTTGGTGGTTCAGAGTTCCCTGTCGAAATGCTTATCTGATTTTGCTTGCAGCGGTTGACTTATTCTGAATGAGATGTTTTCGTTTATAATTAAACTAAGAGATGCTGACACTTAAAGAAGTGGTGTGTTAGTTGCTGTATCAGCACTATAAACACTATAACATTTTCTATTCTAGCCTTGCAAGGGTGTGAGCTCTGTATTGAAAAAGTACATACCTCAGGGATTTCCAGTTTTGCCATCAGGTCTAACTTTACAGGTACCTGTCTTTGCTGGGGGCTTTTAGCATCAGTAAGGCTCTATACGTGTGGATTTTTGATTCTCAAAGACCCATTAGAATCAGTGAAGCATCACAAAGCCTTAAAAAGCTGTTGGGTTGTTTAAATGTTAAAAGAAAGAGAAAAAAATAGGTGTGCAGAGTGTTTGCTGTTGCAAGAAGTGCTAAATGAGAAAAGTGTAGACAGAAAGTATGTATACTCCAAAGAGGACTTTAAATGATCTATAGCATAGTATACTGTATAAATAAGACAAGTTAAGATCAGATGTCTCCCTTTCAAGACCTTTTCCCACTACGGTGCTATGTGTTGGTTTACTATAATGGCATTTGCTGTAAGTTTATAGCTGTCTCCAAAAATCTTTTATCATGATTTACATATACACTTCTTTTTCTTTGCTTCTTCTACATCCCTCTTGAAAGGGGAATGAACTTTTGAAAGATGTATAAATCACTGCTTTTTTCCTGATCCAGTGGTTCCTACAGAAGTCTGAGTGGAATCACTGTTTCAAAAAATAAGCAAGAATAAACTTCGGCAGACTGCTTAATACTGAGCATGAACTTGTCTTCATCAAAACCCATCTACACTTATTTTATTTTGCTGTACAACAAAAGCCCACTCTAGGTTTCCTGACATACATTAAGAAACTGTGTCAGTCCCCGAGATGTACTTATTTAGTAGTGCTGAAGTTCATCTGATCAGGTAATGGATAATTTTTTTATCTCAATTGGCAACTTACTACAACTGTTCATTAACTAAGGATTTACTGCAGGGATTTTCAACCAGCTCAAAGTTCTTCCCATATAGAGGAACCTCCAAGTACAGTACCTGGTGTGAAATCCCATGACTGAATACAAAGGATTCTGTGCTACATGTATTATATCAGTTCATGTGGGGTGCTAGCCAAGGTCTGGCCACCCTTACAATTCCCCAGGCAACAGAATGTTCCCTCCTACAACTTTATTGTAGTACAGTGGTGCCTCGCTTAACGAATGCCCTGCTTAACGAAATTTCCGCTTAACGAAAGGTTTTTTCTAGTGGAGGTTGCCTCGCTAGACGAATGCTTTTTACGAAAAATTCATCTAGCGAATCGCGGTTTCCCATAGGAATGCATTGAAATTCAATTAATGCGTTCCTATGGGCAAAAAAAAATTCAAAAAAAATTCAATGCATTCCTATGGGATTCGCTAGACGAATTTTTCGTTATAAGAAAAGACCTGTGGAATGAATTAAATTCGTCTAGCGAGGCACCACTGTACTGGGAAAGATGGCGAATGGTGAAATGCTTGACAAGCTTCCAAAGAACCCTAGTGCTCCCTGGAATACAGTTTGAAAGGTCATTTGCAGAAATAGTTACTTGTCTTCTATGAATCCCCGTGTAACGATGTTACTCTTGATGGTAAGTAGCATCAACCTGAGTCATTTTGCTGCCTTAAGTGAACAAGATGGTTGTGGCGCCCGCCCTGTAGAACACCCTCCCATCAGATGTCAAGGAAATAAACAACTACTGTATCTGACTTTTAGAAGACATCTGAAGGCAGCCTTGTTTAGGGATGTTTTTAATCTTTTTTTATGTTTTAACGTATTTTAAATATTTTGTTGGAAGCCACCTAGAGTGGCTGGGGAAACCTAGCCAGATGGGCAGGGTATTAATAATAATAATAATAATAATAATAATAATAATAATAATAATAATAAAATAATAATATGCCCTTTCCCTTCCATATACAGAAGCCAATTCTACTGGCACCTGAATCTGGCAATGGTTCAGCATCCTTCACCACATTCGAAGGCAACAAACACTATAATAATAATAATAATAATAATAATAATAATAATAATAATAATAATAATATATTTATACCCTGCCCATCTAGCTGGGTTTCCCCAGCCACTCTGGGCGGCTTCCAACTGAATATTAAAAACAGTACAGCATCAAAAAATATGCTGTATATATGCTGTATGCAAATATGCAAAATATGCTGTAAATAAAAATTTCAGAAAGGCTGTATCCTCTTATTAATCTTGATGCACCAGGATTAAGTTGAAAAGTCAATGGGGGGAAAGGTATACAAAGGGTAGTAATATTAATTAATGAATTGGTCAGAGATATTAATATTCCTCATTGGCAGGGATAGCACTAACCCAGGCTTCCTCAACCTCGGCCCTCCGGATGTTTTTGCTTAGGGAGCACAAGTTAAGCCATGTGACACACACACAGAGAGCTCCAACACCTTGTTGCATTTTCCCACTGCTTCACAGAGCACCTGCTCACTCAAAATAAACCATGCAATGCAGTGGTGATAGCACCAGCGTGCATAATGTGAACAGAGCAAAGCACACACATGCACAATGCTTGCTGGAGTGCCTTGCCCTGGAGTGGCTGCCTCTCTGCCTACTAACTCCTGAAATAATAAAAGTAAGCCAAACAGGTAGTTCTGCCCAGCAATAAGGAGGAGGAGGAGGAGGAGTTTGGATTTGATATCCCGCTATCCCGCTTTATCACTGCCCGAAGGAGTCTCAAAGCGGCCAACAATCTCCTTTCCCTTCCTCCCCCACAACAAACACTCTGTGAGGTGAGTGGGGCTGACAGACTTCAAAGAAGTGTGACTAGCCCAAGGTCACCCAGCAGTTGCATGTGGAGGAAAGGAGATGCAAACCCAGTTCACCAGATTACGAGTCTACCACTCTTAACCACTACACCCCACTGGCTCTCGGTGTGGAAGCATTGTTGCCACCAGAGCAGGAGGGTAGTGTCATATCCCCAGAGATGGAGTCCCTCTTTTCAGAGGATAAGACCATGGGTTCAGAGGAGGTGTCAGAGGGGAGGGCAGTGTGTGTCACCTTGAGCTCCTTGGAAGAAAGATGGGATGTAACTGTAATAAATATAAAATAAAACCTTGTTCACCAGCCATATTTTCTAAGCACTCACAATTCAGTTATTGCTACTTTATACTTCCAGACTAAGGGGAATTAATATTTCTAACCTGTCAAGTAGAACAAACATCATTTTACTTTCATAATAAACACAATATGAATAGAGAGAAAAGTCTAAACTCTGTAATAAAGTCCCACTTAAAGCCACAGTGTGTGATTTAGTTCTCACATGCTGAATACAATGAGCAGTGGAAGAGGCAATCTGTGCCATTTAGAGTAAGAAATAACTGAAATGTTTTACCTAGGCATTAAGGTTATTTTAAAAATAATAATATGAACCAGATAATTTGGTGTCATTACAAAAAGGAAAAAAGGCTTCTTCCATTTAGGAAGTCCAGACACCTTAGATTTCCTGTGCCGGCTGTATTGTTCAGTTAATACACAGTGCAAATGTTGTACAACTTCTAATGCATTCCCCCCCCCCATAGCTGAAGTAGTATCATTTGGATCAAGGGAAACATTGAAGGCTGCTGGAATTTAGTAAACTGGACAAGCCTTAATTGGTTTAATAGGTAGATGTAATCCACTTTCGCAAGCAGGTTCTCTTTCATTTCTCTTACAATTCTAGTGTGATTTTGTCTTCCCTGGCATTTCTTCAGGCTGCTTTTAAAGTAATTTGTTCTTTAGATGGGGGGAAATACAGGGCAGTTGGGCATGCCATATCCACTTCAGGACAATGTGCAGGCACCTTTTAAGCAGCAGGGAGAGCATGTATGAGAGTTGCAGATGCTTCCCTCTTTTTATCTATGAAAAGGTAGAGGCTGTATGTGATTGCAAGGATATTCCTCTCGACTCTCTTTTTATGGTGTTTTGGCACCATTTGAAGACTTGGCTGTTTCTGCTGGTGTTTGACATACCTGGCCGAGACTATATTATTCCCCCAAGGTATGTTTGTAGCTATTATGTCACCTTTAATAGATAAACGAATATGGCTAGCAGGATGTGTGAGTATGGAAGACTCTTGTTTTTCTAAGTGTGTAAATGCAGTGAGATCCCCAGTCAGTCATGGCTAAGCTATCCAGTGTCAGGTGTGTTGTGAAATGTTTTGCTCCCATCACAACAATGTCAAAGGGCACTGACTTTATGGCTGCCATTCACTCCTATTGAAAAATGTAAAGGTGTGCTATTGGAGGCATCAAAAGTCTGAGAGGTAAAACTGTTATCTTTCCTTACGTTCTCTCACCTGAGGCAACTGGCAGAGGTGCATCCCCCTCTAATGTATGACACATCCTATTTGAACTATTGGGATTGCTTTTTCTAATCTTGGAAAAAGAACTGGGACCCAGAGGATGCATGCAACTACAGCCCTTGAGCTACAGCCCCTCCCAACTGTGGCTAAATGCTCCTTTGATACACTGTGCCTTGTTCCATGTTGTAATGCTGGCTCATGAGAGGCTGCTAGGAAACTGTTTGCATGTATAGTATCGTGCCTTGGTGCAGGGGCTGGGCAAATCATGTTCTCTTCACTGAGAGCACATGCTGCTGTGAGATCGCCATAAACTGCCCTTTGGTTGCTGGGGCGGGTACATTTGGATAGCCACAACTACCCAGTTGGTTCCTCAGTTGCTGGGGCAGAATCTGGCAATGGGATTTCACAAATAGTAGCCAGGGAGCCTCTTTTATACCGCTGTACGTTGTGTTGGACTTCCTCTTTTTTGCATCATGCACCGGATCACCCCCCCACACACACACACACACCTCCCTATATTTAGGGTATTTCTGACCTTGCTATGCCATTTGGTGTCATCTGTTTTGGAGCAGGGGCACGGTAGGAATTTTGCCATTTGGCGGATTGGCTGTTGCCTCTTGGTTTTTGCCTAAATGTAAAGGTAAAGTGACCCCTGACCGTTAGGTCCAGTTGCGGACCGACTCTGGGGTTGTGGCGCTCATCTCGCTTTACTGGCCAAGGGAGCCAGCGTACAGCTTCCAGGTCATGTGGCCACCATGACTAAGCCGCTTCTGGTGAACCAGAGCAGTGCATGGAAATGCTGTTTACCTTCCCACCTATTTATCTACTTGCACTTTGACGTGCTTTCAGACTGCTAGGTTGGCGGGAGCAGGGACCAAGCAATGGGTAGGTTTTTGCCTACCGTGTAGCAAATCACCACAACTTTGTAAGGTTTGCGGTTAGGCATTGGTTAAAGGTGTTCTTGGAGGGGGTGTGGCTTGGCTGTGGCCTGCCCCTCCAATTGTGGTGGCGTGGGTATTTCGTTAAAGGAATCCAGGGGCTCATCTTGCTTTTGTCCGACCTCTGAAAAGGAGATAGGGCCACGCGAGAGCCCCTGGGAGCATGTTGGGGTGATCTTGGTACTGCTCCCAGACCAATCGATCCCCCAGGGTGTTTACCATTACTGATCTCTGCACTGGCAGTTGTCAGTTCTGCTCCTGTCCTGGACAGGTTCAGATAGCTTGGAACCAATGCCTAAGCAAACCACTCACAGCCTGTAATCAATAAAGTTGTGGCCAAAATTATGCCAAAAACCTTAAACTCAAATTTGAGTCCTTTGTCTCTTTATTTGAGGGGGTTTGGGGGGGTCTTAACACGCAATATCACTTCATAGCTCTTTTAGCCCTATAGCTCTATATATCTGCTCCCTGCTTTGTGTTTCTACATCCTCGTGAGTCATGCAGTGATGTTGTCGGAAAATAGAGACATTCTACCTCAATAGCCCCCTTTTCCACTGGTCCTCTAGTGCACGGGTGTCAAACACAAGGCCCGGGGGCCAAATCCGGCCCGCCAGACCTCGTCATGTGGCCCGCCGAGCGCCCGACCCAGCAGTGGGACCTTGCTGCTGAAACGCCGTGCCAACAAAGCTGGGGCCGGGGAAATGCTTTTTGCCCCTGGGTCCCTTCGCGCTCTTTTCTGGCGCTGAATCAAGGCGGCGACCCCTCCTCCCTTTCTTTCTTCCTCTCTCTCGTTCTTATTCTTTCTTTCCCTCTCCTTCCTTCCTTCTTTATCTCTGTCTTCTCTCCCTCTTTCTTTTTCTTTCATTCTTTATTCCTTCTTTCCTACTCTTCTTTCTCTCACCTCTTTCCTTCCTCTCTCCCTCCTGCTCCCTCTTTTCTTTCTTTATTCCTTCCTTACTTCCTTCCTTTCTTCCTTCCGTCCTTCCCAACTTTCTTCCTCTCCCTCATTCTTATTCTTTCTTTCCCTCTACTTCCTTCCTTCTTTCTCCCTTTCCGTCTTCTCTCCCTCTTTCTTTTTCTTTCCTTCTTTATTCCCTTCCTTATTTCCTACTCTTCTTTCTCTCCCCTCTTTCCTTCCTTCCTTCCTCTCTCCCTCCCACTCCCTCTTCCTTCCTTCCTTCCTTCCTTCCTTCCTCCCCTCCCCTCCCCTCCCCTCCCCTCCCTCTCCCTCTCCTCAGAAACATAGGATGCTGCTTTATACTTCTGGCCCTTAAACCCTGGAACCAGGAGAGCAGCTTCAGTGAGTCAACCTCAGCCAGTCCCTTTGGTGAAGGGTGGTGGCTCACTGGCAGAACATCTGTCCTGCATGCAGAAGGACCCCAGCATCTCCAGGTACTAGTAGCTTTGCAAAGGTCCTGCATGAAACCCTAGCGAGCCTCCACCACCCAGTGCAGTTACCAAAAATCATTTTTCAATAAATTGTACAATAATTGTACCTTTGAATATCTACTTGCCATTATTCTGACTATGTTTCTGCTTTCAGAGCTAGTTATTACTTACATTATTACAAAAAACAGTAATAATTGAATGCAGTGACAATAATTTATGAGAATAAAGAGTGGACACGTAGTCCTACAGATACAACCGGCCCTTTGAGGGTGACCAAACTGCTGATGCGGCCCCCGATGAATTTGAGTTTGACACCCCTGCTCTAGTGCATTCTTTTTCCCTGCTGTTGCTGAAAAGGTACAAATTGCAAACCGTGTGAAACCCAAAAGCCAGTCAGTCAAGACTTTTAATTCCTTCAAGAATTCCTGTAATATAGTGTATTGGGTGAATAAATCTGATAAATGGAACTACCCTGGCTTAACATCGCTTTAGATATACAGTGAAGTCTTATAAAAATCCACACATTTTTTTATAAAAAAAAACCTGTTAAGTACATACACTGCATGTCACTAAGCTGTTAGCAATTAAACAGCCTCAGCCGTAATGCTGATGATGTATGCATAATGTAAAAGTTTTATCTAGAGCTCAGAATCCTTCATTATATTAAAAAAAATGCCTGGCTGGACCTTTTACAAGATTTGTTAATTGCAAACACTTTGGGTGCATTGATCCATAACCACTCTGATGAAATAATTATTCAGAACAGTACCTATGAGGACTGACAGGAGACTGGCTTGAAGAACCACACAAGATCTACATTTAAATGAGGACTGTTGCCAAGCTCCCAGAACACAGCTCTTTGCTTGCATTTTCTTTCAATAACTACAGTTCCAACTACTATTTAATTTTCTCTAGAATGACTAACGTTTAAAGTGGATTAGTTGCTTTTGCTGAAACTGGCTTGAATCCATGGACAGGTGAGAGAGAGAGAGAGAGAGAGAGAGAGAGAGAGAGAGAGAGAGAGAGAGAGAGAGAGAGAGAGAGAGAGAGGGAGGGAGGGAGGGGAGGGAGAGAGGGAGAGAGAGAGAGATTTCTGGCTGTACTCTTATTTATTTGCCCTTCTGTAGATGAAAGCAGTTGTGCAAACATCAAAGGAATTGTTTGCTTTGTTGTTGGAATGGTATGGGTTATGCTAGGGATGTAATGAGGTACATGTTTTGGCACCTTACATTTCCTTTCAATGCAGTTGTTCAACCAGTGGGGATACTGAAGTGCTTGGCTATCAAAAGTTAACTTACTACAGTATCCTGCTCCTTGACTCATCAGCTCCGTCAGACTTTAACCATTCTTTGCTAGAGGTCAGCTCGAAGTCTTGGTTCTAAAACACTCCCTTTATTAATGGTGGAAGGCTCAACAGAGAGTTTCCTACAAGATGATGAATACATATGTTGGCATGTAAGTGTTGAAAGAACTCTGCACAGTTGCAGTCAATAACATTAGCAGCTTAGCCAATTGCATGCATTTGTGATTTTAAATGGCCAGTGGAGACCCAGATTGTTGTAAGGAAAAATGGGGTGACTCTGTTCTTCCTCATTCCTGGAACATGGACAAATGGCTAAAATCACCAAAGTAATGTTGAGGGTAGGTTGGTTAGTTGGTTGGTTACATTAATAGGTATATTGTATGAAATAAATAAAATATTTCATACTTCACATTTAGGCAGAGGAGTACAGTTATAAGAACAGAGGTTAATTATCTCTTGCATACATGTTAGAACAGATAATAAAAACACAACACAGCATTAAGGTGTGTAGAAGGTGCTGTGCTATTCTTCTCAAAGTGAGACAACAAGGATTCTTTACCTAGTGTATTTAGCACCAGTTTAAATGCAACAGGTCACACCCCCAGGCCGCCGGGATTGGCCGGTCTGGCTGATGACGCGGCCGGAATTCCCCCAATTACACAGGGGCTGGGAACTCACCCCCTGTGCATGAGGAGGGCGCAAGGCTGCCCACAACTCCACCTCCTTGCAAGGCGGATGTGGCTTACTTGGACAAATCAGTTATCCCCTTGTGCATGCACTCTCCCGCTGATAGAATATATGGAATGGACCCTACTATCTTTTGACTCCTCAAAGCTAGCTTCTTTTAAAAAATCAGGACTTCTACATAGAAATAATAGGAATTGAGGGATAGTTTGTGGAAATGTTCTAAGAAAAGAACAAACTATGGCTGGAGAAGACAATGGATTGGATCCAGACTTAGGCTGCAATCCTAACTTTACCTACTCAGAAGTAACACAATCCTGTGTTGCACAATGATCTTCCGTTCTATGTGTGTGTTGACTATGAAATATATTATCAATGACTTCAATTTAGTTTTTTAATGACAAAAGCAATTCATTAAATAAATTAAATCTTAGAATCCAGAAAATCAGTGCTAGGCCCCTTTAATAATAAGGAAAAAGAATACTGTTATTAAGACTTAACGGCTTAGGGAGCTTGGCAATCGGCTTAGGGAGCTGGGTATGTTTAGCCTGGAGAAGAGAAGGTTAAGGGGTGATATGATAGCCATGTTCAATTATATAAAAGGATGTCATATAGAGGAGGGTGAAAGGTTGTTTTCTGCTGCTCCAGAGAAGCGGACACGGAGCAATGGATTCAAACTACAAGAAAGAAGCTTCCACCTAAACATTAGGAAGAACTTCCTGACAGTAAGAGCTGTTCGACGGTGGAATTTGCTGCCAAGAAGTGTGGTGGGGTCTCCTTCTTTGGAGGTCTTTAAGCAGAGGCTTGACAGCCATATGTCAAGAATGCTTTGATGGTGTTTCCTGCTTGGCAGGGGGTTGGACTGGATGGCCTTTGGGGTCTCTTCCAACTCTATGATTCTATGATTCTATGACTTTTTCAGGACTTACATAACCATTCTTATTGGTGCATGTGGCTGCCCATTTGCACGATAGATTCGCACTTTATGGAATGTGATGGCCTAGACATAAAATTATGGTAATGATACACAAGTAACAGTAGGTACTGCACCAGGTAGGAATTCTGATCTCCTCTGACATTTTGCTTTTTAATCTCTTCACCAGATGTCTGCTTTGTTATTAGCCCACTAGCTGAAGATCGATTTGCTTGCTCTGGATGCCTGTTTTGTTAGGAATCCTGACAGCCATCCCACCTCCCAGAGCAACACTTACTGAAGCTGTTTATTTTTCTGCAGGAATAATTTCCATGTATTTGTAGCTATAGTCATTTTTTTATAAAAAAAAATGAACTTTTAAATGAAAACATAGTATCTATGTCGATTCCTAATCAACAAGCTACTAGTCACTTCTCTGGTTCCTGGGAGAGAAAATCATTAGGTGATGATTTCATCGTATTAATGGTCTTTGCACTGTGTGACCTCTGCAGCCAACATAGACTTACGTTGTTCTTCCTTACATGATTGTAACATAGACACAACTGCAAGCAAACACAGGAGTCAGGATCCACCTTCCTTTGTACAGCACAATTATTATGGATATTTTGGGGCCTCAAAACCAACTAAACCACTTATAGGACACTTTCTGCGTCATATTTCAAAGGCAGAGCAGGCACACCCACATATCTCTAAAGATATGTGCAAAAGCATTATCAGAATTGCCACTAATACATTTGTCTCTGAAACAGTGTCCATGCATATCAGAACATACCTAGACATGAAGTGTGCATAGACAGAGGGTTGTTCCATGTGTTTTCAGAATTAATTAATAATATTCTCATTATTATTTGTACCCCACCCATCTGACTGGGTTGCCCCAGAAATGAGTGATGTGTTGTGGATCACCCCTCTCTTTGAAATGTTTTACGGAAGAGAGTTGTGATTTCGGAAGCTGGAAACCACAAGCTGCAGCCCCCTTCTGGCTTATTTTAATTTGCCTTGATTAGAATACAGCCATATTCCTACTGTTTGCATGTCCTGTCTATGGGTAGGGCATCAGAATCGTACTTGCTTAGGAGCCGCTCTTCAAAGTGCCCTGCCAGCAGAAGCTTCATTCATTTCAATTTAGAAGGAACAGCAGGGTAGAGAGATTCTTTGTTCTTTCCATGGAGTTCTTTCCATTGCAGCTCACAGGGGAGCTGCGTTTTTTCCTCATTTGCACACACTCATTGCCTTTCTGTCAGGTTTTCAGAAAATTGCAGGGAGGATCCATTGGGACACCTCTAAATGCTGCCATCCACACGATGCCCTAGAACACCTCATTTTCCTTTTGAAGTCTGTCTCTGTTTTCACATTTCAGAGTAATTCGCTGTATGACAACATTCTACTTTAATGAAGCCCTGGTGGTAGGAGACATGATAACATTCAGCAGGGAACATACAAATAAAAGCATAGAGGACACACATAATATAAAATCAAAATCAGCTGGGCATGCAAAAAAGCTAATGGAGGAGAAAAACGGTTTTTGTAAGCATATGCTGACTTGCAACTGCCTCTTTTCATCTTGCTGGAGCCAAGTTGAACTAGATTTATGTCAGTTCAGCAAAGATCCCTTCTGAACAGTAAATTGGGGGGGGGGAATACACACGTGTGTTGATTCTCATCTTAGTTGGCCACTTACGTGTTGGATTCTTAAGACCTATTCCCAATTACACAGCTTCTGATCTTTAAGATACATCTGCCTCCTTTCTAGTTAAGTATGATATCTTTATTCAGACTGTTCCAGGTTCTGAGTCATATTTCAACTAAATCACAAAGCAGGAAATTACTTAAGAATTACAATAATTCAGCATCCATAACCACATAGATCCTGAGACAATTACTAATGAGTCTAAGGAAAGAGAATAAGCATATGTAAAGGCGTGAGACTTTCAGGTTCCTTAAATTACCACTTATATTATCAGAGAGAAGTGAGTGTTTGTATGTAATGCTGCATCACAATAAAAAGGGCATTTATCTTCACTGCATTCTTATTGAGGAATGCACCTGCATTTAGGGTTTGTTGTTTTTTTGTTCAAATAGTTACATGTAACATTTGCTTCCAAGTTCTGTTTGCAGTCCTGCACATATTAACAAATTGCTTGGAAGCTGAGCTGTAACAGCTAATCCTCTGTGATTCCAATACTTCAATTAAGCCAGCAATGGACAGACAACCTATGACATTCCAGATACTGTTGGATTCCAACTCATCCAAGAGCCCCATCCAGCATGGCCAATGGTTAGAAGTTGCCCGCCCCTGCTTTAACCTTTGCTATTTTATCTAGCAGTCCTCTTCCCTAATCCCAGATCTGTGGGAAGTTGGGAGCTGGCTGCCCTAAGGGAATGGTACTGTGCATGCTTCAATACATGCTTTCCTGCTAGAGTGCAGGCTTATAGGCCAATGCTTGGATCCAAGGCCATCTACTGAGGTCTAGCTGTGTAAATCAAGCCCATTCTTCTGGATGGAGATTTATGGATGAACACAGGAGAAAGTGATAAAGATTGGAAATAAGATGATTCATCTCTTCCAGCTTGATCCAGTTTCCTTGCTAATTTGTTTAGATTTATATGTTAAGCACTGTGGTCATGAAAGAAAATTATTTTGAATTTAAAAACCAACATCCTGTCTTTTCTATCTCACAATTTTCCATCTTTCATTTATTTTCCTTTCTTGGCAAGCCTTTGCCTATTATTTTTTCCTGTGGTTTTTAAAATGAGGCATGCACATCACATACACATCTTAAAGGATAGGCAGATTACATGGATCTTCTCAATATGCGATGGGCTACAAGCCAATGCATCTAACCCACGAGTAAATTTTATAATGCCATACGCATGATTACACATATTATACTAAGTAAACAGCTCAGATTAAAATAAATGATTTGGCTCTGAACAGGTACAGTTGATAATTTCATATTTGCTTACCTTTTCGCTAAGTAAATAAATAAGAAGCACATCACAATGAGACTTACTTCTATTTCCCATGGGTAGGTAATGAAAGAAACAAATTATGAAAACATCTAATTTTTAAAGGAATTAAAATAAAAACAATAACCAGCTGGGATCTAATTAATTTCATATGTCAAACATATTTGAGTAGAGCTGCATGAGTTTCATTCGGCAGTTTTATCCTTATGAGCTGCCACAGAATTCAACATTAGTTACACTGAATGAAAAATAGCAGTGTGGTTTTCTTCACTGAGTCAACTGTGCAGAAAGGTCCCACTCAAATTAAGAAGTCCAGCTGAGAGGGGGAAGGGACCACCAGGGTAGAAATGAGGGCAGAGAGGGTTTATTGTGTTTCTCCTTCTTTTTCTGTTTTGTGTTTCCAGTGGAAGGGAAATAAACTACAACAATTACTGGGCTAGGTTAGCATAGGTTTCTCCCTGGATTGAGAAGGCTTTGGATCCAAGTCCTTCTTTTCATCCATCCCAGCAGGTCCCCCAATCTACCCCCAGCACCAGACCCCCCAAGTGTCCCTATTTTTCAGGGGTGTCCAATTTAGAGAAGCTGTCTTGGTTTCTGATTTGATCCCAGAATATCCCACTTTTCCTTAGGATGTCCCTATTTTCATTGGAGAAATGTTGGAGGGTATGGAGTTATCCAGCCCCTGAGCTGTCTGAAGGCAATCCTGTATCGGGAAGGTTTTTTTTAATGTTTAACGCTTTATTATGTTTTTATATGTGTTGGAAGCTGCCAAGAGTGACTGGGGCAACCCAGTGAGATGTGAGGGGGCAGGTTATAAATAGTAAAATGGGATTGTGGAATGGGATGCCCCTATTTCCATCGGAGAAATGCCGGAGGGTGTGCAGCACGTCCCTTTTCCAGGCCTACCAACTCTGCTACTCTGATGTCATTGGGGCTGCAAAGGTTTCTGCAATGGTGGGGAGGGGGAAAGCTGACATCAGTTCTCATTTGGAGAGAGACATCTGATGCTTCCTATGGAAGTTCATTACTTTCCTAACCAGTGGTGGAAACAAGAAACTAAAAAAATAGGATATGATGCAAAGAATCTAATATTGTCAACATTATTATCTCCATAGTCAGCCAGTGTTTATTTTAAACCAGTTCAGACTGTACCTAGCCATTGTTAAGCACCACACTCTTAGGATAATTTTTTCACTGCTTATTCCCAAACAAAGACCATGTCCGTTTGCCCTCAATGCAAACTTCACCCATTTCAGTCTTAGCTGGGTGAGCTGGCTTTGATTCACAATGAAGAATACTGATTTGCCACAACATCACCTGGCAAGCTACTTGGAAGCCTACAAACAGAACAAAGAATCTCAACTCGCATTTTCCCACTAAATTAGTTCTGTTTCTGTTCTCTTTAATGTACAGGCAGTTTGTTTTCATGGTCATTAGGATTACTTCAACTCTCTAAGGAAATCACTCTTATTGTATAGATTGCTGCAGAGTATTCATGTAAAGCTTTTGTTTCTTTTAAAGAAGCAGCCATTTCCCTGAGAATCCCTACTTATGTGTAAAGCTTAAAATATTTTTTCAGTGAAATGTAACATTTACCATTATCTTAATCTCGGAAAGGTTGGCAGGAGGGGAGTTGGGTGGCTTCTCTTGGCCTTGCTTTTCTGTCTATGCATTGATCCAAGGTTGTATGCAAGTGGGAGACACTTGCACCATACGAAGTGGGAATGTGAATTTTGCAGCATCCATTATCACATGTATAGAAACTACATATGATGGTCAGATAAATGTGATAACTGACACCAGTGAAAGGCACTGCATTTTGTTAAGGCATTATGACATTCTTCCTGTAATGTTAGATGAACTGCAACAGCCCATGGACACATGCAAGTAACTGCATAATGTTGCAATCATTAGGTGTCACATTTGCCTACTTCCCATTGCCACCAATTGTATCTGTATACTCCTAACTTCCTTATGGATTGAATTTTTGTACACCCACAAGCTTTTCCCCAATCTGATGAGGTGCATCTTGTTTTTCCTGCCCATGTTGAGGCAAATGGGGCCCTGCTTTGAATGAGAAAAAAGTGGTATTACAAAGCTCAAGAGTACAGTAGATTTGAAAAGGAAGACAGTGGAGAATGAAGGGAGAGAGGGTGGTTGGAATATGTGTGGGATCTGCATTGGCGTAGGAATAAAAGGGGTCACTAATAGAAGGGAAGATGGGGAATGAATTCAGTTCAGCTAGCATTTAAAGGTGAACCTGCAACATTTGCATTTTCCAAAACGGCCAACTGAAGCACAGACTTCCTTCAACTTTCTCCCAATTTTGCAATGTTCTTGCTGCAGCTATCCTGTTTCTGCAGTAAAAATGACTGCTAAAACAAAACAAAAAACCCCAAACACTGCTTTCTTTATCCATTGCCAAAATTACAAGAGTCCTGACAGAATAAAAAGTAACCAATTAATTGGCAACAACAACAAAAATCCTCATATTTTCTCACCATAATAAATTTTGCAATTTGTCAGTGAGGAAAACGTCTAGCATCACTACCATGCTAGAGAAAGCTACACAGAATTGCAGCCTGTTGTGCAGCTGTTGAAAGCAGAAGCACCATGCCAGAAAGGGAGAAACATCTGGCAAAGCATTACAGGTGGTGTACAATAGAGAAGTTTAATCTTCCTGCCCAGTATGCTAAAATAGTTTGCATCAGTCTCTGTTTAGCTTCCAGATTTCTGGGCATCTGAGTAAGCTGAACTGCCAAAACTTTCAAGGTTCTCACAGAATTAATTAACACTTACATAGAAGCATCTGACATGAACTAGAAAAGTAGGCTATGGCACTGTGCTTCTCTCTGTGCATCTTTGAACGACAGCCCTCTGTCTTTGTGCTATTTTATCTCTGAGCTTTGTTCTTTAAAAACCCTGTTTTATGTAAGCTCCACGTCAGAATGTGTTTCCTCTGTTCAGCTGCTTTGGCAGGTCCTGTATTCATCTCACAGCGATTACTACGCATCTTGCTGTCTCCAGCTTTATTTGCAGCACCAGGTGTAAATAAGTGACAGGAGGATCAGAGGTGGTTATCAGGACAGGCATTGTGCTTCTAGAAAGGTGGCCATTAAAACACCCAGAACATTGTGTATGGTAACACTGGGGAACCACTTTGACATGAAATGTTTGTATCTAGAAAAATGTAGTTTCCCCAGCATTGAAGAATAACAGCCTTTTTCTTCTTCCTTCTACAGGCGACAGGGGGTGGGGGTGGGGACAGAGAACGTCATATTTTCATAAAAGAGCTACTTGCTTGGCTTTATGAAATGTCAGCAGTGAATATTTGGTCTAATTAGGAAACCTGTTTCTGAAGTGCATTCCCAGCTTCCCAACTGACTTTAAATGGAATTTCTACTAGTACTAATGGGAGAAATATCGGAATGCAATCACATGTGCACGCACACACACACACACACACACACACACACACACACCACTGTGAGCATAACTCCCCATATTAACCATTTTCCTTCCCCCCTCTCCTCCCCCAAACCACAGATTCCTAAGGGAAGACCTTATTCCACAATTTCAAATGCAAGTCCAATGGGTGCCACTGTAGTTGATGTTCTGTTGAGTATGTGAGGAAAGGGTACTATGTCTCTATAAAATCACCCCAATCTCTCTTTCCAGCTAAGGCTTCAATTTTCTTTGTCATTTATTCCCCTAAAGGTAACCCAAACTTTCATTTCCATTGTGACATTTGCAAGTGTTCTAATTTTGGGCACCAAACTGCTACTAAAAGAAAAGCAATCAATTATTTGTATCTCAGGTTGACATTTTCATTTTTAAAGATTGTTACCAGTACTAAAATTGGGGTGCAAATAACATTTGTTTTGTGATCAAACTTATTTCACCAACAGCATTTTTCCAAAATGGCTGTGATTTGCTGCAGGCCCATGGCATAATACAGGCATCCCCAAACTTCGGCCCTCCAGATGTTTTGGACTACAATTCCCATCTTCCCCGACCACAGGTCCTGTTAGCTAGGGATCATGGGAGTTGTAAGCCAAAACATCTGGAGGGCCGCAGTTTGGGGATGCCTGGCATAATACGTCTATGTTCCAATCTCTTTATTATTAATGAAATAGCTTCATTAATATGACTGCACCTCAAAGGTGTTAAATTCCATCTGTGCAGCAGCTTAAGAGTATTCTCTTTTATGAGCCTGGGCACTGAATTTAAGGGCTTTTTGCCCCCACAGGCTCTGCCAATCTACCTCCTCAATTACTGTATCTAGATCAGATTCCCAAGTGTGTTTCAACAAATTTGTTTGTCCTAATCATATGTCACTAATGATTTTATAAATTATTGATTATATATGTTTAGATTCTGTGTTAGTACTTAAAGTTAGATTTTCAAATGGTGTTAGAGTTCTGGATGCATGCACAATAACTGTTGGATATACTAGAAAGTGTACCAGCCTTGGGCTTATAGGCTCCCTCTTCCACTTTCCCTCTCCTTTCACATACCAATATTTCTACACTTCCTGACAATCCATAATTTGCTCTCTCGTTGAAACTTGAGAGGGGTGAGTTTGAACAAACCACAGTTTGCCTATGAGAACCAGGAAGTGCAAAAATTGTGGTGGGTGGGGGGAGGGGAGAAATTACTTCTAAGTGTTTTAAGCAGCCCAGAGTTTTTCCAAAGGGCTTCAACAAGTAAAACTGATGAGAAATGGGAAGTACTTTTTCATTATCAGCAGTTCAGCAGTTCAGGAAAGAATACGTCATGTCCTCAGATAATTCATTAATTAAGGTATATTGCTCCTACGTGAAAGCAAACCAAGGAAGAGGAAGAATATTATAAATAAGATATAAGGTTGCATATGTTTCTGATAATAAAGAATAGAATGATGAATAATACATAGCCTTTTTGGTAATAAAAACAGCATTCTTGTTAAAACTGCATTTCCCTTCACTTTAATTTGCCAATTTTACATGTTTATGTCTTTGGTTAAGAAAAAAAACCTTTGCAGAACTTTGAGATCATATAAGAACAGCAAGTCTTCATTTCTTATTCAATAGATTTTGTAGAGCCCAGTTTATTTGCTGGTGACTTTAGAATGAGTGTGAAAGTTACCGTGATCTACTCTAGTGAATAGAGCTGACCTAACCAATGTAAGAGCCACCATAACCTGAATGTAGCCCACCAACCATATATAGTGGCCAACCAAGATGCCTGGACTTCCCCCGTCAATTGTTTATGTAGTCCCAGGCAGGTCACAGGTAGCAAAACACAGTTGTTTATTTTACCATGTAGGCTGCTATCTATGGGTCACAAGTTGTCAAGATCTGATTACGCCACTCAGTTTATGGCCTTAGGCAAACCCCTCCCCTATGCTCGTCGTAAGTTCTATGGGGATTTACAATGATCTCCTTACAGGAAAGCTGCAAGTCTAACAGGATCAGTGCAGTAAAGCAGCCAATAATGTTACAATTGCTTTCACACAGTGCTATTGTTGGCATCCGCCTGTCTTGGGAGACAATGGAAGCGTACACCTTTGGGAATGAAGTCAAACTGTTGGAAGGTTGCAGCGCCTGCTGTGGCTGTAGAGACCAATACAGGAGAGACATGTTTTGCTGCAGTTGGGGCAGATGTTTCACAATAGGCAAGGAATAAAGAAATTGTTTTTTTGGCTGCTGAGCATGTTTCACAAAGGAAGTCTATGTTTTCTTGCCTTCTGATATGATCTTCAGTTGTATTGGTTCATGCAATTGATTGTGCCTTTGCCTTTGATACATTGTCCTTCTGTTGGCCATCCCTGTCGTTTGTCATGCTCTCTTTTCTTCTCACAGTTTTAAACTCTAAGGTCCTTAGAGCAAAAAGGAACCTGTCTTGTCGCTTAGCTTTACAAAGCACAATGACATTCATGTGACTATATCAGAGATAGTTGGAGGGGCTGTATTAAAATATGCAGTGAATAGGGATTCTCTGCTGTGGATTATTCTGTAAAGCATGTCCTATGCTACTAGAGAAAAACCTTCTTTTGTATCTGAAGAAATGTTATTTAAATTTTAGAATGAGTTTATGACAAGAATGATAAAATGGCTTCAATCTGTGAATTCAAACACTAAAGATAATGCAAAACTGGAACATTCTTTGTGTCAGGAAGCACTGTCTAATCCCCCCCCCCCTCCCCGGGCTAATAAATACTGGCTTCTGCTGGGCACTAATCTCTTGGCAGAAATTTATGAGAAAAAAATTAGATGTTTCCCAATAACAATTTATAAGGGAAGCAAGCAGTGTATGCTTTCATCCAGGTAACAAGAAGAAGCAGAAACACCCTTAAGAGGTTGCAAAGTCTTATTTGTCATCAAATTGGAGAACATGACAGCTTCCATTAAAAGAAAGATTTCCTATTGCCATGACAATAGCTTTAAACTAAACCAAAGAAGGGATATAAGTTATTCTCAGGGTCTTGTTCTAATAGCAATACTAGATGGTTTTCTTTTTTCCTATTGCTGTTTGATTGATGTTTTTTCTCAGAAGACCTAAAAGGTGACAACCAAAAAATTCCCACACATCTTGTGAGATGGATTTTTGTCTGGATTGTATACCATAAATTGTCTCCCACTTAGGCAATATTCAAGTATAATAATAAATCTTGCCTTGCTGCCTTGAATTTTCTTGATAAACCCTTCAACCTGCTACTCCTTGTCTCTTTGAAATCTAAACGTCTTTGAATCAAAGTTTCTTCTTCAAGAAACAGAAGAACAATAATCATCTTCTGTTAGGACATGTGTAGCATGTTCTCACTAATTTAATTATTGTCATTTTCTTAGCAGCTTGCACAGACAAGGAGCTGAGGACCCTTGCATCCCGCCTAAAAGACTGGTTTGGTGCTCTTCATGAAGATGCAAATCGTGTCATCAAGCCAACCAGCTCGGATTCAGCACAAGGCAGTAAGATGACAACCTAAAAATAAAGTTTGAGATAAGTTCACAAGTTCAGCAGGTCAACAACAACTGTAATGACAGCTAATGTGGAATATTTCGTTTAATTATGCTGTGGTACATTCTCCTGCTATTTCAAACCACCCATTATTTTATTTTCCTTTATTTTTTGCATATAGAAACAGGGTTGGAAATTTAACCACCATTTCCAGTCTGGTGAGTCAGGAAACTGTGAGGTAGCTAATGGACCATCTAGGGAAGAACTGTACGCTGCAATGCATTAAACAAATAGGATAATACTTTAATTGAACCAGGGTTAGGAAAAATGAGGTAGACTCGCAGGGGTCAGCAAGGCTTACCAGGCATGGGCCGGATCACTCCCGTGGAGATCCTCCACCGGAAATTGTGCCTGTGCATGTCCACAGCGCCGGAAATCACTTTTGTGCATGTCCGCGGCGCCGGAAATCGCTTTTGCGCATGCCCAGATGCCGAAAATCGCACCTGTGCAGAAGCGATTTTCGGCATCTGGGTATGCACAGAAGCAATTCCCGGCACCGTGAACATGCGCAGACACAATTTCCAGTTTCTGGGCATGTGCAGAAACGATTTCTGGAGCCGCGGAAGAGAGTCCCCGCACTGCGCTGCACCGGTTTAGCGCAGCATGCAGGGACTCGCCAAGCAGGCGGCTCGGTTCAGCGGCGGTTCATGGGCCAGTTAAGTGACCCTCATGGGCCGCTTCCGGCCCATGGGCCTTAGGTTGCCGACCTCTGGGGTAGAGCAATGGCTGTGACTCCTGCTGGATGTCAGACAAAGGCCTAATGGCCTGTTTCCTACAGTAGTCAACGAAAGGCATATGGGGAACACACAAGCAGGACTGGGGGAGCAAGGGGGACAGACCTTGCCTGTTATTGTCCACCAATAAGTAGTAGCTTGCTAGCTTCCTACCCACCCTTCAACAGGTCTTAACAATTTAAAATTCAGAAATTAAAAACAGTTAAAGAAAATACAGCCGCAAGAACAGGGTGGGTCCTGAAAACATTCCTCAAGGCTATGATAAAGTTCTGGGTCTTCTATGTTCACAGAAAGCTGTTTAGGGAAGGTGTGAGACATACCACTGCAGGGAGTGAATTTCAGAGCTTACAGAAGCATCAAGACTTGTAGAAATTAATAGCCTCCCCTCCCCAAATGAATTTGTCTAATAAATGAGTGCTGTGATTTAAAAATGTGCTGGTTCTGTGGAGGAAGGGTGCATAAGGGGGCTAAGTACAGTCTCTTGCCTGAGGGCCCACAGAATCTTGCATCTAGCAGGTGCTGTGTCAAGGCTTTGTGGAAGAGGAACAGGCCTTCTGCTGCCCTGCTGGCATTGCAGTGACTGACAGCATGCAGTAGGCAGGGAGCGGGGGGGGGGGGGAGGGGCTTTCTGTCAGTCCTGTTACTCCTTCCCTCTAGTGAGGGGCGGTAGAGTTTGCTGAAACTAAGTGAAATGTCAGCAGCCTCCCACCTGCTCTCAACAGAATTTGTCAAACTTGGGCAATTTTTCAATCTGTAGGTTAAAAATTCACAGCAGGCTTTGTGTGCTACAAATATTCCCACGACAGGCACTAGATTGGAAACATAATTTTAACAGAATGCTTTTTTATCCATTTATTATTAAGCATGCAACTGCCTGTCTCTGAGCAAGAAACTGCAAGACCTTTTCTGTGTGAAAGTGTCTTTTTTTCTTAGGTTAATGAGTATTTAGGGAGGGAGGGTGCAGACTGTAGGCAGGCTTAAGTGTTCATGGAACAGCAATCCTGAGTAGAAGCTATTGGTGTGTAACTAGATCTGGCTTTCCCTACCATTTATGTTAATTATTTAAAAGGACAAACTGCATTTTTAATCACAGGTAGGTAGCCGTGTTGGTCTGAGTCGAAGCAAAATAAAAAAATTCCTTCAGTAGCACCTTAAAGACCAACTAAGTTTATATTTTGGTATGAGCTTTCGTGTGCATGCACACTTCTTCAGATAGTGCATACACACTTCTTCTCACTGCAGCATAGGAGGGATGGCAGATGCAAATGTATTATTGGTATCTGAAGAAGTGTGCATGCACACGAAAGCTCATACCAAAATATAAACTTAGTTGGTCTTTAAGGTGCTACTGAAGGAATTTTTTTATTTTGCATTTTTAATCCTTCATGAAAACCAAGAGGACACTAAAGATGTTCTTTTGGATAGCCCAGGCCCCTTGAATAATCCCACCCAAGAGCCCAGTAAATACAAAGTGCAGACTCCATGTTTGTGGACTGTACCGCGTCAAACTGCTTGTGGCAGAATAACAGAATTGAATGATCCTTAATATAAAAACTCCCTGCTCACAAAAAAAAACTAGATATTGAGAGCACATTGGTGGATAAATCTTTTCCTTGGTCTACCAATTTATATATGCAGAGGGCCCACCCCCAGGGACAAATTCAGCTGTATGATTTCTTTGTCTGCAGTCTGAACTTGGGCAGACTGGACTTACCCAGTCCAGTGCTGTTTGTGTGAACCAGGCATAAGTTTCCAGTGCTCATGAATCTCCAGCCTTTCACCATTCTGCTTATATTTTCCTCTCCCGACATGTGATCACTTCATTGACATGAGCTTATGCTTATGGAGCCATAAGAAGCACATGCTTTTTTCATTGCAATCTATTTTGAGTATTTCTCTGTGGTTTTAAAGCAACTTCCAAATGATTGGAAATGATGGCTAATTCTCTGGATACACCGCATCTGGAGAAGGTGTTCCACTGAATTTTTGTGTGTGCTGAATTTTGATAGGATGCTGCTGTAAGTTAACGAAAACCGAGTGGATCAAGTTCACCTGCAGGCAAAAAGTAACGATTATATTCTTCCTATTCTATCGTGAAATGGAAGTAGTGGCACAGTTTTAAGTTTTATCTACTATAATATCATTCGCTGTCCATTTTAGGCAAAGCTCTTTCCTTTCTTATTTGCAAGCAACAGAAACAAATTTATTCAGAGCACCAGTTGCAATTAGTATCTTTTCTAAAGTGAGGTTTTTGTTTTAGTTTTAAATGTCACTGGAAACTAGTCATTCTGTGCAGTGGAAGCCTATGTGTGTTTTCTTGAAAGTAAGTCCCACACTGTGTTCAGTGGGTTTAATGCCCTAAAAAGTATAGTTAGGATTGAAGATGCAGCTAATTTATCTGCAACAGCCCAATCTTAGAAATTAGAAATTAATTAAGTCTTAGGGATGGAACCCACGGATCCACCTACATGTATACAAGATAAAGCATTCACATGGCATATAAGCAAGTGTAGAGCATTGCATAGCTTTCTTAGAAAAAAAATTATCCAGATTTGCCTTTTTGTCTTCCTTTTGGTTTGTTCATTCCACTAGTCCAGCACAAACACAAAGCCCCAATATATATAAACTGATATTTTATTTTACCTGCAAACAATAATGCAGCATACACAATTGTTACAGTAAGGCATAGAGAATGCAAGTGTTCTTATCCTTAGTTTTTTCCTACTAAATAGTTGTTTCCATCTAAGTTAAAACATCCATATATATATATCATTCATTTAAGAGAACCCATAATTTGCACATTTTTTAAGATTAGATCTGTAGTTATTCTAGTTCAGATGTGTACAATCAGTACACAGATTCAACTAAACTGGTGTGTCATCAGAAGCTCCGCTGAACTATGGTCTGTACCCACAAATTTATGTGTATCGTTTTCTATATTGAATCAGGCTATTCCAAAACTATTTATTATAGATTGTATTTTCATTAAGTCTGCTTCTGTCTAAATAGTGCATTGTGCCCAATGTTTCAGTGTACAATTTTCTGTTTATTTTTATGTGTGAAATGTGTAGGTGAAAAGGTTTTGAGACAGTAAGAAGCCTTTTAGAAATAGGTCACTTATTTGAATCTGTTCCAGAATCTGAAGTGATTGGAAGCTGGTGTCTCTTGTTACCAGCTGTCCAAGACAATGTTGCATGTAATGACTTTAAGCCCACTTTTGGTTGAGCAGGTGTTTTGAGTCCAAAGAATCCCCTTCCCAACAGGCACTAATTAATAACCTTTCTAGAATTGCCTGCAAAGATATCGAGATACTTGAATGACCTAAAAAGCTAGTGAGACTTTTGATCTTTGGCCTTATTATTTGAGGCAGTGGGATGGAGGGGAAAAGTGAAAAAGACAAAGCTTTTTCTTGATGCAGGCGTGTTTGAGCTGTAGCGTTGAATAGGTTTCTCGCTTACTTCCACCCGACATTGTAGGAGAGGAGTAGAGAACAGAAAGTCGACATCATTTTTTGAGTGAAAGAAATATATTAAGCTTCCCAACACATATAAAGAAACCTAACATTCAGCACTGTTGTCGTCTTTACCCCACTTTTCTTGTACATCCTACACTTCTGAAAACTGGCTGAGCACTGCCATGGAAAGGAAATATATCAATATGTATAAGGGTTTCTCCTTTTACATATACTTCATTAATGTGTATGTGACTGTATGCATTTTGACAGCCTGTATCTTGTTTATCAAATCGTGTTCTTTGTCATGACCCATCATTTGAGCAAACTTTTTTATGATTATTACACCAGTGATGTCAGAGGGATCTGTGCTAACAGTAGCATGCCCTTTAAAAGATATTCTTCACTGAGTATCCCTGCAGCACTATGATTTAGATTTACGTAAATAGATATTCCATTCCCTGCAAAAGAGGAGCAACTAACAAAAGGCAGGTGCTCAGCTCTCTCACTGAAATCAATGGGGAGCTTGGCTGGGTTACGTCCAATGTTTCTTTTGACCACTGTATTATACTGAAAATGTAAAGCTACAGGCGTAAAATTCAGAATTACAGTTAATTCATTATGTACATGTCAGTATTTAGGAGCTGGAGCAGGATTTGGGCTGGGTTTTTATCCCTGAGGTGGAACAGTGCCGTGCTGCTTGTGATAAAAGCAGTCTGAGTAAGAGACCACTCTAGCAAGACTTTTATAGTGTGGTAGTTTTGGTGAGGTGTTTTCCATTATCTTAGTTCAGGACAATGTCAAGCACAATAGATTTCCTATTATATATATTATTCACACCTTGGAGTTACATATATTCATTTAAGCAGAAGTTGACTGGTCATCTGCCTTGGATGCTTTAGCTGAGATTCCTGCATTGCAGGAGGTTGGACTAGATGACCCTTGGGGTCCCTTCCAACTCTACAATTCTATTATTTTGATTTTGATTTTATTACATTTGTATTCCACTGCTCCTCAAAAGAGCTCAAGGTAGCATACACAGTTCTCCCCATTTTATCCACAGCAAACCTGTGAGGTAGATTAGGCTGAGAGTGACGTATCAGATGTCTAAGAAAAGGTAATAGATTGGTGTGATGATTTTTCTGTAGTTTCTTGAAAGTCACTGCTTTGAATAAATGCATGCCTCAGATAAAATGCATTTTCCCCCTTAAAGTTTTACTTGTCTAGAAAGAGACAAGAAAGCGCACATAAGACTTGGCAATCTTGGACTTGATTGTTGACATAGGCATGTCAAGTAGTGATTCAATCAAAGCAACTTTTATTCAAAGGCAGTTTAAAGTGGAAATAGAAACTTGCTGCCACATCTCAGCACCATATACACAATATACTTGAAAGGCTTTGATCCCTCACTTCCTTGCTTTAACCTTTTAAACAGCAATAACTAGCTAGCTAATCTTTTCATAAGACTTCTTTAAATGCCTGCATATTCAATTAGCACATGAGCATTTTTTAGTAGAAGTCTTGATAGAAAAACATTTGAAAAATAATTATACTAAAATAAATCTTAGGCAAGTACAATTAACATCTTCTGGTTTTCACATTTGGCCCTTACAAGTGCATCATAATGCAGTCATTGTATCTATATTAATTACTGTGTAATTCAGTTAAGTGCTTGCATTGAGATTACATACTGCAATAATGTGATTAGTAGCAAAGCTTCTGCCGCTGTTATGGGAAACGCCAGACGTAACAGGTATAAAGCTGTAGAGTTTACCTAGAAGCACCTTCACTACGTTTATATGAATGTACCGGTAGCTACTTTTCTGCAGCATTTTTTAAAACACAGTTCTACGACTTTATAGGAGAAGCCAGTGGTACATGGTCCTAATTGGTGTCCACCCCTCCCCTGCTGGGTGCAACAAGAAAACTCCTCCCTCCCCTTTAGAAAGTATTTCTTTGCTTGTTTCTTTAAAGGAACAATCACTGAATGGGTAACACAAATTTGTTGCCACTGTTCCCTTGAAACATGAGGGTGGATGGATAAACTAGCATTTGGATTTGGTTGTCATGCATGCTGATCATTTCAGATGAAAAACCAAGGTCACCCTGCTGCTGAGGGATGCACTCGGAGCTCTCTTCTGCTCTCTATTATCTCTTTATTATCTGAATTAAAGGCATTTCTAAAATGCTTAATATCTAAACACCTCCAAGTGATATCTAAAAATACAACATAAAAACAATGAAACTGTATCACAGAAACTGGAAACCAGTAAACTGTTGTTATAAAAAGGTGTAAAAACAGGAAAGAGCATCCCTATGCAGGAATAATGGTAGAAAATGCCCTTTTTTGGGTCACTACCCTGTGATATTCTGTAGGCTGCAGTGCTACAGTGCTATAGATAGATAGATAGATAGATAGATAGATAGATAGATAGATAGATAGATATTCTTCAAATATCTAAAGGGCTGTCACCTCACCTGGAAGATGGAGCAAGCTTGTTTTCTCCTGCTCCGGAGAGTAAGACCCCAACCAATGGCTTCAAGTTACAAGAAAAGAGATTCTGACTAAACATCTGGAAGAACTCTCTGGTGGTAAGAGCTGTTCAACAGTGGAACCAACCCCCTTGGAGGTTTTTAAGCAGAGCTTGGATGGCCATCTGTCATGGATGAGTCCTGCATTGCAGGGGGTTGGACTTGATGACCCTCGGGATCCCTTCCAACTCTACAATTCATATGATTCTATGAAGCCTCATTCCTCAGGTATCAATTGTACCCTGTACTAGTGTAAGAGGAGACCGTGATCACTTAGCCTCCATTCAACACTTTCCAGTTTCTTCCAAAATAAAAGTATCATGAAGGTAAAGGGACCCCTGACCATTAGGTCCAGTCGTGACTGACTCTGGGGTTGTGGCGCTCATCTCGTGTTATTGGCCGAGGGAGCCGGCGTACAGCTTCCAGGTCATGTGGCCAGAATGACAAAGCCACTTCTGGCAAACCAGAGCAGCACACGGAAACGCCGTTTACCTTCCCGCTGTAAGGGAAGGTATTTATCTACTTGCACTTTGACGTGCTTTCAAACTGCTAAGTTGGCAGAAGCCGGGATCAAGCAACAGGAGCTCACCCCATCGCGGGGATTTGAACCGCCGACCTTCTGAGCGGCAAGCCATAATAATTTGTGATCACCAGGATCATAAGTACTTAATTTCACTCTGGGAACTCAGAGTCAACCAAGGAAATGAATAATGAATAACAATAATAATTATGGCAATGATCTAAAATATGTGAAAGACAGAAAAGCCCATCTCTACAAAGCAAGGTACTGGAAATCTCAGACACTTGCTCTCAGGCCCCCGTCTCAGTTGTCTTTAGCTTGGAGGGCAATTGGTTTATCTTTTTGAAGTAGCATGTAATAAAAGAGCATTAATGTTTATATTACCTGAACACCTCTGATGATTCTTCAGTGTCACAGAGAACCCTCCACTGGAGTTACACCTAAAGAGCTTTATTCCCAGTGTGGTGCCTTTCTGATCCTCCACTTAAAATAGCAGATAGAGTTCTACTCTAGGCTTTCATGACAGTTCCGTCTAAGAGGTTTCCATGCCACCCTCCCACCCCCACCCCCCAGTTATGAAGAAACTCATATAATGGGGAAATCTTCCTTTTATGCACCATCAAGAAATGACAGCTGTTCAAAAAGAGAAGACAAGTTATTCAATGGATTGGTTGTAATATGTGGTAACCAATGTACTATTTGCCACCATCAAGTCAGAACTAGGTGCTAAAAATATGTCTCAGAAGGGGAAATAGAAGGCACTGGGTATACAAACTTGACTTTCTGAGCATTGCAAACAAATCTTTGACAAATTATGTGTCTTGCTTAACTCTGGGAGAAGCTATAGCACGATGAGCTGTGAGTGGTGCATCCAAAAGAAAAAAGTTGCTTCACACTATGAGTTGGAGGTGGGTTTCCAGGATTACAAGCAGAGATGCCAGGGTTCTTGGAGAAAGAAAATGTCCTGTAATTGTTTTCCTGAATCAGACGCTGCAAGCTGTTTAAAAGAAAAAGAAAAAAAAGCTTTGCCATAAAATACATGCAGACCAGCTGATCACTTCCATCAAAATGGGTTTGGAGAGCTAGTTGTTAACATGCAGAATGCAGCATTAAGAAGAGTGTATTGCAGAGAAGAAACATTTACAGAAAGAATTTTATCAGTTTAAGGAATGTGAGAGGAGACTATTAAGAAATCTAGTGGAGAAAAATGGGTATCTTTCATGATGTTTTCTGTTCTCTGATTCTAGGAAATTTGAGAATGAAGCAAATGTCTACTCCCAAGCCATTACAGTGCTGCTTCTTTTTAAGGGGGGGGGCTCCCAGACCTTGCTATATATTCCCCCTGCCCTGCACATGTGCAGCACTTTGCCATGTACATTAATATAATTGCTGTGAGTAGCTTTGGGACTAGGTTTTGGCTGAAAAGCAGGATAATATGTGCAGGATAAATAAATGTGCAAATGAACAGAGAAGGCAAAATTGAATTTTGAACAGGGGAAAAGGCTTCAATGAACTGTGAACCACTTACCTTGCCTTTTCATTCACATTTGTGAAACGATAATGAATGGCTATGACTCAGAGTATTATCCATCTCTAAGGCTTACCCTGCTTTCTCTTTAGCCCATCCATTTCATTCACACTTCGTTCTGAATTGGGATCATCATGTTCCATTTTCTTACAAGTCAAGAAGGAAAGGTTAATCTGAAATCAATTTTGCCCTAGTTATCTGCAAGACTGAAAACAGAGTCAATTAGCAGAGCTTCTTGTTTTCAAGAGAAATCTGTATGTTTTAGCTCAGTCTAGGTTGTTTGCTCCTGCCTTTACAGGATTTGACACTAGCATATTACCAATCTGCAAGGATTCGTTGGGCTGGATGTTCAACAAACTGGATATGAACTATGACCTTCTCCTCGATCACTCAGAGATCAATGCCATTTATCTTGATAAATATGAGCCATGCATTAAACCGCTCTTCAACTCCTGTGACTCCTTCAAAGATGGAAAGCTTTCAAACAACGAATGGTGCTACTGCTTTCAGAAGCCTGGAGGTAAGTTACTAAATTTTGTACTAGAAAATTGACTCTGTGATTGCATGTTGATACTAAAATATTTATACAGGAAAACTAGCTCCCATGTAATATTAAAAGGCAAATGCTTTATTAGGATTTGTATAAGGCACATCAACATACCTCATTCCTAATAAAGTTGGCATAGTTTTCAATTGATTAAATGAGACATACTTGATTTTCATACGGTAAACAACACTGATATTATTACCACTCCACTTAATTGTTATGTATTGAGTGGCATTCAGTTGAGTGGCATTAGACAGCTAGAAAATCCTGGTTGTGAAAATCCTAGCATCAAATAGACACTGACACTTAAAACGTTGAACCTAGTGATTAGCACCTGGTTACTGAACACACCAGGAAGCAAGTTTCTTCTTCCATATTTACAGAACTTGGCCACTGCAACTTCCTTAGTCCCTACTTCTCCAGACCAGTTTAGTTCCCATGGATCCAAAATACATAAGTTTTTTATAAGTTTTTTTGTAAGTTTAGGTAATGAATCCAAAATTCATTACCATGGCTTACACTGCTCTCCGCCCTTTCAAGATAAATTAGAAGTAGGTTAGAAGCAGATCCAGTTGCTGCCATCACCTTATCTTCTTTAAACCCTTCTAGGCTCTTCCCCAAGTGGATGACTGGAGGGTTAGTCATTATTCTATGATTAATTTCCTATTACGTACTTTGCTATGGTTTATGCATAAGGATTGCCCTTCCCATTTATTCCCTCCCAAAACATAACTTTGTCTACGGATGCGTTTTTCTCTTTTCTTCGTGCAGTTTCTGTTTAATTCCATTTTTATGAGATAATGAGAACAAGGGGAGAACTTGTTTTGTTATTTTTAGCAATATCAGCCAGACAGTCCTCACTGCCTAGAAAGAAAAGTTCTTTGACGTTTACTTTCCTCTTAGGTTCCTGTTTTTTCTTGCTTCTCTTTTTCTGTTTCTCTCTTTTCACTTATAATTTGTTCATTCTTCTTTTCTTTCCCAACTTTTTAGTTTTCCTTTTAGAATAAATTTCTTTCTAATCCTGGCATCCTTTAGTTTGCTTTTTCCATGTAATTCTCTCCCCTTGTCATTCTTATCTTTCCCATTTTATTATTTGCCCACAATTTTTGTTGTTGCTTCCTTTAAACATCTTCCTTAGACCCAAGCTTCCTTCCTCCTCTATTACTTACCAGAGCAACCCATGATTGTACATAACAGAAGCTATTCAATTAAGTGGGCTTAACTGTCATTAAAATTTTGTGAGTTCATGAATTTATGTGAAGGCTGCAAACATCTTGTATTTTTAAATGCACTCTTTCAGGCACTCTCATGCCTCCTCCATATCTATCTTTGGACCTGTTGAGAGGAATAGAGATCCTCCATTTTTATATCCGGTATACATTTTACACACAGTGTAGCAAGGTCTCGGTCTTCCTGCTCTTCTATCCCTTGTGGGTGTGAAGTTGAAGTTGGTGGCGTCATGTACGTGTCATTCATTTAAACACGCAAAAGTCTCTGTGTCCTCTTTTCCATATATAGGCCCTGGAGTCTAGATTAGGTTCATGGCCTCCTACTCGGTGGCTAAAAAATGCCTATGAGGTTCCTTTCACATGTTGACCTCCTTGTTCCATTGGCTGAGGAGCCGAGTGCCCCATGTGTGCCCTAGGAAATCTAGACTATGATCATGGTTTTCAATCTCAAAATTTGTTCTATTGGTATTAGCTTATTGCTTATGTCATTGCTTATAAGGTGAAAATTAGTCTTTTAGCAAGCAGTAAATTAGCATCCTAGCTTTGGATCAGGCTGGTGAAGGAAAGGAAAAACTGTCTTAACAACCAAAATGGCCCCCAAACACACTTTTAAAGCAAAGCATGTTGTGAATTTTTTAATTAGTAAATCTAATGGCATACATTTGTTCTGCAGTACAGTACAAGCATATGTGGTTCATTCATTCCCAGGTGTGCAATAGACTACCACTGCCTGTCAATTGCAAAGCTAATCATTAGAGAATCTGTCCCTTACCATCTGGAAACTACTCTCATGTATTTTGTTTTAGGTCTCCCTTGCCAGAATGAGATGAACAGAATTCAAAAGCTGGGCAAGGGGAAGAGCCTGATGGGTAAGTTCAGTTACTTGCCACTCACTCATTTAAGCTGCTAATTAAAGCTTCTGTTATTACTGTGACGTTACATGCTGTAATAGGGTCCCAACTGTGTGCTTGTGCCACTTCAGGAACTCATATAAATAACAGAACATCAGCCTGCGCTAAATGTGTTCCATGACTTTGCATACTAGGTAACATTATGCAGAACAGAGACTGTCTTTCTACTGAAATCTCAAATCAGTTCCATTAAATTGACACAGCACATAGGTTGAGTGTAGATTTATTTCTTTATTGTTTGACAAATCCAATGTAAGAAATAGGCTTATTGGATCTTCCCCTCCCCTAAAATATAAATTGAACTTTTAAATGTGCTGTAATGATACACATATTAAGGTAATTTTCGTATGTTGAGCACATAATGCCATTTGGAAGTTGAAGAATCCATCTGTTAAACTGTAGGTGTATAATACTAAAAGCTTTGGACACTATGGGCTTAAATCTGTGGATTTCAGTGCATTTCTCTTCCACATTAAATAATTCATAATTGAAATCAAATAATACTTCCAATAACGCACAGTGAAATTAATACAAACATCATTCTAAAGCAGCAATACTGAAATGCATACATAAATTGAAAACCATGCAAGTAGAAAAGTAAAGAAAAATCATTATGAGACACAGGATATGTGTGAAGAGGCAGCATTTGTACTTTTTAATGCCTTGACGTATCTGCACAAATATACTTTGCCTGGGGATTCTTATTGAAGGTGAGGCAACACACCGTGGCAGGGCAAGTTCCCCCTCCCTTCAAGTGTTCCTGCTTCCTTATCTGAAAGTATTCTTCCCACAAAACAAGACTTAACAATGAAAATAGTGTAGAAAGGTATTCCATTGCTGTTACTAGGGAGCTACATTAAGCCCATAAGGCACTCCCATTATTCATGAGATCAAATTGATTCATCCATATAGCCCAGGGGCAAACTTTCTTAATAGTCATTTGCAACAAATTGGTAGACGAGTAACTAATGCATGCATGATGTGGTACCTAAATGAACTGCAGTTATAGCTGTCATGACTCCTGCACCTTGGCCCCTCACACTACCATGAGGAAGATAACAATGAGGAGGAAATAATTTTTGCTAAGACACTCATCCCCTTCCCTTGGGCCATCCTGACCTGAGGATGTAGCTCTTCCAAATTCCTTAAACCTATTCCTTCCACAGTGCAGGTCAGCACCTGCAAAATCAGACAAGGTCCCTTTAAATCACCACAGCCAACTCCTCAGAAAGGTGGGCCAATTGCTGTTAATGCCAGCCTAGATAACGCCTCAGATAGGCCCAGAAAGCAGGGCTTGTGGGAGCTGGATACCTTTATTTGAGCTTCTGTGTTGACTTGCTTCAACCTGCCCCCCTGTGAGTCCCAAAACCTGTCAGAACAGAATAATGGCACCTGCCATATATATGCTACTTACAGTATATATAGAATGCCTAAAATAAGGCTCATTCAAAGTCACAGGTACTGTAATATTCTAGGAGCGTCCTAATTCCACGTGTATAGCTGAGGCCCAGTATCTCATAGTCCCATGGGTTACTATGGGCAGGAAATAACTAATGACAGGGCAGTGGCTGGGCATAGATTCATTTCATTTGCTAAGTCACAATGGACAGATTTTCATGCAATGTGTAGATTAGCATGATGGAGATTTACAATTTCACACTAATTGGCACTCTAGCAACATTAATCTCTTATGTTGCATAACCCAGTCTACTTTGGCCAGCCTGATCCTCCCAATTCTTCTGTCAGATTGAATCCCATCAAGTTAATAGTGCTTGGCCCAGCCAGCTGAATTGTTAGGTAACTGTAGTTGATGCCTGTGCTACATTTCTAGTCCTCAGCATTATTTTTGTCCTCTTGTCTGTACTACACGGGTTTAGTTAAAGAGAGAGAAGGATCTTGTGCTGTAAGGAGACAAGGAAAGACTGGACAGCAGATTCTAACAGCAACAAAGGATAGCAAGGTCGTCTACTGTAACCTGGGCTGAAGCTATGCCATATAGGGAATAAGCAGCAGCAGCCAATTGGGACCAAGAGGGGAAGAGATTCTTGACTAGCAGGATTAGGGAGGATTAGAAGCTCACAGGTGTAAGACGAAAGTTAGGTAACAAAGATCTGTATGTCCAAGGAATTCTGGAAATGAATTCAGCAGGGTTCATGTCACCTAAGTTGCAGTAGTAAAGATGGTTTGTAACAAACTGAAGATATTATAAAAAGAAATAAGTTGTGCATGCATCTGAAAAACCCTTATTGCAGCAATGTTTGTTAAAGCAACTTTGGCTGAATGGGGGGGGGCGGTTTCAGGAGGGGCTAAATGCAAAACAATTTGGCTAGCATAATTTCAAAGATGTGAGCTAGGGGAAATGATAGCCAGTATTCTGCTGCATCTGTTACTGCTCCAAATGAAGCAGTATGAAGTGAAAAGGGGGAAAAGAGAGCTACCACATCAAAAATCCCAAGCACAACTTTCTCCTGGTCCTGGCGTAATATGAATGGTTTCTTCTTCTCCCACAAAATTGGGCTACTTGCAAACGATGTACCAATTGGATGAGGGCATTTCAGGGCAGCCCCATCAGTGGTACAGCGGCAGTAAACCAAAAACAAGAGGCGGCTAAATATTCCATCTCTATTAGGCTCTGGATACCATTTTGTAATCACAGATGCTTATCTTCTATTCATGCTTATGGTTTCTTTCATTAAATATTTTAGGCCAGTTACTTTAACAGACAAAGATTAAAATATATTATTTCCACTACTACTACCACCCATAAAATTTAGGTTAAAATACAGAAAGATTAATGTTTAGATATTTCAAAAGTTTGGGTTTTTTTTTAAATTGTGCATCCCATTGAATAACTGAAGAGGTTGAGATGGAAAATCCATTGACTTCTGAGGTATAAAAGACAGATATGGAGAATTACATTTATTTATTTATTTATTTATTTATTTATTTATTTATTTATTTATTATACAAGTAACAGCATAGCAGTTGAGGAATGCATTTTCATTCATTTCCTCATCCATGTGAAATGAAAATAGCCCTTTTGACATTACATGTGCACATTGCAGAGATGCGTTGATCTACAGAACTGGTGAAGGAAGCCTTTTATTTATTTTGAGTAGTAAATCAAGTAGTATCTCTCTAACAAAGGTGCTAGGTATTTTCTCTGATATAGCCAGACCCAGTAAAAGTCTGTGCCTGTAACAGAAGCAAACAGTAGAGGATGGAAACTGCTATATAAAACCCATGCTCAATATTCATCTAACTAATCTTCATGTAGAAGTGGTTTGTTTTAAATTTATGCAAGTACATTTGCACTGAATCCGTTGAAGCTGATGGCAGAAATATCAGCTTTCATGAGAGAGGAACGAAGAGCCACAATGATACATGGAGCCAGTTGTTGTCATGGCACTTCTTATAAAATGAAGGCACTTTAGGGTTTTTTCTTCTTCTTTATTTCAAGATAACAATTTGAATTGCAGCCCTTTTGCACCCTCACAATCTCTTCTAAATGCTATTTGTGTGGAAGAACCTTACTGACAAAAGAACTGATGGGGGGGGCAGAGAGAGAGAGAGAGAGAGAAACAGTATGCCTGACCATTTCAACCTGCTGTGAAAACAGTCAAAGAAAGCCCTCCTTGAACGTCAGGGCCAGACAAATGCAAGTTTATCTTCCTGCTTAGCTCTACAATTACAAGTATTTGTATTATTGACAAGGGCACCATTTGCTGTCTCTAGGAACTTTCATTCCACGGTGCAATGAAGAAGGATATTACAAAGCAACTCAGTGTCATGGAAGTACTGGGCAATGTTGGTGTGTTGATAAGTATGGAAATGAGATAGCCGGCTCAAGGAAGCAAGGGACTGTTAGCTGTGGTGAGTAATAGCATGCTTTTCTCAGATAAAATAAGAATGAGTGTTGTGAGAGCCCTTGCCTGCTGCTGCAAGCCTGACTATGAGTCTACAGAATGGCAAAAAGAGAAACCTATTAGCCATCATGACAAGAATCTTCAGGCCTTCATATTTATAATACAAATGTGCTCATACAAGTAAGGTCTCTTCCTGAATAAGTGTGACAATACGAAATTGGCAAAAGCATTTGATTTTTTTTCTTGCCAGCTTACAAACTGCAGTAGTTTGCACTGCTAAAAAAATATTCTGGTTAGGAAGTTATTGCAGGCTGATCATTTAAAAATCCAATTTTTTAAAATCAACATGTTGCTCCTTGCAACAGAAAGCACAAAGTTAAGGAGTCCTGTTCATCTGGGCTGCCTTTTGAAAGAAAGACTTATCTGTGATATAGATTGCATTTTTCCCATGGAGGTTTAATCTGAACAAACAATTGCTGCTGAAATTACCCCACAAGGAGCACATGTACACATAATATAAATGTGTGTAGTAGATTGCAATCGCTACAGCTCTTCTAGTGGAGAAAATGAGTTTATAATGAAACACCTTGGCATAAGAAAAATGTCTTTTTGAAACTTTTAAAAGCCAAGTCCTACAAACATGTAGGGATGGAGGAGAATTACATTTGGTCTGCATTTTTAAGTGAACTGACCGAATTTGTACCTCCAGGAGAACTAATACACAGGTCATAATGTAATAAGATTTCAGATTTCGCAGTTCTCTGAATTTTGCAATGCTGTTTTCAGCTCAAAACAACCGAAATGTATTTTTAAAATGCATATTTTTAGGTAAGTTTCTTTAGAAATGTGTACATTGAGATAAAATGCATATTTAAATATGAATATGGATTTTTGTACAATTAAAAAAACCCTACAGACTATTGCAGAAGCAGGATAAAATAGAATTAATGGAAACATGGAATTGACATGGAGTGGAAATGGGCAGATTCATCCAGTTTCGATAGCCCTAATTTTGATAGCTATAGTCTTATTTGAAGCCCTGAAGTTCCTATAAATAAAAGTTCCAGGCATGACATTTCATCTTCAGAATTCAAGCACTGAAAATAATTCTAGTGGTGTGCTCTTCCTTCCCAAAAATGCTAGAGAAAAGAAAGGTAGTAGTAGTAGTAGTAAGGGGACAACAGAGGATGAGATGGTTGGACAGTGTTCTCGAAGCTACGAACATGAGTTTGACCAAACTGTGGGAGGCAGTGGAAGACAGGAGTGCCTGGCGTACTCTGGTCCATGGGGTCACGAAGAGTCGGACACGACTGAACGACTAAACAACAATAATAATAATATATTATTTATACCCCGCCCATCTGGCTGGGTTTCCCCAGCCACTCTGAGCGGCTTCCAACAGAAAAATGAAATAAAATAATCTATTAAACATTAAAAGCCTCCCTAAACAGGGCTGCCTTCAGATGTCTTCTAAAAATCTGGTAGCTGTTTTTCTCTTTGACATCTGATGGGAGGGAATTGTCTACAAGAGAAGGGATATATGTGTATCTGCCATGAGACTCCTTTGTACTGCAAAGAATTCTGGGGCTTATTACAGAGGCACACTTTCAGTTTGGCAGAGCACAGGGCCAGACCTGCAAAGGTGCTCATGTGCTCCATAGCATACTGAGCACACCTCTACAGGTTCACAATGCAGGAGGAAATTAGCAGTGGTGGGAGCACCAGGGAACCCAGTGTTTGAATGCCTAGGATCTACCAAATTTGAAAAAAACAGTAATCTAGTAGACTCACAGGAGTATATAATGACATCAGAATAGCAAGGTGTCAGTTTTAATAGCCTCATTACGACTTAAGACAAAATTGCACATGAAAATTTGCCACTTAATTGCCTCTGACTGCCCAGAAAGAACATTTATTGTCACCTATTAGCAACACCAAGCCTTTTATATATTGTATGTGTTTGGATTATTAATGCATTTGGATGACTTTGTATGATTTTATTGTTTAAACTTATACCAATAAAGGTAAACAAAAAACTTCAAAACACAGAGTTAAATGAACAAGTAAAGTGACAAGCAAATCAGCCTGGTTATTTTGAGGCAATAGAAATGGACCTTTTCAAATATAACCCCTTATTTGTCTCAGCTGGCAGGACCACGCCTGGCACTATGAGATTTTCTAGGCCAATTTACATTCCAACTTTTTCTGGACAATATCAGGACAGAAAGAAAGATATCACTTGGTGATGTTTGTGGTGAGGTTTTTATGAGGTACGCAATTTACTGAGACCACCAACTCATTTCAGATCTCTTCGAACACTCATCAGATGGTGGTGTCTTTCAGTCACCATTGACCTGGAATGGATTTGAACCAACAATTTAGAGATGTAAGGTTCTGTCTTCAGCTATTGCTTCCTCCTGAAAACATGTGCTTTTGTGGGTGTAGTAGAAGACTGTATATTACTTTGAGCACTTTACTGTGTAAAAATGTATTACTATTTATTTAGTTATCTTATATTTTAAAAAGCAGACATGTTAGGGGGAGGGATTAATTAAGTAGTTTAAATAATAAGAACATTGACATGTTTTGATAGAAAATTGGGCTTAAAGTAAAACTGTGAATTCTTCCTGGTTGCAGAAGAGGAGCAAGAAACCTCAGGGGATTTCGGGAGTGGTGGATCAGTGATATTATTGGATGATCTGGAAGAGGAACATGAAGCAGCAAAAAAGGACCAAGAAGGGAAACAGAAGATCCATGTAAGAGCAGCTAATGATGATGATGAAGACGAAGATGACGACAAGGAGGATGAAATTGGCTATATATGGTAGTTCCCATAACTCTGAGGACTCATGTTTTGCACAATATCACAAGTCATTTCGTATCTCTGCAATGGTAACTGAGACATCAGGCATTGCATATGGAGCTCAATCTAAACCCGTTTGGGCATTCCAATATGCACACAGGTATCCCTTACAATTGAGCTTCCCTTTCACTTTACTGCTGGGCATGACTCCACAAGCACAATGGAGATGAGCATGCAGAGCTGAACCTGACATTGAAGTGAAATGGGAAGACCTTTCACATGTGGGAGCTCCTTGCACATGTGGGACTTGGCACACTCATGTCCATTGGAGCTCTTTTAGCCAGCAAACTGCTGGATGGAAGCAATTATCTCTCCACTCAATTTAATTTAGTACACTGTGTTTAATTTGGAAGACAGCTTTCCCACCTGACTAGCTATTTTCTGGCATAATTGTAAGCATTGTTCTATTTCACTGACATGGTGACTTTCATAGCTTAATCTGCTCACATGCGTCTTTTATAAAAATGGAATATGGAACATAGCAAGAGGGTCAGCACATCCAAGCACTGGGCTCCTCTGATGTTACCAGAACTGAAGTTTTCAATTACTTGATCTTTTTTAATTGTGCCATTTGTTGTTACTACTGTGGTTTTGCTACTTTAATGTTAAAAGCAGGTAGGTTTGGGGTTTTTTCTGTGTCACCATCTGGAACTTGTTTGAAAATATCAAAATCGCCTTAACAGTCTGGTTTGTTCAGCCACTGGCTTTAAGTCAGAAATAATTGCATTTTAGTTCCTCCTCATTTTTCTTTAACATGGTTGGCAGAACCACTGTCTTATTTTAGCAGAACTCAATGAAAGTTCTCCCCCGCACCAGTAGTGCAGGATAAGATCTCAGATGACCATTTACCAAAATTAGTTCACTTTAAGTTAAGCATCATGATCTTGATGATTGGTATAGTATATGCACGCAACTTTTAGCAAACGAAACAAGCCTGGAATGGCCTTTCAAAACATGCGAAAAAGGAATGCTTTGCAAAGGCATTTCTTTACAATCGTTTTTTGCAGGCTTGCAAGTCTTGGATTTTGCTTTGATCAAGTTTGCACTAATGCTATGCAAGCTGCCTCTGCTTCCTGGATAGCATACCACTGGTTTTGCTGAAAACACTTTTTCTTCATTTACTCTAAATGAATCCTCATTTGGAAGTGCTGAAGCTGTCAGAGGCACTAACCATCAGAGTAATAAGCTGTCTTCCCTTTATTTTAAATTGTTGATATTTGCTCAGTTTTAAAAAAGAAAACATCTTTAGGCAGTTGCGTTTCTGGTTAATATGACATGTAATACGTACACATATGAACCAGCAGAAAATGTAATTAAAATATTCCACATACTTATATCTCCATAGCAGCATCTCATTGTTCCCCATTGCCATTCAGTGTGGGGAAATGAATTTGCCATTGCAGACCTTTTATTATGTTAGCTGTCCATGCAAGGACAAAACATGATGAGCATCTATGATTGGTTGGGAGGGGAAAGATAGATTTATAACAAGCCCCATCTTTTTCTCATTAAATGGAAGGAAATAAATGCCAGATAGGTCTTAAATTCTGCAAACACTAAGGACCATACCACTTTTGTTGATCAGGGCAATTATAGTGCTGTTATACCAGAAATGAACATGGCCTGTACACTTAAAGAAAGCTTATATTTCTGTGAGAAAGTGCTAATTTTTTAGTGTGAATTTCTATACAGTTTTCAGGCGGCTGCACAATGGCATCTATCCTCAGACTATTGTTTGCTGTGTGTGATACTCTTGTTTGTTTATGCCTTTTGCTTCTGGTGTGCTGAAGTCTGGGGTTGCTGTTTTTTAACAATTCATTTTAACACAAGGTCTGGTTTGTTAATGGACCCTTCAAAAATAGTAATGCCAAATGTCATTATGTTAATATTGCATTTAAGTTTGTTTTAATATTCCCAACAAGTGCAGCCTAAATTCACTGGCTTTGTGAAATTACGATAATATCCAGCTGAGAAGTTACCTCCCAGATATACAGCCTTAGCCTGAAACCCTGAGCTCAATGGATTCCAGTAATTAAATAAGCTGGTTGTCCTTTGACTTTTAAAAATGCCACTGCTACAATCCAGAAATGTACATCATACACACTTAAAAACTCTGTAGTTCCACTGAAGAAAATCCACACAATTGCTTTGGCCTTTCTGTCTTCTTTAGCCATAGTGATGCAAATTGTGTCCTGTGCTGTTGTGCTTAAGGTAGGATCCAATGCCTGGTGAATGAAGCCATTGGGCTCTGCCCTAATTGCCAGTTGACCTCTATCCCAATCCTCGTCGAGGAATGCACTGTCCATTCCTTGCTATTATAAAAGGACATAGGCAAGGGGACTGTGGATGCTCTGCTCTTCCTCAACTTTGCCCATCTCCAAGTAAAGCCATGTAGCTATCCTTAATAGGCCATCTACAACACACTAAGGGGTAGGGGGCAGCTGCTGGTATACAACCACTCCACTCCTGTGAGTTACCAGGTTCACAAAGGACCTCAGAGTATCAGCTAATGACATTGTTATCCAGAGCTCACACTTGAAAGTAAGTTACATGAGATTAATGGGGCTTTCTTCCACATAAAAGTGATGTTAACCACTAAATGTTTTAAGAATATGGGTTTTGTGGGGTGCACTATTAAGCTGTTTTTGGACACTGGCTGGACTAGTATACAATAAAAGTCATCTACTGTAATAATGTCCAATCAGAAGCTGCAACATAGCTATAATTTTCACCATACTGCTTACCTACTTAATTTAATAAAACCTGCAGAAGTCAAATTCACTGTGTTTGCAGAGAAGTGCTATTATCTTTTATATACTTACGATAAAGTTTCAATTTAGCCTTTGTTCTTGCTACGCACACAGAGAAGCTTGAATGCAGCTGCTTTCTGGTGAAGTCCATCATTGCTGGTGTGTGTGTAAATATTGAAACCACACGGGTGAGGCCACTCACATGGGTCTTTCCCAACTGATCTGCCTTCTTCAGCTCCAAATCATAGCCAAGTCCTATTGAAATCAATAAAAAAAGACTTTAGCCATACCATACCTAACCTACTGATTTCAACAGGATACAGTAGAAGTTTAATTTCTGGAGCAGGGACATTTTATTTATGTGAGTAAACAAAACAACCCTGCAGATTAAATCTTAAAGTCAGTTGTGGTATTAATGATGTAATTCATCTCATTACACATAAACACACACAAAACCCCATAATCCCTGTCTCCTCTAATGTTGCTTCTTTAGCACAAATGCTTAATTGCTGGGCTCATTGTCTTAAACACTATGGCTTTTGTTTATATGGGGTTTGTATGTATAAAAATTAACCAACACAAAGTGTGTTGTTTTTTCTTTTAAGAATCATTTCAAATTCTTTCCCAGCAATTCCCCCCTCCCAAGCAAACCCATGATAATACCGATTACTTCATACTTATTGCTATAGAATTCATTAACAAAAGTGAAAACGGGCAATGTCCTTAGATTCAATAATCTTCCTGAGAGTTAGTACATTTAAAAATAAGCTGTTAAAGATGAATCAAACTCAGTTTTGTCTGCAGACTATAATCATTCTCTAAAATTCTAGCTATTTGATTTCCTGTTTGTCTGGAGAGAAAATATTAAAATCAGAAAAGGGTGAAGGACAAAACTTCCATTTATTATTGTAACTAAAGGTGGAAAACCTGAAGAAGCAGCACCCTACAATTTTGTCAGATTCTCAATAGCATTTGAAGGAAAAATGAATCCTTTGTAGTAAAGCCCTTAGCAAAATACTAGAGCAATGCCAGAGAAGCAGAATGAAGTGGTGCCTTCAGAGGCAATGAAAAGTTGCAGTGTCATCTATTTCATGATGCCTCAGCTTCACCGTCTGTTGAACCATTTGTCCCCCCCGTTGCCCATGTAAGATTCAGGAACTAGGAAAAGATGGCAAAGCTACCAAGCAAGTCGCACAAGCTTTTTTGTTCCATTCTGCAACAGTGCAGAACTAACACAATCCAAAGCCACGACAGATTCTCTTGAGTTCTCTATCAAGACACAGGATAAATGCTGTCATTCATTTCTCATTACATTTTCCGGGGGAGAAATAATAAATGTACCTACAATATTGGCTTACCAAGACATTAATAGGTCTCCTGTCCTCACCTCCATGAAAATTACTTTGTTTATAACTTCTAATGGCTTTAACCTCTACCAGATAAAATATAATGATTAATTTCTGCTATGCCATATAGCAAGAACATACCGTGTTTCTCATATTATAAGACACGTCTTATATTTATTTTTTCCTCAAAAAAAACACTATGGCTGATTTTCAAGGGATGTCTTATTTTTTTCCTCCTCTTCCTGCCGCAGCCGGCATTGCTGCTGCGCCTATCACTATGTCTTATTTTCGGGGTATGGCTTATATTCCTTGAATGCTTAAAAATCCTGCTATGGCTTATTTTATGGGTATGTCTTAAAATATGAGAAACAGGGTACAATAGGCTTTTTTATACAATAGTATATATAATTTTGATACAGTGGTATGAGTCAGCAGCAGGCTCAATCAACAACAGTCTGGACCCAGCCTTATTGTGGATTTGTCTCGGGAAGTGCAGCTTTCCATCTCTGTTTCATTTAAATCATATTTTTTTTAAGATCAGTAAGCTACATACAATTAGCTACTAAACTTAGTGGCAGCTCCACATACTAAACTGCAAAGACTGCATGAATTTTCATATCAACTGACTTGATCCTTTTAATTCTAGTCAGAGTATATATTGCAGCCAGCAAAGGTGACCCATGCATAGAATCCAGCTTCCACCTTTTTTGGATGTCATTACATGTACAGTATACATAATGATGGAGCATGAGAAAGTAAAAAGCACACAGAAAAGCCAATGCCAAATTTGCAAGACACTGTGAAGCACAGAGGTAGCCAATGTAGTGCCCCCCCTCCAGCTGTTGCTGGACTCTATCTCCCATCAACCCTAGCCAGCATGGCCAATGGTTGGGAACGATGGGAATTCCACCCAGCATATATCTCTCCCAAGCTCATCAGATTCACCAGTTCCCTCACAGCAAAAGCAGTAAAATTAAATAGCTATGCACATTTATGAAGGGCTATGCTCTCCTATCCAAACATGAATAACCTTAATGTTACTTCAAGATGTTCTTGACGTTTATCTGAACAGAAAACAAGGCACAGCATATCTATTTGAGCTCAGAGGCTGGGGGAATATTGTTTTTCAATATACATTTGTATTAGTCACTGTTTAAAAGTAATGCAGGAATCTAGTTTAAAGGAAAGTAGAAAAGGTGGTTAACATGGGGGAGGATGTTCACTTTCAGTTTGGCAACCCCAGCTTCCTTAATCCTTCCCCAGTTCAGTAGCTTGCACTGCTGAACCAAAAATAAAATGTTAAAAACTCAAGTGCAGATGTGGCTCTCACCTTAACATTATTTGGGAACATGAATTAGGCATGCCATATCATTACCAACTGGTGCTTGAACTGTGGAATACATACCATGGTTCATCCTTACTACTTCTGGTGAAGTATGCATTTCCACTTCTCAATATTAGTAATATAAAATGTGAATTCAAAGGGTTTACTTTTCCACCAGTGAGAAGGGTCATAAGAAACCAAATGTAACATAATCTAATACATTATGGATCAGAGCAGAGATTTACTTCATCTAAATCAGTGGCATTCAATATGTGCATTTGATTACAGAATGTGGCCATAGTCAGCTCATGCTGTATACTCTTGCATGATATTTGCCTTCATCTGATAAGTTAGGCTGAGAGCTTTGCACAACGTAAGTGGAAAAGCTCAAGTGCTTATTGAAAAAGACTCCTAAAATCAATGCCAAGCAAATGGTTGCATATTTCTACACATCAGAAACATCATTTAGAACAGCATCTTCATTCTTTATGTTAGGGTGGATGGTTTTGACCATTTTTGCAAACTACAACTCAAAATAGTGTTGTTGTTTTTTCAGTCAATCACCATGCAATAAACTTACTTTGTTAGCTCAACAAAGCATCCAGTCAGTCTGCAATTCAGCATACATTAATCACAACAGTGTAATCCAATGTTGTAGAAGCAGCAAGACTTCCCCTTCCTCTCCTCCCACACCCATGCTCCCCCAAAATCTGCTCCAAAGGGAGATGGAGGTGCGTATGATTTTATGCTGTGAACCACCCTGAGATCTACAGGTATAGGGCAGAATACAAATTTAAAAAATAACAACAACAGGAGGTGACTATAGAATGGAAGGAGCAAAAGTTGAAATCCTATTGTGCAAGTGAACATCTGTTGGAGTCAATCCAGTATCTTTTCAAGGATTACTAAATGCCTTGAGTACTTATTTGAATACATGCTGAATCATTTACAGTTCTTCACAGCCCACTGAAAAGGGACAGGTCTCACAACTATCCATGATTCAGGGGCATGTCAGGCTTCGTGGAAATCTATGTATTCTTCAGATCGTAACGTCCCTTAATTTTCCCCCAGCGCAGCTCCAATTCACCTCTAGCACACACCCTTTTCAGCCCTACGGATCAGTAACATCAGTGGAGCAAGTATCATGGAAGTTTCTGCAATGGCAGGGAGGGTGCATCCAATATCAGTTCTCCCAAAGAAAACAAACAACCCTCGCCATAATTATGCCTGTTGGTTTTCTGGAAATGCCAATATAACAAAAAGGTTGATTTGAAAACAAATCTTGATAATTCAATGGAATTATTTTAAAAACCTGTAAACCAGAATATCAACAACACTGGTTATCTTTGTCAAATTCTTGGCCCATATTTGTTCATAATTAATACAAGAGTCAACATGGTTGGTGCAAGTATCATTATGTATTCATGTTTCAGAGTTCTTCTCACTTTCTCTCCACCCCATTTCACAGCATGCCTCAAGAAAAAAAGTGATACTCCAGATCATTAAAATGTTAAAGAAATAAGGCCTTTAATGCAGTATACAGTAGAGCCACAGGCTCTTCTATCCCACAGCAGAATTACCTATTCTATTTCTCCCTTATGATAATCTAAAGCTTTTAACTTGCCTACAGCTTGACTTAATTTCTGATTCCATTGGAAGCTAAAATACTGCATTTCCTTCAAATTACTGACCTTCCAAAAAGTTATGAGCAATGAAAAAAAAAGCCTCCAACACCAAAAAGAACAAGGCTACTCGGCAGTTTTCAAGCCAATCATTCCCTGTATTTAAATGACTTTCAAGGAAGTAAGCTTTGAGGGATGTATCCTATTCTTTTCTCATGATACTTTACAAAAAAAATAAATATTTTGGAGCCTTGTTGGGTTTTTGTACTGCGCTTCAGTGTGTTCTTTTTACAGATTTCACAAAAGGTAACATCTGTTCACTTCTAGCCTCCATTGTGCTTTGCATTCTTTCACACCTGATTTAAAACTACATTGTGTCCGCAATCCAGCACAGAATTAGGTGAGATAAACCCACTGATTTCAGTGGAGTTAAAAGATAGCTAAGGGGCAATTCTATGCACACTAGAATATGTTGCATTGATTTAAACATACATAGGATCAAACCTGCACCTCTGTGTTGAATTGTTGCCTATGAGTTTATGTTAATATGTAACGGTACTTCACATTCAACAGTCGTACAAGAAGTAACACAATCTGCTAGTCAATACTTTAATATTAGAAACTTCATACCATTTTCTCCAGGTAGCAAATGACATAAACATCTTAACTTTGGCTGGCTGGTGTTCTAAGTCACACTGATGTTAGTTAATGGCATTGTTAAGCATGTGGTTAATTTTCTCCCACTAAAATCAATGGGAACTCATTAAATTTGGCCGGATTGTGTCCACTAAATCTAGGGTCATTATTTGCAACAGACCACCAGAACTCCCAGTATTTGACTCTCTTTTTTTCATAGAAATTTCATGGCTTTTACAGCAGACTCTTCTTTCTGCCATTCAGTTGTCTTTTATTGCACAGACTGCTTTGTACTGTTAATACATATCAAAGAGCCCTTTCTACAGTAGGTGGTATTTGGTCTTTTTATACTTTTCTCAATGCTGCTGATGTCCGTTACTGTTTAATGTGTAGCGTTGTAAGGAGAGATCCAGATATTAAGTGTTTAAGTTTTATGTCCCTACTGTAGATGGAATGTACAATATCATAGTTAATTAGAGTAGCATAGTAAATTATGAATGCTTTTTTCCCCCCATGAAGATTTTAAATGGAATGTGAACATGTTGCTGATTTCCTTGGTTAATTGTAAATGCTGAATTGTAGTACTAAGTAGTTGCATTTTTGTCTGTCTCAATAAATTTTAATTTGTCTGCGAGTCCCCATTGTCTGACTTCTGTTTTGTTAAATTTCTGGAATATAATGAAGTAGAACTCACCACTTTGTCTGGAGTGAAAAATATGTGCTAATGCAGTCGTATGAAGTAAAGATAGGCAAGATCTGGACCAAACTTCCCTCCAAGTTATAGCAATCCACGCCTCACTTAACCTGAAAGACAGATGGAGACCCTGTTACTACCTCTGCTACAATTTGTTGGCACTTTGTGAAACTGAAGATATCTACACTGGCCTTTATTTAACTATGCATACAAACATCACTAGAACTGCTCCATGCATGTAGCTCTGGTGAAACAGATTTGGGGAACTCCCTTATACTGTACCGAGTCAAACCATTAGTTTACCTAGCTCAGTACTATGTATAATGAATGTTCTGGCAGCTTCTCTACCCACAAATAGGGCTGATAGTTTTCACATCCCTCTAGCTTATACATAAGGCTTTCTTTAGCTGGACTGAAGTTAATGCCTTAAAAAAAACCACTTTAAGAATCCCCCACGAGGAAGATAAGCATTGCAAGGAAAAACCTATGCAGTATTACTAGCTTATAATGAAAACAGTATAACTAAAGTAAGCAATTTGTTTCTGGGTGTGGGTGCTGCAATTTCACAACTGCACAGAATGACTTTGCAATCTGTGCTGGAGAAAGCTAATCTCTCTCACCTGGAAATTAATTGATAGTAGGTAAAACCCACCCACCATGATCGATAAAAGGCATGTTATGTTATTCAAAGCAGGAGGAAAGGGCTCTAGCTCAAGTACATGATTTGCATGCAAAAGCTCACAGGTTCAATTCCCTAGCATATCCAAGTAAAGTTGGGAAAGTGTATGTCTATAACCCTAGGGAGCAATTGCCAGCTACTCTGAGGGTTCTCCTGATCCTCCAGAGTGGTGTGCATTCTTGGTTGAAATTTTTAAAGCTTGCTGACATCTTTCACATGGTGGCTTTTTTCCTGTTGCAGGTTGTTACAGGCCTCCCAAGAGGCCTTACAATGTGACGCTATCTAAAACACTGCCTGCAGAGTTCTGAAGAATTTTGGGAGCAACGTAGGATTAAAAAGAAAAGCTTAAATGAAATTTTGAACTTTTTTTTAAAAAAAACCTCCACCATTGTGCTTTAACAACGAACAATTCAGATATCCTCTGGGCTCTGCAAGCAACATTTTCAACAGCCTCACTTTTTGCAAAGTCCATGGACAAAAAGATAATACAGGGAAATACAGAACAGTTTTCTTTCTTTTTCTTTTTTTATTAAAGATTTAATACAGAACAGGTTTGACACAGAAAACTACAGAAACAGAACAATTGCTCTGTGAAGGCCATCAATCTGACCAAAAACTATCCAGTTGTCAATGGATTTTACATGCATGCTCACCTACATGTAAAGAGAAAAAAAATAGGTAAAGCATATTTACCTCCTATTAGTAATTACAAAGTATAACTGACTATTTTGCTGGCTTTTGGTTTGTTTGAATATTTGAAATCATTTTATAATTTTTTTAAAAAAAACACAAGTCTGAGCACTAAGCAGTTTAGATCTTTGGTGGGCACAGCAATGGGCACAACTCTGCAGCAACAGCCCTACTGCTTACCAGCACCCACTTCCTTTTGCTCCTCCTCAGGGAAGCCTGGATTGCTGCCCACAGATCTTAGGTTGGCACAGCAGTGCTAGAAACATGAATTCTGGCAAGTAATGAAGAAGAGCTACAGTGGCCTGGCCAGGAGTGTTGACAGCAGTGGTGGGAGTTGCAGGTAGGTAACAGGATTTTGCCAGACAGTTTCATGGGTCCCTTGTGTGTGTCTATGTAGGAGACAAAGACTGCAGCCCTTTTCAAGAATTCTATACTTGCCTCAAACAAAACATGTGAGGGAGGAAGTGGAGACATGTGCCTAATTCCACTCCACCATACTTTCAGTTGCCCTCCAACTCAGAGAGTGCGCTACTTCTGCCCCTCTTTCATCGTTCTGGAAAACCAGAGTTTGAAAGCATGTGGGGAGCTTTCATGAGTACAAGAGGCTCCCAACTTCAGAATTTTCTTCACCATGATTTAGAGGATGACCTAAACAATGATGGAAGCAGAGCTAACACACTCATACCAACATGGTGCCTTCCATATGTTTTGAACTCCTATTAGCCCGACTCAGCATGACCAATGGTCAAGGATGCTGAGATTTGCAGCCCAAAATATCTGGAGGTCACCACATTGATGACCTCTGCTATAGTCAGACCTCGTTTATTTCAGGGGGCTATTACCTTGATTTCATCATGCTGGGATGTATTATAAGCACAAAATTAAAAATAAATATTACCTTCTTGTGAGCTTCATTGATAAATCTTAGTCATAAACTCACCTTCAGTTTTGTTCTTAGCTGTTTTTCAGCTGTTAGTAACAAAGCTACATGTCAAATATATGTAAATTGCCAAACTGTAAGAGCATCTAAACTGTTCCCCAAAGCAAAAACCTGTCAAAGCTGTTCAAAATGTTTGTTATATTGTACTAAAGAGATTTGCTACTCTCACATTCTAGAATGATTCCAATGGAGAAGCCCAAACCATGACAATTGTGAGAACCTAATTAGAGATTGAATAAAGGTTTTTTTCAAATACATACAGTACAGTGTATTTTGTTACAGGCACAGAGCCTTTAGGGGAAATTGAATATTACACTAAGGCAAATTGTTCTGTCAGGGCAAGAATTTTGGCTTGCCAGATGAAGTGATCCCCCCTTCTTCCCTGCCATGCTCACTCCAATCTTGGGGGGCACAGGGGCACACCAGGAAGGAGAGAATTCATTAGTTGAATGCCATTCTTTGTCATGAAAAGTGATGGCAATATTGAGGTTAGTTATGCATCCAAAAGCCAGCATCAAATGAGTAGTCTATACTGGTTGTCCATCCCACCACACCACTAATTATATACGGGGCAAAAACTACTATGGAATCAATTCAGGCCCTCTGTGCTACATGCCGACTTATATTTGCCGCCTTCCACAGATGTTTTTTGTTAAAAGAAAAAATACTCTTTGGGAGATGGTAACATGCATCTATCATGTAAGGTCTAGTTTGCCTAATTAGCAATGCACTCATATACATGTCTACTCAGACGTAAGTCTCACTGGGTTCAAGTAAGTAAATATAGGACTGAGGCTTCGTTCACTTAAAGCAACTGCATTAGAGAGACTAGCCAAAGCGCCAATCAATTCTTTCTCTACCAACTACTTTTCATGCAGAAACTAGCAAAAAGCGGCACTGATTGATTGGACATTGACAGAAGCAAAAGGAACTGACAGCACCTTTGCTTTTATTATGCAAGCTAAGTTATTTAAGGAGAGATGCCAAGGGCTAAATCAGACACTTGCCGGCTCGTGCCTGACATTTAGAAAAGCCCACAAGAAAGTTCCCTCATTCTTATTCTCGTCCTGAATCCTCTTCCAATATTTTTTCCAAACTTGGGTTTCCCTGAAGGAGCAGCATGCCTTAGCTTAACAAAATGCACAGATTATTTCCAGCTTGTCAGTCTGTAATTTGAATTTATTGTTTGTGGGTTTTATTTACAAATGCTCATTACTCTCCCATTTTCCTCATCTATCCTGTAAGTTCCCTTCCAGTTTTTTCAATTATTTCCCCATATTGTCAGTTTATCAATTATATCACTAAGATTCATTCTTGGTGAGCACAATTTGTTCCTATTGCATGAATTTTGACAGCATGATTCATTCCGGAGCTCAGTGTGGAATTCAAAGACATGGTGCTTTTAGAGCAAAACAAATATGTAGGAAACCTTTTGCCCCTGAATGAAACATGTTGGCAGGATACATCAGGGGGGGCGGAACTGTGTGCATTAACACCACACTTTAAAGCAACAGAAATAGAGTAATCTCTGATCATATTAATTTCATTGCCTTATCTAACTCCTGTTTGTGTAGTAGGGTTGTGGTTTGGTATGCAGCATTATGCTAAAGTGCCGAAGCCCCACAATCTATTTGCCACCCGTCTCCAGGTGAAAAAGATATAGAAAACATCATCAGGCTCTTCAAAAGTTCAGAACATTTCCCCTTGAAGTATAGGGAAAGCATTTGGTTGGTTGGTTGGTTTATAATTTTTTTGACAGACTAAGGGAGAACATAAACAGAAGTTTGAAAAATTAAGAACTGTAAAAGTAATAGATTATTTATTTTCTCTCAAACTACAACAACTTAGGGTCGCTCAGTGAAAATGATTCTCAGTCTTGACCTTACTGTCAACTTGCCAGTCTTATTTCATTTATTTTATAAATATGTGTGTTTTCCCTTCCAAAAGAAGTTGTTTAAAGCAGCTTGCAAAATGTTTATTTAAAATCTATTTAAGATGAGAATACTCTTATCATTAAGACAAGTTACCAGAAAGAACCCAAATGGCTGTGGCGAACTCGATTTATGGTTGGAAAAACAAGAAAACTGGAAAAATCAAGACCGACAGATTTGTCCACCTCAAGGGCAGAGCTAAAGTGCTCATCCCCACAGCCTCCTCCTCTTGTGGTCACTTCTCATGTAGCATTCACATGGAGAGATAATACAATGTTCAGTTAACTAATGCAGTTCGGTACCACAAGATGTGACAATAACCATTAACTTAAATTGCTCTTTAAAAAAAATATATTTATAGGAAATAGGGATATCACTGGCTATTGATGATTTAACCATTACAGTGGTACCTCGGTTTATGAACACAATTGGTTCCGGAAGTCTGTTCATAAACTGAAGCGTTCATAAACTGAAGCGAACTTTTCCATTGAAAGTAATGGAAAGTGGATTAATCCGTTCCAGACGGGTCCGCGAAGTACTTAAACTGAAGCGTTCATAAACTGAAACATGGGTGTAATTGGTTCCGGAAGTCTGTTCATAAACTGAAGCGTTCATAAACTGAAGCGAACTTTCCCATTAAAAGTAATGGAAAGTGAATTAATCCGTTCCAGATGGGTCTGCGGCGTTCATAAACCGAAAATTCATAAACCGAGGTGTTCATAAACCGAGGTTCCACTGTATAACTAAATGGAGCCACTAATGTCTGAATGATAGATGCTGGGGACAGCCAAAAGAGTTCAGCTCTTCATCTGAGGATCACAGGGTGGTTTACAAAATAAAACCAAAAAAGTATATAACATAGTAACAAATAAAAATAATACCCATCCCCAAGTTTAAAAGTCCATAGGTTGTTTAATTAGCTAAATGCCCAGGAGAAGAGGGGTGTATTTGCCTAGCACCTAAAGATAGGCAACAAAGGTGCCAGGTGAGCCTCCCTGCAAAGAACATCCCACAAACAGGGAACCACCACAGAAAAGGCCCATTTTGATATTGCCGCCTTCCAGACCTCTCACAGAAGAGGCACATGAAGAAAAGCTTCAAATGGTTATCACTGGGTCCAAGTTGGCTCATATGGGGGGAGGTGGTCCTTTGCTGTTTGACTTCAGTCCCCATTCCCAGACCATGCTGGCTAGGGCTGATGGGAGTTGGAGTCAAACACCACTTTGTCCATTCCTGGACTAGATGGACCTTAGCCTATACCAGCAATACATGTTTCACTGGTTGCTTTGACAATGCTGTTATGCTTTCTAAGTAGGTTTCGTGCGTTATGACTTCGCTTACAAACTAACCCACACTTCTATAGTTCAGCTTTATTTCAGGTTACCAAAGTAACAGCTCAATAAGGTTTTACAGGGCTGAAAAATTACCCAAGCCTTTGAATTTCTTTAGATCAGATAAAGTTAAGATGAAGTGTGCTCCTTCGTTTAATTATTCTCAATAAGGAATATTCAAGAGAATCTTTGTGTTTCATAACCAAGTGCTTTCTTTACAAAAGGAACACAGAAATGATGGGCTTCTCCTGCATACACACACTTTTTTTTACATAGCTCTGGGTTTCAAGTGGGCTGGTGAAAGAAGTTCTTCCTAGCCTTGCATGTAACAATGACAATCTGACTGTTGAATCTTCCCTTTCCTTTCCCCAGATCATGGGGTTTGTAGAAGCTGGTGATTTGCAAGGATCAGGATGTGAAGGACTTTCTCTTTCCCTGTTGCATCCATTTCCACATTCTAAGTGGTTTAAGGCACGTGCTCTCTGCTTTTACTCTTCATTTATTTAGATGGTGTGCATTTCTCTATATAGATCTTTCCCCACAACATTCATCCCAAGGCTGTGCAGTGTCTGCAGTTGATCTGGAACTTGATGAAGCACAATAGGGAAAATCTTCAAAATGACTGTCGTACATGGCATCAGAGAAGCCATTTGTTAAGCTTTACATAAGGCTCTGGTCTCTCATGGCCAACTTTGATTGCTTTCCAGATGGGAATGAAAAAGTACTGTAGCCATTGAAATTCTCAGAGAAAGGGTGGGGAACACTTCAAAGGGCTAGCCAGTAGCATTTTTCTCACTATTTCCTGATTCAAATCTGTCCTCGCCTCAAAGCTTCTCCTCTAGGTATTGCAGAAGAATGCTTCAAAACCTCTCTGTGTGCAAGCCCCTTTTATGTCCACAGAGCCTGAGCCAATGCAAGGCTTTGAAGATCACCCTGCTTGGCTATTCAGAGGGAAATTGGGGGAAAATGTTTAAAAAATGAGAAAACAGGTGATCAACTGCTCTTTGCATTCGCCTGTCTCAAACGACCTAGGAAATTCAAAAGGAAAGGTAGAAATATATGATTCTTTCCCAATTCTGTGACAGTCACAAGCAAATACAACCCAAATGGCTGCTGCTATTAATTTTGTTAACATTTTAAGAGGTAAAACTCAGTGTTTGATTGGGATTTAACATTTGTTACCCTGTTTCTTGGGGGGGGGAGGCACACTGAACATTCAAATCCTGTTCTCTCTTTTTTTTTTTAAAGAAAATTTTATTTATTACACATAGGTAAAACAGAGAATGATACATATACATACATTCATACCATTCATCATACAAGACATGCAAGGCTTAGACAAAGAATACAAGACATACACAAAAAATCAATTACCTACATTGACATGCCTTACCTACACACATTACATTCCTACCTATAAGACTTTATTACTATTATTATATTCAAATTTCTTATCAAAGTTCGAAAATCTAATAGAACAGTTTTAAGGAAAGTTCGATAGGAGGAGAAAAGAGCAATAGACAGGCTAGACAGCCACTGAAGCTTCACCTGAGATATCTTTTTGGTATTAATAGAAAAGGTTTATAAAAATATCCCAGGAAAGGGAAATACAAGAAAAGGCTAAAGAACAAAAAAGAAAGAGAGAGAAGAGGAAAGAGAAAAAAGGCAGAAAGAAAGGAAAGAGGAGAGAAAAGAGAAAAAGGAGAGAAAAGGTCGTGAGGAAAGTAGGAAAGAAGAACAAAGAATAAAAAGAAAAAGGAGAAAGGAAAGGCAATTCAGACTGATTCAACAGTCATCTCTCAACTAAATACATTTCATCTTCTAGCACTTCCACCGCGCTATACACAGGAGTTTACACTTCAATATTTCTTATACTGTCCTCTAGTTACCACACATAGTCTCATTAACCTTCATACTTCATCCCGATCCCATACCCCAAGTCGTTAACATCTTATCACAAGTACTATAAGGAAAAAAAAAGAAAAAAACTAAACACTCTAAACTTCTTATAAACAATCCTGTATAGTTAGTCTAAACACAGCCATGTTCTGTTCCCCACTCCCATATTCCTTAAATAATCATTGAGGCACTCCCACTGTTTTCTGATCTTGTCTTTAGATTTATTCCGTATCAAATCTGTTAACTTTGCTAGTTCTAGGTATTCACAAAGTTTGTCGACCCATTCACTTCTTGTTGGTGTTCTTGGTTCCTTCCAGGTTTTTGCAATAAGCGTCCTTGCCGCTGTTGTTGCGTATAGATATATATCTACCTTGTCTCGGGGAATATCTCTGTTTAGAATACCTAATAGAATACCTAATCCTGTTCTCAACGCATCTAAAACAAAGCCTGCTTCTGACTGCTCAGCACATGTACACATTTTTTTAATAAAAAATCCCTGCCAGCTATCGATATCTGATTTGGTCAATTTAGGTTTCATCTGAAGAGTCTGTAGTTGAAAATACATTGTTCAATCAGAGCATTGTAGTCACCAAAAGCATCAGCCCTGTCATCTCTCCACTATAATGTTTTGTTCATAGCACTTAGAAGACCCAATGTGACATTACTGCAGCAAGCTTCCCTTTCTCTGCAAGCAGTAGCCAATGAATTGGAACAAGGGCAGACAAAGTTGGAGTGTGAGGTCACATCACATCATTTGCCGCTTCCTATATTACAGGGAAGACATGGAACTGGTGTTTACGGCAAGACCCATAACGTGCAGCTGCATTTTCCACAACTACCAACCAAACATGTTCTCAAAACAATATTTTATGATGGTAACAAGCAATGGGGGAGTCATAAAACTCAACCCTGAGATTTATTTTACTTTTATTATGTTGAATACATTCACTCCTACCTATGAAAATTCTTCTAAGGAAGGCAATATTTCAGAGGAAAAAGAAACATTTTTCTTTTGCGATCCGTTCTGCATTCATGGTATGAAAAGTTCATTTTATTCAACAATCCATTTCTTGTGGCTGAGGACAGTGTCAAAATATGTTTAAAAAGACATATGGGAATGAATAATAGAGGCAAGCACATTTCTGAAAGAATTTTCAGGCAACACTAAGAACATTTTACTATGGAAACAATAAAGGAACTTTATGTCACTCTGAATTTTGTTCAAAGGTAGAAAATTGAGAGGTGGGCACCATTTGGAATGGGTTCATTATATATCCCAATATAAGCAAATCTCCTTGCAAAATGGACATTTTTTCCAACTAAAATGCACTTTTAGAAAATAAAAGTTGAATATATGATATAAAACATTATAGTGTATCATATACTTGGAGTTACCCTGTAAAAACTAGTCTGGTTCATGAATTCCTAAGCTGCATATTTCAAAAGTGTGTGTGTGTGTGTGTGTGTGTGTTTATGTTCACCAAATACTTGATTTGTACTGCAAATCAAAGCTGCACAAACTACATGGATGCCCAGTTTGCACATAATCCTAAGCCATTATTCAGTGTTGAGGGTGAGCATAGGCAAGTCTTGGGTTTGCATTAATCCTCTATCCCTTATCCTCCTCCAATGTTTCTGCAAGGAATAGATAGAAGATTCCTACTTCCTTTTTAGCTTAACCCCTGTTTCGCACTATGTCCACTAAACTGTGGTTAATCTTAACTATGGTTAGTGAAGAAGAGGAATGCAGTTTCATGGTTTTGTTTTTTCCAAAGCAGGAACAACATTAGAGCAGTTGATGGACCCTCCTTACTCTGGCAAGAAAATGAGGCGGTGATGAGGCATCCAAGATTTACTACAGTGTCTGACATATTTACATAAAGGAAGTCAGAAAATGAGGGCTGTGGCTATCAGACAAACCTAATATAAAATATAAAATTGATACAGCAAAATCTTTTAAACTCCATCTCCCTGCCATCCTAGAGTTGGGAGGAGTAGAGGAAGAGAGTGCATGAGCTTGAAGCTTACCATAAGTCATCCTCATAATGCTAAGCCATTACATGCTGTAATGCAAACACTCAATTGTTAGGCTACACTTCTGCATTAAGCATGTCAATCATCTCACAGTATTAAGCATCAGTGAAACAATTCTCATCTGATATTCTACATCTTGATCTTTTCTGTGAGGATTACGTAACCCTACTGAAAGACACCACGATTTGTTATTTGAAATCATATGAACAAGAATTGTGCAAAGAAATAGTGGGCAAAAGTTTGAAGAAAGGGCAGGAGGCTCCTAGCACATAGAAAGAATAATCCAAAGCAGTGGTGGCCAAACTCGGCCCTCCAGATGTTTTGGAACTACAATTCCCATCACCCCTGACCACTGGTTCTGTTAGCTAGGGATGATGGGAGTTGTAGTCCCAAAACATTTGGACGGCCGAGTTTGGCCACCACTGAACCAAATGGAATGAGGGTGAAGAATCAACCAGGGCAGAGGTGTCAAATCCCAAAATCTGCTCTAGGGAAGTTGAATTCCCCTTTTAAAAAAATCCTTCTCAGTGGTTCCAACAGGAGAAAAAAAATCAGTGTGCCGGCTATATTCCCCCAGTTCATTCAGGGTGCATGTCAAACATACATCCTGGAACACCTGGTTTTTGCCCTCCACACTATTGGAGCACATCCTTTCACTGGTGTGAAAGAAGAGCCACAGCAGCAGCAATCAAACGTTCATGGATGGATCTCTCTTTCTGCCTGTCAAAAAGTATCAGAAGATTTTACCCCAACAATGTGATCCTGTACATATTTACTCAAAAAAAAGTCTCACTGTGTTTGCTTTGCAGTAAGGATGTTGGGGGGGGGCATGGGTGGCGCTGTGGGTTAAACCACAGAGCCTAGGGTTTGCCAATCAGAAAGGCACCACACTGGGAATAAAGCTCTTTAGGTGTAACTCCAGTGGATGGTTCTCTGTGACACTGAAGAATCATCAGAGGTGTTCAGGTAATATAAACATTAATGTTATTTTATTACATGCTACTTCAAAACAATAAACCAATTTCCCTCCAAGCTAAAGACAACTGAGACTGGGGCCTGAGAGCAAGTGTCTGAGATTTCCAGTACCTTGCTTTGTAGAGATGGGCTTTTCTGTCTTTCACATATTTTAGATCATTGCCATAATTATTATTGTTATTCATTATTCATTTCCTTGGTTGACTCTGAGTTCCCAGAGTGAAATTAAGTACTTATGATCCTGGTGATCACAAATTATTATGGCTTGCCAATCAGAAGGTCGGCGGTTCGAATCCCCGCGATGGGGTGAGCTCCCGTTGCTCGGTCCCAGCTCCTGCCAACCTAGCAGTTCGAAAGGACCTCAAAGTGCAAGTAGATAAATAGGTACCGCTACAGCGGGAAGGTAAACGGCGTTTCCGTGTGCTGCTCTGGTTCGCCAGAAGCGGCTTTGTCATGCAGGCCACATGACCTGGAAGCTGTACACCGGCTCCCTCGGCCAATAACACGAGATGAGCGCCACAACCCCAGAGTCGGTCACGACTGGACCTAATGGTCAGGGATCCCTTTACCTTTACCTTTAAGCAAGTTGGGGAAGAGAGACCAGGAAAGCCATTTCTTATCCCATGTAATCTTTTTTACATACATCTTTATAGATAGGTTTAGTTACAGGTAGGTAGCCGGGTTGGTCTGACGTAGTCGAAACAAACAAACAAAAAATTCCTTCCAGCAGCATCTTAAAGACTAACTAAGTTTTTATTTTGGTATGAGCTTTTGTGCTGGAAGGAATTTTTATAGATAGGTTACAACCCAAACACTTAATGATTTTAAATGAAGTCCCATATTAAGAAATACAAGGCTTTCTAAATGCAGCTTTGTGGAGTATAACATTTTAAAATGATCACTGGATATATTTTACAGAATATCTGTTCAGAAGTACTGCAGTCCAAGTATATATTTGGATATACTTGGATATACTTGGATATTACAATCCACTGCACTGAATGTCCTAATGAATAGAATATATTTCTTTTGTCTTATGAAAAATAGGTGAAGACCACTTGCTGATTTATCAAAACTAACTAGAAGAAAAATCCTAAATGGTTACTTAAAGGGGTACTTTTTGTAATTAGCTGAATAAATGGGATGGAAGTTACTATAAACAATGGAAAAGTGTTTACCTAGACATCAGGAAAGTGCATATCAGCTCACTAATTGGCAGTCCCTTAAGACTATGATACAAACTTTGGGTATAAAATAATTTGCTTCATGCATCTCTTAATAAGTGAAGAAAACGGAGATAAAGATCAGTTTTGTGGATATAGCCACACAGGGAATTGCGAAACCTAATTGCTATTTTCACATTCACTCCCCTCACCATTTCTGTTTCTTTCCAGTGACCTACTCCCAAAACAAACAGTTGAGTTTAATAACAGAGCACCAAAGGCTTCTTTCTCAGTCTGTCCCAGGAGGACGGTGTTTAACTTCTCACCTGCTTCAAAATTACTACTGAAAATTAGTACTGAAAGCAGTATCCTCTAACTATGCAAAAATGATTCACAGCCAAACAGCAGCCCTGAAAAAAGCAGATGAGCTAAGTAGACAACAAGTTCACATATACTGGTGTCATTGAAAGCACTGAGGGTAAAGGAAGACCCTGTTCTCTTAAACTGTTCATATCCCATCACTTCACTCCTTTAGTTCAATGAAAATTGGTGGGATGGTAGACTGAAAAGTCCAACAACATGAACAGCAAAAACAAATAGGGAAGGGCTTCCAGGGCACACCCCAGAAGTGTCACCACCCAGCTAGCCTGCAGGGCCAGTGTTTCCCCTGGCCAGAGGATGTGGCACTGCCTTCCTTGGACTCAAAGAGGCAGCATGGTGTAGTGGTTAAGAGCCGTGGACTCGTAATCTGTTGAACTGGGTTCACTTCCCTGCTCCTCCACATGCAGCTGCTGGGTGACCTTGGGCTAGTCACACTTCTCTGAAGTCTCTCAGCCTCACTCACCTCACAGAGTGTTTGTTGTGGGGGAGGAAGGGAAAGGAGATTGTTAGCTGCTTTGAGACTCCTTAAGGGGAGTGAAAGGCGGGGTATCAAGTCCAAACTCCTCTTCTTCTTCAAAGGATTCCATGGAGGACTCAGTGTGACCAGAGACTCCTCCATCACAGAAGACCAGAGACTCCTCCATCACAGAAAAAACAAATTGAGGATGCTGGGCCCCTTTTAAACAAGGCACTGTCTTCAAGAATGAGCTGGATTCATTATAAGTGGTGGTTGTGCTGCGCATATATATATAGTGGCGCTGTGGTCTAAACTACTGAGCCTCTTGGGCTTGCCAATTGGAAGGTTGGCGGTTCGAATCCCCGCAATGGGGTGAGCTCCCATTGCTCGGTCCCTGCTCCTGCCAACCTAGCAGTTTGAAAGCACATCAAAGTGCAAGTAGATAACCTTCTACTTGCACTTTGATGTGGGAGGTAAAAAGCGTTTCGATGCGCTGCTCTGGTGTCGGTGTTCTGTTGGGCCAGAAACGGCTTAGTTATGCTGGCCACATGACTCGGAAAAACCTGTCTGTGGACAAATGCCAGCTCCCTCGGCCTGTAAAGCGAGATGAGCACCGCATCCCCCAGAGGCGTCTGCGACTGGACTTAACTGTCAGGGGTCCTTTATTTACCTTTACACTATATGAATGAGACTTTTTTTCTCTACACCTTTTTGTATGCTAAATTAAAATTCAATAAAAATGTTTTTTATTTTTAAATCTAAAAACACTTTAAAACGTTATTTTAATATTAAGCAATTCCCATGAGCATTGATCACTGTTAAATTTGAGAGTTAAAGAAAGTTGTGGCCTATTTTAATCCAATTCATGGTGACCATCTGCAAAGAGTCACCTGCCAGTGGAGCTCCTGCCTGCGCAGCTAAATACTCGCTCCTTAGGTTACAATTCCAAGTTCCTAAAGAGCTGAACCAAGCTGCATGCATCCTTGCCAGTGCTGCAAGTAGCCCAGCAGAATGTTTGGAAAGGAATAATTATAGCTAATGTCAATTTCGACCTTTTGTTTGATCATCCCAAAGGAAAGCTGTGTTAATAGGTGAGAATTGCATCTCAGCAGACATCAGAGTTGCCTAGGGGCTCAGGAGCAACAGGATTGTTTCAGCTACTGGCTCTTGGTGATAAATGAGAACTGAGACAACTGCTAGGAGATTTGCAGCATATTGGCAACAACAAGCTGATCAGGAGTGACATCAGCATAGCTGTGGCATGGTGCCAGCACGCTACAAATCAGGCACATTTAGGCCTCTTCCTTTTTCTCAATTTGCCCACTGGGGGATGACAATTATTATGGCTAGCCAGGGTTTAGAATCATCCAACTTGCAATCAATAGTAAGTTATTGTATTGGCAATCGCCCTGTGTTTGATGACAGCCTGACAACTTCCACAGCACTGACCTTAATGAATGGTCTCCGTGCAATGTCAAGTGGAAGCCAGAGAAGTGCCTTAGCCATGCTTTGCAGCAGAAGGGTGATTATCATTTTCAAGTCATTTGAGAGACATAAAGGAGCAGAACAGAAAAGGGTTGTCAGGTAACTTTTAGGAAGTCTATGGGAACACACTCAAGAGCATTAAAAGAAGGCTTCTTTCACCTTAGCAATCCTGACTTAAATGGTTATTGGCAAGTTAAAAGGTGGATGTTTCCCTCCCTTTCAGTGTATATATGTGAATATGATACACACACACACAAGTCACACAGATGTATTTTTGAAACTGGCTAGGAGGAGAGAGGGCTGTTGCTTGTGGGCTTCCCAATGGCGACTAGTTGGCGGCTGTGAGAACTAGATGCTGGGCTAGATGGGCCTTTGGACTGATCCAGCAAGGTTCTTTTGTTCTTATGACTTGAGGTTGTTATTATAGAAGGAAAGGAAGTTGGATAACTCTTTAATTTTTCTGTACAAAAGTAGCTGTCATTTAGTTATTGGTGAGAACCAATGAATTTACAATACCACATGTTAAGTAGATGAGAGAGTTGTTCTACTGTTTGCAACTTTTGTCTATTTTAATACCTATAAAATACTGAAGTGAACTTCAGTTATAAGGTGGACTATAAAATATATAAAGAAATAGCTAGCTGATTTTGTAAAGCTGAGCTGCGAGAAGGGAGCCAGACTCTGATTTTTAGTTTAGATGTTAAAGTTGAATAATGCTTTTTTTTATGTAGGCAGGCTATGTTGAAACTAATATTTCTAAATACAATAAAAAAGAAAAGTTTAAATGTTGTATGTAGTAAAGGCATGGGCAACAGCTGATCTCCCGGCCTCTGACTCTCATTTGTAAGACAAGAGTGAACAAGGAGTAGATAGTGTTTAAGAATTCTGTCTTGCCATTTTGTTTTGTGAGCTGCCCAGTGAACTCTTATTATGGGGCACCTACATAAATGCAGAAAAATGAATAGATAAATGTATGTCTTGATCAAATCATCTTTCTAAACAGCAACATGGAATTGCTTCTATGGCTTAGGCCACTGGTTGCTTTTGACTTGTTTGCCGTGTTACACCCACTTGCTATGCACCTGCTAGATCCTTGCTACATACTGCCATGTGAATCAAAATTTATGACCTGTAAACAGCATTAACCTTTTTTTTCCTGGCATTCATTCATTTCACTCCTTTGCTAATTAACTAGGGAAGAATGGGGAGGGCATTGTTAAATACCCATGGGAACAGGAGGAAGAGGATGGGCACAGGGGGGAAGAGGTGTGGCAAAATGGGCATGAGTGAAGGCAGCAGGATGGCCCTTGAGGGCTGATATACAGCCTTCTTGATGAACAGCCCACAAAAACCTAGGAGAGAAAAGCCCCCAGGCAAGGACATTTTATGGTGCAAAATGCTTCTCTAAGCTGTTTTCCTAAGATATACTTCCTCCCAAATGCTAAGAAGTTAAAATCAGCATCTAAAGATAAAGCCAAACTTTATAGAGATGCTCAACCTTGTTTAGAGAAAAATGAACCCGGATTTTGTACTTATCACCATGCTCGATAACAGCTTAATCCAAATACATTCAACCTAATCAAATTACTATCTCTGAAGGCTACAGGGATAAATTTACAGTGCTGGGATCCTATTTATACAGTGAAATCCTTTAAACTAAATAGCTGGGATTGGACAGGGTAGCTAATAAATGAAAATATGCTGTACCAAATAAAATATATAGCCTATTTCATCTGCTGTAACAAAACTTATTTAACTGGAGTATCAAAGGAGGCCTGGAAAGGTGAAATTAATCATGGAAAAGTGAAGTGTAGCAAGAGGCTTATCGAAATCTTGATGCTGTAAAAGTTGCTAGTGGGGTGTGATTTCTCTGATGAAAATTTCATTTGCATCAAGAGCTTAAACATGTTTTTGCACTTGATGTTAATATCACACATAAATGTGACTGGATGACACTGTTACAAAGCAAAGCCCACTCAATGTGCAGGGCAGTAGAAGAGGAGGATGATTAATACTGATGAATGCTGTTTTCCTGACTCTTAGAATCCAATTAAATTGCTGAAGTCCTGAAGGTGATGAGAGAAGAAATGTCTAGTTTCGACAGCAATAGTTTTATATATCCATTAAAACTGAGGAGAAACAGCGACTTCAAAAGGAGAAAGGAGACACTTCTTTTACTCATTTTATTAAACCCAATCACCAACCCTTGTGCCCAGGGCTACCTTCAACATGGGATTTTTTTGTTGTTTGCAACACAGGGGAGCATAATCAGCACTCCCCTGTTGTTAGCCTTAGCCAATAAGACGCATTTCTTTACCTATTTATCAGATTTGTGTCCCACTCCTTCTATCCACATTACCCTCAACCACTCTCTGAACGAACTCATCCAAGGAAGTTCATGCAGCAGGGCAAACCAGAGTTTTGAACCCTATTCAAAATCTAGCATTCAATCCACTATCATTGAGAAACTCATCAGAACCATCTACACAGATATAATCAGAACCAGCCTGTGAGTTGCTATTCTCAGGCTCTGACATGGCTTTGATATAGACAATTCCAGCTGCAGCAACATTTCCTACAACAATGTTTGAAGCTGTCGTATAAATGGTTGCCCCGGGCTAAGAAGGAATGAATGAAGTCAGTTGTGCTCTTTGTGTGAAACGTGTTTAATAAAACAAAACCATTTCACATTTTGTCTCTCTCCTTAGATTTCTCCTTTCCCTCAATTGACAAGTAATTTTTTCCATATGGGCTACCAACTGAGAATACCACTCCTCCATCAAATTAGCAGGTACTCATTTCCAATTTGGGGCTTCCAGTGAAAACTCATTATGCATGCTGTTGTTGTTGTTGTTGTTTAGTCGTTTAGTCGTGTCTGACTCTTCGTGACTCCATGGACCAGAGCACGCCAGGCACTCCTGTCTTGCACTGCCTCCCGCAGTTTGGTCAAACTCATGTTCGTAGCTTCGAGAACACTGTCCAGCCATCTCGTCCTCTGTCATCCCCTTCCCCTAGTGCCCTCAATCTTTCCCAACATCAGGGTCTTTTCCAAGGATTCTTCTCTTCTCATGAGGTGGCCAAAGTATTGGAGCCTCAGCTTCACGATCTGTCCTTCCAATGAGCACTCAGGGCTGATTTCCTTAAGAATAGATAGATTTGATCTTTTTGCAGTCCATGGGACTCTCAAGAGTCTCCTCCAGCAGCATAATTCATGGGACTCTCAAGAGTCTCCTACAGCACCATAATTATGCATGCTATTCCCGCAGAAATCATTCATGAAACATACCGAACTACCTGCAGAATTGGGGCCTTAACAAGTTAAGTTTCCTTGCTTAGGCAAGCAGCATCTTGGAACATGAAACCATAAATGCAGATAGTTTAGGGTTACCATACATCTGGAATTTCCCAGACACAGCCAGGAATCGGCCATCGGAAACAGTGTCCGGGTGGAAATCGCTGAAGTGTCCAGGAAAATCCAGATGTATGGCAACCCATGTCGGCAGCGTCATTTTTTGTGATTTTCCTTAAAAAAAAGTTCAAAAACTAAGATAGTTGGGATTACCTGGATAATATGCTACACAATTCAAGAGAGTGAAGCAGCTCAGCTATAAAAATTGGACAGCAAGATGTGGATACATATTGAAAGACAGCAACTATTAAGAAAAACACACACACCAAAAAAATAGGTGGATGGTAAGTGTTCTATTTAAGTGAAATAATAAACTCTTTGGTAACATTTTGTACTGAAATAGTTTTACTATAGCTGACCCAAGACATTTCCCCCTATTTCTGTTTGACATTACATCCAGCTGAGCATCTGATGACACATTTTATAATTTACCTTTAGAAATCTTTTAATTGGCAGTTTCTCAAAATCCATTAAAGAGGCTCTCCGTGTACCAGACTATATTTTAGTATTTATATAATCACTCCGCTGAAGGTACCTCCTTCCTATATTAGAAGATAGATACTATTTCAGAAACTCCCTCTCTCCAGTATACTGTATCAGGTTTGGCTAATAAGAAAACTTAGTTATGACCTTTTAACTGTTTGTTAAATGTAACAAGAGGTCAATAAAAGATATAGAAATTTTGAAGAGATTTTAAAATGTATCCCTTACACTAGAGACAGGGAACCTTTTCCCTGCTGAGGTCTGCACTACTTTGATCAGAACCTGCTGGTTGTCCACATTGCAGCAAAGTTGGCAAAGCCAGAACAAGTGGCAAAAGTATAACAAACATGAATATAGGGACATTTCTCCAGACCCTCTGTCGGTATGCTTTCTCAGTCTTACCCAAAACTAAAAAGAACAGTGAGAAGAGATAAGACGACTGACCAGGGTTCCTGACTACAGAGTAGAGGGCAAAGCAGTTACAGTACTTCTCTATGGTCTCCATATACTGTACTCAGATTTCTGAGCTAGTGTGACTATCTGCCACCATGGTCTCTTGGTGCTACAGTTTAAGACAGGAAAAGCTGCTCCCAGCAATCCCAGATGGACTCTGACTTCCCAATGAAATGCCACTGTTATTTCTATTTGGACTGCAGTCCGGATTTTGACTTCTGTTATATGACCATGGTGGATGGGGCAGAAACTGTACAAGTGTCTGGAAACTTGCTTCCATTTTATTACCAAGTTAATGGCACACTTGTTGAAAAATAAGGGTGGCCTATTTCATCTTTATCTTCATGTTTCTACTACATTGCAAAGGTGAACCTTGCTCATGAGATTGTGACCATATGAAATTCAGACAAATACATATTTGAATATAGGAACTGAAATTCATTGTTCCTACACTGCCTCCCTGTTTCATGCCATAACCACTTTCTCTCCCCCCCCCTTTTCATTAAAAAAATCAACTTTTCCCATCTACACCTTAAGAAATGCTGATGCAAAGATTGTGATGGGGCAATAAAGCTTCTAAGCTTACAAAATGTTACCCTCTTCTGAATGATATGTATAGCTTGTTAAAAGTTGTTCCACCTCACTAAGCATTGCTAATAATCAATTGCTATTTAATTAACCAGTGACCTAATACATCTAAATTAAATCTTTATTGGAGACACTTAATTTAAACTGCAGACAATACTTTTTTATTAATTAACTGTGGTTTAAATATCTGAATTAAGTACGCAAACATCCCTGTCTCCATCCCTTAGTATCCAAACATCCCTGTTTGGCTAGCATTGAAGAGAGTTTGGTTGTACAGTATTATTACTATTCTTTGCAGCTGTTGTGAAGAAATTGGAACCTGAGTAGCTGTTTCTCTTGTATAGCACTAAAAAAAGTTTCATTTGCTCTATTTGTGGCTTATATTGTTTGTTCACATCATTTGTTCACATCAGATCCTGCTTTTATCATTGATCACCCTAAGGCTGAAATCAGGTCTCCCACATGACAGGTGGGGACACTTACCACTATGCTAACATGAAGTTGTCTGAGTTGGGGGGTTGGAGAAGCAGCAGTAACTGTACTCTCTCTAATTTTGTACTGTACTATGCAGCATCCCATAGCAGCCATTTTTGACTGGTACCCACAACACTTTGTCAAAATTCAAAATGTGCCAACTGGTCCAAAAAGGTTGGTGACCCCTGGTCTAATTATCTCATAATTCTGAGTACACACAAAGCCAATGCACAATGTGCCTGCAAACCATCAATCTAGAAGTAGGCATGGTAGAGACGTTCTCCTCCAAAATTACAGATCAAATTCACACCCATCAGCACTTTCCACGATTTAACCCTGCCTGTTCTCTATCACATATAAGCTTTTATATGTTCTATATTGCATATAAAATTAGGAGTTCTAATTTAAAAACGATTTGCCCTCAAAAAAAATATAGACAGTGCTGTGGTTACAATTTAAGCAGACAGCCTGTTGGTCTTTACCTAAACTTTTCTGTTACCTGCGCTGAACTTTAGCTTCTTATTTCCAATGCAATGGAATATATAAATAGAAGCTACTATAAACCATAAGACTGTCTGGTTAGGCTTCACATGAAGTATCTGGTTTGAAAACTTGTCTGTACCAATTAGAAAAAAGGAAAACAGTACCAGCTGGTGATCATGACCCTGGAACTTTCAAGGGAGACAACAGATGCCAAGTAAATGAAGCAAAACAAGGCAATATTCAGATTCCATGGAAGATTCTAGAGGATGAAAAGGTCAAATACAATCATCACTATTAGGGCTGTTGCACAATTGAAGAAGCCTCACTTTATAAGACTTGCTTGATTGGTCAATTAAGTGATCATAATTGCCTACATAGGTATATGAATAAAAATAATAGTTAATGAAGCAAAAATACTTGTTTTAGGTACATGTGTATCCTAGTGCAATGCCATCATTATCAATATACTGTATTGAGGCCAAAAAACCCACTATTTCCTGCCATATCAGGTAGGCAGCAAAGCTTGGGAAGTTACTGAGCATTGATGTCCTTTCATATATGGCTAGCAGCACAATCCTATGAATGTTTACTCAAGCCTACTGAATTTGGTTAAAGCTGGGTTGTGTTAAGTTTAGGAGGTCACAAGTTGTACAGGGCTTCACACTTAGAACAGAAAGACAGTTTCATAAGGCTGTAATGGATTTATGAGAAGCATTAATGATATAGGAAACCAGGCTTCACTGGACATCAATCAATCAATCAATCTGCAGTTTGCCTTTGCACCATTAATAAAGCATTGCAGATTTCTTTTTTGTTTCTTTACTGCTGGTATCTATCAGAGACTAGCTTTGATTTTATGGTGCTCTGAGGATTTGCTCCATTGTTAGAGGGAAAATCTCATGCTGCTGTTTATTATCATAGTCATAAAATAGTCCTTGATGGTTGTTGGGCAGCAGTAGCTGAAACAGACTCTTTTAGAGCTCCCAGTGAAATCTCAATATTTAGTCCGTCTGTTAGGTGATAAAAACAGAAGTGTTTTCCCTGAACACTTGCAGCCCTAATTATTGTCTCCACTGCAATCAAGCTTTAACGGCAATCACAGCAGTGTTTGTGACATATTCATTAGATTGTGTGTGCTACATTATGGTTACACATTTTGGCTACATTATGTAATGTCACTGAAAGGTTCTCCAGACTTCTCCAATGTCTTGGTCTATCTCAGGGGTAGGCAACCTAAGGCCTGTGGGCCGAATCCGGCCCAATCGCCTTCTCAATCCAGCTCACAGAGTAGAATGTGTGCTTTTATTTAAAATGTATCTCTGGGTTATTTGTGGGGCATAGGAATTCATTCATTATTATTATTTTCAAAATATAGTCCGCCCCACCACATGGTCTGAGGGACGGTGGACAGGCCCACAGCTGAAAAAGATTGCTGGTATATCAGCTGTAATGACAACCTTAAACCAGACTATCATCACAAAAAATGACATCATACAGCGGCGGAGGAAGCTGCTTGGGCGCCTGGGGCCCAGGAGCAGGGCAATGGTGGGGTGAGCAGCCCATAGGGGCAGGGCACACTGCGGGGCCTCCAGAGTCTGCCTGCCTCCTCCCACTCAGCCACCCTACAGCTGGGGGGAAGGTAGCAGGTGGGCCGTTGGGGCAGCGCGGAGCCTGCATGCGGCCAAGCCACCGTGTCTCTCCCAGGAGAGATGTGTAGCTCGGGCACACTGTAGGCCCCACAGTGAGTGCCGCCCAACATTTTGTCACCCCCCTCAGTGGGGACACCCATGGTGGACCGCACCCACCGCAACCCCCTTCCTCTGCCCCTGACATCATATACAATTAAAGTATATGTTATTTAACTTATATATCACACATATTAACAGGCAACCACTATTATGACTATTTCAAGGCTTGCTTCCTCACTACTCATTTGCTAATTCATTTACATGTAAGTGACTATTCCAATGTCCCAATAACATTGAACCTATGTTTGCCAAGAAAGAGTCAACAAGAGGAGAAACTGAAAACTATTTTGATAGCATACAACCAGGCAGGCAGCAATCTCAATTCTGGTACCATCTATTCCCACTTCTGACAAGCACTGTATTTTACTACCATGACCTTTGAATAAATCCAACTATGCGTCTCAGAAACTGTTAAGCTTTAAATTAGTATTATATGCTGAAATACAGAAGGATATTCATCCACACAAGTTGCACATTCACAACCAAAGGTGTTTCCCCCCCCCCACTCCACACTTCCTTTAAAAAAAAAAAGCTGGCCTAACAAATAGCTAAACTACAGGGTTTCTTTCTTTTCTTTTCTTAAAATAGTTTGGGAACTTTAGCACTCCAGGGATTCTGGGAAGAGTAGCTTTTGAAAGGAGAGCTGTGGAAAAATATGGCAAGTTGAAGGAACTTCTGTTCATAACCCTCCATATCCTGTTGCACTAATTTAACACTAATTAACACTAATTTTGCAACTCTGTTGCAAAAGAGACCGTCTATTAAAAGCAGCCATGCACAATGCAGAAGCTCAAGAACCCAATTCTATCACCTTGGTTCCCTCTCTTGATTAGAGGGTAGTAAATAATTGGCTTTCTCCATTGCAAATAGTAAATCTGTAGGCCTGACACTTGCGGAGCAAAATCTAATCCTAGTACACCAGCATCCTTATAAAAGGAGAACCTGGATGAATAAAAAATGGGGGGGGTATTCATTTTTCTGGAAGCTAGCAAAGGAATAAGCCACCTGCCTTTGCCTTGAGGATTAGGACACAGAACACTTTTTATTCTACTAGTTGATCACTCTCAGAAGCTGAAACCATAATAGCCTTTGTGTCATTATAAAAGTACTGCACATTCATGAAAAGGTGATTTGTGTTGGAAAGCAATCCAGAGTAAACTGAATTGAGTATTTTATGGAAATTAACTAGGCTTAGAATTTTGATACATTTTGACTATGCAATTTCCCCCCTGTGTTGGAATCCCATGTACTTTAAATGATAGTTTAGCAAAAATGACAACCGAAAAGAATGATTTTTCAAGAGTTATGACATGCAACAGAGCAGCAAGCATTGCCTACCTGCAAAACAGGCCATTGAAGCCAAAGTGCACAGAACCTCCCATTAAAAAACACTATTTATATGAGTTTATGGGTTAAGGGAACTTGGGAATTTAAATGTTTCTCTTTCTTGAAGTGGGCAATTATTTTGCGCAGGTTGATGTAAGACAGAACAAGCCACAGTGGAGCTCACTTTTGTATTTTTACAGCTTCAATTTCAAGTTGGTATCAGATGTACTAATCCCTTAGAAACTGCACATAAATCATTGCAATTCAATGAAAAGTAACAAAGAGTTTAAGAAAAAGCTCGAAAATATATTCTCCTAACAGTAGTGAATCGTGAAGGCAATTGAGAGAGAAAAATTGTCACTGGTGATGTGTGCAAAGTAATACAAAATGGTAGGAGGGGAGAACGTTAATTACAATCTATGGTACAGACTGGGTCCAAAGGTTTCTGACATTCATCTATAAAATGCTTCCTCCAATCTTCAGCCTAGTCCTCCCGACATTATTCTATTCTATTCTTTTTTAAAATGTAAATTGTATACTGTCCATCATATGAAGATCACAGGGCAATTCACAAGATAAAAACACTCCTCCTCTCCATTACAGTGTGAATTCCTCCTCTCTCTCTCTCTCTCTCTCCCCCGCCTCCCAGGATTTTTAACAGAGAATCCTACCCAGCACTATGTCCTGCATAACCTGGACTAAGCCAGAAAGTGATGGAATCATCTAAAATGAAGGTAAAACTCTGTTTTAAGAATTCCTTTAAAACAAACAAAAACTCAGATTTCTGACTCTTTAGTAACTTTCTGATGCCATCAGAAGCCGATTTGCCTATTGCAGGCATGTTCAACAGGTAGATCGTGACCTACCGGTAGATTACTGGACGTCTGTGGTAGATCACTGGTAGATCAGTGGCTCCCCCCAAAGAAGATAAAAAGCTTTGGCTTCCCTAAAAAAACCTCAACATCTTTGCCCTGCACCCCTAAAATGACCTGAACCACCCAAAACAGGGTTTTTCTTCCTAAAAAAAAAGAACAACTTTGACCTGAACCCCCCAAAAGGGGGTAGATCACTGCCAGTTTTTAACTCTGAGTAGATCACAGTCTCTTGTAAGTTGGCCACCCCTGGGCCTATTGTGTAGAGAGCATCCCTGCTTTCCAACTCTACAATTCTATGATTCAATCATCTCACCCAAAATCTTTTTAAAGGTGCCACTTAAAGCAAAGAGTCTTCATCAGAGGAGGGAAATGATTCTCATCTCTCCCTTTGATCTTGAGGATCTGTCAAATTGTTCCTGTCAAGATATTGAAGGTGATATGGGCAAGCCATGCTCTATTTGCACAGAGCCATCCTCAGTACCCACCCAAAGGTGAGAAAATCTGTTTCCATTGGATGGCACAGAGAAGCCATCTCCTGCTCCAAGGAACTATTATATTGCCAACAGAGACACTGGTGGCTCTGTGGTCTAAACCACTGAGCCTCTTGGGCTTGCCGATCAGAAGGTCAGCGGTTCAAATCCATGCAACGAGTGAGCTCCCGTTGCTCTGTCCCAGGTTGCCAACCTAGCAATTCAAAAGCACACCAGTGCAAGTAGATAAATAGGTAGCGCTGAAGCGGGAAGGTAAACACCATTTCTAAGCGCTCTGGCTTCCATCATGGTATTCCATTGTGCAAGAAGTGGTTTCGTCATGCTGGGCACATGAGCCAGAAAGCTGTCTGCGGACAAATGCCGGCTCTCTTGGCCTGAAAAGTGAGATGAGCGCTGCAACCCCATAGTCGTCTTTGACTGGACTTAACCGTCCAGGGGTCATCTATCTTTACCTTTTTTACCTATATTGCCAACCCCCGTCCTGGCAATCCCCCATTGCTAAGCTCACAAGATGCAACTGTGGGACCCCTAACCCCTGGCAATATACCGTTTGGAATTCAGATCAGCTTTCCTTCACATCAGATTCACCAAATACTTGGTAAAATCAGATAAGAGTGCAATTTTGAAAAATATTTCATTCACATGCCTGAACCCTGCATACCCTGACCATAATGTACCCTTTGATTCTCATAGGTACCAGGCTCCACCTTAGTTGGCCATTCAGAATCCCTGATTTGTCATGCATTGAAACATTTTATAGAATCCTCTCAAAGAAGACAAACCTGCACATGGATCTTCCTTCAAACTCCAGCTGTGCTGGAAACCATTGTCCCTCAATTCTTTGGGGAAGGGCCATAGTTCCATGATAAAGCATCTGCTTTGATTCAGAAAGTCCATTTGCCCTCTGCCAGGTATAGCTGGAAAAAGACTTCTGCCTGCAACTCTAGAGAGCTGCTACCAGTCAATGTAGACATTATTGAGCTAGATGATCCTATGGCCTGACAAAGAATAAGGTAGCTTCCTATGTTTGTTTGTTTGTTTAGACCACTCCCCTTCCCCGGGGGGGGTGGAGTTGTGGGCGGGCACCCGGAACCTCACTGTGACCCGGCAGGGGGCAGAGTAATGCCACCCACATCATCGGGACTCCCAGCCGCGTCACGCCCCCCGACTGACCAATCGGGTTAGCTGGGAGCGTGGCCTGAGAAAGTATAAAGTAGCTTCCTATGTTTGTTTGTTTACTTCAATTGCCTTTCTACTCTGCTCCCTCTGCTTATGGTCTTCTCTACTTTCTTCTTTCTCTTCTATGTAGGTCAGCAATGAAGGGTTTCTTTCAACATCTCCAACAGAGCATGTCAAGGGAAGAGAGGCATGCTCTCTCTTTTCCCTATTTGGCCACAGGCCTACAACTATGAATCTCAAGAAAAATTAACTCCCTGTTGTTTTGCTCATGTAGACATTGAACCTGCATGTAGCAGAAAGCTTAGGGAAGTATGGTGGTGACATTCTAGAGAGCAGCAGAGAAAGATTAGAATATGTTCTGAGACATATTCTAGGCAACCGTAATAGGTTATCTTTAGCACATGCAATGCATGAGCTGCTGCTGGGTGATACTGAGACAGAGAGCTTCTTGGGGAAAGCACCAACATTAGATGGCGGCTGAGGATAGAAAATTGGACCTCTAAGTCAATGAGCTTCAGTAACAAAGATAACTTCCTCATATTTCATATCTGAATGAAAATTACTCCACAGCTGGCTTCAGTGTTTTATTTTTCCATCCTAATTTGGTCAGATTCTTGTATCTTGGCACTTCAGTCTTTTACTGCAGATAATTTTCTACTAAATGAGGTTTCTGAATCTGAAACAAATACACCTCACAAAGCAAATGCATCGTCGGTCTGCATGATAAATATTAAAATAAGCATTGTAACGGTTCATGCAGAGAATATTTATACAAGAATGCTGCAGATGTTGTAAAAGCAATGGTAATTGCCAAATCAATCATTCTTAACCTTTTGTCTCAGACATTACATAACGCTTATGTTAAAGCTTGGCTTAATTTTTCAGGGTGTAAGTGGTGCTGTAATCATAGCTATAACGTACAGGTTCACTGGAGCCTTCGTTTTAAATGTACCGTTGTCAGTTTACACAGAAATCTGACTTTAAGCCATCTGTTGCTGAAACTGGTCATTATCAATTTTGTCAGTCTGTTACTAAGTTCTGCAGATGCTAGCCAGTTGGAACCATCTGTTTGTGTCAAAAAGTAACAGTTCATTTTGAAGGAGAGAAAGCTGGCATTATGGAGAATTCTTGCAATGTGCCTCTTGACCTCAGCAGAGGTAGAGCAAACCAACTCGTCAGAGTAACAATCATTTGTGAAATAAGTATGCTAAAAGCAATGACTATTTGCATCTCACTTCCCTACAAGGTCAACTTGAAGCTACTGAGTAACACTATACTATAAATTGACTTAATATTAGTTTTCTCTTTCTGTAGATTGTGGCCTGAATTTCTGCACTGGATATATAAGGGTTCCAAGTTTTCCTTATTTTCTGAAGTCAAACTTGGTAATTCTAGCTGAATTTTTTGCCCTATACTTCCTCCCTTCACTGTGATTAGTTCACTCCCTCCCTCACGTCTCTCTCTCTCTCTCTCTCTCTCTCTCTCTCTCTCTCTCTCTCTCTCTCTCTCTCTCTCACACACACACACACACACACCTTCCACAACCCACTGGTGCAATATGATCTACCACCTTTGGGGAATCATTATTTTAAAGTGTAGCATGTTGAAGGGGTAATATTTTAGTTTGCCATGAGCTAGTTCAATTTTATGGGAGCATAAATGAAATAATGAATTTATTTGATGGATCTCACAGCAAATGTCAAAATTCAACAACTTACCCAGGAATCTATCTTCCTAAAGAATGGGTTCTAGTGCACTAACGGCGCATGCAGGTAATGTATTTAAAATAATAAAGCAGAATGGGGCCTATTATCGCTGAAGGCTCATTCTTTTCCTTGAGTCTCTGTCATGCCATTATTTATTATTTTCCTAGTTCACGTTACGCACAGCTGCTCAAATCCACAGGAATAAAAGCCCTGTGCTCAAAGCACTGGCGAGACTGAAAGATATTCCCATGAATGTTCACTGAAAACAGAACAAAGAAATGAACATGAAAATGATCAAATTTCAGATTGGATACACTGTTCAAACCACAGGGGCTAGATACACTTCCATGACAACACTAACATGACAACAATAATATTTAGTGCATGTAGCTCATGCATTCAGGGTGGCTTTCAAAAATATTACAGCAGATTTTATCATCTAGTGCTGTGGTAGAGGATGAGGCTATTCAGTTTTCCTGTTTAGTCATGCTCATGCACTCCATTTTGTATAGTACTAGCAAACTTTTTCAGTTTTTTAATTGTTATTTTTAATGGTGCAACAGTGCTTTCATATAACACTGTCAAGATTATGTAGATATTGTATAGTCTGCTTCCTGGAAAAATGTAAGCAAACTGGAATATTTATTATTTTAAAAATAATATTCAAGATTGCAGTTGGAATAATAATAATTTATTATTTATACCCCGCCCATCTGGCTCGGTTTCCCCAGCCACTCTGGGTGGCTTCCAACAAAAGATCAAAAATACAATAAAACACCAGACATTAAAAACTTCTCTAAACAGAATGTCTTCTAAAAGTCAGATAGTTGTTTATTTCCCTGACATCTGATGGGAGGGCGTTCCACAGGGCGGGCACCACTACCAAGAAGGCCCTCTGCCTGGTTCCCTGTAACTTTGCTTCTCGCAGTGAGGGAACTGCCAGAAGGCCCTCAGAGCTGGACCTCAATGTCCGGGCTGAACGATGGGGGTGGAAGGTAGGGAAATGGCCCTGTGTATGAAATTTGCCCCTTGAAGGAACTGCTTCACAGTGCATCATGGTACAGCTGGCCTTGGAGATACAATCATCATTGCCCATACACTCTGAAAGCATCCTTAGAGATTATACAAATATATTCCAATCTCATCCAGAAGCAATCCCTGGAAGTTCAAACGGAATTGGTCTAACTTTTATTATGTGCAAGTACTTATTGTTAACTTTGAACTCCACATTTCTTTGTTCCTGCAAATATCATAAAAATGAAAGGGAACAGTGTTATATAAAAGTACAAATCTGATCATATAAGCATTCACTTAGGGCATTTGGTGCACTGAGGAGGGAACCCAAGTGCTTCCTGGTTTAGTTTTCCAGAAATACAATTAGGCCTTCCAGGCTGGAACTTAAAAGATGTACAAGACCTGTGTGGGGCAAACTAATCATTGCTAGCTCCCCTCTCTCAATCTCTGCTCAGGAGTGGAGTGCATTGTGGGCTTATACACAGATTAAAGTACCAGGCCTTTTAAAAAGTACAGGTCCCTTACCAAAGCAGCAGCCTGAGAACTCTAACCACAGTACTGGCACACAGAAGAGTTCCCCACACCCAGGGGTGGCATTCAAGGCTATGTGGTTTTTATTACTTTGAGTTCCCATTTGACATACCATATTGGTTGCTTCATATTACCTGTAGGACATTAAGCTTCTTCATGAAATAGTATTCTTCCTCTGCCGCTACACACTCTGCTGCAGAATATTTTAGAGACCAGGTTTGGATGAAGCCAATATGCTAACGTCATTTTGTTTCGGCCAACATTACCAGCAACAGAAGGTGAGGCAGCCTTTGCCAGTCCGGTGCACTCTATGTATTTTGGGCCGAAGTTCCCATCCACCAGCCAGCACAGCTGCAGCAGATGGGAGTTGTATACTTAACTGTCTGGGATGCACCAGGCTGGCAACGACTGTGCTAAGGGCTTCAGGAAATGGGGAGAGAGGTTGAAATAGCATAGGAACAAGGTGTGGAATTCAGCTTGCACACCAGATCCAATGACTCTAGTCACTGCAGAGAATACCCATAGTTTTGTGCTGTTATAAAAGGTTGCCAAGTCCCAAAGATTTTCTTTAACTCATTCTGATGCTTCTTTTCTTCCCTGGGTATCTGCTACGTGCTCTGCACACCTATCAACTGGCAACCACAAATAAAGGTTGTCTGTCCAGAACTATCCAATTTTTTTCAAGGCTGGTTTGCGTCTTAGTGTGTGTTTTTTTGTTGTTCCCTAAAAACAGTAAGTTAACTATAGCCCTTAGGTTTACCCTAGCAAACCACAGATATTTCCCCCCACATGACACTGAAAAAGACACATCTTAAAGCTATAACTTCACCATAAATAACAGCTGGAACAAAACCACCCTAAACTGCTATGTATATACTACACACAGGAGCTAAATTCAACTGCAGTAGAGCAGCCAAAATGAACGACAGATTTGATTCATACGCTCAGTGTGAAAGATGCACAATTAGATGTACAATGATGTTTCTAGCCAGGAGTAACGCAAATTCATATACTGTATATCTAGTGATGAGGTCAATATATGCTTAGCAGGAGAGCAGGATGAACAACAAACATGTGAATGTTCATATACATCCAAGTGGATACTCTACTTGAACTACTAGATCTTATAAATCATAAAAACAATCTTTAAAATTTGTTTAGGGAGGAAATACAATAGAATCAGGAACCATCAACTCAATATTCATAACATTGTGCATGATTATCTGCATGGGAAATAGTTACAGATGGTTTTGTCTGCATTTGGGGACTGCATAATCTAAGGACGGTAAATCCTTCCCAATTATGGTTTAACTTTGACATATGCCACGTATGTAGCCTGAAAGCATGACTGATCCAGTCAAATTTTAATTACGGTACAACCTCATTTATTCCCTTTCCCTGAGGGACATTCAAGTCATTCAGATAACTAATAGTTCAGGTACGTGGTGCAGCTACTTTTGTAAGGCAACACTGGCATATGGTGCCTAAGGAAAACACAATGAATTTGGGCAAAACTGTTTCTGGTATATTTTGCATGTCGAAATTTACCTTTAAAGTCATCACCCCAAATTTCTGTATTTTATTTCCTTAGTGAACAACTTACTCTGGAGACTAGTTCTGAAAGATGTCCCACTCCCAACAAATCTCAGTTGTGCGGCAAAGCTTGATCTTATGCGTGCTTTTACTTGCAAGTACCACTAAGTTCAAGTGTGCATGCACAGGTGTCCATGCCACTTAAAATACTGCATTTGTAGGTGTAAACTTAAGATATGTTTGCACTTAAAAACATAAAGTGCAATTGCAACAGGTATCATACACTAGTCAGGGGGTTACAACTGGCTGCAGGTCCCTGATTTAATGCACAGTCGGGGGCAAACCCCAAGTTTACATTCATATAATAGGTCATAGGTAGAATCAAAGCACGACAAAGCTCCAAGGAACTATCCACTTTCTATTAAGGCAGAAAATGACCCTTTTGAGAGGGTGCAGATAATATCTGTAAATAACTACAGTACTTACATAAGCAATCTAACATTCATCTAAAGTGGGGGTGCCCTGCTTTGGAGACCACATATTAGGTTGGATACGTTTCTGTTAGCAGCAGGGCTGTTTTGCTCATGACAGCTTCATACATAGTGAAAAACTTCCCCCACACATAAACCCTGAACATTTAGTTATTTCCTTGCCTTTGAAAGGCAGGTGAAGTTCTTGAATTCTACTAGCACAAAGTAACTAGGAATTTCAATCTGAAGGCTGAAGAGTTTTTAAATGTTTCTCTTATTCTTTTGCTATAATTGGGTTGTTGTTCCTTAGCATTATTAATGTGTTTTAACATTCTTAATGTCTGATCAATTCTTTGTGCATTTTATACTTTTTGGTTTTCTGCAAGTCAAAAAGTAACAATGCCACACTTTTGGAGCCAGTAAGAGTTTCCATTTTGTTCCATTGGATCAGAGTATGTCTCCAGTTTCATTTGTGTCAAGGCAATTGGGTATTCTAAATAGGGCAACAGTAGACAAGAAAACTCAGTGCATCTTCCCAAATGTGAGCAACGAAGAAAGCTAGTTAGCCTTGCTCCGTTACTCATCCTAATTGAAGTATGTGTCAAGAGTTTCAATTGACTTTTCTGCTCTTTCCTCTAGATATGTTACACTCCTTCCCACAAGAACAGCGCAGAATGTTGATGCTTTTCTATTCTGCTTAATTTCTGAAATAAAGGGCTGGAGGACAAATGACTAAATAGTAGCTTTTCAATGGACAGCCTTTCACATGGACAGCCTTTCACCCAAATTATACTTTATCTACGGTAATACCAGGTGTATGGCGGTTACTATATTAATGATTGACAAAAGGTGCTCTGTTCTTCTGGCGGTGGCCCAAATCCAGGAATTCCCAAATAACACAGATTACTGTAACCCATTTCAATCTGATCTTTAACTTGGTTTTGGAACTAAAACTGCCTTGGTTGCCCTGGCGAGAAATAGGTGAATGCATACCTGTTGATTCTCCTAGGGTTGCCATATTCCCAAAAGTGAAAATCCAGACAAAGCTGTTGACTTTTCGGGGGGATGAAGTTGTTGAGATTTTTTGGGAACATCTCTGCCCCACAAAAAATGGCTTTGGGCTTTGGGGGGAATTTTAAAGCATTTTTATTACAAAAATCGCCCTCGTTGCTTTATGTCCACCCAGACACCATTTTGACAGTCTGATTCCCGGACATGTCCAGGAAAACCCGGACATATGGCAGCCCTAGATTCTCCTAGACATTTCAGCAGCTTTTGATACTATCCATCATGGAATCCTTCTAGATTACCAGTCGGGAATGGTAGGAGGAGGCATCATGCTCCAATGGTTTTGCTCTTATCTAACAGGTCACTTCTAGAAATTGGGGCAGAGGATAGGTTGCTTTGTATCATGATATTTATGCTGCAACGTTCAGAGTTCTATTTTCCGCCCCATGTTATTTAACATTCATATGAATCTGCTGATGGAGTTAGGTGTCATTAGTATACAAGTGGCACCCAATTCAATTTCTCCTTCTCACCTCATGCATGCCAATCTCGATTCAAAAGGCATCGATCCCCCTCATTCCTTTATAGATCTATAAAGCTTTCAAATAGAGAAAGATAAGGAAGGAGGATCCAGTTTGACTTCTGATCACCAGCAATGTTAGATGAGCACAATAAATTCATTGATCTAAAGGTGATGCAGTGAACAGTAATGCAGGAATGATTTTAATAAAGCTAAATAAAAATCATGATTGTGGCATAATGATAACTGGAGAAAATTAGAACTGTAAGAGGTCTGCACTCTTAGCTGACAAACCTGCTTTGTTTCTTGTATTCTCTTCTGCTGGTGACCACGATAAATACTCTTTCCTGAGTGCCAATTAATTCAAGTCACAAACATCTGCCCTGGATTCTTGTAGGTAATTAGAATTGCAGGTTATCAACAGGAAGCTGGTACCCACTGGCACTTCAGATAATTGTCTTTCAATATTAGCACATCTCTGTCTCCCACTAAAGGTCACTGTGCATTCAATCAAGCTACCTCCATTCTCCTGTTTCATTTGCTAAAGCAGCGGCAAAAGTTACTACCATTGTCACAGATATTCCAAAGAGTCAGTGGAAAAAAAGCTATGGGCATTGTAAGTCAGACACATGAGCAATGTAAGCTTTACAGCAGGTTGCTGTACTCGCTTTCTGAAATGGCTTGCTAGTTAATGAGAAAAACACTGAAGCCTAGTTAAATGCCCATGTACTTGAATTTAATTGGAGGGAAACCATATGGAGAAAATATATAATTATGCTGGAGCAAAGCTATTGGTCATGCTCACCAACATGTGGAATATTGGTAAAGCTGTTATTTCCCAGTGGACAAATTCTAAATATTCTTTTGCCTACTCTGTAAAGAGTAACTGTTTACTGTTACACCGAAGTTCATTTTCAGAACCAAACTGTTTGCATAAGAGCTTCAAAATTATGTTTCCTCCATCCTAAATTTTAAATAAAAAATTATCTACACAAAATAGCAATCTTCTTTAAAATAAAGCATAACCACATATTGGGAGAATGCAAATATGGCCAAACATTCAAATATGGTATATTCATATACCATATCAAAGTGTTCTAAGTGCTGAACATACATTTACCTACTCATTAACAAATAATATGTATACCCCATCTTTCTATGCAAATATCAGCTCAATGTAGGTTGCAACAATTTCCGAATAAAAACCGCTCAAAAAAATAAAAATAAAAAACCACAAATCAAATTAAGAAGCAAAAAACAATGAGAGTCAAGTGCAAAAAACAAAACCCACACTGTATTAAAAAACAGCCCGTAACTTCAACACATGCTTTAAAGCAAGAAATGAAGAGCTAGATGCCCCTTTCTGGGTGTGGCATCTCCTTCCAACTCTATGCAGCACACTAGTATTATCCCCATAATACAGATGAGGCGAGGTGCAAGCCCAGTGTCACCACCTGCTACCTCCAGGCACATGTTGCAGCCCCAGTGCCCAACAAGTGCCTTGGGCAGTTATGAACCACAAATTTAAATATTCCACAATACTCCAGAGCTTGAAGTCACCCACCATTGCCATGAAGGAAAGCTATGGGAGAGGGGCACTAAAAAATTACTGAGAACCCCCTCAGACCTGAGAGTACCTTCTCTAAAACCACCTAGTGAGTTCTTTATAGAGGCAACATTTAAACCAGGGACTTGGGGCTTATACCTCACACTCTCAGGACCAATTACATTTAACATTGATTGAATTCATGCCATTAAACAGGCACAGGTTTTGTTGTGAAAATAGCAGTTATGGGGGAGCTTACACAGCAGTGGACTTATATGATGCTGACTAAAAATCTCCCCCATGCCATGGTTGTTTGCATAAGGAGAGAAGCCTCCATTGGTGCCAAAAGATGCAAACAATTGTTGGGAGAAGGGGAGGCTTCTGATGCATACAGCAACTATGGACACCATTTTCACCGAGATCATGTCAGGGGAGAAAGGGTTAAACTTAATCTCCTTGTTACCTGGTTCCCAATGCTAATGAAAAAGTTAATCACATTCACCCAATTTAATGGCACGTCTTGCTTAGCTCTTAGCCACTTCATATACAACAACACCAGCTCTCATCTGCAACTTAACACCTGTACTTTGCAAAGCCTTAGGCTTAGAATGCCCAGTCTTCAAAAATGGTGTTGCACTTCCAAGGCAAGAGATTCCTACCAAAAAGGGGGAAAGGAATTACTGCTATATCAGGTCAAAAAGTCAGCTGTGGGGCAGGACAGACTCTGAGCTTTCACTTTAACAACCACCACAACATCTGTAGCCATTGTAGCACAATAGTTAAGAAGCAAAATGTGCAGATACCATTATAACCAATTGCATTGTGAAAAATGAATCTGCTTCTACCTTCCAGTGTTTTAGCCAATGAGTGAAGTCAGAAGAGCATAGCTGCCAAGTTTTCCCTTTTCTCGCGAGGAAGCCTATTCAGCATAAGGGAATTTCCCTTAAAAAAAGGGAGAACTTGGCAGCTATGCAGAAGAGTGATTGATTAGTGCTATAGAGATAAGTACAGTATTAGAAGCACACACCCTAAGAGAAACTGCTTTGATTTTTCTGTACAATCAAGCAGTGAATAAATTTTATGATAAATCTAAAATAAAAACTTTACTATGAACCAGGAAATCTGCAGACAACAGAAAAGAAACAGGTGAAAAATTACAAATTAACAGCTATGCTACCAATGCTACCAATAACATTCATAGACATCAGTTGTCTCATGGCAAGTGCCTCCTACCCCCCACCCACCCCGCTAACTGACTATGAAAAATCCAACCACCTTTTCAAAAAACTCTATGGAGCTCCTGGAAGGAGGGGGGGAAGCACCACCTACTGAATGAGAGATACTGTGAGCAACATTTGCTTTCAAGGAAAAAAATCAATATTAACTTCATAGAGTGCAAAACTTTTAACCCCTCTCAGGTGCAGTCTTATAATCAATGGACTATTTGGGCTGCAGTGACCTTCACTAGGAACATGCTCAGTAGTCAGCACACTGTGCAAACTATCTATTACCTTGCTGCCTAATTAAAGCTTATGCCTTGTAATGTCACTGGATTTTCCCTCTGGCTGAGCAATATAGAACACAGCCCCGCCTTTGGCAAAATGTTGTCGTGTTGGATGTTAGGTCAGGAGTCCAGGGCAGAAAGTACACACTTGAACAAAGAGCAGATTTAAATTGTTACTGGAATTCAAAAGACACAAACTGTAGCCATAGATTCATAGGTTAATGCCCTCAATAGAAAATGGCAACTGTTTTGCCAGCTAACAAGAGACCTTTGTTTTATTTTGCAGTTTATCCTATAATTCAAACTTATTGCCACTATTATGTTTTTAATAGCATTCTCCCATTTCCCACCAATAGGATTCTCTCCCACTATATAGTAAGTCTTTACCACCTTCAGACTATCTGGGTCAGCCTTGGGTCAGCATACATTGGCCACGTTCAATGCCAAAGGGTTAACTTCCTTCATTTTGTACTGCATTCAATTCTGGCTGGAGCTCCCACTCAGAAAGTCTCAGTTTGGAGGTCTAGGTAGCAGACTCTCACACACTGCCGTTATGGCTAATCAACATTATTTATTCAAGTCAACAAACAGCAGCAGCATCAACAACAGGAGACTGGTAACTAGGACAAAACCATAAAGCTGTAGACAACTCACCTCCTTCCAGTGTCCAAGTGTGCCAATAAAACTTTATGACCTCTGGCCTTACAGTTGATTCAAGGTCACAGCTAGGGAAGTGAGGCCCCTTGCATGTTCCATGAAAATGCAAAAACTTGAGTGTTGCAATACAAGTTCTCCAACAGGTGACAGCAATGAGTGTGAGTGTGCTGCAAATACTTCATCCAATCAAAGGCAGGTGGCTACAGAAAGGCTCCTGCAGCTCCTTATGTTCTTTGCCACAGCCTATAGGAAGTGCAAGCAAGACCCCAGATACTAGTGTGGATTACAAACCTCTCCGTCCAGTAGTGATTTCGGTCAAAAAGGACGAGTCTATTTACTAGTGACTTCAGCCAATAGAAACTGCAGCATAAACTCTATGTGGGTTAACAAATCCCTGCTTTTAGCATCCACTATAGCAATGGCTCAGCTCTTACACACCTGGTTATAACAAGGTCTAACAACAATCAACTAGCTCTTCAGCTTTTATTCTACCAAGGAAAAGAGTAGTTTCCAGCAGAGGTGGTTTTAGGGTAGCACGGCTGGTTCGCCGGCACTGGGCACCGGCACTGCAGGAGGTGCTACAGCAATGATGTAGAACAGGGCGTGAGAGGTGAGGGGGCATGAATTTAAGCATCACACAGGGTGCTGCTGAAATTTGAGAGCCCAAAGTCCGCCACTGCTCCCAATTTTAATTTGCTTCTGTCCTCTCAGAGATACTTCCCTGACCACAGCTATACACCTGTATTCCTAGTGACACTGTGCTCAAGGTGAAACAGTCTAACTCTTCTTACTTTGTGAGGGTGGTTGTGGAGGAGCCCCCTACCAGTGTTGGTTGGTTAACATATACATACTGCAGCTCCACTCACCATCCAAATCAGGTTGCCATGTGTCCAGGACACATACTCTTTTTCATGGGTAGAGTCGTCATAGCAATCCATAGTTAAAAGTAGAAGTTGCCAAATGTGTCCTCTTTTTTGCTCTTCAAAATATGGCAACCCTTCAACGATGCCTCTGGGATTCCTTACAACAAGCACGCACTACCAGGCTCCACCACTGGCGGCCAGCTGCACATACAGTATGCTACCCGGAAAGTTGCCTGGTGCTTCCTGGAGGAAGAGTGTTTCATTATTTAGTGCTCCCCCATGAAACAAAACAAAACAAAACACTCCCTAAGATACTAAATCTGACAGTGAAAAGGGTTCTAGCCTAGCCTTTTCTGCAACATACTATTGTGATAGCCATTGTTTTTAATATATAGAGTGGCCATGTGTCTTATTGTGACCTAGTCCAAGTCTGACATGTCCTGGATGTATGGCAACGTGATGGCAAAAGCACAACAATTTGGGTTTGTTCAAAAAAAAAAAAAAAAAAGCTCAACATGTTTTGAGTGTTCAACAACTTTGCAAGTGCCAGTAATTTTACTTTATGAAATATGGCAACCCAAGTTTAAATAAAAAGGGGAAGCAGGGGCTTGAAATTGCCCATGAACTGTTAATGCCTGGGTGAAAACTGAGCAAGTACACAGGTTCTGGTATTCCTCATTATGGTGAGATGTTTTTTTATTTCTTCTTAAATTATAGAAAGTGTAAAATTGCATCTATACATATAAATTAGCACATGCAAGCTTTATACAAACTCGTGTCTTTTTTTGTCCTTTTTTGTACCTGTATTCCAAGGTATAAGTAACCACCCTATATCAATACCACCTGCAGTTTGAAACATGAATATTTTTTCCATGTTGTATCACCTGCTGATTGCATAGACCAGGTCACACTCTTTCCTGTTATCCTCTTTAAAACATCCATACCTAACATTGTATCACAGAGCCACATAATTTCTGCAGGCATTGCAAAAGGACACAATTCTGTGTTTCTTGTGATCATATTATGAAAAATATATGTGAGCTCATAGCACAAACAAAGGGAAAATTTGGGAAAATGAAAAGCTATGTGTGGAACTCAAGGCAGTCAGGAAAGAGAAGCTGGCAATGGGCCTGGTTCTTGCATGAAAGCAATTGTGTCATCAATGTCACAGAAAGGGCAGGGGAAACATTGGCACATGAATTACCTGGCACAGCCATATGTGATTTTTAATGTTTGCAGAAACCTTTTGCTTTTGAATGTGTGGAACCACCACCACTAGAAAGAAAAGTAAGAACACTACTAGTGAACAGGGCTAAGTAGATCGACCATTTGAAGTCAACCAGATCCAGTGTGCTGAATTTGACTTGTATCTCTTGCTTTGGAAAGCAGATCAATCTGTTTCAGAGTCACTCTGCATCTTTCCAATTTGACACATTATTTGGGACTGACTTAGATCTATTAAAAGTGAAGCTTTGTCTTTCCCCTTTCACTTCAATAGGGAATGCAATAACAGCAGTAACTTTTTGCCTTTTCAAAGTGGATGAAATCTGGAGGCATAGTAGCTCCCAAAGAGTGAATTAAGTGCCAAATTGTTGGCAGATACCTGTATGTACTAGGTTTCCATGCAGAACACATTTAGAGTGTGATTTAAAAAAATGGTAAAGGAAAAGTTGATAGTTTTTCTATTTTCTGCCAGAATTTGATGGAGTGGTTATCCCACAAGGCAGGTTTTACCATTTTGGGGTTGGTATAATGGGAATCAAAGTGGGTAGCAAAGACCATGGATTCCCATCAAAGACTGGGATGAGGAAACTATCACTCCCCCAAAAGTACCCTATTAGCCCAAGAATTGGGGGGGGGGGTTCTGCTCCTCCCCATGGATATTTTAGGATACAATTGTGATCTATTGTCTTGCACAGAAGACATGCTCTCTCAATGGTCACTTGTAGTGGGTGGACTTGTGGCACCCAACCCACTGATTTTGGGGGGTGCATTGTATATCTCCCCACTGTCTAGTATAGGGAATCTTTACTAATCCCTCCCACAAAACACTGTGAGTGGAGTGCCATGGGGAAATAATTCAATGTGATTAAAATCTAGATCTTTCCACCAAAACAATAGATCTCCTCCCCTACCCCTTCTCCTCTGTAGTTCTGGGTGTTTCCCAAAGCAGCTTGGTTTAGTTTCTCAGGGGGGAAAGAAAAGGCATTGAGGTTTCTGGACAGCTTCGACAAAAAATTATCCTAGTTTTGCATATTGCCTTTCAGAACGGCGCATAGTATTTCAGTGTCTCATTTTTGCTCCTTCACCATTTTGCACCTGATATAGCCCTTCGGTTTTGCATTTATATTCTTCACGTGAGGATTTTCTTCTTCTCCCTCTCATATCAACATGCTCATGGAGGGCAGGAGAAGAGAGAATCTGACATAGGTCTGTGCTTTCCAAATTGTGAAAAGCAAAAAGGACTTCAATTTTCTTATTTGGTTTCCTTCTGCCTCCCAAAATTGGTTCAAATGAATGTATCTAAAATGGTTGCCATGGAAACCAATAGACGAGACTTTGATTGTCTGGGGTGGCATTTCATGCATTGCACCATGTCAAGAAGGAGAAAAACAGTATCATTTGAGAGATGGAAGTGATTGGATGGGTAAAGAGGGAGAACACTTATGTCTTGCAGCAAAGCAGCCTGATGTGAAACCGTCATTTTACTCAAATCAGGGCATGCCACCGATTTTCGTGCTGCTTACAAAATGACCATTTTGTGTCACCAGATGTAGAGAAGCAAAATAATAATCATGTTAACCCTCACTGATCACAATCACCTGGATTCCTGGTACTTGGAGGAGTGGTTCGACCCAAGTATTTATGTGGTAGGTGGCATAACAGTGGCTTGTGTCACCATGGGGAAAGTAGAATTCAATGCATGGCACCTGTGAATTCAATACTCCTTTTTATCTTAAAGCCGTGAGATGGTTGCACCACACTTCGCCTGTTCCCATCCATAGCTCCTCTACTACAGAGCCAATGTAGCCTAGCTTTTCTGCCGTCTACCAATGCTGGGCACATTTATGCCAGAACAGGGGGGAGACACCAGCATACTTGCCAAATGCTGTCATTACAATGGGGCTGGAATTAGGCCTCCAAACGACAAAAGAAACCAAACATCTTTTGTGCCCAAGATCCGTAAATTGAGTCACAGTAAATAATCATCTATTTTTAAATAAAATTGTGTGTGCGAGCACATGCATACACATGCAATACAAATTGCTAAGAGTCAGCTAATGACATTGGAAAGGCAGTGGTTAAGCTCAGTTGTATTTTAATAATAAGCACAGCTGTGTTAATTTCAAGCTCTGTTGGAAACACAAGAAAATCAATGTCTGACAGATAGTAAGGGGCATAGATAGGTCAGGAAAGATCCTTGCTTCTGGGAAGATTCTAGCAACAATGTGGAGCTAAAAATACAGTGTGATAATCAAAAGAAGCTATTTTGTAATGTTTTCTTCCCTCAAACTACTTTAAAAGAGGACACTGCAGATGTCATGACACACTCACAGAAAGAGAGGTAAATAAATAAAATAGGAGCTAGCAATGTGCAAGACCTTGTAAAATGGGTTTAATAGTTGGCTATCTCATATAGCTATCATGAAAGTGAATACAATAAAGCACTTTGCTAATGTAAATAATAATGTTGCTCTAAATTCGGAGGATGTTTTCCATTCACATCTGTTCTTCCATTCACATCTGTTCTTCTACCCTATGGAAGGAATACAGGAAGAGGACAAAGGAGAGATTTGACTTCCAAGAACAAAAACCTATTTCCACAAAGAAACTACATGATAGTGTGTCAATGCCTAGAAATGCTTTATATGACAAACCATCATTTGCATCAGCACATACTTTGCCTCAAAATGCTTCACATACACTTTCTTGGTAAAATGTACAACAGCTCTGAAAGGTAGGGTCAGTACCACAGTTGCAGTGTTACAGATGAGAAGCTGATAATGAGAAACAGCTGAACAAATAAAAAAAAATTGCTCTTAGCCAGAGTAGCACTGCTTCTTTAAAACTTTCAAGCATTCCTACTCACCCCAGAGAAGATTTAAACCTGCCATGGTATCAACCAAAGATGAGGGAAGGGAATACTGTACAATTCAGTTCAGATTATTATGCAACTCTACATAATTTGCATTTCCTGAAACAATACAGGAACTGAAATTGAGCTATCCTTTGAAATCTGCATTCTCCAAACTTAGTAATACAGCTCTCCAATCAAATGTGTACAAAAATTGGAAATTCAGAGTAATAAAAATGTATAAAGTGAAAACAGCATACAAAAATCCACATTTACCTAGTCTTTCCCTGTATGTGGCCAATTCCAGAAAGTGTTGACTGGGGGAAAAGCAATGCAAATAATGGTAAAATGGAAGTTGCCTCAATTTCATAGACCTCCTAAGGTAGGATGTGGGATCCTAGGAAAAGGCAAAAGTGATCTCTTTTGTTTCATAAAATTTGCAGTCATTATAGACTTATCAACACACTGGAAATTTAATTCAAAGTCCACTGTAGCAGAAAACAAGAAAAGTGAGTCTTTTGAAAAGACAGGTTGAAACATCTGTAATTGGTGCTTTATCAAACCTGTTGCACATTCAAAAATGTGCGTGCTTATGTAACATTAAGTGGAATCCTATATAATAATGTCCAAGTTGTCCCTGCGTCCAAGCTGTCCCGTGTGTCCCTGGGTCACTGCGCATGTGCCCCAGGGATACAGGGATTGGACAGCAGAGACTGCGCGCGCGCACTCTCCCCCCCCTCCGCCTCCTCCAACCGCCGCTCCCGCCGGACACCGCCTCACTGCAGGGCACGTCAGGGAAGCGAGGGTGGAGGCCGGCGAAAGCCTCCTCACAACCCTCCCTGGCCGTGAGGAGCGGCGGTTGGAGGAGGCAGGGGGGGAGAGTGCGCGCGTCCTTCCTGTCGGCGGCTGGGGGAGAGGAACGGAGGAGGAGAACGCGGCGCTTTCTCCTCCTCCGTTCCTGTCCCCCTGCCGCCGACAGCAAGGACAGGTCCCAGGGTTCGGAGAAGCGCTGCGCAAGCGCTTCTCCGAACCCTGGGATGTCTTCTTCCTGTCGGCGGCTGCGGGAGAGGAACGGAGGAGGAGAACGCAGCGCTTTCTCCTCCTCCGTTCCTGTCCCCCTGCCGCCGACAGCAAGGACAGGTCCCAGGGTTCGGAGAAGCGCTGCGCAAGCGCTTCTCCGAACCCTGGGATGTCTGCTTCCTGTCGGCGGCTGCGGGACAGGAACGGAGGAGGAGAACGCAGCACTTTGTCCTCCTCCGTTCCTGTCTCCCTGCCGCCGACAGCAAGGACAGGTCCCAGAGTTCGGAGAAGCGCTGTGCAAGCGCTTCTCCGAACCCTGGGATGTCTGCTTCCTGTCGGCGGCTGCGGGACAGGAACGGAGGAGGAGAACGCAGCACTTTGTCCTCCTCCGTTCCTGTCCCCCTGCCACCGACAGCAAGGAAAGGTCCCAGGGTTCGGAGAAGCGCTGCGCAAGCGCTTCTCCGAACCCCAGGATTCTAGCGCCCGTTATTGAACGGGCTGAAAACCACTAGTTCTCAATAAACCTTGATTCGCTTAATACTACAACTGTGCACAATATGGCACAGAAGAATGAAAAAAAATCAAGCTTGAAGAATGTCCAAGTTAACTTTCAGATCTGACAGGTACACAAGTAGTTATAGCATTCCTGTAGTGTGCATTTTAATGCACTCTGAGGCAACAATTCTTTATTTCGAAATGTAAGTTTACTTTGGTACTGCAGCATCCATGTTCAGCATTTTAGACCAGGCACCCCCAAACTGCAGCCCTCCAGATGTTTTGGCCTACAACTCCCATGATCCCTAGCTAACAGGACCAGTGGTCGGGGAAGATGGGAATTGTAGTCCAAAACATCTGGAAGGCCGAAGTTTGGGGGTGCATGTTTTAGACCAAGGATAACTAGAGATAGAAGAATGCAGACATAGGCATAACTAACGCAATGAATGACGGACCGCTAATTTAGACCAATATAGATAAAAATGGAAATTAAGTCCAAAGCTACACCAACTACCAGTGTTTGAAACTCATACTGTGAAGGCTTGTGGGTGCATTACCTTTTACATCCTGCTTCCATACCAAGAAGCATCTGCTATATGTGCTTTAATGCAGCTGCCAGCCCCTCTCTAATGAAGGGAAAATAGTACTTTTCTTATTCTCCCCCTCTCAGTTCCTGTTGCTCTGCCAGGTGGTTGTGCAGCCATTGTCAGCTTGAGTCTGTACTTCTTAAGGCTTCTATCTCCATCTAGTCTTACACTGGTAGATGTGACTGCACACATTGTGAATTTAAGTACTGTACTGTACTGATGTTAGCAAGAGGCACCGAGTTCATAACACTGGCCTTACACTTATGCAAGACTGACATTTATAAAGTCTTATGGTACAGAGCTCCATCTAATTCTGCCCAATATAGCAAACTCCTCAGTCAGGGTGGTCCAACCTTCAGCCCGCAGGGCTTTTTCTGCGGCCCTTAGAAACATTCAACAAAAAAATCTTAAAAGTCTTAAAAATCTAAGCCTGTTTATTGGTAACATTTTACATAAAATTTTATTAGAAGTGTTGATCTTGCTTTTTACATACATGTTTGTTTATGGGGGGGAATAACAACAACAATTAGAAAAATATTTAAGTATGATAATCTTTACAATATCGAAGTTTAATTCAGTGCACGGCCAACAGGTTCTGTGTCAAAGTACTCTTGCGGCCCACTTGGTATGAAAAGTTGAACCTCCCTGTCCTAATCGTTTATCTGTCCTTCATCCTTGGAAGTTAATCTTCAGAGCTTTGTATAACAATGGTTTGTAATCAAACTCTATGCTCAAATTAGATACACAACCTGTATCTAATGGGGTTGCTCTCCCCCTGAAAGAGGAGGTATCTATGTCTAGGGATACTCTCAGATCCTGTCGCTTGAAGGTGTAATTGACCTCATTGCCAAGGAGCACTTTCCCCCAGCTACAGCTGGTCCATTAGCTGTGATCATTCCTGGTTATATCACTGTAATGCACTGTATGTGGGGCTGCCCTTGTAGAAAGACCGGAAGCTGCAACTAGCACAAAGTGCATTTGTTAGGCTGTAGAGTGGTGCAGCCTACTGGGATCATGTAACACCAATTCTGAAAGAGCTGCACTGACTGCCAATATGCTAATGTAAAAAACTACTGGTAATGACCTACAAAGCCCTGTACAACTTAGGACCTACGTACCTTAAGGAGTGAATCCCCTCGTATCTACCTACCAATGTGTTGAGAAAGTTGGAGAAGGCCCTTTTGGTTGTGCCACAACCAGCTGAAATCCCTTATGTAGTTACCCTCACTTCTGAGTTAGGCCTAGCGCCAAATCTTCGTTGCCAGCTGAAGACCTACTTATTCCTTTGTCAGGTTATTAATGCCTTGTGTGGTTTATTTTTTTCTGTTGTTATTGTATTGGCTTCTGTTTTAATTATCCTTTCTTTTATTATTTATTTATTTATTTGCTGCATATGTGTCCCACTCCAAGTTTAGTTTACATACAACCAATTTAAAACAAGGTGGCACCCTGTCCACAAGCTTAGAAACTAAACGTGGCATACATAAAGGGAGAAAAGGAACAGGAAGAAAAGAGGGGAGTGTGGAGCCAACGAAGGCACCAGTTCTTAATGTTAAATATTGATCAGCTGGAAACCGGTCAGGGGCAGGAGCTGTCTGACAGTGCTGGCCTTTCAGCGAAGTTGATGGAATAAGCCCTACTTCTCACCCCTCCTGCTGAGGCGGTCATATTATTGCTCATATACAGCTCCTTTTCATGTATCATCTTTTAGGATAACTGTTAGCAGTTTGCTTTGTGATAGGAGGTGAGCTAAAATTAGTTGCAGCCAGGCTAAAGTTCAATACGGATAAGTGCATCCTATCTCTAGGTAATCATGATAACAAGACATCAGCTCCCCTGTGGAAAATGTTAACTTAATCCTTTTAATCCCAATTAGCATGTCTACTCTCAAACCTGTCAACATGTCTAGGACTTGCTTCTCCTACTTACTCATTTTTAAAGGATAAGCTGTGGCACTCTGGCTCCCAACTGAAGGCTGCATTCATCCTAACAGTTCACTTGCTTTTAACATGGAATTACCCCTTGTAAATTATTGTCACAGTAGCACATACATTCATAGTTTTTTATATATATAAATTGAGTTTATTTAATGACCAGATTTACTTAAACTGCTTACGTAAGCCTAGGCATTAAATTGCCTTTGTTTTGCAGGGAATTCAGATTTACTGTAGCCAAATGGTTTTGATGTATATAGGATCAATGGCCTCTACTTAACCCACACTGGCTATAACATGGCTGATGGGACTAGCTTGAGATCAAAGTGTGCAGCACAGTCTATAATTAAGCTCCTTGGCAGATCAATTAAAGATTAAAATACTGTTATACTCCACTCCAATATCCAAGCGGTGCAAGATTCCAGGGTACCAGGCACGCTTAGCCAGGGTCTGTGTTTCCTTCTGGACACCAAGCACAGCAAAGACTGGTGTCTTTGTGATATATGGTTTTGGGGGAAAATATATATATTATAAGAATAAATATTGGAGAAAACAGGGTATTGAAACCTGCTTAATCTAAATCATATATCCCAGTTTCCAGCAGCCCTTTAAAGTACGCTTCACGCAGAGTATACGCAGTCAGAAGTTGACCTGGCTAAGAAAACACCACCAAGAGTGTAGGGAATTGTCTCCCTTATATGAAACCCCTTACTAGCTGTACGCTTGTAAAAGCATACAGAAGAAAATACAAACTGTTGGGTTTCTTTAACTGAAAAACAAACTGACTCTAAAGAGACTTTAAACTCTTTTAGCAACTTTATCTACCCACATTCCATCTTTCAAACCATTCCAAACCTCCCACAACCTCCCACATAACTCCCATTAAACTACCCAAGATTTAACAGCAAACTAGCTTTATAACTGTCAGGAGTATGGGCAGGAGTCAGGCTCTGGGGCCTGTAGTGCTTTGCAGGACTGGGGCATGCCTCAACTTGTGCTGGAGAAGCAAGGCGTGGCCACACAGGTGAAGTCCTCAGCTTGTGCTGGAGAAGCAAGGAGTAATCACCCAGGTGAGGCCACTTGAGATCTCACTGCACCTGGTGGCAGGAGCTGGGAGGGATAAAAGCCCAACATTTCCCTTCAGCTCTTTGCCACAGCAACGCTATCCCTGCCTGGTTGCATCTGGCCTCCTGTTCCTTGGACCCTTGCCTTGTTGCTGCCGTGCTTCTTGGACCCCTGCCTCGCCTTCGCCTTGCTCCTGCCCCGTGGACCTTTGCCTTGCTTCTCGTTCCTGGATCCTTCGCCTTGCTCCTGCCCCGTGGACCTTCACCTTGCTTCTTGTTCCTGGATCCTTTGTCTTGCTCCTTGCTCCTTGGACCCTTGCTTCGCCTTGCTCTTGCCCCGTGGACCTTCGCCTTGCTTCTTGTTCCTGGACCCTCGCTTTGCCTTCGCCCTGCTTCGTGCCCCATGGACCTTCGCCTCTGCCTTCGACCCTGCTTCTTCACCACCATCTTGCCTCTGGTCCTGACGCCCGCCGACCGGACCGTGACAATAACTAAGCAACTCTCATACTAAGATTCAACTGGGAATCTCTTAAACTGAAAATTAAATCACACTGAGAGATATTTAACTGAGAGAGTGATCTACTAAGAGATCTAACTAAGAGGCTTTCTGGCAGAGCCTTATATACAAGGAGCAGAGCCCACGCCTGTGAGCAATTAACAGAAATCACCAACATCTGTTTCTCTTAAACAGACAGTATTTACATTTGACTGGCTCTAAAGTAACTTGACTATTCAAAAAATACAACATATGGTTCATTTACACATACAACCTGAGCCTGTTATGGGGAGGTTCCCAGAATTACAGGTCTCTTTCTTCTCTCATAGGTGAAGCAGCAGCTCTGCTGTTGCTCTCATGGCTGCCACATTTGATCCAAAAACTGCCAACACACATACCTACTTTGCCAATTTTTTCTTCAATTCTGCCACTCTCTCCTGGCATTCTGCTAATTGTTTCGTATCTCAGGGAGGGGCTTTCCCCATTTGCTGCCCAGCACAGAGAGTCTCTGTTGTTGTTGGTATCCATCTGTCTTGAGAGACAATGGAGTGCACCTCTTAAGGGCACAAAGCTGGGCAGTCCAGGCATCAAGATAATCATCATCATCATCATTTATTGTTCATATCCTACCCATCTGGCTGGGTATGAATGGTGGATATGAATCAGCGTACAGGGGGGAGGTTCAAAAATATCTACATGGTGCTTAGAGAATAACTTGCACCTAAATATTAGCAAGACAGAGGAGATGGTGTTGGACTTTCGGAGGGAGAGAGGAGAACTAGCCCCGTTGTATATCGGGGGGGGGGGGTTGTGTGGAGAGAGTCTCTTCCTTCAGATTCCTGGGAGTTTACCTTAGTGAAGACCTCACTTGGAAAAACAATATAACTCAGGTGGTTAGGAAGGCCCAACAGAGACTCCATTTTTTCAGGGCCTTGCAAAAGAACAATGTTAAACAACAATTGATGATGTCCTTCTACTGGTCCACAATAGAAAGTGTCCTCTCATATTGTATCACAGTGTGGTACGTTAGCTTGACAGCCACAGACAGAAAGTCTTTACAGAGGGTGGTGAACAAAGCACATGATATCATGGGGTGTCCCCTGAGCCCACTAGATGACATCGCAAGGGATCGTTGCCTTAGGAGAGCAAGAAATATTATCAGGGACGATTCACACCCTGGCCAGCACCTCTTTAATCTTCTACCCTCGGGCAGGAGATATATAGAAGTATAACCAGTTGTGCCAACAGGCTAAAGAACAGTTTCTATCCGTGGGCTGTTAGGCTGCTGAACGGAACATAATATAGTGCAACTGACTTTCAGGGTTGGTGTGTTGTGCGACAAGTGCAATGAGGTTGAGTGTTTGTGGGGGGTTGTACATTGACAATAAAGGTATTATTATTATTATTATTATTATTATTATTATTATTACTATTATTATTTCCCCAGCCACTCTGGGCAGCTTCTAACAAAAGATTAAAAATACATTAAAACATCAGTCATTAAAAACTTCCCTAAACAGGGCTGCCTTCAGATGTCTTCTAAACATCAGATACAGTGGTGCCTCAACTTATGAATTTAAATCCGTTCCGAAGGCACCTTCGTAGGTTGGGAAATTCGTAAGTCGAAAAACGCCATTGGAAATGCAATTTCCCATAGGAATGCATTGGAAACGGAAAAATTCGTAAGTTGAAGCAACCCCATCTAAAAATTCGTAAGTCGAAAAAACCCTATCTAAAACCGCTGTGGTTTCCGTTCGGATGTCGAGAAATTCAGAAGCGTGCGGCGATTTGCATCATTCGTAAGTCGAAAAATTCGGTTGTCGAGTCGTTCGTAAGTCAAGGTACCACTGTAGTTGTTTATTTCATTGACATCTGATGGGAGGGCATTCCACAGGGCTGGTGCCACTACCGAGAAGGCCCTCTGCCTGTAACTTCGCTTCTCACAGTGTGGGAAACGCCAGAAGCCAGCCTGGCTTATTTTTTAGCATGGCTTATATTTTAACATAATAAATTCAGTGTCTGATACCCAGGAATTGAAGGGGGGGTCCAGAATTAGAACGGGAGTCCAGCCACCTCAGAAACTTATAACAATATGATTGATTAAACACCAGTTATTGAGAGATTCCAATGAGTTTAATGGGACTTACTCCCTAAAAGGGTCATGTAGGCTTGCCCCCTCAAGCATACTTTAACATTTGTTGAATCTGAAAGACTTGCTTTTGGCTGGAATTGTGCCCGTTCCAGGAAACCACAAAGGTAAATACAGTGTTAAAAACCAAGGGAAAATGTCAGTTACAGCTAGTGCTTTACCCTAAAATCTTTTTTTTACTATTCTCCATCAAATAATGATGAAAGTGCATTAGAAAGGAATTAAAGGCGAGATTAATTTTCATTGATATTCCTTCCCATGGGTGAGGGGAAGGGTCTTTGGGATGCTTATCTTGCTTTTAAGCTGGCTTTTATATTATGTCTCAGCCTTGAGTGGTTAGGAATTATTCCACTTTAAAAAAAAAATGGATTTCAGACCCAGCATTCCAACCACCCTAACATCTCCACTACTGCCACTAAGTCATTTGAATTGTGTGGCCTTCAAAGATGTTAAGCATCTCTCTACCAGTTACCTTTCCAAGTTACCATCAGCAAGTGAATTGAAAAGGTTTTTATCCTTGGAGCAAAAAGTTCTTACACTCATAGCTCAGAGTTGAGACTAATTGGATCATCTAACTGGTCTGTACTCTTTAATGAAACTACAGTATAATTACAGAATAGGGTAAAGCCATCAAATAAACTAATTAGACGATCCATGAGCCAAGCAGCCCAAATAGATGGAGCTGACGAAGCACATTCCTGTTTGCAAAATCAAACCAAGAAGTAGCAATTACTCATCCTGCTTTTCCTCAGCTGTGCAAAGGGCACTTTGAATTAAAGATAGATAAATTCATTACTCCTATTAGTAAAATGAGAAAGAAAGCCAATACCATTGAAGAGAATTTGTTTGGGGCTTAGCCATGTAGGAAGCTTTCATTATAATCACTATCAGTGAAAGGCTCCCAGCTGCTTGAACATCAAACCCGTTGAAATAGAGTGTGGTCAGCTTACTCAAGCCAAAAACCGGGTCCAGATCCCAGTTGCATTGTTGGGTTCCAAGTGAGAACAATTTCAAACAACATTAATTTCCTACATGGCAAACACCTGTGTATAGAAAAAGGAACGGCCACATTCAATGTTCCCACATGTCTATTGTTCTGTCTGTACACACGGTGAAATGGATGCATGTCTGATCCATAAATAACAATGAATATGTTATTCCTGCACAGACGTTCTATACATATAAAATAAACTTATAAAGATGTTTGCATGTACCTCAGATATCTCAAAGGGACAGCGGGTGGCACTGTGGGTTAAACCACAGAGCCTAGGGCTTGCCGATCAGAAGGTCTGCGGTTCAAATCCCCGCGACAGGGTAAGCTCCCGTTGCTTGGTCCCTGCTCCTGCCAACCTAGCAGTTCGAAAGCACGTCAAAGTGCAAGTAGATAAACAGCGGGAAGGTAAACAGTGTTTCTGTGTGCTGCTCTGGTTCGCCAGAAGCGGCTTTGTCATGCTGGCCACATGACCTGGAATAATGCGAGATGAGCGCCGCAACCCCAGAGTCGGTCACAACTGGACCTAATGGTCAGGGGTCCCTTTACCTTTACAAATATCTCAAAGGCCTTATAGTGTTCTCTGTTTTGCCGAGAGTGCCACTTGCTCATAAGAATGAAGCCTCACTATTAGAATTCACAGAAAGGTGAAGGGTGAGGATACATAATTAAACAAAACACAGTGTTGTTTAATTCAACAGAAACAAGAAAAATACATGAACTATACTTTTTCCAGATGTTCAAGATTCAGAAACAATAATGGTACTTATTTGTTATGTAGAGTCTAGAAACCTCCCTGCCCCCTCCTGCCTGGTAATACTCCTCTAGTCCAGGGAGCGGGTGATGCTGTGGTCTAAACCACTGAGCCTCTTGGGCTTGCTGATCAGAAGGTTGGTAGTTTGAATCTACATGAACTGGGTGAGCTCCCATTGCTCTGCCCCAGCTTCTGCCAACCTAGCAGTTCGAAACACCAGTGCAAGTAGATAAATAGGTACCACTGCAGTGGGAAGGTAAATGTTTCTGTGCCCTCTGGCTTCCGTTATGGCATTCTGTTGCACCAGAAGTAGTTTAGTCATGCTGACCACATGACCTGGAAAGCTGTCTGTGGACAAACGCCAGCTCCCTCAGCCTGAAGCAAGATGAGCGCTGCACCCCATAGTCGCCTTTGACTGGACTTAACTGTCCAGAGATCTTTACCTTTACTACTATAGTAGAGTTGTTGCATTTTTCCGCACTGGTTGCATTATATAATGTACCTTGAGGAAATGCACTTTTCCTCCAAGCTGTGAAATCCATGCTGTATGAAATGAGATTGTATAAGTTAACATAGGCACGTATTTGCCATTGGCTACTGGTATCACCCCACCTCTGAATCATTTCAAGAGCAACCTTCTGTATGTCAGCTTGAAAGGCAAGTTATAATTGTCATACAAGCTAAAAAAAGGTAAAGGACCCCTAACAGTTAAGTCCAGTCGCGAATGACTCTGGGTTTGCGGTGCTCATCTCACTTTACTGGCTGAGGGAGCCGATGTTTGTCCGCAGACAGTTTTTCCAGGTCATGTGGCCAGCATGACTAAGCCACTTCTGGCGAAACCAGAGCAGTGCACGGAAACACAGTTTACCTTCCTGCCAGAGCAGTACCTATTTATCTACTTGCACTTTGACGTGCTTTGAACTGCTAGGTACATCTACACAATTAAAGATGCAGGAGCCCTACCCTGTTTTTCATGTGGCCACTACAAAGTAAGTCCTACTGTGTTCAATGGCGCTTACTGGCAAGTAAACTGTTCAACAAAGTGCTTTATGTTCCTCAGGTTGGAATGCAACATAGCACCAAGCAGGTATGTGCGCACAGAAAAAGGTCTGTTCATGCAACGAGTCTACACCCTAAAACCTGTTCTGGAGGTTCCCCCGACCCTTCAGAGCAGATTTAGGAAGAGGGGGGGGGAGTTCTGTTGCACGAGTGGATGTCATTCAATGCATTATAAACTTAGTTGAATCCTGCCCTAAGTGACTGTCAACTTCCCTCCTTAGACAATGTCCACTATCCTAGAATGCTATCATAGAACTGGGTCATTTAGCCAGCATTATTTCTTTGTTTTTTATATATATAATGTTCAAAAAGTGAGAAGCTTTCTCACTCCACCAAATTAGTCCACCATTTCAGCAAACTTTGGGGTACTTCTAAGATTCTTTATGTGGTAGTTCCAGCTATACAAAGCTAACATCAGAGTGATGGCCTCTGCATCTCATCACAAGTGCAAGAAGCTGTCCAGAGTGTTATAAGAGGCAAAATATTATAGTGATAGTATTTTTATATTGTAAACTGCCCTGTGATCCTCAGGTGAATGGCAGCATAGAAATTTAATAACTAATTATTACTTTTATTGCTAGGTGATGGATAATTAACTGGAAGATTAATACGAACTTTCTATGATCATGCAGTTTTCATCCCCGATCCAGGAGTTCCTACCTTCCCTCTGTGTGTAATTTACACAGATTACCAACACTTTTGGCTTCTCTATGAACCCAAACATTAAAAATGCCACTGATACTTTGTCACCAAAGAAGGCCTGCCCTATGGTATTGGCTTTCATGACTTGGCAAGGACACAACTTTATTTTGATTTATTTATTGGTTGCATTTAGGCTGTAGCCAAAGGACAGCCTTTGTTTTCTGCTACCCTCCAGGCACTTACATTTGAAGTTTCTTTCATCGGTGATCCAAACTTTGTGCAGCAATACTTTTTTTGCCTCCCAGTCATAAAATGCCTTTCCGAAGAAGGCAGCGGCTCCTAATGGATTTTCATACTGACTTCAGTATCTACAATGGCCACAATCCAATGCAACCTGTTGATTTCAAAGGGCTTAAGCATGCCTAACTCAGCACTGGATTGAAGTCAATACTCCTTGGGCAGATGTTATGGCATAACTATTATCCATTCTAACTCTTCATTTCTGGAAGCAAAATCCTACATGCAGATTTTCTTCACCTAAAACTTGCCATCATTTGTAATACTAGAAAAGAGCTCCTGTAACAATGTAGCCATTGTAGCAATTTAAAATCTTTAGATAATAAATGTTCATCATCACGTGCTGAGACACTGCAAATTCCTGTCCCCACTGCCTATCAATTAGACTTTTGCTGCAAGGCTTTGTTAATCATGAGTACTGGCTCCCTTCTCCTACACTATCAGAAATGTTGGATGGGGGTTTTTTTGGCTAAGGACATAAAAACGTACAAGGACTGATGGGTGCCTAAGGACCTTCTGTTGATTTGCTTCTGTCATATACCCTATGCCTAATTTTTATGTAACTTATCTCATTATATCAGATGGCTCTGTAATCATGTTTAATTTTGGTTTACCCATGGTAGTTCAGTCTGGCTCCAGGCTTTTAATTACATTTTACCCTCTAAAGCCATTGATTCAGTCTAGACTTCAAAATATAATTCTCCTCAGCCCAATTCTTTTTGCTCAACATAACCTTTGATTTAGAAATCTGCACAGCAGAATTTTGCATGGCACTTTCAAGAGCCTGTCCTCTGCTAGATCAGAGGGTTGGTCCTTTGTAGAGCATGAATAGAAAGATGTAGAGATTAAAAATATGCTGGTAAGTAGTGAGCAGGATAAAAAGCAGAGAGGAACCCTGCTCTTTATTACTGAAAGAGAGGGGCAATATAAAAGCTTGCCGCACACTCTAATCCCCAAGAGAAAGCAGAGGCCTTGTTCAAATGTTAGCAGAGTGCTTGTATTATAACTTGAACTTTCTAGTAGTATGCACAGTATTCTAACGTCACATAATGTAACCATGGTGCACACATGCCTGTGCATCACTTAACTCCATCTCATACTTGATGATTGGCATCTGAAAGTATGGATTGACTTTTACTATAGTAATGACCGCTTACCCAGCATAAAGGGGAGGCGCATTTTGCGCAGTCGCGTGCAGGCCCCCCTGGGATCCCTGAGGCAGTTCTGGAAGTTTGGAGGTTGGCACTGGTTACCTGAGGCTGGAGGCTGGAGTCGCCGCCCACTCAGTCAGCCGACCAATCTGGCCAAAGGTAGGCGTGCTAGGGGGATTGGCCAGGTAGGGTCAGGTAGGCTTACCTGCACACAAAGAAGAGGAGCCATTCTTGGGAAGCAGCCGACGGATTCAGATACGCCCAATGCCTGTACCAAGGTCTTCCTACATCTGAATTTAATAAAGTTGTGGCCAATTTTAATCCCATAAAATGTGGTCCTGTGTCATTATTCCGCTCGGGGCTGCCCTGGGGGACTGGGGGGGGGACTCTGCCTGGCTGCACAAATATGGTATTTCAGATTACCTAGACCAGCCTTCCTTCATCTGATGCCCTCCAGATGTTTTGGACTATAACTCTCATAAGCCCCAACCAGCATGGCCAGTGGACAGGGATGATGGGAGTTGTAGTCCAACAGCATCTGGGGAAGGCTGACCAAGGCTGATTTTAAATTTTCTCATTTTGGTCTATGATGGCTCAATCACACATCAAAATTATTATCTAACAATGCCAAAGTAAGTGATAAACTTGCATGTGTGAACCTGCCTGGAGTAGAAGCAACCATTCTCCAACCTGAACACTACCAAAAAAAAAAAAGTCAAAAAATCCTGAATGTTCAAAAACTGCACAGTATCATCTGAACATTACTTTCTGTTTGTAATGCTTCACACTTTGCTTCTTCTTACTCTTTAAAAGTGAATGGTAAAAGTGGTAAAAAAGATTGCCTCCCAGCTGTGTGCAATCAGATCTGAACTACTTTAATACTACTACTACTACTACTATTACTACTACTACTACAATAAGCATTCCATGATATACAGAGAGGTGCATACCTAGGAACTGGTCAGGTTGGCCCTATCAATGGCACAGGCTGGGGGGGGGGGGCACAAAAATTGCACCTCTCTTGGTGCTTTGGCAGAGCAATCTGGACACTGACGTGGGCTGTTGCACCAGCCCTGCAAAGCCACCTCCACAGTTTGCCGGAAGCACTGGTGGCTTTTTTGTGCAGTGGGACTCTCCATGAAGACACAGCTACTTGGCCTTCCATTCTAGTGCGGCCACTGCTTCCTGCCCTCCGCTCCCCCTGCTTGCCCCGAGAGCGGCCTTTCAGCATATGTGGTGACGGAGAAACATCAGATGAGGCTCTTAATTCACCACAGCCGAGTTGCTTTTCCCTGGCTTCTTTCCCGCCTTGACCAATTTCCGGTGTGCGTGCCTCTGCATGCTTACCCCAGAGAGTAAGGGCCGTTGTATTAAGTGGAGCTTCCTTCCAAGTAAAGTGTGCACTGGGTCACAACCTCCAAGTTAGTGCCTTTCTGCTGGCACCTTGTTGGAACCAACGGAAAGACAAGCGAGGTATTGTCAGAAGTTCTTGCCTCTGGCTTGCCAGAGTAAGTCCCATTGAACTTGATGGGATTTAGTTTTGCGTAGACATTTTATAGGATTAAACATGTAGTTTAAGACTCATTTGTGATGATTGAATTTCTGGAGATGGGGGGGGGGGGCGCCGCCAATACAGCTCCTTGCCAAGGGCACAAGGAAGCCTAGGTATGCCTCTGTATACAGATTACATGTAAAGGTAAGACATGGGAAATGTAAATGACAGTGTAGTGCCAGAGCATAACAGTAACCTAGGAGGATGACTCCACTCATCATTATGGGCTTCTTCTGACCAGGGATGGGGGAGAAATTAAATCCAGTCTGCATTTAAAGGTGCACCTACTTAATCCACAATATGAAAAGGGAAATACAGTAATCTTTTGAAATATGCACTTCTCCAGATTTTGCAGTGAAGTTGTCTAGACAAGTAGCATGTAAACAAAATGCATGTACTGGAGTAAAGTACCCATTAAAAATGCATATATCAGTGTAAATAACATAGCAAGATACATTATTTTAGGGGACATTGTTTTGCAAAAATGTGTCTATTGGACAACATTGCCTATACACAGATGTGCATATTATAAGAAATTTACATTAAACAGCTGGTGAATTTTCATAAAAACTTCAAAAATAAATTGCAAACTGGTGGGGAAATGAGAAGAACTGAACTTAAGACTGGAAAAAAGAGAAACTGAAAGAGGAAAAGGAGAAACTGAAAGAGGAAAAGGAGAAACTGAAAGAATCCAAATTTGGCAGATTCACCCTATCACTTCCTCTTTATATACCTAAGCCCACACTTCCTGGGTTCTCTTCAGCACCTATCCCTGCTTTATTGTCTACAACCCAGGCATTGTTTGCTAGCCCCTTTTGCCACGTTTTTTCACACCACATCCCTCCTTTTCCCACAGTAGGAGAATTATTATCACAGCCACAAACCAATAAAATGAGCAATGTGTTCCATCAGTGGCTGGCATGGCTTCTGCGACATGTTTCTGAAGCATAAACATACATGGGACAAGTTAAAAACCAATAAATGCTTGATCTCAGGTTGGAGCCCACTGCCAAGCAACAAATTGCTTTCCCTTCCTACGCTTACATCTGCTCTTTAATGCCTTCCTCCTCACTTTCTCCTTTGCCACTCTCTCACTTTCTTTTGAAAATTGTCATATGGTTTAGAATCCTAAGGATTTAGGGAGTTAAAATCCTAAGCCACTTATGTGTTTCCGGAAACTTCACCCCCATTGCCACTACATGAAAAGTTATCTTCTTTCCTTGAGCGCTCACCTATTCCTACTGATTATTAGAATTTTTCATCCCTTTTCTGCTTGTACTGACAAATTGCTGTCTTTCAGAAAACTCATTTTCAACATTTTCCTTTGGTGCTACAATTTTCTTTCTCCTATTCTTCAAACTTTAATCAAACCCCTCTCAATCTTGCACACATCTTCTTCTCTAGCCCATATCCACGCGTTTCCTCCTAATTTTGAATCTTGCCACTCAATCAACTTCTATTTCATCTGCCCAGACAGACCATGAATCTGTAATTGTCACATTGCTGTGCACATTTTGTTTTTTCATTTTGTAGTTCCCTCCACTTTTGGGCAAGCCTGTCAGTTCTCTTCTTTTCAGCCTCATCTTATATGGGCCTTAGCTGATTGATAACGCTTTGCGTTAATGGATAGCTCAATCATAACTCCATGCTTAAACCCTACTAATATACTTTAATTTTCGGCTCCAAAATATGGTGTAGTGCAAGTAAAATTTGATCTTGTTAAAGCTCCTAAGGCTGCATTAATCACAAGTGTGGCCCAATTATAACAGTCTACTTTAGTTATAGCTTTGCTTTGTTCTGTTGCAATTAAAGTGGTCTACTAAGGGACCCAGGTGGTGCTGTGGTTAAACCACTGAGCCTAGGGCTTGCTGATCAGAAGGTCGGCAGTTTGAATCCCTGTGACGGGGTGAGCTCCCGTTGCTTGGTCCTAGCTCCTGCCAACCTAGCAGTTCGAAAGCACGTCAAAATGCAAGTAGCGGGAAGGTAAACGGCGTATCCATGTGCTGCTCTGGTTTGCCAGAAGCGGCTTTGTCATGCTGGCCACATGACCTGGAAGCTGTACGCCGGCTCCCTCGGCCAATAATGCGAGATGAGCGCGCAACCCCAGAGTCGGTCACGACTGGACCTAATGGTCAGGGGTCCCTCTACCTACTATACTAGACAAGAAAGGGTCAGAGCAATGCAGTTATATCTCATTTGCCATTACACTATTTCCTCCACATTGGCTTGGATCCAAACTGGCAAAGAAAGGGGTGTAGGGAGCATTAACACAGTTCCATGAATTCTTGCAGAAGATCTAGTGAAAGACTTCTCATGATACAATACCATAATCTAATCAAGGGTTGCATTACAGTACACAATGTCAATGCAGGCTCCAGTGTGTGAATGCTAATGGGCCACTCAAAGATGTTGAGGATTACTTTGTGCAAAGTCTAACACAAGAGCTTGTTTTTTGTGCAGCTGGAGGAATTCCTCCAGATTTGGGGTCACTTGTCTCTCAGCCCCGTTCTTCCACGAGTAGAAGAGTTTTGTGGTCTCATGTATCAACCTAAATCTAAAACTACTGTAAATCACTAAAACTGTTGCAGTGATTCTTGGGGTAGTCATTCCCTTCTTGTCCTTGCCATGCCTCTATCAGAGGTTTCTCAGATGCCTCTATTGCACATCAAACAGAAAAGGAACAACTGAGAATATTTGCCATGGCAGCACTGAATGCATTGAAAATTAGAAAGGGTTGCAGTTCACCACATTTCATCCTAATTTTCTCAATTTTGTGGGAATGTTCAGGGTGGCAGGAGAGGATATGTTGTTTATTAATATCCTTCCTAACTTGCACTAGCAAGTAGTAATAAAAATAATAAAAATATTTTATTTATTTATTTATTTATGCCCCACCCATCTGGCTGGGTTTCCCCAGCCACTCTGGGCGGCTTCCAACAAAATATTAAAATACAGTAGTCCATTAAACATTAAAAGCTTCCCTAAACAGGACTGCCTTCTAAAAGTCTGGTAGTTATTCTCCTTGAAATCTGGTGGGAGGGCGTTCCACAGGGTGGGTGCCACTACCGAGAAGGCCCTCTGCCTGGTTCCCTGTAACTTCACTTCTTGCAGTGAGGGAACCGCCAGAAGGCCCTCGGCACTGGAACTCAGTGTCTGAGTAGAACAATGGGGGTGGAGATGCTCCTTCAGGTTTACTGGATCAAGACCATTTAGGGCTTTAAAGGTCAGCACTAACACTTTGAATTGTGCTCGGAAACGTACTTGGAGCCAATGTAGGTCTTTCAAGACCGGTGTTATGTTCCTTTACTTCGCAGAGTGCATTCCCCTTTACACAGCAGAAAACTAGTTGCAAAGTCGCGTGAGTTTCTTAAGACAATAAGCAATTCAATCTGGCTTGTCCAGATTGAAAAGTGTTCTAATATTTTCCTGGTAAGACCCCTTGAATCTCTCCTAAAAGAATAAAGACACCACAGTCTTATTCATAAGCAATAAAAAGAAAGTTTACTCATGATCAGGCAGAGCACAGTGTGATCCCTGAAGGCAGGCTTAAGGCTTAAAGTTACAAGCATATTGTTTACCCCATATGTGGGTTGACCTAATGACTGCAGTTAGCAGTCCGGGAAGTTCACAGGACAAAAAGAAGATGAAAAAGAGAGAGAGAGGCAGCATGCCTTGGCCTTTTACTAGGTCTGGAAAGGTCACGCCCACCCACTAGCCACATACAAGGAAGGACGCTCTAGACCAGGAGGAACAGGAAGTTTCGACTGGCTGGACCAAACATTCCCTTGCATCTCCACTCTAGCAAAACAAGCAATGTTGTATTTGATTGCTCCCAATGGATTACAACCCACAAATTCTACAAAAAAAACCTCTCCCCTTTCAAAAGTCAAATAACACAAGTTAATTTTTAGTTTGATCATGAAATCCACTGCCTAGCTTTCTGAACGACAGTCCCCAAGCCCAGCACAGTGATTAAAAATTAAAATTCGTTCATCAAATATACTTTCAAATTATGCCTGTTGGAAGCAGATCTATTGTCATTTCATTACTTGAAAAAGAGAAGGCAGTACTATTTAAAAATATATACCGGTAATTGGGAATTATATTTGATTGCAACTCAGCTCTATCTCAGTTGGTTAACTCAGGTTTGCTGCCTGGTGTTGCTATGCAAAATACCAGGAGGCTGGTGAAAATCCTATAGTGCTCTCATTTTCAAAGCATGTGAAAAATACATTTTTTTCTTAGAATTTTATTTGAATAATGCTTGTGACCAGATACCAATGTGGACATAGTGTATATTGATTTCAGTAAGGCTTTTGACAAAGTCCCCCATGATGCAGAGAAGCTGGTGGAATGTGGACTGAACGATGTAACTGTTAAGTGGATTTGTAGCTGGTGGACTGATCAAACCCAAAGAGTGCACACTAATGATTTCTTGTCATCATGGGGAAAAGTGACATATGGGGTGGCAAAGGATTCTGTCCTGGGCCCAATGTTGTTCAACATCTTTATAAATAACTTATATGAAGCTATTGAGCGGGTGCTCATCAAATTTGCAGATGACACAAAAATGGGAGGGGTAGCCAGTTGCAAAGATAGACTCAGTTTTCAAGTGGACCTAAACCAGGCATAGGCAACCTTGGCTCTCCAGATGTTTTGGAACTACAACTCCCATGATCCCTAGCTAACAGGGCCAGTGGTCAGGGATCATGGGAGTTGTAGTTCCAAAACATCTGGAGAGCCAAGTTTGCCTGTGCCTGACCTAAACCCTGCCAGCACACCAGGTCTGAAACAACAATGTTGGACTCACACGTGAAATGGATTTGATTTTATTTTATATGATGTAACAGAGGTGCTGTTGGTAAGGAGGAAAAAAATGTGGTCAGATGCAAGAATGGACAGCGACTAGTGAAGGATGACAATTGGACATTAAACAAGAGGTGATGCAGCTAAGGGAGGAAATGGTCGACATATGTTTGCAACAGGAGAGGGAAACTTGATTTTAAGAAATTGTATTAAATTTAAATAATTTGGTTAGATTTGTAATAATTTGGGGAAAATAATCTTGGCCCAAACTAACAAAATGGAGAACTGGGCCCAAACTAACAAAATGATTTTCATTAGGGACAAGCGTAAGGCACTACACTTAGGCAGGAAGAACCAGCTGCACAAATATAAGATGGGGAACACATAAATTCAATTAACAACCACACTGGGTTTACCAGTAGTGCATGTGAAAAAGATCTAGAGGTCTTAGTAGACCACAAGCTTAATGCAAGTCAAAAGATTGATGCAGCAGTGCAAAAAAAGTAACACTATTCTAGGCTGCATCAACAGAAGTATACAGTAGTGTCCAGGTCAAAGGAAGGGCATACTACTGCTTTATTCTGCCTTTGTCAGACCACACCTAAATTACTGTGTCCTGTTCTGGGTACCACAATTTAAGAAGGATATGGACAAGCTGGAATGTGTGCCTAGGAGACAAGATGATCAAGGGTCTGGAAAACAAGCCTTATGAGGCATGATTGAATGAGTTGGGTATGTTTTGCCTGGTAAAGAGGAAAATGAGAGGATATATGATAGCCTTATTATTATTATTATTATTATTATTATTATTATTATTATTATTTGTACCCTGCCTTCTTTGCATGTTACTTTCACTTGGGCTAATGTGAAAGGAAAATTGGTAGGTTATTATAAATGTGTTTACAAAATTTACACAGTTCTGAATTTTAATCTATACCTGATGGAAGGCTCTTGTAGTGTTACCCATGAGTCATTCACTTCCCACATAAGAACTTTAAATGCAGCACTCTGTTCTGGGCATCACCAGAAGTTATTTTTTCATATATTAACTTAACACGGCCCACTTACTAATATTTCTTTACTTATTTGAAAGTTTTCAAGTCTGTGATTTAATCTTTTTCTTTCAAATATTTATTTTAAAGCGCCACCTTGCTAATAACCCCAAAACAAATCTACTAAGGAAGAAGAAGAAAATACTTACTGGTACATGTTGATTACTGCAAGGCCATTCTCTGACAGGCAGAACTTTATTTTTCATTTTTAACAATTCATCTTACGTCAATTGCTTAATATTGACTTTTTCTAGTTCCTTTGAGAATGATGACCTTGTTGCAAGCCTGACAATGTCTGATTTGCAGCCTGATTTGTTATAAACCCTTTCTATCTTGCATAAATTGTGCTAAAGGGGGGGGATGTATTTCCAATTTTAGTGCCGAATCCCCTCCCTTCCACCCCCCAGTTTTCCTCTCTATTTAAAACAGGCTTTAATTACAAGGGCAAATTCAATCTTGTTTGCTTCAAAAAGAAGGGGTCAGATCTCAGTAGCGGCTGTAACTCTTTGAATGCATTAATTTATTTTAAAAAATATTCCAGACTGCAAAGAGAAATTGTGTGAACATAAATAACATTAACTAATAAGCATTATTGTAATACCTTTGTACACTTGTTGGACTGTGGGGAACAATGCAACAAAACTAGAATAGAATCATAGAATCATAGAGTTGGAAGAGACCACAAGGGCCATCCAGTCCAACCCCCTGCCAAGCAGGAAACACCATCAAAGCATTCCTGACAGATGGCTGTCAAGCCTCTGCTTAAAGACCTCCAAAGAAGGAGACTCCACCACACTCCTTGGCAGCAAATTCCACTGCCGAACAGCTCTTACTGTCAGGAAGTTCTTCCTAATGTTTAGGTGGAATCTTCTTTCTTGTAGTTTGAATCCGTTGCTCCGTGTCCGCTTCTCTGGAGCAGCAGAAAACAACCTTTCTCCCTCCTTTATATGACATCCTTTTATATATTTGAACATGGTTATCATATCACCCCTTAACCTTCTCTTCTCCAGGCTAAACATACCCAGCTCCCTAAGCCGTTCCTCATAAGGCATCGTTTCCAGGCCTTTGACCATTTTGGTTGCCCTCTTCTGGACACGTTCCAGCTTATCAGTATCCTTCTTGAACTGTGGTGCCCAGAACTGGACACAATACTCCAGGTGAGGTCTGACCAGAGCAGAATACAGTGGTACTATTACTTCCCTTGATCAAGATGCTATACTCCTATTGATGCAGCCCAGAGTTGCATTGGCTTTTTTAGCCAATGCAAAAAAGCCAATGCAACTAAGTCAAATTAAAAACAATGGAATGGAATTCAGTAGTAATTAACATGTGTTGTGTTCCACTGAATTCAATAATAGTTATAAATATTTTTGTTGGGATGTGTCTGTGGTTTTTAACTTAGCTTTCACTTTCCTACACCTTTATAGTCCTTTTCCCTTATGAGTCCTTTAAACATACATACAACAGATTGTGTACTTAGAGATAAGCATAAGATGAAAAATTTCTCAAAGGGTTATAGTCAAAGTTAGTTCTACTGAGAGTAAGCCCATTAAAGTTCATGGACATAAATAACTTGTATCAATTGATTTCAATATTTCTACTCTGAGTAAACTTTAATTGGGGAGATGCCATTTGCTACAGGAAAGGATCTGAGGGCCATACAATGGGAAAGGGAAATGCAGAAACCTCCCCCCCCCACTCCTCTATGCAGAGAGTATTAGCTTTCATAATGGGCTTGCATAACAGAAAATGTAGTATGAATACTGGGAAGAAAATCACTGGCATATTTTCTGCTTCAAAAGAAAAAAGGATTTTAAGGATACAGTGAATTGATACCAAAAGGTGTAAAACAAACAAAACTGTTTATGCTGTAACCAATAAGTTAAAAACTAGTGTGGAGCTAGATATCCTCAGTCATATCAGACTTAGAAGTTTCACTTTGACTACAGTTAAAGTCATCTTTCATCTGTAGTCCGACCCTGTGTTCGTAAAGGTAAAGGGACCCCTGACCATTAGGTCCAGTCGTGACCGACTCTGGGGTTGCAGCGCTCATCTCACATTATTGGGTGAGGGAGCCGGTGTACAGCTTCCAGGTCATGTGGCCAGCATGACAAAGCCGCTTCTGGCGAACCATGGCAGCGCACGGAAACGCCGTTTGCCTTCCCGCTGTAGCGGTACCTATTTATCTACTTGCACTTTGACGTGCTTACACTTCATGAAATGAGCTACTTTGGGAAATACAGTAAGCTCCTGAGCTTGGACTAGATATCTCTGTTTTAGATTTAACACACACACACACACACACACACACACCCAAAATTGTCCACATTACAACTTTAGGAAAAATCAAAGAGAAAATAACTACAGGTAGGTAGCGGTGTTGGTCTGCCGCAGTCGAAAAAAAAATCCTTCCAGTAGCACTTTAGAGACCAACTAAGTTTGTTATTGGTATGAGCTTTCGTGCGCATGCACACTTCTTCAGATACACTGAAACAGAAGTCACCAGACCCTTATATAGAGTGAGAGGGTGGAGAGGGGTATTACTCAGAAGGGTGGTGGGAATGGGTGGTTGGCTGATAGGTGTGGTAAACCTGTTAACGGCTGAATTGGTCTTACAGGAAAAAGCAAGGGGTGAGATGGCTAAAAATAGCTTTATCATAAGAATCCAGGTCTCTCCATGGTTTTAAGTTTGGTAATAAGTTGCAATTCAGCAACTTCTCTTTCCAGTCTATTTCTGAAATTCTTTTGTAATAAGACAGCTACTTTGAGATCTTGTATAGACCCTTCTGAGTAATACCCCTCCCCACCCTCTCACTATATATAAGGGTCTGATGACTTCTGTTTCAGTGTATCTGAAGAAGTGTGCATGCACATGAAAGCTCACACCAATAACAAACTTAGTTGGTCTCTAAGGTGCTACTGGAAGAAAATAAATACTTTAGGGTGTGTTTAACTCCATACTTCTACTCTTGTTCCTGACCTTTAGATTTCCCTTGCTGTTGGGCACTCAAGAGAAAACATTTTAACTGGTTGTTATATAAATGACTAAGTGACTGTAAACTAATTGTGGAAAGAAATTTTATTATATTTTTATTTATGTATTGCTGGTTGGTGGGTTGATTTTTCTGCCCAGAAACCCATAACACAAAGTTTAACTCTTCAATGTTTGTTTTTCAAGGGGAAAAACAGGGTGTCTGGCCAAAGGAACACTACTATAGGGTGATTTCTTTCATGAAAAATCCACCTTTAGAGAAAGTCTTCAGCAAGCAGACTTGGGGGCAGACTTCACTGAATTTTTCAAAGGGTCCTATTCTTAAATCACTCCTGTTCTTAAAACAAGCTGTCATTCTTTAAATTGAGGTTTCTGTTGTCTCTCATGTCACAAATTAAATAGACAATTTAAAAAATAAAATCCTGGTGGATGGAGACCTCAGCCTAGGGGAGGCAGTACACCCATTTGCCCCACCCTGGCTACAGGGCTGAGACTAGATAGTAGGGATCATTAAGGGAGAAGTATGAGGAGAAGTAGGGTGTGGAAGTTAATATGAAAACGAATGTCTAATGATGAACTGAGCTCCCAACCTTCCTAAATTGGAAACAAATCTCCTCTGCAGTAAGAGATAGAGTTGGAGCTGTGGGGGGGGGGAGAGATTCCTAAGCTCCACCCACCACAAGCTTTGAGCAGAGGTATAGTATAACCAATAAAATTTATTGGCAGAAGAAGCTTGACAGATGAAAGAAAGCACTTATTCACATACTGCCCAATTAATTTGTGGAATTCATTCCAACAAGGATGTGGTGGTGGTGCCTTGCTGAGATGGAGATTAATGCATGGGATAATAAGTTTATCAATGGTTGTTATCCATGACAGCAAAATGGAGGATTCAGTTTACCTATGAATACTAGTGAGGACCAAGGGTTAGTGCCTTCATGCCTGCTTGTGGGCTTTCTAGAGGCACTGTGGGAAACTAGCTGTTTGTCTGATCCAGCAGGCCTCTTCCCATCTTGCAATGTGGTATTAAGCTACCTATCTCAAGTTCATATTCTTAAAAAGTGTTCCTTCGGAAATACTATTCATACATACTCTCTCAGCCATTACATAAAATCATCTTGTGCTATGTAAGAACAGAACACATAAATTCTAATCGCGGTCACAATTCCCCCTCAGTATTTGCTCAGCACTAAATCAACTCTTTATCATTTTCTCTTATTATTTTTCAGAATTGGCTCAAGTCAGAAAGCAAGAAAGATAAAGGAAGGCACAGAATATTTTGAAATAAGCTCCAGCAATATATTTTTTTCCCTGAATTAACATGATTTAAGTTCTGCCTCTGGACATTTAATTTCTACATAGAAATTAACTTCGTCAAAACTGTAGGGTGATTCAGACGTAACACCACACCATGGTTTGATATTAGTTGAACCAACAGTCAGGCACCTCAGGCTCACTTGCACACTTGTCCTATCCCCCTGTGGGGAGGCCAAGAATACCCTGGGAACAGCAAATGGGAGGAAGAGAGGGGAAACCATTCTGTCTTACAAGCTAGAATGCTCACCCTGATGGAATGATGGCCTTAGGCTTAGCACAACAGTGAATTTCTCTCAGACTTTTATTTGCACACATTATTTTGTATGTATTTTGGAACAATTCACTCTGCTCCACCCCAAGACTCCATGATCAGAAAGATCGTATCTTTGTATCTGAACAGCAAACAGTGATGGGAAAAGTTATTTGAAAACAACTGAAAGCCAATTGAAATCTGAATTGCTTTTCTAGAGAAGACACTAAAAAGAAACACGTACACACGCTCCCCTGTACACATTCCATTTTGGCACTCGGTGTTATCTCTACAGGGACACATTATCACACAGACAAAGCTCCCTCTTTCCCAGAGATACCTTAGATTACCAAGATCATTTTATTTTCTGATAAAGCTTGACTCTAACAAGTAAAGCATATTTAATCTAGATTCCCAAACATGTTGCTATAAATAACCTGCAGTCCTGCTGTTTACAAAGAGATGTGATACTTCTACCACTTGTTCACTTTAATCTGAGCTGCTCTTTGCAGTTTAAATGGCTTTCCTAATTGAATTCTACTGACAGTCTACTTTTCATCATGATTCATATTGTAACAGTGCTTGAAAACATCCAGTGTTAAAAGAGTTCCCATCAATTCACACTACTGCACAGGGGGGGGGGGGGAGAGAAAAAAGAGGGGTGGTTCAGGTGTCTCAGAAATGTTTGCTAGTTAATGATATCGGAAATTAAATTAAATACAGAGCGTCTCATGCAAAGCAGCTCATCTAAAAAAGTTCTGAAGGCCAATTCACAGATCCCTAACCAGTTCTAAGTACACACAGTTGGTGCTTTTGCAGGAATCCATAACTAATTGGATTTATCTATGTATTGGGGAGACAGTTTGGGAAATTGGGAGGTTTGAAATCTGTAGTAGAGCTACTTAGCTATTTCCCTCATCCTAATCAGTTTTAAACGTCACATAGATGCCATGAATCACGGTAAGAACTCCAGCAGTTATATCAGTAGGGCACGCCATCTCTATGGACACAAAATGAAGCCCTTTGTAGAGGTAGGTTCATTTTGCTAACAAATCTGAAGTCATTTTGGCTGTACTTGTTCCCAGTAAGCAACAATGATTTGATTCTGAAACAATAAGCAGAAGAGGCACCACATTTTCACTTTAGTACCCTGTCTAGTGAAGCATCTCACCTATCTCCATTTGTTGTAGCAATAGCAGTGGTGCCCTCTGAATAAAAAGCCAATGTTTTATCTCAGATGTGCTTTTATTATTGTGGGGATGCCACAAGAAACATATTGCTCAGCACAAATTTGGCATGTTAATGAAATCAGGCATACCCAGGCATATTACGTAGTGCTCTTCTGTTCCACACAAAGATGTACACGATCGAGAAGCATCCATGAATCGCAGAAAGCACAACTTTAAGACTAACACCCTAAGAAGTTAGCCCAGTGCCTTTAGTTTTGTTTGGACCCCATTGTTGCTTACCCTTGCATGTGCATTTTCTCCTAAGTCTTGTTCATTTTAGTAGTGTCTCTTGAGAGGCGAACAGATATAGTTATGAGGATCCCATGGGTCGAATTCCTTCCCCACAAAGAAAATGTAGACAGATGGAAGAGGTCCCTTGGGAATGTAATTAGGTCATTTAAGCAGTAAGTAAGAGTGGGGTGGTAGGGCTGTGAAAGTGAGAGAAATATAAAACAAATACAGTAAGTGTCAGAGACATTTCATAGCTTAATAAGAAAATGAATTAATTTTCATCTTTGCTTCACTCGGGTGATGCCCAACCACTGAATAGAAACATGAGGGTAAACCATACATGAGGCCACTAGATTTAAATGATGATGATGGATGCAAAGAAATTTGCTTAAAATAGGGTTACCCTGGCTAGTTCTGGAAAAGCCTCCTTTACCTATCTGATTTGAAGCTGAAACATATTTTCAGCAGGTAGATTTGCTGCTGCACTGTATGCCTCAAGACTGCAAGTAGGGCATTCCACCTGCATTGTACAACAGTGACAAAAAGAGATGAGATTGCTGGTAGTGTGGTGTGGCTCTCAGTTCTGTTGATGGTGGCCTAGCAGCAGCTATAACCACCAACATGTGAAGTATAATGAGCACCAGACATTTCCTGAGACGAAGGGATGGCAAAATGTTTAACACTTGAAGAAATAATATTGCTGTTGGTTATGGTCTGCATTGCTGACTTGATTATCCTGATATCTGGGATATGTGTGTTATTGGTTTTGATCCAGCATTCATACAGTTCCCAATTGTTTGTATTTCCCCCAAAATATGGCTCAATTATTGAAGTGGGTGTAATGATACCAAGGTGAGACCCCATTTCCCCTGCTATTTTAGGGAGAAATCTACTGCACACATGCAACTCTTGCTATAACAATTCCTATAATACGTCCATCAGGAGGGGTCCACGTGGAGTCCCTTTTTGTGTAACATCTTTTCGGTGGTGGTTGGTGGTCGATGTTCTGTTCATTAATGCGTTTGGAGGGTGATTGTTGTTCCCCAGTAAGTTGAGAGGTGTTGTGTTGTGGGGATGTAGTTTGTTCTACTTTGTCTTGTTCTTGTTTGTGATGAAAATACTCCTTCAGGCGTAAACGGCGGAAAAATGCTTCCAGGTCCCCGCAGAACTGAATCATGTGTGGGGATTTAGCAGGGCAGAATGATAGACCCCGTGAGAGGACGGATTCCTCAGCTGGGCTGAGTGTTTGCTGAGTGTTTGCTGTGAAAGATTGACAATGTTGTTGATCTTGTTTTGATTAGTGGCTTGTAGGTTGGAAAGGTTGCAGAGTTTTTTATTTTTCCGGTTCTTCAGTTCTTCCACGTGGACCCCTCCTGATGGACGCAATACCACACTAGATCTGTACATCGACTGCTTCCGCCACAGAATCCAAACGGATGTGACCAGAAAACACCATCACTTACAACAAAATCTAAACCATGCTGAAAGGAGAGCCATAGAAAATCTCAGGAACAACCCAGACATTATAATTAAAGAGGCAGACAAGGGTGGAGCTGTCGTCATCATGAACAAAACTGATTGCATCCAAGAGGCCCACAGACAACTCTCCAATACTGCCTTTTACATGAAATTGGACTCAGACCCCACACAAGCATACAAAAAAGAACTGAACAAGATTGTCAAGGAGCTACCCCTACACATCCAAGAACAGATCCTCACAAACACACCAGCGGAACCTCGACCAGGAACTTTCTACCTTCTACCTAAAATACACAAACCAGGAAATCCAGGACGCCCCATCATCTCAGGTATTGGCACCATTACAGTGGGTGTTTCCGGCTATATAGACTCTGTTCTGAAACCATATGCTATCAGTGCTCCCAGCTAAAATACAATCTTTGAACAATCTTCCTAACAATACTATACTAGCCACTATGGATGTGGAATCTCTATACACCAACATCCCACACAATGATGGTTTACAAGCCATAAGGAACACCATTTCAGATAAAACCACAGCGGACTTTGCTACCAAACTCTGCCACTTTGTCCTTACCCACAACCACTTCAAATTTGGTGATGACCTGTTCCTCCAGATCAGCGGCACAGCCATGGGCACCCGCATGGCCCCACAGTATGCCAACATCTTCATGGCAGACTTAGAACATCGTTTCCTAGACTCCTACCCACTCAAACCTCTCTTGTACCTACGATACATTGACGATATCTTTATTATCTGGACACATGGACAACAGACCCTGGAAACCTTCCACCAGACATTCAATGACTTTCACCCCACCATCAACCTAACAATGAACCAATCTATGCAAGAAATACATTTTTTGGACACTACTATAAAAATACAGGATGGACGTATAGACACCACCTTATACAGAAAACCAACTGACCGACAAACATATCTACATGCTTCTAGCTACCATCCCAAACATACCAAACAATCCATCGTATACAGCCAGGCCCTACGTTACAACCGTATCTGTTCCAACTCTACAGACAGAGAATCTCACCTAAGAGATCTACAGCAAACCTTTTTAGAACTAAAATATCCACCTGATGAAGTTAAACAACAGATCAACAGAGCCAGACTGATACCTAGGGAGAACCTGCTGCAAGACAGACCCAAAAAAGAAAATAACAGAACACCACTAGTCATCACATACAGCTCCCAAGTTAAAACAGTACAACGCATCATCAGAGATCTACAGCCTCTCCTGGACAATGACAGCTCCCTTTCTCAAGCTCTGGGAGGAAGACCTTTCATTGCCTACAGACAGCCACCCAATCTTAAACAACAACTCACCCACAATAATACAACCACCAGACTTAACATGGACACTGGTACCAGAGCCTGCAATAAACCCAGATGCCAACTTTGCTGCCACATACACCCGGACAACATCATTACTGGCCCCAACAACATCCAACATACCATCTCAGGACTATTTAATTGCTCATCTTCTAACATTGTGTATGCCATCAAATGCCAACGGTGCCCTTCAGCTCTCTATATTGGACAAACAGGCCAAACCCTACGCCAAAGGATAAATGGACATAAATCTGACATCAGGAACCATAAGACTGAAAAACCAGTAGGAGAACACTTCAATCTCCCAGGACATTCTATACAAGATCTCAAAGCAGCTGTTTTATTACAGAGAAATTTCAGGAACAGACTGGAAAGGGAAGTTGCTGAATTGGAAATCATTACCAAGCTTAAAACCATGGAAGCACCTGGGATGAATAGAGATATCGGATTCTTATCTCATTATGCATGATCAAGCTTTCTTTAGCACCTCAGCCCAGGACTAATTGCAGCCATCAGCAGCCATTAACACCCATCTACAGGTTTACCACTCCCATCAGCCCATCTCCCATTCCCACCCACCCCCACCACCCTCTGTATATATATAGGGTCTGACACTTCTGTTTCTAGTGTATCTGAGGAAGTGTGCATGCACACGAAAGCTCATACCAAAATATAAACTTAGTTGGTCTTTAAGGTGCTACTGAAGGAATTTTTTTATTTTGCTTCGACTCAGACCAACACGGCTACCTACCTGTAACCCTCCTTGAATTGCCACTGAGGTGGCTAGCCCCAGAGCTGCTGCCTTTTCCTTCCTCCCAGGCTGTGTCCTAAGTCACTGTGGCAAGGCTTGCTCATGCCTTTGCTCTCTTTCCTTTTTTTGCTACTCCTTCTCGGTCCTCGCTTCCTCCTTGCAAGCCCATCTAAATGTGCCACCTATAATGACTTTATCCTCTATGTGGGACCAGACGAGGAATGACTGCTGGGAGGAGCACAGAAAAAAAGAAATGCCACAGCGCACCTGTAGCAGCAAAACCAGGAACCTTCATCTGCCCCACCTGCAATAAAACATGTCTCTACAGCCGCAGCAGGCACTGTAACTCTCCAACGGTTTGACCCCCAAACATATACTCTTCCATTGTCTCCCAAGACAGTCAGATGCCAACAACCACCTGGTCTAGAATAGTTGCAGATCACTAACAGTTCCTCTCAATGTTAAACTTTTTTAAAAGGCAAAATGTCTTTGCTTTCTCCAATATAAAACTCATATTTCCTTATGTTTTTGGTTTTGGCTCCTGATGATCCTAGGGTTAGTGCAGATCAGAGTTATGACTATGACTCACCTGCTCTTCTCTCCTGATCACTCCCAAGCAACCAACAATTGCCTGCCCGGGTAGATTCACACCTTAAGCGACAGCTGTGGCTTGTCTCCCTTGTGAAGGGAAGGTTCATGTATCTAACCTTGTACTGAACACATTATGGAGCTGCATGTTTCCTTGAGAATTTGGTGTCTTCTTGCAAACACCAGTCTATAGGAAGCAAGCACAATTCCCACCTGAAGTGTGAAATGGCCTTTGGTGAGAATGATTTCCTTAAAAGAACTTATGCCTTACAGAAGCAGCATGGAGCTACACAGGATGAAGGAGTAGTTGAAGATACACGCAATTATTGTCAGAATCTTCCCTTGTCCTTTTTCTCTTCTTAAGCTGAAGAATGCAGCAGTGTCCACAACAGCTAAAGAGACACAGCTGCAGATTCTTTTAGAGAGGCAGCAAACATAAGATAGGAAAGTGGGGTGTGTGTTTTTTCTTAAGATGTTAAATGATATCTTTTTAAAAATCAATTTAAAAACTAAGTGCATGTACTTAGTGCATGTACTAAGATAAAGTCAGGTTTAATGATGCTCCATGAGTGTCCTAGAGCAGACATGAACAACTTATGTGCACAGTTGTGATTCACAAAGTCAAATCCACTGGAAGTTTGATAGATCTATTTTTAGCTGCTTGCCTAGAACTCTGAAAAACAGAGGGGTTGTCAATTACCTTTAGGGGAAAATATAAAATTAGTGAGCTTTATTCAGCTTTGTGAGTCCCAAGTTGTGCAGAAGAGTGGCCATGTGCCCTACGTTACAGAGGACTGTCTTCTATTTGAAGGGCTATCTGGCCCACCTCTGACTGAAAGATAACCATTTAAAAAAACCAGGGATCTTGAAGTTGCCCATCAACTGCTAGGATGTGGACATCGTACTGTGCAGGTTTACAGATTACTTGGTCTGTCTTCCCCAATATGGTGACATATACTGTATTTCCAGTTTCTCAATTTGCTTCTATACATATAAATTTGCGTGAGCACATTTTATACAAATCATTGTCCCTTTTTGGTGATATATTTTCTCTTCTTAAACAATGTTGAAGTGACCAACCTACGGTATTGTGTAGTCCTGCAAGATTACTGTGAAGCTGCTCTTAACAAATCACAAACAATATCTGGTGTTAGCAAGTAGGTCTCAGGTGTACTGTGATGATTAAGTGTTTTGTATGGAATGCATGGCACAATGCCCAGGCTTGTGCCCCAGAGAGGTCACTTTGGTGCTGCTAATGCACCAAAAACAATGCAGGAGGCAGTAGTTGCAAGTTACCGGTCTCTACAGTCACAGCAGGCGCTGTGATTCTCCAGTGGTTTGACTTCACCCCTGGAGGCACACTCCATTGTCTCTTGAGACAGACCGATGTCAACAACAATGTATTAGGGTCTCAGTAACCAGAGTCAATGTTTTTATTTCTTATTCTCCTGGATGGTTTAGGTTAGTTCAGTTTCAATGCTATTTTCAAGTAAGAATGGCTTTGCTAATGCAAACTTTTTTTAAAAAAAAAAATCTCCCACCCTCTCTAGGCAGAGCCTGGAAGATCTCAAAAGCTATTCTCTTCCCATAACCATTATGTTTCAACAGGAGGCAGCAGCTGACTGTTGAATAAGGAAGTCTGGAATGGAACTGTGCAAACATAAAAGCAGTGAGTTCTTCCAAAAAAATAAACTTCTGCCACCTTATTTCAAAGGCCTGAACTCTAATGTGCCTTCACAGACTACTGAGGGAATTATATAAAAATGATACAGAACTAAGAAAGTCAAATTATTTTCTATGCTTTGATGTTTATGTGTTTTTTGCACTGCAGGGCACTTGTGAAATGTACAGGGAAAAGCTAGGAGAATGAGTGAATACTGCTCAAATAATTTGGGAGGATGGAACAGCAGAAAAGCCGCTTTGAACTCAGCCTGATGACATATCTTTTTAATCTTTCTGCTGTCACCTACCTACGCCATGAAAGAGTTGCTTTTACAGTGAACCTGGTTGTAAACACACAAATAAAACTCTGAACATTTCTTCCTGCTAAATTAGACGTGGGATACCCATTTTCTTTCAAGGGTTTTGCAATCTCTCAGAGATAATCTAATGGGGGGCTGACCGCCAGCAGCAGGAGGAACCAGAAACAAAAGTGGATGCCCCCTGGGCTCCTCTGAGAGGAGGGGCAGGGTATCAATTTAAATAAATTGATAGTTAGAATAAAGGCTACCATGGCTAACCCAGACTGAAACTCCAAATCCTATGTAGGTCAAATTCAGAAATAGGCTTCAATGGGCTTGATGGGACTTCTCTCAAAGAGGTGTAACAAAGGATTTTTAAAATTATAATTATTTTAGTATAATCAGCCAATACAGCAACTGCTGCTCTAGAGAGCAAGTATAAGTAATTCCTTTTTTGGCTTTAGTGCAATACACACACTTTCTTTAATGACACAACTTCTGTCTCTGTGAACTATAAGTTTGCACACCTGTGTGGTCTACTTTGAATTTTCTCATTTTCTTCTGTAACAATCTATAAAGAAGCATGGAATCGAGATATCATTCCCCCAAAGTATTCTGTTGTGGTGAAATTGCATTTTCCCAGCAATAAACTACATAATGCTGCTTGGAAAATGTTATTTTCCTCAGCACTCAGTACTAGGGTTTCTGTTTCAATAACAGGTGCTATGTGAATGGTGCCTGCATAAATATCAAATGCACATTCTGGATGGTGCCTGTTGTGACGTGGGGTTTGTGATTTCAGCTCTCTTGACAAAACATGCTGGAGACAGTTCTCTAGTAACAGCTCTTTATTAAAGTGAACAAGACTGAAGACTGAGGAGAGGAAAGCTACATTTATAGGGACAGGGGACTAGCTAGGAAGGGATACATTTTGGAGGGAACAATATCAGGCAATCACAGTGCTGCCTTTTGGAGGAAACCAATAAGACAGAGGATCCAAATACAGCAGCTTAAATGAACCAATAGTAGCTGTACCCTCTGGGACCAAAAGGCAGTTACTTTACCCTAAAGCACATACAGACAATAGTAATGCAGATATAAAATCCTTTGACTCAATACACAACACCCCTCCCCCCCTAGTGAGCACAGCAGACGTAATCCCTCAGGTACTGTGGGGTCCTACAACTTCTACCTGATCTCCTGACAACAGGTGTTGCAGGTTCTGGATTGGGTGTTACCTGTGGTGGAGGGGCTGCTATAGGGGTTTCATCAGGAACAGATGGAGTCCCAGACATCTCAGGGTCCCCAACCTGTACCTCGTCATCCTGAGGACTAGCAGACCCTGGTTCATTTGCTGAAGCCCCTGGTGACTGTACCTCTGGACCATTTTCACTCTGGTCTTGCAGCTGTGCGTCATTAGCCAGGGATGAATTATCTGACTCCTCCCTGCTGAGCGCCCGGCGCCTCAGCTGATCTATATGTCTCTTCCAAACTTGCCCATTTTCCAAGGTCACATAATAGGACACAGGTCCACTAGCCCGGGTGATCACACCGGCCACCCACCGCGGACCTCGTGAATAGTTCCTCACCCAGACCAGATCTTCAGGGGCGAGATACCTTGTTGTGTCAGTCTCAGCCTGGGGGGTTGCTCTTGAATTACGGTTTGGCATTTTATCTGGGTGGACATAATCCAGCACCGTTACCAGTCTTCTACCTAAGAGCAGCTCGGCTGGCGACTTGCCCGTCGCAGTACACGGCGTCGCATGCTGCAAAAATAACATTCGCGCAATGCGAGCCGACCAGTTACCCTCCATTAAGCGCGCAATGGATTCTTTGGCTGTTCTTACCATGCGCTCAGCCTGCCCATTGGAGGATGGGTGAAAGGGCGCGGATGTGACCCCTCTTATAAAGTTATCAGCCAAGAATGCCCTGAATTCTTGGGATACAAAAGCTGCCCCATTATCTGATACAATGGTCTCAGGTAACCCGTGGGTAGCAAACAGCTGCCTCAACACCTTGATTACGGCAGCTGATGCCATGCTAGGGACCATCGCCACTTCTAACCATTTGGAATATGCATCAACGATAACCAAAAAGACCTTCCCTTGGAATGGCCCAGCAAAATCTATGTGCAGCCGGCTCCAGGGAGTCCTGGACTGCTCCCACCAGTGGACTGGTGCTCTGGCCACTTCTGGCCGCACCTCTTGGCATGCCTTGCATGTTCATACCCATTGTTCTATGTTCTGGTCCATTCCAGGCCACCACACATAACATCGGGCTAGCGACTTCATCCTGACCATTCCCGGGTGTCCCATGTGAAGCGTCTCAAGAACCCTGTTTCTCAGTGGTGCTGGGATTATCACCCTATCTCCCCATAGGAGACAACCCTTATGCATGGACAATTCGTGCTGCCTTGTCGCATAAGGCCTGAATTTTTCTTCATGCGGACCACCTGGCCACCCCCTTCCCACCCAAGTGAGCACACGGGAGAGAACAGCATCTTTCCTAGTTTTCTCAGCTATATCCGTAGCTGTTACAGGAGCCCCCAGAAGTGTTTCTAGCATCATAATGTGCTCCGCCGGAGCAGGATCCTCATTGCTCCCGCCAGGAAGGGGCAATCGACTCAGCGCATCAGCATGGCACAACTGTTTCCCCGGCACATGGGTCAAGGTGTACTGGAACCCATTCAGGAATATTGACCAACGCAACATTCTGGGGGAGAGAATTTGTGGCGTTTGTTTGTTTGGGTTGAACAACCCTAACAGTGGTTTGTGGTCCGTTTCAATGGAGAAATGGCGACCGTACAAATAATCATAGAACCTATTGATTCCGGACACAATAGCCAGTGCCTCTTTATCAATTTGAGCATAGTTGCGCTCTGTGGGCGACAACGTACGGGAATAGAAAGAGATGGGCTTTTCCGACCCATCCGGTTCCCTATGACTCAGCACAGCCCCCAGACCGTATTGAGAGGCATCACATGCCAGGACCAGCGGCTTTGACTCATCATAATGAGCAAGGACGCTCCTGCTACTCAGCATTCCTCGCAAGGAGTCAAAAGCCTTCTGCTGCTCCCGCCCCCATCGCCACACATTCTTTTTCTGCAATAGTCTATGTAATGGTTCAGCTACCGAAGCTTTCTGGGGTAAGAACGAATGATAAAAGTTAATAAGTCCCAGGAATGACTGCAACTCCGTCTTGTTCTGTGGTCGTGGTGCCTCGATGATGGCCTTAATCTTAGCATCTGTGGGGTGGATGCCTGATGCATCAATTTTAAACCCCAAGAAATCCACAGTTGGCACCCCAAAACTGCATTTTTCTTTTTTCAGTTGCAACCCCACCTCCTTGAACTTGAGCAACACTGCACGGACACGCGCAACCAGTTCCTGTGGGTCTTTTCCAGCAATCAAAACATCATCAAAAAATGGCAAGACCCCCGGCAGACCTCTTAACAGGCGTTCCATGAGCCCTTGAAAAATCCCTGGGGCCACACAAACTCCGAACTGTAATCTGTTAACTCTGAACGCCCCTTTATGTGTGACAATAGTCTGTGCTTCCGCTGATTGTGGGGTTACTGGCAGCTGTTGGTAAGCTTGTGCCAGGTCAATTTTGGCGAACACCTTGCCCCCAGCCAGTTTAGCCAACAGATGTGATACGACTGGAATGGGGTATGAGTTTCCCCTGAGTGCCTTATTGATAGTACATTTGTAATCTGCACATATCCTGACTTCCCCATTTGCTTTAAGGGGTGTGACGATTGGAGTCTCCCACTTAGCAGAGTCCACGGGTGAGAGAACTCCCTGCTTGACCAATTTATCCAGCTCTGCCTCGATCTTGGGTTGCAGTGCAAATGGCACTCGCCTTGGTTTGAGTCGGATTGGAGCCACCCCGGGGTCCAACTCGAAGTCAACTGGGGGCCCTTTATAACAACCCAGTTTTCCATTAAAGAGACCAGCAAATTCCTTGCATAATACCTCACTCATCTCAGGGCAGGTTTGGATTGAATTAAGCCCTGAGATACTCAGTCCCAGGGCAGGGAACCAGTCAGTGCCCAGGAGACTGGGGCGACTGCCCTTCGCAATCACCAGTTTGAGTACAGCCTGTTTGTCCCGGAACTGTACTCTCACGGCACACATTCCCATAACATGGATGCGGCCTGCTGAGTACGACTGCAAGGTTGCCGGAAAGGGCTCCAGAGGGGGCAACTTACCCCTGGGGAAGAATGTCTTCGCGGTCTGGTCCGACACGATGGTGAATGCGGATCCGGAGTCCACCTCCATGTCGCACTGCTGACCCTCAATCTTCACCTTGACGTGTGCCTTGCCTTGTGCTGGAAACTGCACGGCCCTCCCGTTGATCTCCGTTACGTAGTGGCAGTCCTTTAGAAAACGAGTTGCTGTGGGCGGTCTGCGATGCTCCAGTCTAGGTGCTCCTGTCGCTCCCGACGCCGCCGATCTACAGACCCTGGCGATGTGACCCGTCTTTCCGCACGTCCGGCAGATAGCATCCCTGAAACGACAACTCTTCCTTTCATGGTTTCCGCCACAACCTGGGCAACTGCCTCGGCGATCTCTGTGCACTGTGCAGGCCTGACGCACCGACTCGACCCCACGGACTGGGCTCTGGCTCGGAGTAGCCTCTAGCTCGTCCATGGCATGCGCAACTTCTATCTGTGGCTTAGTGGCCTTGCGACTGGCATCAAGCTCCTCTCTTTCATAATTCTCCGTGGCGGTGGCCTCTTTCAAGGCTGAAGCAAGGGTAACCTCTTCTTTAGCCACGATGCGTCTTCTGGCTTTCTTGCTGCTCAGACCACCAATAAACCGATCCAGGAGAGTCTCTTCCAGATTTTGGAAGCCGCAGTGCTGAGCGAGCTTCCGGAGTTCAGCCAGAAATGTGGATACAGACTCCCCAGCATGCTGCTGCCTCTTATGGAACTCCATCCGCCGGGCCATCTTGGTCTCAGTAGGCGCCAAGTGGCTTGTTAGGCAGGCAAGAATATCTTTGAGAGATGTCTCACTCAGCTTCGCTGGAGCAAGTAATGCTTTGGCCAGCTTGAAGGTCTCGGGCCCACAGTAGCTCAGGAATGTGGCCCTTCTTTTGCTGGCATCGGTGATCCCTTGAGCCACTGCAAAGAACTCGAAGCGTTCGACGTAGTCTTCCCAGGTGTGGGGCTCTGATGGCTGGAAGGGCTCCAATACCCTTGGACTCTCCATTGTCCTAGCGGGCAGGGTCGTCTTCTCAGCTGGCCAGTGAGTCTTGTTCTCAGCTGCAATCCGGACTCTGAGGCAGGGTTGTGTTAACCGCTCCTCAGCATTCCGGATCCCATCCTCGTCGCCAGTTGTTGTGACGTGGGGTTTGTGATTTCAGCTCTCTTGACAAAACATGCTGGAGACAGTTCTCTAGTAACAGCTCTTTATTAAAGTGAACAAGACTGAAGACTGAGGAGAGGAAAGCTACATTTATAGGGACAGGGGACTAGCTAGGAAGGGATACATTTTGGAGGGAACAATATCAGGCAATCACAGTGCTGCCTTTTGGAGGAAACCAATAAGACAGAGGATCCAAATACAGCAGCTTAAATGAACCAATAGTAGCTGTACCCTCTGGGACCAAAAGGCAGTTACTTTACCCTAAAGCACATACAGACAATAGTAATGCAGATATAAAATCCTTTGACTCAATACACAACAGTGCCCATGGCCATGATGAATCTAACATCAAACAGCACAGAGTCTTCTACCATACACTATATTTTTAAAAAATCTTCAGTGGCTGATTGTTCTTTTTGTATATTACTCACATCTGGGGGCATTCATTTAGACCTTGAATTATAGCCCTTTTAAAGGCCTTAGCTTTAGCAAAACTAAGAGTGCTGCCCAGGACTCTCTCCTGCTGTGAGTGCCCACAGGCCCTGTCCCTGCCTCTCTCCACCTGGTCTAGGGCAGGGCCTGGAAGGCCTCATAAAGGACTGCTGCCGCTGCTCTGCTGCTGGTGCTGCCCAGGACTCTCTCCTGCTGTGAGTGCCCACAGGCCCTGTCCCTGCCTCCTTCCACCTGGTTTAGGGCGGGGCCTGGAAGGCCTCATAAAGGACTGCTGCCGCTGCTCTGCTGCTGGTGCTGCCCAGGACTCTCTCCTGCTGTGAGTGCCCACAGGCCCTGTCCCTACCTCTCTCCACCTGGTCTAGGGCGGGGCCTGGAAGGCCTCATAAAGGACTGCTGCCGCTGCTCTGCTGCTGGTGCTGCCCAGGACTCTCTCCTGCTGTGAGTGCCCACAGGCCCTGTCCCTGCCTCTCTCCACCTGGTCTAGGGCAGGGCCTGGAAGGCCTCATAAAGGACTGCTGCCGCTGCTCTGCTGCTGGTGCTGCCCAGGACTCTCTCCTGCTGTGAGTGCCCACAGGCCCTGTCCCTGCCTCCTTCCACCTGGTCTAGGGCGGGGCCTGGAAGGCCTCATAAAGGACTGCTGCCGCTGCTCTGCTGCTGGTGCTGCCCAGGACTCTCTCCTGCTGTGAGTGCCCACAGGCCCTGTCCCTGCCTCCTTCCACCTGGTCTAGGGCGGGGCCTGGAAGGCCTCATAAAGGACTGCTGCCGCTGCTCTGCTGCTGGTGCTGCCCAGGACTCTCTCCTGCTGTGAGTGCCCACAGGCCCTGTCCCTCCCTCCTTCCACCTGGTCTAGGGCGGGGCCTGGAAGGCCTCATAAAGGACTGCTGCCGCTGCTCTGCTGCTGGTGCTGCCCAGGACTCTCTCCTGCTGTGAGTGCCCACAGGCCCTGTCCCTGCCTCCTTCCACCTGGTCTAGGGCGGGGCCTGGAAGGCCTCATAAAGGACTGCTGCCGCTGCTCTGCTGCTGGTGCTGCCCAGGACTCTCTCCTGCTGTGAGTGCCCACAGGCCCTGTCCCTGCCTCCTTCCACCTGGTCTAGGGCGGGGCCTGGAAGGCCTCATAAAAGACTGCTGCCGCTGCTCTGCTACTGGTGCTGCCCAGGACTCTCTCCTGCTGTGAGTGCCCACAGGCCCTGTCCCTACCTCTCTACACCTGGTCTAGGGCGGGGCCTGGAAGGCCTCATAAAGGACTGCTGCCGCCGCTCTGCTGCTGGTGCTGCCCAGGGGAACTTGAAACAGCACAGAGTTCTTTTTAAAATGCTTTTTAAAGAATTTTTTATGTTTTTATCTTCTTTGGGGTGGTAGGTGGGAGGGATTTTTAGTTGGGTGTGGGAATCTGTTAAATTTTAGTGTATTTGTAATTTTTATTGTTTTTGGTTTCATTGTTTTATTGTGCTTGGGGGGGTAGGTGGGAGGGATTTTTAGTTGGGTGTGGGAATCTGTTAAATTTTAGTGTATTTGTAATTTTTATTGTTTTTGGTTTTATTGTTTTATTGTCTTTTTTGTGTTCTTCTTTTGTTGAGTTCTTTGCTGTTTTTTACAGAGGTTTTATTTTGTTTTTAAGGGGAGGGGTCAGGGCTGCCCGGGAGGGGGTCCCAGCAAGCAAAATGGCTGGGGCAGATTCCACAGGGGTGTGTGCACTGGAACAACCGATCTCAGTGGTCACGGGTAGGAGGAGGAGTTACGCTAAGACCAGACCATGTCATTACCGAGGAGGCAGACTTAGTCGTCGTCTGAGGACTATCCCTGCCTCCAGGTCTGGTCCTGACCGGACGGATATTGGAATAGGCAAGGGATACCCACATGACCTGAAGGTGCTGCTGTGCAATGCCAGGTCGATGATGAATAAGACCACCGCCATTCACGACCTGATTGTGGATGGAGGATTTGACCTGGCATGTGTGACAGAGACCTGGTTGGAGGAAGCCGATGGGCCCGTTCTTGGCGCTGCTTGCCCACCAGGTTTCTCTTATGCACAGCAACCCAGGCCATCTGGGCGGGGAGGGGGGGTTGCAGTGATTTTTAGGAAGTCATTAGTTTGCACCAGGCGTCCTATTGGGAAGACCCAGTTCTCTGAGTGCATGTTCTGGAAGTTGGGCAATAGAGGCAGTACAGGATTCCTTGTGGTGTACCGACCTCCCCGCTGCACCAAGGATTCCCTGCCCGAGCTGCTTCAGGTCGTGTCGGATGTGCTCCTGGAGACACCTAGCTTGGTTGTCTTAGGGGATTTTAACATCCATGCCGACACGACCTTACAAGGAGCCGCTCGGGACTTCGTGGAAAGCATGGCCACCATGGGGCTGTCCCTGAATAAGTCTGGCCCAACTCATAGCCGCGGACATGCCTTGGACTTGGTGTTTACCTCTATGGATGTTGGTGATCTGACATTAAGTAAAAGCGAAACAAAAGAAGTGCCATGGTCAGATCACTTTCTGGTGCAACTGGACTTCTCCGCAACCCTTCCCCTCTGCAGGGAGGTGGGACCGATTCGGATGGTCCGCCCCCGCTACTTAATGGATCCAATTGGCTTCCAAAGAGTGGTAGGGGATGTTTTATCCCATGTCGATGGCCTTTCAGGTGATTCCCTGGTGGCCCGCTGGAATGCGGAGTTAACCAGCGCTATTGACTGTCTGGCTCCGAAGCGCCCTCTCAGATTGCATGGAGCCCGGACAGCCCCGTGGTTTTCCCCGGCGCTGAGGGCAATGAAACAGTCGTTGAGACGGCTAGAGCGCCGGTGGCGGAAAACTCATTTTGAATCAGACCGGACACGGGCTAGAGCTCAACTTCGAGCCTACCAAGTGGCAATGGCGACGGCGAAGAGGACCTTCTTCACCGTCTCCATCGCATCTGCAGAAAACAGCAGCAGGAGACTCTTCCAGGTGGTTCGCAATTTAGCGGAACCACCTGCTCCATCCGGGCCCAGTACAGGCCACATGATCTCCTGCAATGATTTTGCAAAGTTTTTTGCAGATAAAGTCGCTCAGATTCGGGAAGAGGTAGACTCCACCGTGGGAGCAGGGCCGGGGCGGGGGAGTGCTAGAGTCCTGTCTAGTCAAGTTTTGTGGGATCAATTTCAATCTGTTACCTCCGAGGATGTGGACAGGCTGCTTAGACGAATGAAACCAACCACCTGTCTCCTTGATCCTTGCCCATCCTGGCTTATAAAAGCTAGCCAGGAAGGGCTGGGCGATGGGCTTCGCGGGTTGGTAAATGCTTCTCTCCATGAGGGAGCCTTCCCAGACCCGCTGAAAGAGGCGGTTATTAAACCGCTTCTTAAAAAACCATCTTTAGATCCGGCCAATATGGCCAACTATCGCCCAGTCTCAAATCTTCCATTCTTGGGCAAGGTGATTGAGCGAGTGGTTGCGGAACAACTCCAGGCACGCCTGGAAGAAGCGGACCATTTGGATCCCTTCCAGTCAGGATTCAGGCCTCATCATGGGACTGAAACTGCCTTGGTCGCACTGGTCGATGATCTCCGGCGGGCTAGGGACAAAGGTAAGAGCTGTTTCCTTGTTCTGCTGGATCTCTCAGCGGCTTTTGACACCATCGACCATAACATCCTTCTGGACCGTCTAGAGGGCTTGGGAGCTGGGTGCACTGTCATGCAGTGGTTCCGCTCCTTCCTCCTGGGCCGTGTTCAGAAAGTGGTGGTGGGGGATGAGTGTTCAGACCCCTGGGCGCTCACTTGTGGGGTGCCTCAGGGTTCTGTCCTCTCCCCCATGCTTTTTAACATCTATATGCAGCCGCTGGGAGAGATCATCAGGGGGTTTGGGCTGGGTGTCCATCAGTATGCTGATGATACCCAGCTCTACCTCTCTTTTAAATCAGAACCAGTGAAGGCGGTGAAGGTCCTGTGTGAGTGCTTGGAGGCGGTTGGAGGATGGATGGCGGCTAACAGATTGAGATTGAATCCTGACAAGACAGAAGTACTGTTTGTGGGGGACAGGAGGCGGGCGGGTGTGGAGGACTCCCTGGTCCTGAATGGGGTAACTGTGCCCCTGAAAGACCAGGTGCGCAGCCTGGGAGTCATTTTAGACTCACAGCTGTCCATGGAGGCACAGGTCAACTCCGTGTCCAGGGCAGCTGTTTATCAGCTCCATCTGGTACGCAGGCTGAGTCCCTACCTGCCCAGTGACTGTCTCTCCAGAGTGGTGCATGCTCTAGTTATCTCTCGCTTGGACTACTGCAATGCGCTCTACGTGGGGCTACCTTTGAAGGTGACCCGGAAACTACAACTAATCCAGAATGCGGCAGCTAGACTGGTGACTGGGAGCGGCCGCCGAGATCACATAACACCGGTCCTAAAAGACCTACATTGGCTCCCAGTACGTTTCCGAGCACAATTCAAAGTGTTGGTGTTGACCTTTAAAGCCCTAAACGGCCTCGGTCCGGTATACCTGAAGGAGCGTCTCCACCCCCATCATTCTGCCCGGACACTGAGGTCCAGCTCCGAGGGCCTTCTGGCGGTTCCCTCATTACGAGAAGCCAAGTTACAGGGAACCAGGCAGAGGGCCTTCTCGGTAGTGGCACCCACCCTGTGGAATGCCCTCCCACTAGAGGTCAAAGAGAACAATTACCAGACCTTTAGAAGGCATCTCAAGGCAGCCCTTTTTAGGGAAGCTTTTAATGTTTGATGGATTTCTGTATTTTAGAATTTCTGTTTTTTTGGAAGCCGCCCAGAGTGGCTGGGGGAACCCGGCCAGATGAGCGGGGTATAAATAATAAATTATTATTATTATTATATTATTACTAACCCCACTCACTGCACATAAATACGGTATGTCTGTCACATTTACTGCATTGTTTCCTGTTATCTCTTGATTTTTAAGGCTGTACATACCCGTCACCTGTTCTTATGTACATGTCTGTCCTGATGAAAAGAACAGCATTACAGGATGCTGTTCAAACTAGTTGTCTGGCTCCATTCTCCCCCTCAGTATCAAGTAGACCATTACCTGGTGCAGTGATGTGACATTCTACATTTCCCTACCCCATACATACACGTGTGTGTGTGTGTGTTGCAACAAATTGTTTATCCCATCTATATCCTGTCTTATAGAGACTGATCGATCTAGCACTATGAGCTACCCGTAAGAGGATTGTGCAAATGAAAGCAATGAAGGTGTGCTTTGCAAGCCATGTAGATAGAATCATAAGCTCCATCACGCACCTGGAAATATTTCAAAGAGCTTTGAGGAAATTATTCTTACAAATATTAAGAGGAAGCAATTACGCCAATAAGATCTGATCATTTTCAGCCGCAAGAGTGAAAGGTAGACAGTATTGTAGGCTTCGGAATATAGATAGAACTTCAGCCATCCAAATACTCACTGCTGAAGGCCAATGGTATTTTTCCTCCTATGTGACTGATGGGTCAAGTTATTTTTAAAAGAATAAAATATTAAGACATTCAAGGCTTTTATCTCTGAGCCTTGGAGACTGAAAGAAGGAATGCGAAAATAGGACGGTGACATGAGTTAGTCCCCAAATGTTCCTTGCCTGTAGCATAAGAAACATGTCTTAAGAACACCAGTAGCACTTCTGCTGAGAAAAGTGTCAGGACCCTCAGAGAGAGGCACAGGAAGGTCACAAAGTCTTCACTAAGCACAATGTACTATTTCCGCACCCACATCATCATCACCCACAGTCATCACTGTGCTATCAAATTGCATTATAAACATCTTGCTCTATGAGCCAATAGCTCCATGTAATACTGAATTTTTAAAAATAGCCTTATATGTTGTATTTCTTAAATTATTGGTATTATTAAAAATAAAAAGATTACAATAGATTGTAAGCCTTATCCCTTTTTATAATTATATAAGATGTAACTAGTCCAAACCTTTGCATATTCTTTCTAAATGTTCATCTCGTTTCAATATATTATGAAGGATTAACAAGAGGAAATACCCCTGGTAGAAAGAATATATTTATGTGGAAATTGTTCACTTTCATTGTGTACTTTTTGATGTGTTTTATTTTTTGTTTAGGACTACAATCATACCTCGGTTTAAGTACGCTTTTGTTTGAGTAGTTACAGGTAGGTAGCCGTGTTGGTCTGAGTCGAAGCAAAATTTTGTTTGAGTACTTTCAGTTTAAGTACTCCGCGGACCCATCTGGAACGGATTAATCCACTTTCCATTACTTTCAATGGGAAAGTTTGCTTCAGGTTAAGTACGCTTCAGGTTAAGTACTCCGCGGACCATCTGGAACGGATTAATCCACTTTGCATTACTTTCAATGGGAAAGTTCGCTTCAGGTTAAGTACAGACTTCTGGAACCAATTGTGTACTTAAACCGAGGTACCACCGTACTTTTGATATATTTCTAATTATGTAATTCTTTTCATGGTGTAAGCCACCTTGAGCATGGTTTTAACTATCGAAAGGCAGAATACAAATAAAATGATGTAATGTAACACAATGTGATATGTTTCCTCCATATCACCCTCTTGCAAAACAGTGGAAGCAGCGTGAAGATTACATATCTGTACATCCTTTTCATTATTCACTAATAGGTGGGAAAGCACAGGATCTCCTATTGCGGAGGGAGGACAGACCTGTGATCCTCCAGACATTGCTGAACTACAACTCCCAACATCCCTAACCATTGGTCTTGTTGGCTGTGGCTGCTGGGAACTTGAGTCCACCAATGTCTACAGGGCCAAAGGTTCCCCACCAGTGCCCTCCGACTCACATAACATCATAGGGTGTGGCACTGATATCCACAGACGTTACAGCTTTGGCAAGCCTGAGGCATGCAAAAGATCATGTGATTGCACTGCCCTGTTCTTTCGAAAAACACTGCTGTGGCCAGGAAAACAATTCCTACAGCCCTAACTAGAAGCAGCCAAGTGCAGCTGAGTAAGGTGTTGTTTCTCTCATTAAGGGCAAACTATTCATAGCTGCCAAGTACCCCGTTTCCCCTGGGAAAACCCCATTTTTACTTACCTTTTCCCGGTGGTCCCCCGTATCACTTCGTCTCCCGTTTTTCTCCGTTATTTTCTCCTGCCGGCGGCCAGTTTTTTTCTTTCTGATTTGCCCTTCTATGGGCACCAAAAATGGCCGCTGCCAGCTTCGAAAGTCGCTTGTACGCATGTCAGGAAGTGCGTCGACGCAACGTCCGGTGTCACTCCGCCCATCTATGGGCACCAAAAATGGCCACCGCCGGCTTCAAAAGTCGCATCTACGCATGTCCGGAAGTGCATAGACGCGACTTCCGGTGTTGGCGGCGGCCATTTTTGGTGCCCATAGATGGGCGGAGTGACACCGGAAGTTGCGTCGACGCACTTCCTGACATGCGTACAAGCGACTTTCGAAGCTGGCAGCGGCCATTTTTGGTGCCCATAGAAGGGTAAAGCGACACTGGAAGTTACGTCGACGCAACTTCCGGTGTCACACGGCTGCTGGTCCCGGATTCTGCAGTCCGGGACTTGGAAGGTAAGCGAACTATTATTTGGTAAACCTCTGGAAGAAGGTCAGGCTTATATTAAACTGTTCTGAGCCTTCTGCTTACAAAGTACACAGAGATGTTGTTTTACAGACCATTGGTCATTTTCTGAATTGTTTGTGTGCCTTTGTGTATGTTATGAATTCCTGGGTGGTTTTTCGTTTGTTCATTTGTTAATAAAATGAAATATAAAAATAACCTGCACCCTCCACCTCTCTGCAATTGCAATACAGCACTGCACAACGCTCTGCAGTGTAATGTGTGCCTTAGGAAAGCTGTGGTGATATTATCAAATGGTTTTCCCAAGTGCCCAAACGATGGGTGGGATTCAACTAAGTTGTTGCGTGTGCAGAACGAGGTCTGTTCGCACAGTGAGATTTCGTGCCCCCTCACTTGCACCTCTAAATCTGCTTTGGGGGGGGTTGGGGAACCCCTAGAACAAGTTTAGGGGTGCATAGGACAGGAGAGGGCGGAAACTCCCATTGGCATGAGCAGACCTCACTCCCCACACGCATATTCCATATTGAATAGTTTTGCCTGGAACAACATACGCTGCATCTCAAGCGAGCCAGACACTTACATGTGCACATACAACCCCCTGCTCCTCCTTTGAAATGTAGTAGATCCTAAATATGACTGATGGAACAGAACAGCCATTCATTGAGTTGTTCCAGCGTTTAAATGAAGTTACAGTACCTGTTCAAAAACTACCTGCAGAATTCCAAATGCTTCTGCAGATGAAAGGCATATGGGGAATTGTCAGGACAAAAGAACACATCAGATCAGTTCAGAGGGTAGCATTCTTGCCTCTGGGCTAAAAAGATTGTAGGTTTCAAACACACACAAGCATTTCTATATCAGTCTATCACTAGGGCAAGTGGGGTGGGGGTAGGCAGGTGCCAAACGGAAAGAAAGCATAATATTTCATACAGAGCTCTACAGATGGGCTTGCCCGATTTGTTCCTTTCTGAAGGAGAGCTGTGGTCTTCAACATTCAATTCAAAATCCACTTCAGATTTTGAAACTTCAAGGTGTTTTGTTCCTTAACCCTGCTAAATAGCAAAGGATTTTAAGCAAGGAGAGAGATAAAATGTCCTTTATCTCTCTTCTGACCTCAAGCAACAGGAGCTTCCCTGCTCTCCAGGCTCTGAAGCTACTACATGAATAAAATACTGAATGAGATGAATTAATGTATTAGTGCACATTCTCCTCAATGAGCATGCATGCACATACCACCTTGTCCATTGAGAATAATGAGACCTTACTTCCTGAGCTTCCACTGTCCAAATTAAGGATGGTTATTTCATTGGACAGGACCTTTTCAGTACCTTGATTATAAAATCATTTCTGAAATAGGGACACTGTCCCCCTGTTGGGATCCACAGAATGCTGTGCGAAATAGTAAGTCTGCAGGCCTGAGTGTACTAGTAAAGTGAAACTGGCTGATGCAATACTTTCTGTAGAAGTGCTGGGTCAGAATGACTCAGCAGTAATGTGCTGTTAGTTGATTGGCTGTCAGTGGTTTAAAAGGGAAACCTATCCAGCAATATTTGGTGGTGGTGTTGTAGAAGGGTGTGGTCAGTGAGAGGTTTAGAGAGTGTATGAACTGCTTGTGTATGAACTGCCTGTAGATATTTGTATATAGCTCACAATAAATATACTGCACTAAAGAAACTGGAACTCTTAACATCTCTGCTAAAGCGCCGTGAAGGAATTCGCGACACCCCCTCCCCACCCTGACCCAGGTAAATTCTTTGAGGCTACAAAGTATTTTGTTCTGCCAAGATTATGGGCAGAGCTGATTGACTTTATTCATGTTGTTTCTGAAATTGGCTTTATTAATGTGTCCATGTACATTTTTTAAAAAGAAACACACACAAAAGCATATGGTTTGCCTACAACTGCTATTCACTAGCCTTTAATTGTGGCCTCGGCCCAGTATACCTGAAGGAGTGTTTCCACCCGCATCATTCAGCCCGGACACTGAGGTTCACTTCCAAGGGTTTTCTGGCGGTTCCCGCACTGCAGTCTGGAAGTCTTTAACATTTGATGTTTTATTATGTTTTTTATATTCTGCTGGAAGCCACCAAGAGTGGCTGGGTAAACCCAGCCAGATGGATGGGGTATAAATAATAAAATTATTATTATAATAATTATTCCGAGTTTATGCTGGATCAGACTAAATGCTGGGTGATTCTAGGATGACAAAATTAACTTACCTCATTGCTGCATCTTCAGTTTCCCTCATGGAACTAATGCACCAGTCCACTCACTTAAACTAAATCTCATAGAGGAATATCATCAAACTTCATCAAAGTTTATTCATGTAGAATGTGCCATTAGCCACAGTCCTATAAATAAACACACTTTCTCATGCACATTACATTAATCTTGATCCCATAAACAAACAGCCAGAGATTTCTATGAAGCCCCCTGTAGAAAAGATACTGTAGCAGAGGAAACATCTAGCCCCTCGAACATATCTGGCTATAGAAGATGAAATCATATTATTTAACTTATTAGTTTATGATAGTAGGTTTATTGAGGGGAAACAAGAGTGGTTTTGTTTAAGGAGGATGCATACATTTAAATACAATGATATTAATTTTTAGCAGTTATGTTTTAATAGTTTGTGTTCCTGCCAAGAGCTTGGAGCACAGCTTTTAAAAATAAATCCAAGTAAATAAAATTCACAGCCACATGAGCAGCATCTGAATTCCTAGTTCACGCTGCAAAACATTCCTTTACGAGATTAGGAAAAAAGTAGCATCATCCTCAAGTCACAAAGCATTACATCTGTTTACAGGTCACTCTGGAACACCCAAAATGCTTTAACCAAATACAAAATAGGAATCAACTGAGTAGAAATTAGAAAATTATGAATAGACATCCCCTACACATAAGTTCTTCAAACACAGCAAACATTTCAAGACTGCATTTGCAGATATTTTGAAGTTAATGCTGGGAATTATCAGCACCAAAGAGAAATGCTGGTCTACGCACAATGTTAAAAGGGTATTGTAGGAGATGCACGGAATATGTAGCATTCAAAAGCAGGCACAGTCCTTCCCTCAAATATTCAATAAGAAATGTGGCTGTATATAATTGGGGGGGGGGAGAGAAGCTTTGAAGGTCCACAGCCATTTCTTTCCACCGGAGCACAGCCACCATGGAAGGGCTTTGATATCATCGTGACAATTTTGTTTCCAGTGCAGCTACAGAGCTATTTGTGGGGGTGAAGGGGACACCCCTACCTTTACAATGTTCTTAGATGCAAGAGAGGTTAACAACAAGGAGAGAGGGGACTCGTAGGGGAAGCAGCTGACCATCTCACATCATCAGAAAGTACAGGAAGGGAAGAGTAAAGCACTCATGTTATGATAACCCAAACAGTTCTGTTGAACTGGAGCAAGGTTACTTTGCAAATAAAGGCCTGCTCACCAGCAAGGCAGGGAAGCTAGGAAATGGGCTTGAATGAAGAGCCATGTATAAATGACAAAGGAATAGGGAGGCTGAGGAAGAATGGCTTCATGACCATAGAGGTACAGATCAGGGCGAAATGCAGTTCACATTTTAGTACAAAACTGCATTTCCAAAAACAATACGTAAGTGAACTGAAACGCAGTTATGTTTTGAAATCTGCACTTCTCTGAATTTTGTTATATTAGTTCACCAACAAAACAGGGTACCCAAAAAGTGCATATAAGGCAAAAGTGTGCATAAAAATGCTTATATTAGTGAAAATGTTTTTTAATAGTGCATTGTATGAAGGAAACATCCTTTCAGGAATGTGGATATTAGGCAAAATTACATACCAAACATTGTGGTATGAGAAATTTGCTCTATAATGCTGCTGAATTTTCATGAGAATTTGTTTTAAATGCAAAAAAATGGAAAGCTGAACTTGAGATTGGAAAACAGAGAAACTACGGGAAACTGACATTGCCAGACTCATCCATCTCATCTACAAAGGAAGCCAGGAGTCTCAGAGATGAAGGAATAGAAACAGGGATGAATAGTATATTCCCAAGTGGTTAAGCTACTTCCAGATCACTTAGGGAACTGACATTTAGCACTGATTACTTGAAAAGTCTGAAAATTGCACATTACACTTTACTGTTAGAACTATGGATATTGTTTAGCTCATAACAGGGCCAATATTCCTACTCTGGGCAAGCTAAGATGCATATAGAAAGTTGCTGCCCCTTCAGGGCTGGATTTGGGAGGAGGATGCTCCCAGAAATATGTGTCTATGCTTGCAGAATGTAATCTTCATTTACCAGTAGAGTCTGAACTCCCTACAGTGCAAGGCCATATGTGTTACTTACAGAGCATGACACCTTTCTTCTTAATAATGAATAATGACTGTAGCACAAGCATCACCTCACAGGTATCAATAGCTGTTTATTCCTGCCTCTGTGCATGCTGCCATTTAAGATTAATGTGTGTATTGTAGATTACTGCTCAGAGCTAACAGATAACTGAGCCCTGCTGAAGGTACTGGCCATCTCAAATCACATTTACAGCTAAGAAGAGATGGTTTAAATGAAACTACACAGGCAAAGCTTGTGAATACCTTGAAGTACAATGACGTAAATGCTGGGACAGGCTTCCTGTGGCTGGCATTTACAATATCTTAGGAAATCCTGACTTCTACACTGGGAACCATAACACTTTTGCAAGACATAAAGCCTGACTATATAAATTATTTGTGAACACTCCAAATTACAGGTATGTAGCCGTGTTGGTCTGGCGTAGTCGAAACAAAATAAAAAAAATCCTTCTAGTAGCACCTTAGAGACCAACTAAGTTTGTCATTGGTATGAGCTTTCGTGTGGATGCGCACTTCTTCAGATATCTGAAGAAGTGTGCATGCACACAAAAGCTCATACCAATGACAAACTTAGATAGTCTCTAAGGTGCTACTGGAAGGAATTTTTTTATTTTGTTTCGACTCCAGATTACATGCATAGTCCTGGCATGCTTGGAATGTAGGATGGTGGACCTATTGGCAGGAGTGGGGCATCAAGGATCAGATATGATTATTTCTCCTTCTTTATATGTTCCAACAAAATAATTCTTGTTTCTCTTTTGGTGATACCTTGTCTTACAAACTGACACTTGTAAAGCTACATATAAATTGGTTCATTAACAAAATTGACCTGCTAGTCCCTATTTCTTACCTACTTTTCTCAGGAGGATAGAATTAAACCAAAATTAATTGTTCCATTAAAAACAACATGCAGAAACTTGAACCTGTATAACATTTCATCTTTCACAGGTTCCCCTTGGGTTTACTTTTTATTAAATGGGCTGTCCTTAACTTTTCCATTAATTGACATGACTTCTTGGTTACAACACTAAGCAATTGAGGCTGTTTTTTGTATTTTTACTTGGCGGAACGGCAGTTCTAAAAAGTTACTCCCTTCTAATGCCAGGACTTCTACAACACTTCTAAATTAAAAGGTGCTTTAAAATATTTTCACTGCGCCATGGTCTTATATTGAGAAACATCAATTTATTCACTGTATAGGCCTACCCAGAGTTGAGTCCCAAAATATTAAAACCTTTTAAAATATCTTGGAACACTTGGATTTGGTTGCATGCAGAATCTGAGTAAAGGCCCAGCAAAATGTATCAAAATCTATTTAATTCCTTGATATGTGAAACAGTAGCCTCCTCTCCAGCCGGGAAGTTGAATCCAAACCTGCCTGCTGAATTGGCCAATGGCAGGCAGGCTTAGTGGTGGGCACCTAATAAGAGTGGGGTACAGATCATATCAGTTCATTTCAATTTAACATCCCTTTACTAGGTCAACTGGACTGAAACAAAGGAGCACTCACAATTAGAAAATGCATCTTACTGTTCTTTAGCCATGGGAAGGGAAGAAGAATTCCAAAGCTCAGCTAGGCTGAGAGGAAGCATAAGTAGGTTTGTAATCATTCACCAAATTATACTTTGTATTAATGAAAAACACTTCAGGTAACCTGTCTGTCACATGCCCAGTGGAAACTGGGCTCAGAAAAACATAGTCACACAAGTTACTGTCTAAATCCATCTTCATACAGTATAGTATCATCATAAACCACCATTAGTGTGAGAATCCATTTCATAATGACCAGGAAAATATTGTAGACCAGATCATAATAAGTTTCTGAAATGACATTGGCTTTACTTAGGAGACATCAGGAGTCTTTGGAAACAAAAAAGTTTCAGCTCTGCCCCAAACTACCAATTACTTTTGCTTTTTGAACTCTGTCAAAAAGATTGACCTCGAATATTCTACACAGCTTCAGTTAACTATGGATGGATTTCTCACAGTTCTGCTGAGTGCATACAATCATGCCTTCTACGCACTCAGATGGAGCTCTGAAAAGCCACACAAAGTTTCTATGAAAGACATCTAGCCATTAGTAAACACTTCATGTCCCCTACATTGATTTCTTTCTGAATCCATGACTTTAAAAAGCTAACCTATGCAACACGTTTCAAAAACAAGACTGGCAGCTAAATGTTATAGCGATACTATACCAGCGAAAACAAGTAAATTAATTTGTTTTTTCCCCAACAAGAAGATCTTTGCAACTTTCAAAAATCTGTATCTAGGAAACAAATCTAGTGAAAGTTATCGCTTTGCTTACTTTCTCTCTACTTCAGACAGGAAGAAAAAATGCCCTGACCACTATGACTGCAGAAGTCCAAAACTATTTGTATCCTTTCCAGTCTGGGACATAAGTGGTTTGGGTCACCTTTGTGGACAACTGTGACAGAATCTAGACAGAGGATTATGCTGTGGAACCTTGTTGAGATGTGACTTGGAGGTAATCATGGTAGCTCTGCTCCTCAGCAAAAGGTGGGCTGTATGAGGTAACTGTTCGGTGAATTTATAGCTGGTTGACTGACTGAACCCAAAGAGTGCTCACTAATGGTTCTTTGATAACACTGGGGGAAAGTGACAAATGGGGTGACAATGTCACGTCATACCTCTATTTCAGATTTCCCACCCTATCCAGAATGTGCAACAAAATGGTGTTGATAAGTATATAGTATGCTATTACAAAAGCTTCTGCTCATTCAGAAGCCACAGCAAAAGAAAAGTGCATCAAGTCCCTGTTAAAAGTCAGCCTGATACATTTTGTACAAAACTGCCTCAAAAGCCAGTTTATCTTCTTCTGGCTTCATGTTTGTTAAATGAAACAACTCATAATTTCATGCCTGCAACAAATGTCAACATTTTCAACTGGAAAGTGATGAGGAACAGCCAATGCCATGTTGTAAGGAAATACTACATGCTCAGTTAGTACCAATTAAGGAACACTCTGATACACAGAAAGATCTTTGTCTGTGTCCCTCTGGTCAAGGAGGGTCAACATTTACATCTTAGAGCTGTACTGAAGGAAAACAAAACAAATATGTTCCACCACTTAAAATCCAACACAGGTTATCACAGCAATCCAGAATTCTGTGTTTTCCGTGCCTGAGGGACTGCTCTGGGTTTAATTAGGTTTTGGTTTTACAAAAGCATCTGTTGCCTGTTGCACACTCTGCAAATCTGAGGGGACCACTACAGGCTTGGTATATGTTTTGTTTTTACAGAAAACAAAAACTTTATCAAGCCTTGAACAGCCCTATTGTCCCTGAGGCCTGCAATGCTGCATGTGCATGCAAATATAGAAGTAGTCGGAGAAAGCTGCACAATGGACAACAACAAAGTGAGCAATCTGAGGGAGCTGAACAGTCTATATTTTCCTTGGCAAGCATTCATCTTTCCCTTTTACTGCAGCCAATTAAACATCAGAAGTTTGGTTCCCATGCGAAAATGGAGTGGGGGTGGGGAGCGGAAAAACAACCTTTGGAAAAGAGAGAAAGAACTGCTGAACATTACCACATACGTTAAAGTCTATCTAGGCATGAAATACATCCAAACAATGACACCATCCTTATCTTTGACTGAAGTGTAAAGGAAAGAAATTAGGTATACTAAAGACCTTCATTCGTAACATAAAAACCTTGTCTGTAAGCTAAAGCCTCTCAGCTTTATCATTAGTCAAGATTCAGAAAATAGTGGCAACTTGATACAATCAATAGTGCTTTCTGCAAAGCCAGGTGCTTACTCCAGCATTCACAGAGCGGGCTTTCTTCCACTTTGTCCAATATAGTAAGGTATGCCAGAGTATTTGTAGCTATGCCAATTTCGCAAAGTGGGACCATATCTAGGCTTTCTACATGCTTACTTTGATAACCTAGCCGTGTAATGAATGAGGCACTCCCAGCAGAGATGCAGTGCACCCCCCTAATAAAAGCAGCTACCACCTGCTCCTTTGATTTCCATTACTTCCCAGGCAGAAGGGACTTAAAAGCTATGATAATTTATCTGAGAGGAGGGGAGTACTTTTAGCAAGCTCTCTGGTATGCTTAGGTGAGAACCCAATCCATACCTTTCCTCCTGTGTCTCTTTTCAGCATGGTCGAGTAGCTCAAGCATTGAGTGAAATCAATCCAAGCTAGGCAGATTCATCAACTCAAGGCTTCTCATTCAGGCAATTGCATTCAAAGAAAGTTAACATGCAAACAAGTAAGGACATGGTAGTTACATAAAAGAAAATAAACCAGTTATTTATCCAACTAAGGCAATTTATTACAATCCTATTGTAGCTAGAGCTATTAAAATCCTAACTTAAAGCCTCCACTGAGTGAAGGAGAGGCTCAGGTCCTGTTCCTGAGACAAGATCTAGACTAGGAATGGAGAACTTTTCGCTCTCCAGATGTTGCTGAAATGCAACTCCCATCATCCCTGGTCATTGGCCACGCTTTCTGGAACTGATGGGAGTTGCAGGTTAGCAACATCAGGAGGGTGGAAGGTTTCCCACACCTGCTCAAGACAGTGAACAGAAATAAAGACCCCCAAAAAATAGCATGGTGTGGTATCTAACATTTAAGAATGTCAGCATCCAGTCAAATAATATTCTAAGTTTCTCTGGCTTTCCATGTATACAATATATGGCTACTTATCACTGCACATTCACAGGAATTAAGGAAAGGCATAAAGTCTTTGATACCTCTGCCCTTTCTGACCAGATGTCCAATGTGTTTTCAGGCAAACGAAATACAACAGTTTAAGCAACTACACTGGCTTACTTGGGGATTGTAGCCTAATTAAGACTTTGGACAGAAAAAAATTTTGAAGGAACAGGAGTGATAAGAGCTAGCACTTCTGTTACAAGCTGTCACTCAAAAACATGGGCAGCATCCCTATACATGTAGGTCGTTCCCCCCCCCAAAGTTAACCCTGTGTCAGTACTGGGGATTCTGGGCATGAAGATTTCACAGAGTGCAGTGGTTCTGCAGTGGCTCCTCTAAGTCACTATTTTGTGAAAGCTTGTAGAAGAAGTGAACATAATTTATGAGAGCATCCAATATTGCAAACCAGCTCCATTCCATTGTGACTTGTGTGTGAAATCCCCATCCATAGCTACAGTATTACAAAACTAGTTCTGAAAGTTTGAGGAGCAATTTCCTTCTCTGTTACTAATAGAAGGTTTGTTTTGTTTTGCATACAGCAATTTCAGGATTTCGGACTAAATTATCAAAACAGTGGATGCTTTCGATAGCAGCAAGAATTGTATATAGATAAACCCACCCACTCACTGCCGCATACTTTAAATTAAAGAGTACAGTAAATCTATATTGTGCACTCTGATAACTCAGTAATCTCAAATACTTTCCCAAAAGCACACAGTTTATTATAATAACATCACTTCTGAACGCTAAAGGTATTTTAAATGAAGCAAATAATGTTAGAACATGGCTGGCTCCGATCAGTAATGGAAAACTATAACTATCAAGCCTGATGAAATCAGAATCTTTGAAATCAGAATCTTTTGTTTTAAAAGTACAGACAGAACCAAAACAAATAAACACATAGGGAAGGCATTATTCCCACTATGGATTGTGGTATTCATAGAAAGTCTAACTACAAATCTGCAGGCTTCTGAATTGCTAATGGTGGCAAAATATGGTTTAGATTCTGTGGATTGACTTGCAGGGAACAGGCCAGATGATAGCCATACCCAAGAAAAAACAGCAGAGATATGTGCAACAGAGAAGCTAACACCAAAAAGCTAACACAATAGCATCTTTCCCAACTCCCTTCTTACTGTACTGAACTCTTGTTTTAAACCATCACTTCCCCCGTGTCTCCATCCCTGCTTGTTCTATTCAAATGTCTATTGTTGTTTAAAACCGCAATTTTCCTCTCAGTATTTCTCCATTCTTGCAGTACTCAAACTTATCCCTCTTCCTTTTCTCAGCTGCCTTGTGTGAGAGAGATAAAAGATGCAGAACCCTCAGATGTTCCATAGCACTTTCACGGAATGTATTACATCCCTGGAACTATGTGTTGCCTTCAACATGAAGTTCCATATTCAATGTAGTAATTTAGAACAGGTATTTTATTAACATGCAAACACCCTTATATGTACAATATCCATCAACTAAAGCAAACCTTCTCTATCACCGAACAAGCTAACCAACAGGCTTGCTCTTAAGATTCTATTCATCTTAAAGATACAGTAATATATGACATCACAGATGGGGGGGCTGCAAAACAGGCTGCAGAATAGGAGGGGGGAGGAGAAGGCATGGAAATAGGGGTGTGGGTGTGTACAAGGTGGAGCTGAAATTAGGAGCACGGGGTAGGAAAAAAGGGAGATATCGCATTAATGGGGTGTGTGGGCAAAGGGGGGCTGCAAAATAGGAGAGGAGGAGAAGTGGGAAGAGTAGTGGTCCATGGACAACAGAAGTTGAGAAAAGGAAGGAGGAGGGGGCAAGGGGGTGGTGAAAATGTGGATCGCAAAGGGGATTGCAAAAAGGGGGAGTAGGAGGTATGAGTGAAGATTAAAGTGGTGGTATGAGAGGAGATGCAGGATAGGAGGCTTCATAGCTGGGCAGGTGAAAGAGGTGTCTACAGTGTTATTTTTCTCGAAAAAGAAGTGCTGGTACTCCCCATGAATGCCTCCCTTATTCTCTGACAATGGCACTTGAGAGGTGCCAGAACTGAGTTCCAGTGAGTTCCAGCTTTGGATGTCTAGTAGTTCCAAGTGTGGGGAGGAGGAAGATTTAGGAGATCACCATGGGGTGGTCTGTGTGTGAGGGAGGATGCAGAAAAGAAGGTGGATCAGAGGCATGGATGTGGGGTGAAGTTGAAAATGTGTGTAAAGCAGGGCTGTAGAACAGAAGAGGTGTGGCTTCAGAAATGCAGCTAGAAAGGTAAAAAGACAGCTTAGTAGTTGCATGGGTGGCAATGGGAGACTCTAGGGAATGAATGTGGAGTAGGGAGTGGCAAGCAGAGTGAGCAGGGGCACAGCCAAGGGTCATGTATACGAATGATATACATCATGTATGCCCTCATATCTAGATTTACATAATCACCATGCTGCAACATGGTTGAAGGGAATTCCAAATAATGAATTGCTAATAAAAGTTTCCCAAGTCTCAACCTCAATTATCAAATGAAGAGGCAAGGAAATATACTGCTTAAAACAACTACTGGAAACCTTACTTGCTTTCTCTAACAGAGCAAGAAATATATTAAAAAGAGAAACTTTCCAACCAGAGGAAGGACAAGACAACCACATGCAGAATTGAGAATATATGCAGATTAGAAAAAACCTCAGGCCAGGAGTAAGTGGGAGGGTTGAGAATCTTAATTCCTTCTTGACAAATCAAAGTGGAACTATTAACTTTCCAGGAAATAACAGCACACTGTGTTCTGAAACTTTCAGCTCATACAACGAACATCTGCTCCAAACGCTGATAGGAACAGCTGGGCAAATAACGTTGACGTGAATTATTCAAAACCAATTCAACCTGTGATACTCTTGCAAATATCATGTGGGAGTGCTATAGAGGCAGGAACATTCTTGATTTCTTGAATAAATGCAATTTGATTTTCTATAAATGTAATTTATTTTACTGATTCACCTGGGACCACTTGATATGGAATGAGTGTCCTACACAGATAGCACTTCCATGTTGAAAAACAGTGCATGAGCCACATATAGACTGTGGTGTGTGTGTTGTATGTCTATCTGATTGCATTGCCACTCCCTGAAAAACTGACAAATGACTTCCCTACGCATGTAAAGGTAAAGGTACCCCTGACCATTAGGTACAGTAGTGGACGACTCTGGGGTTGCGGTACTCATCTCGCTCTATAGGCCGAGGGAGCCGGCGTATGTCCACAGACAGCTTCCAGGTCATGAGGCCAGCATGACTAAGCCACTTCTGGCGAACCAGAGCAGCGCACGGATACACCGTTTACCTTCCCACCGGAGCGGTACCTATTTATCTACTTGCACTTGATGTGCTTTCGAACTGCTAGGTGGGCAGGAGCTGGGACCGAGCAACGGCAGCTCACCCCATCACAGGGATTCAAACCACTGACCTTCTGATCGGCAAGCCCTAGGCTCTGTGGTTTAGACCACAGTGCCACCCGCGTCCCCTTCCCTACGCATGTACAGACAGCAAAATCAGTGTGCACACAACTGCTGTGCAGGATGTTTACAGATGGCGTACAAAGTCTTCAAACTTGGAACTGCTGTCCCAGTAGAAAAATAAACATGTTTGAAGTGGCACTTATCTTCCAGGAGGAAACAAGATAAATAGACAAAAGCTATAGAAGGGCTCCAGGTAACTAAAGAACCATACAAATAGTTCCATGAGGCCATGGGCCCTTTAGACTTGTTTCCCTGCCCTTAAAAGTCAATGTGGAAAGTTGCTTTTGAAACTGAGGTTTCAAGAACTGTTTACAACAGTCTCCTGTTCAAAAGAGGGCAAAGTCATATCTGCCATTAGATATGCACACACTTCTGGGTGAGTCTGAAGTAGCTCTTTGGACTCTAGACACTGGTTTAAAAACATTCCCTAGAAAGGACTTGATTGTCCACTATTGATCAGTGTTTCCTTTTTGTTACTTTGGCTTGTGTTTTTTCTTATCCATTTTCTTTCTCTTCTGACTCTTTCCAATTTTGCCGCACGCATTACCCCTGTGTACTCCTGTGGTGGGCCTACCTAGTACCCACCTAAAACAAAATGAGTCCATTGCAATGGTTTCAAGGCTGGAATTTTATTCACCATATTAACATTCAGAGCTATTACAGATGCCAAAACAGAAAACTCTGCTTGTTTGATTTTCCCACTTCAAACTAATTAAAATTGTAACCCAGCATCAGTTTAATTAATTTTAGCGTATCTGGCAACATTACTGCAGTGGCTTGGGGGAGTGGTACATCTCTTTTGCCCCAAACTGAGCTAACAAATATTCCAAATGAAAGCAAAACCTTAATAATTTTGACATCATTACTGACATCTCAATCCAAATGTCAATGGAATTTGCAATGCTTAAAAACCTACTGATAGTAAAGCTGAATAATTAGACTTAGGTCATAAGGACATCATGTTAGAACGGTAGTTTCTAAATAATTAAGAGTAAATAGAAAAACTGTAACATTATTTAAAATGCAATAGTGTGCACATCTACTAAGAAACATGCCCTGAGTTCAGCTAGACTTTCTCCTAGGTTGGATCTAGACCAGGCATCCCCAAACTTCGGCCCTCCAGATGTTTTGGGCTACAATTCCCATCTTCCCCGACCACTGGTCCTGTTAGCTAGGGGTCATGGGACTTGTAGGCCAAAACATCTGGAGGGCCGCAGTTTGGGGATGCCTACTCTAAATTCTTCTTATGTATGTCTTACTTAATCACTAGCAAGGATTAACCACTGCCATATATTGAAGGATGTTGCTCTGTTGAAACAAACTGGTGTTTACTCTTGCCTACAAAGAGTGGCACAGAGTATTTTTCTTTTTCTGTATAAAGGTAAAGGTAAAGGGGCCCCTGACCATCAGGTCCAGTCGTGTCCGACTCTGGGGTTGCGGCGCTCATCTCGCTCTATAGGCCAAGGGAGCCGGCGTTTGTCCTCAGACAGCTTCCGGGTCATGTGGCCAGCATGACAAAGCCGCTTCTGGCGAACCAGAGCAGCGCACGGAAACGCCGTTTACCTTCCCGCTGTAGCGGTCCCTATTTATCTACTTGCACTTTGATGTGCTTTCGAACTGCTAGGTGGGCAGGAGCTGGGACCGAGCAACGGGAGCTCACCCCGTCACAGGGATTCGAACCGCCGACCTTCTGATCAGCAAGCCCTAGACTCTGTGGTTTAACCCACAGAGCCACCTGGGTCCCTGTATATGTGCCATAATTAGTGATAAGCATAAAAAGGAAAAAATTAAAAACATCTGGAGGGCCGCAGTTTGGGGATGCCTGATCTAGACACATCAAAAACGTGATTCAGTTGAAGTGTTGTAAACTTCATGAGAGAAATCCCGTTGGCAAAAGACAGGAAGCCACAGCACCATCTGGTGTAACAGTGTTATAATGCATATAAAGGGCTTTATCTTTACTAATGTAGCTAAGTCCCTAGTAGGGTTGCCAGACTCAATAGTGGACGAGACTTCTGTGCCTTTAATTGCCTTGCCCTCTTTTGAGTCTGGAAACCTTAAAGACAAACCAGCAGGCCCTTTGTTTAATTTCCAAGCAAAGGGTCTGCTGGTTTCTCTTTAAGGTTTCCAGACTCAAGAGAGGGCAGAGCAGGGCAATTAAAGTGTCACGGTCCGGTTGGCGGGCGGTTGAAGCCCTGGCTGAGGACGTCAGGACCAGAGGCAAGATGGTGGTGTAGAAGCAGGAACAGATGCAGGGTTGAGGGTCCAACAGCAGGCAGTCACAGGGTCAAGGAGCAAGGCAGAGGCGAAGGTCTGAGGGTCGAGGATCAAGGCGTCGGCAAGGCAGAGGTCCAAGGGTCGAGGATCAAGGTGTCGGCAAGGCAAGGGTCCAAGGAGCAAGAGGCCAGATGCAACCAGGCAGGGATAGCGTTGCTGTGGCAAAGAGCTGAAGGGAAATGCTGAGCTTTTATCCCTCTCACCTGAGTGGTCACTCCTTGCCTCTCCAGCACAAGCTGAAGCCTCACCTGAGTGGCCACTCCTTGCTTCTCCAGCACAAGCTGAGGCAGGCCCCAGTCCTGCAAAGCACTACAGGCCCCAGAGCCTGACTCCTGCCCATACTCCTGACATAAAGGCACAGAAGTCCTGTCCACTATTGAGTCTGACAACCCTAGTCCCTAGGTAAGTGTGCTGGAATGCAGTTTCAGGCAAAAGTCATTGCTATCCAAAAGCATAAACTATTACAGTTTTATTGCAGATGTTGAACATCAGCTTCTGCACCAGCACAGTGTTGCCTAAACAATACTGAAGTTTGCTTTTTAACCGTCCCAAAAATGTATTACTTTATAGATAATTAAGACCACCATTAGTAAAAAAATTAGTGCAGGGAAGGCAAATATAAAGTGTCATTTCACTATTAGCCATACCCACAGTACGGTAGACCTATTGAAATCAATGAACTTAAGTCTGTTGCTTTTAATGGACTGACTCTGAGTATGACTCAGTTGGCTATAACCCAAAATTAGAACAGTCCAGCAATGTTGCCTGTTGTATTTATATCTGATAATCCTGACTTTAAGACTTCAAAAGCACTAAGTATTTTGAATTAATTTCCACATAATAAGGTATTCTCATATATTGATATTAAAATAAGATTTAAGGGGGAAACCTCGCCTACTGTTTGAATAGTTTCAAATTTGAGAATCATGGTATTTGTTTATGAACTATATTCATATAAAAATGTTCCAGATTTTGAATTTTAAAAAATAAAGCATGACAAATGTATTAATTCTAATATATATATTTATATTTCATTGCTTCAATATGAAGCAGAGTTAGAAGTTAAAGAGTGTATAGTGTGCTGGGCCCAAGATGTTAGCATCAATATTCATATGCATCTATGGGAATATTTATGAAACCCAGAACATAGTTACTCATTAAATATGAATATCAGAGAAAATTACTTCAAAATGGAATTTAAATGGTATGTTACTCCAGTTAAGAAAAACAAAATCAATTGCAGACAAAGCACCATTTGCTGAAAAACATAAAAATGGGCCAATCTTTAAACATTATTAACTCAGCACGAACATCTCTCTGGTTTCTCAGTCAGCTGCTCTAAATCTGAATCCTTTTTATAAATTTACGGAAATTGTATGTCTAAACTTATGATTTGTGCCAAATCAATTAAATATTTAGGAATTCACATTTCCAGTTTTTTCCATACATTATATCACATGAATTATAATCCAAATATACAGAAATTATGACCATACTTTTTATTATTAATTTTTATTGAGAATATTTCAATTGAACAGAATGGGGAGAAAGAATAAAGAAAAAGAAAGAAAAGAAAAGGCATATTACATCACTCTGTAGGCAAACAACAATAATTCCATATACGGTATATGTTTGTCTGGTATATAAGTATGTAAATGTTATTATTATTCAAATAGATGGATGCTTATTTATAACACACTATATTTTTATCAACGTGTTCCAAAATCGTTATACTTGTCCAGGCAAAGTTTATGTAATATAAACTCCACTGTCTATTTTATGTAGTAATCTGCAACAAATTTTAAGCCCCATGCTGAAGGAGTGGTCAAATTGTTCTGATTCCCAAAGGGTTTCTTTTTTATTGAATAGCTGCAGGCATGATAGCATGGAGGAAGTAGCAGACTATCTGAGAAAAGCCATAAAACTACGTTATCATAAGACTGGCTCTTTTTAACCCTGCTAGGCCTGTATGGTTTTCTCCCATAGTATCCCCTCCTGTGAACAGATGCCAAATTTTATTTGTTGATTGTTTTATACTGCTTTCTCTGTATGCTAATAAAGGTTGGTTGGTTGGTGTAAAATAAAAAATTCAGAGTGGTTTCAAAATGAAATTTCAAAATAAAATGTACATGCATTAAATAATAATAATCGGCAGTTAAGGGGATGGCAGATTTCAAGTGTACATTTCAAGTGAATGTAACAGCAAGTCACATCTTCACTTAATCAGTGGGAAATGAGGATGCTATCACCTAAATCATGAATAACTTGAACACAACCCTTAGCTCACAGAGGAGGAGTGGATGATAAAATTATTAACTTCCTAATCATTAATGCTGTTAATTGCACTGGATGTCTACTGGGTGCTTCTTGACGTGTGTGTTTATTTTCTCCCTAATCTTTAGTCTCATTCTCATACCCAAAATTTATTCGCATTGTAACAGCAGCTGGTAATAAGGGTGTTAGATTCAGCTGGCAAAAAGTGTGATGTGTGATGGAATAACTGCGTCACTTTCCATATAAACTGGCAGCGCAGTCCTGGACTGTGCAGCTGTAACCAGCTCTACTGTGACTTGCCCAGTTTCCAAGCATAAAAAGTTACCTGATCTAAGCCATTATAGCTAGTGTGTGGTATAATGTCCAATTGGCTACATGCCTCTGCCTCTGCAGCATGGCAGTGTGTATACCAAAGCAGCCCCCTGGCTCTTTAGCAGAATGGATTGGAAAGCATGTCTCAGTAAATGCATTGGTTACTTGGAGATGGCACTCTTCAAATTCAGTCACTAAAATTACAGACGGCACATTCCAAGGCTGAAGAGATGGTGGGGCAATGCCAGACTTAAGACAGCTGGTCCCTCATCATTCCTCCTATTTCGGGAGAGGAGACAATTCATCAAATAATAGCTTCTTGGTGACTACTGTGACATCAGCCTTGTACGAATTTGCCTTGAAGTAATCTGAATAGGGGACGCATGTGGCGCTGTGGGTTAAACCACAGAGCCTAGGGCTTGCCTATCAGAAGGGTCGGCGGTTCAAATCCCCGCGACCGGGTAAGCTCCCGTTGCTCGGTCCCAGCTCCTGCCAACCTAGCAGTTTGAAAGCACATCAAAGTGCAAGTAGATAAATAGGTACCGCTCCGGCGGGAAGGTAAACGGCGTTTCCGTGTGCTGCTCTGGTTCGCCAGAAATGCTGGCCCCATGACCTGTAAGCTGTACACCGGCTCCCTCGGCCAATAACGCGAGATGAGCGCCGCAACCCCAGAGTCAGTCACGACTGAACCTAATGGTCAGGGGTCCCTTTACCTTTTTAATCTAAATAGAGAAAGTTCTGAAATACAACAGTATAAGGACAAATTGACAGATACGAAGGAAGCAGGAATACAAGTCCCCACTGGGAAGTGGAAGAGTGGTAAAGACTGCAGACAGGGATAGGAGCAGGATGCGTACCTGAAAGCCGTCCCTTTCTTTCCCATGTCCAAACCCTTTATCAGGCTAACTGCTTCTGGGGAGTCAGAAGTTGTGAGCAAATCCTGCTTCTGTTACTGGGCGCAGGAAGCAAGCATTCCCTCAAAGAACTGCCTCATTGCTCTCCCTGGCCTTCCTGATCTTCCTCAACCAGCATTCAGTTTCTCTGTCTGCTTCCACACACAGAATCCTATTGACTTTACAACATAGCTGTCAAGTTTTCCCTTTTCTCACGAGGAAGCCTATTCAGCATAAGGGAATTTCCCTTTTATAAAGGGAGAACTTGACAGCTATGCTTTACAAAGAGAACAGAGCATTACTTCCCATGCTCAGAAGAAACTGCAAAGAATAACCAAGAAAGTGTAACTGAAACCCAAATTGACTTTCCCCAGTCACAGATCTATTTAATTTCTGTGTAACATAAATTTATCCCACATTTTTGTTTAAACCTAGAGTTTCCAGTGAACTGATTTTTTTAAAGCATGGCAGGATCCAGTCCACCTTCTCTTTGACATTCATTCCGTTGCATTTGGGGGATGAAAGTTGCTCTCTTGGAAAATGTTATAAAGATTACTATTGAGGCTGGTTTTATTCACTTTTTGTGTCAGTGGTCTGGAAAAAAAATATGTAGCAAGGTGATAAAGAAAAGGATAATGGCACGAAGTGGAGGGGCGAATCATTGTCAATTTAAGAGGCAATGGTAATAAACTTCAAAATGATTTGGGCCATGGAGGAGTAGGCTGGTAAATGATTTATGCGGTTCACTGGAGAAAAATGGAAGGTGATGATATAGGATATAGTGTTTGTCACAGGATTGGTTTAGCAAAAGTTTACTGGTGAAGAGGACAAAAGTCACTGCACACAGTTCTCAAAATGCATAGAAATAACCACTGCTTTACTTTAAAACAATGCCTCCCTCTTTTGATTTTTGGTGCATGCAGTAAGTCATGCAAAAGCTTGATCCATAAAACAGTCGAGCCATCATGTTGCACATAGGAAACTTTTGGGCTACAACAAAAGGTGGAACCTCTCAGAATAAAAATATGCATATTATATTGTTTGCAATTCAGGATAAATATGCATTTCTACCATGTGTATCCATGGGCTGGGCAGCCACTGTGTATATAATTTGCCAAGTCTCATATTCAAGACAAAAGAACTATCCCATCGTAATATGCACACATTTTCCTCTATGGATAAGACAACCATGAAGGGAAGTTAGTGGAAAAAGCAGTTCTTAATCTCTGGATACAACCAGTTCAACTACTGTATAAGTACAACAACCCAAGTAGATCACAGCATCACTCTGTATTCATTGGATAAACTATACATGAGCACAAGAGTCTAATATGAAGCCTTATAAATCAATTAAACCATCTGACCTTGCTCAAATACAAAGAAATTTGGGTCCCATACCAGCAGAAAAAGGTTAACTGGCACATATAAAGATATTGTTGAACTTATGAACTGGTTTCTGAATGAAATTTGCAGCTGTTCAATACTATTACAATAGAAAGGTAATACTTCACAAGAAAGCACTGTATTTCTGTGCTGAATCTGGCCATTTCTGCAATTGCAGAAATGGTTATCTCTCCCAGGATAGAGTGGTTATCCCTCCCAGGATAGAGATATCCTGAGAGGAAAACCATTGAGGGCTCAAAAAGTCCACTACCACAAAACCACTTCAGTTTATTTGGAGAAAATATGTTTTATTGGTGGTGGTAAAGGAAGTGACTAAATCATTATGCTAAACCTGGCATAAAACATTTTATAGACAAGGGGTGTCCTGCCAGCCATGTACATAGTTACAAATGCTTATTTTATTACTTTTCATTTAAACATGTTATCCTTTTCTACAAATCGAGTCCTCCCTAACAAGAGGGCACATATTGCAGTGTGACCTGGCAACCAAACCCTGTGTTCTGGGTGGGAACGTTTGGATGGCCACAACACCCTATTGGAGGTCTCTCGATGCTGGGTGCAATTGACCAATGGGATGCCAGCTAAATGCTACCAAGGGACTTCTATTTAAGCCTATGCACGTGTCCCTGAGCTTCCTCTTTGGGGTCAGTGCATCGGAACACCCCCCTGCACCTCTCCCTATTTTTAGGGCTTGGGACAGTGGCATGGCAGGAATTTTCCCCACTTGGCTGGTGCCATTTGGGTTTCGCCTCCCGCGTAGCAAATTGTCACAACTTGTAAGGTTGCGGATAGGCTCTGGTTCAGGTGATAGGGGTGGCAGAATGGTCTGGCCATCCCTATGTGATGGGTATTCCGTTAAAGGAATCCAGGGACTCATTGGTTGGTCAACCCTGAGAGGGGTTGTGCCCTGAGCCTGAGTCCAGGGGGACATCTGGCTGGTGGACTGGCTTGATCCCGCTTTCCACTGGGCTGGGTGACCTATGGTGTGCCCTGGGTCAACGCTACCTGCAACGGTGCAGGGAGCTAGTCGAACCAGAGCCTATGCAACCACTCACTTGATTGTAATCAATAAAGTTGCGGCCTAAATTCTGCCAAAAACCAAACCAAAATTTGAATGTCTGAATTTATTTTGGGGGTGGTTAAAGGGTCTACACACACAACAAAATGGAGCTTATTCCCAAGTCAATGTCTTTAGCATTTAGGCAGCAGAACCAAACTCCATTTTATTCCTGAAGTCATGCTATACTTTGCTTTAGGTGAGCTTAAAATATCTGCACGTGCTCATAATATTTCTGTTTTTATCAGGGTTGTTCAACTGTTTCTTTTGGCCTTTTGTTGTTACATAATTTACAACTGCTTGTGATATGTAAGAAGATAAATGTTAATTACATGTTTCACAAGTTAATCAATGCTGTCTAAAAAGAGCCCACTTTGATGGGTTTTTTTAAAAAGATACCATTAAGTGCAAGGTCCAAGGTGTAGGTGCATCTGCCACAGGGTCATTAAGTTGGCCTACAATCAGTTTTAAGCTAATACATTAATTCAATTGGGCTGAAAAGACAAGGAATACGATTCTGTGATCCACAACTACCGTATTTAAATCAGCATCCTTGAACTGAAGCAAGTTAACAACCACCAGCTAAATTCAAAGGGACTAGAACAGTTAAAATGTGTACAGTGGTACCTCTGGTTAAGAACTTAATTCGTTCTGGAGGTCCATTCTTAACCTGAAACTGTTCTTAACCTGAGGTACCACTTTAGCTAATGGGGCCTCCCGCTGCCGCCATGCCACCGCTGCACGATTTCTGTTCTCATCCTGAAGCAAAGTTCTTAACCCAAGGTACTATTTCTGGGTTAGTGGAGTCTGTAATCTGAAGCATCTGTAACCTGAAGCGTCTGTAACCTGAGGTACCACTGTATAAGGCAACTGGAGGTGATTTGCGAATCACACTGTAAAACCCTACCAGCCACACACAAACAAAAAATACAAAAATCAGAGGAAGACTTGTGGGTGATGCGTAAATCAATCTCCAAATCCACTGACATGATGTTTAGTCCCACCCTATCAAGGGTCAAATTCCCACAGCATGACATTTTTGTTCACTGAGACTTCAAAACACATCTTTTTGATGCTAAACATCAAACCAAAAGCAGGAGTTTAAATCATTAACAGCATTGATTGGCTGGGGGGGGCGGGGCATTTTGAACCACTGAATAAAACAAATTGTGCAATTGCAGGGACTCAAGAACCAATGAAACTATGCAAAAACATACTGAATTAGGATGTATGTCGGACGAGTTGTCATATGTTCCACCTGAGCCACAGACCTCCAACTATATCCCCAACAATATGCATGGAAATAAGAAATCCACTTTACATGCAGATCTGCCAGCTCTCCTTATTTTTATACTTATCTCCAGAATTTATATATATCACCTTTTTGTCACGCAGTGTATCCGGCAGAACACCATGGGGAAAATACTAAATTTGAGAACTAACCTCTCGTGCTCTCACTTGAAAAACTGATTTCTCAGCTTCATCTTCGTTCTGGACAATTTCACCGTCACCAGAGTATCCAAATCCATCCGTTTATCAATTAGAGCAGAACTAAACTGAGCTCGTTAGATCAAAGTGAAGACTTTTGAAATGCTGTTCAACTTGCTGGTATTGCTGCACCTTGATGCTGCACCTACAAGTTTCCCTGACCTGCGTACCTTTTTACTGACTGTCATTTGCCTGGATCAGTGGATATGAAATTTGGTCACATCACATATTTTGTATTAAGAAGAAGAAGCAGCGATATAGAGTTTCTGTTTCAGATAGCTGGCATGCATCTCCAGTAATTTCTGGTTCTTAGATAGAGTTGCCCTCAGATTTGGAGGGGGACCTTTCTGGGACCCCCATATGCTGCTGTTGTGGGGTGCCTCAGATGCTCGAAGCCTAATGCTTCTCAGCTCTGCAGTGGGGCTAGGCTACCCAGTTCTATCCCATGCCAATTGTGGTATTTCATTGTCTGCCACCTTTTGTCAGTGGGAGCAGTATCTTGGCATATTCCAAGCATGGCCTGTTGTATGGCCCCTAGACAGAATTTCTAAATAGCTGGTCAATTTGTATTTGTGGGGTTGGTAAAAGGGAGACCCCTAAGGACATATTTTAGTCTGGGTAGGATATTAATTTTAATGCTGTGAATCCTGCCCAGTCCTGAAGAATCTCTGCAAAAAGGAGACTATTAGCATTGAACTATTGTAACATATTTTGACCCTAAATTTATTCTTGACCATGTTCAAGATTTATCACAGAGAAGGAAATATCCTAAAAACGTTGATCTGATAGCAAACAAAAAAGCCCCGTCACATGCACAGTATTCAAGATGCAGCTTTGTTCAGACATATTAAGCAAGCACAGCATGCACATGAAAGTACCTTCTCCCTATGATGTACATACACTTATGAATAAACATTTTTATTCTTGGCATGGGCACAATGATGCCAAAACATTTGAAGGCACGATTAAGTATCTGCAGGCATGCATCGTGGATTCTCAGCATCTGCAGAATTAATCATGGGGAGCACAAATAAGGCTGAGAAGCTTACTGCCTCAAACAGATTTTTAAGAAGACTTCTTTATGCTTACTCTCCTACCATGCTACAGCAGGTTGGGGAATGGTGGGATGACCTAGGAATAGAGATGAAAGAACCAGCTTTTAGTTGTTCCTTGTCGGTTTGACTAATGCTACAGTGCTGCCCCATTTGTGTGTGTGTGTGTGTGTGTGTGTGTGTGTGTGTGTGTGTGTGTGTGAATTTTCTAAAAGAGCATGCACAAAGATATACATACGAACTGGATGCATTTTGAACACATTTTTCACATAAAATACATGGCTTTGTGTACACTTTTGGGGACTGAAACTGCATCGTGAAATCAGGAACGGTGCATAATCTGACTGACAGCAAGCCTGCGCGTATCATATTGGGTCCGCAGAAAAGTGGACCAAATGACTGTCCATGCTGATTCTTACCCAGGAAGCCCTAGTGGAATGGAGCTGGCAACAAATCTGAAGCCAATACACATGAGTTTTAAAAGGACTAAGCAATAGGAAATTTGAGTGGGGACACCGAAAAAGGCTTCAGACAGAAGCTGTGGAGTAACTGCTTCTATGATTACTGTCTTGTAAAGAATAAAAATTAAGACCTGCCATTTTAGCACCACAAATCTAAATGCAGGGGACTTCCGTTTTCCTTAGACTATTATCTTTGGCATGTCCTCATGATCTGTGATGTGCACCAAATAGGTCTTAGAGACAAGCCCAGAGTTAATCCCAACAATGTAAACTATAGAAATAACACTGCAGCACAGCATTTTAGGCTCTAATTAGTGTCACTTAGCTGTTCATTATGCATTTCCAGAGTAGTCTTTGATGCAGAGCAATGTGTCATGTGCTGGTTTTGCTATCAGCTATCATGTTATAAAATAATAATAATAATAATAGTAATCCTATTATTCATAAATACAAAAGCAACAGACGGAGAAACAGTTCTACATAGACACTCGAGTGATAAATTGAACATTTACTTCAATTTTTTTTTTAAATCTATCCAGCAGGTATACCTATTGTTTACTGGTGCCATCTTGTGGTGAAGAGAAAAGAGACTAACAATTTTATACATACCTGTTCAAAAGTAAGTTGCAATAGACTTGCTGTGTGTGTATGGACTACAGCCTAAAGGCTCTACTGCCATCAAACAGGAAAGAAAGAACTGAAGTCCTGTTCTTACTCTCTAGTTTTTAGTGGGTGTCCATATCACTTGACCACTGATTTCTAATGTCAAGTATTTCACAAAACCCATGTAGAGTCATGGTCCTTTTTAAATGCATCACAATGTAGGCCTTTGTCACAGTGATAGCAAGTGTGCTCACCAGGCCCGCAACATATGCATTCTTTGCTTGGCACCTCCTGTACTGTCAAAGCCACATTGACACACATTTACTATTCTATGTATGGGGTATTTTAGTTGTTGTTTGATCTCATTTTCAGCTATCTCAGTTAAGGCTTAAAGCCAGTAACTGTTCATTTTAATGTTTACCACTCACATACAAGTGCTGTTCGGTGTAACTGCTTGCTATAAGTTCGCCTGAATCCATTCTCAGTTGATTAACTTTAATTAGCATAACTCTCTATTTAATGTACAAAGTTAATGTTTTAAATACTCTATTTTAATCACACAGCTGATCATGTATATTTTGATTGGTCCAGAGGCCAGTGCTAGTTAGTGGCAGTGCCACATGTTCAGGGTTTGCTTGCACCAACATTTTGGAATTCTGTCCCTTTAGCAATTAGACAGGTGCCTTCTACTGTGTTGTAGACACATGTTGAAAAACCTCTCCTTTTAATCAGGTCCCCAGGAGAATTGATGCTTTTAGTTTGCAACCAATACGATCTATAACACAATATTTTTATGATTTCATCATATCTTATGTATTTCTATATAATCCAGTTCACATCTTAGATGTATATTACCGTAAGTGGTTTATCCTTTTTTAAAATAAATAAAAGTTTATTCCCATCATCCCTGACCACTGGTCCCATTAGCTAGGGATCATGGGAGTTGCAGGCCAAAACTTCTGGAGGGCCACAGGTTGGGGATGCCTGCTCTAAATTCTTCTTATGTATGTCTTACTTAATCACTAGCAAGGATTAACCGCTGCCATATCTTGAAGGATGTTGCTCTGTTGAAACAAACTGGTGTTTACTCTTGCCTACGAAGAGTGGCACAGAGTATTTTTCTTTTTCTGTATATGTGCTATAATTAGTGATAAGCATAAAAAGGAGAGGGGAGAAAATTCAACTAATGACATGCGACCGAACTTCCTTTCCCACCCCGTTCCAGTACACCCTACTTGTGCACTGTAGCCAAGGAGAAGGTGCCCATAAGGATCCACTGACAGTTCTGTGCTTGGCTTCCTTGCTTCCACCTGAGCTGAATTTCTGATTCACGTCAGAGGCACTTTTTTCCAGTGCAGCTAAAATCTGCACATTACTAGCCAAGCAGAACCACCAGCAACATGGTGCATCTTGCCTTTGGCTCCTACATGGCAGCTATTGTGACAGTTGCTTCATTCATAGGAGAAGACATGACAAAGATAAATGTGGAAAACTCACCCACTGTAGCACCAGCCTGTCCTTCTCATCTGCTACTCCAGAAGGCTTTTAACAGTAATTCAGAGCAAGGCAAAAAGGTCGGGTTTCTGTATATATAGATATAATGCCTTTCAGAAATACTGTAGGCTAGTTTGCTACACACACACAAACCATATATATCTATTCTGGTTAATATTTTCTTCCTAAGGATTTAAATTGGCAATGGTTTTTATTAATTGCTTGTGGGTACCTTTTATTGCATATAAATTTTAAAATGCCAGTACGGGAATCTCTGTCATACAACAGACTAGCTATAGCCACACTTGAAATTCTTGATGATCAGCCTCCAGGCACACCACTCATTTTGTTACTTATACCTTCATTATCTGTTGACTCATTAATCATAACCTTCGCTTGTAAGGCAGAGTAAATGGCCAGAGGCGGCACTTAAGAAGCTAGAAATCTCATGCTTATTTTGTTGAAACACAGAATTATAAAGAAACATCCATCCCATCACTACTATATATTGATTTTTTTAAAAGGATCACCACCAATTTTAAATATATATATTAAGACCAATTGATCCATTAATTTTATGGTTGTTAAATCCCAATTCCGTTTAGTTCAAGTGTTAATAGTAGGAGACATCATAAGCAAGCTACTCAAAAGGAGGAGGGAAGGTGCCTTATTTATAAATGATATATTCCAAATTCGAAATAGATGCTGTGAAAAGGCATATGCAATAATATCACTCTCCTGCAACCTTGACAGACCTATACTGAGGCAGTCTCAAAATAATAGCAATTGCCAGTCAATATGAATAAGTACCTTAGAGCTAAAGCAAGCACCTAGATTCTACTCCTGTCAGTTTAAACTTTATTCACATTCATGTAGTGCAAAGCCCTAAAACTTGAATAGGTGATAGCACATAAATTACTAGGTGTCTGCTTACAGAAAGCTTCTTCCAGCCCAATTCTACATATTTTTATCCAGAAATAGGTTGCACTTACTTCCACTAAGATTCCTCCCTAATACATCTGCATAGAATAAAGAGTTCTAGCACACAAAACTGGATCATTTTTAGCAAATTTCGACTCATATGTTTACAAAGGCTCTGGAATGACTAACAATTGTGCCATTTAACCTGGGAATGTTAGTCCCAGATCCATGGGAGGAAGGAGTTTATTACAGTCTGCAAGTTCATACATACTCAATGTCACTCTCTTTGTGATGTTTTCTCTCAACTTCCAATGCTGTACCCTTAACAAAGAAGTATTCCAAGGTCAAGCCTTGATGCCAATTAGGTTTTGTTCATAGGATTTTTCTAAATTTCAGGGATTTTTGTTGAGAGTTCTTTCAAGGAAGCCAGTGGACAACTGGTTAACCAACAATTACGCAAAATGAGGAAACGGACATTGGTTTCTAGATTGATTTCTAAATATTTAATTGTCTTATCTCTGTTCTGCACAAACTGCAAACATTTATATTGCAGTCAAGTTTCCCCAGGAGAAGTCATAGCCAGAGACATGTGGTTTTCATATTTATCCATGCCATGCAATGCAAGTTCACAATACATACTTCACAGCTTCAAAACCATGGCTTTACGAAGCTATGGACATGGCGAATCTAGCATACAGTGCAGAATTTTAGTATCTTGAGAAACTCACACATTTCTAACCTCTACAGGAAAAAAAGCTTGAGAGTACGTAGGCTTTAAAAATAACAATAATAACCCTCCCTTCCCCTTCAACACAAATGATTTTCTAAACTGGACCCACTCTGGAGCTTTCTTCCATCTTTTAAAAAGCTGCTAGGATGATTGATGCTGAGCTGTACACAAACACTTAGGATTGCTGCCTTTTTTCTGACACCTGCCTCTCAGGATTTCCCTCATAGCCTGTGGCCAAAGTGCTCCATGGAGGAAAGGAGTGAGAGGCATAGTAACTGCTTTCTCACTTGGTGCTTCAGGGGCTTTTAAACTTTAAAGAGTAAAAGCAGAGGAACATTCTCCAGATAATGACTGGGTTGCCTCCTAGTTGCCTCCCATTTTCCTGACAAACTAGCTGTGTGCCATTAATTGGTGAGTGTGAGGCAGAAACGCAGCTGTGCCTCCTTCCGGCATGGATGCCATGGGAAAGTAGCAAGGATCCTAACTGCCCTCAAGGCAGCTGTGTGACTGCCCTGCCCTCCTGGCTTGGCCATTTTCACTTGCTCCATTCTCAGATGAGATTGGCGCTGGGGGAAGCACTAGTAAAGGTAAAGGGACCCCTGACCATTAGGTCCAGTCGTGACCGACTCTGGGGTTGTGGCGCTCATCTTGCATTATTGGCCGAGTGAGCCGGTGTACAGCTTCCAGGTCATGTGGTCAGCATGAAAAAGCCACTTCTGGCGAACCAGAGCAGCACATGGAAACGTCGTTTACCTTCCTGCTGTAGCGGTCCCTATTTATCTACTTGCATTTTGACATGATTGCTAGGTTGGCAGGAGCTGGGACCGAGCAATGGGAGTTCACCCCGTCACAGGGATTCAAACCACCGACCTTCTGATCGACAAGCCCTAGGCTCTGTGGTTTAACCCACAGCACCACTCCTCTTTATCAAAGACAAGAAAGCCAGAACCACTACTGAGGCTGGCTGTTAACTTTGAAAACTTGTGCCTGAGCTTGCTTTTTTCCTTCTCCCTCCTGTTCCTTTTCCTACCCATAACATGTATTTTTAGACTGCGAAACACACTACTTCCCTCAACGAATTCTAGGCACTGCAGTTTCCCCCTCACAGGGTTACAATTTGCAGCAGCCCCTAACAAACCACAGTGTCCTGATTCCTTTGAGGAAAATAATATACTTCAGTCGTGCTTTAAATATATAGTATATATGGTCTGCCTCCTTGCAGACCAACAAAACTAAGCCTGTAAGAATCAACAGGTTTCAATTCTTGCCACAGCTGAAGTTTACCTGACTCATTCTAGAAAAAGAGATGCCAGAACTCACCATGAACACCTCCTTTGTTCTCTTAGAATGGCAATGACGCCCACCAGAGAGGTGCCGGAACTGAGATCCGGCGAGTTCCTGCTGAAAAAAAATCCCTGGCCTGACTCAATTTACAAAACAATAAACTTGATTTGTCTATGCATCTACTCCAAACTTCCATGCCTGTCAAATAATACTGGCTGCTACTGAGTTTATTAAGCTATGCCACAGGCGACAGAAAAGTGGAGCACAAACATACTTCTCACTGCAATTATTACAACTAATCTCAAAATGGCTGCTGTCCCATGAGCTGCCTTGCTGCACATACCCACTCACATAACATGTTGGTTTCTTTTCTTGATAACACCACTTATCAAGGAAATAAATAAAACATTTACCAATATTTAGCCTGCATAGAGAAGAAGAGCATGCAGGGCCCACTATAGTGCTATACTCACCAACTAGTCAAGGCAACCAGTACTTCCTGTTTCCAACAAAGGTGCCTGTGCAGCTGATTGGTTGTCCCTTGTGCCTATCACAAAGTCAATCACGCCGGCTCCCAAAATTATGCCACATCTGCCAATTTTCAGCTCCTAAAATTAGTGTCCCCCTCCCTTCCATCCTGCATCTACATGTGTCACCTGCAATTTGCAAATTAACAGTCCCACAGGTGGAAATGTCTGGATTTAATAGAGATCGCTGCCCCTTGCCGCAGAGTAGAATAAAAGAACACACATCAGCACATCAAAAGCCACATAATGGAAGGACTGGCCCCACTACAGCAAATAATTCATTCTGCAAAAGCTGCATTAGTGGTACTCAGCAGGCTAAGCAGTTATTTAAAAGATTAATATTCACATCTGCAGACTATGAAGTTGTCATTATCACACAGGTTTTTTCCTATGCAGGTACAAGTTCTGTTGAGTCTGAGCAGTTCTCCATTCCTCAGCTGTTATGCATTTTTATTGTTCTGTGGGAACAAGCACATATACACACATTTCTCTGTAAATCACCACTTCATATAAATTGAGGCCATTAAGCTAATCTCCTGCTCATCATGAAACCCTTCCCTGTTTGATGGCCTATATTATTTTTATATGATATCATCAAGCAAATTATGTATTTTTAATCAGCTTGGTGTGTGGTTTTGTTTTTTTAATAGAATTTGATATTCCAGACTTGAAGGCAGGATGAAACCCTGTGTTACAATGATGCTACAGTACCCAATTTCCTCAGGACTTGTGTGTTCTAATGACAAGGCTGTGTTTATACATAACCACTTGGTTTGACAATACCTTTTTGCAGCCTCCGTTTCTCTCCTCAGTTGTACTGAGCATGTGCAATAGGTATAGCTCCTGTTCATTTTAACTCCAATGCGGCCCCTCCACATGTTGCTGAACTATAACTCCCATCATGCCTGACCATTAGCCATATTGGCTGGTGCTGACAAAAAAAAAAAAAGTCCCACATCTGGAGGGCCACTGGTTATGCCCCACCCCACTTTAGATGGCAAAGCAGAAATTGCAACAGGTTTAAGTTTGGGAAGCCTCATAAAGCTATTTAAGGCTACAGAAGCCCAACCAGAAAAAGGCAGCAACACGAATCCATTCTTATCTTTTGTCTCACGCTTTCTAGGCTCAAGTCTGCACTTTAAAGCTTCATGTCTGAGTGCTTATTTTATGTTATTTTTGGTCTGCTACTCACCCCAGGAAAACTCACTCTTTACTGCCAAATTGTAACAAATTACAATTTGGGTTTTCTGTGGATTACCGTTTGCTCCAATTCAACAGTAAAGAGTGGGGTTTTTTTTGCTTTTGGCAGGGAAAGCATCAGGGGCAGGGAGAACACTCAGATATGGTCAGTGCTTTTTTTTTCTGGGGGGACGCAGGGGGATGCATACCCCTAAACGTTTTGTGAATCTAATTTCGGCCTTATTGAGGGGCAGTATTTCAATACGAGTAGGAAAATGAGAGTACCCCGAAACATTTTTTAAAGAAAAAAAGCACTGGACATGATGCTTTAAAGTGTGGGCCCATGCCTAGAAATGTGACACAAAATTAAGTTTGGATGAGCCCTGACTCTGCCTCCTAGGAACACCAAGGCCATAACAATATGATTAGTGATGGAAAACTACACTGCTGCTTCAAAGCTTTTAAAGAGGCAGTAGGCCCACCCATATTCTGTAATGCAGCCATTTTCTGCCAAGAGCTTGCATAAAATCAGTTCCTAACAGAGGGATAACTAGCTCTGTCATGGCTGGGTTCCAAATTTTATGGGAATTCCTCCTTTATTAGATGGCTTAGAGCAGTCTATCTGCTCTAAGCCATCTGGGGTTGATGAGAGACATAGCCTAAAACATCTGGAGGACTCCATGCTGCGGAAAGCAGCAGCTCTTAAAATAAGTTTGCCCATCACTCTTTAAAAAATCCCATTCAATGACAAAGAATCTTTTAGGAAGTCACTTTCCACTGCTAAGGTGCTTTTCATTATGTTGAGTGTTCAATGCTGGTCAACAAATATTATGCACCGTTGCGTATTTGGAATAGAGAATGGCAATGCAGAGGTATGATATTGCTCCTGGCAACAGAAAACATTTCCAGGAAACTGGGACTGCAGTGAAATGTTATCAAATTATTGCTGCAATTGCCCTTGTTCATGGATGAGCAATGGGTCGAGACCAATACCCAAGAGGCCAACAGCCTGAGGGAGTAGAACAAAAGCATGTGGAAGTCAGTTCTTAATGCTCCGGAGTTGAAGAACAAAAGGAGTAGATAGAGCACTTGCAGCTGGTCCTCAGTCCTTAGCTTTGAATGCCAGGATGGAAAGCCTTCCTAGGTCAAATTAGGTGTCAAATGCAAGCTATATCAAAAGAAAAGGGAAACCCCAAAGAACATTTGAGGTTTCCCTGGCTGGAAACGGGTCCCCAAGGAGGTGACAAGTTCTCAAAAGGAATCTGACACAAGGCAGAACAACCTTTTTTTTAATGGCAAGGGATACTCTGTCCAGGGATTTGCTCTAATAACAGTTTAGTTTCCTTTAGCAAAAACAAACATGTCAAGCAACTCCAATGAAGTAAAAGGCTGCAGTGCAGAAAGAATTCAGCTACCAGAAATGGAAGGCACAAAAATTCCTCAAACCAGGCAGCCTAAAGTCGCTTCCAGACAAAGAATATACAGTATTGTCCTGGTTTGATTTCACACAATTTTCATTCTATGTTGTCATCAAGTGCTTGTCACCCTGATTATTCCTGTAGTTTTCCATTACTATTCTCATTGCAAAAGGTCCAGGTGATTTATAAAATTCTGCATGGGCTGGAGAAAGTGGAGTGTTTTCTCTCTCTCTCTCTCTGCCTTTATCACAACACTAGAACTTGCAAACATCCAATGAAGCCGAATGCTAGAAGATTTGGGGGAAATAAAAATAAAGTACTTCTTCAAACAGCACAGTTAAACTATGGAAATTGCTCCCACAGGAGACAGTGATTGCAATTTAGACACCTTTAAGGGGAATCAACAAATTTATGGAAAAGGCAGTCAATGGCTACTAACCAGAATGGCTTGATTCTGCCCCCACTGTAGGGCCAATATGCTTCCGAATACCAGCTGCTGATAATCACAGGTGAGCAGAGCCATTGGGCATCTGGTGCGAACTGGATTCGGGACTGGGTGGGCCTTTAGCCTAATATGGCAGTCTCCTCTTAGTGGTATACTGTAGTATAAACTCCACTCTTTGATATGCCTAATAAAGGATATTTGTTTATATAACTGAATAAACTCCTCTCTTTATAGGCTTTACAGGAAATATGGTTACAAAGGTTATATGTGTGTTGGTGTTACTATTAATAGTTTTATCATTATGCATAGGGCAACCACAATGAAGTGCACCATCTGCTATGGTGCTTAGTCTGGCAATAGCAGCATCCATTATTTTTAACATCTTGGTCTCCAGTCAAGGAATGAAATGGACTTGGGTCCCAACTTAGTCTATGGGACGTGTAGGTAATAAACTGGTATTGTACATGTATCTGTGCAATTCTACTAAGTGTTTCTCATATAATTCATGCTTTAAGTCAGGCATGTCCAACAGGTAGATCGTGATCTACCGGTAGATCACTGGATGTCTGTGGTAGATCACTGGCAGATCACTGGTTCCCCCCAAAGAAGTTCAACAACTTTGGCTCCCCTAAAAAAGCTCAACATTTTTGCTCTGCACCCCCTAAAAATGTGGCTTTCTTCCTCCCTAAAAGAAGCTCAACAACTGTGACCTGAACCCCTAAATGTGGCTTTCTTCCTCCCTAAAAGAAGCTCAACAACTGTGACCTGAAAGGGGGTAGATCACTGCCAGTTTTTAACTGAGAGTAGATCTCAGTCTCTTGGGAGTTGGCCACCCCTGCTTTAAGTTAACTATGTGGTGTTAACACCAACTGAGGAAAAACATAGCAAAAAATATATAGTCTACTTGAACATGATAATTCTAGTGCACACCACTATTATTATGCTAACCCACAATTAGGAGAAAGATTCAAATTTCTGCAACTATTAGAAAGGTATTTTGAGAAAGAGAATTGTAGTTACAGCAGCTGCTCTACACATTAGTCTTCTTTGGGCTACAGTGACCTCCAGTGTCTGGTTTTAGATGGCACTTTCTAAGGCGAAAGCCTTTCATTCTTATTTTAGCACCCATTTTTTTCCAACTGCCACTTATATGCAAGAAAATGAAATGATTCTCACTGGAGATGCTATACCCTTGGAATTTTAGACTGATTGCTTTCTAATTGAAGGATCTGGAGCATTCATTTATCGGCTGTTGGTTCTAATTGCTACATGCCCTCAAAACCAGAAAATTAATTAGACACGAATACACAGATGTAAAAAAGTATCTGAAGTGACACGTGGGAGAAATCAAAGGAACTTTAGGAACTGCACTGTGCAGCATCTCGTTTGTTCAGATGTGCAAAAAAATATATCAAGCAACTTACCTGCCACTCTGTACTTTAAGTGATAGGGAAGTCAATTAAAAAAAGCAAAGGTAGCCATGTTGGCTGATAAGGGGGAAATCCAAAATCCATATTAGAGAAATACCTTTATTAGGCCAACCAAAGTGTCACAAAATAGCATCCAAAGTTTCCAAGGCTAGATGGTAAACAAAGCAACCAAGGAACCAATGAGAAGAGGATAAAAAAATAGAGTTTGCGTAGTGGTAAAACCATTGAATCTGCACCTTACAAATGTCTTGACAGAATATGGGACATTGTGGTAGACATAAAAAAATAAAAATGTTTATGATGTACAGCATTCTAAGTCTAATTTCAAAATCAGTAATGCATAGAAGAGCTTAGTAAAAGAACTGCATTTTTTTCAAAATGTGTGATACTTCCCTTCCATCCCTTCCAGACATAATGATGTTGCTAAAGGAGTGGAGCAGTAGCCTCTAAAACATATGGGAAAGAATCAGATCCTCCTCCACATGGAAGAGAATTTTCTGGAAAGTAATACCAGTCTTTTGTAATTTTCTGCGTTCCCTTAAAAAAAATCAACCTTTGTGACAGAATCCTACGCTCATCCTCCTAAGTCCTAACCAAGCAACAAAAAAATCATTGGGACAGCAAAGCTCATATTGTCCAATCCCCTGCCAATCCCAGAATTAGTGGGACACAGAACTATTTCCATCACTGAAAGAGAAAAAGGCTGTATTAGGATGCAACACTACACCATGCTTTAGCGTTCCAAAAATGGGCCTTCTCCTGAATTGGGGATGGGGTGGGGATACATCCAAGTAAACATGCCCAGGATTGCACTGTAGGTGGTAGCATTTTCACATGAGGGAAACTTAAGTAAAGTCACTTGCAGCTTAGTTGGCCTGCGGTCCTAACTGGGAAGTCAGCCCATTAAACACAGAAGGAATTGCTTCCTTGCTTCCAAATAAACTCACAAAGGATCAAAGTATTGGGTCATTTATACCAGGGGTCAGCAACGTGCGGCCCATGGGCCAGATCCAGCCCATGAAGACTGTTTTACCGGCCCACGAGCCACCCCAAACCAAGCCGCCTGCTCGGCGAGTCCGTCCCCCCCCCTGCACAGCGCTAAACCGGCACACTGCAATGCGGGGACTTGCCAAGCGGCGCCCGAAATCGCTCCTGCGCATGCTCAGATGGCGAAAATCGCGCCAGCCCAGAAGCGATTTCCGGCATCTGGGTATGCGTAGAAGCGATTTCCAGCACCGCGGTCATGCACAGACGCAATTGCCAGCATCGCGCTGCGCTGCCCTCGGACGATCTCCGCAGGAGTAATCCAGCCCATGGCCGATAAGCCTTGCTGACCCCTGATTTATACCATCCACCGCCCCGGATATTTGTCTAACACAGAGGTGGGGGACCTTTGGCCCTCCAGATGTTACTATACTGCAAGGATGATGTTGTTATGCCATCATCCCTGACCATTGACCATACTGTGCAGGGCCAACAAAAGTTGGCTTTTCAGATTTCAGGCTTCAGCCAATCCTTTTAGGAAAGAGAAACACGCAATGGCCAATTCCTCATCTCTGAAATTACATAAATTTGCTCAAGTCTGTCTTCCACCTACAAAGGACTGTGTTTTGCCTAAGAATGGAGAAATACCTGGGTTGTGCTGTGGAGTACATAGCAGGTTCCTGCACACCAGCATTTTAGCCGACTAAAATTGGAACCATAGGACAGTACTGAGAAAAAATGCATCTTGGTAATCAATTTACATGACAAATTACCACTTTTATACAGCTTGTGTGATACTTCATATTAGTGACCACATACATCCAGTTCACCATCTGAGCACCATTCGATAGGAAAGCGAGATACAAATTTAACAAAGAGCAGGCCTCTGATCTTCAACAGATTTTTCTTCCCAAGTAAAATGATTTGCCTATACCATGTGATAAGTAGTGCATCAAAAATCTCAGTATTTTTTTCAAGTGACTATCCATTGCCTGCTTAGATACATGCAGGTTTTGACCTCTTGGTGTACACATGCAGCAAATTATTAGGATTATTGACAGTGAATCATTAATAATTCTATGGTTCTATTATTTTGGTCGTACATTTTCATTCACTGTAACTCCAAAACATTGGCAGAATCAGAATAAACACAAGATCAATTTCATTTGCTCAACTTTATTCCCCCAAAATTCAATGTCCTTGAGAACAGATTTGACCTTTTGTTGTTAACATTTTTATGGAGTTTAAATTCTAGGTTTTGCTTCTGAAAAGAAACAGAATTGCATCACAAACCAGTTGGTCCCATGGCAGTAACCAGCAATTATAAGGAACTAACCAATAGATGTAATGTGCAGTATGATCTTAACTAAGGCTGCAATCCTACATACACTTACTTTCAAATAAGTTCCACTGAACAACGTGGGACTTGCTTTTGAGTAAGCATGCATAGGAGTGGGCTGTAAACCTAAGAAATATTAGCATGTTGAATTAATTTGTATATGGATCACAGCTACATTTTCTCAGTCTATTTTATTATTATTATTTTAAAAAATCTGTGCATTCAAGGTGAACGCTATTACAATCTTCTGTTAGCCTTAAAACATATTTTATACAATATATTTACAAATTAAACTTAGCATTATCACTACTGTACAAGAAAATAAAATAATTTAGGATCTCATGAAAAAAGGTTTACTGTATTCTTATGCCCACAATATATTAATCAAACAATGAGTTCATTCCACCATAGTTTGGTATTGCATGCATGAGCAAAACCGTCTCTGGGGCTTGCAGGGTCCCTCCTCCCCTTGCATGGTCAGCCCCAGTATGTAGAGCAGGCATCCCCAGACTTCGGCCCTCCAGATGTTTTGGACTACAATTCCCATCTTCCCCGACCACTGGTCCTGTTAGCTAGGGATCATGGGAGTTGTAGGCCAAAACATCTGGAGGGCCACAGTTTGGGGATGCCTGCTTTAGAGGGAGTGCCGGAACACCAAGTCTGCACAGTCCCTGCCAGAGGGCCTTGGACAGGATCTCCCGCCAGCCTTACTAGTGCTGGCTAGCAGCTGTCAGAAAAGCATCACCCAATGGGATTTCGCCCTTACCGGCTTCCAGTTGTCATAGTATCCAAACATGGCAAACTAGGATATGCCTCAGACATAAGCTTTGCTCAACCTTGAACAGGAAATCATCATCCACGTAGGAGACACAGGGCTCCCATGCTCCCCAACGTCCCCATGTGCATCTTCTCCACCCTCTCTGTTCCTGACCTTCCTGTTTATCTGAACAGTCTGAAGGGGCCCTTTTACCACTGCTGACTTGAGCAGAAGTAGAAACCTCTGTGCAATCAGGAACCACGAGGGGGCTTCTACAGTGGTACCTCAAGTTACAAACGCTTCAGGTTACAAACTCCGCTAACCCAGAAATAGTACCTCCGGTTAAGAACTTTGCTTCAGGATGAGAACAGAAATCGCATGGCTGCGGCGGCCCCATTAGCTAAAGTGGTGCTTCAGGTTAAGAACAGTTTCAGGTTAAGAACGGACCTCCAGAACGAATTAAGTTCTTAACCAGAGGTACCACTGTATTTGTATTCAAGGAAATGCTGGCAAAAGCCCCTTTCAAACCTTTCCTGATAAACACAGGAAGGTTGAAGACTGAGCAAGCAGGGCCAGGACAGCATGTGACCTTGTGTCTCCTACATGAGTGGACATTTCCTGTTCAGGCATAACACCTGAGCAGGGCTATGGTTTGCCCATAAACCATGATTAAGCTGTGTTTTGAGACTGGGTGTAGGAACCAAATATGGAAGTCAGTTTTGAAACTATGCCAGCCAAGGAGAGAAATACATGTACATATCTTGAAGTTAAGCTTGCTCATATACATGACACCAAACCACGGTTTCACACTGCATATAAAATGTAGCCACTATATTTTTCACCAATGAAACATTTTGGCAAAGCTACCATTCTTACAGGGTTGACAGACTATTCCCTTTTACTATTAAATAAAACCTATGAATGGCATGGCAATGTAACAGAATGGCTATATTTAAATAGTGCCATTTAAGAAAATTCAAAATTTCATATCATTCCAGATGCTTCAAATGTGAATCAACTTTAATTACACTGTATTATTCTATCTATTTGTCCTATGAGTTAATAGGGAGAATAAGCTAATAAGCTTTTGGACAAATAGTCATTGGTGTACAAATAGTGCAAAAAGTAAAACTTCAGTTTTTGTGGCTTAGTTGTGCAATACTAACCACAGTCACAGTTAAATATAAAATAGGATCAAGTTGAAATGAATTACTCGGGCAAACTTGCACACAAAATTCAAACAGTGCTAAAAGACTGGGGCAGTAAAAATAGCTTCATTTCTGATTTTTGTAGAAACAGTGCAGTGCTGAATACCCCTGAAGATAATGCTTTTGGCTATATCCAAAAGCTGACTGTCTGGAAAACTCCTTTAATTTTTGAGACTGAAAAGCAGGTTGAAGATATGCTACAAAAGCAATTTAAATGAGAAAGATGGGGGGGGGGGTACCACAGGCATACTAGCAGTTTCCCTTTGATGTCATGCCAAATTACTTTTTAAGAATTTAAGTGCATGTGGGAGTTCTGTGATGGGAGTTTCTGGGAAAGGATGTCTGCAAAGCATTTGCCGTCACATGCAGAGCATGGATGTGTCCAGGTTTTGGGCCTACACACAACTCTTATGGAAGGTCATCTTCTTATCTCATCACAACCTGACAAGCCAGCTTCTGGATAAAAGATTGCCCAACAATTTAATCAAAGAGTATTTGTAGAAACAGATTTATGAATTTTAGGTGTCCAAGGAAAACCTGTAAAAGGAGTTAGAGGACAACCAAACCTATTACCATTATTCTGACTTTTAACATTTAGCTTCAGAACATTATGTTCAGGTATGAGCAAGACACACACACACAGAGAGAGAGAAATACAGCAGTATTAATACACAAATACTTTGTGCACTGTTTGTCCAGCTCAAACAGTACAGAAAGCTAAACATAACTCAAAGTTCAAAAAAATAAATTCAATTGTTTTCTTATAAATCCAGCAATTTATGGTGTTATTAATCATGGAAGAAACAATACACAGTTAATTAACACGAAGTCCAGAAGTGTCCTTTTCATAAAATCAAGAGAAGCCAAAGGATTTTCCCTTTTTCAAACAAAAATATACAAGACACCATATACAAATGGCTGATGAGAACTGGGCCCATGGTGTAAGGATTAGACACTAATCATAATGCCACCAAAATCAAAGGAGATCCAAGAACTCTTCAGAATTATCTTACAAAAATAGCTGCATTAAAATTTGCAAGCTCTAAAGCTATTATTTTCAAGCCCTATAAAAAGGCAACCTTTGAAAGGATCTGGCTCAGATTATCGGCACAGTACAAATATTAAAAATGCACACACAATGCGAGATATTTCAAATGCGCTTTAAAGGGGCTATTGCAGCTGGTTTATTATGTAGCGATAATATTGCATAGCTGAAAAATGAGGTCACTTGACTTGCATTAACTGCAAGTTTACACACTGAAGGAGTGACATATACCATTTGCTAGTGGGTAAGTGACTGAGAGCAAGGCCATTTATGGTCCTGACTATTTATGAACACTCAGTACACCATGTGTTTATTGGTAATTTTTCCAGATGTTATATAGACATAGGTGCCATTTCAGAATGGATCATAGATCAGGCTAGCTCAAAAAGTCACTGCCTGTCAAGGGATATATATGACTGGCATACAGCTTTGGTGGTGAATGGAACAGTACATGTGCATCTGTGTCCGACAACTGATTCAGCAAATGAGGTAAGGTGTACTCTTAGTGTTTAATGATCCTTCAACCAATATGAGAGGGCAAGGTCTCATAGTATTTAAATGGTTAAGTGGTTTACACATTGCATTTCTTCATGTGGAGGTTTGAAGGAATAATCTTCTGCCTATTGAGTGATCCACATCTGCTACTGTGATTGAACAATGCAATCCTTTACATATCTATCGGGAGGTAAGTTCCACTGAATTCAATGGAGATTAATCCCAGGTGAGTAGATATAAGGCTGTGGGGCCCTAAAGATTGCTGCTACCCTGTGGAGAATCTCCACAGTGCTCTCAGACATTCAAAGGAACAAAATAGAGATTCTCCACACTAGAGAAGTATAAACAATGCAAAGCATTAGAGCTACAGCCCAGAACTCATACAGAGAGAGACCAGGGGCTATATGTAGCAGACTAATATCCTCCACACAGAAAGAATAATGCATAAACAGGTCCTGAAAAAAGATTTCCCACCCCAACCCTGGAAGCAATTCATTAGCTGCTGGCTGCATTCTCAGAAATACAGAGGGTGAAACACATGTAGAAACTGCCATGTTCCTCTTTAAAATACTCAAGTGTTGAGCAAGCAACGATCAGGCTCACTTGTGTTTTGAAGAGCGATTATGCACCCTGAATGTGCATTCTTCAGGTGTATTTTGTACTAAAGTATCTGTGCCAGAGTACAAAAGGTATCATAAGATGTAGCACTGAGACTCTTTTAAGGAAATTGTTTTGTTTTTATATCCAATTAAGGGATGAAAGCCCTTGTCAAAAATAATAGAATCTTACCTTATTAGCACTTGTTCAAAGCAAGTTCAGTTACATATTCTACTTCACTCTTGATATTTGGCAAGTGATAAAAAAGCTGTCTATCTACATAAGAAATAAGTTAAATGCTCTTGGGGAAACACACACACACACCCTTTAAAATGCACGTAGTAAGGGGTTGGAAGAGAAGGAAGGATATAGCATTACACATCCCAGAAGAGCTGGAAGTTACAAGAACACAAACTTTCTAGGAACAAAATAATTCTCAGTTGGATGATGACAGTGAACATAACAGAAGCTTGGGGGTTTTTTAGATTTGAGTTGAGCCAATTAGCTAGACCTGGCTTTCCTTATTTCCCCCAAAGCACTTCTCTCTCCCTTTTGGACTAAATGCTTAAAAGTCTGAGTAATTTCAGTACACATATATAATAAGGAAAACATAGTGAATATTTGAAAGGTCAGCAGTTAGGAAAAATGGCTGGTAGAATTACTGTGCAATCCTATACATGTCTACTCAAAAGTAAGCTCCACTGAGTTCAATAGAGCTTACTCCAAGGTGATTATGCATAACACTGCAGCCTTAACCAACTACATGGTGGAAGCATTAAGACACTTAAAGGTTTTTAAATCTTGGGCAACTTGTGGTATTTGGCCAAATGCAAGAGGTATAAAGGGATGGGTGAAGTTCTAATCTAAACTTGGGTAGTATTTACTAGATTATTGTTCTGGATAGAAGGTTGACCACCCAGTTTGTTATTCAGAAGTCCCATTTGCTCAGATGGGCTTCCCTGGTACTCTCAGCCCTTGCTCGTGACAATATCATTCATGTACAATATCATCCTACAAGTGACTGTGTTGGATGCAGCTCTCCAAACCTGGCTGTAACCCTGGAATCCACTACTGAATCCCACCACCACCCTGGAAATCTGGTGACAAACCATAGTTGATGAATTTAAAATACTCTTCCATGGTACTCAGATGCCCGTTAACAAGCAGGTGCAGTCTGGGTTTTCTGAATTGTTGGCAATAGTTAAGCGACACCATGTTATGACTCCCCACCCCTTTCAATGTCAACTGTGGTCAGAATTCATTTTTAAATAGCAATACCTCCCCCCCAGCCCACCTCTAGAACCTTACATTTTAGTGTGGTTACTAGTCTTTGGGTAGTTCACGTATGCTTTTACCCTAGAGAAAGACGCTGCTTGGATCATCCAACCACATATACAAAATAGGTTTGAAAATTGCAGTTCTACATCTAGGATAAAATTCATACAATGTACACATCCAGTGTCCTAAATAACACATTTACAGTAGTCAACTTGTGTATGTACATATGATGGGGACAATATACCATATGAGCTAGAGCTCCCAGTCTATTTATTCAGGTCTGCTTTCCTTTCGAGGGTTGTTTCAAAAATTCCAGTCTCAGTAGTAGATTTGTCTAAAAGGTTTGGTAAGTAAATAGGAAATGCTTTCTAGAACATATTATAGTGTATATGCTACTTCAGTAGTGAAGTATTTCAAAATACCCTTTCTCCTAGTTACATGCCATAGAGATACATTTCCTTGCTCTTGAGAAATTCAGTTCAAACTCAAGTCTTGACTGTACATAAAACAGCAGATTGCACCAAGAAAAACAAGCAACACCTCATTTCTGGAACATGTTCACAGCAAGACTTTTCACATTGCTGCACTGCCCATCGCTGAGCAGAGGTTGATGGTCTTAGCACATACTTGTCATGCTAGGAGTGCAATATTAGTGTGGCAGTTAAGAGTCAGATTTCAGTATCTTCCAAAACCCACCAAGCAAGATGGCCATTATTTCTTGTCTTTGCAGTCACGTGAACATGTGTCACAATGGTTTATGGATCACAGCTACACCTACAAGGGAAGAAAGTACACATGCATTAAATTTATATACCGCCCTTAACCTGCAGATCTCAGGGTGGTTCACAACATAAAATTACACAAAACCACAAGATACATAATAAAAATAAGAAAACTCTCCAGACCTCTTGTGAAGAAGGCACACAAAGAAGGGCCTCAGAGTCTTAGGGTCTGGGTAGGTTCATATGGAGAGAGATAGTCCTTGGGGTATTTTGGTACTGTGCCATTTAAGGCTTTAAAGGTCAAACTCAGCAAAACTGGGCCTGGAAACCAATTGGCAGCCAGTGGAGTCAGGCCAGAATTAGTGTAATATGCTGAAACTGTCTTGCTCCTGTGAGCAACCTGGCCACCGAATTCTGTGCTAGCTAAAGTTTCCAAACCGTCTTCAGAGGCAGTCCTATGTATAACATGTTGCAATAATATAACCTAGAGATTACTAGAGCATACACAACAGTAGTTGTCCAGATAGGGGTGTAGATGGGCCACCATGCAGATGATTTTTGGAGTAACCTTTTACTTGCACTGGGACTTATAGAAAGCTCAAGATACTAACACTTGGGGTACCGACTCTTTTCTGACCAGAGACTCTCTTGCCTGTAATGGCCACACAGCAGGCAGAATTTAAACAGATGCATCTTTGCCAGATGGACATCAGAGATGGGGAAATGTCATCTGTTGGATTTCTGCATGCCAATCAGTAGCATTTTAAAGACCCAGGTTCCTTTTATGAGTGAAATTTCTCTACCAGGAAAAAGCGTTGCTAACCCTGCCAAGAATCACAGCAGAGATTTGAGAAATGCGGATTCATCCAGCCCATCCTTCTGCTTCCACCTGGTTCAATGTACTGCTTACCTGCATAACTTCTTCCAGTGCTCATGTTTGTTGGTAATAATGTCCATTTATCAGTGACAGGATTATAGTATTCTACAGATGCCAAATTGCAAGAGCCATCATCTCCTCCAACCACATAGAGAAGACCGTTCACTGAACACACACCTATGGAGGAAAAAAATGTGTTATTTTAAGTTATTTTAAAATTTACATGGTTGTGGCATGGTGGGGGAAGGAACTCTAGCATTCAGGCTGGATTCACTCCAGATCCTTCAGGAAACCCCAAAGTATGAACCATCGACACTGAAATTGTGCATTCTAATTGTACTCAGAATGTATCATTAATTTTCATAAGCTGTTCTTGTGGCAAGGTAAGAGGTTTTTTTTTTTTTAATATTTAGGGATGTGCAAAAAAAGTCACTCATTATTCCATTCATTTTTGTTAATAAGCACATGATTTATTCAATGTTATCACATTCACTTCATAACTCACATCAATGAGGGAGTTTAGTGGGGATAGGGGGTTAATTTGTTTTTTCCTGTCAGCTGCGTACAGGCAGTTGCCATTTCCCCTTCCCCAGAACACTCCAGTATCCATAAAAGGGATTTTGGGAAAATAACATGAGGGATATTTGGAGATAGCACCAAGAGGACATCTGGAAAAAGCATCCCTGAATTTATTATGTATTTGGACATCTCTTTAGATATCGTAACCAAATTTTGCATGACTGTTCCTGAGATCAATGAGGTTTCCATCTATGTTTGGAGACAATTGTACACCATTTTGAAACAAGATGGCAGAATGAACCTTTTTAAAACAGCACTCATTTTAACCACTGATTTAAGAACTACACTGATTTTTCTTGTTTCACAGAACTCCTAAGCAACACCAGTTATAAAGCAGCTAGCGACTGGCATATAGATAACAAAGACCTTTTTCCTGTTGGAATTTGCTTTGTAACAAATGAAAAATGAACCAAATTGGCTCCATTTGCAACCCTGTTTAAAGCACTGGGCACAATTCAAGGATTGAGCAGCAGGAACAGCAAGGATAGGGGATTAGGAGCTGTGCAGGGTATAAAAGGCTCAGCCTTCTGACCATAAATGAAATACCCTTTGATTTCTATGCTTTCTGATCAGATGACAAAATCTGCTCCATATTTGAATGTTCTTGGTGAAGTCATGAGAGCAAGAAAAATGTTCTTGTAAAGAAAACAGACGTTTTGGAATTCATAATCTCCCTCTGCTAGATTCCATATTCCTTGTTACTCACTACAGATACAGATGCATAAAACACATGCACCTTCAAGCCTTCCTGTCTTATAAAGTAAAGGTAAAGGTAAAGGGACCCCTGACCATTAGGTCCAGTCGTGACCGACTCTGGGGTTGCGCGCTCATCTCGCATTATTGGCCGAGAGAGCCGGCGTATAGCTTCCAGGTCATGTGGCCAGCATGACAAAGCCGCTTCTGGCAAACCAGAGCAGCACATGGAAACGCCGTTTACCTTCCCGCTGTAGTGGTTCCTATTTATCTACTTGCATTTTGACGTGCTTTCGAACTGCTAGGTTGGCAGGAGCTGGGACCAAGCAACGGGAGCTCACCCCGTCACAGGGATTCGAACCGCCGACCTTCTGATCAGCAAGCTCTAGGCTCTGTGGTTTAACCACAGCACCACCTGGGTCCCTACTTATAAAGTATGGAGATTTAATTTTAAATACCTAAAACAGCAAGATACAGCTTCATAAAACTGATGTTTTTGTTTCAGTATTACTGTAAGCTTCTTTGAGAGGTTGCTTACACCTGAAGGGCAATATATATAAGCGTGCTGTGGTTGCTTGGAGGAAATAACAAAATAAATACCTGCATTTCTTCTACACATATTCATATCTGCCACTTGTTTCCACGTATTTGTTCCAGGATCATATACTTCCACACTTTTCCTCACCAAAGGGCCATCATGTCCCCCAGTAGCATACAACTGTCCACTAAGTACACCAACACCTGCAAAAACAAGAGGGCAGCAACTCAGAGCTTCAGAGCACAAGTTACTTCTAAGCGGCTGTTTCATTCAACAACCCCATCATAAAGGTGAGCTAAATATTTAAAGTAGGAGTTCTCCTCACATGTCCAAACACTGGAATCCCTTGCAGAAAGACAATTCATACCCTTATAAAGGCCCTTGCAGAGAATGCCTAAGATCCGGGGCAGAAGTCTTGTTAGAATAAAGTTATGAACACAAACAGAAAAGTAGCCGGTCCCTGGTGGGCCCCCACAGCCAACTTAGCCCTCCGAGGCCTGGAGCAAGTGTACCTGGCCTGCCCCCAATCCTGCACGGGCCTCCCCTTATACTACGATTACAGGCCTAGCATTTGAGAACAGTATGACAATACTGTATCATTAGTCTTAGCACACATTGCCAGGAAAATGGTACTATTTTCAAGAGCTCTTGTAACAAACTTAGGTACTGTTGAGAGATTTAGCTGTGACAACTACACAAGGAGGAAAAACAGCACAGTAAGATACCTGCACCACTGCGGCGAGTACTCATATCCGACACATATGCCCACTCATTTGTAGCTGGATTATACTGTTCTACAGTACTAAGGCACTGACGTGATGCTCCGTCGTAACCACCAACAGCATAGAGTTTACCTAGAAAAAATTAATTTGCAGCACTGAACATCAACAGGAGCAGTTGGCAATATTAGCACTTCAGAACATTTCATCATTGATCATTTGTATCATGTAAATTACACAATCCTTTTGTGATAGCCGCCTACTAGCTTGATAAATACCTGTACGTATAACATGTTTCAGTTGACCCTCATCATGTATACCAAATGCTCAGATCAACAAACACTTGCTAAGTGAGATGTTCTCAAGGATAGTTCGCTGCAGAAGGTTGTTCCATTATTTGCCATGTTACAAAACGGGTGAGAATGTACTTCTCCCGGATCCAGTGCAAACGTCTTTAAAACCCTGCTATTTCTACCAAAATTTCATTTGGGGAGAAGACCTTTTCGGCCATCCGTATTTAAAAATCCAACAAAAAACCTCTGGAAATAGGGAAAGCGTTATACCAAGCGTCCACAGTGAAATACAGAGAACCAATTAGCGGGGGAAATATTTAGGTAAGGATAGTTGGGATGACGTCTCTGAGGGCACAGAAACAAGGAGGTTTAAAATCATTGTCAGAACTTACAGAGTGTGAAAAAACTCCCAAATTCCTGACACACCTTGCATATCTCCCCGCTTCAGAAGATGTGAAACATCTACTTCCCACAAGATGGAGACACAGAGCCACGGAAAGAGCCATTGATAGTCCTTCCAGTTCTCTTCACACTGAGTGTAACGAAGTAGCTCTCACTCCATTCATTAAATTGTGAATCGTGAATAATAATAATAATAATAATAATAATAATAATAATAATAATAATAATTTTATACCCCACCCATCTGGGTTTCCCCAGCCACTCTGGTTGGCGAATCATATCAAGAGGCACAAGGAAAACCAGTGTAAGCCAGGAGGGGGGAATCTGGGGTCCAGGGACTCAAGGACTCTTCCAAGCTCACATCTGCTGCTAACCCTACTCTGAGTCCACCTAAAATGCATTTGCCAAGGTGGAATTTTTCCTTAAGCTGTGACAATGCCTCTTGCTTGCCTGGATGGAGAGATATGGGGGTGTAAGAAGAAAATTATGGAACGTAGTCTGCTGTGCAAAGGTTAAGGGACACATCTATTGCCCAACCTACCAGCATCATACGCCCCCCCCCAAAAAAAAATGAGAATGCGACGGCGGCGCTTGGCATTGGGCTGAAAAATATTCCTGACTCCTGGTTTAGGACCTAGGCAGAACTGTGAGATTGACGTCCCTGAAACTTACAGAGTTCAGTGATTTTGCAGGTGAGGCATACTCAGTATCACTTTTTATTACAGATGATGTATTATGTGATGCAGAGTAGACGGACTAGGTTTTGTCCCTCCTCCCAGTGCCTTGATACCTACCAGGCCAGATGGCAAAACACTAAGATAACCTTCCCAACACAGTAGAGAAGGGGGGGGAGAGAACCCCACAACTTAACAACTAAACATGTCTCAGTCACTACTGTACTCAGCCTGTTCCCATTCAAGATGGGAGAGTGATTTTTGGAAAATGCAGTGTAGTCTGACAATGTTAACTGCCTGAATTTTTTGTCTTTGAAAAAGTGCTTGCTGCTAGGATATCACACTTAACTGTGCTGATGCGGCCAATGCAGCAGTTTGCTGTCTTTACCTTCCACGACCCCAACTCCAACGCTGCTTCTTCTTGTGTTCATAGGTGCCACAAAAAACCACTCATTGGTCTTATAGTTATATGCTTCCACAGATGCAAGACCTATTTTTGAAAATAATATTAAGGCACGTTTTCTACATCCTTAATTTAGCAGAGTATAATCCCTCTGTTGTCACAGTTACCATCCTGACTTAATTTTTCCAGACAATACTCTTGTATTAATCTTTACAAGACAAAAAGGGGAAAGGAAGCAGGTTGAGACTACTTCAGGATCAGGAACTGGATGCTAAACCCAATACTAATAATTTTGCACTGAGAATCTATATCTCAAAATACCACCCCAGTTCTCATCACTTGTGATTACTCAACAACCATGCATTGAAAAAATGACTGGGAATTACAACCCACCCAAGGATTTCTTCCATCCACTGCAGAAAACTACGCCAGGACATAATAAAACAGATTGTAACAAAGGTTTTTGTTTTGTTGTTTTATAAAGAAGAGGATTTGAAATGTAGCATCAGGAGCACTGAATTCAAAGGAAGTTCTACAGTTCTTGTAAAGTGTTTAAGAGCGAAGATATGAACAGCATTCACCCAGTTTTGTTTGTTCAGCAACCTACCTGTGCTTCCATCAAATCCACCAACAGCATAGAGGAGTTCATTTAGCACAGCTGCCCCTAAAGTGCTTCGTCTTTCTTGCATGCTGGCTATTGACGTCCACAAGTCTTTCACTCCATCATATACATCTACTGTTCGGACTCGTAAAGAGCCATTAAAACCTCCCACAGCATAGACTTTGCCTGCCATGAATACCACCCCTGTTAAAAACAAATTGGGAGACAGAAAAATGGGAGGCAGGTCATGCCTATAGGACAATTATTTTCTTTCACTTTTTCCTTCCAGAAGTTCAGGAAGGTCACCAAGCAATATTCCAGTGTGGTGACAACTACATATGGAATCTGTAAAGTTTGAATGCTGCTTGTTTCATGAATCAGGCCTATGAGAGGGTAAGCCTGGCACTGGCATGGAATCTCTCTATTCAATAGGTCTGATCCATGGGAAAAGCAAGCTTTCAAATGTTATGGGCTCACATGGCACCATTACCATAGTGAAGCATTTCACTATTTCATACATTACATAAAAAAGGCTGGGTTTGCCAACAAATGTACGCTCAAACAAGGGGAATAGAGCACAATATCTGAAATCACATTTGTTGCACTCATGCTATGTATGTTCAGCTTACACAAAAGTACTGATATGTGAAATGACTCTCGCTGGCTGCTGGAGTACATGAGACTGTTATTACTGGATGGAATTCAGCATAGCACTGAGGAGATTGTTCTGTCAAAACAAGCATAACTGCCTGCCAGACACAACTAACATAGTAAAAGCTGCTGAGAGATCAAGCAGAATCAATGGGTTGCACTCCCGTCTCTCTCCCGACAGGGTGACAGAGGTATGTTCCATGCCAAAACCAGGCCTAAACACCAACTGAAATGGATCTAGAAAATCAGTCTCATCCAAGAGAGCCTGGATCTGTTAACAGAGAAGGGCTAACTCTAATGTTTTACTGTATAGCCTAAAATTCAACTGAATATATAAAATCTACCCTAAATAATTTTTGGGATTATGATTGAGGCTATTTTTTTTAAAGAGAAAATATTTACCTGCTCTACATCTCCGAGAAGGAAGTTCAGCAACTTGATCCCATCGCTCCTCCTCAAAATCGTAACACTCTACACTCCGAATGGCTTTAGGTGCTTGCCCACCAACCACCATCATTACCTTGGTAGGAAGGGAGGAAAGTTATCATTAGAGCATTTTCAACAGCAAACAGAAATCCTTGAGATTATTTGGGGCATTCAATGGCAATAGGACACCATCAGCTATGTGAGAACTCATTCAAGAAAAAAAAGAACATTTTGCTTCAGATGCATCAGAGGTTGGCATTTGCATGATATTGAACTTGGCAGTACAGTCAATACATTACTGGATAAAATACTGATTGCAGCCTTTGGGCAAAGCCTATGTACTCTAGCTTTCACAGATTATCTAGCTTCCTTTGCAAAAGGTAATTAGTTCAGATCCCAGAAGAGCTACATTTTAATAAAAGCATGTGATAACAGCCTAGCAATGATATGAAAATTCTAAGAACAACGGAAATGCTGATGGTGCTTAGTATCAAGAGAGACTAGTTTTAACAAAGGGAGATTATAATTACCATGATACTTTGGGGGGGGGGAATTACTTGAACAAGCATTTAATGGCTCTGTGTTTGCTTAGATCAGGGGGTAAGACAACCTAAGGCCCGTCGCCTTCTCAATCCAGCCCGCAGACAGTCCAGGAATCAGCATGTTTTTACATGAGTAGAATGTGTCCTTTTATTTAAAATGCATCTCTGGGCCCTGAGCGCTCACTGGAAGGACAGATCCTGAAGCTGACGCTCCAATACATTGGCCACCTCATTAGAAAAGAAGACTCCCTGGAAAAGACCCTGATGTTGGGAAAGATTGAGGGCACAAGGAGAAGGGGATGACAGAGGACGAGATGGTTGGACAGTGTTCTCGAAGCTACCAACATGAGTTTGACCAAACTGCCGGAGGCAGTGGAAGACAGGAGTGCCTGGCGTGCTCTGCTCCAGAGGTCATGAAGAGTCAGACACGACTAAACAACAACAACAATTTTCCTACTCATATTGAAGTACTGCCCTCAATGAGGCCAAACTTAGATCCATAAAATGTTTAAGCATAAGCATAACCCTGCATCCCCACAGAAAAAAACACTGCACACACACACACACAGTGTATGTGTGCATAAACCTAGCTGCATTCAAAATGGCAAAGGTTTCAAAACACATGCACATACTAAAACCATAGTGCTCCTTTACTGGCTGTTTGCTTTGGGCACCACTTTAACCCAACATCCCAACACCATCTGGGATATAACAGCATACTCTAACAGAGCAACCTTTCCCTTTTTGCTGCCTTTGCACCATGAAAATCACACAATGCCTCTGACTGGCATTTCTCCATGCAGTAGTGTGGCAGAGTCAAGTTTATGGAACAGTGGCTGATGTTAATGGGTTTTGAACCAGCTTTAATAGAAAAACTCGAATAGGAGTAGCAGTAGTTGTCAAAATATGAAACCGCAACGTTTCTCTGTTTGGTAAGAAATTATTCTAGCAATGATGTAAGAAGACTGTTGGTTTGCTAATATACATCTTCTATGGGTTGATACACATATGCCCCAGCAAAAAAATAAAAAAAATGTGCCTATTCATTACCATGTATAGGAACTTCAGCAAAGTTGAAACATTTACCCAGGTCAAAGTGGGAAGTCTCTTTCCAACATGCTGACAATTTAATGGACATTCATGTACCGTATGCAAAAGGGAAATGATCATTGTGTGCAGATATATCTGCATACACCCAATCCTCCTTCAAGGGGGAATCATCATGCAACTCTAACCACTGTGTATATGGCCATCCATGTAAAGGGGGCATGTGACCATCATCTTAGGTATTTCAGCAAGAAAAAATAGATTACCTTTGGCAGACTGACTGGGGTCCTTGGTTTTGTTCTAGGATTCTTTATCAACTGCCGTTGATCCAGAGGAAGCAAGTGATATTTCATGGCCTCAATAAGGAAATCTTTACATGTGTTATTGTTCTTGATTAAAGCTTCTTCTTCAACTGTCTGAAGATGCCAACAAAGATATTAGTACAATGGCTATTATCAGACTTCTTAAAAAGTGCCACTAGCAGGCTGGTGTAATGCTCATTCATGATTTCAGTGTAGCAGTACAAATTAAACCCCAAACTGATTCTTCCACATCATTATCCCATTCCCCTATTTCACTCACTACAATATTATCTACTTCAACTGCGCAGTAATGCTTGTTTTGTGTTAAACTGTGCAAGCTTAGTATAAATGTTTTGATTAGTGCATAACTACAGCAATCCCATCTTAAAATATTTACAACACTGCTTAATACAAGCTCCAGAAGACAAGGAACTATGGGATCTTATAACTTGGGAGACCAAAGCTTTGAGATCTCTCTCTCTCTCTCTCTCTCTCTCTCTCTCTCTCACACACACACACACACACACACACACACACACACACACACAGGCAGCAATCCAAAACCTCATGTTTGGGGCTCAAGTCACAATCCAGAAAAGACAGAGCTCCACAAATGCATAGGGCTCCTTCTCCTTTAGAAGTAAACAATGCAAAAGGCTGTGTTTTGAATGTTTAGCTGCATAATTGAACTGTGACTAAGATTAATTTGCACTAGCAGTTCCAGACATGGTATTTTAAGGAATCAAAACATTCACACAACTTCAGAAACCAGCAGTCATGAAACGACAAGGAGATATGCATGCTTGTGTGTCAGCTGCTCCAATCCCCACATTCCTTTTTAAAAATTTGAAATCTTTTTTTAAAAAGGAAAAGAAACAGTTCTGTGAAAAGGAAAACTTGGAAATAACTATAGTGTGCAACCGCATGTAGATATTAAACAAAGAGAATGGCCATCTTCATTTAAACTGGCAGCACTTTTCTCCAGTGCTTCCCCACTTGATCTATCAGTGAAGCAAGCTCAGCAATCTATCTGCTAAAGACAAATACCCCAAATTTCTATAATATCAGGACACAGAAGTGACAGCTTTACATTGCACCAGTTTTTATGGACAAGGTTAGCTCTCATTCTCTGCCCAGCAGAACCTTCAAGTGAAAAGGAGATTCAGAACATGTTTATCTGCTAGGATGGAACACATAATTATGAAGGCTATCCAAGGTCCCTTTGATTGATGGCAAGCCACAAACAAGCAGCCCAAGCGTATGTTATTAAAGTTTTAGTGCTGTAGATACTAGAAGAACACTAACCTGTACAAGGTAATCCCTGGGCAAGAGAGGGAGGCGGACATGTTCCATCAACTTAGCCATGTGTTCCAAGCGAGACTCTTTCTCATAATTTATCCAAGAAATGACAGCTTCAAACACCTGGAAAGAGCAATAAAACATCTGTCTTTAAAAAGGGACATAAACCATTAAATCCAACCTCAAGCAGAGGTTCAGCAAGTAATGAAATAGGTCTGGAAAAACCAACTAAAGGTATTTTCAAAAGCAAGGAGATATGATAAAAAGATGGATTTAAAAAGAATCAAAACTGGCTTATTTTATTGTGATTGTATGGTTTTCTGCATTCTGAAGGGTCAAACAAACTTTGTATTAAATGTCTACTGTACAATCTCAACCACAAAGACTATCTAATGCCATGAATATAAGTACTGCACAACTTAAATGCTGGTTTTTGTTGAGCTAAGTCCAATGTCAGACAACTTGAAATATGTGTTTCAATGAGAGAGTCTTTCATGACATGAACCTCCCAACTGAAAACATTTAAAATACTCATGGGCATGAGAAGGAACATTCAAGAGAAAGGATGTTCTGATGACTTACCATGTAATGGAACGCATAGGCCAGCTGGGACTTTGGGACTTAAGTGGTGATGGCATTTGTGCACTTAAATGCGTTGGCACTTTTAAAAAACCGTATCGTCTGGCCAATGTAAATTAGGGTTGGGGCATTAAATTTAAAGTGGCACTAATTGCATTCTATTTGGCTTGCTGTACTATCTACAGAAGGTTAATTAATTGCTCATTTAACTCTGTTTTAGAATTGGGAACTTTGACCTGTGTATCTTCTCACCCCTTCAACCTAATTAGTGGCTGCTGAAGCACTGTCCTTCCTTTCCCCACTGCAGCACAAGATACTTAGCTGCATTTAGGTGCTCTGTGACTTCATCTGCATCAAATCTTTCCTTAGGGTTCAACAGTCATAACCTTGCTGGGTTACCAGATATCACATTCCTTTAATTTACACATTTTACCCTTTCCAGAATTCCACCTTTGCTCTTGACCACAAGAAGCAGAGGCTTTTAATCACAAATATGTACAAATTAAAGCTAATATATCATGGGGCAAATTAAATTTGGAACAAGCTATTAAAGGGAGATTTTTATTTTATTTTTTAAAAGTACCATACTCACTTCATTTTAAACTATTGCTCAATTTGCTGTCTTGCACTTGCACCAGAGTTATACTAAAGGCAGGTGATTTAGTCCTGCTGAAGTGTAACCTGCCTGGAAATGCAAGCTCTTTGAAAAGAGATCAGTGTGCAAGTGAAATAAAATAAACATTTAAAACTATTTCCAAAATCATTAAAAACAGACAGGAAGGTAAGAGGCTTTTATTTTTATTTTACTTCTGACACTGAAGCGTTTATCTGTCTATATAGTAGCATGCTAATGCAACACAGTTCATTCATTCGCCACGACAAGGCAGTGATCCATGAAGGATCACTTTGGCCACCTCATGAGAAGAGAAGACTCCCTGGAAAAGACCCTGATGTTGGGAAAGATTGAGGCCACAAGGAGAAGGGGACGACAGAGGATGAGATGGTTGGACAGTGTTCTTGAAGCTACGAACATGAGTTTGACCAAACTGTGGAAGACAGGAGTGCCTGGCGTGCTCTGGTCCATGGGGTCACGAAGAGTCGGACACGACTAAACGACTAAACAATAACATTTAGCATGTGGGAAGGGGCCAATGTATACAGCAGCCCTCACTGCTTACCTCCAAATAAGAGTGATCAATACAGTGGTACCTCTGGTTACGAACTGAATTCGCTCCGGACGTCTGTTCTTAACCTGAAACTGTTCTTAACCTGAGGTACCACTTTAGCTAATGGGACCTTCTGCTGCCGCTGCCGCCACACAATTTCTGTTCTCATCCTGAGGTAAAGTCCTTAACCCGAGGTACTACTTCCAGGTTAGCGGAGTCTGTAACCTGAAGTGTTTGTAGCCCGAGGTACCACTGTATCAGAAAGTTTGAGTAATTGCATGAAGCTTATTTAACTATGCTTAAAATGCTTTTTCCTATAGAGCCCTGAGTGACGGGTGGTTCAGCATGCTTGTTTGACTGTCTAGATTCAAGACAGCACTTTCTAAACCAGGGACCCTCCAGATACTGCTGGATTCCCATTAGCCCCAGCCAGCACAGCCAGTGGTCAAGGACAATGGGAGACATAGTCCAACAACATCTGGAGCCCACAGGTTCTCCACTGTTGCTCTAGAAACACACAGTTCCCCCAATGAAGCACCACCTTAAATGTTTTAAAAATGTGTCAATTTCTGAAAATATTGTAGACTATCTGCTTCTAGTGCCCATATATTTTGTCATTCTTTTCCTGAAAACACTGCAATATTGTTATATTTCTGCATTACAGACTGTGCAGCAGGCCAAACCTTTTCTTCTGATGAAACGGTTAGTTTGTCACTTGATATCAAACTGCAAACTTGGTCTAGGCTAAGGCTAAGGAATTCTTCACCAAGCATCACTTCAGGAAAATGCTGCTCTGTTCAAAACAACCAAAAGTTGAGAAAATGAAGGTTATAATGAGTCTAAAGAAGGGACTAGAAGCAGTAAATTATATTGCAATTTTATGTTGTGAAATAATAAGAACAATGACATAGCCTGCACAGAATTGCCACAAGCAAGGAAAGAGGGACAACTCCACAGCCGCAGTGCTAAGCACAGTCTGCTGTTGTGCATATGAATCTCTGTATTCAAAAACAACAAGCCCATACCTTGGGGTAGAGCACATACATTGCTTGCCAAAGGTCACTCCTGTCTGAAACAGTGCTCTCATAAGTATTGGCAATTCTGAGTTATATGGACCAGCGGCCCTGCCTCAGTATAAGGCAGCTTTCCTATGGGCAGAAGCAATCAGAGTTGCCTGTAATAGCCCGGGAAGCTGCCTGCTACAGAGGTGGAGTTCTCTATTAGCTATTGACAATGTCATCCCTCTATTTGCCAGCAGGTGGCCCTTGCAGACACAAATCTCAGCCAAACCATGCATAATACACTGGTCTACAGGCCACCCTTTAGGGTAGAAATGTAGGAGTGTGATAATAATTTTGCAAATGCAGAAACTTATACTTAGCAGGAACATGTCATTTGCTTTAAGTCACTTTTTCAAAGGTGAATTTTTTTTCTAGTAAGTGAACTCATCTGCTCCGTCTTACTTTTAACATGCAGATATTTTGTTCAACCCAGTTAATGTATAGCCAAAGAACTTGGATAGCATTTTTTGAACGACTTTTCATTAACATTACATAGGATGCTGAAGTAAAAGGGCGCATGAAGGCCAATAAAACAACAAAAACAGCTCTTATAATTACCTAACAGCCAGATCTAAACTGAATGCAATACTTGCCTGGTTAAAGATTAAACAATTCTAAAAATCAAACCTTGAAGAGTGAGCCATTTGTCCCAGACACCAGTTTCTCCTTCGCTTATTATGCTGCAAGCAAGTGACTGAAAAGGTTTTATCTGGATTTGCAAGTAATTTGGCTATATTTGTACTACTTCCTAGAGCAGTGTTTCTCAACCTTTTTTGGGCCACGGCACACTTGTTCCGTGAAAAAAAACACGAGGCACACCACCTCTATAAGACATACCTCCATGCCCTGTAGAGCGAGACCACCGAGCGCCCCAGCCAGCCAGAGGAACCGGCTGCTGTAGCAGGAGGGAGCGTGCGGAGCACCCTGCAGCGCCTGGCCTCTTCTTTTGGGGGGGGCTGCCCGAGGCCTGCCGCCTCGGTGCCTGGAACCGGCGGCTGCAGAGCGGAGCGCTCCGAAACGGCGAGCGCTCGGAGCGCCCTGCAGCGCCTGGCCTCTTTTCTTTTCTTTTTTGCTGCCCAAGGCCGGCGGCTGCAGAGCGGAGCGCTCTGAAGCGCCAAGCGCTCGGAGCGCCCTGCAGCGCCTAGCCTCTTCTTCTTCTTTTTTTTTTGGTGGGGGGCTGCCCAAGGCCGGCGGCTGCAGAGCGGAGCGCTCTGAAGCGCTAAGCGCTCGGAGCGCCCTGCAGCGCCTAGCCTCTTCTTCTTCTTTTTTTTTGGTGGGGGGCTGCCCAAGGCCGGCGGCTGCAGAGCGGAGCGCTCCAAAGTGCCGAGCGCTCGGAGCGCCCTACAGCGCCTGGCCTCTTCTCTCTCTTTTTTTGGGGGGGGGCTGCCCAAGGCCGGCGGCATGTGACAAGGCAGCAAATTGCCCTTCTCGCCGCGGCATGTCCCGGCACACCAGCCAGCGTCTGGCGGCACACTAGTGTACCGCGGAACAGCGGTTGAGAAACGCTGTCCTAGAGGCCTGTCCTGTATCTGAAGGGTTGTCAGAGGACAGTCCTTTATTTGAAGAATGGCCTGGTCCAAGTCTGATTTAAATAAAAGAGAATGGCGAGACCTTGAAGTTGCCCATCAATTGTTGGTGCCTGGATGCAGAGCAGGAACACTTGTCACCATCTTCCTCGTTATGAAGAAATACACTGTATTTCTATTTAAATTATAGTAATAATTTCTAAATTTGCATCTGTACATATACAGATATGCATATGTACATATATATATATATGTACATATACATCAACAGATATACAGGTATGCATATGAAAAAAAATTAATGACTGTGTTCTCCCATGCCCTCTTTTGCAGTTACTCATTTCATCTATTTCTGGTGCTGCATTAAGTGGCTATCTTATTTAACACCTGCCATTTTCTAATCACTGTGTTTCTAAGCACAACTGCAAATGTTACTGTGAAGGCGGTTAACTGAAAGTAGGTCTAAAGTCTCAGACAGCAAGAGCCTGCTTCACTGTAAGGAATTTTAAACATATGTGTTGGAAACACTTTATCAGAAGGCTATCAAAAATTTAACAGACAGCCAAGAGATGTTCCTGGGTTCTGTATTTCTGTCCTGCCTACTGGGCATAGATCCAAATCATATTTTGAAAATCAGTAACATTTTGAAAATCAGTAACATTTCCAAATAATAGAGGGTAGGGGACACATAACATTGCTGGTGCAGTCCTCCTGTATCCATCATGTATGCTACCAAAGGCAGTATAAAGTCCAGGATGAGCAGGTACATCAAACTATGGCTTTAGTAACATAGAAAATGCAGTTGCATCTCAGTACAAAACTGGAAGCATGACAAAATGAAATGTAAAAAATTCTAAGTATTTCTACCCTTTTAAGTAGATTCAATCATCTGATTCTCTGCCTCCTCCCTCATTCTTTGCTTATGAGGAAGCAAGCAGGAAATTGTCCTCCAGGCATCAGTATCTTTATATTTCAAAACAAGAGAGAACTTGGAGGCGTGTTTGATCACCTGCATAGGCGTTGGCCTGTTGCAATAGTTCAGTGCAAGTATGCACATCTGCAAAGGCGCGAATACCAAGGCAATTTGTGGGATGGAGCTGAGATTGAAGAAAGTCACAACAGTTTTGTCGAACATCCATTAGCTGTAATAGGCTGGCTGCTGGCAACAAAACCTGAAAGGCAGAGGAAAAAATGGCAGAGAATGAACGACTATACTTTGCCTTCTTGGGTAAATATTCTGTTAGAACTTGCTACAACACAGTTGAGGAAGAGACAACGAAGCCATTTCAAAGTCAGAAGACAGACCACACATAACCAAAAAGAGAGAGATCTCATGCAGGCAAGTCATCCTTTTGATATCTCCCTTTCCGTTCAAAGGCAATGAAGATGTGGGACAGAATTAATAGTTCTGATATGTACGTCATAGCAAATCTACCTAAAATTACAGGATTTCTCATAAAGATTAGTATATAGAGTAGGTGGTGTTCTTAAAAAAGAACTTAGAAGAATATACTGTGCTATTTTTACTTCTGCATTTTGAAATTATCCCCCACTGAATAAATCATTGCTCATTACCTCATTCTTCACAGGATTTTGATTTTACCACTATGTTCAGGCCACATTCCCCATTTGTTGTTTTCATACCACACTGTAAGTGTACAGGGCTTCCATATGGTGTATAAAGGGCTACATGATATTGCCCTGCATGTATTTTACAAGCCATGCTCTCCACAGAACATACATTACAAAGCTGATACAGCCTCTACCCTCAGGAGAAATTATATACAGTCATTGTAATGAGCAATAACTTAACATGTATGGTAGCTACAGCCCTCTTGCCAATCATGAATAAAAAGAGCGTGGTCCTCAAGGTCAAAGCCAGTCACCACAGAAACTTTACATCTCCACAAAAAAACACTTCTTTATGAACAGCACTGGTACATCACTTCACCGTGAATCATTTTCCATTACAGGCAGCAAACTGTTAGTATATCCAAAGGGCTCATACTGCTGAAAGAATCATATCTGTATGTGACATTCTGGTGATGCCAATGATATCTACAATACTGAATGAAGGCAGATTGAGAAGATGGCCTGGGGCACTTACATTTGTTTATCTGCCAAGAAGACTCCTCACCAGCTCTAGCAACGAAAAAGCCATTTTTAAAAGGCAAGGCCCCTTTAAAAGCTAAACAGTATTAATGTCACTCTTTCCCTCACTGCTAAATATGCATTTACTCTGTTGGAATCAAGCAAACTCATAAGCAGGTCTCCAAGGAATGATCTAGAAAAGCATGACAAATATCGTTAAAGACTTACCTTGCCATTACACTGTGTTGGCAAGAAGAAAACTGTGTTCATCCACTGCCTCAACACACTTCATCCCAAAAGAACAGTAGTAAAACTGCAACGTGCCCTGGGGTGCATTCACTGTACTATTCCAGCAAGAAAAATCCAACCCAGCTGGATCACACAGGAATATTACAAATCAGTAACTTTTTCAGAGAATGCTAACCCCCAACAGGCAACAATAAAACACAGAAATTAATTAAGCTATGGTCTCTGGTTCCCAAACACTTTTGATTCCTAGCACAGATTAACTTAAATTAGCAAAAGGAAACTAATAACAACTGTTTCTTTTTTCCAGCAACTAGAACTGCTTCGGTGTATTGGAATTCCACTAATATGATAAAAGTTTCAAGTTTCAGTGTAGTTTTATAGCAACAGTTCCAAGTAAAGGGCAAATTCACATCTATGCTAATTATCTGTGAACCACATAGCCCTGTTTCTTGCTACAAAGATGGCCTAGATTGCCTACCAGGGCAATACTTCAGGCTCATACTTACCCTCCTCTTCTTGTGCATTCCAATTCCCTTCCTCACTTCCCAGCTTGTGAGAACTATGTCTCAAACCAGGTCTTCCCTGATCCACAACACTGGACCCTGTTATTATTGAACACCTGTTTTTATCTGTTTCTATCATACAGTGTTATTGTTTTATATTGCAGGCCACTTTGAGACCTTTAAACACTAAGTGGCCTGCATTGCAGGGAGTTGGCCCAGATAGAATTGTAGAGCCAGAAGCAACCCTATGATTTAAAGGGCTTTCAAACAAGCATATAACAACTATAATGTTCCATGGCATACAAATCAGATAAACTATGGTTAACTACAAATCACAGTTTGCATCCAAACAAGGATTGGAAACCACAGATCATACTAGGATTCTGGAATATTTCTTATGGTGGTCTATGACCATAATAAAGTTTTGATTATGATGATGTAATATTTCTATTCATGCCTAATTAAATGAAAATAGAAAGAAGAAAAGAAAAAGAAAAACTATGGCATACTACAATAACCATAGTTTGCGTTATATTCTTATAAAATGGCAAACTAGTTACTGAGAACCAAACAAAGAGAAGGAATGTGTGAGCGCACAAGGAATGGTGCCAACATCCTTGGTTGTGATGTCTGAATGAGACCATTGCCCCTGGCTTTGCCATTCCTTCCCCCCCCCCAAAAAAATGAGAACAATAATAATTAATTTCCTTTTAAAATTCCACAGATTGCTTATATACGGAATGTGAAATTCTTCAAACATTCTAAATTGTTATATAAATGTCTGGAGCCAAATGACTGCTGTTCTACAGCACTTGATACAATTATTCAGCAGTGACAGAAATTAAACTGGGTTGGGAATACGTGTATCAAATAGCAGAGCAGAAACCCCCTGGGACAAAGTGGCACTGGCCTGCAATGTTTCCACTAAAAATACTGAAAGACAGGCAAGCAGCATTATCCAATGGTGCAAATATCTAAGTGCATTACTTGTGAATCCACATGATCTTTCAGCAGCAGGCCTGTCCATTAAAACAGAGTTCAGGAACTTCAACAATTATATCAGTAAAGCATTCAGCCAGATCACTTTTCAAGGGCCAAATCCAAACTATCAAAACACAGAAGACTGCCATTGATTTAAGTTAAAGTGCTTTGACCCAGGGTGCTTAACTTGTATCTAAGTGATCACCATGATCTACAAGTTCAGATTCATCTAGCTTCTTATAACCCACCAAGGAACATGAGAAACTGCCTTACCCCAAGTCAGACCATTAGTACATGTAGCTCAGTAATGTCTACATTGACCAGCAGTGGATGGATCTCCAAGGTTTCACGCAGGGGTCTCTCCCAGCTCTCCCTGGAGATGCCATGGATTGAATCTGGAACCTTCTGCATGTAACGCACATGCTCTCTTACTAAGCTTTGGTTAATATATTCCAAAAACTCAAAGGGCTCTGAGGGTTATGTGAAGATAGGGCAGTCAACATGGTGCTTCCCAGATGCTTCAGACTACAACTCCTACCACCCCAACTACTGGCCAAGCTGGCTGTTAGGAATTGTAGACCACAGCATCTGTAGGGCACCAAGTTGGCTACCCCAATTTAAAATCTTCTGATAAAGACATGTGAACAGGTCCTTAAGATGTAGTTCCCTAAGGATGTAGACCTTGCTGTTCTACTATTGACGTTGATCTACTATTCCTATCAGCATGGTAAATGGTTAGGGATGATAGGAGTGGTACTTCCAACATCTGGGAGGCCACAGTTTCCCCATTCCTGTCCTGGATAAACCATGAATATAAGCTCTTAAATTCTCACTCACTCTACAATTGCAGTAGTGTAACATTACTGATTCCTTATTCTACACCAATGCTGTACAAAATCTTTTAAGTGCATAATATTTTTGCCCCCAGAATACTAAATCTAAGCAGAGACAGCTGGGGAATGGAGAAAAAATTACTACCAGTGTAATCACAGTATTTCCCACGTATTAGATTTACTCCTAAATAAGTGTGTGTAGAAAGCTACCTTTAACATCAAATTTGCTATTCATTTACAATGTGACCTACTACCCAGAGGATGCCCTCTTTAGGGAAGACGTGTAGAACATAATTAAATTTTATAAAGAAACATTGCAGAATTCTATTGCTGAACATAATGGTTGTAATGATGGTGATATGACCTAATTTCCAAGCACATCCTGAAAGATCTCTAACTTCAATTCCTAGGTAATCTTTTATTATTGGAGTCATTTTATTATTGGAGTCATCTCACCTTTAAAAATGAAAAATTATGAAGGGAACTTACATAAGTAAAACACTAAAGCAAGTTCATCATAAAAACTACGTACAAGAAAAGGCAGAAATATCACTCATGGTAAGCCTTGGAAAATAATTTTTTAAAATTCAATTTATCGATCTCTCCAGGAAGGGAGCCACCACTAAAAAGGCACCTTTAAGCTCTCCTCACCTGAACATTTTCTTCTGTGACCTCTATCTCAGCCGTGTAGATGTAATCAATCAGCTTACTTAAGGTTAGTCCATCAACATCTTTGATCTCAATCTTCTTTGCTTTGCTTTCAGTCATATCTCCTGAAATTCAATTTTAAAAATAATTCCCCCAAAATGTGGTTTCTGTTTCTATTTCCACACACACTCACCCTTAGGTTCAACTGAGCACATGGAGAAATTTCTACCTATCCCTCTTAACAAAAACAAAAACACTTTTAGCACATTCTAAACCGTGATCCCATTTCTAGATGTCTAAGAAATACTCCCAAGTCTATGATTCCCACTTTCAAAATTACTTTTAAAAATCTGTTTGGCAAGTTAAGGCATCACTGCTGCACAGCTTTGAGAACAGATAGCTACAGTTCATATAACTGAAAAGCCAATTTTCTTTTCTTTTTTTAACAATATGTTTTAAAGCAGCTGACTCTGTTTGATACTCTTCCATGGAGAAAGACAGAAATATTCTTTGTTCCCTTTTCTACATTCTTAAAAGGAACAGGCTACTAGCGTTATACTCACTCAATAGGATTGCTCTTCCTTTGAAGAAAACCTGTCTACAAAAGAAAGGAATTGGTAACTTGCATGTATCTTAAGATCCCATGCATTCATTTTGCAGTAGTACGTTCCATTGGAAAGTACTTCCATGTCTGTATTCCGTGACATAGCCTTCAAATGGGAGGTCTGTATAAGGGACAGGCCAGAATATCTTGTGTCCACTGCAAGTTGTACCAAATGTATGTACTTTTGAATGGCTTTTCTCTTTGTTATGTGTGAGAAACAATAGAAGTTATTATGAGGGAAGTTGCAAATTCAAATAATAGCTTTCTATTACAAATTCTACTAGCATGATATTGTCAAACTTCACAGTTCTACTCCTGTCTTAACCAAGTGGTAAGGATTCCCTACATTTGCTGACATGGTCAGATGGTCACCTGCACTAGTGATCCAGGGCAATTGACATTTGAGTAGGGAAGGCACTCCTCCAACCTGCAGTGTTCCATGGCTGAAGTCATCTTCTGAGGTAGTGATGGGGACCCTGAGGCCCTCCAGATGTTGTTGCACTACAATTTCCATCACTCACCACTAGCCATGCTGGCTGGGGTTGATGGGAGTTGAAGTTCAACAAGCTCTGGAGGCCCAAAGGTTTGCCATGTCTGTTTTAAGAAATACCATCCCCTGCACTTTTTCATGTTGCAAAATTCCAAGTGTTATTTTTTTTAAAAAAAGATTGAAATAAAACTGCATTTTAAATATCATTATAATTTTCTTTGCTGAGAAATCATACTGTACCTCTGAAGCCACATTAGTTTATAATATTGGGTAATTTATTGTTTCAAGTTAATAGGGTCATCAGGTGTAATAGAGGACAGGGCTCCAGTACCTTTAAAAGTCATAGAGAAGATGGAATTTCAGCAAGTTTTGCCTGATGTGCAAACTACACCTGCTGTTTCCCTTTTCTGCACAATTACTAAAGGTGCAGGAGCCCAGTTCTCTTTTTCACCTGGCCGGGGGGGGGGGCTTTTCCATTCATTTTGCAGTGGTTAGTGCATCCATGTGAGAGGAACCATGGGGAGGGGGTAAACTATACACATAACATTTGGAAACCAATGCAAACACCATTTCAGTGTGAAAACTTTTTAAGACAGTAAGAAAAGACAAAATAATCTACTTCCATAGATGAATTAGGGATAACATATTGCAGCAATATATGGACAGATGGGTATAATGAACACCTTCTATTCTTACAAACAGGGCAGACAACATGGTGCCTTGCAGGTGTTGTGGGTTCCAAATCCCATCAGCCCAGCCAGCAAAGCCAGTGGTCAGGCATGATGAGAGCTGCAGTCGAACAGCATCAGGAGTTCAGCATCGAACTAGCACTATGTTACTAGTTAGTAATGAGAATTGAAATAACAGCAACCATGGAAAAGTTCAAAAACAGTCACAGTTGTGTGTCTTGCTGAGGCACTTATATATTTAAGAAATGGGCAAACATTCCCATGTGGTGACTACATTCAACTTGAATAGCCTTAAGAACTGGAAAGCTGACTTTACAAAAATTAAAAGTGAAAAAAGAGGTGCAGGAAATGCTGAGCAGCTAAGGCAGTTGTGGTCTGGCCCAATATCACTGGCCTGGTTTGCACACACAGTGTTAAGCCGTACTATTTTAAACTATTTTTAAACTATGGTATTTTTTATTATTTTTATTATTATTATTATTATTATTATTATTATTTCATCACCATCATTAAGTATTTATTAAATTTGTAAACCACCCTTCATCTGAAGATCACAGGGAGTTCAAAACATAAAAATACAACATGATAACACAAAATATGTAATCAGACAAAAGCAATAACCACCACCCCTCCCACAAACACATTTAAAAGGCCATGGAATGTTAACCAGCCAAACGCCTGGTTGAAGAGGAATCTTTTCACCTGGCACCTAAAGGAGGAACCAGCCAGACTCCCTGGAGGGAGCATTCCACAAATGGGGAGCCACTGCGGAAAAGGCCTGCTCTTGTTTTGCCACCCTCCAGACCTCTCATGGAGGAGGCACACAAAGAAGGATCTCACATGATTATCACAGCGTCTGGATTGATTTATGTGGGGTGAGGCGGTCCTTGAAGTATTGCTTCTTTGGGTGATATCTACCACGGCATTTTTGGCTCCAGAAATTACTTAACTTACCTTTTTGAAATTTTTTTAAAAAAATTCTGGGATGAAATATATAAAGAATTTTAAAAGATAGTTAAATATTCGTTTAGAAAAGAGCCAGAAATATTCCTTTGGGGCAAGCTAAATGAAGAAATTAAAGTAAGAGACAGATGTGTATTGATGCACGCAACAGTAGCCGACAGACTCTTAATCGCAAAAAATTGGAAAAGCAAAAAAGTTCCGAGTAAAGGAGATTGGCTAATCAAATTAACAAATTATCAAAAGTTAGCAGTTAAAGTGGGAATATTGAAAGGGTTAAGTGAAGAGAAAGCAGGGAAGGATTGGTAATTATTCAAATTATATTTAAAGAAACAGGTAGAGAAAGCGAATCTTGTAGCAGAGGTATGAAGGGCACAAAAAGTAAAAAAGCAGGAAAAAAAGGAAAACAGAATAAAGTATGCAATACATCAAGGAAACATAAATCAGTATATAGGAGAGGCTGGAAGTCACAAGTGGTGGAGGGGGTGTGAGGGCAGTGGGATGAAGCTTTTTAGTGTTGTTTAATCTCAGGATGTTTCTGTTATATTGTTATTCTTGTTTATTATTATTTACTATTATTATATATATGATTTAAAGTTATGTTATCTTTATGCATATATGATTTGGATTCAATTTTATTTCATATTTGTTTGTTTCTTTTTGTTTGAGATTTTTGTTATTTGAATGTTTTTATGTTTGAGATTTTGTTACGTTGAAATTTTTGTTAAGTTGTGTTGGTTATGTTCATGTCTTTTTTTTCTTATTTCCATGTATGTTTTTAAAAAGTGAATAAAGTTTTTTGTTTTGTTTTTTAAGTAATTTCTGTAGAAAATTAAATTTTAAAGGATAAAGACCTGGCTCAGAAGTACAATGGGAGAGGACAGACTGACTGGGTTGTGTTTGATGAGCGTCCATCGGAAATTCTTCAAGGAAAATCAGGACTGGATTGAAATGAAAGTTTTGAACAAGTTTTCTTCAAACCCAAGAAAAATGATATTAATATAAGACATGTAACTAGAATAAAAAATTAAAAAATTATCAAGCAAATAATTGTAATAACTACCGTAATAAAGCACTGCTATAATTATATATAATTTTCTTAAAATTTTGGTTTCATTCGCTTTTTCTGTGCTGGAATTTCACAACCTGAACGACCATGGCTCCCCCCCCCCCCCCGTTTTGATCCTGGGTACGCCCCTGATTGCGGTCCTGAGCCATTTGAGGCTTTATAGGTCAAAACCAACACTTTGAATTGGGCCAAGAAACAAACTGTCAGACAGTGTAGTCCAGCCAGGATTGGTGTAATATGCAAGCCAACTCAATATATACAGTGTGATTGCTTAATTGTGAAATATATACAGTCCCAGATGTAGATAGATGTTTGGGGCTGTAACGGAAGCTGCAATTGGTCCTCTTACTAAGAGGAAAAATTTGCAATCTCTTATCATTTGCACAAGCTGCCGCCCCATCCATGGAGGGAGCAGCTTGAGGGTGGGCGTTTGAGCTCATACAGCATTTATTTTTGCTGGCGCTTCTTTATAAGTGCTATAGAAAGAGAGAGAGATGATGTCAGGCAAGGCTCTTTTGAGCTATTTGTGTATTTCATGTATTCGTACAATAGCTGAGTACCTCTAACTTTAGACCAGTTGTGCTTGAAAGCTTGAGACTAGGTTTTATTAAATTGTTGTATAACTTCCCCTCTTTTGTCATTTTATGCAGTTGAAGGTCAGGGGTCAGCAACTAAATCAGCACTAAACTGGCCTGTGGGCCAAACACTGAATTGAGGAGGTCACAGTTTTCCTCACTCTCATTCACTGGTGGAAGAAGTATGGTAATTGGAAAGGAATTGTTAGGGTGGCAGGCACTGCCCTGTGGAACTGACTACCAGTAGAGGTTCAGCAGCAACCATTCCTCCTTGCCTTTAGATGTCTTTTGTTTAGACAGGCCTTTACAACATGAATTTCTTTTATTTTAACCCATTAGTATTTATTTATGCCTTTTCATGGATACTTATGCTGATTTTGTTTTTATATGCAGTATTCCTCTTTGCTATTTTTGTTATGGAATGAATTCATAAATAAATGAACCCATAATAAAGCTGTCTCATACATGGTCTGAAAATTTGCCCATCTGGCCCACTGCAGTCTTCTCTGACTATCAGTGGCTCTTCAGGGTCTCAGGCAGGGAGGAAGCCCTTTTCCTTCACCTGATTAATTTAACTGGAGATGCCAGGGATTGAACCTTCTGGCTACAAAGGGATTGAACCTTCTGGCTACATGCACTACCAGAATCTCTCCTCTGTTCCTGCCATCTTAGGCCAAGGAGGACTGTGAAGAGACTGCTGTTACAAGTTCATACTGGCTTCCCTAGTGAGTATTAAAAGAGAGAAGGGATGAAATAGAGGCAATCACATGTGTCACTGCTTGGCAACCACATAAGCATCTTTTAACTTAGTTTATTGTTAATCAAGAAGCAGAAACGGATAATGGCGTGGTAGCATGGCAACCACATGACTTTCCCCTCCCCTGTCCTGCTGTTTTGAATTAAGGTTACAACAGAAGTGGTTGCCACTGGTGCACCTTAATTTAAAGTGACCCAGTGATGATTAGGATTAGGTCCCAACCTCTTCCATCTTCACTCTGGGGCCAGAAGGCGTCTGTCCTTAAAGAGCCAGATCCACCAATTGCTCACTAATTTAGGTCCTTACCTACATTTCACCTTTGCAGGAGTCAACCTGAACAAGTAGTATCAGCACATATATTAAAATTCACTTTAAACTAGCACCTTGCTACGTCTAACGGCCAATTCTCACAAGACAAGCGTCTTTACATGGAAGTGTCCTGATTTTTTAAAAAAAGCCAAACCCCACATGGACCCTCACATGAGATGAGTACACAGATGTCTGTCTATTTTGCCACTTGCCAAACAAGGAGGAAAGTAACTATGGTTTGCAACTGCAATAGTTATTGTGAAAGCAGAAAATCCATACCTTACCTCAAAAGCAAGCTATCAGATGTAAAATATATTAATGATGCTATATACTTCCACAATTAATTACCAAACAATTTTCTGTAAAACAGTCATTCAAAAATCTGTGTTATTCCCCATGCAGTGTCTTTTGTTCTCTTGTAGCAAAATCCCTAAGGACTAGTTCACATGTTAAAGCTGTGACATAGAGAGGGTGAGACAAAGGAAAGAAAGGGAGGCATAGTAAATGTGGTGGTGGTGTTTTTGCAGGAATCAGTGGCAGCACACAGGCTGAATCCCCACAAAATATCCCTCAAATCTCAGCCTCAGGCTCACCTACAAACTTGAGCCCTGGCCCATGGCAGCGTTAACCATAGCTGCCAAGTTTTCCCTTTTCTCGCAAGGAAGCCTATTCAGCATAAGGGAATTTCCCTTTAAAAAGGGAGAACTTGACAGCTATGGCGTTAACATGAAAATAGTCTCCATTATAGAGCTTACTCTGATCTTTGACATGCCTCACCAGTACAATCAAGTCTGGGATGAATGCTCCTAATGCTGGATACATGATCAGGAAACACACACAAATTGCTGTTCACATAGTAAAGTTTAAACCTCATGTTTCCTTCCCCCCCCATACATGTTTCATTTCCCCCCTTGAAAAACAGTCACAGGCCTATACTCAAACTCTAATGGATACCAAATAGAACTAATCTGCATCTTAGAATCTGCACCCTACACTAGCACCCAACACATAACTTGACTCCAAATATATTATAATCATCAAATAACAGTTATTTGCTCAAAGGCCCAAAGATACCTGTAAACATTGCACAGAAATACGGACTGCAGGCTGCCAGGACAATACGATGGGCTTCGATCTCAACATCTTCTGCAACAATCACCACATCACAGAGAAGCTGTTTGCTGTGAAGACACCAAAAAATCATGGTTTCAGAACATGCTTCCAAACTGCGCTTTCTATATGCAGACTTGAAATGGTCTAGTTTCCTTCAATGACTCTTCTGCTATACAGCACTATTAAGAGGGATGTTGCTGTAGCCTCTATAGTCAGCCTTCTGGAATATTCAGTTCATTTTTAATTAACAAACATGACAATTTAGCTAGATTTCAAGGTTACAGTCTTGCAAATCTTATTTCAATATGTGGGTGAAGTCAAGATGCAAGTGTTCAAACATACAAAGAACAGTCCTGTTAAAAAAAACCTCATCCGTTTTGATGAACACTGAGCTGAATATATTTATATCTACAGCTTATGCAAAAGGTTTTTCCCCCTCTGTAATTATGTGTAGGTGTCTTAAGACCAGTCATCCATTATTGGCTGTCGAGTAATTTTTAAATAAATGGGAATAGCATGAAGAAACATCTTTTGGGGGGGGCGCCTTTGTCTTTTATTCAAAGCAGTTGGTAACACAGCAGTAGCCTCATCAGTCTTGCATTGAGTCTCCTCCCTCTTCAAGCCCTTCCAGAAAAATAGCCCCCAAAGAGAACATACACTTACCTCAAACCTCCTGCATTGTCCTCAAAACAGAGGCTAGACCACACACGAATGGCCACCCCCACCAGATGATTCCCAACACTGCCATGCCTGCTACCAATAGGCCTGCTAGGTGGAAGGGACCATTTGTGATGGCTGCCAAGAAGCAGATGTTGGCAACTTATTTCCCTCCCAGCCTTTCTAGTTTATGTTCCCTGTACAAGGGGTTTGCAAAGGGACTGAGTGGGCAACAGCGCCAAAGGCCACTGTAGCTCAAACTGTGCATTATCTGCTTAGGGATGCCACACACAAAAAGGACTTGCCACTGGGATATCCCAGGTGGAGAGGCAGCAGATACAGAGAATGAATAGTAAGAGCAGGCAACGCAATAGAAAGGGGTAAGGAAACTCTCCTCCCTCCCATGCCCCATACACCCCCCACTGATACCCTAAAATAGTACCCTAGCCACATAGCGCACACTAGCCTCCAGCCACTGGGGTTCTTGCAGCACACAAGTCTAGCATACTACACAACACCTAGGGAAAGGAGGGGACTCCACAGGTTAAGCCAAGGAGGCTTTCCACTACCAAGGTCACCATGTCTGGACAAGGGCCACCTGTTCTCAGTAGATCCTCTGTGACAGTGAAGGCTCAAAGCACAGCTGCTATCACTGACACTAGCCAGTCCAGGAACTCCAAGCAAAATGGGAAGGTGGCAGCACCTGTTATTGACATAATACCTACCCACTATATACTTTACAGTGCGGGGAGGAGAGGAATGCAAGGGACTCTGCCTGAAATATTATAAACTAAGGGACCCGATGCATTCGTGGCCGCTTGACCTCCTACAGGAATGGCCACTAGCTGACCCAGCAGAGATACGTATGGAGTAAAGTGCAGCTTCCCCCCCACACACACACTCCCCTGTCCCCAGCCATCATTAAGTTCTCACTGGTCCAGACTTGCCATGTGCGTAATATTGCCATGGAAATCAGTCTTTGCTAAAAAACAACAGATTTAAGGCATTCAAGCAAATGCCACAATTTAGTTCTACTACAGCTCAGCAGCAGCAGGGAGCCAAAAGCATAAATCGGTAATAAGCACACAAGGAAAGAGACAACAGAGGCTTAAGGGCAGCTGTAGTCTTACATGTTCAAAAGGGCATCATGCGCAAAAGAAGCCATTAGTTTCCACAAAGAGCAGCACTGTCATTCGCTCCCCCATTATCCCCCGCTGCACTCAAGTTACAAAAGGAATAACCTAATATTATATCACTCCAAGTACATATTCCACATAACTTAGGCAGCCAAGTGCTCAGGCACATAAGCAACTTTACTCCAGTCCCCTCCTGTTCTGTGACAGCAGACTAGAAGTAGAAGCTATCAGCCCCAAGATAACTGGGGGGGCTTAGGACTCTTAACATAATGCTGAGGCCCCTTTTGACATTACAGACATGATGAGAGGAGCTGCTGTTCCATGTGTTCATCTGATAGCATTGCCATAACACTTAAAAGCACACCACCATTTGGATTATTATCAAGGAATTTTTGCTCAGTAATGTGATGGCAAGCCTTTATGCGTTATAGCATCTGCAGCAATTCTACAGCTACCTCTGAAGAGTGCTATATTCCTGTCATGGTCAGAGTGTGTTGCAATTCAAGTACATTCGACCTCTGAAGTCAAATGGAATCTGTTCTAGAAGTCCATTCGACTTCCAAAATGTTTGGAATCCAAGGTGCAGCTTCCAATTGGCTGAAGGAAGCTCCTGCAGCCAATCAGAAGCCATCAGACATTCGGGTTCCAAAGAATGTTCGCAAACCAGAACACTCACTTCTGGGTTTGCAGCGTTCAGGAACCAAAATGTTCAACTTACAAGACGTTCGACTTCCAAGGTACGACTGTAATGCCAGCAGTATACTATAACTGCAGCTCTCTGTGTCCTGGGAGTGCTTTCTACCAACTTAGTCTGAAATCCTATACTTACTTACCAGAGAGTAAGCCCCACTGAACTCAGTGGAACCTACTTCTGAGTAGGCATGTATGAAAGAGTCTGAAATACAGAGCAGGCAGCATGGTGTAGGGGGTGCCGGAAGGCAGGAATGTAGACCTGCCTCAATTATCAGAGGCAGGCCCAACTCATGAGTGCCATAAAGTCTCATTACCTGTGCCCAGTGATGTGAGCTTCCAGGGATGTTTCACCTATCTATGCAAAGTAGAACAATTTGCATTGGAACATTTTCTGATGCCCTTGAGAGTAATCCAATTTATCATGTTTATCTTACTTGTATTTAGTAAACAAAGCTTTAAAAAATCCCGTGCATACTTTTTGTCCCAATACCCCCTCAAGTATTTGACATGAAATATGAGGGGGAGGGGGTTAAAGAACCCTTAAGCAATAGAGGAAAATTTTAATGGAAGAATTATAAAAATGTGAAGATAGCAATGGGATAGATAATTAGCTGATAAATAATTATTTTAATTAATTTTAATTGTCAACATTCTTGTGTTCAAATACAGCTTGAGGGTTTCCCCACAGGGATCTGGTTGGCCACTGTGAGAACAGGATGCTCAACTATAGATAAGCCACTGGCCTGATCCAGCAGGCCCTTAATGTTCTTATGAGGTTTTGCATCAAGTGACTGATCTGAACAATGGAAGAACTTTCCACACTAGTATAAAAGTACCATCCTTGTGTGAGAACTACCCATGTGATCTGTGAGACCGACATGACACAGAACTTTGTATTTTGAGACACAACCCTGCTTCAAAGCAATGCTTGAACTAAACCTCGTTTTTACAAAGTAAATATGTAGCTTAGATGCCTCCTATTCAAACTAACAAGCGGCAAGTGCATGACAATGCAAACTGAGCACAAGAAGTACCTCCTTAGTTCATTCATGACTTTGAATGCCTTTCCCATGTGACAAGGGTTGATGGTCACTGTTCGCTGGTCTTTATCTTCATCTTCCTCAAGTGGTTGGGGGGATCTCTTGATGCTAAAGAAAGGGGGGAAAGGAAGTTGATTTTTTTAATTCTCAAGAAATAAGGGAAAATATGACCCAATAACAATTCATGCAAAACTACTGTCATGCTCATTGACTGTGGTATCAGTTTCATGGTTTTATCTGGCATTGGCAGCTGTCTCCACTATGTTCTGAAGTGTAACTAGAGCACCCTTTTAAGATCTCAACTATGCTGTACATGCCTTCTACACAACTATGTGAAATATGTGCTAGAGAGGCATGCATGTTTTCCCCCTGAAATGATACAAATGTTTGTGAATCCTAGACTTGGGCATTTCACATTTCAAGTAAGACATATGCATATTTACCCACTTCTGAAAAAAATTAAGAAAGGCAGGCAGAAAATGATCATTTCAAAAATACAACAGTCAGATTACAGTGGTTTTATCATTGATCTCTTATCTACTGAACACAAAAAAACCACAGCCCAATACTTTTTATTAAACCTAGAATAGGCAAGTGTATAAACTATTCTGCACATTACAAGGAAGCAGGAATAGTTGTGAGTCACACATCCTTTTTCCATGCATCCAAGCACTGTGCAAAGGGGAACTTGCACATTTTCTCTGCAGGAGACACTTATACATCCTCTATAGTTAACATGCAAAACAACCCAATTAATCCTTCTGTCCAAGACTGAAGGTCAGTTCATATTACCTTAAAAGGAATGAATGTAGGTGTACAGAATGAGTTTTCTTCACTACATGTCCAGTTCCTAATGTTTCAATAGATGCACATCTATTATGTGGGCACAAACAACTGTCAATGTGCAATGGAAATCAGGACTTAGTTAAGCAATGAAACAAAATGCACAGCACCTCACAACATGTCATAAAAATTAGTCCATGTGTCCTTTTCCCCAACATTTCTGTGTAATTTCATGGTCTTATGAACTGGACCTTACATAAAAGACCCAAAACCCTTGTTTAATTTAAAATGCATTAAGTTAATCAGAGTTAATGTATTTCCTTAATTTAAAAAAGCCAGGTTATAGATCTAAAGGCAATGGAAACAAACAAAAAAGCTTGCCAAACCAGTTTCTCCCCTAAACAAAAAGACAAAACAAAACAAAACAAATTCCCTAACAGCACTGCCAATACAGCTGTATGCAAATACTTCAGCAAAGGGCCGGAACCATTTCCTAAAGAGAGAAGCCCAATTTAAACATAACTCTGGGCAAGACAGAATTCAGCCATGGGGTGTTCCATACAACCAGCTACACATTTAAACTAGGCCATCGGCCCCTGCACATGCAGGCCATGGACCTCTGGTGTGGTAGCAGTGTATGCACAAGGAAAGACAACACAGTTCACAAAACGTGCTGGTGAACAGAAAACTGGAGTAATGTTTGCCTTACACCCCCATCATAAAGGTTAAATCAGGGGTCGGCAAGGTTTACCGACCATGGGCCAGATCACTCCCACGGAGATCGCCCGTGGGCCGGACTGGCGCAGTGCAACACTGGAAATCGCATCTGCACATGTCCGCAGCACCGGAAATCTCTTCTGTGCATGCCTAGGCGCCGGAAATTGCACCTGCGCAGAAGCGATTTTTGGTGTCAATGCGCAGACGTGATTTCCGGCGCCACTTGGCGAGTCCCCGCACTGCACTGCGCTGGTTTAGCACAGCACGGGGGGGGGGGACTCACTGTGCGAGTGGCTTGGTTTGGGGGCAGCTCGTGGGTCGGTAAAATGGTCTTCGTGGGCCGCACATTGCCGACCCCTGGGTTAATCGAGCTCGAGATTCCTTTGAAAACATTTTGTAGAATCCTTCTTGCTGTCCCAGATATATTTCTGCAAATCTTACTGTAGCTGTTTTTATCATCACCAGTATACAGTATATTAATTGTTAGCAAAAAAAAAAAAAAAGGCCCATGAAATACCAGGAAAGAGGCTGAGGTGAAAGGAATGTTCCAGCATCTTGCCTCATCCCTTTCTAGTACTGTATACTCTATCCCTTTCAGCCACCTCTTCATTCTAGCTCTCCTATCCTCCTCCTCTTCATTCTCTCTCTCTCTCTCTCACACACACACACACATACACACACACAGAAAGACACACACACAGAGAGGAATATTCCTGTGACACTCTCCTCCATCCACCCATTTAAACAAGCCTCTGGTTCTTTCCCACAATGCAGTACTTTAGTCTTCTGTATAGGAAGGAATGACAGTTACCTACTTATGTGGGGGGGGGGGTAGTCGATGTATTGCTGGGCCAGTTATTATAGCAGAGGCTAAACCCTTCCTTAGCCCCTCATGTTCTGAAGCATTAAGAATCCATATTGCTCCTAACTGCACAGCTGTCTTCCTCAGTAATTCTAAAGGAGGCCTGAGGCCTGTGTCCTTACTTGGGATCTCCAGTATAGCCCATGACAGTTAACAGACTTCACACCATCAGGTGGGGAAAGAGAGCTTTACCTTTCAGTGACTGCTACCACACACCTCAACACCAGTTTCTTCCCCACTTCCATTTAAATTAGCTGCACAGCAGTCAACGCATATGGTACATATGGAATATGCCAGGATAGCATAGGCCACCAAGGCAAAATTGATGTGAATTGCAGAGGCAGCAATTCCCTTTCCTCCTGGGAAAACAAACATGGGTGATGGGAATGTTCAGGATGTCGGATTGAAGCGGCTGTTGTAGGAAGCAGTGCTGTGCAATAAATCGCCATACCGTTGAATATTGAAATAAAAAGGTCGTTACCCCAGTGAGAGAGGGGGAGAAGGAAGTTGAAGGGGGGCAGAAAGAGAAGGAGATTGGAAATAAAGTGTTCGAAATACAGCAGAGGGGGGAAAGGGTTCAGCGAAATTTAGATTGGGACAGAGCAGGAGTGGGGTGAGGGAGAACTGTATTAATCTTTATTGACTGATAAAAAATGGTCTGAACTCGGAATGTATTAAGAAGCTGGCTGAACTCTCTGGAGACACCGATTCCAAGGAAAGGGGGGTAGATTTAGCTTTATGGGTAGGAATAAAAAGGGGGTAAAAGAATTTGCTAGTTAAGTTTGAACATTTTGGGGTAAAAGGGTAGAGAATATTGGGTAAAAAAGGCAATGTGAAGTGTAAAGGGTTAACAGTTAAGAAGAAGTTAAATCTAGAAGAAAGAATGTGTGTTTAGAATTGGAAACTGCAATAACTAGTGAATTACTGAGAACTCAAGAAGGGGGAACGAGAAAGTCCGATAGGTTTAGATTTGAAGTTGAAAAGTATGATTATATTTCTTTTACTATTAATATGGGTTCTTTTACTTTATACTTTTTTATATGTGAAGAATATTGAAGAACAAGATTTGATGACATTGTTTTATATATTTTTTGTATTTTCTTTTTTTCTATGTAAAATCCAATAAAAATTATTTTTTTATAAAAAAAAGAATATTGAAATAACACCGTAGTAAGTGATAAGGCAATATACCAGTGAACAAAAGGTGAAGACGTAACAGCCTTGCTCTCTCCCTCCTAGATAAGAAATGATGATAAACTCTCACACCTCTCCATCAAAGCAATTAAGTTACTTGAGGAGGGGAAGTAGCAAGGTCAATGTGGGGGGGGGGGTGGCACAGAGAGAGATCACTGCCTAAAAAGTACCCCAAAGTAAAGACAACACTCAGAGGGCTACATTCAGTCCTAGGGCTGAGGGGTCATGTAATAAAATGTTGTCCTGTGAGCAAACGGACTTCCACCAGCTCAACAGGATTTCCACTCCTGCACCAGAGGGTTGGGCAAACCCGTGGAACAGATTTGGGGCTGCCGGGGTGGAGGAAGTCCTTGTGCTAATTGGACAACTTTGCTAGACTCAAGTCATGGAACCCCACTCCTATTCTACAGAAAGAAAAGCTTCCCACCCCTGTTTATATGGTGGGAACAAGGACTGCAGGTGGTTGCTCAGGTGCTTGGAGAAATGAGAGGTAACTGGAAGACAACGAGCATAGTGGCACAAATGTTGGGGTAACACACTGGAGCTGAATGGCCAGTCGGAACCAGGGTGGTCGTGGCAACAATATTATTGGGGTGGACCCAATGCATCTTCTCAAAGAAGCGTTGGACCCCCTGACCCCATATGAGTTTGACATGCCTGGAGTAAAGCAGGATAGAAGGTTGGGAGATTGATGGCAACTGGCTAACAACTGCTTCTTCACTCTGCTCTCTCTTTCCACAGTCACAATGTTTTGACAACTTCAGAACTTACGTTCAGTTTCTGGCTCCACATTTCAGCCTCCACCACCAACCTGATTATTCCACAGCACTTTCATGGATGCAAGTGTGTCCACTTTGAAATCACATTTGGAGTTCCATTAAAACCAACAAACAAAACATTTCTCCATGACCCAAGCTCCCTAGCAGCACTGCCGGCATATTTAAAATCAACAATTTGGATATTAACATTCTGTGCTCTGTTTATATGCCTCTGGTGTCTAATAAGCCTGGTTGTTTTAAAGACTTGCCTCTTCACAAACAGCAAACCCTTCAGCTTTCATCCTAAAGAGATACAACAGAATTACACCTGATAAGTGTAACTGGGAAGTAGGAAAATCAGAGAAAGCAGAGGTGGAATGGGCTGCCTCCTTTATAAGCTGGCGCTTTCAGTTTACAGCAGGCATCCCCAAACTGCGGCCCTCCAGATGTTTTGGCCTACAACTCCCATGATCCCTAGCTAACAGGACCAGTGGTCAGGGATGATGGGAATTGTAGTCCAAAACATCTGGAGGGCCGAAGTTTGGGGATGCCTGGTTTACAGGAACATTTAATTAATTTCCCTTGGCATGCTAGCAGTTCTTCCACAATATACTACTTTTGCACCCTAGCGTGCTACCTTACTTTCAGCACAAGGCTCTTCCTCCCCCACCCCCACCCCCGGCTGCCCGCCCAAGAGGAAACATTTATACTCACCAAACAGACCCCTTTTTTGCCTCCAATCCCTACAAAGCCCACAGATATGTGCAGCTCTTCCTGCTTAATTTACATGCCAGCCAGCACATTGTGAAAGCTCAATTCTACTGTTTGCCTGACAATTCACCCTTTCACACCAGTGTTTGAGGACAGTGATGTAAAAGCCTTTTCAAACAGAACAACACTCACTTTGGTGTTAGCAACTTTTTTTTCTGCAGAGTTCCCAACCACACATGCAACCTATATGTGCATAGTAAAGTGCAGACAATGAGTGTAGATGGGGCTAAGGAACAGGCCTTGCCACTGCATGGCCACTCCCAACCGCACCTTACCTACATGCATGTGCAGGCATATGAACAGTATTGTTGATGATGCTATTATAAATAGTAATGAATATGGTGTTTGTCATGCTGATCACTTGATATTGATGGTACTGCTAATTTAAATGTGGAGGGGCAAGGGGGGTGTTGAGGCATTAGAAAGTTGAACTGTTTTTACCCACTAAACAGAAAGCCTGAAGATGATCTAGTAACCTGTGAATTGACACGTAAAGTATTGGGTGGCGCATTTACTTCTAGTTCTGCAAACAATAAATAGCACCCAGGGAACCTGCCCCATTGGAGCACCTGCTGTTAAATACACCAAAGTCTCTCCAGGGACTTATTTCTAAAGTTTACAAAATCAGATGTAACCATAATGTCCTTAGAAGAGCTGAGTATAGTGGTGCAACCTCCGTTGCAGATGGAATCCGTTCCGGAGGTCTGACCAAATCCTGAGAGACCGCTTCTGCACATGCGTGCACAGCAAAAACCCGGAAATATACTTCCGGGTTTGCCGCTTACATATCCTGACATTTACGTAACCAGAGGGCTACGTAAGCAGAGGTACGACTGTATTATATGGGAATATTACCTAGAACACAATGAATTTTGGCTGCACAACCTTTATTAGGTGGTTACGAGGATTTAAATAACAATTTGCAATAAATATAAAGATGTCCTGGTGGCAGTGAGGTGCTGGAGATTTCTGGGAGGATTGTCATTAGAAACTTAGTATGAATTGGTTTGGACACTTGCTTTTGCTGAAAAGCCGATGTGTCAAATGAAAGCAGCCAAAAGACTAATGGACTGAGAGTCATTCTGCGGTACACAGTACAGCTTCATTAAGCATCCTTCAGATGCAAAAAAGGCATTGGAGGGACCTGCTTGAATGATCAAGAAAACATACCACTGTCACTGCCTAACCTTATTACCCAGTCACATGCAGCTGATTTTTGTGGTGCTAGTTTTGTTAAACATACAAGATACTCATTTTTAAACCTTTTTCTTACAAGGTTTTAAATAAAAGTTACAACCAACAAAAAAAGTGCTATTGCTGAAATATTTCAGTTGTTGATCACATTAGTTTTTCTTGCTCCTATACTTATAGTGAGTGATTCAACAATCATATGAATTTATGCTCATTTGTCACACACCTGGCAGCACACAGGGAGAGCAAGTACTTTCCTACACATTTTAACATGAGTAGCATTGCTCCATACAACTATGAAGAATTGGTTTTGAACAATGTTCCAGAAAGGAGATCACTGGTGTTGTTGATGGCTATACAATTTTCATCAGGACTGTCAAGTTAATACTATGGTCCTCACCATTTAATTCTTTTTGCATATTCCCACTGAAGGAACTGCAAGTGGACTGTGCTACTGGGAAGACCATTGGGATTTGTCTTTGATCACTAGAATAGGGTTGAAACAGAAATATAGTCACTGAAACAACAGAGAAGGCAGCACTTGGGGAAGAATACTTGCAAATAGCCATGAATATAGGGTATGGGAGGGTAGAGAGAAAGAATCACTTCAAGCAAAAATTAAATCTAAACAGCTTTTTGTTAAACAGCACTATTTAGATGCAATACTGCCATAAGACTTAGGCCACACTTTTAAGCATTTTATGCAACACTTTTTATGCATTCACTAGTTCTGACTGCATATTGGCCAGAAAGGGAATCTCACTGCTTGGGGTACGTGATCAGCTTTCCAAAATTTCAAAGTCACTTTCAGCATCGAGAAGCAGAGATAGCTTGAGCAGCTTTCTGGCAAAGTCAACTGATACTCTGCACCAACGCACAATCATAACAGTGAATGCATGTCAGTGAGAAGGGAAAGACATGTAGAGGAACCCAACACTTTCCATGGATAACAGATGCCGTGAGACAGCACACATGCCATCTACCAGGCTATCCCCATAGGGAGGCAGTCACTGGTGAAGGTACTCCCATCTATCAGCATGGAGCTGGAGTCAAGAGCAACATGGAGTCGTAGAAACCACATGGGATTAGTCTTCCACAGTCTTGGAATTGCTTCCATGAATGCATTAACTATGGATACAAGACAGCCTGTTTTGGCAACTGCTCCCATCAAAAATATGAACTGCAATGCACATCTACATGCCCAAGTAAATAGTTTCTTGCAAGGTATCTATCATTAGTGGTGGTGTTCAGCAAGCAATATGAGAGTCCCTACAGCAGCATTTCCGCAGCCTGATGCTATTAAATTGTTGTGGATGACAACTCCCGCTGTCAGAGATGATGGAAGTTGTAGTCCAAAACATCTGGAGAAGGCTTCCCAATAGGGTTTCATACTGATCTAAAGACAGAAGTTAAAAGTGATTAAGGATATCCCTGCTATCCTCACTCCTCCTTCCTCTAATTATTCCACTGTCAAAATTCAGTTTGCAAACTTCTTAGGGCTTGAAATAGAGAACCCCTTGCCTTGAGCTCACCAGGTGACCTTAGGGAAGCCCCCCCCCCATCTCTCTCTCTCTCTCTCTCTCTCTCTCTCTCTCTCTCTCTCTCTCTCTCTCTCTCTCCATCTCCACCACCAGCAATTTGGGGATAATACTACTTTCCTACCTTACAGGGGAATTTAAAGCTTACAAGACAGTGGATGTGCAACATTCTGATTACTCAAGAGGGATTCGATGTTTGAGCAGTATTACACACTTTGGTTATAATTAGCATTTCTAATATCATCAATCATCGTCACCATCATTGTCATTCCTACATCCAGGCAACTGAACTCAGCTCCAATAATTTCAGCAAGGTAGCAATGCTTGGAGCTCTGGGGTTTCCAATACTTTTTTGCATCCCGGTTACTACAGGAAAGGAAATGAATGCATCCCTTCCAGTCATCCCACTTCCTTTCCTGCCTCTAATGCCATTCTCACAAGTTGAAGCCAGAAAGAAAGTCTGACATGCAATCCATCCCCCATACCCCAATGTATATTTTTCTTTAAGTCAGTGCCCCTAAGTTAAGTGGAACTTCATCCCCAATAACTGTTTGTTCAAATGTTTGTTCTCTGTGTTCTGGGAACAGGCTGGGGGTTTTGTTAGTGCTGCCCAACAATCACCTGAGCTGTCCAAGGTTGCACAGAACTTGGTGCTCAGGATCGTATTTTTATATGCATAGCTGTATTGTATTATAACTTCTTATGCAAACCAAGCAGATACATATTTCTATGAAGACTGCTGAACAACTACCTTTAATAATATATCCACAGCTACCCCAGCTATGGCCCCATGAAACAGCTCCTGGCTCTACTGTGACAGCTGCCTGCAACTTAAGTCTATTAAATATGGTCGTCTCTCATTCTGAAACCCCTTCTCACAAATTTCTCCCATCACGAACAAATGGGGAAAGTCCTCAGATTCCAAACTCATAGCAACTCCAGTGGGAGGTCAAAGCTCTCAAAGAATCTAGGAGCAAGTGTGTACATCAAGATGGCCAGTGCACAGGGAATGAGGCTGAGCTACTGATAGTGTACAGTAAGTCCACAGTCGAAAGCCCCCTTCTCTCCCTCTCTCTGCAATTATTGGAGAGATGTATAGATATACCATAAATATGTGTTGACACCAAGGATAAGAGACCAGTGGACTGTGGGTAGAATAAAACGTTTTGCCGATACTGTACAGTTTTGCAATAGGCACTGGATGGATCTCACCACAATCAAACCATTAGCACATGCCAGGAAAATGAGTTCTGAAGGAGAGAGAGAGAGACTGTCTTGCAAGCCTGACAATGTTCATTTATTCCTCCCCAAACACTGGATATCAAACAGAGCAAAGTGCTTCCTCGTGATACATTCCCACATTGACATGGGATTTATTTAGAATATTTAGATACCACTCAGTAACAAAACATTATACTTTGGGGGGGGGGTGCGGGTTACAGTAAAGAAATATAGGTGAATACAGTCGTACCTTGTATCCCGAATGCCTTGGTACTCGGACGTTTTGGCTCCCAAATGCCACAAACCCAGAAGTGACTTTTCTGGTTTTCGAACGTTCTTTGGAACCTGAATGTCTGACAGGGCTTCCGATTGGCTGCAGGAGCTTCCTGCAGCCAATCAGAAGCCGTGCTTTGGTTTCCGAATGTTTTGGAAGTCAAACAGACTTCCGGAAAGGATTTCGTTTGACTTCCAAGGTATGACTGTACTGAAACCACAAGACTGAGCTTATTCACACGGGTCTTCCAAATAACGCACACAGACACTCCATGACGCTGAAGGACAACAGTGAATGGAAAATGTCTACATGACCATAGAAATACATGTGGGTGCAGTTATTTGGACATATACTGCAGCTCAATGAAAATACACCATAAGGAAAAAGCTCTGACACAGCTCTGGGCATATGAAAGTGGGATGTCCCACTGATTTCAATGAGGCATTGGATCTCAACCTTTAGAAAGAAGTACAGTATGTGAAGCAGCATTCCATCACAAACCGATAGCAGCAAAAAGTTAAGTTATACTATGGGAAGGAACTGCATCTCATGTTTCTACTGCTTCCATATGCAGCAGAGCCTCAACTTTTTTCCCCTTTTCTGAAGGCATCCAGTTCACAATGTGCAAAGGAAGTGCTCTGCACATCCTGTTTTTCCAAGAAAGCAAAACTAAGTATTCTTTCCATAATTGTTTCACGCAGTTCAAATCCCGTCACAATGCAGGAAAAACACATTTCTATTTTGTAAAGTGGAAAACACTGCTACACCCTCTCACCGTGTTCCAAGTATTATGCTTTATTATCTTAGTTAAGCATCACGGATATTGTAAATGAACAATACAAGACAAGGCTCTTCTATTATGTGTACTGTACCTATTATTGTTTGCCTTTTCATGTGCTATGTTACAGGTCACTGGTGTTACTGGTTTTGTCTCTGCTTTAGAATGAGACATAGGCATTATCTCCACAATGGATCTGTAAATGTTCTACAACATGTTGGTTTAAGTGTCTAAAATACTGCCAGACTGGTTAAGATTTAAAAGATCGGAAATAAGCAACCAAAAGCAAGGAAAACGTGCTCAGTATCGTTTTGGCAGTTACTACCAAACTGTAAGCGCTGGTTCACTTTGCATGTCTTTCCTTATATAATTAACTGTAACTTACATTTCTTTATGGAGAGGAAGTCTATCATGTGACCAGAATCACATCATAACATCAATTACTGTGTTGATCAACCACAGTGATGGTACGATCACATGACGTCCTGCATATCAGGGAGCCACAGGTGGATCACACACAGCCATTATCTAGAATGCATGCACGTGCCAAAAGTCCTCCCCCCACAACCTCACACCCCAAAATAAGTCAAATCAGCAACTGTGACAACAAAACTGCAGCAAGCAATAGTTACTAACATGCCACAGCAGGAGACCAGATTGTGTGAATCAACCCTGTGTTACTTTACTAAAAATTCTAATGTTTCCATAGCAACTGTTTGGGCTCCCACAAGCACACTTCCTGTACTTTTATTTTTTTTTTTTAGTTTTATTAAATCCAAACAAGTTAGCCTTTCACCTACGTAATTGCTGTGCCAAGGAAGCCGGGCATGTATTTGCGGATTAGAAAGTGAATTCCAGAACAGCTGAAAAGGGGGGGGGGATAAATTAAAAGGGAAAGCGGAGTTCATGCTGGAGCCAGCAGACCTGAATTTAATCACTGCTCCTGCATTCTTAACGTGTGGCCGGGCTACTGCCTGCTGTTCACAAGTCAGACTTCTCACTTAATTACATAGTTGTATTCTATTGTGCAAACGAAGCAGATATATATAGTACTATCAAGCAGATATGCGTTTCTATGAAGATTACCACCTTTTTAATGTGGTTATTAAACTCAAAACAGTTAAGTTAAAAGCCTGGCACGATCGAGGAGGAATGGTTGCTCTCAAAACGACGATTGCCTCCTTCAAGTAGCAAAGGCTCTTAAAACTGCACGACCACAGGGCGCCCCAGGTCAGTCGCTTGCAAAGCGATTTTCAAGTCTGAAAAACACGCCGAAAAGAAGCGGAAGGAGGGAGGCAGCGACGGAGGGAGGAAGAGAGAATTTCAAACCAGGGCCATCGGAGGCAGGAAGTAGGGAAGGGAGAGAGAATCTGGAAAAGTGATGAAGGATTCCGCGATGAATGAGTCCGAGGTGGGGAGGGGAGGGGAAGGAGAGAGCTCGCACTATGCAAACACCACACATCTCCAAAATACAAATAAGAAGACAGCCTGCCAGCGACCAGGAAGAATGACGATCCTTCGGGCCACGACAAACAAACGCACGCAAATGAACCGCGCCACGCGGAAGGTTATTGCAGCAGCTAACTTTGGGAGTGATGCTAAATGGATCCGGCAGGGCTGTCCTCCCATGGGGATCGGTCGGCCCACCGGAAAGCTCGGCGTGCCCTGCCACCCCTTCCCTACGCAAACACAAAGGCGCCTGCACTCTTCCAGTCGCGGACAAACACACACTTAATTCCCTCCCCTCCGACCCGCACAAACCTCTCGTCGTCCATTGTGCGCAGCCGGAGTGGAGCTTGAACTCTGCATGCACCCTCGTCTCCTGGCCTCGGGCAACGCCGCCGCGTCTCCCACCGTTGTCCTCCTTGATCGGGGCGCAGAGAGCTGGGCGAATCAGTCAGCGCCTGTGATTCAGCATGGCTGCAGTCGGCTCCCCTCCTTCCCTCCGCGGAGCTGCTTCCTCTCGCTCCTAAAGCAACAGCAGCAGCAGAGCTTAGCGTTGCAGCAGCAAACAGAACACTCCCTACCCAGAGCTCCCCGCTGCTGCTGCTGCTGCTGCTCTTGCTCCAGCCTCGGCAGCCCACTCCCTTCTGCCTCGCCTCCTCCCGCTCCAAGCTTGCTACTCTACTAGTCTCCTGGCAACAGCAGCTGTGGGCATAGGTGCAATTGCACCGCCCCAGATGCTGCATTTGCACAGTGCATCCTCGGGCCCTTTTTATTTTAAACACACACACACTTGGCAAATGCAGCAGAGCAAGATAAGTCACGTGATTTCCCCCTGATCTGGTAATTCATCCTGCTCCCAGAACTGACACCTTTTTTTTGTTCCCTTCTCTCTCTCTTTTTTTCTACAGGATGCATGTGCATTGCATCACTTAAAGGTAAAGGTAAAGGGACCCCTGACCATTAAGTCCAGTCGTGACCGACTCTGGGGTTGCGCACTCATCTCGCATTATTGGCCGAGGGAGCCGGCATATAGCTTCCAGGTCATGTGGCCAGCATGACAAAGCCGCTTCTGGAAAACCAGAGCAGCACATGGAAACGCCGTTTACCTTCCCGCTGTAGCGGTTCCTATTTATCTACTTGCATTTTGACATGCTTTCGAACTGCTAGGTTGGCAGGAGCTGGGACCAAGCAACGGGAGCTCACCCCGTCACAGGGATTCGAACCGCCAACCTTCTGATCAGCAAGCCCTAGGCTCAGTGGTTTAACCCACCTATCTGGATTTTGATCGCGTCCTGTTCTAAAGTCCCCCAGCACAGGGAGCCACCTACTTAACACATAGGTAAAAGGCCGGTGAAAAGAGGAAAAATTAACATCCAATGACACTAACCCTAGAATTAAAAAGTATTTCAGAGTGGGCAGGGCAAACTGATGCAAGTATTAGAATGCAAGGCAACTGCCCACCCTTACCTCATCTGAACCACTGGCTAGGCTCTCCTCTTTCAGCCACAGAAAAACATCCTGGGAAATCTAGGCTGTACTGTATTCCTAAACTAAAAAACATTCCCCATTGAACTTGGAGCATGCAGGTGACCAAGTTCCCAATGGGTTTTGACTTGCCCTTAAATACCATACAAAGCTCAAACACACTTGCTGAGTTATAACTTTTCTTGTAATCACTACAGCAGGGATCAAGCCTGCAGATTCCCATTGCAAATGTGTTCTTACCTTCACTAGCTTGCCTGTTTTCCATCTTATTGAATAGTTCTGTTTCTGTTTGTTTATTTATTTATAAATCTAATCATCATCATTATTATTGAATTTGTATACTGCCCTTCATCAGAAGATCACAGGGTGGTTCAAAACATAAAAATACAACATGATAACACAAAATACGTAATCAAATAAAAGCAATAACCACCACCCCTCCCGCAAACACATTTAAAAGGCCATGGAATGTTAACCAGCCAAATGGCTGGTTGAAGAGGAACATTTTCACCTGGCATCTAAAGAAGGAGCCAAGCAAGACTCCCTGGGGGGAGCATTCCACAAATGGGGAGCCACCGCAGAAAAGGCCTGCTCTTGTTTTGCCGCCCTCCAGACCTCTCGTGGAGGAGGCACACAAAGAAGGACCTCACAGCATCTGGATTGATTTATGTGGAGTGAGGCGGTCCTTGAAGTATTGCGGTCCTGAGCCTGGATCGGTGTAATATGCCCCCGTGACTTCAAAAAAGACCTATTCAATCAAAATCAAAAATTTCATAACCCATTATATATTAACCAAACAACTACACGGCTCTGTCTTTGCAGTAGATTATATATATTGTCACACATAAACACGCAAATGTAAGCAGCTTTCTGAAATATTTGGACAAATACCTGTCTGCTGAAAGACCAAACAGCCTGTTCTTTCATCTGTCCTATACATTTCCACTCCTACAAAAAGAAAATGGAACATGTCAGAGGAACACTGTTCATTTGCCAAGACTAACATAGAGTAGTAGTGGGTAAGAGTGAGCTTCTGAATCCTTGGTTATAACCCTTATTAACTAAGTGATCTTAACTAGGTTGCAGTTTCTCAGCCTGTTTACTATATGAAAAATGATTAATTTCCATTAGCGGTCAAGGTACGGTACATATTTTGTCAACAGAATACAGATGTATTGCTTCCCTGCAAACTTACATGTTATGAGTCCTTTCTCTTGCCCACAACAGGCTTTTTTTCCTAGGTGTGCTTTTTCTGCAGTTTGTCCACTTTATTGCTGTCCGCCTGAAACCATTCAGCAATTTAATTTTTGTCCATGTTGCATTCCAGCCATAATGTGCTACAGTGTGCAGAAATAATGTTTATTTAAGCATTTACTATTGATACTACATACTGCTTGTATCTTGGTCTAACCACCACACGTGTTAGAAACCAAGGGCAAACGGACTACAATCTTAGCATGCATTTATATAACTTGCGCATGACAAAACAGGTCATGCCCAGATACATATTGGACAAAGCATTTCAGCAAGGTATTAAAGTATCCTTTGTCTACTCCCAAACTCCCTTCAAAGCTGAACCAGTGGAAGTTGTTTTTGCTAGAATTCCCATGCACTGCCCTTCCTTATCAGCGCTGCTATAATTCTAAATGTACTTATTTTGATGCCCCCATTGAAATTTCTAGTTAATACTTTTAGGGTTAACGTTTTAAGCTGGCAAGTAACTTGGAAAGCTGTTTGAGAGGATGAGTAGAACTTCCTTATCGTCTCCCATGTTTTAGTTTTTAAAAAACTCCTAAGGAAAACTTTTTTTCCAATGGGTTTTTCCCCTTATGGACAAGAATTCAACAAGCATTTTGTTAAACAGAAAGAGTGATAGCACACAATTAAATACACATGAGTTCTCCAAGGTGGGGAGAAGGGCAGCAGGGAGACATTGATTGTACAGTGTTACCTCGGGTTACAAACACCTCGGGTTACAGACTCCGCTAACCCAGAAGTAGTAAAGGTAAAGGGACCCCTGACCTAGGTCCAGTCGTGACCGACTCTGGGGTTGCGGTGCTCATCTCACATTATTGGCCGAGGGAGCCGGCGTACAGCTTCCAGGTCATTTGGCCATGGCAAAGCCGCTTCTGGTGAACCAGAGCAGCACACGGAAATGCCATTTACCATCCCGCTGTAGCGGTACCTATTTATCTACTTGCACTTTGACATGCTTTCGAACTGCTAGGTTGGCAGGAGCTGGGAATGAGCAACGGGAGTTCACCCCATCGCGGGGATTCGAACCGCCGACCTTCTGATCAGCAAGTCCTAGGCTCTGTGGTTTGACCCACAACGCCACCTGCATCCCAACCCAGAAGTAGTACCTCGGGTTAAGAACTTTACCTAAGAATGAGAATAGAAATTGCGCAGTGGCACCCAGCAGCAGCGGGAGGCCCCATTAGCTAAAGCGGCACCTCAGGTTAAAAATGGTTTCAGGTTAAGAACGGACCTCCGAAATGAATTAAGTTCATAACCAGAGGTGTTGTTGTCGTTCAGTCGTTTAATCATTTCTAACTCTTCATGACCCCATGGACCAGAGCACGCCAGGCACTCCTGTCTTCCACTGCCTCCCGCAGTTTGGTCAAACTCATGTTTGTAACTTCAAGGACACTGTCCAACCATCTCGTCCTCTGCCGTCCCCTTCTCCTTATGCCCTCTATCTTTCCCAGCATCAGGGTCTTTTCCAGGGAGTCTTCTCTTCTCATGAGGTGGCCAAAGTACTGCATTGTCATGGCGAAGGGGCTTGAATAATTCAGAGAAGCTATGAGCTATGTCGTGCAGGGCCACCCAAGATGTACAGGTCATACTGGAGAGTTTTGACTAAATGTGATCCACCTGGAGCAGGAACCAGCAAGCCACTCAAGTATCCCTGCCAAGAAAACTCAATGGACAAAAACAACCATAGGTACCACTGTACAATTAAGCAGGGTAGAAAAGCAACCACATTTTGCAAACTATTAAACTCCTCAAAATATGAGGTGTGGATGGTGGCTGTTGAGCAAGGACTCTAGGCTCTTATTAATTCCTCCTTGTCCTATGAGACATAAGAGCACTCCATAAATTCTCTATGTTCAAATAAATCACAGCCGCATAGAAGTGTTACTGTATTGAGGTTGATTTCAGCATGGATAAAATGACCCTTTCAGCACATACCTGATGGAACATAAAGTACAGTGGCATCTACCAGACTCACATTTGAAACTTTGGAATAATGTTTTCCCATAAAACTCTGTGAGAGATGGGTAGGTAGGGGAAACTGTTTACAGAGGGGGCCTGTATTCTCATGTTTCTTATGAAAAACTAATAAAATATTTTTTTAAAAAAACATTGATAGTATGCTTAATGCCTTGGAGAACGTACAAGGAGAGGCAGACCTAAAAGTTAACTGAAAGTTTCCATAGTATAAGGGTGTGAGAGATTATTTATGAGTCCTACATACATAACTCCAGTATTGCCAACTGCAGCTCCGTGCCTTAAAATCTACAAGTACCTCTTTTCCCATCACTGCAGTCCTAGAAAGATGGAAAAACACTCTGCCATACACCTATTTCCACATGTTGAACCCACAGTGTGCTCCTGTTTTGGATTCTAGCCAACCATGTCCTCATTCGAAAGACTCCGTGATAGTTCCCATCCCAACTTTTCCAATTTCCCTCTAACAGTTGGCAAGCTCAGGGCTTGGAAGGCTATTTTGAGGGGAGGGGATTTCGCCACCTTAAGGAATTTTACCCTTAACAATTAAGGTATTCACACTTCTGCAAACCTTAGAGTTCTTGTAGCCTGTGGATACCTCCTTCTTGTGCATGGCTAGTGTAGTTTTGGACACCAAGGAGGGACAGTAGAGTCACTATTAAGTTTCTACAAGGCCTTGCAACAAAATGTTACACAATATCCCTGGAGTTTGTTACCTGTAGCTAAAGGGGTTGAAAAATAGAAGGCGCATCAAAGACTGGGTAACTGATCTGACTTGGGTCTTTCACCAAGTGCATAAACTGCTTTTGAGCATTTAAAAGGGAAACTATTCTGCACCAAAATCAATGGAGCATGAGGGTTTTAAATGCAATTCAGTGCTTGATTTGGCCTGGGAGAAAGTCTGACCTTGACTGTAACTCAAGCATGGAGGGTTTTTTTGTGTGGGAATCCAAACCCACTTCACAACTAGTCTGCAACATTAACAGTGGACTGCGGTGCCAGGGCCACTGTAAACTACTCTCAGGAATGAGGCACAGCAGCAAACTACACTGCAGTTTTATATCGCCCTTAGCCCAGCCTGCACTTTGAAGATAAAATCAATGAGTAACATTGCAGCCTGAATGTGCCAGTATTCAGTATGAACTACCCTGCAGGGCTGTGTGAACCTCTTCCCCCAGACACAGCCTCTTTCAACCTGCAATATGCACAAGGAGCTGCATTTGCTTTGGAATCTCTCCCTCTCTATGTGTGTGTTCACACTAATTAAGAACTAAGTTCAAGATACTTTGGGGTAGTTTTTTTCGGAGGGAGGCAAAGTTGGATAGACATGCTGGTGCCCAATCCCAGCTAAATTAAAATCCCATGGATCTGGAGGAGACTTGAGAGTCTCATGGACTGCAAGAAGATCAAACCTATTCATTCTTAAGGAAATCAGCCCTGAGTCCTCACTGGAAGGCCAGATCCTGAAGCTGATGCTCCAATACTTTGGCCACCTCATGAGAAGAGAAGACTTCCTGGAAAAGACCCTGATGTTGGGAAAGATGGAGGGCACAAGGAGAAGGGGACGGCAGAGGACGAGATGGCTGGACAGTGTTCTTGAAGCTATCAACATGAGTCTGACCAAACTGCGGGAGGCAGTGGAAGACAGGAGTGCCTGGCATGCTCTGGTCCATGGGGTCACAAAGAGTCGGACACGACTAAACAACAACAATGTACAGTATCTCCATTGACTTTTCTGGCCTGCTCCCACTTCTAGCCCTGGAGCATTTTAAAACAAGTAACCTGATTTGCAGCAGTAGGCAGTGTGTCTCCTCCAACCGCTCCATTCCATTCCCCCCGTCATTTGGTTTTCCAGGTGCTCCCCCATCAGTATTCCATAACCACTGAGAACATGCTCTGTTTCATGGGGCTATAGAGGGGTTGGGGTGGGCAAGGGTGTTATAAAGAAGTTTTGTGCTTAAGAACTCAGTATTACACTCAGCCTGTAGCTACCTCCTTTCGGTTTGTGGGCTCTGCCGTTTTTCGCCACATAAGTGCAGGCACTCTCCCCTAAAGATCAAGAGAGAGAAGGATCATTTTTAAGTGAAGGGCAGCATCATCACAAGTATAGGACACTTTCAAAAATATTACCCTAGCAACCCTAATCAAGACAGTATAAAGGACCTCTTAGCTTTCATAAATTAATTCACATGGAGACTGATCTTTTTCTGGAACCTCTGTAATCCTAGCTCTGACACTGTGTGTTAGAGTCACTAGCAATCCAAATCTTCAGATTTGCTGTGCCAGCAAATGAATGCTTAGTATTATCACACTAGTGCCAAGGATTGAGATTTAGGCAGAGTAAGCTTGAAGTAGAAAGAAAATTGGCCTTTATCGCCTACATTATTCAGCCACTTGATTTCTCTCTTGAAATCATTCACACAAACCTAGCATTCTGAGGACTAATTCTAAGGCTGCTAGCACACTAATCCACATGCAGCACAAAAATATAGTTTCTCTCAACCTGTAATTGTTCATGTTTGTCCTCACATGCTGCATTGATTCTAGATCCTGCTGAACACAAGGATGGGTGTGGTTATTTCATAAACATTTGAAAACCTTCCCCTTGGTAAAGTTATGGGTGGTTGTGGTGACATTTTTTTAACGTACGTACTGTATTGGTTTTTCCCTTGGCCTTATTTATGTGGGACTTTGTTTTTGTTTGTTTGTTTGTTTGTTTGTAAGTCTCATTAGGTTGCCTTGGGCAAGATAAAGCAACTAACTGATTTATAAAGTAAATAAGATATCCATACCTTTTCCTCCTTGCACATTCCGTTAGTGAATGGAGGAGGAAGTGGTGATTGTGATTTTGGTATACACCCATCTGTGTCACTGGCAGTAGTGGATAGACCCCCATTGCCAGGACTGCCTACATGTGTTTTCAAAGCAATACCGAATAGGATCAGTCCACATTGACTTTTTAGTTGAAAAATGAAACAATTGTCTCAAGAAATGCTTTTTAGAGGCACACACACACAAAAAAAAATGCAACGGATCTAGATCAGGTATCCCCAAACTCGGCCCTCCAGATGTTTTGGGACTACAATTCCCATCATCCCTGACCACTGGTCATGTTAGCTAGGGATGATGCAGTCCCAAAACATCTGGAGGGCTGAGTTTGGGGATGCCTGATCTAGATTATGTGTGGACTATTTTACAACTATTGTTTCTACTGATTCTAGAATAAAATGTAGCCCTAGGCTACAGAACTACACACATTTTGGACTGCGCTGAACAGTCACTTATTTCTGAGTAAAGACATGTGATTACATTGTAAAGCTGGCTATTTTAAAATACAGTACTAAGTTTGAAAAAGAAACTGATTTACAACATGGAGTAGATAACCCTCTGGGTCCCTTCCGGCTCTACAATTCTATAGGTTTTAATTCATTCATGCACTCTCCAAGTTGCTCAATATAGACTTCCTGTATTTCTACACAGTCTCTTTTCAGACATTATAAAATTGTCATTCTTCTGAAGCAGCAGTTGGTCATAGGCAGCTAGAGCCTGCTTTGGGTCAGAATTTGACCTCGCAGGTATCTATTTATATGACTGAAGTCTATAGGTCAACATTTCTTTGTGCCATATTTGTATTTCGAAAAGCAATCACTACAGCCTAGTGCAGCAAACATTCACTCTATGTAACAGCCACTTAGGAGCTGGACAAAATATAAACAGATCTATACTGTACATTCTTGTATGTCGTAGAGTCCAGTAATCTATTGACCTATTTATGTGGAACTGCTTTATGAATACTTTGTAGGTGTTGAAAGTTATAATTTTCTAGCATTTCTGCATAGCGCAAATTACAGAAGAGGTTAAAGATAAAATATTATTCTATAGGATTATTTGGACTAAGTATGAGTAGCGCCCAAGATCAGATCAGTTGTTCCCCTGGTTGCTCATTGGTTAATTATTGTTTTATGCTGCACAGCAGTGCAGATATGGTTGTGCTTTCACAAGTGATTTTTGGATAAGCTTACGCAAAGCTGACTTTCATGAGAGGTCTCTTGGGCCCATATAATGTTTGCTTCTTTTAAATGAACTCCGACTAGAACTCACCTTTACCTGCAGATCTATGCCCTCAGAAATTATTAAAACTGAGAGTAAAGCAGATGCTTTTCCAGGCAGTTACTTGTATGAATAAGCACCACGCAACGGAGCACAGATCAATTATAATTACAGTAATCCCAAGTAATTCTTTAGCATTTTCAGCAGTTAGGAACAATGTTAAATTTGGCAAGATCTATGAGACAGTGCATTTAAAAGGTTACCGTAGCTGGTTGTAGAAACAGTCAATTCAAGTCCACCATTGCTGATGATGCTCCCTGGGTGACCTTAAGTAACTTAGTATCTCTCAGCTTAACTTCTGATATTTGATCTCATGGCTCATTCACCAATGCAAATCACTAAGTACGGTTAATGAACATGCATGTGTAAATCACCATCAAGTTTAGGTTTAAAAAAACTCATTTATACCAAACACTGAGAACAAGCTTAGTTATTAAGCATTCATCTCATTTGCTTTTATAAGCACACACTACATGTGAACACCACCCTAAATTGTCGTTAATGTTACCGGTATATATAAAATGTGGATACTCAAAGAGGCACTGTTAACCATATGTGATAAATAGTATGTTGACTTCAAAGATTTAATCTCACAGCGCATTTAGATGTATGGTGTAAGAATTATTTCTAATAAACCTGCTTACTAAAATTTCAATTTCTGAACTAAAACCATACCTTTCCTTCAGGGTAGCATGACAAGACGTATGGGATTACAGCATCTGGCATGAAATGTGTCACAATCTGCATTGTTGACAGAGAGCTTTTCAGCATATCTATCCCAAGAAAGCTGGGGGGGGGGGATTCAAGGTCCCTCTTCCATTCATGTAAACATGTAACAGAGACAAAATAGAGACTCCAGGGCTAGATCTAATCCAAAGAAAACACAGATCTATGGAGAAAGTCTGTCAACATGTGAAGCAGCCAGAGCGGTGAAGACAGACAATGCACAAAGACCACCAAATATCAAAAGTTTTAAATGTTGTAGAAACTAAATTGTTGAATTTTAACGCACAAGTTGTTTCAAGCCAACATATTCACATCAAGCTTAATTTTGCCTGTGTTCATTTCCTTTCATATACAGCTGTAGACACAATGAAAATTCTAATTGACCAGATAGTAAGCAGTGAGTTATGAGGCTAAAAATAAAAAGCACAGGGTTGAAGTTTATTTCCACTTCACCAGGTTAATCACTCATTAGACTGATTGTTCAAACTCATGAGCAACTAAGCCTCCAGCCCTCATTTCAGTGAACCCCACTCTCTTATCTTTAAATGTGACATCTCAATGAACATTAAAACAAGCAAGTTTCCAATTTTGTGATCCCACATATAAAACACAGGTTAAGGTAAACTACTACCATTATTAATCCTGTCAGGAACCATACCAGAATCTTGGTCTCCAATACTGTACTGTACTCTTATGTAGGTATCAGTTAAAGCAAAGGGGGTGGGATCAGAATACTATAGTTGCTTCTTTCATCCAATGTATACACCGTATCTGGTATGTGTATAATTAGAACCATGATGTAAAAAACACTACAGAATTTAGACAGCAGATAGAAATTGACAATATTGTTAACATGCTGCACTTAATTAGACCTAGATCTACATTACATGTATTGGAGCTTGGCACACAGCTTGTTCTTAAACTCTGCCAAGCAAACTGCCTCTTTTAGGGAAACTCAGTTGAAGGGGGGGAGAGGTGACACAAGATACACTGGTCTTAACAGAACAGTACTGAACTGTAAAGTATTGCATCATTTGTACATTTCTCCATATACAGTAATGCTTTAGTTTCAGGACTCAGAAGTGCTGGTAGTCAAACTATTGAAATTTAAACTGACCTCTTTTTTGCATCACACACTTTCAGCCTCCAGCTTTTACTGTTTACAATATATGGCACACTCTGTTGCAGCAGATCACTTGAAAGTATGCAATGGCAGCTAAAGAAAACTTTATGGGCAGCATACACCCATTTTTATAACTGTGGTATACCACCAGCATTTGCCTCCTAGGAGAAATATACATAATCATGCTGCAGCTTATAGTAAAGCTTTAGTGCCAAAGACTAGACTACCAAGGTATTACACATAGCAGCATGAAGGGACTAGCACCATATATAGTCACCACCAGAGATGTTACCACCACTAGTTTGGTATTCACTCCTGTAAGAGTCTGTTCACAACATTCCTGATTATCAGATGCTAGAGTTTTAATTCCTCTAGACATGCATACTTGAGCATTACTACTCAACTACTGAAAATATGACTGGCAAAGGGGATCCAAAATGCCACCCACTGCATGTTTTGTGTTTGTAAAAGGCATTCCCAGTTCCTCATCGGATTGTTCTCACCTTTCATTCTTGGCATCTCCAGCATTTTCCTAATATTAAGTCCACAATTTACTAATAGTTTTGGATGCCAACTTTTCTTTAAGCCTTTAAAAAGCAGAGATCAGACCACCACAATTACAGACAGAAGCTATACGAAAAAAGCTGTTCTAGGCATTTTGTCTGAACACTCAGAGGTCAGTTCTATCTGCATGAGGTTTCTTATCTTCCTTACAAGAACAAAAAATTGAGAATACCTACTATTTTAAAAAATGGAGCCTGTTTGCTTTAAGGTGTCTTAGCCCATTTTTCCGAGACAGCATAACTTTCTAACTGCCTTTCAGAGGACTGAGTTTTGTTTTTTTCATATTAAATAAAGAAAAACAGAACACACTGCTGTGAAAGACCTGCATACAGAACACGTAATTGATAAAAAATATTCTTCTGCTATAGGTGCATGCGCTGCAAAGCCACAAACCACCTAACGTGGGTATTATGCATTCTTAGTGTTTTCTGTGAAGGAAAAGCATTAACATGGTATAAAATAATGTTTAAGAATTGATGTCTCACTGCTTTAAAGTTGGTAACTTAACACACGGTAACTGACCAGCAGTTGACCTGTGTGCTTTTATGCATCTAAGCCAAGAGTTATCAAGTCAAGTCAGTTCATTGTTGTACAGTCACTTGATGTAACTGTTTGTACTTCTAGAGCAAACTACATTAACTAATGGAACATGTTCTTTCAGATGTCTTCAACTACATAAGTAGCCATGAACTTTCTTCAAGGCAATAACCAATGCAAATCTACTTCAACCACCATAAAAGCCTAGCACAACTTACTGATTCAATCTTGCAGTAAATATTTAATAAAAGCCTGACTGAAAGCTTTTTTGACCAAATACCATCTAGCTTATGTTTCAGGAGCTAAGTCCTATGAAAAAGTTTCAGCCAGCAGTTTAAAAGCAAAGTAGTTTAGAGAAGGCCATAAGACTTTGGTTGAAGTCTGAATATTTTTAAAACAGGAACATTTTAGCCATTTCATACATACTCACTGAAGCATGTGAAGAATTCAATTCTTTATTTGCAATAATCCATAACTAGTCTATATTTCTACCGAGGAAGGCAGTTTCTCTCTAGAACATTGCTAATAGAACAACAAACTTCAATTCTACTGTGTGAAAGGGCTACAAATACATCAAGCAGACTACAGAGATTTTGATTTACAACTGGCACCTAGGTTACTGGCTCATTTATCAATCACCTAGCACAAAATTTGAAGACTGGGCAATTTAATTATTTATTCAAGAAATTTACTTATGGGTATGTCAGATGTATTTCTTTTCAGCCAATGTCCAGGATTTTTGTTGGCATGCAGATTTGACCTTTTGCAATTTAAAGTATTAAGTGTCTATATAAATTTGAGAGCAGTTTTGGTCTGTTGTAGTAAAGCTTATAGCAATGGTCAACTATTCTGCCAGCAGGTGGTGCTCTACAGGATTCTTGGCTCCTTTAATAAGAACAAGACAGAATTCAGTTGAAATGACTTCACTATGCAAACAAAGTACTTTTAACAGAAGAGAAAGCATCCTCCCCCATAATGGGTCGTTTACAGGCAAGCCAATAAATAACACAATGTGAAACTGAGCAATCTGAAAATTTGAACACTTATATGAAAAAAGCACATGCTCTAAATGTGTCAGAACAACATATGTTGATGGAGAACAACCTGTACAAAAAACAGACTAACTGTGTCAGCAAGGCAACTGCCCAACTACAAAAAAGTGGATGTACAATAAAGTATTTTAACTGACTACATCCACCCGTGGGCATTTCAAAAATTGGTGTATATCTCTTAAGTATTAAATCCAATCTAGTGGGGCAGCAAAAAAGTTGAGACCTTTACTAGAAACACATGTAGAAATCTGAGCAGATATAACTTGTTTGACTAAAAAAGCCTTTGCTTGAACTGTATGGAATGAACCCTAGGAAAAAAGACATGTAAAGGTCAATGAACACAATGATTTATTTAAAAAATAAAAATGTAAAAACCATTTCTCTCCCCCCTCCCCCTTTACAGCCACGGGAGCAGAGCAGATTTTGTAGAAAAAAATGTGTAGGTATCCAAGTCCTTACAAAGTTAATTCCCCTTTCCCGCCCAACCCCAAATAAACCAAAATTAAAACGGTATCTTATTCCTAGTATAAAAACGACCAATGTCCAAGCAATAAAAAAATAGAGTCCATCAATGACTAACACAAAATCGTTGTGTGTGAGGAGGCCCAGTCCATCTTCGGAAAGAAGTGAAACAGGCAGCAGAGCGACTCCAACAAGAATTAATTCGAGCAGCTCCGCATCACGGGAGCCTTTTCGTACGGAGGTGCCCCCTTAGGGCGAAGAGTAGGGGAACTATTAAGAACCTGGCCCGGTACAACAGAGGGCATACTCCATGCAGACAAAACCGACACCCCCAGAACAGTAATGGGCATTTCCCGCTTAGAAGGAGCCGCCGTAACCTCCCCCACCATAACCGCCTCTGTATGGTCCACTGTTACTGCGGGGGCCCCAGCCGCCACCGCCGCCCCCCGCGCCGCCGCTCTTCATGGGGCCGTAGGAGGACTGGTGCTGGCTGTAGCTGCCGAAGCCGCCGTACCCGTTGCCGTAATCGCCGCCGCCGGCTCCTCCACCGTATGAGCCACCTCCGTAGGATCCGTAGCCCCCGCCGCCTCCTCCTCCGCCGCCGCCGTAGCCACCATAACTGTTATAGCCGCCTCCGCCGCCTCCTTTGGAGAGCCCGTTGTGGTCCCGGTTGCCTCCGCCTCCCCTTCCTCGCCCCCGTCCGCCCCAGCTCGACCTGGAGGAGCCCCCGCCGCCTCCGCCCTGGATGTCTTCCTTAGGCACGGCCTTCTTGACCTCCACGCGGTGGCCCTGGATGGGGTGGAACTTGACCACGGCGGCCTTGTCGGCAGCGTCGTGGTTCTGGAAGTAGACGAAGCCAAAGCCGCGCTTTTTGCCGCTCTGCTTGTTGGAGATGATCTCGGCTTTCTCCACGGGGCCGAACTGGCTGAAGTGCTCCACCAGGTCGTTCTCGCCCAGGTCCCCCTTGAGGCCTCCGACGAAGAGCTTCTTCACCTTCGCGTGCGCCCCCGGCCGGGCCGAGTCCTCTCGGGAGACGGCCCGCTTCAGCTCCACGGCGTTGCCGTCCACCGCGTGCGGAGAAGCTGCCATGGCGGCGTCGGCCTCCTCGACCGCCGAATACGTGACGAAGCCGAAGCATCGGGAGCGCTTGGTCTGCGGGTTCAGCACCACCACGCAGTCAGTCAAGGTCCCGTAGGCCGCGAAGTGCTCCCGCAGCCCGGCCTCCGTCGTCTGCACGTTCAGCCCGCCAATGAACAGCTTACACAGCTGGGAGTTCTCCATGCTGGAGCCGCGGCCCGCCACACGCCGCCTCCTACTCGCCGCTGCCGCCGGTAGGGGGCAGCTGCAGCCTACCAGTACACCGGCGGGTGCGCTACGAGGTCCGTTCGGAGGGCCACCCGAAGGCCTAGGCTTCCACCGGTCGAGAACGGGGAAAAAGGGGGGTGGGGAAAAGGAAAACGCACAAAATGGCGGCTTCCACTCCTTAGGCGCGCTCGCAGCCGGCGACTGGGGCCCACACACAAAGGAAACGGCGGGTGACCACGCCCACCTTGGAAGCGCGAGGCACGCCCCCACCCCTCCGTTTCCCCTTGTGCCAAATGAGGCAAAGAGGAGTCGTCCCCCGTCTTTTGCGTCACTTTGTTGAATGACAGCTCTGAGAGCCAATCGGGAGGGGGTTCTTTTTGGTGGTTTTTTGTTTTGTTTTTTACCACCACAAGGTTTTGCCGGGGAGGGGGGAGCTTTTTAAAAGTAAGCTGCTGAAAAGGCCCGTGAGTGACGTCTCAAAGCACCTATCGCGTTCCGATCTTGAGATGGCCTCGTGCCGAAGGGGAAGCAGGGAAAAGAGAGAAGCCGCGTGCTAATACGGCGGCGTTCAAAGCCAACAGCCAATGGGCATTCCCGCTTGCTAGCGCGCGCTCTTTTCCTCTGGGGCCCCTGCCGTGCGGGGGCGGGTAGAGAGCGCAGAACTCGTTTGAAAAGCCGAGCGAGTGCAACCGACAATGCCTCGTTCTCGGCAGCATCGAAGAGGCGAGCTTATAACGGTGCCGTTGAAGCGAATGCACCGGGTCCTGAATAATAGCTTCCTCCACCACACATCCACAGAGGGAGGCACAAAGGTCCTGCCGGGTACAGGTTTCCACGTGGAAATCTGCACACCAACCTCTTACTGCGTTTCTGACGGCGCTTCTGCTAGCTGCTGGCTTATTTCTACGCGTGTCCTCATCACACCGCGTGTGCGGTGCAAACAGGTTTTGGCTGAAGCTGAAGATCAATAAAGAAGAGCCTGCTAGGTCAGGCCCACCCAGTCCAGCAAACTGTTCTCAATAGGGGGTGAACCAGTTGCCCGTGGGAAACCTGCAGGAAGCAGGCAGGATTCGAGCACAAGAGCACTCGCCCCTCCTATTCTTACAGCAACAGAAGCATTACAATACTGCCTCCCGTCATGGAGACAAGAGCATAGGCACCGTAGCTAGTCACCATGGATAACCTTCTAATCCCCTATTAAACCCATTCAAGTTGATGGTCATCACTGCCTCCAACCTCTCCCTAGGAAATAAGAGAAGGAAGGCTGCCTTTGTGCTGGAGCGTGTTAATATAATGCCTAAAGTTAGATGTATTCAATCTGCCAGATAACTGCAAATTGCACAAACACAGCAGTAGGATTAAAACCTATGCAACTGCTCGGGGGATTTCAGAGCATGGAGGATGACAAAAAGCCTGCCTGGGTGTCAGTAAAATTTATGTAGACCTAAAGCATCCCTTTGGGACGCAGGTGGCGCTGTGGGTTAAACCACAGAGCTTAGGGCTTGCCGATCAGAAGGTCAGTGGTTTGAATCCCCGCGATGGGGTGAGCTCCTGTTGCTCGGTCCCAGCTCCTGCCAACCTAGCAGTTCAAAAGCACGTCAAACTGCAAGTAGATAAATAGGTACCGCTCTGGCGGGAAGGTAAACGGCATTTCCGTGCACTGCGCTGGTTCGCCAGAAGCTGTTTTGTCATGCTGGCCACATGACCCGGAAGCTGTACACCGGCTCCCTTAGCCAGTAAAGCGAGATGAGTGCCGCAACGCCAGAGTCATCCGCGACTGGACCTAATGGTCAGGGGTCACTTTACCTTTAAAGCATCCCTTTACACTATTACACCTTGCTGTTTAAAGGGATCCTGGGATGGCATGGATTTTTTGACTGGTCACTTACATCCTCTCAACCAATTCCATCCCTTTAGGCTCTAGGGTTGAAAGGAAGCCAACAGCAGTGTTATTTGGTTCCCGGCAGCTTAACTCCCAGTTACAGCTGTTGCAACAGCGAAGCTTGTGCAAAGCTCTCTGCAGTCAACATTCCATGGTAGCATGATGGGAGTGTTCATTTGCAGCCCTCAGCTGCTTTGGCATGGATCTGGAGTGTATTTTAAAAAACCTGTCCCCTCCCCCATGCCCTGGAATCCCCCACTCTACAGGAATGCAAGGAGAACCTGTCCTCATTTGGGAGCCCAGTGGATCACTAAACACATCCTACTGTATGAGAGGAGTAGTGTTTCAGCTCTTTGTCCAAAGTGATAAAAATGGCCCATGACAATATAATGCTAATGACTGGACAATTTAGCATCATCAGCAAACTTGGCCACCTCACTGCTGCTCACTCTACCCCTAGATCGTTTATGAACAAGTTAAAAAGTACAGGTCTCAATACCGATCCTTGAGGGACTCCACTTTTTACTCTCCATTCAGAGAACTATCCATTTACATTACAGTATTCCTATTCTTCTTGCATCCTAACCAATTCCTGATCCACAAGATCCTAACCTGATCCTGATCCTAACCAATTCCTGATCCACTCTTATTCCTTGACTGCTAAGCTTAGGAGTCTTTGGTGACATGGGTGTACCCACCATGGGGCAGGGAGGGGCAGCTGCCCCCCCTAGAAGGCCAAACCGCGGGCCCGACTAGGGAAGCAAATACCCGGCGCCCCGCTTGCTGACGGGGGGGGGGAGGAAACGCTGCTGGTGCTGCGGCTCCTCGGCGGCAGCTCCTCCTCTCATCCCGCCCTGCCTACATCTGCACCAATCCCCGCCCACTAAAGCCTTCGCGCCTCCCAATGGAAAGCCCTGCCGGGCGGCAACCTGTCCTACCTAAGAGTTCTGCTGGGCTGGCAAGTGAAGGAGACGTGGCTGGCAAGTGAATGCAGCCACTGCCGCGCTCTGCCTCCCGGTAGGCTGCACTGCGATCGTTGGCGCCGCGGGCTGGGAATCGCCTCCTTCCCCCCCTCCGCACCCCCACCTACCCCCCCAAATTAGGAGTTGGTACTGAGACTCCTCCTGGGCCGGGAGAGGAAGTGCACCGACAGGAGCCAGTTCAGCCTCAGCGGGCAGAAGCAGCAGAAGCCCGCAAAGGAGGAGTGGGGGGCGGTGCCCGAAGGCGGTGGTCGCGGCTGCTGAAAGGAAGCTGCGTGGGGGCGTTCGCGCCGGATTGCCGGTGGCAGGAGTAGCCCAGCGGCAGCAACCCTTCCTCGCCACCCTCCACCCCAGGCAATAGGAAAGGAGCCGCCTTGGGGGGCAGCACAGCTCTCCGCTCTCCCTGCGTGCATTGCCCTCTCCGGGCATTGGCTGCTGTTTCCTTCTTTCCAATGTGCCCCCCCCAGCCGCTCTCCCTTGCTGCCCCTGCCGAGAGAGGGGCGTTGAGGGCGGGGGAGCCGCCGCCGCTGTAGGGTCACAGCTGGGGGGGCTCACTCGCCTGCGCTGTGCCACCCCACCTTTCCCATCTTTTGCTCCCTTGTGATGGGGAGGCGGTGGTGGCAGCTTCTTCTTCTTCTTTGAGGGTCTCAGCTTGGTGGGGGGGGCCCGGTATCCTCCCAGGCCACAGGGGGATGGCCCCCCAGGACTAGCAGACCTCTGAGCCCCTTCCCCATCCCAGATATATAGGGTGAGAACTTGAAAGGCTTCGGGGGGACCTGGAGGAGGGAATGTGGGGCCCAAAGGGGTTTTTCAGGGGGGTGGTTAGGCCGTAAATGGATGGGAGCGGTGTCTTCAGAGCAGGGGAATTTTGTGTGAGAGAGTTTAGGGGGTTCGTTTAGCGGCTGCAGCCGCCGCAGAGTCATCAAGCCCGCTGGCCCAGTAGCCCCGCCCACATCCCCACTTGTGGCCCCTCCCCTCCCATGCCTTGCCCCCCCCTGAACGACCATGGCTTGCCCCCCCCTAGTTTTGATCCTGGGTACGCCCCTGTTTGGTGAGTCTTCTACAGTTTGTCACACCTTATGGAAACACCATATCCTGTAAATGCACAAATATTTGAAAAACATTTTTCATAAATTTGTTATAATAAATGTACGGAGGTTTGCAATTGTACTACTGTCTTTTTTTTCTTTTTAAAGAGCCTGTCAGACATTTTTTTTAAAAAACACAAATACCAAATTGCATCCACATGGTGGCAGAGCAGTATAAAAGATCAGTATGCATTCAATGAAAATGTATCAAAGATGTAACCAGCCTTTAGTAGCAGAACTGGAACACTTCGCTTTTTTAATTCCTGCTTGTCCCGTGGGTATGTCAGAAAGAATTTCCAACAGTATTTTATGTCACACACACAAATGATTGCACCACAACTCTGCACTGCAACACAACTGGAATCCACCCTACAATCCGGTATTACCAGCAATACCAGTGTTTTTGCACAGTCTCCAATGAGGCATTTGTGTGACAATATTTCTCAATAGAAATGGGTAAACTGCATGGATAAGTCACTTGGAGACTATAGGTGACTATTGCTGAATTACAACTTATTACCAAACTGAAAACTATGGAGAGACCTGGTCTGAATAGAGATACTGGATTCTTGTCTCATTACACATGCTAAAGCTATTTTTGATCATCTGCATACTATCCCTTGCTTTTTCCTGTAGGACTAATTGCAGTCATTAACAGTCATTAGCAGTCAACAGGTTTACCATAGCTACCCATTGAGCCAAGCACTCATCTCCTACTACCCTTCTGAGAAATACCCCACCCTTCCACTATATATAAGGGTCTGGTGACTTCTGTTTCAGTGTATCTGAAGAAGTGTGCATGCACACAAAAGCTTATACCAGAACAAACTTAGTTGGTTTATATAAGGTGCCACTGGACAATTATTTATATTTTTATTTTGACCTCAGATTCTGATTATCAATTCAGAATGGCAAACTAGGAATGGAAACTAGGATTTCCTGCCTTGTTTCCCAAAATGTCCTGGGGCAGGCATAAGGAAGTACAAGAAAAATGCAGGTACAAAACAGTACATTATAAATACTTCAAAAATGCAGTACAGTATCTTCATATTCCTAAGTACAGTTAGATACACAAAATAACTAATAAATGTGCATTTATTTTACAAAAAACAACTCCACATAGTGATTGAATGGAATCTCAAACCAGCCCGTGTGTGTGTGTGTGTGTGTGTGTGTGTGTGTGTGTGTGATGCTGCAGGGGATACCCCAAGGGACTAGGGTCACAGCTATAGGAGATAAGCCTTATCCAAAGTACTCACCAACACAGGCAGGGTTTCGGATGCAGCACAGTCCAAACAAACCAAGGTTAAGCAGAGTATCTAAGTCCATACATGAGCCAGAGACAGATACTGGCAACACACCAAGATCAATATCACAGGGAGTTTAGGCAAGGTACACCAAAAGAAAGGCAACCAAGAACCAAATATCGTATGTTGCTTGCAATACTCAAGAATGAGGTCTTACATAATCTGACCTCCTAAGGACCTAAACCACACCCTAAGCACACTGAAGGCACATCAGAGGTTGCTTACTCATGAGCAGGCCCTACCTCACCCTCACTCACAATTAGACTGACAACTCCGGGTTTGGATCCAAAGCATTTGGTGTCAGCCACCTTCCATCCTGACAACTCCAGGAGTTCTTCATCAGGTTTCAACCCAGAGGACTCCTCAAGGGGATCTTCAACCCTGGGTTATGGGAGGGGGTTGCCTGCTCTTCAGGTTCCTTGACTGTGATGTATCTGGTTCATCCTCTGAGGACTCAGTGTCTGGTACCAGGTCAGGGCTAGGCCTGACAATTAGCATGTTGGCCCATATAGTCTGCCTTCAACCTTCATAAGCATTTAGTCAATGAGCTGTAATTGAGTTGTTTGGATAGTCTTTAAACTCCTTTGAAGAAAAGGCACAAATTGTTGTTGCTGCTGTTCTTCAGGTAATTATCTCAAAACGGAAAATAAATTCATCTTAATATGAGGTGTAAAAATCATATAATGTAGGAGACAGGTCTGCATTGTTGCACCATGAGGCAAGAACAGCGTTGGCCCTACCATTTGGTTGAGTGAGGCAGTTGCTTCTGGTTGCAGATGCAGGGGGGCAGCAGGAACTCCTACAGCCCCCTCCCCCAGCCATTCCCCACTGTTGAAGATCAGAGCTTGTCAGACATCTCCTAAACTAGTCTGCTGCCCTCAGGTGCACTTGAGGATGCGGTCCTGTTGTTAGTGCTGAACATAGCTGCCAAGTTATCCCTTTTTTAAAGGGATTTTCCCTTATGCTGAATAGGCTTCCTCGCGAGAAAAGGGAAAACTTGGCAGCTATGGTGCTGAAGTAATATTCAGCTGCCCATCCAGTCAGTTTCTGTACATGAAATGATGAGTAAGAAGGTGACATTTTGTTAGACAGTAAAGCATCTTGTTCTGGGCCTGGCTACTAATGTTGACAGAACTATGGGCAGGGCCTCTCCCACAGATCTTGTCACAAGATGGAAGGTGATAGGAAAGCTGGTCCTTCAGTCACTTGGGCTGTAAGCCATATAAGGACTACATTGCAAACAGTGGCTAAGGGGTTTGCACCTACCTTGATTGTCAACACTTTGCTTCTTTCCCCGCACTACCACCTCCACTGACACTTCCTAGGATATGGGAGCCCAGAGGAAGCAGTAGCAGATACTGAGCTCTGTGCACCTTCTCTTCCTCTCAGAGCTACAGGAGACTAAGATCTATTCTAGGGGATGCACCTGCAGTGTAATTCAGAAACATCTCTAACAATGACACAGGCCGATTCAAGACGTTTTGCTGCCTGAGATGGAACAGTAAAAGAACTCCAGGCAAAGTACATAGCACACAAAGACTGAGGATTATTGACCTTTCTGTTTTTTGGGGAAATACTGTAGTAGGCAGAGGTAACCCTAAGGAACCTATCATTTATCAACTGTCTATTATGCTGAGAGGAAGGTGTCTGGGAAATGACACTAAATGAGGTCTGATCTTATCCAGGCCAGGGTCTAAGTGCTAGATAACCATCAATGGTTTTAATGGTGGCTGGTATGAATAAACTGAACATTAGATAAAAAGAGTCAAGAATAGATTTCTGTTGACAGAATAAATCTCTAGCTGGCCCCTGAATGTTATTGGAGATAATGGTGTGTTTTTCTTTCCTCTAGAACAAAGTTATTGAATGGGAGGATCAGAGTAAAGGATGAATACCCACACACTTTTTAACTAAAATTCCCAACTGATAAGTTTGGTGCTGAAGAGAAGCCATACTGTATGGTTCAAGTCTGAATAAGTTTTATATTGTTACTGCCTTGAATCTGGGCATTCCATTATCAGTTGTTACATGAAGAGGAAATGGAAAATCAGGACCATAATGCTGATGTTTCCTGCTTTATGAAAGACAAATTCACCTTTGCTATACTGTCTTTGGGTCTAACACTTGGCATGGATTCTATTTAGCAAGACTTTATCTGCAATATGCTCTTAATTCTTTCTTATCAGATTATAGTGATTATAAACTTAGCTCCCTAATGAAGCGTGGTCATGGCCCCATTCAGCAATCTATCTGTGTTTACCCAGTGCTAAAGGCTCGTTGGATGTCGCTTAGCAATTAAAAGTGGCACAGATATTCAAATAACCCAAACATAATCCTGCTATTCATTAACCTTTTTTGCAAACAGAATTAATATTGGGGGGGGGGGTGTTTTAGTGCTATTTTTGTTAGTAGTCCCATAAATGCAAGGAATTGCATATCAAGATTAATTACTTATTTAAACAACCATAAGGTTCTGGTCTAACTATATTGACTGGTAGCCAAGTTACTCCTTCGGAAAACTTAATATAGGTGACAACCATCGCTGATTAGCAAATATTCACAGGACAATAAAAATGTAAGAAAGAGCCCTTCTGGACCAACCCATCTAGCACAACATCCTGTTTTCACTGTGACCTGATCAAGGATGCAGCCCAACAGCAGCACTACCGCCCACAAAATCTGGTGATCTTTATATATATAAATTATTCCCCAGATGCAGTTTTCGGTTGCAAGTAAGTTCCAAAGTTGAAGGCTACTGCCCCCAATGCCATATTCATTCTTAAATAAAGAATGAGATGCTGCTGAATATAAGAGGCAGGGGTAAAACATTTAATCCCATCTCTGTAGACCAGGCATCCCCAAACTGCGGCCCTCCAGATGTTTTGGCCTACAACTCCCATGATCCCTAGCTAACAGGACCAGTGGTCGGGGGAGATGGGAATTGTAGTCCAAAACATCTGGAGGGCTGAAGTTTGGGGATGCCTGCTGTAGACTATACAATGTAGACGTACACTCATGTACCCTTTCCCTCACCCGTCATAGGGAAAATGAACAAATTCCTATGCCCCACAAATAACCCAGAGATGCATTTTAAATAAAAGCACACATTCTACTCATGTAAAAACACCAGGCAGGCCCCACAAATAACCCAGAGATGCATTTTAAATAAAAGGACACATTCTACTCATGTAAAAACACGCTGATTCCCGGACCGTCCGCGGGCCGGATTTAGATGGCAATTGGGCCTTAGGTTGCCTACCCCTGGATAAGTACCTCACACATATCTAAAGGGGGAAAGGACACAAGTATGCTTTCTTTCATTATGTCCATGATGAGAAGTATACATTAAAATATTTTAACATTGTATAGCGGCACCCCCTACTCATAGGGCCATTAGGAGTGGTAAACATAAAATAAATGAGGAGTCCTATTTTGGTGTCAGTCCCTTCCATATGTAATATGCGTAATACATATGTGTAATAAATATGACTAGCTTCCCATTTCAAACAGTACAATTTTAATCACATCAATGAGATCTAATATCACAACTAATGCAATAACTGAGCTGCAAAACCTCAGCCTGGCCATGAAATCAATCTACTCTTGCCCCTTCCCCATACCATACTGTACAGTAGTGATATTTACTGACATTACAGGGTTGCTGTAGAATTGCCAAGATTTGTTTGTGAAGCAATTTTGCTATATATGTCCTAAGTTTTATCGGCATGTCTCTTGAATATTAGTGTCTGTGATTCTAGACAGAGAAACAGTCACTGCGTATATACCACACTGCTCAGAAACCAGTGGCAAAAATCCCAGTTAATTTGAACAGCTTACACATAACAATAAAAAGCTTACAGTGGAAAAACAACCATGGTTTTAATTGTGCACCGCCAATGTCTCAGAAGAATAAAAGCCCAATCTCTCATCAACACAGTATATTGTATATTCCCAATATTTTAACACTGCCACATTTTACAATGGACCAATAAGCCAAATGTAAATATTTACACATGTGAAATCCAGCGTGGGTTTTTTTTTTTTAAGTAAGCAAACGTTCTGTGAAATAGATAACTGCAAATCAGGTTGCAATATAATGCTTGAAAAAAACATTAATAGAAAAAGTGGTCCCCATGACTACTGGCCTCTCCTACTCGCCGCCTCCTTATTGGTTTCTCTCTAGAGCGTGCCTTACTTCTTAGTTTCTCTCTCAGAGCAGTGGCTCTTGACTGTGGTGATTTCAGTTCTCGGAAGGAAAAGCTCAGAGCATCAGTTTGCTTCAGAAGACCGTGAACTAAAGGGGCTTTGCCTCTGGTTGTAGTTAAAAGGCTCAAAATGCAGTACCTCTGATTCCTTTCCAAGCAAAATGTATGTCGGCTGATTTTGTCAATATTTAATATGAAAAGGGAAAGAAGGCTGGTCAAAGCAAGGGAGAGGAAGTGTTGTGTGGATTTTCCAAAAGGTAAGAAGTTGGGGCATTCATAAGACTTTATTTTTTCTCTTTTGCTTGCCTTGTGGACCCTGGCCAGGATCCAATCTCCTGTGCATCAGCGCTGCTGCTGGGAAGGCGAGGTGAAAAAGTCCCGATACACAAGTGGGGCTTTATGTTCAGCACCATTTTGGATCCTTGTACAGTAATTGATCCCAGTCTTATATAGATGTGTAGTTTGAAGTATCTTCCCTCCACCCTCCGATGTCTAGAATTTAAGATTTCATATTATTTCATTTGAAATCTTACATTGGTCATTTTGGGGAGGTGATATCTGATCCTAAATAATTATGAGTTCAACTTTAGAAAGCAACTGTGCATGAGAATGAAAATGAATTGATTGCCCAAATTTTATGTTCATGTGATGTAATAACTATATTTTAACAGCTGCTTGAATTAAAGCTAGGTGGCAAATAACTTTTTGTCTTCTATCAAAATAAAAAACATTGTCCATGTGAATCTTAATGGAATCATTCATTAATGCTATATTTATGAGGAATACTCTGTGTATTCAACATGCAGAATACTTCACAGTAGACACTGAAGTCATAGCTGCCAAGTTTTCCCTTTTCTCGCGAGGAAGCATATTCAGCATAAGGGAAAATCCCTTTAAAAAAGGGATAACTTGGCAGCTATGACTGAAGTATGTAATCATCCTTGGTGTGAACATAGAATAGTTATGTTGGTTTCTATCATCAGTTTTCATAAAACTAAAATGAAAATGATAATACTGGTTGCATAATGCATTGTGTGAAGAGAGACAATGTTCCTCACCTTTGATTAGAGGTTGCAAAAGAGCTTTTCTCCTCCCTACATTGCTTGGATCAGGTATCTTCAACCTTTTCAGACCCAGGACCCACTTCTAACCCAAACATGCATCCGGGGACCTGTTTCTTAATCTTTTATTATATAGTAAAAGTGGTAGTGATTCTGTTGCAACCATTCTTGGATCAGGCTGCAGTCCAGTAGGTACTGACCCACCAGTTAAAGACCCTTTGCACATCCCTGATACAGTTTTGCGCCTTAGTTTTCAGCACACAGGTAGTCAGAAAATTCTGCTGCTTCTGGTTTTTCACTCTCAGTGCCTTCTTCTACTGAGTTCTGTGGTTCCGGGACTGCATACTCAGGAAACTGCTTATTCCCGAGGAATCTTGGTAAAGTTCCATTCTAGCATTACTTTGAAGTAAATAAATAGCTCCTGGCTACACTCCTACAATGTGGGTTAGGCACATATAAGGTGGAATACTCCACCTCTCTCCATCACTCTCTCTCTCACACACACACACTGTCTCTCACTAACACATTTTTATTTTTCAGAGTTCCTATTATTTATTAAAAAGTAATAAAAACTATATATATGCAAGGTAAAAAAATATAAGAAAGGCAGAAGCTAGAAATAGAGCATGTAAAATATTTTTTTAAAAAATTAAAGTAACAACAACCAACATGATGAAAGCAGCATTGTAGAGAAATTTTAATTACATGACTTCTGGCATAATTAATAAAAGCAATTCAAAGGCCCATACCTGACTAAATGGAATTTACTCCATGAAAGCTTATGTGACCATGAAAAAACATTACAGATAAGAATGACGGTCTGTTTAATTTGTGTTTCCTCTTAAATTTATACAGCTTGCAGTTTCCTCATCTTGGCTTTACCTTGTAACAGCAGGATACTTATTGACAGAGGCAAAGACTCATTGATCCTGGCTTACATTTCAGTGTCACTTCATTAATGGACCACGGTGAGTCATATTTTGGCAATTCAGAGGGAATGCCTGCGTATCAAGGCTCTGGAGATTCTGAAAAGTTTTGCTTTAACAGTGAAAGATGGGCAAATGAGAATTTATTGGGCTGCATTCCTCTTTAGGTTTGGTAGCACAACCTAGCATAGTCAAGAAACGTGCTGAAGCCTAAATCCAAAACAATGAGCCAACACACTGAGCTGAGTTTTTTGCCTGAATATACGTGGGGCTTCTGGAGGGAAAAGAGAAATCTCTAGACCACACTTTTTCCAGATATTTTCCTGGCCTAGCCAGGTGTTATCTGCCTACATATTGCACTTGCAGGCCTCTAACATCCTCTCTACTTAGATGCTGACCCCTTTGTCCATCCATTCTCACTTCTGAAGCTCAACTTTAAAAGCGATAATTTGATAGGTGTCTTTATGTGTCTATACTAACTACCTGGAGAAATGCTCTCTCTGAGGCACCTCTCATCCCTCATATGGTAAGGCCAGCTGTAATTGCTAAAGTATTGTTGTATCAATATGGCTTGATATTGAATTATGGTTTTAATGCTTTTAATGAATTTTATGGTTTAAATGTGCATGTTGTAAACCACCCTGAGATCTTAATTGACAAAGGGCAGTTAGTAGGTAAATAATGCCAGTGAACTCACCAGCTACATTAAGCATCGCATCATTCATCTACAGGACCTTTTTAGGATTTGGCACTTAGAGGTGCAAGACAGCATATGAATATGAAACCCCTTTGCAAAATGTCAGGGTGACATGCACTGTAAGAGACAGGATTATTTCTTCTGGATTTAAAGAACAAGAGTTAGAATTTTGCACTCTAAATGATGTGAATAGAAAAACAATTATATGGGTTAAACAAATAAGCATCAAAGATCTTCATTTGTGTATTTTATTCCAATTGGTGTGTGTGTGCGCGCATGTGTAGAATACGGATATTGCTGTTAGGCACTAAGACAACAGGGAGGCAGCAGTATGGCACTGAGTTGCAATCCTAAACATACATACTAGAAAGTAGGTCACATTGATTCTTAACGCACTTAGTTCTAGTAAACATGCTTAGAATTGGGCTGTTGAGATCTGATTCAGCCGTTCCAGCACATATGCAGGGATGATTATCCCTCAATGTCAGGAACACTCTCACACACCTGTTGCTTGCACAAAGCTGTCAACAACAGTAAAGTAAATCCGGTGTGTCAGCTCACATGGAGCTCAGTGTATAAACTGGAACTAAACACCACTTTATCTAGGGCAACTGATAGGATGTAGGTTCAGTCTTCAAGTCTATGGGTTTAAAGACAGCAGTGCCATTTTTCAAAATCCAGGTTTGCAGTTTGGGAGAAGAAAAAGAAATTATGCCCCCAGTAGGTTAATTTCAACAGTGTGTAATTGCGTGCGTGCCCACTCCTAACACATGTATGTTCAAAATTCACCCAGGATCATATATCACCAGGAAATGGTTCTCAAAGGGTTTGTTTTCTTGAAGTATTCCTGCTGCTGAGACGCTTCAAAAATGCAATTAAATGAAGCAAAGGACGTTGAAAAAGTGTGTGTGTGTGTGTGTGGTGGGGACTTTCAATCTAAATTATGTTTGTGATTTCAGGAGTGTTTCATGAAGGATAAAACAAAAACATTCAAGGGCCTGGCATGGATCCGTCTGTTGCAAACAGCAGTAAGTTGCAGTTTTCACACTTTGAATCCTGCTTGCCGTCTGTTCCTGCAATCTTCTTCCTCATCACAGCTTACGCTGTAGTCATGCTGGTGGGGCTCCTTGGCAACCTTTGCCTAATTATTATCATCAGGAAACAGAAAGAAAGCCAGAATGTCACCAACATTTTGATCGCCAACCTCTCCCTATCCGACATTTTCGTTTGTGTCATGTGCATCCCTTTCACTGTTGCGTACACTTTGATGGATTACTGGGTGTTTGGAGAAGCCATGTGTAAAATATTTAATTTTGTACAAAGTATGTCTGTCACTGCCTCTACATTCTCACTTGTGTTAATTGCTGTCGAGAGGTATCAGTTAATAGTAAACCCACGAGGTTGGAAGCCTAGTATTTCACATGCATTTTGGGGAATTATCTTCATTTGGGCCTTTTCTATAATACTGTCGACTCCTTTTTTTTTATTCCACCAAGTCACCGATGACCCCTTTAGAAACCTTTCTTCCCACAGTGATATTTATATGAACAAAGTTGTCTGCGTTGAAGTATGGCCATCCCTTGAGGAGAGGCGTAGCTTTACCACAACAATGTTAGTTTTCCAGTATTTCTTACCACTAGGGTTTATTTTCGTCTGTTACATGAAGATATTTATGTGCCTTCAGAAGAGGCAGAGTAAAGTGGATAAGATAAGGGAGAATGAGGTCAGGCTAAATGAGAGTAAAAGGATTAATATTATGTTGATTTCAATTGTTGCAACCTTTGGGGCATGTTGGTTACCGCTGTACATATTTAACGTTGTGTTTGACTGGAACCACGAGGCCCTGAGCAACTGCCACCATAATGTGGTCTTTACTTTGTGTCATTTGGTAGCCATGATTTCGACGTGTGTCAATCCAATCTTCTATGGATTCCTCAACAAGAATTTTCAGAAAGATTTGGCTAGTCTGCTTCACAATTTCAAATGCTGTGAATCTCAAGGGTTGTTTGAGAACATCGCCCTTTCAACTCTGAACACTGATGTGTCAAGGGGATCCTTTAAGCTGAACAACATGCCTTCAAATATCTGAAACGGGCAACCTTTGAATCATTTACATGTCTTTGTCATGAATTACTGTATTGCCAAGTTACTCATATGGAAGTGTGGCCTTCTGGCTCTTGTCAGCAAAGTCCTGTTCTCAAAGTGAAATCAAGAGCCTACCTGAATATTAATGTATCATTCAAGTGAATAAAACAAATTGGATTAATAATATTTATTAACAACCCCATATTTATTAAAGACCTTTTACAGGAGCTTCCAATGTTGCAGTGCTAGAAAACTGGAAGTGTGGGAAGGAGAATCTGGAAAAGGAGATACCACTTGGATTGGACGATGATGCAATATCCTGTGTGGGCTGTATCACCTGTATTTTCCTCATGGTTCTCCTGGTCTGCCTGAATCAGTACTTCTGACAAAGGCCCCTTGACTACCTGAACATAATACCAATAATTAGTCTCTTAAGCAACTGACTCTTATTCTGCTCACATAACTACTATGTTGAATACAACCCATCATCTTGTCCTCTGATATGTCATTAATATGTCATTCTGACAGGTGCTGGATTGTATCAAACGCAATAACTGCATGCAGGACAACTTCTGTGAGTGCAATGGAACAAGCTCTCCACCCCCCCCCCCAACACACTCCCTTTCCCAAATCTGCTATGGATTTCCCCCCAATGCTCTGAGTCCCATCAGTGGAAGCCCGGCACAAGGATCTATAGCAGCGATAGCTTAGTCAGTTTGAGCCCCACCTTGGGCAAAGGATTCCTACATTGCAGGGGGGTTGGACTAGATGCCCCTTGTGGTCCCATCCAACTCTACAATTCTATTATTCTATGCTTGTCCCCACTCTCCCTCATCACATGATGGATTAAAACCCCTGGATACTGCTTGCGTATGGTAGAAATTCCCTGCCAACCTAGCAGTTCAAAAGCACGTCAAAGTGCAAGTAGATAAATAGGTACTGCTCCGGCGGGAAGGTAAACGTGTTTCCGTGTGCTGCTCTGGTTTCACCAGAAGCGGCTTAGTCATGCTGGTCACATGACCAGGAAAAACTGTCTGCGGACAAACGTCGGCTCCCTCGGCCAGTAAAGCGAGATGAGCACCGCAACCCCAAAGTCATTTGTGACTGGACTTGACTGTCAGGGGTCCTTTACCTTTATGGTAGAAATGTTTGAACACACATCCTCAATCTTGAAATTCAATGAATATGTGTTCTGACCACTTCCACCACACTTTGCAATGTATGTCTGCCTCTAGTCTGACCACTATTGTTGAAAACAATGTGAGGAATGATCAGGGTTCTTTTCTTTCCAATTAAGGTAATTCTGTTCTTTCATTCATAGACATAGTTGCTGTATTTTTACTATGCTGCTTCCTGTGTCCTGAATAGCAGCCTGACATGCAAAATTAAAGAAGCTAAAGATAAAGAGATGGGGGTGGGTGATTTTACGTCCTAAATGTCTGCATGTCAAGCTAGTATTCAGGATACAGGGAAAGGATGACGACTTGAAATTCTACTGACAGAACTGTTGCCCTATTTATATAACTCAATAGCATATCATTGATTTCTGTGGCATTTGCTTTTGAATAAGTATACCTAGGATTGCAGACTGGGAGAATTTATGTTATATTTCATCCTATAATAAAATACAGGGGACCCAGGTGGCGCTGTGGGTTAAACCACAGAGTCTAGGGCTTGCTGCTCAGAAGGTCGGTGGTTCGAATCCCTGCAACGGGGTGAGCTCCTGTTGCTCGGTCCCAGCTCCTGCCCACCTAGCAGTTCGAAAGCACATCAAAGTGCAAGTAGATAAATAGGGACTGCTCCGGCGGGAAGGTAAACGGCGTTTCCATGCACTGCTCTGGTTCGCCAGAAGCAGCTTTGTCATGCTGGCCACATGACCCGGAAGCTGTCTGCGGACAAACGCCGGCTCCCTCGGCCTATAGAGCGAGATGAGCGCCGCAACCCTAGAGTCAGACATGACTGGACCTGATGGTCAGGGGCCCCTTTACCTTTTTATAATAAAATACAGGAACTTGTAAAAGAAGTTCATTTTCCTGCAACAATTCATCGTTTTTAATGTAAAAAGCCTACCTGTGCTGCCCTCGGACAGGGTGTAAAACGGCATCAATATTTTTCATCTGCAGCTGAATTGCTGTATCTTTGAATGACCACATTATTTTCTAAAAAGGAATACCTGCTTTTCTGTATTTGTTTGAAAACATGAATGTGACAGAAATGTTTCCAAAACAGCCATTAGTTTAAGACAGATAGATTGGAGCCAGCCACAAGAAGCTATCCTAACTGTTTACAAGGCAAAGACAGGTTTGAACTGCTTAAAAGATCATGAATCCAATGGAACTCTGAAGAGAGAAATCCAGTTAAAGTGAACCCATATAGAACATTTCAGACAAATACAGAGTGAAAAAAGAATCTAATAACATGAACACTTCATACCTGAGTGCAAACTATATTTCTATGAGAAGCAGCTGCCTCATCTAACCTCTATGTGACTTCAGACTGGTGTTATTGACAAATAATGGTACAGTAATAGTATCTGTGGTAATGTACATTTGACTGGAACTGTTTAGGTGTCATTTCTATTCATGATTCTAACAACATGTTTCAACTGTGGGCAACTGTTGGTCTTTACATCTATTTTTTTGTATACCAAATGTTGTACAACTTTATATTAGTCTCGTGGTTTTCGAGTGCTAAATTTTGTAAGCCATTGTAAGCCATATAAATATTCACTCTGAAATATATCAAATATATCAAAATAAAGATTGCCTTGCTAAGGATTCATAAATGCCAGGACTATGACCAGGCTCCAAATAAGTAACTGTATTACTTTTTAGGACTCCAAGTGAGCTTCACACCGCAATCCTAAGCATGTTTACTCAAATCAGCTGATGGAATGAAAGCTGTCTATCTCACCTGGGAGGTTCAACATAAAATGAGGGAAAGGTACAGGAGGAAGCAAGACTGGCTGGCATTCAACCTTAAATATATTTACAGTGGTACCTCTGGTTACGAACTTAATTCATTCCGGTGGTCCGTTCTTAACCTGAAACCGTTCTTAACCTGAGGCACCACTTTAGCTAATGGGGCCTCCCGCTGCCGCCACGCTGCCAGCACACGACTTCTGTTCTCATCCTGAGGTAAAGTTATTAACCCGAAGTACTACTTTGGGGTTAGCAGAGTCTGTAACCTGAAGTGTTTGTAACCCGAGGTGTTTGTAACCCGAGGTACCACTATACCTGCAAATCAGTTGACAAGTTAGTGTGCTTAAGGTCACAACCCAAAGACCAAAGTGTGTACTGTATAGTTATAATTATAGCTGTCCATTATTTAACATTTACTAAATGCCAACAGAGGGATAGAGCAGGGTTGGGGAAACTGTGGCCCTCCATAGACTACATCTTGCATCAGCCCCACTCAATATGGCCAGTGGTCAAGGATGATGAGGGTTGTCTTCCAACACTTTCAAGATGGCAGCAGGTTCCCTATCCTTGTGCTAGAAATGTGGAAACAGAGCTGATTGTCTCTTTAAGACCCACCCACACTCCCATTTCTCCTGTGATTTCAAGTCACAGGTCTAAGAGGATTGGTTTTTTGGTCCCACTGAAAACCTGCTGTTTACTGCTGAATTGAAAAAAAAAAAACATTAATCCACAGAAAACACAGAGGTGGGATTTTAAAAATCCCTTTCAGACCTGTAACTTGAAATCACAGGACAAAGTGTGGATGGGCCCCTAGTTTCAGGCCTCTTTTAATTTGGGAGGTTGTAGAGCCTGGAAGTGAAAAGATGGAGTATATCCATTGTAGCACCTTTGGATATATTAGAAAGATTTTTAATATCTATCTCCTGCAAGTTTTGCTTGCTTTTGTTCAGTACAACTTTAATGGATAGAAACAAAATAAAAAACTTTTAAAAACTTTTTTTTCTTCCAGTATCACCTCAGAGACCAACTAAGTTTGTCATTGTTTATCCATAAGTTTAATGGATAGGATTGCTTATGACTATCAGTGGTCGTTAGTTATGTAATGAGCACATATGATAGCATTCCTAGCGTATATTTTCAGTGTGTTAGTTTGTTGCTGTATTATTGACAGAAGGTAAAAGCAGAGTGGAAAAAAATGTCTGCCTATTGCGCTAATGCATTATACGCTCCTGCTCTGGGAAGCTCATTGTTAAGCATTTCAAATGGCATTAAGTCTAAATAAATTTCCAAGTTTCAAATCCTGCCTCTCCAGCTGACTGTGAGTTTTACTCCTGACTTGCAGAAACTCAGAAGTTTCGCTTGTGGGCACAGAGTATCTTGCTCCATCGCCATCACACATTCTAAATGAGACTCGCACTGTTTTCAGGTGGGATTCGATCACACATTAGCAAATTCAGATCACACAGTTGAAGCTGTTATGGTGCTGTTGCATAACAAATCCACTTCTCTGCAAAACGGGACTGTCTTCATCTTAAGAAATGTATGGGGAAATGCATTGGAAAATGTGGGGTAACGTTTGCCTCTTGCAATGTCATTTAACCTCCCTATGAACAAATCCAGATGGGTGCTCAATAACCAGGTCCTCTGGAAACAATGTGAGTTAAACTGAGAGTGCCTTCTCTTAACAACCAAGCCTGTACCACTTCCACATTCTCTTTCTCAATGCCTTCTGCTATTATTCATCCATTTATTCATTTCATTGCTTGATTGTTAAACACCTCGAGGTTTACAAGAAGATAAAACAATAAAATCAATAAGAATTTACAATCCTACTTTGAAACATACAGAAGTTAAAACTCCAAAACAGATTACAATTATTCCAACTTTCTAAGCCTCTGGGTAGGTTTGTCTAAACAATAATGTTTTTAGCAGGCTCTAAAAACATTTAGGCATTAACACTTTGAAATGCAGCGAGGTTGTCCCCCACCCCGGCTGCCTTTTGAGTTGTTTTTCCACATTGCTCTGTACACCAGAGAGGGGGCAGAAATATCTTCAAGCATTAAGGCTGCAATCCTAAACACTAACTAGAGAGTAAGACCCATTGAACTCAGTTAAACTAGCTTCATTCTGAGCATACAAACATATGTTCATTCTGTTAGGCAGCAATCGTATCAGCAGTTACCTGTATGCAGGTCCAGCTGAACTTGGAAGGACACTCGCAGTACTTCCAAGCAGGATTAGAAATGTAGGAAGTGGGAGTCTGAGGGCCAAATTAGACATGGCATTACATGTATGCACTTAACATGCCCACTTTTTCTCTTCTATACAACAGTGATTGGGATTGCGACCACAGCACATGAAGAGGAGAGGTTAACTTTTCCTCTCACCTTCCCAGTTCCATTTAAATTCCCCCCAAACTGCTATGAGTTGCAGGAGGGAAACTTCCACTGGCATTTCTTGGGTCAGATAATTTCTATGGTACCTTGAATTTAAATAATGGACCTTTTAGGAATTAACCACAGGATGTCATGTAGCTCTTATCTGGTAAAACAGGCACTGGCTAAACAGTGGGAATAACACTTCCCAGTAAGCAAGGTTTAAAACACGGGTAGGCAACCTAAGGCCCTTGGGCCGGATGCGGCCCAATTGCCTTCTCAATCCAGCCTGCAGACGGTCCAGAAATCGGCGTGTTTTTACATGAGTAGAATGTGTGCTTTTATTTGAAATGCATCTCTGGGTTATTTATGGGGCATAGGAATTCGTTCATATTTTTTTCAAAATATAGTCCAGCCCACCACATAGTCTGAGGGACGGAGGAGCGGCCCACGGCTGAAAAAGGTTGCTGACCCCTGGTTTAAAAAATGGTCACAACAATATTGTGGTGATCTTACTTTGGTGGTTGAGACACACTGTTTCTGGAAACTTTGGAATAATTAGTTGTGCGGATGTTTTGTATTTTTAAAAAATGTATTTTTTTAATTGTTCTCTTGCTTGTTGCTGTGGCTTCCTTTGGAAGGAATGGCAGGATAATATAATAATAATAACAACAACAATAATGGAGGAGGAATTAAACATGCTGTTTTTCTGATAATTCTGTCAGTGCAAGCATTTCAGTTTGCTAGACTCAACAATCCCCTTCTCCTTCCCCCACGCACTGTTCTGAGAGTTCTCCCACACACACGTAAGCCAATTTTGGGGAGCATGGAGGGCAGACAGGGGCGAGGGGAAAAGCCCTGTTCGGCATGCAGAAATCTTTGTTCAAGGTTTCCACTGATGAGACTTATTGGGTGAATCCCACTCCATAACAATAACACCCTACTCAGACCTCACACTCACATGTAAGTACAACACATGAGTGGAGGCAGTGAGGATAAGTACAGTATTCTACATCTGGGGCTACTTATCTCCCCTGCCATCAATAATTGAAGGGAAGCAGTGCAGACAGAGCCTCTTGTATTTGTGGAGACACTCCGATATCACCAGGATGTAGAATGGTGTTTTTCTGGGGTTCTGCTTTGGGTCCCCACTCATGTGTTCTACATACTTGTAGGTATAATGCCAGATTAACGCTGGTACCTCATCCATGTGCCGAAACCACTCAGTTCTAACCAGCCAGCAAGCCCTGCAGGTAGGATTTCTGGGAATGCTAGGCATCCTTCCTCAATTTTAAGCATACTACCAAACTACCTAAATTTGGCACCCAGGACTGCATGACTACATTTCCCAACATTTTCAGAAGGTACCTGTGTCAGCTTTTTGCCAAAAACACTGCAAAGAATCTTGTGCCACCTTAAATACTAGCGCACAGATTTTGTAACAGATACACATACGCCCAAGAGGTTCAGTAGTTTAGACCAGGGGTTCCCAACAAAATTTTCTCGAGGACCCCTCATCAAGCCGCTATTGTGACAAGGACCCCCATTAATTCCTAATCCTAAAATTAAAAAGTGAGAGCCAAATTAAGAGTCTTTTTATATTTTATATTTATACGTTTTTTACAGTTCTTCATCTGTAGGCCTTTGTCGTTTTAACGAACCACTTTTTAACCAATGGTCCATTTTTAACTACGCGAACTGTAGCTTCCGCGAAAAACAACGCTTTGTTTACAAACACTACTGTTTTGCAAAGAGGCAGCGCGCGCCAGGGAGGAGGGAGGGGAATGGAGAAGACAGGGTACCTGCGCAGTAGCGCACAAATGAAGCTGACGCGCGCAAAGCATCTTGGGGAGGTGAGCGTTAGTAGAATGCGCGCGCTGCCTCTTTGCAAAACAGTAGTGTTTGTAAAGCGCCACCTAACGGCATACAGCAGAACTGCTGCCTCTATCTAATTCTAGTTTTGCGCTAGACTCTGCTCATGCAGGAAGTGGCCAAAACAAAAAATCTGTTATCATACGAAATATATTTAATATATTTTTTATTCTAATAGCATTTTGCGGACCCCTCTGGCATAGCTCGCGGACCCCTGGGGGTCCCCGGACCACCTGTTGGGAACCACTGGTTTAGACCACAGAGCTACCCATGTCCCTTTATGTGTTCTAAGTACTGGTACTCAAGGGATACTTTTAAAAGGGATTTAAACTTTGTTTTACCGCAGAAATGAGAGTGAGAAATTAAGGGTCAACAAAGCAGTCTTTGTGCTTTTATAACCTTAAAATCAGATAATTATTTTTTCCAATTGAGCATTCATTTAGCCTCCTGAACCAGTATTGTGCTTTTTAGACAGCAGCAGTTAATTTGATTTTTGGATTGTGGTGACATATAAGGCATTCACACTGCAGCTGCTAATTCAATTTCTTGAAAGGTAGAGGCACACACACAACAGCTCCGTATTCTTGAAAATTTAATTTGATGCTCCAAAATATATTTTAATAAGATTTGACACAATAGTTTGTCCTTGGGTTATCAGACATTCAGAATATCACACAGTTGAGTGACCTCAGTTTCCTGTTCCTGTACCATTCCAAACTTAGGCTGACACAACTTCTGCCTACTCTTTTTTCCTCTCAGTAGGATTTACAGCTACAAATCCAATTTTTCCTCAGAAGTCTGCTCAACATGGCTGACTTTCACTGTGGTGTGTAAGTCATTGCATAGTATATTGACAGCACCGTCTATGAGAGCTGGTTTCTCCTTATCTTTTGGTTCAGTTCCCTCAGGGAATCCAGCTGTGAACATAACTGAATCCAGAATGACTCAAAAATAAGGACAAAAAATATTAAATGAGGGATTATGGATTATGCAACTGATGTATAAACCAGCCATTTATGTAATTAGGGATGGTGGGGGAAGCAAGAAGGAAGTGATTTAATGTATTGAATACGGGGGGGGGGGAGGGGGGATGATAGTCTGTAGTAGCAAAAGTGACAATGGGACTACTTGAGACACCATAACAACTAACATTTGTTCTGACAAACATTTGTATGTCTCCTTCTCAGACTTTATTAAATTTATCTAGTCAGAAGAATATCTTAATGCAGCTTAATGGCTTTGCCATTAATGGTCCATGGGGTCACGAAGAGTCGGAGATGACTAAACGACTAAACAACAACAAATGGCTTTGCACATACAAACTGAAGCGTACTTAAACTGAGGTATGACTGTAGTGCCACTTACCCAGTGTGATTTTCTGTACTTTTTATTTAAATAGGAGACAGGACGTTATGTTGCAAAGTGACTCATCATGTGTTATACAGGGTGAGAGTGGTCTGCTCTCCCCTCAGGCTGCAAGAACTCAGTGCATTATTCTTTTGAACCTGGCCTGAGTATCTAGAGATCCTCATATACTGAACATAATGTATATACATATTCGGTCCCATAAACCTTACACAATTTTGTATTTCAAATACTATAATGATAATTCAATTAGGCTGTGAAATATGAGCTGATATCCTGAACAAATCACAGAAGCATAGAGTTGTAGAGTTGGAAGGGACCCGAGGGTCATCAACCCCCTACAATGCAGGAATCTCAGCTAAAGCACCCATGACAGATGGCCATGCAACTTCTGCTTAAAACCTTCAATGAAGAAGAGTCCACACCCTCCTGAGGGAGTCTGTTCGACTGTTGAACTGCTTGAAAATCCCAGATATCCTGCAAGTGCTTAACTTAATTTAGAGCACTACACACCAAAGGATTCCAGAAGACTACCATTGCACATATTTATGGTGGGAGAATCTGCGGCAAATGAAGTCCTGTGATAACGTTGAGCCTTAATGGAGTGGTGCCTGCAGGTAACATTATACCTACCTAGTAAGATGCAAAGCAAATTAAACAGAAGTATCATTTGTTTGATTATTCTAAGTATTATAACAATAAAGAGTTGTTATTTTTATATTGGCCTTCAGTTATATTTCCAAGACGATTTTACAAAAAGAACAATGACAACTCAAATGGAAATACTAGGTGTAGAAAAGGCAAAATTCACAAACTAATAAAGGCAGCACAAGTGTGAAAGTCATATGCTGACCATACAAATGTTTGGCCTTTGAGGCTCCAACATTGGTGCAAAAACAAAGTGTTTTCAATCAGTATAAAAAATGAGTGTGTATGAATTATACATTTTAATGTACCATACAGTGAAAGAACAGAGCCCTTATGTAAACAGCTGTGACTGGTCAATGGAATGCTTTCCCTTGGTATTTCATAATAAAGGCTGTTCTGAATCAAATATTATTTTCCCTTGGGAACCCAGGAACTCACATTATTATTTTTGAAGAAAAGGCTGCTTTAAAAAAGAAGAAGAAGAAAAGAAGAACTGCAGCAGTAGACAGATTGCTTCTTAATAAGGCTTGATCATTTGAGCCCCTGGAGCAGCTTCTTTCATTACAGCTCCTAGCTTCCCTGTTCCACTCCTACCATTCCAAAAAGAAAAAGAAAAGAAAAGCCAAACTCTCAGCTATTTCTTTTCTCCCAGGAGGTTAAGTAGGACACATTGTGGCTGTGCAGGCAGAGTGGGAGGGCAGCAAAGCCTTTGATGTTACCTGTAAAAATGCAGACTGCTTAAATCCCACTCACATCAATGGGATGTGAAGAACCACAGACCTAGCAACAAGTCCCATTGTCATATAAGGTCTCCATTTGCTTCACTCTGCCCCCATTTTGCGTGCCGAGGCACCAAGAAGACCCCCCCAATAACTCACACAGACACCATAATTTTTGTTAAAGTTTTTGGCATTAAAATTTGGCCACAACTTTTTTATTAAAATACAATCAATTAAATGTGAGTGGTTGCTTAGTCATTGGTTCACAGCCATCTGTCTCCCGCCTGGGACAGATCTGACTCCCTCTAGCCTAGTAGGGGAGTCAGTAAGTAAGCACCCCCTGAGAGAGGACGGGGCAGGGGGCACAAGCCCTTCTTTGTCCTCTCCCCAGATGCTCCCCGAGGCTCATGCGTGGTCCTGACCCCTAGCGGGGATAAACAGACAAACATGTGGAGCCCGGGATTCCTTTAACGGAATACTTCTATATGGCAGCAGCAATCACATGAGGGTCAGGCCCAGCCAAAATCCGTACCCCTCGTCCAATTATTTGAACCAATGACTAACCGCAACCTTACAAGTTGTGACTAGTTGCAGTATGGTAAGCAAAAACCACCCGACACCAGCCAATCAGTCAAGTGGAAAAATTCCTACCAGGCCCCTGAATACAGGCGACCACCTAGACAGGCACTGCAAGGTCAAGCAAAGGGGCCTAAATAAAGCGGAGGGTGGGCGGGAGATTCGAAGCGAGCAGCAAAGAGATGGCACAAACTGCTCCTTCAGCTTAAACCAAGCAAGGGCTGTCAATCAACAAATTGCAACAACAAAAAATCCCCAGCAACAATTAAACCACCAATCAAAGCCCAATATCAGACCCACCCCCAAGGCCCTGGTTCTTCTTGTTAGCCCTGCCGCAACCCATGTTCTCTCCTATGGAGAGAACCTGCTTTATCACAAATGAACAGAAACCTGTAAACAAATAATGAAATACAAAACGATATTCAGCTTATCTTATACACAATGTTCTGAAGGCTACAGAAGATGAAGAAGCACTCTGAGGTGATATGGTGTGTGGTGGAGTGAAGGGAAGGGTGGAGTTTGAGGGGAAGTATCCCAGATACAAACTGCTTGTGGTGGGTGGCAGTGTGGTTGGGGCACTGCCCACCCCTTATCCTATCCTATCCTATCCTATCCTATCCTATCCTATCCTATCCTATCCTATCCTACAGAGGTGCTGTTGAAAGGATAAAGTGAGATAATTACTTCATATACCTCCTTAGCATCTTTAGGAGGGGCAGGATGCAAACAGGACTGGCATGCCCACTGCTGAGCCCCATAGCCTCCCAATCTCCTTGTGGCACTTCCTGTTCACCTGGCCCCTCTGCAATGATAAGCATCAGGAGACTGAACAGCCAACACCAGTTCCTCTGGAAGGTTCTGCAGATTGTGTCCAGAAACAGAGGGCAAGTGGATGGGCAACTGTGGGAAGAAGGAGGTAGGCCCACGAAGGCCACCTTGTGTGAGCCCCTCCCCTTCAAAAACCAGGAAGTGCCCAAATCTGAACGTGCTGTCATAGGAATGGAGGAACAGTTAGAAAAGAAATGCAGCCAAGTCTATGCAAAATGCTACACAGAAACCCCAGTCTGCCCTGCTACATATTTGGAATTAGTGTGGTGTGTTTTCAGACCAGAGATTTGATCTGCTGAGCAGATATGAACATCAGCACCTCTCCACTGAGTAAATTCAGTCCATAGACCTGCAAAGCTTTGGTGCTTCTGTTTTTAATCTTCTTATTACTTTTCCTCCACCCCTCTCTCCTATAAAAGAGGTTATTAATGAAACCTTAGAAAGCACTGCTAATAACAAGGCCAGTGGAAGTGATGATATTCCAGCTGAACTATTTAAAATTTTAAAAGATGATGCTGTTAAGGTGCTACACCCAATATGCCAGCAAGTTTGGAAAACTCAGCAATGGCCAGAGGATTGGAGATCAGTCTACATCCCAATTCCAAAGAAGGGCAGTGCCAAAGAATGCTCCAACTACCGCACAATTGCCCTCATTTCACACGCTAGCAAGGTTATGCTTAAAATTGTACAAGGCAGGCTTAGGCAGTATGTGGACCGAGAACTCCCAGAAGTGCAAGCTGGATTTCGAAGGGGCAGAGGAACCAGAGACCAAATAGCAAACATGCGCTGGATTATGGAGAAAGGTAAAATCTCTCACTGCCTCCATTTCTTCCCCTTCTATTTGCCAGGAGGTGATGGGACCAGTGGCCATGATCTATAGTCTTAGCCAAATAAAAATTGACCTCATAATTACTCTGATGTGTTTCAGCTGTAAGGGCCAGCTATAGTACCTTCCACATTTGCTGGAAATCCAGTTATCTCAGTGGGAATTACTTCAGAGAGTAAACATGTATGGGACTGTGCTGCATTTCTCACAGCAGAACACACTTTCTAGTCTGCACAGTTTTTTGCGGTCCATCATGTTAACTACATTGCTTCCATGTGAACAGCAGGCCATATAACCAATTGACTTGCCTTGGTCAAGGCAGCTAGACAGTGTGGACTTTGATACAACCATTGATTGCAACGTGGGTGTAGGGGCTATTTGGCATTCAGATGATATTTGCTTAATTATTCACGTTAGAAAGTCATTCTTAATACCAGATGGTTGATAGATGCAGGCAATTAAAACGCCAGGTAGCAGAGATATGCTGGAAACTTTCCTCTTTAAACAGAAGAAACAGCATGCCTACTCACTTTTTCAGATCTCTCATGCAATCTCCAATCTGAATGTCTATTTTCTCAAAAGCTGGTTGGCTTTGTTCAGAGGCATTTTATGGAGTAACCAGGGAATCCACTGATTTAGTGTCCGTGACAAAGAATGTCATTTGCAAAGTAACTCTTTCCCATTACAGTTTTTGCATGTTCCACAATTCCATAGGCTCATATCTTATCTACTGTTTAGCAACAGGGTTGTTTTGTTCCTTTTTAGTAGCAATAAATAACAAATAACCCAGAGATGCATTTTAAATAAAAGGACACATTCTACTTATAAAAACACACTGATTCCCGGACCATCCGTGGGCCAGATTTAGATGGCAGTTGGGCCGGATCTGGGCCCCTGGCCTTAGTTTGCCTACCCATGCACTAGAACAGGCATGTCAAACCTGCGGACCTCCAGATGTTTTGGACTACAATTCCCATCTTCCCCACCCACTGGTCCTGCTAGCTAGGGATCATGGGAGTTGTAGGCCAAAACATCTGGAGGGCCGCAGGTTTGACATGCCTGCACTAGAAGCTTCTTGCAAGACAGACATTTGCTGTTATACTGGTTTTCCGGGGGGGGGGGATGCAACAGCTCTTTGATTAGAATGAGACAATTGTATAAGATGCTGTTTCCCTGTAGTGTAGTTGAACTAACTGAAAAGTAAAAGGCCTCATAATCAAACTTTTCACTTCCACCTGAATAAAATATAGCCCCAAATTATATGGAATTTGGGCAGCACCATGTTAGGATAGGGTCACTGTCAGATTTGTAGAAAGCAGCCAAACCCTTCTTTTACCTACTTACCCCTATCCTCTGCAAAACCTGACTTTTTAATCTGTTTTCTCCCAGAGGAGCTCTGTGACAAAAAAGAGCAGCTTTCAAAGGCCATTTGGGAGAGGGAACATTGGTGGGGCAGGGTCCAGCTCCGCCAGTTTCATACTTGGATGAACATTGTTGTTCAACCAAGGCTATGACAGTGTCTTGCATCATGCTCCTTCTCTTATTATTCTGATCACTAGTTAAATTGGGTTATGCACTTTGCCTTTGGAACGTGAAAGTTATTTAAAGGGCCATCTGTCAGTGTATTTTCAGGCCAGCTGTCCTTGCAGAACTCATACCTACATATGGACCATTACATACAGAGGAAGTAAAACAGACTGCACATGTTTCAAACAGATTCAACCCAAATATACCTATTCATCTCAAGAATCAGTCTCTGGTAAGCAAACAAAGAACAAACAAAAAACAGTTTCACAAGGTTACCACAGTTCTACCAGCTGTGAATAGTGCTAACATGATAGATCCCAACGCTGTTGCCAAGAAATTCAAAGGTTTTTAAGAGCCTTTTTGAAGCAATATGGTGATGATTGAACAAGTAAATGCATGACTATTCATGTGGTACTTAAAAAATAATAATAAAGCTAGACATCCCACCTGAAGCAGAGGTAAGAAGGGCAAGACGTACAGTGAGCCAACAACACAAGCCAATGCCTCCTTGTTTCCTACTGCCTTGTTCTTTCACACTGAGCTACCAATCTGGTCACAACGTGGTCATTCCCCTCACAAAAACTGAAATACAAGTGTGTACCCCAGTGAAGCCCAGTGATGATAACCTGCGGCCCTCCAGGTGTTGTCAGACATCAACTCCCACCAACCCCAGCTTACAAGCCCAACAGTCAGAAATGCCGGGAGTTTCAGCCCAGCAGCATCTGGAAACCCACAGCTTAGCTACTGCTGCAGTAGCCAAAGCTATGTGCAAACCTCCAAACCATTGGTCCATGGAGGACTGCTCTGAGAGAGACACTGCTGGCTGTTAATGACAGCCCATGTGATTCTGTGTGAGGTGGGCTCCTTGATGCTAAATTGGCATGTCCATCATTGTTAGGTATCATTTAGTGCTAATATGGAAGCTTTGCCATGTATTGAAAGCTTATTTCAGTGGCATTCTGGTCAAACTACCTACACTCGACTGTGTATGCTGTTGGTGTCTATATAGCACTTTTCCTAACTAAGCAAGTATGTGTCATCTACATCAGGAATAGCCAAAGTGGTGTCCTCCAGATGTTGTGGACAGCAACTCACATCAGCTCCAGCTAGCATGACCAATTATCAGGAATAATGAGAGTTAACAGCATCTGGGGGGCACCGCTGACATACATTGGACAGGATTCACGTAATGAGTCCCATCAGTGGAGGTCCTGCACAATGATATAGAGCTGGCATGGCTCTGTCGGTACAGCATGAGATTCTTAATCTCAGAGTCATCAGCAAAGATTCCTGCATTGCAGAAGATTGGATTAGATGACTCTCATGGTTCCTTCCAACCCTACAATTCTATGATTTTATTACTTCTGCTTCTCCAAAAGGACTCCAAACACACACACACAAACACACACACACAGGTGTGCCCCATGTCCCCTGAAATTGGCTCAGAGGGTTCAGGAGAACCCCCAGAACAGTGCACAGGGAGAGGAAATCATTCTGCTTGGCAAGCTGAAATGCATGTGTTGATGGAACAGGCAGAAGAACGCAATGTTGAATTCCTCCCATTATCTCCGTAATGTAAAGAGGCTGGTATTATTATCTTTTATTAGAAATAGGAACTAAGGTCATAAATAGATGATAACTTAATAAAATGATAAGCACTGTTTTCTGTTGATAAAGAAAAGCAAATGGCATCTTTGGAGGCAAATAGTAACTTAGGTAGGACCTCTGGCAGAAAAATGTCACAGAGGGGCGCATCAAACCCACCCTCCCAGCATGCAGAAAAGGGGAGGAGCCCAGTAAGATTTGAGCTAGATATATCAACTCATGCTGCCAATCAATAAATGCAATAAACAGTGAAGAAACTGATTGTGATTAGTTAAGTGTGTGTGTGTATGTGGGCACTTAGCGTATTTTTCCGTGTACAAGACGATAATTTTTCAATAGAAATAATAGGCAAAAATTGTGGGTCGTCTTATACACAGATACCGGTAGCAGAGGAGGGACGGGCGATTGGTGACAGCAGCCAGTAGGAGATTGTCAGCGGCGACTGGGTGTGTGATTGGTTGCTGTGGCAAGGCCTGCTGACGATTGGCTGTGGCTGTAGCAATTCGGTGGGCTATTTACGGCAGCAGCTAGGCATGCGTGCAATCAGCTGTGGTTGTGTTGAGTGTGAAGGTGGGCTTTTTGTGTCAAGCGTTCTAATGATAGTTGGCTGTGGCAATGTGTGCAATGTGTTTATTGTTGCGGTCCAAAAAAAAAGAGGTTGTCTTATACATGGATGCGTGTTACACACAGTAAAATACGGTAATTCTTTGTTGTGTGTCTAAGATCTGAACTGGAATCCAACCAAAACTTTTCCCCTTTAGGTCAAAAAATGAGCTCTGCAAATCTTGCCATGATGAGTACACATACCTATTTCTATTTGAGGAGATCAAAGTTCCACGTCCTTGCATTTGAGTGCCAGACTCGCTCATTCTGTAGCTTCTACATTGTGAGAACGCGGAGATATTAAGCAGAAGTTGTCGTGTTTCAAACCCACCCAGCTCTTAACAATAACAAGCTGCTTCTCAAACTGGAGCACTAGTAATCTGGTGGTATGTTCCGTTTGGGAAAGTTGATAAAGTGAATTCTAAATGCTCAATTAGGGGATTATTTACAGTTTTCCATCTTTGCAAGCATTTCAGTTAACGTCCTTTAATGAACCTTGGCTCTGCATCTTGTTAGCACCCCCTCTTAAGCATTTATTCGCTTGGCAATGAGAATGGAAAATACCAGCAGCAGTCTTAGGATGAAAAATGTCCAACATTTTGCTGCTGCAGTGTGTGTGGAGGTGTAGTGCTGAATGTACACAACTTGTAGGCTCATGCTACAGGGATCCTCCATAAAAAAACCACCCAGTTAACATTTCAAAGAAGCAATTAACCGTGTTGAGAGATAAATTTCAGCCTTATGTCAACACAATTCTCTTCCTCATTACTAATATCCATGATCTCTTTATCTAATGAGATTTGAAAAGCTAAAACAATCAATGTCCTCAATACTTTTTTCTAGCAGGTCAGCTAGTTCTTAACTGGATCCAAACACATCCTTTTCCCTCTTCCCTCCATCCCAAAAATGTATTAGCATACTGCCCAAGATGTCCTGTTTAAAGCACCAGCCACCCATTAGTAAGATGTGAGAGGAAGTCTTATGCATACAACCATGGTCTTTTTCTGTACTTGTGACATCCTTGATAATGCCAGCTTCTATGGTCTGGATCCAGAGGAACATCTTTAGACAGTTCTAAACTGTATATATAATATTGAAATAAATAAAGTCAAGTTTGGGTTATTGTAACCTCAACACCTACTGTAGGGTAAGATACGAGTTAACAAAGGGAAATGTTCCCAACAGTATAACAAACAAAATCACAGGAACCTCCAAAACAATGAAAAGGTGATAAAAAGTGCCTTATATGTGGCTTCCCATTTCCAGGAATGAAGTTCTCCCTCGACACTGCAGAGAGAGACAGACAGAGATAAGCAAAGAATGATGGGGGAAACTCATTCTTTGAATTCCTCTCTGGGTGGGCTCTCACCTGCAGAGTGCCCTGCGGTCTGGCACACGCTTCCCTATGGAATGCAAGGGCAGGCAAAGGCACTGGGTGCATGGAGCATTCTGACTGCCGCCACACACACACACACACACACACACACACACACACACACACAATCCATTCCTGGAAACAGAGGATATCCTGCTAATTGGGCTTTAACTGGAGTAAAGCATAAGTGTGTGCTAGTGTTGAAGAGAAGACAAATAGTGGAACATCTCGGCTACAAGGATTTAAAGGTTGGAATTGAGATAAGGTTTCATTCAGTGCCAGAGATGGCGAGGGGAGGGGAATCTATGGTTGTTTTTTCAAAGTTTTCCTTCTACATTTGGCAACACTCCTCGGAATGCAAGGTTAAAATGTAGGCTAATATAAAAAGTGAGGGTGGAAGAAACTGGATTAATAACATGGAATTTAACATCAAACTGGAACTGCATGTGTGAGAGGAATAGAATGGAGAGAGAGAGAAAGGCAGACTGGCTACCTCACTTGAAACTATAAATTACTTAATATATTAACATGAATTGAAACCATCAGATTGTAGCTGTTGTTTAAGGGATTACTATCTTGAAGGGAATGTAGTTGAAATTATTAAGATTTTGGAACGCAGAAAATAAAATAACAAAGAAAGATTCAAACCCATCGAATCTAGCACATGAGGAGGCCACTTTAATTGTATAATTCGGTATATAAATAATTGGTTTTAATCATTGTATTAATTGGATAAAGTTGGCATTGTTATAATGAGGCTTTTGTTGGAATGATATTGAAAAATAAATAAAAATATTTATTTTTTAAAAGTGCTTTATATGTAGACAAAACAGGACAAGATTGCATGCACACACACACACACACACACACACAGAGAGAGAGAGAGAGAGAGAGAGAGAGAGAGAGAGAGAGAGAGAGAGTAGCTACTGTTGTGTAAAATAAAAAGGTGTGATCACTCAAGTCACAGATTCCACACACCCAGGGAAGAGGCCATTTATCTGACTGGGAGGAAAATGTGTCCTCTGTGCCAGACAGAGGTTCCAACGGCCATTAGGCCAGCATCTCTTCCAGCCTGAAGGAGCTGCATTACCATCTTCAGCCACCAGCTCAGAGGCCACGGCAGACCACGCTACTAGAGCCCACAGCTCCTAAAACAGGCTGATTAGCTTTAAGAGCAGAGGCTCAACTCCTTAATGGCAGAGCTTGCTTCAAAGGAAGCTGTTTAAGGACCAGTCTGCAGTTGCAGGCTGTTGGAGCAACCAACATTCAAGGCTGTTTTGTTTGTGTGGCAGGTCAAGTGCCACTGAGAGCTATCCAAGGTGCTGCCAAATTTGCTTGTTTGCCTTTTGGGCTTTGCCTGACCTTGCTTACTGCACTTATCCCAGGGGTCCCCAAACTACGGCCCCCGGGCCGGATGCGGCCCAATCGGCCTTCCAATCCGGCCCGCGACGACCCCCGCCGCCCGCTGCCGCCGCCCGCTCTCACGGCGCGCGGCGCAGCGGCGATCTGAAAAATCGGCAAAAAATTGCCGAAAATCCTTTGTGCGCATGCGTACGGGCCTCTCCCGACCCGGAAGAGGTCATTTCTGGTGCACTTCCGGGTCGGGGGAGGCCCATACGCATGCGCACAAGCGATTTTCGCCGATTTTTTTTCCGCCCGTGTGCGTGTGCGCATGCGCACGGGCGCGCACTCCCCCGCCCTCCGGCCCGCTGCGCGCGCACTCCCCTGCAGTCCGGCCCACCGCGCGGTCAGCGCGGCGGGCACCGGCCCGCCGCTCGGTAAGTCTGGGGACCCCTGACTTATCCTCTTTTTCATTCTGACCCTTGCCTTGCTGGAATTTGTTTTTTTTTCCTCCTGGAACTGGAACTAGCAATATGTGACTGGAAACTCTTTTCCCTTAAGATCAATAAAGGAACGCCTCCAGACTCACCCCCCCCCAAATGAGTCTATGTATCCGCTGTTATTGTCCTGCTAATGATTTTCTCCCATTGTTGATTAAACTTTCCTTATTTTCCAGCTGAGCTTCTATTGAAATACAGAATATTTTTTAGAAGATTGCTTCTATCGATTTATTATTTTTAATAATTATTTCAAATTTAGTCTTCAAGGTTCCATTCCTGTGCTTTAGGTTTGCTGCATGTGGTTCCTCAACAGAAAAATCCCAGAACCATGGAATGTTATTATTGTCTATCTTTAATCTAATTTCATTTAAGCTTAAGCAGCTGCCACCCTGTATAACCACATTAAATCTTGTTAAGCCATGTTTTATCCAATTACTTTAAAACCAAGATATAACAAATTAATGATTACATATGAAAAAAAAGTTAGCAATGATATTCTGTAGCCAGAAGTGTTTCTTTTTTAACATGCAAAACTCTTTAAAATTGCTATAAAATGGTTTTCATGTAGAATTATACTAAGCAAATTATATACTTGGTTATAAAATCATGGTAAAAGAATGAAAGCAAAATCTTGCTCTTAAATTCACCATGGTTTACTCATATATGCGGTTAATCATTGGTTGCATTCAGACATCATCATCATTTTATTAAGTTTACGAACTTAATCCAAGTTTAAGAACTTTGGTTCTTAAACCAAAACCATTCTTAAACCGAAGCGTGCTTTCCCTAATGAGGCCGCCCGCTGCCGGTGCCCTTCCACTGTTCGGATTCCGTTCTTAGACCAAGGTAAAGTTCTCAAACCAAGAAAACTATTTCCAGTTTTGTGGAGTTTGTAAACCAAATCGTTCTTAAACGGGGCTGTTCTTAAACTAAGGTACCACTGTATTTATTCCCCTCTCATCTGGCTGGATTTCCCCAGCCACTCTGGGTGGCTTCCAGCAGAATAGTAAAAGCACGATAAAATATCAAACAAAAAAACTTCTCTAAACAGGGCTGCCTTAAGATGTCTTCACCTGAAGACATCTGATAATGAAGGCCATTTGTCATGGACACTTTAGGTGAGATTCCTGCATTGCAGGGGGTTGCACTAGATGACCCTTGGTTCCCTTCCAACTCTAACATTCCATGATTCTATGATTCTACCATTCTACCCTCCTCTAGCATAGCCACAAGATCAGAAGCTTTCACTTCTATTTTAACTAACCAGTTTAGCATTATGGCCAAACCTGGAAACAAAGCAATGCCAGATCTAAGTTTATAAAGGCCATGAACCACAGTTCAGGGTTCAGATGTAATGTTTAACTGTGGTTGATTGAAAATAATTTGGATCAGGAATGTAGGAGCGCAAGGATTAAACCCATCCTCATCCCATACTATGGTCCCAGTCCAAGCCAAACCAATTTCCAGCTTATTAGTAAAGAAAACTATGTGGAGGGACCCAATTGTCAAAGTCACCTTTGTCACTCAATCTTGGAGGGGGGAAATGGTTCCCTTGCGTTTTATTATGGATGAGGAACTTGTGGCATTTCATATGTTGGACTACAACTTCTGTCATCCCTGAGCACTGGCCCTACAAGCTGATGGGAGTTGGAACCCAACAACATCTAGAAAGCCAAAGGCTCACCATGTCTACTATAAAGATAAATACATTCTGAAAGGGACTGGCATAATTCTATGTCTACTGAGAAGCAAGGACCATTTTGTTCAGTGGGGTGTACTCATAGGTAAGTAGGTGTAGCAATGCTTCCTAAGACACAGTATAGACTGCTTTGTGGCATAGGCACAGGGGCATAAGCATTGCAAAGAGGGAATATTTGCTTTTAACTGGTTTTTTTATTTTACTTATGATTTTTATTGTCTTATTCTTTTTGTAAACTGTTTTGAGGTTCTTTCTTATTATAATCAAGCAGAATATAAAAGCTGTGAATAGAGAATAAGTGCACTTCTTCAGTGAAATAAGCCTGCTATTTAGACAGGCTACAGAGTCCTATCATTAGGCAGAGTGAGGCGGCTGTCTCATGCAGTAGTTGTGGAGGAGAGAGCAGCAACAGCCATTCCCCTGCTCTGCACCCTGCAAACTCTCAAATCATGAACGCTGAAGTGAGATTCTACTTCCAGTCCAGTCAGTTTCTGTATCTTGGACTAGTGGTGGCACCATCCTGTCCTTCACTTCAGACAAGAAAACCTCTTGGGCCATCCAAGGGTCTGCCAGGGTTGTTTTAGGTGTAGGGCATGGTGCCTGGGATCTGGGCTTTGTGACCATTCAGTTTGTGACTCCATGGCTAAAAAAAGCCATTGGGAAACTCAGTGGGCCTTACATCTGAGGAAACAAAGACTCGTGATCCTAATCAGGCAGAGCAAACCCTAACCATGGCTGGGAAACAGCAGGGAGAAGAGGAGCAGTGGGCTGACTGCTCTATCCCAAGCCCTACTCACTAGTGACAGCCAAGGTGGAGGGTGGATGGGGACACCCTCCCCTCCTGATTTATCACTAAGGGGCCCAAGGAGCAACCCCCTCAGTGAATCCTCAGGGGATTGGATTCACTTTATGCCCGAGTGCTGTTAAACAGGCCCTATTAAAGAAGAAGCTGGCAACCCTACTCATTGTAATTATCATGGGGGGGGAATGGTAAGGCATGAAGGAAAGCAGGACACCAACTTTGCTGCTGCTAACTGACTGTGCACAAATTGTCTGAGCACTTCTGGAGTCAGGTAATCTAAACAACATGACTCCATGAAAAAGAAGGATTCGTTTATGGAACCTCCTGCTGAGAGTTCTACCCTTGAAAAAGTGGCCTGCCAAAAAAAGAGGGGGGGGGGGAAATTGCACAAGCTGACCTTGTTCCCTGGACGTATATCCCACGTAGTGGTACGCTGAATTTCACCCAGAGTCATCTCAAGATATGTTTTCTGTGTTCACCCTTAGTGGCATAATTGTCTGTGTTTGTGTAGTAGGAACATTCGTATTTGGGGTGCCTTCATGCTCTAGGACAGGCATCCCAAAACTGCGGCCCTCCAGATGTTTTGGCCTACAACTCCCATGATCCCTAGCTAACAGGACCAGTGGTCAGGGAATATGGGAATTGTAGTCCAAAACATCTGGAGGGCCGAAGTTTGGGGGTGCCTGTTCTAGGAATTGCTTGGAGCAAAGTACTGTAAAACAATTCAACTATTGCAAGCAATTTTGGACAGATATTGCAGCATGGGAGCAAGAACAGATTTGATGAATTCACAGGATGGGCCTTTGGCAAATAATGGCAGATGGGTTATATGGCCAGTGAATGCGTACAGTAATGCTTAATCTCCATGTCCGGGAGGTAAGTCTGTGCCACATGGGTATGCACTCTCTTTGAAGGAACAGGTATATATTCTGGGGCTGCTCCTGGGTCCGTCATCTGATGCACAGGTGGCCTCGGTGGCTAGGAGTGCCTTTTACCAGCATCAGCTGGTAAAACAACTGCAGTCATTCTTGGACCGAAATAGTTTGGCCACAGTAATCTTGGCACTGGTAACCTCAAGAATTTATTACTGCAACATGCTGTATGTGGGGTTTCCCTTGGGCTTAACCTAGAAGCTGCAGCTAAGTTGTTGACTGGGGCACCCCAATGACATCATGTAACACCTCTGCTGAGGGAGCCGCACTGTCTGCCAATATCCCACTGTCTGCAGCTCAAGGTTTTGTATTTTGTATTTAAGGCCCCACACAGCTTGGGACCAGGATATCTAAGGGACCAATATATCCCTGCTGGGCAACTGCAGCCCTCAGGTGGGGAGCTGTTGAGAGTACCATATGCACCTGTGATGCACTTAGCCTATAGCCTTCATAGGGATTTTAGTGCTTTAGCTGCAGCTCTCTGGAATCAATTACCAGACAAAATCAGACAGCCACGTAGCATGATGTTTAGGCACCCACTGAATAAATTTTTGTTTAACAAGGCTTTTCTGAAATATCAATTTTATGTCTGAATATTTTTTAAGAGTTTACTGTTTAGAGTTTATTGTTTTTAGTGTTTGCTGAATTGACTTTTATTATTTTCAGAGCTTGAGCTTTTGCTTTTTATTATCTTGTACACAGCTTTGATAGCCCTACAGATTTGTTTATTATCGTATTGCAGGGCGTTGGATTTTATGACTTGGGGTCCCTTCCAACTCTACAGTTCTATGATATATGATATGATATATCAGTCAAGTCCTCGTCAGTTGTTTTAGGAGGGAACTTTGAATTATGTTTGATACATTGTTTGAGCCAGCCTCTATAAAAACAGGCCAGCTCGGCAGTGGAGTTCAGTTCTGTTCCAGCTTCCAAGCAAAGAGCTGCTTTTGAAGAATCGGGGTGTCGTCTACCCACTATTTTACAATATGATATGATATATGGAATTCATTATCAGCATTACCAGGAAAATAACGAGAAAAGCCAGCTATAAAGGGAAATCTAAATACTGAAAAGAAGAAAGCAACACAAGGAGAAATAATGTCTGCAGGAAAATCAAGCCTACCAACTAGGTAGGTGCAGATTTAATAGCTGTGACAACTTGGCAATTCTGTTATGATATCATTAAGGCTGATTTGGGAGGCCTTGATTGTGAAAAAGAAGAAACAGGAAGGGAGGGCAATAAAAGGTTATTATATGTTGTGGCAATGTAAAATCATCAAAAAGGCCTGGGAGAAGATATACAAAGATTGGAAAGGACTGTAGGAAATGACTTGTTAAAAAAGTTGAAGTTATAATATTGAGATGTACAGGTTTTGTTGGACTTATTGAATGGAAAACTTTGTTCCTGTACTGAAGTGTGGATGCCAGGCCAAGACCAGCCAGCCCCCCTACAGAAGGAAGAAGCCTCCACCAAAGAAGATAAAGAAGACTGGCGTATTGAATTACGCAGGACAAACTAGTTAACTTGAAACCCAAGAAAGAAAGAGGACTTTGATTTTTTTTAAGAATGGCATAAATGTTCAATGCATAGCTTTAAAGATTTGTGTATAGATTTCTACATTAGTATAACTTTCAAAACTCACTTGTAATAAGATGAAGTAAGTTTAAAATTGAAATATAAAGAGTATAAGGTTTTAAGTATGTGCGTGAACGAATATTAAGCATTGAAACCAAGGGGAGGGAAGTCAACCAAAATCATGGTTTAAAAATTTGTTGGTGGTGTTTTTGTTGTTATTTTTGGAAAATTAAATAAATTGTCATTTCTAAAAATTATATCATTAAGGCTGCCATCCTAGTCACATTTACATGGGAGTAAGCCTCATTGAACTCAACAAGGCTTCCTTCTGCATGGACATGCATAGAACTGCCATGTAAGTTAACAGAAACCATACTTTTCTCTGATACTTACTGGAAGTCGCAGAACCTCTTTGTCAGTAGCTGTCTACCTCTCTTCTATTTTCAAAGAATAGATATTATTTTTTGGTGCATGAGTCAATATGTTGAAACATAAACTCTGAGGCCTGCTGGCCAAGGGAAGCGTCAAGGTCTCTAAAGGTCCCCACCCCCTTGCAGTGTGGAAGTTCAGGGAATACAAAACATGTAATATAGTAAGGTGCTGTATAGGGATGAAGTAGAAGTAGCTTGAAGTAGAGTTGAAGCATGTTGATTGAATTCATGGGTAGAAGTTTGCTGCCACCTGCTGCTTAAACATAAGAAAAACATGTCCAGATTGGTACAGTACTTGTGCTTTGTTGTAATAAGAAATCTACCAATAAACGTGTTTCATAATAAACTACAGTGCACTTTCTGGGGTATTAATGCTGTGAGCCCCTCCATCATAGGCTCGGGTTGTATACAGTATATGTGTAAATGAACCATATATCACAAAGACTCTACAATCTTCGCTGTCCCTCATTCCAAGGAAACCAAACCCTGAGTAAGTGCCTGGAACTCCTGAAATCTCACACAGTTTGGAGATTGGGGTGGCATGCAACAATATTATACAAGACTAATCTGTAAAACAGCAAAAAAACCTGTAGACTTTCAGAGGTTGTTCGACTATGGCTTTCATCATCCTTGACAATTGGGCCTTGCCGGCTGGGGCTAATAATAAACATTTTTCATAATCACCACAGCAAATTGATGTACATCCCAATCCTATACATCAGGCATCCCCAAACTTCGGCCCTCCAGATGTTTTGGACTACAATTCCCATCTTCCCCGACCACTGGTCCTGTTAGCTAGGGATCATGGGAGTTGTAGGCCAAAACATCTGGAAGGCCGCAGTTTGGGGATGCCTGCTATACATGCTTACTCAGAAGCATCAATGAGTTTGACAGAATTTATTCTCAAATAGCTGTGCATTTGACTGCAGTTATATTTTATTAATTTTATTAATGGAGTGAGCATTCATAAACAGTGGGTTTAAAGAGAGAGGGAGGGAGGGAGAATAAATTATCTCTTGATTATTTCTACTAAGAAACCTTGAAACATTTGACTGAGGGAACAGAAATGTGTTTTCACAGACATAAGCAGAGAGAGAGAGAGCAGCTGTTGGATTGAATCCCACACATTCAGGAGTGGTTTTGCAAGGCCTAAAAACGGAAACTCTGCCTGTCAAGAAGCTAAATTTATTTGATCTCGATTGAGTCAGGAGCTGTTTGGAGCCTGTGAAGTAAATGTAATCTGATGAAGACTTTCATGCTTTCATCAAGCTTTCACATTTATTCCTCAGTTTCTCAATTTTGCCTCAAAAACAGAGGTAAAATTGACGCAGGGCTAACAGTGGCATCAAATAGAGCTGAAGTACATGCTGAAAAACCTCAGGTGACTGGGAGGAATCCCCATGTTCATGAGGCCCTTACAAAACAAAAACCAACAGCAGCAAAGTGCACACTGGGACTATCCTGATTACTTTTCTGCCCCAGTGAAAGTGCATGGGAAACTCCTGTCATGTTTATGTGACTGGGATGCAAACCTCTCTTGCTGAGGGTGGATGGAGGCAGCAGAGGTGGAGGCAGCCACCTGAGGGCCTCAGCAGAGCAAAGGTACGTGAGGGGAGTGAAATTGCACCGCAGGAGAAGGAAGAACCATAAGGAAACAACACTTAAGGTCAGAGGGATACTGACAGAAAGAGAGGGAGAAATAAATCAGAGGATTAGACAAATTCATGCAGGGTAGTCCTATCAGTGGCTACAGGCCACTATCACTGTTGGAGGCAGCATGCTTCTGAATACCAGTCTCTGGAAACCATGGGACGGGAGAGAGCTCTCATTCTCAGGTCCTGTTTGTCAGTTTCTCACAGGAGCTGGTTGGCCACATTGGCCTGATCCAGCAGGCTCTTCTTATGTACTTAAATAAACTAGGCCTACCGAGGAGCCAGCATGTGTGGGTAAGAAGATGGACATCCTTTTATTTTATTTAAAACACACACACACACCCCTTCCCTATACTGTAGTGTGCAGGATTGCCTTCAGGCGTCTCGGAGGTCATATAACTCCATACGCTCCAACATTTCTCCAATGAAAATAGGGACATCCTAAGGAAAAGTGGGGACATTTCAGGGTCAAATCAGAAACCGGGACGGCTTCTCTAAATCAGGGACATCCCTGGATGAGAAGTAGAAAGCTGCCAATGGGTGGGGGAAATATCAGTTGTTAATAAAGACACACTCTAGAGCAGGCATCCCCAAATGCCTCCAGATGTTTTGAACTACAATTCCCATCATCCCTGACCACTGGTCCTCTTAGCTAGGGATCATGGGAGTTGTAGGCCAAAACAGCTGGAGGGCCGCAGTTTGGGGTTGCCTGCTCTAGAGTGCTGGATTTTGACCATCGTTTCAAGCTAGGGTGGTTAGTACTTTTGACTTTGGGTGGTGTAACTTTTCGTTTTATGAATAAACCCCTGAAATTCATGCTCATTGATGGGGCATTTAATAGGGGCATATATTTAATTGAATTAAGATATGAATCATAGAGGGGGAAACAGGCTCAATGCTGAGGTATATCAGTGAATGCTATCTTCAGTTGCCTTAATTCCCAACATTTGTATTTCAATAAACTTCTATTGGTTTCAGTGAGGGGAATAAAATGTAGATCTTGCTAGTTCACTGTATGGTCATTAATGACTCTATACAATCAGCAGAGCAACAGGTAAAGCAAATCTGGAAGTATGGAACCAGTGCACAAACCTTTAGCCTTTCCAGTGGCCTTCCACCCATCTTTATTGACGCTCCTAAAATTTAAGGATGCCATCAGTGAACCTGTTTGGAGAGAGTACAGGGTGATTTCCAAAATCTTTATGCATCCAGCAGCTTTCATCATATCACCAAGGATTAAAAATGCAAGGGATTTCAGTGTGCTAAGTAAATGGGAGCATGTTATAATATACAACTGGAGATCTAAAGGGAAGTCTTGTGGAATAATCCAAGCCAGGTGCAAATGACAAGGTATTCTTCCACCCCCCAGTAATGATTTTCACACAAAGTGACAGGAGACACCACAAGTGTGGGGGTAATTCTACGATTTTCTTTTTCCCAGTGGAACTTTTGGTCTTCGCATAAGTAATCAGAGACAACCCTGATAAAGGAATGTGGCTCATTGGTTCCAATGGGTAAATTTAAAAATGTCTATAACATGAACAGCGTAGGCATACATCTGGCAAGATCATGCCCAAGGTGATCATGTTCAGGTATCAAAAGGTGCCTGGACAGGACAGAAATGTCATACAACCTGTTCAGCAGCTTTAGGCTTACTGGCTTGGATTAAATAAAAAATTCCTTCCAGTAGCACTTTAGAGACCAACTAAGTTTGTCATTGGTATGAGCTTTCGTGTGCATGCACACTTCTTCAGATACTGGCTTGGATTAGTAAACAATAGGGTTGCCATAATTTTTTTCAGTCTTAAGTTCAGTTCTCTACATTTCCAAATCAGTTTGTGATTTATGTCTTTTAAGTCCTCATGAAAATTCACCAGCATTTTAGTGTGGCACATGTTTAGTGAGATACACGCTACACTTTAACCTAACAAAACATTTTCCCCCTCTAATATTATGCATTTTGTATGTTATTTTCACCAATAAATACATTTTTATGCACATCCTACCCCAGTACATGCATTTTGTATGCATTATTTGGCCGGAGAACTGTACTGTAAAATTAATAGAATTTCAGGTTTCAAAGAATGACTATGTTTTGGTTCACCTCGTGCTTTGGAAAGGTAAGTTTTACCTTTAAATGCTGATTGGGTCAAATTGTTCCCCCATCCCTAGCTATTAGTCTTGGTCCACAGCTTACTCTGTCCCTCTCACCTCTTCTGGAACCTGGAAGGTAAGAGGACAGGTTTGTTTCACAGTCTCAGGGCCAAGCTTTGGATGTCCAGATGCAGCCTCAAGGACTAGCAAACATTATGCATCAAACTGGAAACACCAAAGTATAAGAGGTAAAATTTGTCAAAGCAAATCTGCCCGAAAACTAACTCTCACTAGTGTAAATAGAAATGGATTGAGAGCATGCAAGCAAGCAATGGAAGGATATTTCTCATGTTGTAAGTATTGGAAAGAAAGTGTTGCTATTGTCCAGTGTATTTTGCAAAGATGGTTATGAGACTGAGAACTGAAGGGAAACATTTAAGTGCACCATGTTGATGGGTATTATAGCTGAATAACCAGGCAGCATTTCTGTGGACTGGCAAGTATCCAAACATGTCCCAAGACTCCTCAGATTAGCAGTAAGCACTCATACACATCTTAAGGGGACATTAGTTTAAATGACAACAGGAAATACATTAGATAGATGAGAATCCTTGAACTTTAGCATCACCTGGGAATGTATATAAAGCAGCAAATTACTTGAGAGGCTGCCAGAAAGCATGCCTGTTGGATCATTCAGTGAGCTGGGAGGATTTCCTGAAGAAGCAAAGGTGTTAGTCTAACAACCAGGCTCAGGGGGTTAGAACTTTGACAGAGCATGGACTGAAATTTCCACCAGGCAATTAATGCTTTTGGTCATGGAAACTGTATAACAGATGTGAGGAACCAGTGGTCTTCCAGATACAACTTCCTTGGCCCAGTATACCTGAAGGAGCGTCTCCACCCCCATTGTTCAGCCCAGACACTGATGTCCAGCTCTGAGAGCCTTCTGGTGGTTCCCTCACTGCAAGAAGTGAGGTTACAGGGAACCAGGCAGAGGACCTTCTCAGTGGTGGCCCCCGCCCTGTGAAACGCCCTCTGATCAGATATATAAACAACTACAGTAATCTGACTTTTAGAAGACATCTGAAGGCAGCCTTGTTTAGTGAAGTTTTTAATGTTTGATGTTTTACTGTGTTTTTAATATTCTGTTGGACTTCACCCAGAGTGGCTGGGGATACCCAGCCAGATGGGTGGGGTATAAGTATTAAATTATTATTATCCTTATAACTCCCATCACCCATGACTATTAGCCACACTGGTGAGAGTTGGGAATCCAAAAACATATGGAGTCCAGCGTATGAAGTTCCTGTATTCTGGAAATCAATCTCATTTTAGCCTTAGGCTCAAAATTTTTGTCTTTACCCCATCATATGAACTCGGGAAGCTGTCTTATATTGAGTCAGACTGTTGGCTCATTTGGCTTAGTACTATCTACACCAGGGGTTGCCAACCTGGTCCCTACCACCCACTAGTGGGCATTTCAGGATTCTAGGTGGGTGGTAGGGGGTTCTATGGCACAAGCTGAATCCTCCTTCCATTGAGCACTAATAGGCGGTAAGGAAATTTTACCATCAAGAAAGACGCATTAGTGGGTGGTAGGTATACACAGACTGGCAACATCTCTCCAGGATTTCAGATAGGGGTCTCTGCTAGCCCTACCTGGAGATGCTGGGAATTGAACCTGGGGCTTTCTGCATGCAAAGCAGATGCTCTGCCGCTAAGCTATATTACCTATTGCTCTATTCTTCCCCACTGTTTCCTGGCCAGGGTTAGGATTGATTGGTTATTAACCCTGTGCTAGTTCCTATGGTACTGGTTTGCTTTTAGAGCCTGTGACAGAAAGAATTGGAGGGGTCCATCCTAGCCTCTGCTTTTGGGCCCATCGCTGGGTTTAGTCCTGTAGAAGTGTAAGGTTTCTAACAGGAATATTTATTGACCTTGAAATAAGGTTCCGGAGGATGACTCTACATTAGGAGCCAAGTTAAGGGCACGGTAAGGGTCACATGAAAGCAATTAACCAAATGGATGGGAGAGATAAAATCTGAAGTCTAAAGAAGTTAAGGATCAATTCGTGGAAGGGGAGTTTATCAGTAAAAAGACTGGCTATTGGATGGTGGCGGAATTCTAGACGTGAGTTAAATAATAGAAACTGAGTAGGCGTTCATAATACACTGCTGTGGTGTTTTTTGTTTTGTTTTTTTCCAACTAACCCTGCATTGATGGCTGTCCTGCTTGTGTTAATGTAACAGAGCATGGGATATAGTGTAACTCCCCACCAGTCATAGCATACCAGCACCAGTTTATCAATCCCATACACTGTGGGGTGGATGTCAAATGCTTCCTCCTGGGTGTCTTCGTTGATGCTTCTGCTTTGTGGCCACACTCCATCTATTTCCCCTAGGTGAGGGCTCTGCAGTTGTCCTGATCTTTCCATCAGGGGTGTATGGAACTATTTTCTCCTTGCGGGAGAAATTATATATATATATATATATATATATATATATATATATATATATATAATTTTTCATTAATAACAATCCAATAGAGGCCACATTAATACAATACCAAATCATACCACATCATAATACAATAAAAAAAGCCAATTAATCAGTTCCGAAGTCAATGTTGTTGGATGACTTCCCGTGTTCCAGTTATCAGGAGTTGATGTTATCCCTTGGCCCTGCTCCAATTTCGATTAATTAGTCCAAATACAACAATTCTGATCTTAATCGTTTATTTTAGCAGCCACTGGTGTGGTGACTTTCGTTCATATTTAATAAATCTATATAATAATAATAATAATAATAATAATTTATTACTTATACCTCGCCCATCTGGCCTGGTTCCCCCAGCCACTCTGGGCGGCTTCCAACAAAACACTAAAATACAGAAATCCATCAAACATTAAAAGCTTCCCTAAACAGGGCTGCCTTGAGATGCCTTCTAAAGGTCTGGTAATTGTTGTTCTCTTTGACCTCTGGTGGGAGGGCATTCCACAGGGTGGGTGCCACTACCGAGAAGGCCCTCTGCCTGGTTCCCTGTAACTTGGCTTCTCGTAGCGAGGGAACCGCCAGAAGGCCCTCGGCGCTGGACCTCAGTGTCCGGGCAGAACCCGCAGTGTCCGGCCATTAACTTACAGAGGGAATTTATATGATGCAGTTATCTGTGTGAAATATTTGTTTACCTTCTTCTTTTCCTTCATGTTGTAATCAATCAATTCTCTTCAACACTGCCCCTTCCCCGAGAACTCATTTCTTAGTAAGCCATAATTTCTCCATTTTGCCTCTCCAAAACCGAAAGCACTCTAGCATCTGGCCGTGACTCCTGGCCTACTTTCCAGCATTGGTCTCCTTTGATCCAACCTTCTAATGAGCTGGTGTCTCGCCAAAACCACAATAAATCAGAATTAGAGCTCTCTTTAGTAGGCAATGTCGCAAGTCATCACAGTATTTCACACAGTCTATTCTTTCAAACACTCCATAAAGAAAATTATACGTTCTTGTTGAATCCCACACGAATCAATACCTGCACGCTCCCAGGATCACTGGCCCAAAGTGCCCCAAGGAGAGGACTTCCAGTGGTGCCACCATGGCAAACAGCAGATTCCACGATAGCGGATGCTAGCCGTGCAGTTAATTAAGGATAATTAGGGAGTAATTATCCTTACAAGCAGGTATTAATTTGTGTCCCTCCAACCGTACCAGTAGTCAACCCATTTCAGTAAATAATATATGATAAAAATAGGAGGGGAAATGTCCCAGTGTGGATCTGAACCAGTGATTCCGTGATCAGATGTGTTTGTGCATTATCAGAATGGAGCTTTAGCATTGGCCACGGCCTTTACTTGTTTCTGTGCATGTCTTGCATATTAGGGCCACAAGGGACTCCACCTCAGTCTTCATGGATTGGCAACTTCCATGTCCATGTGGCATGTGGGCTTCATTTCTGGTCCAACCACTGATTGGTGGGCTGCAGCAGTGTCTCTAGGGATGCTGGGGACATAACATGTTCTGTATTTTCTGTTTTTCATTTCCTCACCTGAGCACACATTGGATATGGTGACCATCCCACCAGTGTAGTGACAGTGTAACTCCAGACCCAAAGGAATGTAAGTAGAGGATTGCTGTGCCCATAGAGAAGCTGAGCAGAACTGCGGCAGACTCTTAGTGAAGACCCATGACCTTTCGACTTCAATTGAAGCCGGTAGATGAGTTAATTGTGCAGGTATTTACACACGTATCCATGCAGTCCCCCTGCCCAGTGGCAACACACACAGAAATCCTCCAGAAGGAAGATACACATTTGTATACATTTTACATTTTTAATATTTTAACATTTAATATTTATCAACCCCTTGCAGTTGGTTAACATTCTTCAAATGGGTTATATTTCCAAAAGATGTTGTTGATATGTAATCTTTTCGTGAAGAGAAGCCAAGGCAATAAAGATCAGGAGGGGATGGGGGAGAACCTCAAGTATCCAGACTCTAGGCCAGCTGCTTTGCTTCTTTTTCTTACCCTGTGAAAAGTTTGAAATTGTTTGAATAGTTGTCCCCCCCCCCCCTTGCCATCCTTGCATTCAAGCCCATGTCAAAAGTTCACTGTGTAATTATGATGCCAAGAGGTGAATAATAGTTGAAATTCCTTGTATCAGACTACCCTGCCACAGGATCTGAGTGAATCCTGTTGACTTCAATTACTGCCCAGGAAAGAGGATGGGTCTTCGAAGGGAAGCACACATTCTTCTAAGCTCTTCAGGCATAAGAAATTATTCAAAAGGCAACGGCACCCCCCAAACAAGCAGCTGCAGCTCACACTTGACATATGCGGGGTCATTCCCAGTAGTGACAAATGTTGGTGTAAAGTTACTGATGATTTGCACACCGGCTGGGAAGCATGTAATTTAGCCTGCCGTGGTAATTTAGGAAGTCATAAACTGATGGTGTTTGAATAGGGCAGATGAGTGGAGTGAGGGGGTGTCATGGGTTAGGGTGGCCCACTGAAATCAATGCAGGGATGCAAGACAGGAAAACAACCAGTGGTGAAAGTGAGTGGGTACAGTCTGGTAGGGACAGTGCAGTACTTTGGGGGGAGGTTCAGGGGTACACATACCCCTAAACATTTTGTGAATCTAAGTTTGGCCTCATTGAGGGGCAGTATTTAAATATGAGTAGGAAAATGAGCGTGCCCCTAAACATTTTTTTGGGAGGGAGGGAAGCACGGGGAGACAGTGTATCCACATATGGATTAAAGATTATGTGTGTCACAGGAACCTTGCGCGATGAGAGAGTGGCTATAAGCTTGAAAAGTCTCTGGGAAGTTTTCACACTGTTCTCAGAATTGCTGGCAAGAGATATGGTGGGGGAAATGCTAACTTTTTAAAAAGAGAGATGCTGTGACTTAGGCCTGAATGGAAGCCATGCCATCTGTCTTGGAATATATTAATTCTATGTCTAAAAGGAACTGGATTGCAGTTGCTAAGTAAGGGCAGAAGGAAAAGGGTATCTCTCTACGCTAGTTCAGAGCTACTTTTCTTTATTCTTTGTGTCGGTCTTTCTAGTCAAAGATGACTAGGAGTGATGCTAAAATGCTTAGTGTAGAGGAGTATATGTGGGTGGGTAAAACCCACAACATCAGTAATGTCTGGAGGAAGTTCTATGCACTGTGCTTAACACCACTGAAAGTAGTGTCAGTAACTTTTACTTTTTACTGAATCTATCGAAAATGTAACAGGTTTTTTTAATACTTCGTGAACAACTTAGAAGCCTATTTTGGCATTAAGTAGCATAAATAATAAAAATCATCATCATCATCATCATAGAATTGTAGCGACAATCCTGAGATTAAGAGTCTTATGCTCTACTGACTGAGCTATCCCAGGGATATTATATTGCACATCTTCTTTTCAGATCAAGTTATTTTTACTTTTATTGCATCCCAACTCTGGATAGAAATATGAATTGTTTAGCAAAAACAAATGCAGGTAAGGTACTCTGTTACCTAGTCCACAAATGTGTTAACTGTCTTTACCATTGGGTCAGTCTCCTCCTCCTCCTCCTCCTCCTCCTCCTCCTCCTCCTCCTCCTCCTTCTCTGCAGCAGGCATGAAGAACCTGTGGCCCTCCAGAGGTTGTTGGACTACAGCTCCCATGATTCTTGACCACTAGCCATGCTGGTGGGGGCTGGTTGGAATTGGAGTCCAGCAATATCTTGAGGGTTACATGTTTCCCTTTCTTGTCCTGCTGGTCAATACCAGGGATAAAGAATTCTGGGAGATTTTAGCTGTTCTGTGCTTGGGACCTAAGCCTTGCTCTGCACACATATTTGATCTGAGCACTAGCTGAACATTACCACCACGTTAAAATGGGACGTAAAGCTCTTTAAAAAGCAGTGTCTCAACCCAACCGCAGTCAAGTACTGGCAGGGGTGGACTTTGGTATATGAGGATGAAATTTGGCGCCCCCTCCCCCCATTTCTTATTTTCACAGCAAATCCTTTTGGAACTATTTGTTAAAGAGCCGTCCCCCTCTTACCTTCCATTCTGCACATGCACTCAATTGTGCTACAGTGGTACCTCAGGTTACAAACACCTCGGATTACAAACACTTCGGGTTACAGACTCTGCTAACCCAGAAGTAGTACCTCGGGTTAAGAACTTTGCCCCAGGACATAGCTGCCAAGTCTCCCGCTGAAAAATGTGGGATCAGCGTGACACCGGAAGTCGCTTCTACGCATGTCTGGACTTCTGGTGCCGCTCCGCCCATGCCTGGGCACCGAAAATCGGGCGGTGCTAGGACCCAAAACGGAGCCTTCCTGGCAGGTAGGAAATCCGGGGGATTTACGGGATTTTTCCCAATCCCGGCTGCCAGCGGGAAATGGTTTAAAATACGGGGGTTTCCCGCGAAAAATGGGAGACTTGGCAGCTATTCCCCAGGATGAGAACAGAAATCATGTGGCAGCAGTGGGAGGCCCCATTAGCTAAAGTGGTACCTCAGGTTAAGAACGGATCTCCAGAACAAATTAAGTACGTAACCAGAGGTACCACTGTATTTTGCACTCCCTCAGCTTAGCGGCCTGTGGGTGGGGGGAGCCATTTGTACCGCTCTAAATCTGGCACTGGAGGGTAAGGGTGGGGAGAAGGGCTGCCTTTTATTTTGCACATAATTACCTGTGTACAGTGGTACCTTGGGTTAAGAACTTAATTTGTTCTGGAGGTCCTTTCTTAACCTGAAACTGTTCTTAACCTGAGGTACCACTTTAGCTAATGGGGCCTCCCGCTGCTGCTGCACTGTTCTCATCCTGAAGCAAAGTTATTAACCCGAGGTACTACTATTTCTGGGTTAGCGGAGTCTGTAACCTGAAGCATCTGTAACCTGAAGTGTCTGTAAAGCAAAGGCATTATTTCCATCAACTAGCAGAGCTGGATTGGTTAGGAGGCTGTGGAAATGCCAATGGTGTGTTTTGTTTTATGTGCCTGCATCAGCATGGGCATTTGTGTGAGAAAGTGTATGTATTAATGTGTGAGAGAGAGCAGTAAAAGAGAGGGAGAGAGTGCTTTGTGCCTGAAAGTCTGTTGTGTGCGCGCACATGCACTATTTATGTGGTGAATGTACATGTATGGTGAGCGTAGGTGTATATGGTCTGCAAATGGAGTGTGCATTTATGTCTATGCTTATGTACATGCATTGGCCACACTCACTGCTGGCATGCACCTATTGGAGGGGTGGCTGACCATCAATGCAGCTCTCAAGTCGGGAAATGTTAGCCACCCTGATCTACAACATAAATCAGTGGATTTTTTTTTTTTTTTTTGGTGGAAGTTGAAAGGCTCAATACACACTCAGTGGCCATTTACTGCTGTGGAAAGAAGCACAGAGGATACTAAGGCTGCAGTTTGTTGCTCTGATTAGTTCAAGTGAAAATGTTGATTCTTCTGCTCATGCAGATCATATAAGTGTGATATCTCTCTGTCTCGTTTTGGAATGGTTTGTGAGGTTTTTAAATTGCAGTGATTTTTATTTGTTTTAAAACCGTACTTTTCTGTTTGTTGTAACCCACCCTGGGATCGACCTCATGGTGAAGTGTGGGTTATAAATCTTATTTATACATACATACATACATACATACATACATACATACATTCTTACATGTTAATACTGATTGCTGATGAATACTTTTTTATTTGTAGTTTAATTCCAGCATTGTAAGAGTTAATCTGGTAGATTTGCTTTCACTTTAATTCTTTGATGAGCCTTTAGCTTACAGCTGCGTTGAGCCTGAGTGTATATATTTATGTGTGTGTGTCTGTATATAGTGTTGGAGTAATCCAGCTGCTCTAGAGGGTTGGGGTTTTTTGGAGAAGTATTTAAGAAACCAATTTTTTGGGTAAGTTTAAAGGCTTCAGTGTGCAAACTGGTTGCTATTTTATTTGCTTTTAAAAAGTGGCTTTGTAATGTGTTCCTAGTTATACAGCTTCAAGAAAGTTTATATTTGTTTATATATTTTATCATATATAAATTATAGCAGTAGTGTGTGTGTGTGTGTGTGTGTGTGTACATACACACGTGTACACATTATATTTGCTACCACTATAATTTATTTTAGGTATTTATGCTTATAAAGAGCTATAATTATAACTTCATTAGTTTTAAAATAAGAACATGTTGAGTCTTACAGAGTCATCCTACATGATGACTACGAGAGTGAGCTCCATTGAGATACAGGGACTTGCTTCCTAGTCAGCTGGTATACGAGTCAACCTCACTTCATTAGAAGTGTGACTTCTGGATTATGTTTGATGGCTGTCTTGCAACAATTCCATTATTAAGGAAGAGGCTGCTGTAATGGAACATATGTCAGAAAACAAAGGCAGAGGAACAATGGCTTTTCCAAAGCCTCTGAGCCCAAGACTTTGACTGAGGCATGTTTTGAATGCAGGTACATATCTAGCAGTCTATGAAGTGACTGCACACACCTCCCAGTACTTTTGTCATCAGCAGCTGCTGCTTAATGACAGTCATATCTCATTTCCTCAGAATGCATTCGAGGTCATGCACAATGGCATCATCGGGGTCCTTCAGTCTGTAACATGACTTTGTAATAGGACTCCATTTCTGAAGATTTAGACCTGATGAATAAGTTGTCACTGTGGCCTGGCTGTTGTGAAAAATAATAATTCTGCATGGTTTGGGAAGCACCCTATTTTTGGTAGTGTATGGACACATCACCCACATAGGTTGGTCAAACCGTGTCTTTCTTTACTCATGATGGCCAGTAACAACACAGCTGAGTTGTCTCAGCTGGCATTGAAAGGAAGCAGGGTGAGGCGTCCTACATGTGTACGTTTATTGTACAAATGTGTGTGTAGTTGGGTTACGTGGGTTTTTTTTTGAAGCTGTCTCATGAACTGAGTCTTTGGGTGAGTCTTGGGTAGTTCTGCTTAGGGTGACTGGTGATCGGCAGTGACAAAGACAACTTTATTTTCAGACAGCAGAGGTATTCCAGGTTGCGAAAAGCCTTGTGACACTGGAAAGACCTCATCCAGAGGTTGAATTCTTTCTTACCCTTCTTCTGCCATGGTCTTCAGTTGAGGGAACCATATTAACACCAGTATTGAAATTACTGATGTATCCAGTGCTTTTTTAAAAAGGGGGGGGGTACTCAAGTGTAGGCAGTACTGACACCTCTTTTTGTTGTTGTTAAAAAGTGTGGCACTTACTTTAACTATTTCATGGTGGGGACTAGCACCTATTTTTCTAGGGGGGGGGGAGCACTGGCTGTAACTGACCTTTAAATTTTGTGTTGACTCCCAAGCTTTCTACTTGGGTGGGCTAGTGGTCTGGAATAATAACATAAATTAAGTCTGCAATCCTAGACACTTAGCCAAGGAGGGACTTAACTTCTGAGTTAAGGATAACACTGTAAAGCTCTCTGAACTGTTTCCAACTTTTGCTTTGTGTGCCAGTCAATTCTAAACAACCGTCTTATTGTTGTATTATAGGTTCCTAGGCACATTCTTGTCCAAGAATTGGATATGTTTCGTATTAAATGCTAATGAATTGAGGTGTCACTGGTAGTTGTGCACAGTAGTGCTGTGAAAACAATGTTCAATTTCATGTTCAGATAAACAATTTTTTAAAGCAGGAATTGACACAGTTAAACGACTCGATATAATTTCTGTATTTCCTGGAGGAAGCAAATAAATGCAGAATGGTGTGACATACTTTTCTACATTTAAGTCATTTCTGTTCCTCTTAAAATAGAGACTGCCTTGAAATTTCCTTAGCTGCTGGTGTTACACATGCATATGCTGATGTCATGCAATTTGTTTACAGACCTTGTTACCCAGAGGTATATGAATTAGCTCAACAATCACTTTCTGGCAGTGACAGTTCAAGCCCTGCTGTTCTACCTAGCAATCTTGAGTCAGCTGACAAAAAGACAGAAATCTGAGCATACTCTGAGATCACTTCCTCCATTTATCCCTAAGTGATTAGTGTGACACCCAGTAGCTCAAGGGTCTACCAACGGCTTAGCCTCCGCTCATGGAAGGCCACCTTTTGAAAACTTTTGCGGTGCGATTTGCATGCAACATTTTCCAAGGAGATTGATGAGTCTCAGCAGGGACACTCAGGTTTGAACAGTAGAGTCTTTTCTGAAAGATTGTATGACCAGAATTTTTTGTATTCGTTTTTACTGCTTATACAAACACAAACAGGTATGTAAAAACAGCATGCCATTTAACCATTGGGCAAAAAAATAAATAAATCTGATCACAGCTTTGTGATTGCAATGCTAAACCCTGACAGTGCTTTGGGGTGTTATACACCTTTTGTGTTTTGTAATAAAGAGGTTGTGTTGCTCTTTTTTGTTTTTCAGGTGCAATGGCAGCACGTTAAAAAAACCAAAGCACAGATTTCAGGCTTTTGCTTTCAGCTGGAAGAAAGCACTCTGCTTTAGCCCTGCACTTGAGCTGCTTGACAGGCCAGTAGATTTATGCACCATCAGCTGCTTCTATATTAAATGCTGCACACATAGTTAAAATTAGAAGTTAATCAGATCAGGTTTCCAAGAGTGGATTCTGCTATACATCCCTCAGACAGGCCGGGTCCATGGCCTGGGCTTCCTAGCGCTAATGGATAGATTGTCTGGCAGACCTCTGCTATTCCGTTAATCCAAAAAATCCGCATCCACTTGCTATCAAAACACCTAATTATGTTTGTGGTATATTTTGAGGCACTGTTGCACTCCTCTAGGAAAGAAGTTGCAAAGAAGCAGCACTCTGCAAAAGGCAAAGTGTAAGCATGCAATTTGCTTTTATAAAAGGTAGTATATTTTACTGTGGGTTTAGTGTCCAGAAAGACAGTGTATAAAAATTCAGAGGTGTGTTGTTGTTGTTTTTTTTTGGGGGGGGGAGGTAGTGGGAGGAAGACAGCAGCTGATGTACAAGCCCAAACTACAGGATACAACAAGAGGATAGCCATGATTCGTTGTTGTTCTCTTGCAAATGCCATATTGGTTCTGGACTTTTACTTTCAGGAATCAGTATGAAGAAGAACAAATACATAGATCATACTCACCTTCATTTTAATTGGGCGGCCATTTGTTCATCTTAGATTCTGAATATTTCAACCTCTTAGCTGAGTAATGATGCTCACAGAAAACTTGCATCCACAGGGTCAACATAGGTTCAATGTAGCTCTTCATATACTGCAGCACACTGTCCATTATACACTCCAATCTATTTATCATGGTTCTTACTGGTGCCTATCCTTCATTCTTTGAGCCCCCTGGGATGATTGGTCAATTCCTATTTTATTAGCTGTTTTTGAAATATGTACTTGTGAAGAATACATCTAAATTCAACACTGCATCCTCTAAATTTGCAGCGTTTGGTGTATTTTATATTCGCTTTGAATTATTAGATTGTCTCTGCTTGAAAGCACATGGGTTTGGCAAGATTGCATTATTCTTCCATTTTAGTGGCTTTAAGTTGACCTATGATAAATACCGGTACTTGTTTTCTCAAGTTGCAATGTTTTCCCATTTGAGGACAGCTGAATAAGTTGTCTGAGTGTCTGAGGAATTAGGTTTTGGACTTAGTATTTAATGAGAAGTGAGATAAACCATTTGTCATGAGAGCACATTACGACAGTGAATTCCACCAAAGTACACAGCTAAACATTATTTGTAGACAATTTCCTGTTCCAAAGTGTGCTAGCCCTTCCAGGCCAGTCAGCTAAGGTAGGAGACAATGACCTGTGCTCCCATACAATCTGCAATAGGAGCACTGTATGATTTGGTGCCAATGGAAGCTTGCCTTCTGATGCAAACAGCTGTCATCAGGACCATGGAAGGAGAATGGTTGAAGTCTCCCTCCTCACCCAGTCCCATTTCTGTTCTCTCTCCTCCCACCTTCTGCCTCAGGCCAGCTGCTAATCAAACTTTTTGAAAGCATGCACATTATCTGCATTCACACAGTGTTGTGTCATTTCAGACTGTAGAATTGTAGAATAGCAGGAGCCATAATGTTTGAGTCAAATAGTAATTCAGGGCTGTCTGTGGGACAGCAAAGGACCACCTCATCCCAGGATAGCAAAAGTACTGAATCATGCTCATAACCAATGTCCACAATCTTAGCAATGTCTCCTTGAGTTACATGTTGGCCTTTATATGGATGGGCACACCCAGAGTGTGCAGTTTGAAAGTTTGAATAGGGAGTGGGATCCCCCCCACACACTTCTAAGGTGAATTTAGACCTAGCACTTGGCGATGGATTCTTAAAGTAGCAAATAAGGGTTTTCCCCAAACTATTTATTTCATATTTCAAAGTACTTTTGAGCAGTTGCTTAGCCCTGTGAAAGTTTCCTCAACACTTAAAAGATTCTCTGAGAGACCAAGCAAAGCCTGTTTCTAATGACATTTTGAGGATGGCCAGTTTGTGTGGAATATCTGAAATGTTTATAAAGAGCACAGAACTAGGAAATACCTTTTTATGGCAGTAAGAAAGAACAAAATGCAGGTATTAAGAACAAAAAGCCAGCCCAGTTAAGGAATCAGTGGCTTTAGAAAAGAAATTGCACACAGAGAATGGACTGTTCCTAACCAAATATCTCTTTATTTTAGCTTCAAGCATACAGACATCTTTAAAAAGCACAAGTCAAATTGTACTAAATAAACGCTAGGTTAATTTTTCTATCATCCTCTATTTGGCTTGCAACTGAGGTGTTCTGACTGGATGTTGACTTTTAAATAACCCTCTGCCCTGTTAGCACAAATTTCTTGGCATTCTCTTCTCCCTGTCATAACTTAATGTGGGCATATATCCCCTACTTAAAGGTAAAGATAAAGGACCCCTGACAGTTAAGTCCAGTCAGGAACCACTCTGGGGTTGTGGTGCTCTTCTTGCTTTACTGGCAGAGGGAGCCAACGTTTGTCTGCAGATAGATTTTCCAGGTCATGTGGTCAGCATGACTAAGCCGCTTCTGGTGGAACCAAAGCAGCGCACGGAAACACTGTTTACCTTCCTGCCAGAGTGGTACCTATTTATCTACTTGCACTTTGACGTGCTTTCGAACTGCTAAGTTGGCAGGAGCTGGGACTGTGCAATGGGAGCTCACCCCGTAGCGGAGATTCGAGGTACCGACCTTCCGATTGGCAAGCCCTAGGCTCTGTGGTTTAGAGACCACAGCGCCACCCGCGTCCCTACTTAGTCACCCACAAAATAATATGATCCAGGGATTTTCTTGCATCCTTGGGGAACCCACCGACTTTCATTAATTTTTAGAGAAGCTGCTTGGGGAACAAGCATCGAGCAGTTACTATCAAAGGGGTTGCTGACAGATAAGCAAATAAAAATAACTGGGGGAGTAGAGATCAAATTAACAACTCCATAGTCTCAGAACAAACAAAAAAAGCCCCATGGATCCACTAATTGCCTTGCATTAGTGGTTAATTGACTAACAGGAAGAAGAAAAAGAAGTCCTGAAAACCATAGAAAGCCATGCAGGGGAAAGGCACATATAAGTATCTATCACACCCTCTGGGGCCAGATATCTCCAGTTCTTAATTCCAGGTATGTGAGATCTAGCTAAGAATATGCAGTGATGAGGAAGATACCTTACAAATTTGTCACTATTTTCCTAATCTGGACTGTTTTGTTAACTAGTTGAACTGAAAACATACTGAAAGTCTACTTGCCTTTCTCCCGGGTGCCATTTTATTCCCTTAATCCTCTCCACTTTAAAAAATCTCAAATCCAAGATAGATTTTATCTTGCATCCCTTTTTTAAAAAAAATGTGGAGAGCCCAACCAAGTTAGTTTTGAGTTAGTACAGTCATGTACCTACTTCTGAGCTCCAACTTCTTATTGGGTGCATCTGGATGCATCACAATACAATTCAAGAATCTGAAGAAGAGGAAGCAGCTACTTGTGCTTTTCACATAAAGTTCTTCACAGGTGCTAGTACTGGTGGAAATATGACTGGCAACATAATGTCTGACACCACGAACAGGCAAATATGATATAATGTCTGACACCACCAGCTGGCAAATATGATGATCCAAGAAACAGTAAGGGGCCACAATGAAAAAATTCCCTTGGATTTTTGCTATTGTTGAATGACTTTAACAGATCTGCCAAGAGGTAAATCTTTGCCACTAGGAGGCTCTGCAAGAATAGCTTCTTAGGAAACATAATTCTTTACTAAACAACTAAGATCTGAGGGCGGAGAGGAGATCGAGCCTCCCTGAGTTACATACTATTGTTTCTCTATTAATTCCATTTTGGTATATGGTTATTGCCCCGCCCCTTTGTCACTGGATGTCTTGCCAACAGCGGTTAATTTCCTCTGAATGGGAACAAACATTCTGCAGAACTATGGTGTCTAGTGACAGATTAGCCTTATAACACTCTAAGTCTATGTTGTGTAAAATAAAAAAAATCCTTCAGTAGCACCTTAAAGACCAACTAAGTTTTTATTTTGGTATGAGCTTTCGTGTGCATGCACACTTCTTCAGATACACTTGAAAACCCTGAAGAATATCTGAAGAAGTGTGCATGCACATGAAAGCTCATACCAAAATAAAAACTTAGTTGGTCTTTAAGGTGCTACTGAAGGATTTTTTTTATTTTGCTTCGACTCAGACTAACACGGCTACCTACCTGTAACTAGATCTATGTTGTGTAGTTTTCCTACCTAGAAACATACTGTTGGAAGGGGCCACTAGGGTCATCTGGTCCAACCCCTGCAATGCAGGAATTTTTTGTTCAACGTGGGGCTCAAACCCATGACCCTGAGATTAAAAATCTCATGCTCTACCGACTGATCTATCAAAATTGTTAGTGCTTAACTCTCAAATATCACGAGTATTCTCATGGGATTAGCAGTACAAGTAATGACATGTTTTGGCTGGCATCTCTATTCTATGCTATGTCTTCTTCAAAGGCAAAATATTCAGGAGCCTTTTAAAAACCATTTTTTTTAAAAAAAGCTGGATCTGTTCTTAAATGCTGCCAAATACATTTATAAAAGGCTTTGTAAAAGTTGGGACGTACAAGCCTCATGCTTTCTACTGGGCTTTCTACATCTCTATGCTGTATATAGGAGTCTCTTGTGACTAGCATTTAGCACGTTTTAGAAATTCATTTGAGAACGTTAATTCTGTTCTTTCTTGCCACCTGTCATGTTGGCTCAGATGATCACATTAAGCTTTTACTTCCTTGCTCTATATATTCCTGTTCATCTGTAAAAAATACGAGATGAGCAAATTCTGTAAGAAAATCCACTTACAGAATTGATTGCCATAGGATATTGTGATGCCTCTTAGCTGACCTCTACTGCTGATTCAGAACTTCTTCGGGGGCTACATTTGATTGGGGAAAGACAAAACTCTCTTACCTTAGCAGCTTTGTTGGAATCCAAACTCAGAATAATACGGCCAACCACAAATAAAATGACAGGAAAATGCATAATTAAAATAGATAATTCAGTTAAACAATGCAGCTTTTAGTTCATATTTGTTCTGCATCATCAGTGACTGGAACTAATATACCACCATTACATAAAATATGAAAAATAGCATGGCAACACCAGCCAGACTTCAATTTTGTGTTTTCTCAATGCACTGGAGGCAACTGCCTTGCATTTTGCGATTTAAACAAACATGCAAAGTGAAAAACATACTATCAGAGGACTAAGTTCATGTTGTGTAAAAGTCTATAACAAAACTCCAATTTTATTTTATTGGTTTTAGGCCTTTGTTCCTTCTCAGTTTTACACTCATGATATATCAAATTCATGGGATAGTAACTTTTATGTTCCTAAATAGCCCATGGATCTTTTGAAAAGTGGGTCTTTTTAAATGTCCCTTTGTTTCTAAATATGTGTCACTAATCTTTCCAAGTAATATATGAAGTATTTTAATTAAAAATCTAAATTCCTTGTAGATTCTCTCATTATTGGTAAATAAACAAGGAGATTTTAGATTTTAGAAAAGTGACTTGTCTCTTTGGGTGAATTAAGGAATAGCCATGTTACTGTTGAACTACCGTACTTGTACTGTAATTCCCTAACTCAGCCTTGAGGCATCTTAAATTGAACCACAGGCTTCTCCAAAAGCATCCTTATTCATTCAACTCCTGTGTCCATTCAAACCTGGAAAGGGATGTAAAGATAATGTGCATAAAACAAAATGTAAGAACCCAAACAGAATTTTAAAGCATTGTACACCATAGATGTTCAGCATGCAGACAATCCTGTTAAAATAGCAGTTCAAGATGTTTGAATGTGGTTTGCATAATTCATCATATCCATAGTTAGTGGAAGACTTTACAGATGGACCTTGTTTATTTAACAGCACAAGACACACCCATGCATTAGAATGAATATTGTCTTACCTCTTTACCAGGGGGTTTCAGATATTCCTTTTCCCACCCCCACCCCCACCCTTCACCCAATAGAGTTTATTTCAAAATCTGCCAGAAGAAATGTTAGTTGCTACAACAGATTTAATAGTCTGTCTACTTTTCAGATCTCTGGCAAAGTGCTTCATGGAGCCTTCATAATATTTTCTTAACCCTCTGTGTTACATCTGTCCCTGTCCTGGAGACAGCATAATTGTGCAAACATCTCAGCTATTCAGGTAGTCGTCATTATTGTTTGTGTCAACAGCATGATCGGTATGTACCTTATTATAATCTTGGTGTTGAGTTGCAAAGGTCCTCCTCTCTTCATCTGGCTGAGTCTAATTCCGTCATCTTCACTAAGATCTAAAGTTACACCAAGTAAAGGTTGCCATTTACGTGGAACACTGAGGTTGCTAAAATGTCTCTCTTAGGTACAGTCTATGCTATTTCTTCTTCCAAGGACACAGTCAGGACAATGCAGAGGTTTTTGCCAAAGCAAATTAGAAACTCTTGATGTACAGATATGTGGAGTGAAGCGCCAGTTTTGTTTCTCCTTACCAGTTATTATGAATATGTCATACTGTTAAATTGATAAAGCTGTTCTTGAGTAATGTGAAATTATTCAAATGTGATCTTAGCTTCTTGGGTCAATTGGTAGCAGGGTGAATCATCACATATTTGATAAATTTGATTTTTAAAATTAACCACCAAAGTTTGCTGGTAAGCTACACCCTGTTATAAGTTTGTTCCCACAAGTGTGAAGTACCCAATGGAGACTAAATGCCCAGTACAAGGTTAGTTATACTACAAGTGTGCTAAAGTGGCTGCGGAATTGAGTTCTTTAGGGTGGCAAGGAAATTAGTTTGTTAGGATCTCTCATTTGGGTTATCTGAGAGTGTTCCCACAGCTCAGAATCTTCTTAAACTAGAAAAGATCTGAATTGTAGAGAGCCTGATGAACTTTTACACCGAGTGATGTATCCAAGCACAGTAGTACCTTAGTTCAGTGTTTCTCAACCAGTGTGCCTCCAGATGTTTTGGGACTACAACTCCCATCATCCCTAGCTAGCAAGACCAGTGGTCAGGAATGATGGGAGTTGTAGTCCCAAAACATCTGGAGGCACACTGGTTGAGAAACACTGCCTTAGTTTGCGAGCTTAATCTGTTCCAAAAGTCCGTTCTTAAACTGAAACCATTCTTAAACCGAGGTGCACTTCCCCCAATAACACCTCCTGCTGCCGGTGCCCTTCCACTGTTCGGATTCTGTTCTTAGACTGAAGTAAAGTTTGCAAACCAGGACACTACTTTTGGTTTTGTGGAGTTCGTAAACCGAATAGTTCATAAACAGGGCTGTTCTTAAACTGAGGTACCACTGTAAGTCCTACTCAGAGCAGACCCAATGAAATTAATGTACCTAAGTTAGACCTGTCTATCCATTTCACTGGGTCTGTTCTAAATAGGACCAACACTGGAAACAACACCCAATTTTGATATTTTATTGAATTATTTATAAACTGCCCTCTATCCAAGGATTTCACCGTGGAGCATTTTACTGGAATTTACACACAACAAAAGAGTGAAAGAAAAAAGCATGTCTTTGGAATGTTGTAGCATTCTAAAATAAAGTCATGATCCAGCTCTTCATTTCTGGTTTCAGTGGGTCTTGTAATTTCTAAGGTTATTGTCATTTTAAGATCCTCACCACCTTTTTCTTTTATTCAGGCTACAGTGCTAAGGACCCTTATTTCCAGGAGGTAAATTCCACTTCCTGAAGCAGTAAATGCTATTTGAGAAGTTCAAAAAATGAACAAAAACATCTTAAGGAAAAAGTAGCCCCAAAGTAGACTTTGAAAATTGAGCTATAAATATTTCCATTTAAACATTATCATGTAATATCCCATATTACATGGTAATAATGTAGCATGTTTCTTTATTATTATTATTATTAAACCTGTCTTTGCTCTCTTGCATTTCTTTATTGATTATTTTGGTTATCTTCATATTGTTATTGTTAATCTCCAGTTTTTACTTTTAACTTCTTGCTTTCTTTAGTTTTGCTCAGCTAGGGCAGTTTCTACTTTTGAAATTATTTACTTTCTTAAAGATACTGAGACTGTTCCTATTATTTCTGTTCCATACCTAGTAGTATAGGTATTATTATTTTTATAAATGATTATAATAATTATAATTTCTATGTTGTTGTTTAGTCGTTTAGTCGTGTCCAACTCTTCGTGACCCCATGGACCATAGCACGCCAGGCACTCCTGTCTTGCACTACCTCTCGCAGTTTGGTCAAACTCATGTTCGTAGCTTCGAGAACACTGTCCAACCATCTCGTCCTCTGTCGTCCCCTTCTCCTAGTTATTTGTTTGCTATTTTTATATCCCACCTTTCCTCTAAAGAGCTCAAGGTGGTGTACACAGTTCTGTCCCTCCTCATTTACTCTCCACAACAACCCTGTGAGGTAGGTTAGACTGAGAGGCAGTGACTGGCCCAATGTCACCCAGTGAGCTTCTTGGCTGAGTGGAGTATTCAAGCTTTGGTCTACCAGTTCCTGGGGCAACCTAGGCAGGTGGGTTGGGTATAATAATAATAACAATAATTGGGTATAATACTACTACTACTAACAACAACAACAACAACACTGCCCACCCAGTGATATCTGTAATGACAAATCTTTTCATGGCCAAGAGTGGCATCACTGCAGTCAGGGAATAGTGCAAACTCCCGCCAATACTGTATTTAAAGAGCTAACGATTACACGGAGCAGGAGAGAGTGAGGTCACTTCTACACCAAAACATTTAAAGCACACTTAACAGTTGTGGCTTCCCCACAAAGACTCCTGGGAACTGTAGTTTAAGGGGGCTGAGTTGCTTATTGCTTTATTTATTTATTATATTTGTATCCCACCCTTCCTCCCAAAGGAGCCCGCAGCAGCAAACAGCAACATGTTAAAACAATACAATTTAAAATAAGGTTACCAGATGTCCCCGTTTCCCAGGGACAGTCCCCGAATTAAAAATCAGTCCCCATACAAAATCCATTGAAGCTGAAAAGTGTCCCCGGATTCGATGAAAAAAATATGGTAACCTTAATTTAAAATCAAATTTAAAAAAACAACAAAGCCCCTTACAGAGCTGCAATACCCAGTGCACTTAACAAACTATAGTTATCGGGATTCTTTGAGGGAAGCTATGACTGTTTCAAGTGGTATAAGAGCGCTTTAAATGTATAGTGTGGATGTGACTACAGGCAGAGAACTGGATTGAGAGCTGCCAAGCCTAAACGTGGGGGTCTTCCTACAATGCATGTTCGCTGCAGGATTTGCAGTACAATCAGGGGCAGCTTTCCCTGTTCCTGCAGGACACTGTGGCAGGGATGGGGGCCAAATGTTTCTTGCCAGCTCCACAAATATCACTAGCTGTGGTTAAGTTAAGGTTACATTATTCTTTCCAGTGAATCCGGGGACACTCTTCAACTTCCTCCTAAATAGATGGATTTTGTCAGGGGACTGATTTGTAAATCCAGGGACTGTCCCTGGGAAACGGGGGTGTCTGGTAACTTTAGGTTAAGTCTAGATATCTGTCTTGGTCCAGAATTATTGGAGGTTGCCTGCGCTTATAAGAATAACATATGCTTTTTAAAAAAGCTTAATCTCAAGAGGACCTTTCAAAAAGTTGAAGGGGCTGCAGCATTGTCTTTTCACTTATGTTTTCATCCAGTGGTGATACTGCTAGATTTGGAATAGTGCCGTCCTTTCCACCGACATTCAGTTTTCACCGTCCTAATCTGTTAAACTTGCTCATTGGTTCCCCTCAGGGCAAGGGAAGATGAAGTGAATTATGCTTATCATACAAGCCTGATTGATGTTGTTTCCTCTAGGTTTACAAGGAAATCCTGACCAAGCTCTTCTCTGTGAGTGTCAGCATACTGGCTGGCCCAGAGGAATGTCACAGTAAGTGAAGAGGTTCTCCATTGTGAGCATGATCACCCAATAAAATGTATGTCTGTCTCCCAGTAAGCTGTGCTTATTATTGTTTCTCCCCTGCCCTCAATACACTTAGGACCGAGCGGAAAACTTCCAGCCTGTCACTGACCATTGGATCACCAGCCAGTGGAGAGTTTAGCAGCAGCAGCAAAGCATGTCGCAGTTATTCCACTTTAATTCAGCCGTTATCCACTGACCCTCAAAGAGTAGGTTAAACACTTCCAGTTCCCTTTGCATTAATTTTGGCAAAACGTTGAATCCTGCGTTGAAATTCCAGTTTGTCTGCATTGGTTTCTTTCTCCCCCCCCCCATTTAAAACATGTCTGGCTGGTTTCTTTTCTCTTTTTTTAAGGCATCTATCAATGAGAGGATTAGAAGCAGTCATGTGGCTACCCTGGAGCTTAGCCATTTGTCATATTCTTCCAAAGACATTTAAGAAAGAACAGTGGGATCAAAGCAGCTACTTAGTATAGAGATGGAGAATTCGAAACATCCAGGGATTTAAATGCCTTTCAACTGATTGGGGGAAAGTGTGGGGAGAGATTACATAGGTTTCTTTTTATAAGATTCTGCTAAAGTAAAAAAAGCAAATATATTATCGGTGGTAGTAATTATTTCTATTGTTTTGCACTTTATTGACTAGTAGGCAGTTTCAGGCAGCCCCTATGAAATTGGCTTTGTTGTAAAGAAGTTTTAGAGACATAAATATCTCTTTACAAATGTACTAGTTGTGAATGCAGACAAGCACGCAGATACCAGAAATCTTGAAAGGAGCATGGAGTCTCACAAAAACAAACATAGCATGCCTACGGTTTGAAGCTTGTTCTCTCCAACTCCCATCCATGTCTGTCTGTGTTGTTCACAAGTTAGTATCCACCAGCCATCAAAAGCAATGGAAGGTTCTTCTAGCCATTAATGCCCATTGAATAAATTCCTTTAGCAAGAAGCTATACAGAATATATTTATTGACACAGGCGCATCTATATGTCCAAATCTACAGCAATCAGCATAATTTGCCAATGTTTCCTTCCTTATTTGAATAGTCGATAGCAAGAAATCAGTTGTAAAAATGTAAAATATTCTGATGACTGTTCTTCATCTGTCAAAGAGTTCCTGCTTATTCCAGAATCCCAAATTTCTATATTGCAGCTGAAATACTTTCCAAAAGAAAAAGGCAGCTTTCCCCAACTGGTATCCATCAGATGTTTTACTAGCTGGGGCTGATGGTACTTGTAGTCCAAAACATTTGGAGGGTACCAAGTCAAGGAGGCATATCTAGAAGCTGTGGAATCTTAAGTACCAAGGACTAGGTCTGGTTTACATGTTAACAGTCATAATATGATGGTTACCACATAATTAACTGTTCCTGTTCAGTAGCTCACAGTGTAAGTTAGTTGATTTCAATAAGTGATTGCAAGTGGTCAAAAAATAGTTTGCAGTGGCAACATTTTTTTAAATATAAGATGCAGGTGTTAAGCCATTAAATACCTATGTTTCACCTTGTTAACAAAATGCTACAATCCAAAGTGGCCTCCAGATGAGTGCAATAATAGCATGTCAACTGGCCCCAGGTCTACAACACTCGAACTACCGTATTTTCACTCCATAAGACGCACCTAGTTTTTAGAGGAGGAAAACGGGGGGGGGGGAGATGATTGCTTTCTTGAATTGTCCTAGGCATAGCAGCCAACTCCTAGAGGCCTAGGTGCCTTTGCCCCCCATTAAATATTTGAGGAAGTCCCCCCCAAATGTTGATGGGCATTGTCATTCTTAGTGTGCATGCACTTTGTCTTGAGGTCAGTTGCAGTGGTTCTCAACCTGTGGGTTCCCAGATGTTGTTGGACTACAACTCCCATCATCCCTCAACTCCCATTATCCCTGAGCTCTGGCCTTGCTAGCTAGGGGCGATGGGAGTTGTAGTTCAACAACATCTGGTGACCCACAGGTTGAGAAAGGCTGATACAGTATGTGAGGTGGGGCTTACCTGCCTCCCCAATATTTTATTCAAGTTGGAAGAGGGAGGGAAGGAAGGAAGGGAAGAAAGAGAGACAAGGAAGGAAGGAGAGAGAGGGGGAGGGAGGAAGAGAGAGGGAAGGGAGGAGGGAAGGAAGGGGTGAAAGAAAGAAAGAAAGAAAGAAAGAAAGAAAGAAAGAAAGAAAGGGAGGGAGGGAGGGAGGGGTGAAAGAGAGAGGGAAGGAAGGTGGGAGGAAAAGAGGGAGGGAAGGAAGGGGTGAGCGAGAGAGAGAAAGAGAGAGAGGGAGGGAGGGAAGAGAGGAAGGAAGGAAGGAGCCCGAGAGCAGGTTTCCCGCTGCGCGTGGCTCTGGCCTTCGCTCCATAGGACGCACGGGCTTTCCCCCTTCCTCTTTGGGAGGGGAAAAGTGCATCTTATGCAGCGAAAAATACAGTATTTTCTCCAGAGTAGCACCCATTAGATGGCTTGAAGATTATAGCATAGGTGGTTGGGGGGATTATAGCATAGGTGGTTGGGGGGATTATAACATAAAAAAATGGAAGAGAGGTCTGCTACAGATCAAGCAGGAACTTACAAATATTATTTGCATAGCATATTTAATTCACAAAGTGCACTGTAGCAGAATCCATTTCCTCAGTGGAAGTGTAGATTGTTGGCCTTTTCTTACACTTTTACAAATGCAAAGGTGTGACTTGCCCAAAGCCATGTCGAGTTCATAAATTTCAGTACTCTAGTTCTATGCCCATCAAATATTTATCTACATTCCATAAATATTGTTATGACAGCTTTGAAGAATGGTCATTCTATACAACTGGCTAATGCAAGACATTTGGAAGAGATTTTGCTATCCCCAGGGGCTGCACTGCATGATTTACCTTAGGTCAAGTCCTAAACCTGGGAACAGCACAGGTAGGGAGGCAGAAGAACTCCATGCCATGCAGGGTTGTGTGCCGCCACAACTCCCCATTACCGTGACCCTGTGTGAATCCCAGGCTGCTGATCTCTTATGATGGGACGAGCAGATGAGCCATGTGACTTGTTGGAATCAATAGCATTACATTGGCATATCTAGGACACACATCTATAAAACTTTAAGTGGAGATGCCTTAAAACCATAACTCATTCATTTTCTTCCATACAACTTCCTTGTTGCTTTTTTCTAATAAGGGATTTTTAATTTTTTGGTATGGAGAGCATAAATCAGGATTATCAGAAGAGAACTGTATCATAGATAACCTAGTGTACAAACTCCAGATAAAGTTCTTAGAAGTTATTTTTTCCTTTTGTTAGAAGTGAACGATATGCAGCTTCTAGATATGAGATACAGTGGCAGCAATATATCTCATTTTTTTTAACATACAGATGCAAAACCCATCAAAAAACCAGACTGGATCCACGTATGAAGCTGCCCCTGTATTTATAAAGGTAAGTAGCAGAATCTAGACAGCAGCAGCTTGAAGCCAAAGGTGCTGTGGCAGGAGTGGAAGGCATTTCTGCTCACAGGAGGCAGGTTGCTAAATCTCCCTTCCAGGGTTTGATTGCTGGGAGTGGAATGCTGGGCTAGACATACTTTGCAGGGCTTTTATGTTAACCTGCTTCCCCTTGGAATCTACCTCCAGGTGTTCCCTTTTGCTCAGTGATATCTCTTTGAAATACTCTCCACATTTGAAAAAGTGAAAATCCGCAACTGCTAGAGGTTTTATTTACAATTAAGTGGTATACAAATTCTTTTAAATAATACTCTAAGCAGTGTACAAGAAAATAAAAATCCAATTCCAAACTGTTGATCCCGTTTCTCTCTAAACAAAGTAAGTGTGGGGAAGTCTTTTGTCATGCATATTTACAGTACTTTTTAACTCCTTCAGGGTCTTCAAAACATTAGCACTACTAACGGCCAGCTAGTGGTGTTTGAATGTCGAATACGGGCATCACCCACTCTTCAAGTTCACTGGTACAGAGAGCACAATCAAATAATCGATTCTGCAGACTTCCGAATATTGAGAAAAAGTAGGTTTCCTGATTTTTTAAAAAAACTTCTGTATCTACTACCCAAATTTCCAATTTCAATTTATAAAAGAAAAAAGATTGTTTCAATCCATGGAATTTAACAAATCTAAACAAGCTGCAATCTGCAATAATGTCTCAAGTTTGTGCACAGTGTTCGGCAAATCCTGTTGAAGTCAATGAGACTTAAGCAGCCAATAGTTGAATAGCATGGCAAACCTAACAAATATCTACTTGCTGAGCAAAGTGCAGTTAAATATTACAAGCTTCTACCATGAAACATGCAGTCTGATACTACACGATTACTCAGATCTCATTTCAAGGAAAATACGCTATTAGATTAATATACATATGTGCATTATAACCAGGTGTTTATGGGGTTGTGTGACTGCTGCTGAACTGCATCTCTCCGGTTGGTGTCCATGGTAATGTCTAGTAAAAGAAATACATGACTGTCCTGTTCAGCATTTCCCCATTCTCTGCAAGTACCAGCCAATGAATGGGAACAGGGATAGAGGCCTGCTGAGCCAATGCCTTTTCATGTGTTTTCTTTTGCTAAAGAGAGTTTATTGGGAAGAGACATGTGGACTGGCAGCAGCCAGATGTCTGCATAATGTCTAGTTAGCCCCTAAAAAGCTTTAATATTGGCCTTTTGGTAATGCATCTTTCAAAAGTGTGGTCCATGGACTCAGGCTGTGTACATGTGGCATTTTATTCTAGAATCAGTGGAGACTAAGCATTTGGTTTTTCTACATAGTCCACACACAATCTAGATTTTTTTGCCCTTGAAAAGCACTTCTTGAGAAACCAGTTTATTTCTGAAAATAAAAGCTCACTGCAGATTTATTCTGCATTACCTCAAAGAGTGTCCATTTGAAACAAGATCAAAATAGATGTAGGTGGTCTTGAGTCTTGACAATAGGTGTGTGTGTCCACAGATGCCCAACGCTGTAGGTTGCGTATAGCAAGATCGCAATCACCACTTCAAGGTGAAGGTTTTCAAACACATATCATGTACCCTCTTTGGACATCAAGATCTGAAATCAATCTAGATTAAAAGCATGTGGAGGACAAGCATGGCTAATTCCAGACTGAGAGAAACTACATTTTTGTGCTGCAAATGAATTAATGTGCCCACACATTCTTGATTTCTAGTTAATTAAGACAGAATGAAGAAAATTGCTCAAGCAAAATTAAATGCAAATGTCTCCTTCTACCACAGATACATATGTAAAACAACAATTAAACTATTGTGTATTCCTGTTGTTTTGGGGCCTAATGCTAGCCTAGGGTTGACAGAAAACTAATATTGCTGGCAAGTAAATAAGTGCTTAGTTGTATCATAAGGTTCACAGCTTGTGTCTTTCAGATCTTCATTTTCAGTAGGCTTCACTAAACTATTAAGATCAATAGTCTTTCCATTGATTGAAAAGCAGTACAGATTGCACTCTTGGCATAATTTGATTGAAACCTAAGGTTAAAACCTAATAGTATTGACTATTGTTTAAGTGTTCACTTAAGTGGCTTTGTCCTAAATGGTACAGGAAAATATTTTATATGCAGTATATGCTGAGGCACTGGAGGTCAGTACTGAATAAGAGCAGCATTCTAACCTGTACTCTGTGCTTTTCCCAGACTTCAAGCATGCTCTCTGTTTCAGCTCTTTTCCAACAATGCATCCCTCCTCCAGCCCACCTACTGGAGGTAAAAACAGGTGGGACTGTGCAATCCTGGAGAAAGGAAGTGGGACAATCATTAAAATGAGAACAAGTGGGCTGTATTGGATGACAAGTAGCACAGATTATAAACTGATAAGAAGGCTATTATGAAATGCTAAGCCTGCATGGCATTTCAAACTGCATCAGTACCAGAATAAAGCCTAATCTCGAATGTCCCTCATATTAAATGAGGCTCCACTGACAGATGTGTTTTTCATCAGTGGGACTATACCGGTAGTATATTTATTAGGTTATGTATCTTGCAACAGTATTTGCTAGAGTCATTAGAAACCTGTGTATTCAGCTTGTTGAACAGCTCTTACTGCTAGGAAATTTGTCCTGAGCATAACAACTAAGCCATTGTCCATACTGATGTTCGCTCTCTCTGTCTCTCTTTGTGTGTGTTTCAGAGGCTTGTTCATCCCTGACCCCTGGTAAGTAATTCTAAAGGACTAGGCGGGAACTACCGGTAGTTGCTGAAAACCAGGCACATCCAACAACTAGTGACCCCAGATGAGAATGTGCATCCAGTCAGTACAATGAGGCTTAGCTGAGCGCAGCAATACAGAAGTGTCCCTGCATCAGTTACAACATGCACAGAATCTGCCTCGGTGTGCAGATATTTCTTGCTGCATCTGAGAGATATTGCTCAGCAAGCTGTATGCTGTATCATCAGTAAGAAATTCTGCAGCCTTCTGTGTAAAAGTGACACAACAGCAAGCAACGAAGTGCACATAATTTAATTTAATTTAATGACTTGAATTAGTTTACTCCCATGTAAGTAAACCTTGAATTGCAGTGGTATTTGTACACAGAATATCATATTGGTGTCATCCCTTCACAGCTGTTTTTATGTAGGCAAACCACGTTCTACATTCACCAGCCTGCATTTGTATGGTGGCCTCCTGAGTTTAGTTCTCAAAGCTTGAATGGGGTTAACATTTGCTCAGGCTTACATTTATATTAAACACATGTATTCTTGCTGTTTTAAAGGCTCTGCAGTTGCTGTTTGATTAGACTTTGCCTATTCATTTTATTTTGTCATAATTGAATTTGTTTAAAATCTTGTTAAAAATTGTTTTTTGTGAAAGTAGTCTTACTGAATATAGTGAACAGAGTGACAACAGAGTCTGCTTCAAATTTTTAAGAATAACCGTGCATTTATTCTCCATGCCTTAATTGCCAAAATAAACCATGAACTTCTATAGTGCTGCCTTTTTACCCAAGAAGTGCTTAATTTCCAGTAATAAAATCTCAGTTCTTTGGAAAATTAGGTCAATTCCTACTGGTATTATGAGAGAAATGGTAATATGGCAATGTTTAAAAATTCATTTTTAAGTGTCTCATTCAGCTATTACCTCCTTCCAGAGGAAGTTTGCACCTTAGTGATTACAGAAGCATTTCCTGAAGATTGTGGAATATTTAAATGCATTGCTGAAAACAAGTTCGGCGCAGTAGCCTCCAGTGCATACCTTTTTGTTTCCCAAGGTAATTGCAGATTCTTCGCCCTCTCAGTTTTGGTGGGAGGGTAGGATGCTGTTTCTTCTCTGGAAGGATGACTTCTATTTCCCACTCGTGCAAAACAGCCTTGTTTAAGCCTGGAATAGCTTGTTGCCAGCTGTGCAGCAGAGCAAAATGATCAGACTATATATACACAAATTGAAAGCTAAAAATGATTGTTTTAAATATATCTAGTGAAGCTTTAGACACACAACTTGCCTGGTCTAAAGACACTTTCTGAAAACTGAGTGCCTAGAGCAGGGGTAGGCAAACTAAGGCCCATGGGCCACAAGTGGCCCACGGGGGTTGTTTAACCGGCCCACGAGCCGCCCCCGAACTGAGCCGCCCACTAGGTGAGTCCCCCGCACTGCGCTAAACCGGCACAGCGCGGCGCAGGGACTCGCTTCTGCGGCGCTGGAAATCGCGCCTGCGCAGACGCCAGAAATTGCGGGCATGCGTGTGTGATCCGGCCCATGGAGGGATCTCCACTGGAGTGAACCGGCCCAGGCAAGGTAAACCTTGCTGACCCCTGGCCTAGAGCATGGGTAGGGAAACTAAGGCCCGGGGACTGGATCCGGCCCTATCGCCTTCTAAATCTGCCCCATGGATTGTCTGGGAATCAGTGTGTTTTTACATGAGTAGAATGTGTGCTTTTATTTAAAATGCATCACTGGGTTACATGTGGGGTATAGGAATTTGTTCTCCCCCCCCCCCCCCAAAAAAATATAGTCAGGTCCCCCACAAGGTCTGAGGGACAGTGGTCCGGCCCTGTGCTGAAAAAGTTTGCTGACCCCTGGCCTAGGGAATTAACGGAGATAATCAAGCCTTGCATTGCTCAGTACTGATAGCCTTGGACTTCCATGCAAGTTGTTCTGAGCTTTCCAAAGAATAATATGTATACTTTGCTTTAATTAACTAAATCTAAATCAAGGCATATAAATGGAGATTTGTTTGGTGCAATTCAAAGACAATACAAAACGCTTTTGTGTTTCTTTATAGTCCCTAACGTTCTCTCTTTTTATTTCTTTAAAAGCCTGCTCTTATTACCGTATTGGTTCTGGATTCTGTACCTGATTCCACAAGGATTTCCATCCTTAGTTTCTCTCTTTTCAGATAAGAACTGTCAGTTTATAAATAGTTTTAGTTGTTTTAGTTTCACTCAAAATATGCAAATCCTTTTCATCAAGAAGATACGGTGGAATTTCCCTGATGAGTAAAGAGATTAGAGAGAGAGTTACAATATGGCTCTTTAGAAATCGCTTTCCCACCCCCAAACTAGACAAAAATACAATGGTGTGGGTCAGTGCTTTTGGTTTTATATCTAAATTGTGCTTTTCAGGAACAGAGGAGATTGAAGGATTTGAAGTGGCTCCCTCACTGTCAGCTACGCCAGCCACAATGAATGTTCTCTCTACACCAAACAGCCAATGCGTAGGAATGGGAAGTGATGTAGACAACAAACCTTCCAGTGTTACACTACAAAAGTCTTCTGGCTCATCAAGTCCAGAGGAACCTGAAGGTTCCTGGTGGCGAAACTATGGTGATGAGAGCAAGGATTTTAGTGACATTTATGAAGAAACTTCAGATAACTCATATCATAGGTAAGTCAAAGCAAAGATTCTAATGACTCTTCTACTCAACTGTAGGAACTGCTTTCATCATAAAACACTGCAAACAATACCCCCCCAAAAATTACCCCAGATCTATAGGATATGAATGGATTTTGGAAGCACAGTTTCTGGTTTGCCTGCAGACAAATTTACCTTTTCATCTAGCCATGCAATTGCAAAGCCAGCTAGCTTTATATGCTCATAGACATTTTAATTTTGATGAATTTGCCACAAAAGTCAGGCAGGCTGTCAAGTACAGACCCTTTAATTCAGTGGTAGGGTACAGCACAATAATGGTAAGCACAGCTGCAAACATTTTCATCTGGCCACAGATTTTCCAAAATATGACTCAAATTAAAACTAATTTTTGCTCTCTGAGGTTAAAAGATCAGCACTGTAGCAAAAGGAAAGAAAAAGAAAAACCATAGAAAATTATTGTCTATGCATAAAACTAAAATAAATACCTGAACCCATGTCAAGTTCACTTGAGAACTAACACTTCATTGAGATAATGTTTGCCTCAAGAATGTCAGTTTCCTGTGATAAAAAGCAATGAGTAGTTCATTTGAGTTGAATATTTTATTTTTAAATTTGGTAATCAACATTTTAAAAACAATTACCTGTTCTTAATGCACCACTACAAATGAGTCAAGAGTTCCTAGTGCAATGATTTACACCTCTATAAAATTAATTTCAATAGCATGGCTATCTCTAAATTATAAATTAAAAAAATATCAGTTTATTTTTATTTTAGTGACACCAAATTTTGATTTGGTTCTTAAAACCAATTTGGTTTTTCTGTCTAACATCGTATCATCTCATGGTGGCTTACAATACAATAAAACAGGAAGACAGCACTATGATAAGACTTAATTCAATGAAACTTATAAAAGCAGTATAAAATACGGAACCGCAACCTGGGCTCTTCACTTGTCCAAAGAACCACAACTGTTCACTTGCAATAGCAACATAATTCCTAATAATATCCAAAAAAAACCTGGCAAACATAAGTTTTCACCTGGCACCAAAATCTCAATGTCAGTCATGACTCTAGGAAGAGGATATTCTGTGGTCAGGGTGCCACCACAAAGAACGCCCTATCCCATGTCACCACATAATGCACTTCAGCTGATTGGTAGAACAATGAGAAGGGCCTCCACTCCAGAACTAAGATAATGGGCAAGCTGATGCAGAGAGAGGCATTATTCAGTTGTTTAAATCCTAAGATACTTAGAACTTTGTGGGTATACACCATCACCTTGAATTCCACCTTCTTCTTCTTCTTCTTCTTCTTCTTCTTCTTCTTCTTCTTCTTCTTCTTCTTCTTCTTCTTCTTCTTCTTCTTCTGTGATCACTCATAGCTGAGTAAGATTGTCTTCCATAAACACGATTTTAAAAATGAGTCCGTAAGTGACTGTGGAGGCCAATTCTGGATCCACACATCAGGGGCGTACCCAGGATCAAAACTAGGAAGGGGGGGCAAGCCATGGTCATTCAGGGGCGGGGCCAAGGCACGGGAGGGGAGGGGCCACGAAGTAGGAATGTGGGCGGGGCTATAGGGCCAGCGGGCCCGACGACATCGTGGTGGAGGTGGCAGCGGCCACCTTGTGCTTCTGGGGCTGGCAGCGTCGGCGGCTACCCTGCTTGGCTAGAGAGGACGGGAGGGTTGGACAGGCGAGAGGGGGTGGCAGGGTGGGTGAAGGCAAGGCAAGGCACGGCCGCAGTCACAACGGCTCCGAGGCATTGTTGCATATCAGCATAATATTTCAACCATGTCGTGGGTTCAAGCCTCACCTTAGGAAAAAAATCCTGCATTGCAGGAGGTTGGACTAGATGACCCTTGTGGTTCCTTCCGACTACAATTCTATGATTCTATTGATATATTACCATAGCAAATGCATCATTCTGCTTTCTTGAATTGTCCTACTCCTAGGCATAGCAGCCAACTCCTAGAGGCCTAGGTGCCTCCCCCCCGCAATTGCTGGTAAATACCGTATTTGAAAGAGTCATCCCCCCCATGTTGATGGGCTTTCTATGTGGGGCTTATCTGCCCCCCCCAGTATTTTATCAAAGATGGAAGAGGGAGGGAAGGAAGAAAGAAATAGAGAGAGGGATAACTCACATTTGTGGGTGCCTCTGGGTGACGCTGTGATGCTGGAACTCTGTACGCCTGTACAGGAGTCTTGTAAGCAGCTTCTCTCTGCTTGATTTACAGCAGGCACGTCCAACAGATAGATTGTGATCTACCAGTAGATCACTGGATGTCTGTGGTAGATCACTGCTAGATCACTGGCACCCCTAAAAAACGCTCACCCAAAATTTTCCTCCTCCCTAAAAAAAGCTGAACTATGACCAGAAGCCCTAAACAAAAATGGGCCTCCCTCCCTCCTAAAAGAAGCTCAACGAGTTTGACCCAAACCCCCCAAAACAGGGCTTCCCTTCCTTAAAAAAACTCCACAGCTTTGATCCGAACCCCCCAAAAGGGGGTAGATCACTCCCAGTTTTTAACTCTGTGAGTAGATCAGAGTCTCTTGGGAGGTGGCCACCCCTGATTTACAGTATACAGATGCAGGAGGAGGGGCAGACTAGAACACCACTGCTTTTTATAAACATCACTGTGTCTATCAAAGCTACAGCCCCCCTTTTTCTTATTCACTTCCTTTTAGCCTTGCAGAGCCACCTTAGTCAAATTGAATCCTCTGCACCCTCATTAAATCATCAATAGAACTCCTAATGCGATCCCTGAATGCTCATTAACAACTCCCCCTGAAGAACAATAGGGTGAAGTGGTGAGCTATCAAATCTTGCTTGAAGGGGGATATCTGCTCCATTGTCTTAACTGCTTAACTACCGGTAGCCACTTTGCTTTATTTATTTGATGTGTTTTTGTTACAGCTGTGTTCCTGCCCACCCCCCAGCAAGCGGAGACCGAGCTGCTCTCGCTAAAGCAAAGCCCTTTCCACTTCAGTTTTTGAAGGGGAAAAGTGCTGGTGATGGTCTGTAAAATACATTGATTTTTTGCTTTTGGGGGGCAGCTGCCCCCCCTGCCTACGCCCATGCCACACATCCTTCCACACTGGGGACATTGGTTGAGTTGGTTGATCACAGAGTAGATTTGCCAAGCGTGCCTTCCTCTTAGCATGTTTCTCCCTTGCATCCTGAGTTCGAGTGTCTTCAAAGTCCTTGATACCTTTGGTAAAGGCTGTTCTCCAGTTGGAGCACCCGCAGGCCAGTGTTGCCCAATTGTTGCTGTTTATACATTTTTTAATTTTTTTTGCCTTGAGGCAGTCTTTAAACCTCTTTTGTTAACCACCAGCATTACACTTTCCATTTTTAAGTTCGGAATAGAGTAGTTGCTTTGGAAGACTATAATCAGGCATCCGCACAACAGGACTAGTCCAACGAAGCTGATGTTGAAGTGTAGCCTTATTAGCTTACTAATGGTTCTTTTAAGTTGCGCCCAGGCAGGGACAGAGACAGTCAATAACGAATCTCTCCCTTCAGAAGAATCATTGCTTCAACACTGGTGATCTTTGCTTCTTCCAGTACACTGGTATTAGTTCATTTGTCTTCCCAAGTGATGTGTAAAAATTTTCGGAGACACTGTTGATGGAACCTTTCAAGGAGTTGGAGATGGCGTTTATAAGTGGTCCATGTTTCACAAGCATATAGTAAGGTTGGTAGGCAGCCATAAATTGTCCAGATCATAAAGAAGAAGGTATATCTAGGTCTAGTATAATGTTATGAAACATTTAAGCCTGTAAATTTGTGTGCTTTGGACTAGCAAAATACATTATGCATTAATCCATACATGGGATGTTATTGAAATTCTTCACAAGCCTAATTCCAAGGGAAATGATTGAATAAGGGGAATTCCAAGGGAAATAAATGATTAAGTCTCCAGTCCTATATACTTACCTGGGAGAAAGTCCCATTGAACTTAATATGACTGACTTCTGAGTAGACATGTGTAGGATCTTCTGGCTCCTTAACAGATTTATTGTGTGTCATAGCTAATGTTGTAATAAAGCCTTTAAGGAACTATGGGACTCTTTAGAATTTCAGAAATCCAGAGTTGTAGAATGTGATACCTGATCTCTCTTGAGGCAGTGGTTGTTTTCTGTCTCTGGCATAAAGATGTTTTGGGCCAGGCTTTATTTTCTAGTTTCAACATCGTAATGGCAAGTTCAGCATGATTTTTTACAAGGTTGTTTTTAGAAGAGGTAGATACTGGAGACTTGTATCTCTGTAGTAATCTTTATTTCTTTACACATTAGAGCACGCAGGCTTTATGAAGCTGATAGTTATCCTGCAGTTTCCTTCTATGCCTGCTAATTCTGACTTTTGACTAAAAAGGCATAGTTTCAGTCACATAGCCAGTTTCCTTTTCATAATCACTATTTTCTTTAGGAGGAATTTTATGCTAATCGGTACCCAATTAATGCTTGCTTGATAGAATGAGTGTCTAAAGTACTGGTATGTGAGCTTAATTTTACATTTCTAATCAGAACCTTAATAGTTTTCTCTGGAAAAGATAAACAATCCAAAAAGGAAGTAGGTACTTTTGGTTTGCACATTTAAACTTTTCTCTCCGCTACCAATATAGATCAAAGCAATACTTCATTAACATATTCTTTTGAACTGCAAATTCAATTTAGGGTGTAACATTGGAACTGTTATTTGTAGTGGAAATTGGGGAAATAAACCTTTAGCTTTTTGGCTGACCTCAGTTACAGACAATTTCTCATTCCTGTTTGTTCCTGGATGGAACTTCTCACCTCCTCCAGTTGTAGCTCAGAAGTTGTTATTCTTCTGCAGCTCAAAGCATGCAATGTGAAACTGCAGATTAAATGGTCTAAACCTAACATGTTTATTCAGAAGCAAAGCCCAGTGATTTTTCAGTTGGCTTTAGTTTCATGTAAGCATGCTTAGGTATGCAGCCCAAGATGGAACTTTGGGACAGGAAGTGAACATGCTGTGCTACAGTGGAGAATGTATTGGATAATGGAAATGACAGGGTTGCATTTGGACCCAGTTTAAAGGTAAAGGGACCCCTGACCGTTAGGTCCAGTTGTGGACGACTCTGGGGTTGCAGCGGTCATCTCGCTTTACTGGCCGAGGGAGCCAGCGTACAGCTTCCGGTTCATGTGGCCAGCATGACTAAGCCGCTTCTGGCGAACCAGAGCAGCACACGGAAACAGCGTTTACCTTCCTGCTGAAGCGGTACCTATTTATCTACTTGCACTTTTATGTGCTTTCGAACTGCTAGGTTGGCAGGAGCATGGACCAAGCAACGGGAGCTCACCCCATCACGGGGATTCGAACCGCCAACCTTCTGATCGGTAAGCCCTAGGCTCTGTGGTTTAGACCACAGCACCACCCGCGTCCCTAAACCCAGTTTAGTGCACCCTAAAACAAGGCTGGGGAACCTGTGGTCCTCCGATGACATTGGACACCCAACTCCCACCAATCCTTACCATTGGCCATGCTGCAACTGGAAGGCCAACGGGTTTCTCAGAAGCCAGGCACTATATTGTAAAGGCTGCCAGTTTCCATACAATCTTTGTTCCTTATGATTTGTGGTTGCACAGCTGGGCTTTTGTCACTCCAGCATCATATTAGTGGGATGCTCTTCCTAAAGAGGTCTGCACACCCACCTCAATGCCAATGAGGAGAGCAAACTTAAATTATTCAGAAAAGCCTTTGGGGTTATTTGAACTAGGCTGAACAATCACAATGGCTTCTATGGCTTTTTGCTGGCATTTATTTTGTTTTTACCAGTTGTATAGATTTTAAATCAAGTTGTTTGCAGGCTGCTTTGGCCACACACACCCAAAAAAGATGGGCTATAAACATTTTATTAAATTAATAAACAATGCAAGACTTGGAATGCCTTCTAAGCCACGGTCAGCATAAGTACTTACTTATTTATAAGACTTTAGTGATCTCCAGAAAAAAAAGGGGGGCACATTATCTACCTGGCCCTGGCCTCTGCCTGGCTCTGCAAGGGCCTGCCTTTAACAGGGGCATTCTGAAAATGTCAAATCGGGGACATTCTGTGCAAGGCTGGATTATAACGCTGCAGCCGAACTCCTTTACAGTAAAGGAGTTCAAGATCTCGTGCAAATCTCTAAACTGAAACCTAGGCTGGAACTTCTCCAAGGAGGGAGGCAAGAAGCATCCCCGCCGGTGTATTGTGAAGGAAATCCGAGACTAGATGCCCAGAGAAGAAGAAAAACAATCACAAGCCTGTGACCGTTTTCATTTTTCGACGTCTCTCCACCATAAGCTAAGTATCCAGACACCTAGTCGGTTGGAACCGTCTGCCGAGACTCCCTGCGAGAGAGGAAGGTCAGAGGGGTGCTTGAACAAAAGGAGCGCCTGCAGGGCTAGGTTGGAAATCTGATCGGGTGCGACACAATCTCCCCGAGGCTCCGTTTCAGAATCAAAGTCCCCTCGACGGCTGGAATGGGTGTGTTTTATTTCGAAGCGGCTGCTCAACTATATAATCCAGTGCACTAGTTTATTCTGCCTCGTTAAACTCTCCTTCACTTCTTCACCTTCGCGCCTATCCTTCCACAAACAAGTGGAGCGGCTTCAGTTCGTCCCTTCTCTTAGCTGCCTGAGCCAACCGCTTTGCAAACGAAATGCCCAGTTAGATCATAATTTTACCTTTTCCTCCAGAGCCGGGCTTTGGTTCGGAAAGTTCACCCGGTTCAGCACCGCTGTTCTCTTGGAAGAGGCCCGCTGAAGTTGGAGCCAGAGGATCATGTGCAAAATTTAGGCGCAGTTGGCAACCGCAGAGCATCCGGGTGCGCAGGAATGGTAACGCTCCCGAGGATGCCCTTGGGGCGGTGGGATTAGTTCGATGCTATTCCGGGCTCGGTAGGCTGTGAGCTGCAATTTGCTTTGAATTGTAGTCCCAGTGAAGATCGGTGGGCGTCTTTTTCCCGGGGGTGGGGGGGGGGCTTCAGTGAGATGGCCGGTACTGCAACCTTAATCGATGAATGAAAAGTTGTTTTAGCAGTTGGGAGCACTTCTCTTGCAAATGTGTTCTTTTTTCTTTCTGTTTTAAGGGAGCCTTTTTCACCAAACTTAATTTTATTCTGTCCTCCCCCAAATCCACGTGCTACATACGGACATGTCAAAAGTTAGGCTTGCTAACTTTTCATTGCTTTTCTTTCTCCCCTCCCAGTATCGTTGCCCGCGCAGGCACCATGGGCAGGGAGGGGGCAGCTGCCCCCATCAAGTAAATACATAAAATAAATAACTAACTAAACTAACTGACCAATTGCATTGTAGATAATTTGGTTCTGCCCCCCCCCAACGCAAGGCCTCCCTCCCCAATAAATCTTGGCTACGCCCATGACAGGCGTCCCCGACCAAGAGTCTCAAAAGACTAGTGCAATGGTTTTAAGGTGGTAGGCGGCCTTTTGCACGCCTACTCTGAGTCTGGAGTAAGCCTGATTGAATCCCTTGGGGTAATATGCACGATATATCGGCCTGCCTAACAGAATCGCTCGGCAGCCTGTGTCCTAACTAACGAGAGATGACCGTGGTAGGGCAAGGGACTTTTATTTTGACATCTTAGCCTGGGTAGGTGGACAAGCGGGCACATCGGATGTCATTATTTGGCAGCAGATAAAAGTCACTGGCCTTATTAATACTAAGCAGAGAGCTACTATGATTGTAGTCTGTGTTAGTGAATGGCTGGTTTCCTCCACCAGCACTGGTTAAAAACGCCTCAGGTGATACCATCTTTTGACAACAGGTAAGACTCCCCTCCCGCTTTGCTTTTAAACCGCTGGAGCAGTAAGTGCCGCTTTAGAGGCTCCCGAGTGCTTAGGAAGCAAGTACAGTATTGCGTTAGTCTGCGAAAAGTGCATCTTGTAGAGAGTTAAGACCCACAGAGCCCAGCGAGAGTTTTGAGTAAAAACTCGTTTAGGATCTCGCTGTTAGTAATGGATGCGAGGTGCAGTGGAAACTTCTCTTTTAAGATGAGTTGGAAAGGGAACGTTTTGTATTTGTGCTCAGCAGGATATGTGTAAATAGCAAAGTCAATTATATTAGGATCTTACCGGCTCGGTTTGTTTTGGGGTCTGGAAGACACCTTCCAAGCTTTATAGCGGGGGTGGAGAGGAAGGGTCGGTGTTTTAGGGTGGTGGTGTAATATTAAAGTGTTCAGCCTTCTTTGCTATACCGACTTGAAGGTGATTTTGTCTTGCATTCTTGAAATGTGCAAAGAGGAAGAAGTAGAAGACTTGTTGCTTTCTTTTTCATAATTATTTACTTAGGGTTGCATCTTCTTTTAAATATTGAAAGGAAAAGGCTTTATACAGTGCACCCCTCCCTCCCTTAATAATCTTACTGGGGAATGTATGACCTCATGGAACCTCCTTTAGGTTCTCCTGTGAAGGGAAGACAACGTACTGTATTTACACACACACACACACACACACACACACACACACACACACACACACACACACATATATATATATATATATATATATATATATATATATATATAGTATAGTATAGTATAGTATAGCAAAACAGCTGATCTGGGACTCTGCAGGGGGAAGCAGCTGTTGTGCTGGTAGTTTTTGATTTGGAAAAATAGCTGATGGAGAAAGGGTTAAGCAGCTCTCCCCCCCCTACTCCTATTCAACCTTCCTCCTAGAGGTATTTTCACTTTAAAAAAACAGTGGCATGCATGAGATTTGGGGAACTTGCAGACAGGTGCTTGTGGGATGGGTGCTTTTGATGTATGCATTTTTGCGGTTTCCACACAACATTGTTGGTACTGTATAAGAATGGCAGCCTGTATTCTTCCCCCAACCTCATCAGGATTTATCCTGTCTGGGTTTAAAATATATCTATATATCTAATTAAGTTTTCTAAAAATTTTCCCAACAACTCAATACAAATCCCTGTCTGGAAGCACCTATCGGGTTTGCTGTACAGGTGGATTTCCCCAGTAACACATTAATTGTTGATTCCCCATAAGCAACTTCCTGAATTTTTGCTCAATTTTTTTTTAAAAAAACTTCCTCTTTATCTATAGCTTACATTTTGCATATGAAGAGTCATGTTAATAGGAATTGTTGCTAACTAAATCTGTAAATGCATGCTTCTTGTAACGTCCATATGAGCATGTGCCTGAGAGTGGCTATGACTGCTAGTTCGGACAGAAAATGAATTGGGTTAACATAATATCCTGTATGAGGTTTATCTTTTGTGAGTTGCAAAAGGTTGGGGTTAATTAAGTAATTCTAATTTATAAATTTTATATAATTAAAGTTGTTTCTGCATATTTGCTGCTCACTGATTTTGGTAGTTCTCTATAAATTGTTGATGAAACTGCAACTCTAAACCTGAAAGTGAGGTCTAAACTTTTAATGTTCCCAGATGAGCCACTAGCTTCCAAGGAACTACTTGGAATGACTACTTAGCTTAAAATGATAATAATAATAATAATAATAATAATAATAATAATAATAAATTATACCCCGCCCATCTGGCTGGGTTTCCCCAGCCACTCTGGGTGGCTAAATTTATTTAGTTGTGTATATAAATTTCTGTAGGGTGAGCACAAGACAGAAAAAGGCAAGCTTATTCATCCAATTAATTTCAGTGGGACATCAACACACATTTTCTGGTTAGAACTTGTATCTATAGTTGTAAAATTACAGCATAAAGAAATCTTGTTTTTTGAGAAGACTAACAGTATGTTAGTGAGGAGCCATGTTATGTTAACCCTAATATACTAGTATATTCTGTAACTTTTTAAAACGAATTCGAGTCAATTTAAGTGAGATGCATTAGAGCAGCTCATATACTTTTAGTGTTCTCGGCTTTGGGGAATTTTTTTTTTCTGATCTGCTTACGCTTTCTTCTGATACACAGCAGCTAGAAGCATCCCTTATAATGAAGGCAAGATTGGTGCTTGTTCATTGTACATTCCTTTTACTTTCACACAAGGTTGTGAAACCTCCATGGACAATTAGTGTTAACATTCTATAATTATATGTCATTTACGGAAGTAAAGTTTTGCTTTGTTTTTGTGGTCTCCAGTAGTTGACCGCTAGATTGTATGCTGAGCACTGTGATCATTTATTTAATGGGCTAGTATCTCTTAGTGGTATCTATAGGGGTAATCCAACAAAAGTACGTAACTCATTGAGTTCCATTGATTTCAGTGGGCGAGAGGTTTTAGGATGTTTGTAATCAACATGCAAATTAATATGTAATAATACTGTATATTTAAGCAAGTGTATTCACTATTGTATTTTGGAGAGCTGAACTTTCAAAAGCATGTAAAGCGGAAAACTTTTAATAAAGAATTAGGCGGGGGGGGGGAGAGGATAGACCTCCAGGATACTTTAGGTATAAGACATTATGTTTTGTCAGGGTTGGGCAACCATTGGAACCTTCCAGTCTGATAAGTCTACATGACTTTTTGCTAGTCATTGTGGCATGCCATTTATTTTTTATTTGTATTGTTTTCCTAAAGGAATTGCCATCATCAAGACAGCCACACACTGCTGAGGCAGGGATTCTGTTCCGCCCAGGAACCTAGCCGAGAAAGGCCACAAAATTTATCAGCTTATTCTTTCCAGCCACCAACCCAAAGCCCTTTTTTCACCTTCTAAAACACAGGACAATTGTGAAATCTTCCCCATGAGTGTCAGTAACCTCCCATCCGTGACCTCTATGTATCAACCAAGCATGTTTAACTATGAGCGTCCAAAACATTTTATCCAGTCTCAAAATACATATCAAGGGAAACCACAGCCTCCAGGACCAGAAACCTCTACTACGCTTCCAAGCAGGCAAACCAAACAGTCTTCCATTCTAATCCAGCCTTGTAATCCTAATGAGAAGAAGTTTTCTTCCTCCTCATCGCTGAGCTCGCCAATCTCACTCTCCTCACCTTCATATAGTGCTTCATTTCCCGTAACACCTGCATCTGCACAGTCTCCTGCTAGCTCCTCATCTGGGCAGAGGATTTCATCCATGCATAACCAGTCCCCTGCGGCATTCCTTTGCTCCGTGTTGCCCTCCCACTTTGATTATAATAGCCAAGGTCCTTCCTCAGTGGAGTCAAAGTAAGTATGTTCTTTCCCTTTGAAGTATGTGTTTGTATGGCTCTTGAAAACCCTTGGCCTGTTTCATCCTGTGCTCCCATGTACTGTACTCAGCTTCAGTGTTGACTCTGGAGACAGGAGGGGAAGCCAGGAATGGCAACCTTGAGAAGTGCCCTTCATTTTGCAAAGTCTGCTTTTGCTTTTCTAAATGCCAAGGGATGGGAGGTATGAGGCATGAGACTTTCCAAAGCTTAGCCTAAGAGAAGGCAGGACATGGTTGAAAAGTAAAAGTAGTTGCAGAATGTCCCATTCAGTTTTTTAGTTGGATACTTAAACCAGGCCCCAAATGCATGATTATATTGGTGCTCTTCACCTCAGTCTCCCCACCCTGGCCTCCTGGTTGGCGTATGATAAAAGCCATGTCTGTTAAGGGATCCTTTTTAAAGAGAGGATAAATAAATGGTTTTATCTTAAGCCAGATACGTATCCCTTACATTTTTCCAGGTTTTAAACATGAATTGTGGCTCTGTCTTTTTGTGAAAATAGGTGGGGGGACTGCTTGAGTGATTTAGATGTTGATTGACTTTAGTAGGGCTACCCCCACCAAGCAAATTTGCTACAATCCTAAGTGGACCCAAGTCCAGTTGAACTCATGATTTACTTCTGGGTAAAACATGCTTAGGACTGTACTGTTAACTCATAACCAAAGTTAGTCTTTCACTGTGTTTAGTGGGGCTTACTCCCCACTGAGGAAGTCTTGGATTTCAGCCCTAGTGGTAATTCCTCGTACAGTAGGAATTATCAAGCCAAGCAATTTACACGAAACAAGTGGAATTATTCCCTGGGTACAATCTATCCTCAGTGGAAATATCTCCTGCTGCTCTCCAGTATATTATGGTTTTGATAATGTATATTTAGATCAGACAAATATATAATGGAATAAATATATTGTGGGAAATTGAAGAATGAAAATTCTTCCCCTGCTACCCTTAAATTCTTTGAAATGTTTTATTGACAGTCAGCTTTCTTGAAAAACAAGCTTCATACCAATTAGGATAAGTGTTTTGTTCCCAGAATAAAGGACAACTCTTGGTAGTGCCCAGACAGAACGCAATGTTCCACCTTCCTTGTCTCTCCAAACAACCCTTTCTTTCTGTGCTGTGTAAAGCTGTGGCATTCCTATTCTGCATAATATCTGAAGGGCACAAAGGAGCACCAATGGCAGGAGTGTTTCCTAATCATAATAGGACTGAAATGCAGGTGCTACAAAGGCAAGACGTTTGGGAACAGCAATGCCAGTTGCCATTCTATTTAGAGAATTTGTCTGTAAGGGTTACACGTTCCTGCGTTAGCCAGCATAATACATGATACATTATAAAATACTTTGCATTCCTTTAATGCTTTTCATTGTAAAATTGCTAAACATTTTGCCATTATTTAAGTCCTCAGAGGTGAATAATCCTCCAAGACTAGGACTGCAACCCTAAATATGCATACCTGGAATCAACTTCTATTGCAATCAGTATGATGGAATTGCAAGTAAATGTGTACAGGAGTTGAGTGTGAGACGACAAACAAAAGACCCAGTGGTGGACTGTTTGGGGAAGTAGCATGCAAATATAGTAGAATTGGGATTCCTGGTGTTGGTGAATCCTGCTGTGAAATTATTAGGAGTGAATTCCCAAGAAGATCTGAACTAAAAATGCAAAAAAAATATATATGCAGGCATCACAGATTAATTGAGAGCTAATCCTGAGTCTTCCTTCATAAAATAAAAAAGATACTCTTCCAATTATCTGTTCAGAGGCAGATTCCTTGTGTCTCAGTCTTAAAAATAAATCAAAAGTTCAATTTTGGCCATATCCGATGTCTTGCTGGCATATGACTTAGCTCTCTTTTCTATAAAAATAATCCTAGGTTGCAGAAAATGAAATGAGACAAGTAAGCTACTGGCAGTTCTCAATGTATGTACCTATTGAGGCAACATACAGTATATGTACCTATTAGTATTAAGTAGCTTGGAGAATGCCCAGAAAATAAGGATCAGACCGATAGCTTGTGCCTTCTTCCAAACATTAATTATAATATGGGGTCAAACGTGTGGCAGGTGCCTTTGCCACACAGTAAACTGCAAAAGCCTTATTCACATCTTACTTTCATGTAGCATGTTACTGTGATTAATTTAGAACTGGGTCTAAAGTGCCGCTTGTTTGGATCACACACGTGAGCAGGAACATGTGTGTTAGGCACGTGGTTGTTTGAGGAAGTAGACACCACATGAGAAGTGTGGCTAAAAGCACAGCCCCACTTGAAAGTAGTTGCAGTAATATCCTGTGCATGAGTAATATGTGAATATGGCTACCAGCATGTCTACATATGGTGTTGATGTTGTATTCTGGCACAACAACTGGGTAGCAACACAAACTTCTAATGGAGCTGCCTTCAGTAGTACATCTTGTATCCAGCTTCAAATAGCTACCAATTTCACATTTTCCCTTAAATTAGCAGTTTTTCGAAGCCTATGTACAAGAAGCAAACCAGCAGCACCAAACCAGTGCAGAAGACATCTGACAGAGAGATACAAGGAACAAAAGACGCCCTCATTCAAGACTTGGAAAGGAAACTACGATGTAAAGACAGCCTTCTCCAAAACGGGAACCAAGTAAGAGATGTATATTATCTGGCAGAGGGCAACTTGCAAGTTAAGTGACTGAGCTGGATGGCTCTGAGCTTAGTTACCGTGCAGTTTGTACATCTTAAGGCATAGCCAATGTTGGGCCCTCTCTCTTAAATTCTATCAGTCCAAGCCAGGATGGCTCATGTTTTACTAAAACATGAGGGTACCATGTTGTCTCCGCTGCCTTAAACCAATTTAATTAGCTATAGCCCGTCTCTAAAACTTATTTGATGTGTGATCAAATATTTACGGTATTTATTTCATGAATTTTATGTATTAAAAACATTTAAAAAAAACAAATCGGCAATAAACTAAAAATGGATTACAACACACATCAGTATACTACACGTCTGGGGAGGCTTGTCTAATAAATACGATTTTAGTAAGTGCTAAAAGAGCATATTGAAGGCGCCTGCCTGATGTCAGTAGGCAGGCGCCTACTGCAGGTGATGCCACACTAAAAGATTGATTTCTTACAAATGCAGAATCTATATTTGACACCTATAACACCTGTAATGTATGTTGAAACTGCCATTCAAACTGTGTCAATTGAGAAAGACATTCTCTAGATTAATTTAGGAGTACTTTTAATACCAAAGGCAATCATTTCAGAATTGGGAATGATTTCATTGAAGTGTTGTCCTCCAGAGCTGTTGAGCTCTGGCAATAGAGTGGATTCTTGGAGATAAGTTGGCCCTTGAGTCACCAGTGCTTAATTTCTGATCAAGTGCCATTCATCGATGTAATCCTGTAATTTACAGTTGATGCCAAAGCCATAACCTGATCAAAGGCTAAGCTAAAATCCTATTGAAACAAACAAATAAATAGTCCAGTAGCACCTTAGAGACCAACTAAGTTTGTTCTGGGTACAAAGTTGGTCTCTAAGGCAGCGTTTCTCAACCGCTGTTCCGCGGCACACTAGTGTGCCGCGAGACGCTGGCTGGTGTGCCGCAACGTGTGGCGACGAGAAGAACGATTTGCATTGTCACGTGCCTGGCGGCCGCCAATATAAACCGCTGACCCGCCGGAAAGCAATATTTCTCCTCTTTCCCAAAGCTCAGTGCAAACGAGCCTGGCGGCCGCCAATACACTGCACTGACCCGCTGGAAAGCAATATTTGGCAAGTGTTTCTTGCAGTCATAATTATAATATAGGGCGGCACAGTTAAATTTTTTAACTTTTTTAATGGTGGTGTGCCTCGTGATTTTTTTCACGGAACAAGTGTGCCGTGGCCCAAAAAAGGTTGAGAAACACTGCTCTAAGGCACTACTGGACAATTTTTAATTTATTATTTCAACTGCATCAGACCAACATTGCTACCTACCTAAATCTAAAATCCTATGGCAAGGATGTGTGAGAGATTAGTTCAACCATCAGGATCTCAACCATTGGAGTATGTCAGACTATGTTGTTGCAGACAATTAACTACAAGGGTCCTGCCAAAAATGTCACTCCTGTGTTGAGTTTTCCCGGTGTCAATATCAGCTTACCCTGTATATGTCAATATATATGTTTTTCCATAGCAGCCATCTAGGAGAAGGTGAGGGTAGCCAGCACATTATGATTTTAGGTAGATTGAACTGGATTGATACTGGGTACATTGAACTAGACATTGAAAGAGGAGAAGAAGGATCTCCACATGAGACTGTTACTTGCCACAGTAACCCCATGGTTTTACCCTGCTTACACCTATTTAAAAGAAGTGGTGTTGCACTTTGTGCATCTTGTCCCAAAAGGCAGTGGATTTGAGATCTGAACCTGCGCACCTGTTGAGGTTCTGCAGAACACTTCTAGTACGCTAGCTTATTGTTGCTCTTGCTTTATGTATTGGCCGAGGCTGAATCTATCTCAAATGAGTTAAAGCTTCTATTTAACTTTCCAGATCAAGTATTTTATAGTTTATTCATTCATCAGGTAGATTGAATTGTGTAACAACCATTAGTAATTTGCAAGTACTCTCAAGCAGTGTGTGTGTATATGTGTGTGTGTAGATATCTGCCTGGATCAGCTGTATGTTTAATAATAAGTCCTCCCTTGGCCCAAGCCCTAAGAGGCATGCATATGGAATGGAATCCAGAGCTAGTTTTATTCTTGTTAATGTGTCCCTTCCTTGTTTCTCCTGACTGCAGTGAAGAGATCCCCTGAGTAAATCAAGTATTGGAATACTTTAAGGAGTTCATGGGCTTCTCTTGCAGTTATTTCTTCATGTAGTTAGCTCTGTTATGCTGAATAGGAATTAGAAGTTCAAACAGCATTAAACAGCCTTTTCTAACTAACCTTTTCTTTTGCTCTGTGTTTAGCGTTTAAGCTACGAGGAGAGAATGGCTCGCAGGTTACTTGGACCAGAAAATGCTGCATCTGTGTTTGAACCACAGAGTGAAGAAAATGTGCAGGATGCACAGGTAAGGTTTTTTTTTTAAAAAAAATTGTCCACAGTCCAGAACATAAATTGGGTTTTGCAAAAATAAAATGGGACTGGGAGTTGGTATCATAACCAATAATAGTCATATTTGTTCCTACTGTCATCCATACGACAGAGCAGATTTTTTTTCTAAACAACATTCAAGGGATGAATATTAGGATTCTTCATATGAGGAATAAAGATACATTACGTTGCCCAAGACAAGACATTGATTAGGTAACACTTGTGTCCTCCCTCCATAGTTTCCTATGTTACCATGGTAACATAAGGATAAGACTACTTCACAAGTGGCCCGTCATGGTTCACTGCAATATGCATAATAAATGCATATTCATAATAATAAAGACATATGCAGGTTAAATATAGGCAAGGAGGAGTACTTGTAGCCATCTGCAGGTTCCCATGCTGTCATGACCCGCACCATGAGGTGATTACTTCAACTGACACACATAGTTGAGTTGTATAATGGCTAGCACATCTACATTGCTTCTAGAATTTGCATCGGATAGTGATTCCTTACTGTGAAGAAAATGCCAAATGGCCACCTGGAAGATCCAACAAAGCTGTCACCATGAGGTGATTTCTCTCCCACATCAAATTCTTGTGACTCAAATAAATCCCAAGTGTTTGCTGTACAGCAAAATTTTTGATCCAGTTCACTGTGGCAGATGCTCGTAGTCTATTGCTGCTCAGATGTCGCCACAGTGGCTTTCCATAGCCAACAGGACACAGGAAGAAGTGGAGTGATGGGAAGAGAGCACACAGAGCCAAGGAAGTTGTAGGAGTGTTGCAGAACACAGCATGCAGAAGAATGATGGTGAGCAGAATTGGCTGTGCTGTATCACTGAGCATCCTAAGTGCAGATGCTTCACTTTTTCAATGGAACAATTGAGTCAAGAAATGCACTTCCCCTCTGCTGTTGGAACAATGGGATCTGACTGAGGCCCCATATACACTATGCATTTAAAGCAGTATTGCGCCACTTTAAATAATTTTGTCGTTCCCAAAAGAAGCCTGGGAAGAGTGGTTTGTTAAGAGCGTTGAGAGTTGTTGGGTGATCCCTGTTCCCCTTACTGAGCTACAATCTTCAAATTAATTTAACAGTCAGTGCCTCATCTCAGGGAACTTGGGGAATTGAAGCTCTGTGAGGAGAAATAGAGGTCTCCTTTAATAGCTCTCAGAACCCTTAAAAACTGCACTTCCCAGGGTTCTTCGGAGGAAGCCATGACCATGTAAAGTGGTGTGATGCAGATGGGGCCTGAGACAAAGGCTGAACTTGGGCCCTCATTACCAGTATTTGCTCCATTGATGTATAGAAAAAGTAGGGGGGGAATGATTGGGGGAACTATATCTGTAACCACTGTTAAATACCAGGTTAAGAATTTATTTTCTAGTGTGCTTTGTCCTAGCCGCTGCTGTCAGTGGCCTCTTCAGCTACTGGATTTATGATTTATTGATGGTTGATTAGGATTTTAACTGGCCCAGCTTACTCCCAGTACTGGATAGAGTGGTATGGCGATTAATGGGATGGGGAGCTGGAGACAATGTATCATACCAAACTCTGCTTTTACTTAAGGTTTTGGTAGGGTAACAGGTTAAAACAGAAGACAATACTTATCAATTTGCATCTCCAATTTCAACTTCGGGGTCACTTTTTGATTTTTTCTTCCACTCCTTTCCACTGCAGTATCCACCTGCTCCCTAACACTCTTCATTATTCCAACTCCCTTTAAAGTGTTTTCAGCCCTCTTCTATCTCCTTGCAACTGTTCAACTCTTCAGGTTTTTATTTCTCTGTCTTCCCAACTTTCTGACTGATTACCCTTCTTCTTGGAGTTTAAAGGTGTTGAAAGACTGTAGGAGAGTCTCTGTTACCACCACACTAGTCATAGTGTTATTGCACCTCAGTTATAATTGTTTGAAAATCCTTATATCTCTCAAAAACTTCCATAAAGTCTCTTAACATTTGACCCTGAAGACAAATTTGCAATGCCAAGTCATTATGTTTATGACAACTACAACTACCCTATTTTGAACATAGCTTATATAATAGATATCCCAAAGGAAAACTTTTAAACACCAGGAGGAGAGTTTTAGTTAAGTTTCTATTTCTTCTTTAATTGCTAGGTTGCTAGGGGAACCTTTTAACCTACAGTACCCCATTGTACAAAATTCTCTGAGCAAAACATCCCCTTGTACTTTTAACCTGCCTGTGAGCTTTTGACTCTCCTATACACAAGAGAGTTTAAAGTGAAAAGGACCATTTTATAAACGGTACAAAATAGCTAAAAGTCCTATTTCTTCACATTGTAAAATGTTGTCAGATATTATCTTCTGAAAACGCTAGCCGATAGTTCATTGGTGTAGCAAAATAAAAATACCCATGTTAGATAGTTCATGAGCTTACTCTGGTGTAAAGGTTCTCTTGACTGCTAAACCAGTGTTCCAAAATGCAACTATCAGATGTGAAGAACTTGACACAGTGTTAATATCGTACTGTGATGGATATACAAATACCTAGAACTGTTAGTGCTGCACTTCCTATAATTAACTGTCCTCATTGCTAAAATGGCAGGAATACCACTGTGCCTGAATTATACCTTGTATTGAATTCAATTACATCTGTTCTTTAAAATGCTAAGATGAGTTGTGTTAGTGAGGGGGAAATAAAATAAAATCCCAGTTGCTCTCATAAAGCCTGTGTGATTTGGTTCTTGCGCTGTGACCTAACAGGGAAAATATTTTCCAACTTAAGTTGTGCTGATTGCCATTGGTACCCTTTTATGAGTGTGCACAACAGTGTGCTCTTGCCAATACTTGACTTCTATTCCTGGTCTTCTGAAGGACACTGTGTCCCTAGCTCTCATTTCAGATACTCCAGTGGGATAATAGTCCCCTCCCCCACCCCACAACAAAGGTGACATGTTTGCCAAAATAGTTTGGACCAATGGAAAGAATTGTGTCATTCCTCTTGCACATGACTCTGGCTCACATTTGTGACTGCTGATTATGATGACTTTAGGAGATCAATTTCTTTTATAGTCTGCAGTAGAAAGTGCTTGTGATTTTAAATGAACAGTTTGTTTCTCCAGAAAGATTTAAGCTGTAGGATGTTCAGCTGAGAGTCCATCATACGTGTTCATGATTAAAGCAGTGATCATTTCCTCTTCTGATTTTTGCAGCAGCAGAACTTGGAAAGCACACGACTGCACGTTCCTTCAGCACAAGCAAGGTACATGTTATGCACACATCAACCTGCAAGGTGTATGCTAATGACATGAGATCTGACCCAAACTGCATACACTGGCTGTGTGAAATGATAGTGGCCCTCGAGCAAGGGTAGCCAGCATGGTGCCCTTTAGATGTTCTTTGACTATAGCTCCCATCAGTCAATGAAGAGGGATGATGGGTGCTGTAGTTGAACAACGTCTGAAGAGCACCACATTAGCTACCTCTGGCTCATGGTTTGGGAGCCTTGGGCAAGAGAATCCTTTGGAGTCCCTTAAAGGTATGAAAGCAAGTTAGGCATACCATTTCACTTAATGCCATATATAATAAGTGGTAATGAAAGTATGGATAAATGTATCATCATAAATTCACTGTGGTCATTTTCTATTACAAATAGAATGGAGAATGTTGCTTAATGCATTATATCAACACTACACTGAGTACAAGCAAAAAGAAACATTTCATTAGCACCATATGTGATACATGTAAATAGAAATGGTAAATAAAACCACCCAAGCCTTTAAAATCAGATTGTATGTTATCATGGTTGGAGGGCCCGTTTACTATAAAAGATGGTATAGTGATAAATCATTTAAGGGTCAATTATCTAGTACCCTATTTTATGAAAATAACTTTTATGAGCCTCCTTGGAAGTGACATCTTCAATCACACCACTGTAATCCCAACCTCTCCCAGTTTTATGTTTAGCTGAAATCAGTACTAATCCTACTAGACTTTTGGTGACACAGAAGAGCACAGATGATTTTTTTTAAAAAATCATTTTTCACCTTTGAAAATGACCTCTCACCAGACTCAACAGTTACAAATACAGTAAGCCCACAATTTGTGCAGGGGTTACATTCCAGGGGTCACAACTAAAGCTATAATCCCATATAGTCAAAACACTTAGGGTTTAATGGTGGGTAGGATTCCTGGACCACCACCCCCTTAAAAAATAAAAATTGCATTGCGCAGTGCCACCTCTCCTTTTGCTACTTTGTTTGCAGCAGCAACAAATAGCCAATGCAGGAGAGAAATCCTGCCACATGCTCCCTTCCTTAAAACTTACTGCTCCACACACTGATCAAAAGAGGGAGGGAGGGAGGGAGATGTAAATTGTGCAATCTTATGCATGTTTACTCAGAAGTGCATCCCTACTATCTTCAGTCGGATTCACTCTCCAGGATGTGTGTATAGGATTGCTTCCTGAAGTTTTCTTTGGGCAAGAAAGTTTATGTGTCATGGAGACTCCCATTTCCCCCCTTTCCTAAGCAGACATTCTGTTCCGCATTTGAGTTACTGTCCAATGGCATCTCCTCCTCCTCCTTCAGATTCTAGTCAGAACCAGTGGAAAATCTGAAGGAGATATTTTCTCCACTCTGCTGAGATTTCATTGTGAAACTAGTACAGCTGATATGGGTGGGCCTTGAGAATAGTAGTAATAGGAGTACTGTAGTAATACCCTGTTTCTCATATTTTAAGACATACCCATAAAATAAGCCATAGCAGGATTTTTAAGCATTCAAGGAATATAAGCCATACCCCGAAAATAAGACATAGTGATAGGCGCAGCAGCAATGCCGGCTGCGGCAGGAGGAGGAGGAGGAAAAAAATAAGACACCCCTTGAAAATAAGTCAGTGTTTTTTTTTGAGGAAAAAATAAATATAAGACATGTCTTATAATATGAGAAACACGGTAGTAGTAGTAAAAAAATACATACATACATACATACATACATACATACATACATACATACTTATACCCCGCCCATCTGGCTGGGCCTCCCCAGCCACTCTGGGTGGCCTGTGTTTTTGTAGGTTAAGGAAGGATATGCTTGCAATGCTGCTGAGTTAAAAACCAGGCAGACTGCCTCAAAAATAGACAGGCAGAATTTTGTACAAAACTTTGGGATCTCCTAAAATGTGGGCCCCCAGGAAGTTGCTCAGTTTGCCCAGTCCCTAAACCACCACTGACTGTTACATCTGAACCCCTTAACTAACCCTTGTTTAGTGAAGAAGCTAAAAGATTATCACTGGCCTGACCATTGTGAGCCAGCAGCCCTATAAAATCATTCTGCCCTTGTGCACCTGTCATGTCCTGCCCCTTTTGTAGCATCCACATCATCTGGTCCAGCTGCTTGCCACATGTGGAAGGTCTGAAGTGGGAAGCCTGATCATAATCTTGTGAAGTTGAATGCCCAATGGGGACAGAAAGAGTTTTTAAATCATGTACTTCAGCGCATATGATTGATTCTAAGTTCGGGAAAACATGCATTATAAACAACGTAGTTCAGTCTTCCTTTAAGGGGAAACTGTAAGGCACAAGATACCGCATTAAATGCCATGAGGCGAAAGATGGGAGTCATCCTATGAAATATGCATGAGTAATTCTCTTCAACAGTCCTAGGTAGTTCATTGCCATAATGAAGCTGCAAAACTAGAAATATAATTTTGCCTCTTTGGAAACTATCCTCACCAGGCTATCGTGAAATGGAACTATTAACACATACTTGCTGTGGGTGTGTAGGGGAGAAAGGTTATTATAGGAATACTTTATTGCCTTGTTGATGTGCCCTTTTAGGAGCAGGCCATCTTCAAGAGGGGAGAGGAATGAGCAAGGGTCAATCCAGGAGAAATTTTTTCAACCACGTTTTGTACAAGTGCCTGAAGACATAACAGTTGAAGAAGGAAGATTTTGCAGGATTGATTTCAAGGTAATGTATGATTTCAAGCCACTTTCAACATAGCTGTCCTTACTAATAGATTTAAGAAGTGCTTTTTTCTGGGGGGTACGCAGGGGTACGCATACCCCTAAACATTTTGTGAATCTTTGTACTTTTGTCCATTTACTGTACTTATTTTTCTCGATTTGAACTATAAAATGGTGATTTTCTTGAGTCAAAATGAGAGTACCCCTAAACACTTTTTTAGAGAGAGAAAGAGCACAGGATTTAAGAATTGTTGGACCAGTTCATTTTGTTCAGTGTTCTGTTTCCAGCTATGGTCAGTCCCATGGTTCCTAGAAGCTCACAAGTAGGGCACAGAGGTAATATCCTTCTGTTGTTGTTTCCTCAAACCTCTGAAGCTTTGGAAGTATATTGCCTCTGATCATGAAAACAGGATTAAACCTACACCCTCCATGAATTCATCAAATCTCTTTGTAAAAGCCATCTAAGTCGCCGGCCACCACTATATCTTCTGTTAACATATTGTGAAAGTAAATTGTGAAATTCCAGAAAGAGGAATTTAGGGTATGATTGGAAACCTTCCTGGGCTGCCTGATCATCCACTGTCACAAGGCAAGGCATTTTTAAAGAAGCATATTAACAGTGCAAAAATGTGGAGCAGTGTGTCTTCTGCAAACCAAGTGCATACTGTAGTTTGGTTTGTGCTGTGCCTGGTAATCTTCACAGAAATGAGAGTCTATGCACAATTTTGCTAGTGTTCTTGTGACCTTCCCCCTGCACTGCCTTTTTTGTGCTTGCATGTTGACAAAATCTGATAATGGGCAGAAAGGTCTGAAGTTTTGCAGGCCACTGAGCATTGCCCCAGTTTTCCCTTGTGACCTAGTTTTGTGTCATACAATTTCCTTCATACAGTTAATGTCACACCACTATGTGCTGTATGTATTTTTAGAGCACAGACCCATTTTGTAAATAGAAGCCACTCCTCGTCTTGTTTTTGTTATTTTGTTAAACTATGAAATTTATATATGACAGTACTAGACTCTTCTGTAGACCATGTGGTATGAACGTAGCTCTGTTTCTGCTTTACTTGGAAGTCGAACAGAATCCGTTCCGGAAGTCCGTTAAACTTCCAAAACATTCGAAAACTAAATTGCGGCTTCTGATTGGCTGGAGGAAGCTCTTGCAACCAATCAGAAGCCACGGAAGCCCCATCAGATGTTCGGGTCCCAAAATAACATTTGCAAACTGGAACAATCACTTCTGGGTTTGCGGTGTTCGGGAGCCGAAAAGTCCTTCGACAACCAAGGTACAACTGTATATGTTACAAAACTGCAACCCAGAATAACATGTACTACACAAGTCAGTCACAATGTGTGCAGTGATTCTGCATGTATAGAGTATCAAATGAACACTCATTGATGTTCCCATGCAGACTTGCCATTTGGCATGAATTATACTACCACAATACCTTTATCTGACACTACCCCCTGTGTATCTGTTTTCTTTCCCCTTGTAGGTCAGCGGCCTCCCAACTCCAGATGTGGCATGGTACCTAAACGGAAGATTAGTTCACCCAGATGACTTCCATAAAATGATCGTATCTGAAAAAGGCTTCCACTCATTCATTTTTGAAGTAGTCAGGGTCTATGATGCTGGAACATGGGAATGTGTGGCTTTCAATCGTGCTGGAGAAGCTTCCTTTACAGTAAAGCTAGATGTCATTGGTATGAGAGAGCTTTGTCTATTTGGAAACAGTTTTTTGTTTCTCTACTTCAGCTGGTGCAATCTGTTACAAATATCCTTTCCTGATGTGCTCTTTATTAAAGGCTGTATCTAAAGAAATTTTCTGGTTCAGGGTCTCAGTTTTAAATGATAGTGACATAAAGTTATACCTTGTGTGTATGACTTTCTGAAAATGAAATTTCTAAATGTTATCCACAGTGATGGGGTTTCTAATTCCACTGAAAGCGGGAAGCCACTACTTAGCTTCAATATATGAATTTGAGAACTGTTCTTGTTCCCCAAAGTGTAGGGGTAGAACACCAAATGAAGTGTAGAGCTGGCATGGATGCCATTGATACTGAAATAGGAAAAGTATGTTCATATCAGGGCTTCTGGATACAAAGTGAGTTTAGAATGGAACCACTGATTCAAGCATGTGTGTAATACATCGTGCTGTCCAGGATATATCTTTCATTTGCAGCGAAAGAGGGAAACCCCAAGCAACTGAGGGGGGAAAGCTGAAAGCAAAGGGGTAGAAGAAACTGTAACATCCTAAATCAAACAAATATTAAACATCAATTCCTTCAGCAAGGGATTTCAAAATGCAGAAGCCTAGGTCCTTAGTTCTGCTGTGTCCACTTTCCTTCTACTTTCTGTTAGCTTCTGTATTTTTGAAATTACCAAGTGAAGGACCTGATAGATTGAAATATACTGCATTATAAATGTGTTTGGGATATTAAAAAAGGTTTTGTTTTTATTTACCTTCACTTTTAGTCTGTCATGGCTGTAAAGTGTCATCTTTTGTCTTCTTTTTTTAATCCAAACTGCCATCTAGCACGAGAACACCGGAAAGCCCCAACATTCATCTTTAAACCTCAAAGCTCAAGAGTTTATGAGGGGGATTCAGCCAGACTTGAATGTCAAGTGTCTGCTATCCCCCCACCACAAATATACTGGAAGAGAAATAATGAAATGGTACAATTCAACACAGACAGAATCAGGTAGGTATCATGATGGGCCTCTGAGCTGTTCAGGAGTCAAGTTGAATCAATTGCTGTGATTTTCAGCTTCATCACTCTTCTATAAAAACATGGTGTTTGGAAGACTGGATTATAGTCTGCAGTGTGGGAGAGTATTTTTGCTTTAAGCAATCTTGAGCTGGATGTGGGCTAGATGTTGAATGCTCTCCAAAGTGACTGCATAATGGGAATTTGCAAAATATTAGAAACCGTTAGGACCTGAAAAGTAAGAGGGGATCTGCAAGATGCAGACTTGCTTACATGGCCTGATACTAGGTTCAGCTCAAGGACACTGCTGGACAGTATCTATATCCCCCCCTGGTATGGTCTGAAGGGGCATGAGACTGCCATCTTGTTGAAGCTAAGTAGGCCTGCCCAGGGTCTGGGTGGATGACCACCTGGAAAACACATTCATGCTGCTTTGAGTTCCATGATGGAAGAAAGGCAAAATATAAATATCAGCAAATTTATATATGCAGTTGAATATAGGTCTGTGTCTTAGAAATACCTGGCAATGCTTAACAAGAATGATTTTCACAAAATATATAAGTCTTAAGGTGGGAGAGGGGACTGTAATCTTCAAAACCTTTTTTGTCATTTTTCTCTTTTCCTAGTATGTTTCATGATACCTCTGGGAAGGTTTGCTTGCTGATCCACAATGTAAATAAGAAAGATGCTGGTTGGTACACAGTATCTGCAGTCAACGAGGCAGGAGTGGCAACATGCCATGCCAGATTGGACGTGGCTAGTAAGTACTTCTTCTTTTTCTTCTTCTACATATGTGAATGTTGATGCTAACCCCCCCCCCCCCAAAAAAAAGGCCTGCACAGTTAGGTGAACCCAGGCCAATTGAAATGAGCAGGTTTTAGTTAGGCCTAACTTTGCATACAGTTGGACTGAAGATGTGAAAGATGGAAGGTATTGATGCACCAAGTATATAAACATGTCTAATTGGCATGATTGCCTAAACTCCCTTTATGTGTCTTGCCTGTAGTACAGCTGATCTTCCCTTTTGATGTAGCAAGCTGAAACGGGGCGACTTATTTTGATTGGACTGTATCCCACTTTTCTCTCTCCCACTTTTTAAACAAAGTAATCTGAATTATTTCTCTTTGCTTTCTAAAATCTATTTCAGCTCACACATACAAGCCAGTTCCAAACCGCAAACCACTGAAGGTTCGACCAACTTTTAGCAAATACTTGGCACTCAATGGTAAAGGTCTAGATGTGAAACAGGCTTTCTTTCCGGATGAAGGAGAGTTCCAGCGTATGGCAGCAGAGTCTGGACTCTATGAGAGCGATGAACTTTAATTGGCAAAAGGGAAGAAACTTTCACTCCTGCAACAGACATTTATGAACAGCACATGCAGTTAAGGGTTTATTGCGCTGATAAGCAAACATACCTAATATATTTTTATTTATTATTTAACTCCTGCTCTTAGTTCTGCTGTTGTGATTTTATTAAGTCTGATTTTTATAAATGTGTGTGACTGTAGCAAGAAGGAAATCCAAATGTTTGTATTTTTAATTTTAAAGGCCAAGAAACAAGGCCAGTGGATGATCATGAAAGTGTAGATGGTTTGAATGCATCTAGATTCAGTCACAATATTTTTATTTGTACTGCTTTGTTAATACCATGCCCCATAGTATTATAATTTTCTGCTGCCTGGCTATTAAACATAACTTGAGTGCTTTTAATGAAAGTTTTATGTCTGATGCAAATAAAATTTTAAATATAAGACTTATCATGTGCTTTATCCTTATAAGTTTTGTGAGTTGTTGTTGTTATTTGAGCTTTGGGTATTTTCTATTGCAGAAATTCTCAACAAAATTGTCATAAACAGTACTTGACTAAAGAAAATTGTCACTAGTATTTGGGTTAAAGCCAGACAAAGGAGAGAGTATAAAAATAAATCTGAAGCAACTGCACTACTACTGTCAGGCCATAAACAGTACAGTATGTTGAATACAGTACAGTATGTTGAATACAGAAAGCTGATCGCCGAAGAATTGATGCTTTTGAATTGTGGTGCTGGAGGAGACTCTTGAGAGTCCCATGGACTGCAAGAAGATCAAACCTATCCATTCTTAAGGAAATCAGCCCTGAGTGCTCACTGGAAGGACAGATCCTGAAGCTGAGGCGCCAATAGTTTGGCCACCTCATGAGAAGAGAAGACTCCCTGGAAAAGACCCTGACATTGGGAAAGATGGAGGGCACAAGGAGAAGGGGACGACAGAGGATGAGATGGTTGGACAGTGTTCTCAAAGCCATCAACATGAGTCTGACCAAACTGCGGGAGGCAGTGGAAGACAGGAGTGCCTGGCATGCTCTGGTCCATGGGGTCACGAAGAGTCAGACACGACTAAATGACTAAACAACAACAAATGTTGAATATTTATTTAATTTGTATTCTGCATTTCCAAAAGTGCCCAGGCTGGCATATATCAAAATGTGAAACAGTGCAATTTAAAATAAAATACAAATAACATAAAAATAAATAAAATAAAGTAATTTTTAAGATAAAATGATATAATAATATATTAAAAACATTTAAAAATTCAGCATTGCACATTCCATTTGCTCTTATGAACCAATATTTTGATGCTACATTAAATGTTGGCTGGTTTCACTGGCCTGGTTTTGCTGCAGTGCCATGCTAAACTATGTCATGGTTTGGCTTAACATGTCCAAACCTGGGCACATAGTCTCCCTGGGGAAAAGTTGCCATGGTCTCCTCTATGGGTGCTCATGGATTTTAAGAATTAGTCTGCTGGATAGCAGAACTTCATACATAAGGAAAGTAGACAATGGAAGAGTTTTCAACTCCCCCAGTGTCTTGCATTTGCTTTTTGAGAACCCTACTAGCTTCCCTTAAAAATGCTAAAATAGTTAACTAAAGTGCTGGTTTCACGGTAATTAATGAGTTTTGACAGACTGAGGTAAAGGCAGCTTCCTGCAGATTGTGAAAGTAAAGTCTAGGTGATTTAAAATCCTTGCATTCAGGCTATAACAACTTGAATATGACACCTTCAGTCTCCAAGCAGTGTGGGGTTCCAGATGCTCACCCAGGGTTCATGTTTCCTTTTGGAAATGAGGCCCAGCAGAGACTGTGGTGTCTTTATGACATAGGGTTTATTTACACAAAAATACAACCTGAGCCTATGATGGAGGGGATCACAGCATTGAATGGACTCAAAGAGGGTCTTGCTTCTCCCATAGGTGCAGATCTGGATTCAAACAGACATCAAACATTCTGCTCTTATCCTCTCTCCTGCTTGTTACCTTTACCAGACTGCAACCTTTTTCCTCCAGGTCACATCCAAGCCAACTCTAAAGACTCTACTTCAGACTCTGGCTTTGCCTTGTAACTAACTCCCATTTGGCACAGCGCACCCTCTCTTTGGTGTTCCTAATGGCTCACCAGCTACCTTTTGTTTTGGCTTATATTTTAACATACTGGACCCAGGAATTTAGGGGAATCTGGTACCCACACACTCATAATACTATGAATACTGTACCATGAGCTTTCAGAACCTTTTTTATTTTATGGATTGTGTGACGTAGTTTGTAAGAAACACTTGAAGTAGCATTGTTCAGGGTACTCCCTAGGCTGAGCTTCTCTTAAATCCCCCTTCCGTGTGCAGAGTCATAGATTCCTTGGAGTGGAATATCTCTAATATCCATTAATATCCATTAATATGAATAATATGAATAATAAGAAAAAAATTGTGAGATACACAGGCTGAAACTTTTAGGACTTTTCTGAAAAGGCAGCTATTTCATAATTGGGCCCCAGCAACATGGTTCTCTCAGCTCCATTCCATCTCTGTCCTCCCTCCATTGGTCAGCAATCTGTGCCCATGGAGCATACCCATAGGCAGTGTTGGGGTTCTTTTTGCTCCATTTTGGTCTCCTCACTCCTTTTTCTGTAGGGGTGGAGGACACAGCAGCTGCTCTGAATTCTTTAGTTGCTCCATTGATGTCCACAGACAGGTCTCTCCTGGGCCTGGAGGCAATGAAAACCATCTTGCGTGAACCAAAAAGTGACATGCAGGAAATGAGATGCTTCTTTCTACAGTTTTTATATACAGTATTTCTCTGTTCTGTTCCCATCAAGAGTCTCTCAACATTCAATGCCACTGAATTAATGGCATGAGTTGGTTTGTTCCTGGTGGGGTGGAGGTAAGGAATCCACGCAGGTTTTTTTCCTGCCAATTTTTTTCCTACTTATTTATACCTTGGGGTTAGTCTGTACCGGCCAGTATTTCTCAGTATTTCGTGTGTTGGGTGTGGTTTTGGCTGCATAAGCATCAGCACAGGAAGACTCAATATAGAATATAGATAATAATTTATCATATATTGTATGTTGCATGGCATACAACATAATCATAACACTATATAATCCATGAAAACACAAAGTACAATTCTAAAAAAAATTGCAACCAATGCTTAAAGCAAAATAAGCCTAGCGAAAAGTATAAAAAGCTATACATTAAAACTAGCCACAATAAAGATCAGTGTTACACATTAAAAGCCCAACCATGTAACAATTTACATTATACTTGTGTTTTAGTTTTAAAAGTGTAAAGTGGGATTATACATCCAATAAATAATGTATGACAATTCAAAAATAGTGAAAAAGTTTGTGCAGGTTCTGTGTGCGCCTGTTTAGTACTGTATCAGAGTGTCTCATAGTCATTGTGATTGTGTGTTTAACTACAGCCATCTTAATCACTGAAGCACAGAAGCAATGTGTATTGGAAGCAATGTGCTGGGAAAGGTGGAGTGACAAAATGGATATGCTGCCCAGTGACTGTTCCACACAAATTCACACAGGCAAGACAAATATGCTTTGGGTTTCTATAGGGCAGATTTCCACATTTAAAAAATCTGTCATTGCAGATTAGGCCAACTAAACTCAGGAATCCAGGTGCATGAAGAAATATCTGACATGAGGTTGGAAACTAGTTTCAGACTTCATGGGTATGCAAAACCCTTCTGGAAAATGGCAATTGTAGTAGGATGCTGTGACTCAGATATTTATTTCTGATTTATGACTGCTCACAGGGATGCTTGGGACATTCCATCTGGAGATATTTTCAAACACCTAATCCTTTCCCACCTGATCTTACTTATGAACTTGCTCTATTAAAGTTATTTCTGTCTTCAGTAAGAAGTGGTTTCTGAATATTTAAAAACCCAAAATTACAGAGAGAGGACAGGAATCAGCAAGAAAGCAGATGATGCATATTATTATTATACCGGTACTTTATAAAGATAATAATATAATATTTTAGAGTTCAATGACATGATTTGAAACATCCACATCAATTAACCTCCCAATATTACTGGCAGAATGAAGCTCTTCCAACTTCAGAACTTCCAGACAGGCTGATTAAACATAGTATGCCTTCAAATAATAGTTGCTGGGAATCACAAGTGTGGAGTGTGTTGTTGCATTCATGTCTTACTTTGCGACCTTCTCACAGCGATATTGTTGGCCGCTATGAGAACAGGATGCTGGACAATGACAGGGCTTTTAACCCATAAGAAGATTCAGCAGCTCTTTTTACATTATTAAAGCAGGCAGGCTTTCTGTAACTTTATATTGAGAAGAGGTGGGAATTCTGGCAGGTGGAGCTGCTGGTTTTAGATGTGACGAGCTCCTTTGGAAATCCCCATATCCATACAATTCCCAAGGCTGTAACCTTAACTTATGCCTTCTTCCTCGAACGAGTCCCATTCAGCAACATGAGGCTGACTTCCGAGTTCCGACCACCTGAGGGATATGCAAAAGGTACAAGGAGCCTCGGCCGCCTGTGCAATTGGCGAGCTATCTTAACTGCTAAATTAAGTTTATACCGAATGTTATATTTGACAGCCAATGCAGTGTAGTAGTCTGGAGTGCCATACCAGGAGCTGGGATAAAGCAGTGTTCAAATCCCCACTTGGGCATGAAGTTCACTGGGTGACCTTGGGCCAGTCACTAACCTACCTCACAGGGTTGTCGTGTGGATTAAATGCGGCGGGGGGAAGCAATCCAGTCACAGAATAATCCTGCTGAGAAGTATGCCTCATATTTTTCCATGGGCTTACTCTCAGGTGAACCATACAGGAGGGCAGGCTGATTTCCCCACGGGAGTGATGGGTAAGGGGTTAAGCATTAGTATGTATGCGCCCTCAGCTTTAATCGATCTTTGTGGGGCGGAACTTGTGGTGGGAGCCCGCCTGCCCGACGCGGCACCTTGGCGGGGTAAACCGAAGGCGCGCCCCGTGGGGCGAAGCAGCCTCTACCCCGCCAAGGCAGCCGGCGGCGGCCCGTTCGTTACTTCGAACCCGGCGCGGAGCGGGGGCGAGGGCGAGGGCGAGGCAAGCGCCCCGCAAGCGCCCCGCGAAAAGAAGCGGCTCCTCTTCTCCGTCCCGAGAGTCGCCATGGCTGTGCCCACCCAGGACTCGTCCGTCCTAGAGCGGCGAAGCAGTTTCGGTGAGTACTAATGGCTTGCTGGGGCGGTGATCGCACCTGTCGGGGAGAGGGCCTAGCTAGGCCTCTGCTCGCTGGCTCAGCGCCTCGGCTGATCTCTCTCTCCCCACGTTGCCTCTAGTCAGGGCCACAGCCCGCCCAGTCCTTAGCTTCAGGGCGACACTGCCATTCCCACTACTTCCTATTCCCTGCCGAATAGGAACTTTTATACAGTACTTATTCTTCTTATGACGGAAGGCTTGGAAGAGGGAGGAGACGCCTCCCAAGCTAGGCCTGAGGACCTGGAGTAAAAATAAAAATAAACCAGAAATGCCGCTGCTGTCCAAAACGTAGATACCACTTCGACGACGCCACCCCCCCTAAAAAAAACATCCCCCCCCCAGTCCCATTGCTGGCAACGTGGCTTGACATGGTGTCCGCATACCCTCCATCCCCATACAATCAAATTCATACATTTTGTATGAGGAGCTTAAGGAAACAAGTACGTAGAGACTAGTTGGATTGCACCAAATGGCATTTGGTTCCTAGCAGGAATAGCCAGGCAGATGCTACTACAATTCAGAAGCAAGGCATGCAGGCGCTCCTGTTTAACTCAAAGAGGCTTTCTCCTAGGAAAGTGCAGCTAGGCTTGCCATGCATTTTAGAGTTCATGATTCCCCTCAAATAATTCTGGAAACTGTAGTTTTACTTGCAACGTAGAAGCGGGCTTTTGTTTGGTTAGGTTTGATCATTCATACCACAAACATTTAATTAGTTTTTCACATTTTCTTTGTGTTCTTTCTGAAAACTTCATATTTTATAGGGAGTATTAAACCTCGACTGACTCATAGCAGAGAACTTGAAATGAGAACTACCTTTCAAGAGCTACTGATTTACATAATTTTCCTAACAGATCTATGTATATGTAAGTCCATAGGGAAAGGGGGATTGGTGACATGCAAATGCTGCTTTCCCCCCCTCCTGAAAACATCTCATGAGGTGCAAATAATGAATTACTTGGTTTGCAAGCCTATGCAACTTGAAAATGGTATAAATGTGGGGTGGGGTGGGGGACCTTAGGTTCAGGAGCTGAAGGGGCTCATCAAAGCTTCTCTACCCAGCCCTGGGAGCTGTGTCCAGACTACAGTCCTCACTGGATGAGTTTCACAACCTACTTGAACTGTTCTTGAACTGTGTCTTTTAAGTAAGTGTGATAATGCCTCTTGTTTGCCTAGGACGATGATGGAAGTGGGGTGTGAGTGGTGGTGGTGTAGAAACCTCTATCTATTGTGTAGCTGGAATTTAGCCTATTGTACAACATGTTTTTGACCCAACCTAACACTGACATTCGACCCCTGGATAGTTGCCCATAGCCTAACTCATCCACATGCAAAATAACTCCTTTGCAGCTGGTGAGTGGCTATGTAAATGAGGTTTAGAGCTTGGTATATCAGGAGAATGCTGTGGAGATAGTGTCAGTATCTTGATTTCAGTAAGGCTTTTGACAAAGTCCCCAATGATATGCTTGTGGAGAAGCTGGTAAGATGTGGACTGGATGATGTAACTGCTAGGTGGATTTGTAACTGACTGAAAGCAAAGAGTGCTTGCTAATGGTTCCGTGTCATCATGGGGGGAAAGTGACAAGTGGGCCCATTGTTGTTCAATATCTTTATAAATGACTTGGATGAAGGTATTGAGGGGATGCTAATCAAATTTGCAGATGATACCAAACTGGGAGGGGTAGGCAATCCTGCTGATGACAGAATCAGGATTCAATATGAGCTTGAAAGATTGGAGAAAAGGGCCAAAACTAACAAAATCAAGTTGACTAGGGACAAATGTAAGGTTCCACCAGTACACTTACGCAGGAATAGCTAGCTGCACAAATAGAAGACGGGGAACACCTGGCTTCCCAGTAGTACATGTGAAAAGGATAACTTCCTGATAGTAACAGCTGCTCAACAGTGGAACAGACTCCCTTGGAAGGTGGTGGACTCTCCTTCCCTGGAGTTTTTTAAGCAGAGCTTGGATGACCATCTGTCATTTATGATCTAGTTGAGATTCCTGCATTGTAGGGGGTTGGACTAGATGACCCTCGGGATCCCTTTCAACTCTACGATTCATTGATTATCTGTAGAACACTGCATTGCAAGAACTGCATATTTTCTACATACCGTGTTTCCCCGTGTATTAGATGAGGTTTTTTGACTCATAAATTATGTCAAAAACTGGGGTTGTCCTATACACGGATGGGGGGGGGGGAGCTGCACACTGCTAGCCAGCTGGTTGGCGGACACGCAACTCTCCCCCATGCTGCTGCGGAGGAGCGCGCTCTAGGGAGCGTTCCGCGGCGGCTGGGGGAACTGCACAGCCAGCTGGTTGGCGGGCCTGTGCTCTAGGGAGTGTTTCCGCCCGCAGTGGCGTGGGGGGGGGAAGCGGCTGCCCACTTTGCCAACCCCCAGCAACTGCAATTTGAATTATTTTCCCATCTCCCTTTGTTGCTTAGGATTTTGTCCTGATTTCTTTCTTTTTAGTGACATTTGGAATGGTGAGCACAGATATGTATTATCTAAACAAAGTTATGGCAGATCTCTTTCTAGAAACCCCTCTGTCAGATACAGATCGTACAGACTTCAAGTCCATGAGCAGCATTGCTGACTTTTGGCAGGTAAATGTGTTTTTTTAAGTGAGAAAAGCATAACTTGTGAATAATAATAATAAACCTAATTTTTGGCGTAGACACATGGTTTCTGTAATCTGCTATTGTCCTATCACCACTAGACTGTTTCACACTATAAAGTTAAGGGTAGGTTTGGGTACCCTCAGAAACTTGCCTAGATTGCTGGGAAAGAGTTTGGAAAAAAATACATCAAGAGATATGTAGCGGTAAAGTTGGGGACTTGACTTTTTATTTTTTTGGCATTAAGTCCTGCCAGGTAGCAGGACTTAAATGACTTACTTACTCTACTTTTTATCTTGCTGGGGGGGGGGGAACCATTTCCCCCCCAGTCCCATTGCTGGCAACGTGGCTTGACATGGTGTCCGCATACCCTCCATCCCCATACAATCAAATTCATACATTTTGTATGAGGAGCTTAAGGAAACAAGTACGTAGAGACTAGTTGGATTGCACCAAATGGCATTCATCACAATTTGTTGCTATCTGGGATTAACACCATATATTACCTTGGCGCAGTGATAATTGATTTTGGATTACAGTACTTTATATTTATGTAGTACTTTTCCTAAGTGTTCCAAGCACTAAGTGTACACGAATGTATACTATCTTAGTAATCGTTACAAAAGACCAGTACACAGTGGTACGTCTGGTTATGAACTTAATTAGTTCCAGAGGTGCGTTCTTAAGCTGAAACCATTCTTATCCTGAGGCGCGCTTTCGCTAATGGGGCCTCCTGCTGCGCACACGTCAAAGGCGTGCAATTTCTGTTCGCATCCTGGGGCAAAGTTCGCAACCAGGAGCAACTACGTCCAGGTTAGCGGAGCTCGTAACCTGAAGTGTTCGTAACCAGAAATGCCGCTGTAATATAAAACCTTGTGATATGTTGTATGCAAATGGAGTGACTACATGGGAAGAGGTGTTCAAACCCTACACCTGCTTTTGGGATAGTTGCTACATGCTCATTTATTATTATTAATATATATAAAAAATGTATGCATTGCGTGCGCAGAGGTCACAGCCTTTCTCCGTAACCACTGAACTGTAATGTAACAAATTTGGCCACAACGTTCCATGCCCATCAGTGAGGGATCTGGCATAATTTTTTTTCCAAAAAAAAGCAAATCTTTCATACGTAAAATAATGATTAAACACACAAAAAAGTGGCGCCCAAATTAGACGTCACCAGCAGAAGCTCTGAAGACTCCAGCAGCATCTAATAGAAAGGCAGATCGCCCACTGCTACTTCCAAAGGCGCACCAACAGATGGCATCACAAAATTCCACAGCAACCAATTGAAAACAGGCCTTTTGCAGCAACAAGGCCCAACATTGCCAAGTGGAGGTAGGGGCCTGCCGGGGGGAGGGGTAGGTAATGGGTCGGAACAGGGTGGGGGCAGACACAGGGATGAAACCTGCCCTCTCCACAGTATCTCGCCTCGGCTCTGCAGACTAGGCTGAGTGGATTTAGGGGGGGGATAGGGGGGCCAAATAGGCCGCAGCATAGAATCAACTGAATATGGGCCCTCTACAGGGCTGTGCCTTTGGGTAGAATGCATGTTATGTCACATAACACACGTGGGTAGGGGAGTCAGGGTTGGGACAGGGCAAAATTTTACAGAACACGCGCATTAGGGGAATGATTGTGTGCAAAATGAATGGGTCACGGGGGGGTGGATAGAGGAGAGGAGGGAAATCACAGGGGTAAGGGGGGTTAGGGGGAGGAGAGGGGGAAATCACAGGGATAAGCGGGGGGTGAGGGGAGGAGTGGGGGAATCACAGGGATACGTCATGGATCGGCACAGGGTAGGAGAAATCACACAAATAACCCTCAGCAACGCGTGGCAGGGCCAGCTAGTTATTTATTAAATTAATATACTGCCCTGTACCCTCAAGGCAATTTACAACATAAAATGACAATAAAAATACACAATAATAGTAATAATAATAATAATAATAATAATAATAATAATAATAGTAATAATAATAATAATAAAGACAACCCAATAATCCCCTCTTCCACAACACATTTAAAGGGCATTAAATGTCAATTAGCCAAAGTCCTGGTTAAAGAGGAACGCTTTTTCCTGGCATGGAAAGGTGTATAATGAAGGCATCGGCCAAACTGCCTTGGAGAGCGTATTCCACAAATGGGGAGCCACTGTGGAAAAGGTCTATTATCATGTTGCCACCTCCAGACCTCTTGTGGAGGAGGCACAGAAAGAAGGGCCTGAGACTAAATGATTTTAGGGTCTGGGTAAGTTCATATGGAGAGAGGCGGCCCTTGAGTTATTGCGAACCTGAGCCATTTAAGGCTTTATAGGTCTAAACCAGCACTTTGAATTAGGCCCGGAAACTAATTGGCAACCAGTTCAGTCAGACCAGGATTGCTGTAATAGGCTCAAACTCTTTTGGCCGCTGAAGTTTTTGAACCCGTCTTTAGTGGCAGCTCTACATATAACGTGCTGCTCCATCCTTATGAACTTACTAGCTGGCCCGGCCACGCGTTGCTGTGGTTCTTTCCTGTGATTTCCCCCCCTGTCTGGACACATGACTTACCCTGCCCCCTCCTCCCCCCACCCCCTGGTTCATCCCTGTGGCTGCCCTCTTCCTGTCCTAACCCTTGAGCTGTCGAGCTCCCTGCGGCACTTCCATGTGACTGGCCCCACTCTGTCCTGACCCATGAGCTATCGAGTCCCCTTCTACTCCCACCCCTCTGGCACATCCCTGTGACTGGCCCCGCCCTGTCCTGACTCATGAGCTATCGAGCCCCCACCCCACCCCTCCGGCACATCCCTGTGACTGGCCCCACCCTATCCTGACTCATGAGCTATTGAGCCCCCTCCTCCCCCACCCCCGTCTGAGCCCTCTGTTGTCTCCGGCGAGTGTTGGCCCCTCCCCCTGTTTCTCCATACCTTGGCCCCCACCCTTGGAGAAGGAACTATCAGCTTCTGGGTTCTGTTTCCCAGCATGCACTTTTGCCTGAGCCCTCTGTTGTCCCCGGGGAGTATTGTCCCCTCCCCCCTGTATCTCCATACATTGGCTACTGTGCATGCATCGTGAACATTTTTATATATATAGATTAAAAATTTTTGAAATAAGAACATGAGAAACAAGTTACTATTGTTTAATTTTATTTTTTGGGGTTGTTATTTAATTTGGTGGGTATTTGGGCATTGTGTGTTTTGTGGTTTGTTTGTTTGTTTGTTTGTTTGTTTTGGTTATTTGGATTTTCTAATTTTGGAGTAGGTGTTTTGAATGTAGGATGTGGTGTTGGTTTGAGGACTTAAACTGGGGAGAGAAAGTGCATGATTGTTGTTGTTTTTTAAAGACACAGAGGCTGGCACTCAGTCATAGTATAAAGCACTGATGGCGAACCTATGACACGCGTGTCACCACTGACACGCATAGCCATTTTAGGTGACACGCGGCCGTGTGCCGAGGTGAAACAGGTATAGGGCAAGTGAGAGCAACTTAAGGGCAGCACAGCTTCAGCCGCTGCCAGCGAGCATGCACGGCAGCTCCGTGACGCTTTCTCTTTCCTCCCAGCACCGAGAAGGGCGGTGCGTGCGTTGGCCGCATCAGCAACTTCGCCTAGCCAATCCCCCTCCGCGTTTTTCAAGGCGGCGGCTGGATTGGTTGATGCGACCGCTTTGCATGGGCGCTGGGGAATTGGCTGCCCAAGAGCAGGCTGCGGAAGGCGGCACCGTCAAGCGCTTCGCGGAGGGAGAGATCGGACTTTGGCGTGCGTGCCCCTGCTGCTGCTGGCTGCGCTGTGGGGCGGGGAAGCGCTCCCAGCTCAGGGGGTCCTGAGGCCGCCGCCACTGCCATCCTCGCCAGCAGCGCCACCGCCATCGTCCTCTGCCTCCACTGCGCCCAGCGGCCACGACGCCGCACCCGCCCTGGGCAGCAGCGGTTCCCCTGACGGCGAGGCGGCGTTGAGCAGCAATGCGAGTGGGGTGGGCAGCATGGCCACCACCGTGCCTGCCCTGCCTGAGCGCAACCAGCTCATGACCCAGTGCGCCCTCTCGGTTCTGGTCCTGGCCAGCGCCGCGTTCATCATCTCTATTTTGACATCCAGACCGTGCGACTTCGTCCCCAGAAATAGGTAGTTTTCATTTCCCCTTATTTTCAAGCCTAAGATTTTTGTAAAATAGCTTTTAAAATAATCTGTAGACTTGTGCACCCTGAAGATGCACCCCCCCCCCATTTGAGCCATTTTGGACTTTCCTCACAGAAGAGCTGTTTTATTGCCTCAATCTTTTTGGTGACCCTTTTCTGAGCCATACATATTTGGGCAAGGGACTAGGACAAGCATGTCCAACAGGTAAATCGTGATCTACCGGTAGAACACTGGAAGTCTGCGGTAGATCACTGGTAGATCATTGGCTCCCCCCAAAGAAGCTGAAATGATGTGGCTTCCCTTAAAAAAAGCTCAAAAGTTTACCTCCTCCCTGAAAACACTCAACAACTTTGACCCGAAGCCCCCCAAAATGGGCCTTTTAAAAAAGTTACCTGGTTCTTTTATTCCAGGGGTGGCAAACTCCCAAGAGACTGTGATCTACTCACAGAGTTAAAAGCTGGCAGTGATTTACCTACTTTTGGGGGGTTCAGGTCAAAAGTTGTTGAACTTTTTTGAGGAAGACCCATTGGAGGAAGGCCTGAGCCCAGAGTCCCACTGGGAAAGACCTCTGGGTTTTGCCTTATTTTTTTCCTTTTTAAATATATTTTTATTTTTTTATTTTTAAAAAAACTTTAATAATTTTTTTACCTCCCCTTTTCCCTTTTTAAAGGGGAAACAATTATACATTTTTGTTATTTAAACTATAAATATCGTGAAATTGTGTTTTTTTTTCTCGAAGTGACACACCACCCGAGTTATGCTTGGTTTTTTGGCGAATTTTTGACACACCAAGCTCCAAAGGTTGCCCATCACTGGTATAAAGCCTAGGTTAAAAGGGGCACGACTGCCCTTACTTAAAATGGCCGCCGTAGCCTCGCATGTGACACAACACCCACTAAATTAAAAAGCAAAAACCCCTCGCCGTGCCCCCAAGTGCGTATTAGGGGAAATGATGGACTGCCTAATGCTGCCAGGCATTTATTAATGCAGCCGCCGGGAGAGGCTTTGGGCTTGGGCTTTGGAGGTGGAATGGCCATTTTGGCGGTCAGCCTACTCAGCTTTCCCTGTCCCAACCCCCCCCCCACTGCTTTGGCTGACTCAGGGTCCTCCCTCCCACCCATGGCTATGTGTTTTCCCCCTCCCTTTGTTGTGCCTCATCCCTGTGCCCCCCTCCCCGTTGTGAAAGGCCCTATTCTGTTCGTTTTTCCCTGATTGGCAATGCTACGGCCTATTGAAAAAGCTGGGCCTTGTTGTTGCAAAAGGACTGTTTTACATTGGTTGCTGTGGAATTTTGTGATGTCATCTGGCAGCGCAGCTGCTGGAGTCTTCAGAGCTTCTGGTGGTGACGTCTAATTTGGGCGCCACTTTTTTGTGTTTAATCATTATTTTAGGTGTGAAAGGTGTGGTTTTTTGATAATTTTTTTATGCCAGATCCCTCCCTGATGGGCAAGGTACGTTCTGCCCAAATTTGTTTCAATTTGGTTCAGCGGTTATGGAGAAAGGCTGTTTCATCCGCGTGCGCAATGCTTACATTTATATATATATAGATCTAACCTAGAGGTTACCAGAGCATAGACAACAGTAGTTAGGCTGTCCCTGTCAGAATAAGGGCACAGCTGAGGCACCTAGCCAAAGTTGATGTCACATGATAAAGTGCTTTACAACAGTCTTCACCTGAGGTCGGTAATGCTTATGTTGTGACGGGTATAGGGCTCCGTTGAGTTGTTTATGACTCAATTAGGAGCCTCTGATTATCGCCCGGCGCGCTTCCTCTCCGCTTCTCTGCTTCCGTAGAACCGGGCTGGCAGTAAAACACACACACAGCAGAGTTCTTCTTCTCACACAGCGAAAGCTTGTATAGCCGTTGGATAAAAAGCCTCTTAAGAACACACAGAGTCCAAAGTGTTCTAATAACTACTTAAGTTTATTCTAGAGAGAAAATAACAAACAACCTGGTGAGAGCGCAGACATCTTGCGACCGTCTCCCAGGCAGAAACGAAACCAACTGCGACATACAGAAACACTTCTGGTACATTCTGTAACATGATCTTCCTCAGTGGTCAGGTGCTACAGTACACAGTTAACTCTTTAGTTACTTGTTACTCATCACATATGTCTGGTGCCGAGATGAATCTGGTGTCATTAATTTCTGTGAAGAAAGATGCAATTTAAGTAATCTGTAAAATGTTATTGTTTCACAGATTGTTATAGTTTAGAGTTTGCTGTAGATAACAAAAAGATGCTGAACACAACCCAACAGCTGCTGTGCAAATGCAGGGCCTCTCATTTTACATCTATGCATGAACAGAACATCATTGATGAGGCACATCCCTTAACATGTACAACTCCTCCTGGAGGTCAGAGTTCAAATAAGCGGTGTCCACATCAAAGTGGTTGACCACTAGGCCTCTCTGCGCTGCAGTCGCTAAAAGCATCCTGAAAGATTCCGCTCTCGAAGTCGGACTAAAGACATCTGTGTAGTGGATTCCTTTCTTCTGAGTAAAACCTCTAGCCACTAATCTAGCCTTGTACTGAGGCTCTCCAGTCACTGTGGGTTTCAGCCTGTAGACCCACCTACAACTGACTGCTTTCTTGCCTTCTGGCAACTGTGTTAGGCTATACACACCAAGAGATTGCATGGAGTTCAACTCTTTCTCCATTGCAACTTTCCACTTCCTAGCTTCCTCCACTGACAACTGTTGCACCTCTTCAAAGCTTTCAGGCTCACACACTGCTAGGTTCGCCCATACACTGACAGCTGTAAACCTTTCAGGTGGTTTACCTTTCGTGGTGCGTTTTGAACGCCTTGGTCCCACATCTTCCCCCTCTAAATCCGAACTGCTTGTCTCTGACTGTGGCTCTCTCGGACTAGCAGCACTGTCAAGAGACCTACTACGCTTTGCAGCCCCCTCTGGGCTTGCTTTGGGTGAAGTGGGTGACCTACCACGTTTGCTGTACTTCCCAGGCTTGACCTGGGGTGAAGTCGGTGCGCTTCTGACTACTTGCTTCACTTCCCTAGGAGCTACACCACTTGGACCAGCTGCCTGACCTAGATCTGGTCCTGCAGCACCTGGAACTCCAGCATCAGCCACCTGAGTTTCCTCTTCCTGGTCAAAACCTGAAGACCAGTCAAGAAGAACTTCGGGGTTAGCATGAATGCGTCTCCAGCCCTCTTGTTCACAGAACGTAGCACTCCTGCTAATGTGAACGCGGGTTTGGTCCCCCTCTGCTGGTACAAACCTCCAAGCCTTTGAGTTTGGTTCGTAACCACAGAAGATCATTTTTCTGGATCTTGATCCACCCTTTCTGCGCTTCTGCTTTGGAATTAGAACCCAAGCCTCACACCCAAAAGTTCTGAAATAGTGCACCTTCGGAACTTTGCCATACAACATGTAGTAGGGTGTGTTGTCCACAACTGAATTAAAAGCGCGGTTTGAACAATAATTCACAAATTTATAGCATTCCCCCCAAAACCTCTGGGGTAGTCCTGCATCAAACAACGTTGCCTCTACCAGTTCAGACAGCGTTCTAAATTTCCTTTCAGCTAAACCATTCTCCTGTGGACTAAAAGGAGCGGTTTTTCTGTGCCTAATTCCCTTGCTTCGAAAAAACCCTTGTAGTTCTGCACTCAAAAACTCTCCCGCCCTGTCACTCTGGAAACACTGGACAGTGACGGAGAACTGTAGTTCTACTTCGGCTACCCACTCTTTTATCACTTTGGCAGCCTCCCCCTTCTCTTTCAGTGTTATGACCCAGGAAAAATGACTGAAATCATCCAGAAGACACAAAACCTATTTTGAACCACCTAAACTTAACGTTGACATAGGCCCAGAAATATCCAAATGCACTAACTGAAATGGCTTTGTGCTCTTCCTCTCAGACCTAGGATAAGAGCATCTCTTCGTCTTCGCTTTCGCACATGCGCGGCATTGCAGGTGTTTTTGACATGGCTTGAACCTGCAACCTTTGACAAAATCAGGGGCTTTTTTCACATAAGGAAAAGACATGTGACAATATTTTCTGTGCCAAGCATGAATACAATCCTTATGGATAGCGCCCTCTGTGCCCTTTGGGGTATTGGCACTTTTAGCCTGAGCATCACCAGTGTTACTTCCACCTGCTTGCCCCCTCCCATCTAGGACAAACAGACCATCAGACCCAACAGTAACACTTACCAGCTCAGCCCCATCTCTGGCAATTTTGCAAACACCATTGGCAAAACTTATTTCAAAGCCCTCACGCAATAAGCAAGACACACTTAAAAGACCATTTTCCATGCCTGGTACAACATAAACATCAAGGTTAGTGTCTAAGCATTGCATATAAAAAACACCCTTGCTTTTAATTGTTCCAGAAGAACCATCAGCAAGATGCAGGCTCTTTTCATCTTCAAGTGGCCTGCAGTTCAGGATCTGTCCTGAAGGAGGTACAAGATGATGGCTGCTGCCTGAGTCGATAATAAAAGTGAAACTGTCCTGTCCTCTGTTTCGAATCGTTGCTAAGGCAGCAGAAAGACGGCTGACAGGCTTATCTGGAGTTTTCCCACGTCCTCTGCCTCGGCGCTGCTGGCTGGTCCCATGACCACGTCCGCTGGGTTGCCTGGCACCTGGCTGAGTGACCTTGGCTGCTTCCGGAGCTGGGCAGAATCTCGCTACGTGCCCCGGCTCCTGGCACCGAAAGCAAAGCCTTGTTGCGCACGCACTCACAGTGGATTCCTCAGTGCTTTTTACTGCACCCCCACTGGCTTCTCTGCGCCCACGGCCCCCCTTCTCAGCCGATTCTTTCTGGCGTCTCAGTTCCTCATCCGCCAAACTGTCCCAGGCTTGCTTGGCATTCTCAGCATTTTGCACATAGGGCAGTTGCGTAGTATCGCAGCTCATGGCAATGGCACATAGAGCCTTATTGTCTTTCCTGGTTTCTGCTGCAAACCTCTGTGCTTCAGCTGCTGAATTATCAGCGACAGGGGTTGGAGGATTTAACACACAAGTCCACAAATCCTTTCCCAGCAACCACATTCTGGCCCTTTCTCTCCACTCTGCATAGTTGTCGCCATTCAACCTCTGGAACGGCACGACAAATGACTCCTGTAGCTGCTCCGCCATCTTGTCCACCCCCGGGCTCCGTGTCTGTGTACTCACTCAGAATAGCTCACGTTGCTCCTCCGGGTAGACTGCGGATCCCAGCCTTCAGGTACAGGGTCTTTCTGCTAGCGAGTGCATCTATTGATTGCCGACTGCAAGACAACACGTTTCTCCCAGCTAGCTCTTTACACCGGCTTTCTCCAAGGCTTTTACAGCTGCAATCACCTTTTATTGCTTTGGTGATTGATTAGGTTCTATGACCCCTTATCTCCCATAACCTGTGACGGGTATAGGGCTCCGTTGAGTTGTTTATGACTCAATTAGGAGCCTCTGATTATCGCCCGGCACGCTTCCTCTCCGCTTCTCTGCTTCCGTAGAACCGGGCTGGCAGTAAAACACACACACAGCAGAGTTCTTCTTCTCACACAGCGAAAGCTTGTATAGCCGTTGGATAAAAAGCCTCTTAAGAACACACAGAGTCCAAAGTGTTCTAATAACTACTTAAGTTTATTCTAGAGAGAAAATAACAAACAACCTGGTGAGAGCGCAGACATCTTGCGACCGTCTCCCAGGCAGAAACGAAACCAACTGCGACATACAGAAACACTTCTGGTACATTCTGTAACATGATCTTCCTCAGTGGTCAGGTGCTACAGTACACAGTTAACTCTTTAGTTACTTGTTACTCATCACATATGTCTGGTGCCGAGATGAATCTGGTGTCATTAATTTCTGTGAAGAAAGATGCAATTTAAGTAATCTGTAAAATGTTATTGTTTCACAGATTGTTATAGTTTAGAGTTTGCTGTAGATAACAAAAAGATGCTGAACACAACCCAACAGCTGCTGTGCAAATGCAGGGCCTCTCATTTTACATCTATGCATGAACAGAACATCATTGATGAGGCACATCCCTTAACAGAAGACATCAAGAGGTGTCTGCGTATTTATAGTATTTTAGACCATTACCAATGTTTTTAGTGGAATTCAGTGTGCCATTACAGTATAAAGAATTAATATTGAAGGACATATGGCCTTGTTTGCGCATTACTTAGAATCATGAGTTATTTCACTTCCAACAAACCATGATCTGTAGGCAGGATTTTTTTATTTGCTTACTTAAAGGGCTGTCCAAGGCATTTTGCTGCCTGAGGCAAAGGACAAAGACTCCCCTCCCCTGGCCCTTTACATGTACAGAATGGTTGGGGCAGCAGGTGCTGCCACCTGCAATATTTGCTTCCTGTGATGATTGCCTCATTTTGCCTAACAGTTTGGTTGAACAAAACAAACCTTGACATCTGGTTTCATACATAATAGAAAGCTAAGGATCTTGGTTTATTGCTTTAGTGTTCTAGCAAGGAGGAACAAAGCAGCTCAGATTGGCACATTCACAGTAAACTATTAACTGATTGACCAGGATGGGTGAAGTGACCCTAGACCTCTTAATCTGCCAAGTGAAATCAATTGTTGTTGTTTATAGTAGTCCAAATAAGATGTATAAAGCAAACAAAATAGCTAAACAATATTTTTAAGGCCATTGTGCCTCCTAAATTCCCAGGTGTAACAACGGGATTTCAAATAATATTTGCTTCCAAATATTCCAAATATTCCAAAAGAGTTTCAGATGATGAGTTTCTTCTGGTAAAAGTTTATTTTCTGTTTATTTCATGCAATGTAGTTTATAGAAGGACCACTTCTGGATGGTCTTGATTGGAGCACTTCTTACAACAACGAATCCACAGCCAATGAAAGAAACACCACACTTATCTACTATGAGAATTTACTGTTAGGAGTACCTCGAATTCGGCAACTAAAAGTCCGTAACAACACATGTTCTATCTATCCCTCTTTCCGGTCATTTATGAAAGAATGCTATGGTAAATATCAGTATTTACATGAGGATAGACAATCATTTGGCTTTCAGAATGACTCTGAGTAAGTATCATAACATTTAATTTTCCTTGCTCCTTCTGACTGTATCTGAACATACTGTACACATACTTTAGCAAAATAAGTTTAATAGTGGGATTTGGCTTCCTTAGGGAGCACTGAGAAATTCTATTATTAATGTATTGTACTGTAAATAATGGGTGGCGCTGTGGTCTAAACCACAGAGCCTAGGGCTTGCCGATCAGAAGGTCGGCGGTTCGAACCCCCCGACGGGGTGAGCTCCCATTGTTCGGTCCCAGTTTCCTGCCCACCTAGCAGTTCAAAAGCATTTCAAAGCGCAAGTAGATAAATAGGTACCACTCCGGCGGGAGGGTAAACGGCGTTTCCATGAGCAGCTCTGGTTCACCAGAAGTAGCTTAGTCATGCTGGCCACATGACCCGGAAGCTGTCTGCGGACAAACGCTGGCTCCCTTGGCCTATAGAGCGAGATGAGTGCCGCAACCTCAGAATCGTCTACGACTGGACCTAACGGTCAGGGGTACCTTTACCTTTACTGTAAATAAATGCAACACTATATGTCAAGGGGCTCAAGTAGTGGCACCTTGCTGATTTGCACCTACACCAGCTTGTCCCATATAAGGGTGAACAAAATGCTGCCTTAGTTTAGACAATATTTGCACGAGCCTGTGCTACCCCCTCCCTCCTTCAGTGCTTCTAGATTGGAATTTATTGTAGAATTGGTGTTGCTCATTGTTTTTGCATGGTTCACACAACAATAAAAATGCCAGTCCATGTTCCCCCCTCCTTCATCTGAATTTCCCCTTACTTTGAAAACTGAAGTAAAAAGGAGCCAGTATGCACCTACAGTCACTGCTGGCATGGAAGCACATTAGCACATATTTTTTGTCATATGCGATCCCCCACTTCTGTTTGCTTCTCATTCAAGTACAGTCTAGCCATTTTGCTTCTGGTGGCCCAAATGATGTGACTGTGACTGTTTCCACCAATTGCTACATGCAGAAGGCATGTTCACAGTTCATATATCAGAGACCTCTATATTAAAAATAAAATTTGGCTCATCAGGAGTTCTGCTAAATCTTTTAGCCAGCTGTTTGCCACATGAGTAAGAAGCTAGAGTGGGAGGATCATGGGGCCCCATGGCTGCTAATGGGTGTGTGTGGCTCTTGTGGAAACCCTGCCAACCAGCGCAAAATATGGCCATGGCTATTACAAATTGATGAGACCATACAGGGCCCAATTGCTTTTTAAAAAGGACAGTGTGTTCTGACAAATGCAGCGGTTCTTTTTAAAGATATCAGGACAAAAGGAATGAGAAGGTGGATCGTGAACCAAGGAACCTTTATTACAGAAAACAAAACATACTCAATGTCCCCAATCTGCTCCCTGGATAGCGAGGACATGCAACCTAACTCAGTTCTCCAGGCAGGCAGGCTCTCTTCCCATCCCAAATGCCTGCCTTTTATAGAGCGCCTTCTCTTAATTGGCAACACCTGTGGTCAACAAGCTCTCTTCCCTTAAAAAAACATCCATGCAGAAGCTAAGTTTGGGGCGCACTCTAAGACATGCCATCTTATCTTCTCGTCACAATGTCTTCCACGTTGTTTCCCATACACAGTGTTGTGTTAAACTTTCTACAAGTTGTCCAGGAACAAACATTAACCTCAGTGACCTAGAATTTCATGGTTCCTGCCTAGAACCCTTAAATATAATTGTTTCACTGGTACCATATTAGTGTTACAGCTTCCGTGCTGAGATGATAATAAAGGGTTCAATTAGCTATTTCTGTTAAAAAGGCACTGGAAAGCTAAGAGTGATAGAATAAATCCTTGGGGAATAAATGGGGGGAAATGCTTTCTGTAAACTCAATTCCCTTCTTTCCTACAGGTGGCATTATTCAACTTCTAAATCACTCTCCCCATGGCATTGGGGCCTTATTGGGCTATACAGTAGTGGAGGATTTATGTTCACCTTGCCCAAGTCAAAGGAAGAAAGTGCAGCGAAACTTGCTTTCCTCAAGAAGCATGGCTGGATCACCAGAGGAACAAGGGTTATCTTCATTGACTTTTCAATGTATAATGCCAATGTAAACCTCTTCTGTGTGGTCAGGTGAGCTCTTCTGTTTGCTGTTCTTAAATTTTAGTTTTCAAGATAAAGTAATTGCATTACCAGTCCTGTTGATAAAGTAATAATGGCATGCTCTACTCTGTTGCTGAATGGACGAATCTCACCCTGTGCAGGCTATTTAAAATTGTGGGACATCTACTGCGCAAATCAAATCCTTCTTCTTTCCACTCCTTCCAGTTGCTGCTGGTTTAGCATACAAACTCTTCTATCCCTTGACTTTTGCTTTGCCTTTTCAGGCGTTAAATGTAGGGTGCCGCCACTGCATGGACTGTATCTCATTTCATTTCCTAAAAGTTCCACTGATGCCAGAGTTTGAAAACTCAACTAAATGCTATAGAGCAGCAGGTTTTTTTTGGATTCACAAAACTGAAACATGTTCAAAACTTGTCAAGAAACAAAACCCTCATATCTAGAGCAGAAGTGGCTAGCTTTCCTTGGTTCAATAGCTACCTACATCCTTAGACAGCTCTCTAGGTGCATGCTTGTGGTGATTGTGACCAAAAGTGGGTATGTGCATCCTATACTCACACAAGCACAAAATGCATGTGCGCATGCTCACATAGGTACAGAGCCCTTGCTGATCTACTGAGGAAGGGAGTTATTGCACCTTCCCTGCTCATTAAATGAAGTGGAAGGGTGTGATATGCATCTTCAACAGGGCACTGGACTGGGCCGAGGGGTTTAAATCTCTTGGGCCACTGCAGTGCATGCCTGTTTATATTTTTTATTCCTTTGCCACCACTACCAAGCAGAGCTTGGGGGCCAGAGAAACTTTCTTAGGCGACTACATCAGCCCCCCCCCCCAAGTCAGAGGTTAGCTACAACTGATCAAGAGGTAATAATAGTGCAGGGGGCTTTGAAATTACCCCAGGTGAGCTTTATAGTTTGGAATCAGTCTTATGTGTTACCGGATAGCATCCTCCTTTACTTTCATTTCACAGGCTCGTTGTGGAATTTCCTGCAACAGGTGGTGCAATCCCCTCCTGGCAGTTCCACTCTGTAAAGCTTCTCAGATACGTCAGCTATTACGATTATTTCCTGGCCTCTTGTGAAGTCATTTTTTGTCTTTTCATCTTCACTTTCTCCATCCAAGAAGTTTTAAAATTAAAGAAACAGAAAAAGGACTATTTTAGAGATGCCTGGAACTGGCTGGATGTGTTACTGCTCCTGGTAAGTCTCAGAAATTACAGAAAAGGAATTATGACAGAAACCATATTGCGGTATGGGGACAGGATGCTTTCCATTATGCCACTAGAGAGAGCTGGGAATACTGGGAAGAGGGGTAGATGTCCCGTGGGCAAGGAACATTCACAGCTTCAAATTTAGTATGTTTCTGCCCCTTGAGAAACATGGCAGTTAACTGTGTTTTATACATGGCAATTCTTTTCTGAAAACCAGGCCAAAGCGGTCAAAATGCAAGGCTCACAATCAATGTGTGCATTCAGTGTTGTATGGCCATCCACAACTTAGCTTGTATATGATTTACAGTAAGCATACCGGTAATCAGAATAATTTTGATTCCCTGCTTTCCTTAAAGTAAAGTGCTTGAAAAAGTTTTATTTTTCCACAATTACATAAGAACCTGGCTACATTAAATTGATTATATTCAGAGTGGTCCTGTATTTATGTTGAATCCAGAGGCATGGATTGCAATCCCTGCTCAGTCTTGGTTTCCCCTCCCCACAGTTTAAAAGGCCATAGATTGTATAATTTGCTAAAGGCTAGGGACCCAGGTGGCGCTGTGGTCAAACCACTGAGCCTAGGGCTTGCTGATCAGAAGGTCGGTGGTTCGAATCCCTGTGACGGAGTGAGCTCCCGTTGCTTGGTCCCAGTTCCTGCCAACCTAGCAGTTCGAAAGCACGTCAAAATGCAAGTAGATAAATAGGAACCGCTACAGTGGGAAGGTAAACGGCGTTTCCATGTGCTGCTCTGGTTTGCCAGAAGTGGCTTTGTCCTGCTGGCCACATGACCTGGAAGCTATACGCCGGCTCCCTCGGCCAATAATGCGAGATGAGCGTGCAACCCCAGAGTCGGTCACTACTGGACCTAATGGTCAGGGTCCCTTTACCTTTACCTTAGGAGAAGAGAAACATTTTTGCCTGGCACCTAAAGATAGGTACATAGCGAAGGGGCCAGACAAGCCTTCCTGGGGAGAGCATTCCACAAGGGGGGAGCTCTCTTGGCCTTCCACAGAGAAGGAGCCCTCTTGGCCTCTTATGCACATGAAGTGTCTCAGATGATTGCAGTGTCTGGGTTGGTTCATATGGGGAGAGGGGTGCAAACTTCCCATCATCTGAAACCATGTTGTGTCATGGCAATAATTTTGCGGTCCACAAAAGGTGACATCAGATTGATAAAGAATGGCAGCTCTATAACAGTAGCTAAAGAAACAGAGTCCCTATCTTTTTTCCACCTAAAAGGCTTCCACTTTATCATTTTAATGGCCTGCCAGTATTTGGGGGGCATTCCAGGTGACAGCAGAGCTTTAAGAAAGAGACAGGTACAGAGATAGAAAGAGAGACAGAGAAGGGATGTGAAAATCTAGTACAGAAGGTGGAGGCTTTTTCAGCAGTATCTGGGAAAGGCAAATCGTTATGTCATCATCCTGTCAGCCCAGGGAGAGGGGCTGTTTTCAGTCTCTGAGGTTGCTACACAAGCATGCAAATACATTTGCTTGCAAACTGTAATAATTACAACAGCAATTCTTATTCCTCATTTTGTATGTAAATAAATGAAATTCTGGGACTCATACTGAAATCTGAGGGAAATTCACCCCACACAGAATCCTTTTAGGGGAAACCATGCTAAGCTAGCAATAAAACTTAAATGAGTTCTTCATGTACCCTAAAACATTCTATTTCAGGTGACAACTATAAAAGGATTTAAGATGTGACTATTCCATGCCTGAAGAAAAATATTAATGTTACCCTCATGCTGAAGAAGTGCATGAGTTATGGTGTTTCATAAAATAAAATGCTCCTCATATAGATACTCTCCCAGAGGGCCTTCTCGGTAGTGGTGCCCGCCCTGTGGAACACCCTCCCATCAGATGTCAAAGAAATTAACAACTGTCTGGTGTTTAGAAGACATCTGTAGGCAGTTTTTAATGATTGATGTTTTAATGTATTTTTACTCCTTTGTTGGAAGCCGCCCAGAGTGGCTGGGGAGGCCCAGCCAGATAGAGTGGGTATAAATGATGATGATGATGATGATGATGATGATAATAATAATAAAAAATTATTATTATTTACTCCCTACATACATTTTAATGCATATTTGGCTTATAGGCAGATACGGTTTACCTCTCGTAGCCCTATATCAAACAACTTCATTAAGATATGAAGAATATATCAGAAAAATATAAATTGTAACCTCACAAACATTTGCTTTTTCCCCTCCAGTTGTCTGTTTTCGCTATTTGCTTCAATGTTTACCGAACTGTTGAAGTGTCCAGGTTGATGGAAAGTCTGCTCTCCAATTCAGAAGCTTATCCAGACTTCAATTTCCTTTCATTCTGGCAGACCCGTTACAATAATATGATTTCGGTGAATGTCTTTTTTGCATGGATAAAGGTACTGCTGCTCACATTGCTAAATATATTGACAATGTTTTATTTTCATACTTCTCACAGAAAATTTTCAAATTTTCTCTTAGAGATTTTAAAGTTATCTGAAGAATGTTTGCATAGGTGTTTATAGATCTTTTCTTCTTTCCTTCACATTCATAATGTCTGCCAAGCCCTTAGGGGACTATAGTACAGGCTTCCTCAACCTCGGCCCTCTAGATGTTTTGAGACTACATTTCCCATCATCCCTGACCACTGGTCCTGCTAGTTAGGGATCATGGGAGTTGTAGGCCATAAACATCTGGAGGGCCGAGGTTGAGGAAGCCTGCTATAGGACCTTATTTGTCAGGGAGATACTCAAAGATACCACTTCAATAATATCAACTGTTATGTTCTTTGTCTCCTTCCTTCTAAAATTGCAGCCTACTTAAGGTATAGGAATGGGAAAAGCTGCTGTGTAGTACTATGGACTGCTAATGTGACCATGAAATGATTTGCATGGCTTTAAAAAAATGGGTTAGCTTTTCACTAATCTTCCATTGGTCAAGGCTGGTCATACAGTCACACTTGGCCCTAGCAGTTACTCCAAATTCCAAATATGTCCGTTGGTCCAAAAAGATTAGAACACCCTGTTCTAGTGTAATGTTCAGAAGGGAATTTCCATGGAGAGAATGCCATGTTCCAGTTAAATAAAGAGCTTGTGCATTTCCCACATTTATTTTCCCTTTTGAACTTATACTGGAAGTGCTGTAAGAGAAAGTCCCCATCGCTTGCTCTTGTTTTGCAGTTTCAGTTAGGTTACCAGAGTAGCATGGGATCTCACACTAGGGAGCATGTAATGTTTGAAATTGGGCTTTAGTACCTCCAATATCCTTCCTCTGGAAAAGGGAACTGTGTGAGCACTGGAAGTGATCTATAAGCGCTAGAAGAATGGGATATATTTTTTTAAAATAAAAATTAAAATAATCTTTATTTTATGAAGAACTTCATTTCTCTAGTTATTTCATTTCAGACCCACCTGAATATTCATCCAGTTTAGTACCGGTATTTATTTCCTGCCAAATTTAAGCAGGTAACTTTCAGCCCCTACTGTTGGCTTGGTCTTTGTCCCATCACAATGTATCCTGTTCTGTTTTCTTCCAGATATTTAAATACATAAGCTTTAACAAGACCATGACCCAGCTGTCTTCCACTCTATCCCGCTGTGCTAAAGATATCATCGGATTTGCCATCATGTTCTTTATCATCTTCTTTGCATATGCACAGTTGGGTTACCTGGTCTTCGGGTCTCAAGTGGACGAATTTTCCACGTTTCAGAATTGCATGTATGGAGTCTTCCAGATTGTCTTCATTTAGTTCTGTGATTAGTTAGAGCAGCATTTTCTTAAGTGAAGTGCTAAGAATGCCTGAGATGTTTGATAATGGCACGTTGTGGGAGACCTGAGCTGCCTGCTAAATGTATATACCTGGAATGGGCAATGGTGGCACAGCAGATCTTGACTGGGTGGGCAAAGTGTCCCATCTACTCACAGCCATTTTAAAGGAGCTCGCACATGAAACAACAATATATCACCAAACCCCTCCCGCTTTAGTTCTCATCCAGGCACAGGGAGACATGGTGACTGTGAATGAACATTTCGGCATGTAGGGCACAAAGTGGATTGTTACTTAAGCCAGACATTCTCAACCTGGTGCCCTCCAGATGTTTTGGACTAGATGCTTTGACCCCAGCCAGCATGGTAATGGTCAGGGATGATGGGAGCTCTCATCCAAATCATCTGGAGGGCATCAGTTTGAGCAAGGCTGTGCTAAGCTTTTATGTCTTAAACTGTTTTGCCACTATACACTCTTTGGGAGTTATGCTGAGGAGCAAGGTAAAAATCTTAATAATAATAAAGTCAGCTAGTCACTATAGAAATAGGTTTGAAAGCTCAGAACAGGTAATCTATGGAAGCCAATGGTTGATATTTTTAAATTGAGTATAAGCTGTATCATAAGATTTAAGTCAATATAAATTGTAGGAAAATATTGTATACTGACGGTTCCTATATTTTTGCTCCCTCTCAAGTTTTACCCAATTTCGCATCGTGCTTGGAGATTTTAACTTTGCCGAAATAGAGCATGCAAATCGTATACTTGGGCCAATTTACTTCATCACATTTGTGTTCTTTGTGTTCTTCGTACTGCTGGTAAGTAGTATTTTAGATAATTCCAATTAAATACAAATACATATACAAACAAACAAAGTAATTAAATCTCTGTATTTGGGCTGGTGTCAGAGTCATAAAACGTAGTACACATGTTCATAGTTTTATGGGACAGTATTTAAATGATCATATATTGGCTTAATATGCTGAGATATCAATGTGCCTTTTTTTAGCACAGTCAAGTACTGTTCTTTTCAATTTGCAGTGCAAACAAATAAACCAGGAAAGCTTCAATTAACCATATTGCAAGCCACAATTTGAAGTTGTTTTAATACTCAGGCTTGTTCTGAAGCTGGTAACCATAGTTTCATGGCTTAGATAAAACTGGCAATTTTCATAGCTTGTGCAAAGGGAAGAGCTTGGTGTGCAAGCAAAAGTCGTGTTTATATGTTTGCTTATTAAGCTGAAAGACGATTGTTTTATATATATATATATATATATATATATCACCAAAGTTGTCATATTTTAATGCAAACCATGAGCACCAGAAAGCCAACAAAAACAACAACAACAACAGTATAATCCTATGCATGTCTTATTTGGAAGTAAGTCCCACTGAGATCAGTGAGACCCACTTCCAGGTAACTATGTACAGCAGGGTTGGGAATTGTGTCGCCCTCCAGGTGGTGTTCAGCTCCCTTTGGGCCCTGTAGAAGTATGTAACAACAACAACAACAACAACAACAATAACAATTATCATTATTTATCGATATGCTGCCCATCTGACTGGGTTGCCGCAGCCATTCTGGGCAGCTTCCAACAAATTAAAACATTAGACACAGTAAAACATCAGACATTAAAAGCTTCCCTATACAGGGCTGCCTTCATAGGCTTTCTAAAAGTCAGATAGTTTATGTCCTATAGAATTGGCCTGAGAGCACTCACCCACTTACAGAAGTGCAATATGGTCTACCTTCAGCTGGAATTTCTTTTGAGAGATACATTTGTAAAGCACTGTGGTACGACTTTAAATTATTCTGCTGTTTAAGCATTCAGGGCTAGCACTTACTTCAGCAGTCCTTGCAGTGCTAAGCTTAGTAATGGTTTGTTAATGAGTCAGGGAAAAAGGAGATGTGGCAAGGAAGCAGGGGTGCAACAAGAGGGAGATGGAGAGATGGTAGACTGCAAATGTTGTGGAGCAAGGAGCTAATTTTAGAAAGGCTTACCATTCTTATTTGTCTATTCCCTCAGGTTTAGAGGGTAAAATTAGAGAACTCGAGGTGGGGTATGAGTTTTCCTTTTTTATACATTGTTTTGATTATGTTGCCCTGCCAATTTACTGTGACGAACCTTGAATACTGAATTGCAGAGCCAAGTTGCTTATGTAAAAGTAGGCATGATTATAAAATGTAGGCCCACATTTTCATATTTGCCACTGGGGTGTTAGAAGATGAAAAAATTAAATCATTCAGTCATCCCAACCTTATTTTCCTCAAGCAGAGGTTTGTAAACATGGGGGTGCTTTTGTTAAGGCTGCAGTCTTATGAAGTAAGCCCAGTTGAATTTCCATTGTAAGCCTTTGCTTATATCAGTGCTGCATCATTTCCCCATTATCTTTTGAAATCTGGCCTACCCACTTTCCCATTCCTGTGCATACCTGGGGGTCTTTTTGCACACTGATAGCACACAACTTTACTTGTAAGCCGATTCACAGCCTATGTTGAGGGGCAGGTTCAAGCACTTAGTCTGTCATCATGATGAGCAGCAGTGTGGCATACTTATTTAATCGGAGGAGATTAAGCACAGTAGAATACAGAATGGAATCTTCTCACCAGTAAAACACCCCTGCCCCTCATTTGAAGTGGCATGGACAATGTATCTTGCAGTAGTCATCCAAACATCATGAGGAAAACTGCTATCAAGTTTGATTTGTACCTCATTATTAAGGTACTAAACATGACACAAAATTTGGAAGTAAAATCCTCATCAAGGACACTAACCAGCAATTGATGTGATGCCTTAGGATAAACAGAAAAAAATAGTGAGTGTAGTCAACATATTAATATTGGGACTTTGGAAGGAGTTGTAAAATTAATAAAAACTACTATTAGCCAGTATCTTACAAGGTTGGTGAGTTGTCTTCTATTATGAATGCACTAATTTTTCTTATTCACTGCACCTTGCATATATTGTTGACTCTAATTGCTGCTCTGTTGTGTTGACTAATCTGGCATCATTGCTTTTGACTATAATGGATCAGATTAAATAACCATTATAAGTAATGGCCTGTAAGTTCATTATAAGTAATGGCCTGTAAGTTCAGCCTCTGATTTTGTGACTCAAAATTCTTTCTCTTTTGCACAGAACATGTTCTTGGCAATCATTAATGACACATACTCTGAAGTGAAAGCTGATTTTTCAGTCATCCCAAGCAGAGAATTTGAGATCAGTGATCTTATTAGACAGGTAAGCACCTATAGGTGTTTCTTCATATTACCATTGTCAGCAACATAATAATAATGGCTGCTTGTTAATCATATATTGCAGGCATCCCCAAACTGCGGCCCTCCAGATGTTTTGGCCTACAACCCCCATGATCCCTAGCTAACGGGACCAGTGGTCAGGGAAGATGGGAATTGTAGTCCAAAACATCTGGAGGGCCGAAGTTTGGGGATGCCTGATATATTGGCTTAATAAGATGAGATGTGAAGAAGGCTGAAGCTTCATTTTGTACCTGAAGCCACTTTGCTGCTCCCTTTGTTAGAGCCAGTAAACAAAACAAGAAATATTTCCATCTCATCCTGACTGGGAAATTAATGGTTAATGGTATCAGGACGAACGAGTATATTAAGACTCATATAATGGTTTGGAGTGGTTTAATATCCTGGCTTGTTCCAAAGCTATCATGAGGACAAAATGGGAAATTATAGTTAATGGAAAATTTCCTGGCTTATTTTCTGTTCACACAAAGGGAAGAGCTAGTGGTTGTGTGTGTGATCAAAAGCTTGATCAAAAGCTTGTCAGCTTAATCACGTAATAATAATAGATAATAGAATCTATAATGAGTTACTGACTACTTGCTTTTTTCATAAAGTCCTTTAAAGGATCAACTCGGTGACTACTTCCTATAGTTCCAGTTAATTGAGATGCAATTCACTTGGCTTCAATGGGTCTGTGGTTCCATAGACAATGAATGGGGTTTTGTCACCTCATTGCTTGGGTCAAGGAGTCATTTCTGCTTGGCTGTATTTGTGAGGCTAGGAAAAATAGCACATGTCCCAAAAAACATTTCAGTGCAGCAAAATCTGTTTTAAAGTAGAAAGTCACCAGGTGATTCCAACCTTCTCTTCGTATTTAGGGGCTCAACCATCCCTACATTGGGATGATGTGGTACACTTTTTGTGACTTGTGAAAACTCCTTGCATCACTTTATATTACCCATGTCTTCTTTTTGACCATATGATATTTTTAAGCAGGTTACTAGCAGTGCCCCATTTGGTTGTGCAGAGCCTGGTGATAGGGAGAAACATGTGTTTGGTGTGGCTGATGAATATGTAAATCTAGTTTCATTGAGAATCTCATGTGAGATTTGCTTATTTAAGAGCACGGTTTTTTTAATCAGCCCCCCAATTCACTGTTATTTATTATTCATTTGCCAGGTGTATATTTGCAGTCATTGCAGATTCAGAAACTACAAACACTTTCTGCCTCATGCTTGTGTAGACACCTTGTTCAAAGCCTGATTAATCCCAAATTCACCAGTGTAACATACTACCTAATTTAGCTTCTGTTGACTTTTTTCCCCTATCCTTATTCTTGGGATTTTGAAGAAAGGCTGCTTTATTTTAAGCAACCGAGCATCTAGAGGACGAAAACAGAGTGCAGAAATACACATCCTGTGATAGGATGTTCAAGTGACAGGTGTCATAATTTCTAACATATTGAAATAAAAGTGTTCCCTCATTTTTAAAAGTGAAGGATTGCTTATTGCTCAGATGTGATCATGGGGAAAATATTAAGAAGGCTCATTTATAAAAGATATCATGGACATTTCCAGTACATAGAACTCCCACCCAAGTTTATTAAAGCTGTTTTTCACAACCCAGCCTCTATTCAGCACTGAATGTATTGAATCGATGGTTTTTGATGAATATAACAACTAAAATCAGTCAGGACAGTTACAAGTATGGTTGCCAATGTTTTATCCCCACCCCACCCCATACAATGTTATTAAAGTTTTTCCATAATACAATAAAAGAAAAGAAACTAATATAAATAGAAAAGAAAGATAAAAGAAAATGCAGAGTCCTCTCTCAAAGGTAGCTGTTAACCCTCACATAGAAAGAGGTCAACTTTCCCAGCTCTCACCAGGGAGCTTTCATTTTTTCTCCTATTCTCTCACCCTGGCAGATGTTCCCTTCCCTGCCTCATTCAGGGTCCTTCACAGCACCATCCATCACCAAGAATGGTTTCCAAGGTTTCTTTCCTGATGTTTCAGTTGTGTGTGTTTTTACCCAGTATGCCACTTAAAATTAATCTCCAGAATCACTTATAAAGAGTACCACTTTTTCTGCTTCTGTTTTTTTCCTCACAAGAAATTTGTGTGTTCTAAGTTGTGCTGGAGACAGATCTAGTAAGTGTTACCTTTCATAGTTTAAAAATAGAGGGGAAGAGGCAGCTTGCTTCTTTGGCACAGTAGCCAAATAATGTGCATACTGAAATTGTTTTGCATTCACCAGAGTTGCATCCATTTTAAGGGTACAATTCTATGTTCCTGGAATGGCATCCCAGTGGCCATAGAATTTTATAGCTTTGACTGTATCTGGGCAGAGCAGGACTCCAGCTATTCCTCCTCCAAGAGCAGGAAGAGGGGGAAAGGGGTATATATCTGTGGATCCAGGAAATCTTTGCATCCTCTGGATCCAAATCCTTTCTGTTCCCCTGCTATGTGCCCAAGATGGGGTTGGGGAAATACGTCAGCCCTCCAACCAGTCCCATCATTTCTACCCTGACCAGCACAAAACAAAATACAAAAAATCCTTCCACCTTAGAGACCAACTAAGTTTGTCATTGGTATGAGCTTTGTTGTGCATGCACACCTCTTCAGATACCTGAAGAAGTGTGTATGCACACGAAAGCTCATACAAATGACAAACTTACTTGGTCTCTAAGGTGCTGCTGGAATGATTTTTTAAATTTTGTTTCAACTATGGCAGACCAACACAGCTACCTCCCTGTAACCAGCACAAAACAGTTGGGACTCAGGATTTGATGGGCCTACGTCGCCCCTTCTCATTGGTTTCCTCTGCCTAACACGTCAGCATTCCCTCTTAAGACTCATACATACTGCAAACTTTGAGGCTCCAACATAATTTTTAGCTTTCGCTCTTTCCGCACCCTGTTTTGCTTAACATCCGTTTGAAAAAGTTTCTGACAACTCAGAAGCTTAATCACTATTTTGTGACATTTCAGTGAGATATAATGAATATATTGCCAAGCTATGGTTTTGGGAGATATCCACCTAACAGTGCTGTCTTTATATTATACTTAGAGTTACAATAAAGCTCTAGTCAAACTCAAACTGAAGAGACAGACATCACAGACAGAAGACTTGTATGGAGTAAGCAGGTAGAAATCACATGTGCACCTCAGTTTTCAAAACCTTGAAACCAAAAAAGTATTTGCTATGTCAGCTGTGTTTTTCAAGCTTGCAATCAAAGCTAATGTGCACCCTAATTTTCATGACGTAATTAGGCCAAAAAAGGTGTGCATTACATTCGAGTAAATACAGTATATATCCCATATACTATTTAGATAGAAAGAAGGCTCACAAGAGAATTCTGTTGCTGTTGCAGCATATGGTAGAAACCATGTTCTGTTGCAGTCAAATGGCAAAACTGATTACAGTGCTGCTAGACTGCATGTTGGGACACAGGTGGCACTGTGGGTTAAACCACAGGTAGCTGATCAGAAGGTTGGCGGTTCGAATCCCTGCGATGGGGTGAGCTCCTGTTGCTCAGTACCAGCTCCTGCCAACCTAGCAGTTCGAAAGCACGTCAAAATGCAAGTAGATAAATAGGTACCGCTCCAAGCAGGAAGGTAAACGGCGTTTCCGTGCGCTGCTCTGGGTTCGCCAGAAGCGGCTTTGTCCTGCTGGCCACATGACCTGGAAGCTGTACGCCGGCTATAGCGCGATATGAGCGCCACAACCCCAGAGTCGGTCACGACTGGACCTAATGGTCAGGGGTCCCTTTAGACTGCATGTTAAAGTTTTGAAATAAGGGGGCGGGGAATCTACTCCCAGTCCTGTCACATGTAAATTTAATGTCAATCAATCTAGATTTTTCCTGAAATGTATAGCCATTGCCATTCTATGTCTGTTCTTATCTCTTGGTTGAATATGTGTTATTGAAAGTAGTGTTTTCTTTCCACCACATCATACCACTTCCTTGGCTACTGTAGGCAAGGGGCAGGGAAATCCTGAATGGCAATAATAATCATGTCATGCAACTTCTTTGACTAGATATAATTGTGATGTGGGAAGAGATGTGGGTGAGCAGTGGGCATAACTTTTTAGGACCCTAAATTTGTGGAGTCATCCTTTGGCATTAATTGACTGATTAACTGCATTCAGGCTTTTTGGGAAGAAGTAGGGACTTAAATCTTTTCACACAAAATAAGATCTACATTTTACACAAGGTTCCATTTTGTAGTTTGCGGACATCAATTTCACTCAAAGCTGTTTCAAAGCAGCGAGGAACCTCTGGCCCACAAAGGCTGTTTTGAGCTGGTGTTGCCCACCAGCAACACCATATGACATGAGGTGTGGGACTGATAAAGCCATGAATGCCAAGGGACTCTCAGGAGAGCACACTAAGATGTGTGTTCCTAATTGCTCCTTTCCTGTGGGACTTGCATTTAATGCTGTATGTGAGCCTTGCTGCCTTCTACAGGGATCCGACCACCCAACATCATAATTGGATGATTGGCCTATACAGTACAGTCATACCTCGGGTTAAGTACGCTTCAGGTTGAGTACTTTCAGGTTAAGTACTCCGCGGACTCAGAAGTGTTTACTTCCGGCTTCCGCTGCGCGCGCATGCACAAAAGCACTCCATCGGCGCTTCGCGCACATGCGCTATCGCCGCTCAGGTTAAGTACTTTTCGGGGTGTGAATGGCATCCTGGAACCAATTAAGTACTTAACCCAAGGTACCACTGTAAATGTTAATTTTTTCCTCTACAATACTGTCTTGGTATTTATTTTCTAGTACAGTACATTGATTATTGCCTTCATTTTATGGATCAATGATCTCGTTAGACAGTAAGATTCGTGTTAAATTGTGGTTTTAGGGGGTGTTTTTCATCATCTGGAACAAATTAATCCACTTTCCATTACTTTCAATGGGAAAGTTCACTTCAGGTTAAGTAAGTACGGACCTCTGGAACCAATTAAGTACTTAACCTGAAGTACCACTGTTGTGTGTTGGCCACTGCTTGCTCCAGCCTACTGGACAAAAGTGGTTCCCCACCCTTGCTGTATCAGGAAGTGGCCATTATATGGACTGTAATTGTGTACTGTGTTTTATTGCATGACAATTAGAAGCTCCAGAACAGATGTGAATAAGAGCCTCCCTAGAGTTGGTAGTTTGGATAAGGTAAGATTCTTCTGTTCTAAAAACTTGATGCTGAATTCTGTACACAAGACTATGGACACTTTACCTCTTTTTGGCTGTGCTCTGGTAGAATCTAGCATTCATCCGACCCTGCACACATTCTTTTCTTCGAGTACTGTGTGTTTGTATGGATCAGTAATAGGAACTTGTTTTAAAGACAGAAAATGCCTAGTCCTTTCTTCTTTTATTTTTTACTTCTGCACTTTGTATAAAGTGACTTTAGCATGTGAGCAATGCAGCACATGTACACGGGTAAGTGACTTAGTGATGGCTGTTTTTCTTTGGGTAAACAATATTGTGTGTCTACAGGATTATTCCATGAAACGGAAATCTTATGGTGGCTCATCTGCAAGGCTTCAGAATGGAGTTTCGTACGCTGAATTTCAAAGGTATGCTGCTGACAAACTGTTGTCTTCAACCCTTTCAGACTGGGATTCATGTTCAGGCCAAACGTATTGGAGACCCACTTGTCAAGTCCCCCCCCCCCCGCGCACATGCAGGAAATGCTCTTGTGACCCAGCTGAGTTCAGTTGTTGGAAACCACAGGAAGGGAGAGTGCTCTTGTGCTCAAATCCTGCTTGTGGGTTTCCCACAGGCAACTGCTTGGCCACTGTGAGAACAGGATGCTGAGCTGGATAGGCCATTGGCCTTACCCAGCAGAATCTTCTGATGTTCCTACATCAGATAGTAATCCAGTAATGGGGTCATGGGGGACCCAGGTGGCGCTGTGGGTTAAACCACTGAGCCTAGGGCTTGCTGATCAGAAGGTCGGCGGTTCGAATCCCTGTGACGGGGTGAGCTCCCGTTGCTTGGTCCCAGCTCCTGCCAACCTAGCAGTTCGAAAGCACGTCAAAATGCAAGTAGATAAATAGGAACCGCTACAGCGGGAAGGTAAACGGCGTTTCCGTGTGCTGCTCTGGTTTGCCAGAAGCGGCTTTGTCATGCTGGCCACATGACCTGGAAGCTGTACGCCGGCTCCCTCAGCCAATAATGCGAGATGAGCGCGCAACCCCAGAGTCGGTCACAACTGGACCTAATGGTCAGGGGTCCCTTTACCTTTACCTTAATGGGGTCATGATACACCAGTTGAAAACTAATGTATGAAGAGAGAGTGCGATCCTTATTTGGACAGTTTTCCACCCCAAGCAACTTTTTATTTATTCGTTTTAAAAAGCATGTTCCTGATGGGATCATCTGCACTACCAAGTTGGAACTGCATAATGTAGCTGATCCCTACCCAAAGCAGGGCTGCCTCAACACTTCTCAAAAGCACTATTTGACATAGCCACCACCACCCCAGTTAAAGGAGAAGGGGGGCAGCTGCTTCAAACAGTGCTTCTCCTTTCAGAGGCCCATGGGAAGTTTATCTTTCCCAAAGGTAGCTACTTCCAAAAGAAGCTGCTTTCTTTAGCTGCACATACTTTGTTCCCAGGAAGGAACAAGTACACACAAACAGCCCTTTTCAGGCCACCCCATGTTACTCCTTTCAACTTCTGATTTGGGAAGTGGAAATGGGCTGCAGGGACAGTGTCAAAGAGTAGCACTGGGAAGGAGAAGTGGTTTCCATTGAACAGAAACCTATTCCCCCTCAAGGCACACTCCTACTGCCCATCAGCTCATGGGTGGATTGGAGAGCACCTTGCTCCAGTAAAGGAACAACCAAGAGCCCACATTAAGTTCCCAATTGTTATTTTGAAGCACCACCCTCCACCTAACATCATGTAGGATCTCAGGTATAGGGCAGGTGGGTGTGGCTTCCCAAAAATGGCTAGTTGAGCCAAATGGGGAGGCCTGGCAGGCTAAAAATGATTCTAAAGCCCCAGAAGCGTTGTCTGTTTGTATGTTTTGTTGGGTTTTGATTTCCCCCCTTGTTCTAGACTTTCCAGATATACAGCAGATATGGAGAAACAACTGAAAGAAGTGACCTATAAGCTTGACACGCTTATGAACGCTGCTCCTAAAACCACAGAGTCACCATGAAAGCTACAGTAGGGAAAGGTAAGAGAAGAGAGAAAATTTTACAATTGAGGGACCCAGTCTGACTGAAACCTTAGATCAGGCACCCCCAAACTGCGGCCCTCCAGATGTTTTGGCCTACAACTCCCATGATCCCTAGCTAGCAGGACCAGTGGTCGGGGAAGATGGGAATTGTAGTCCAAAACATCTGGAGGGCCGAAGTTTGGGGATGCCTGCCTTAGATGCAACTTCCTATGCTTTTCAGGAATTGTTGTTGTTGTTTAGTCGTGTCCGACTCTTCGTGACCCCATAGACCATAGCACGCCAGGCACTCCTGTCTTGTACTGCCTCCCGCAGTTTGGTCAAACTCATGTTCGTAGCTTCGAGAACACTGTCCAACCATCTCGTCCTCTGTCGTCCCCTTCTCCTAGTGCCCTCCATCTTTCCCAGGGATTCTTCTCTTCTCATAAGGTGGCCAAAGTATTGGAGCCTCAGCTTCACGATCTGTCCTTCCAGTGAGCACTCAGGGCTTTTCAGGAATAAGATTGCCCAACTTGTCTCAGTATTTGTAAAGCTGCAGCACTGGGAAAACGCTCTAGACTCTAGAATGTAGATGTTGAAAGGAATCCTTCCCCAGCTTATGTATTGCCCCCTCCTTTCAAGTGGCGTGTCAGTTGCTTGGCTGAACACCACATAGATTCTGAGAAAAAGCTATTTCATAAAGTTAAAAAAAGGACAGTTTCAACCAACCAACCAGTGTCTAAATATGTGGTTGCCCAGGAGCTATGATTGCTTGCCTCCTACTACTAAAATGTAAGACAGAAGAGCTGCTTTTGGCATAACTTCTTTTGTCAACAGTAGCTTAATGGGAAGTGAGAACGGTAGGCATGTTACATAGCCATGAACATGCACTGAAACCTCCACCTACTGTTTTATTATGTGGCTGTTTGCCTGGGTTTAAGTACAATGCCCCCAATCATGTTGCAGCTGCGGGAAAACACTTAAGAATAGAAATGTTTTAAAAGATAAGCCAAAAGTGTTTTCTCTTCCTTCATTCTTTAGAGCAGCATTGGAGGGGCAAAGAATAAATCTCATTTTGGAACTGCTGGGAGCAGGCACCCCTTCACGGATACTAAAGAAAAATGTAGACAACACATTAAGGCTGTCAAATGTTATAGGAAACTAAATAAAGTTGTTTAGTTTTGTATCTATTGTATTCTGTATTCCAAAGCCAGTTTGAAAAAAACGATATCCCAATCCAGAAAAGGCAATTCAGCCACTTGCCACATACTTATCAGAAACCATGGACATACCTTAGAATTCCCAAGATCCCACTCCCCAAATTTGTCCTTTTAATTGATTTTCTTTCTGAATGTAAGAATTAAACAATTTTTAAAAGTGTAGAATTGCTAATGTGAAAGTCTTTTGGAAGACAGTATTTAGAATTGCTGTTCCCACCATACCCATGTTTATATGTTGCCCCCCCCCCCGGAGGGTTGACCATGGTGGCTGGCCTTCAGCACAAAAAAAGGTTAAGCCTGCCGTAGATACACATCTGAATGTACCTTCAAATAAAAAATGTTACTTTCAACAGGACACATTCATTGCACAGTTCATCACCCTCACGTCAGTGCGGTTCCAGGTTTGTGTCTGCTTCCCACTGAAAGTAATGGAGTACTTTGTGTGTGTGTGCCCCAGTGGTGAAGTGATCTGATTTACACTCCCAGCTTGTATTTTCTGGACCAGGGTAAGACTGGAGAAGTCAGTTGCTAAAGATAATGTGATATTTATTTTGTTTTGCATTTGCTACATTCTTGTGAAAGCTCAAGTAATTTAAAAGTGGATAAATACTGTAAGACAGTTTTCATCATTTAGAATATCCTTCAGCTCTCTATATTGGACAAACAGGCCAAACCCTACGCCAAAGGATAAATGGACATAAATCTGACATCAGGAACCAGAAGACAGAAAAACCAGTAGGAGAACACTTCAATCTCCCAGGACATTCTATACAAGATCTCAAAGTAGCTGTCTTACTACAAAAGAATTTCAGAAATAGACTGGAAAGAGAAGTTGCTGAATTGCAACTTATCACCAAGCTCAAAACCATGGAGGGACCTGGTTTGAACAGAGATATCGGGTTCTTATCTCATTATACATGATAAGCGATCTTCAGCCATCTCAACCCTTGCTTTTTCATGCAAAACCATTTGCAGTCGTTTGCGGTCATCAACAGCTATCAGTCAGTCAATCACCCATTTCCACCACCCTTCTGAGTGATCCCCCCTCCCCATCCCCACCCCTCCCCACCCCTTCTCTACATAAGTGCCTGGAAACTTCCATTTCACTGTATCTGAAGAAGTGTGCATGCACACGAAAGCTCATACCAAAATAAAAACTTAGTTGGTCTTTAAGGTGCTACTGAAGGAATTTTTTTATTTTACTTCGATCCAGACCAACACGGCTACCTACCTGTAACCAGAACTATGGAAGGCACCACATTGAGCCGCATGAAATGGAAGTCCATCAACCTCACCAAGAAACTTGCCCAGGTACAAACTGACATCCTCTTTCTATCTAAATGCAAAAACCTGGACATTGTACCTAAGGGTCTTAGAATTAAGAACCCTCTTCAATCAACTTATCCCACAGAATATGCCAGAAAACTATGCCACACTTTATCTAAGAAACTGCTGAAACATCTTATCGGCGTTCTGTATTCCAAACAGAAGTTAATAAAGGAGGAACTCTCTGCACTGGAGAACTCCATCAGGAATCACCCGGCCTGGCAGAAGTTCCACAAGGAAAAACAAACCATTTACCACTCTCAACTGGAGTTACTGAAGAACCAGAAAAATAAAAAACTCTGCAACCTTTCCAACCTACAGGCCACCAATCAAAACAAGATCAACAACATTGTCAATCTTTCACAGCAAACACTCAGCCCAGCTGAGGAATCCGTCCTTTCACGGGGACTATCATTCTGCCCTGCCAAATCCCAACACATGATTCAGTTCTGCGGGGACCTGGAAGCATTTTTCCGCCGTTTACGCCTGAAGGAGTATTTTCATCACACACAAGAACAAGACAAAGTAGAACAAACTACATCCCCACAACACAACACCTCTCAACTTACTGGGGAACAACCATCACCCTCCAAACGCATCAATGAACAGAACATTGACCACCAACTATCACCGAAAAGAAGTTACACAAAAAGGGACTCCACATGGACCCCTCCTGATGGACGCAATACCACACTAGATCTGTACATCGAATGCTTCCGCCACAGAATCCAAACGGATGTGACCAGAAAACACCATCGCTTACAACAAAATCTAAACCATGCTGAAAGGAGAGCCATAGAAAATCTCAGGAACAACCCAGACATTATAATTAAAGAGGCAGACAAGGGTGGAGCTGTCGTCATCATGAACAAAACTGATTACATCCAAGAGGCCCACAGACAACTTTCCAATACTGCCTTTTACATGAAATTGGACTCAGACCCCACACAAGCATACAAAAAAGAACTGAACAAGATTATTAAGGAGCTACCCCTACACATCCAAGAACAGATCCTCACAAACACACCAGCGGAACCTCGGCCAGGAACTTTCTATCTTCTACCCAAAATACACAAACCAGGAAACCCAGGACGCCCCATCATCTCAGGTATTGGCACCATTACAGTGGGTGTTTCCGGCTATATGGACTCTGTTCTGAAACCATATGCTATCAGTGCTCCCAGCTACGTACGTGACACCACAGATTTTCTGAGGAAAATACAATATTTGAACAATCTTCCTAACAATACTATACTAGCCACTATGGATGTGGAATCTCTATATACCAACATCCCACACAATGATGGTTTACAAGCCATAAGGAACACCATTTCAGATAAAACCACAGCGAACTTTGCTACCAAACTCTGCCACTTTGTCCTTACCCACAACCACTTCAAATTTGGTGATGACCTGTTCCTCCAGATCAGCGGCACAGCCATGGGCACCCGCATGGCCCCACAGTATGCCAACATCTTCATGGCAGATTTAGAACAACGTTTCCTTAACTCCTACCCACTCAAACCTCTCCTGTACCTGCGATACATTGACGATATTTTTATTATCTGGACACATGGACAACAGACCCTGGAAACCTTCCACCAGACATTCAATGACTTTCACCCCACCATCAACCTAACAATGAACCAATCTATGCAAGAAATACATTTTTTGGACACTACTATAAAAATACAGGATGGACGTATAGACACCACCTTATACAGAAAACCAACTGACCGACAAACATATCTACATGCTTCTAGCTACCATCCCAAACATACCAAACAATCCATCGTATACAGCCAGGCCTTACGTTACAACCGCATCTGTTCCAACTCTACAGACAGAGAATCTCACCTAAGAGATCTACAGCAAACCTTTTTAGAACTAAAATATCCACCTGATGAAGTTAAACAACAGATCAACAGAGCCAGACAGATACCTAGAGAGAACCTGCTGCAAGACAGACCCAAAAAAGAAAATAACAGAACACCACTAGTCATCACATACAGCTCCCAAGCTAAAACAGTACAACGCATCATCAGAGATCTACAGCCTCTCCTGGACAATGACCGCTCCCTTTCTCAAGCTCTGGGAGGAAGACCTTTCATTGCCTACAGACAGCCACCCAATCTTAAACAACTCCTCACCCACAATAATACAACCACCAGACTTAACATGGACACTGGTACCAGAGCCTGCAATAAACCCAGATGCCAACTTTGCTGCCACATACACCCAGACAACACCATTACTGGCCCCAACAACATCCAACATACCATCTCAGGACTATTTAATTGCTCATCCTCTAACATTGTGTATGCCATCAAATGCCAACAGTGCCCTTCAGCTCTCTATATTGGACAAACAGGCCAAACCCTACGCCAAAGGATAAATGGACATAAATCTGACATCAGGAACCAGAAGACAGAAAAACCAGTAGGAGAACACTTCAATCTCCCAGGACATTCTATACAAGATCTCAAAGTAGCTGTCTTACTACAAAAGAATTTCAGAAATAGACTGGAAAGAGAAGTTGCTGAATTGCAACTTATCACCAAGCTCAAAACCATGGAGGGACCTGGTTTGAACAGAGATATCGGGTTCTTATCTCATTATACATGATAAGCGATCTTCAGCCATCTCAACCCTTGCTTTTTCATGCAAAACCATTTGCAGTCGTTTGCGGTCATCAACAGCTATCAGTCAGTCAATCACCCATTTCCACCACCCTTCTGAGTGATCCCCCCTCCCCATCCCCACCCCTCCCCACCCCTTCTCTACATAAGTGCCTGGAAACTTCCATTTCACTGTATCTGAAGAAGTGTGCATGCACACGAAAGCTCATACCAAAATAAAAACTTAGTTGGTCTTTAAGGTGCTACTGAAGGAATTTTTTTATTTTACTTCGATCCAGACCAACACGGCTACCTACCTGTAACTATTTACTTCAGTAACCAAATGTCACCTGAAAATTAACACCTCTGGCTAACATACAGGCTTGAAATTTTATCCCCAGGGAAAGAAGGCACACAGCTGTAATGTAGTCACTGAGAATAGCCTTCTCTGTGCCCTTGCTGGTAGTGCTAAGAGGATGCTCTCAGGTACTTGAAACGGTAGCAGGGAGGTGTTAAGTATGAAACAGCTCACTTTGCACTAAAATAAGTGTGTCAAGGCCACTTATTTCCTGTGACTTGTATGAATTAAGGAAATTTACAAACATTTACTCCTTGCAATTAATTCTGCTCCTATAGATGAGGATGCTCAGAGCTGTGGATGGGAAAAGTAGAGGTTTCTTTAGTGCATTAGCATCAAGGCCATATTGCATCAGAAACTTACTTCCTGAAGCCATCTCCCAAGCTTACAATTTGTACATGGAAAAGGACTTTCTTCCGGCAACAGCCAAGTCCCATTTTTAAAAGCGTTAGCAGCTGAAAACCATGGTTAACAATAAAGGAAACCCTGAAAGGCTAGTATACATACATGGCTGAGATCCTCCCTTTAACAGGTACTGCTAAATTCTAAACCCAATCAGCATCTTGTTTTTAGTTCTTTAGGGGTTTTTTTTAATCCTATGTTTCCCAAAGCTCTTGCAACTGCACCATCATTTTAGATGGATCAGTTGTTTTTACTGCAAGCGATATTTCTTTGTGGATCAACAGAGGGCTCCAAGAAGGATGGATGTGTTGCCTGACTTGCAGCTCGGAAACACAAAACTACACTTCTACAGAACACCTCACTCCTCTCTTCCTTTTGAGGCCCAATGCTGTTTTCTTGAACAGCAGAGAATGGATCTCTGTCAAGTATTAGAACATATAGCAAAAGGTGCATGATAGTAATAACAATAACTTGTTAAGCAACAGTCTAATATGGAGGTTAATCAGAAAAAGCAGACCAAAAAATCAGATGGGAAGGAAGGACCTGCTGGCAGGAGTACCCCCAGATAATGCCCCAATGCCCCTGAGACGGAGAAGAAAAACTGCACTGCAAGCCGAAACAGGGTGGACCTTGGAACGCTCTGTACATCCACAAAGAAATTAGGTTAACAAATTCAGATGTGGAAAAAAACAGGTCTGTAGAACACAAGAATAACCTTGCTGAATATTCTAGAAGTATAATATAATAAACTGCTTCCACTCGGCAGCACTGTAAAAATTAGAAGAGTGTGCACAATGAATATATTTATTTATTTATGGGTCACCTTTCAACCTGAAGGCCTTCAAAGCAGCTTACAATGTAACAGGATAAAAAACACAAGTACATGCTTGTTTCTGGTGAAACTGCAACTACCACCAGTTCTGAGACTCTAAGCCAGGACTACATGTTAAAAGCCAAACAGTAGAATTTTAGGCAACAGCACACAGGATTAAAACAAACAATTGTTAAAACCTTGTTTAAACGCCCTAGAGTCAATTAGGAGAAACAACACATGTTCCACGCACACACACATACACACCACAAACACACAATGGAGTATGACAATAAAAGATCCTTTTATTATAAAAATCTATACAATGAAATGCCAGACATAGCAATCATTTATATCTGGTTTATTTATATATATATATTTATATATCTATATATCCACATATAGTTTTTACTTATACCAAAGTAAAACTATGTTATATCACAAAATGCCTAACACTACCATTTATTGCTTAATAAGATGGCACAACACACACTCTTAGCATAACCGATGCCATGCTAGCTACGATACTGAACAAACAGCCAAACACTGCATAACACACAAAAGCAGCTGTTATTTCTGAAGTGGAACCAGTCTGATCACTCACTTTATAAAAATATTGGAATCATTTAGATTTAAGCATTATAAAGGAGGAATATATTATTTAAAACATTTAAATAGTGCATATTGACATTTTGCATGTGGTATATAAAACATTCATGTACAACACTGTACAGTACACATAAGTTTCAATGTTTGGGTGCACCTGTGTCTGCAGATTGATAGAAAACAAAGTGAAGTGTACATTGCACAATGGAGCTGAATAAAAGCCACAGATGATCTCCAGATTAATTTCCAAACTTGTAATTCACTACTAAAAAAACCTTCTAGTTGTATAAAAAGGCAAAGCATTTGAATATAATCTCATTTCAGTGCTCTTGGGTTCCAAAATTACATGCCTATAATCACAGTAAAAATAGAGAGACGTAGCATACAGGCAAGTATGGAGTATTGAAAATCTACTTTCTATCTATTCCATGTTAACACAGAGACCTGATGAATTACATGCTAGCCACTTATTTCACAGACATTCATTTTTTGGTCTTTCAAAAAGCAATGAGAATCAATATCTGTGTTGACATTAGCTGTTCATAACGCATGCAGCAAATAGGCACATACAAAAACATGGCCACAGTACAAAAGATATAAAAAATGTGCCAATTTCAACATTTAGGGCTCAGTCCATTTGTGCCACAGATGCAGCACCCACATGCAAAGGAATCCCATGACATTGCCCTGTTCCTCCCCATTCAGTGTGCACACACTGGCACTCAATTCATCAAACCATTTTAAGGGCCTGAGGTACAGTGTCTGCACACATGCCATAAAGATAGGTGGTAAAACGGAGTCTCTGACCTTTGATAATCTATGTGCAGACTGTATGTCCACAGTAGGCTTGGATAGAGCCTTTCAGACTATGCAGATTTAAGGGGGGCAGTTGAGAAGAACCATTGAAGGCTACTGTCATCTATACTAGGCAAAATAAACATCACAAAAATGTTTCAATTCTGAAGCTTCATCATGCAATAACCATATGATATCTGCTTAATGCCACAAACAAATCACTTTTCCTTCCATTTTTACAACAGTGACATAGCAGAGAGGCTTTTCTCAAACTGTGTGTCTACCTTGAATCCATCACACTAATGATTTTATTTTAGCCCTTGGTAAGATATGCTTATTTTGGATACAACAGAGTTAAATAGCGCAAACCTGGAGCTGTACACATCTGAGCACAGACACTCTCCCATACAAAGGTAAGATGCAATATCCATTTGAGATCACACACTAAATCACCATCAGCTGATAAACTAACAGTAAAGCAAGTCTTATAGGCAATATGTGATATAAATGTTCAGGTTTTTCCAAGTTTTAAAAAAACAACAAGCAAGGTCACTTTCTGGTTTGTCCATTGTAATCTGAAACTGAAGACCAAGGAGCTTTAAGTTGCCATATCTACAGACCATAAACCATTCTATCGTATGAAAAATGTCATTTGAAATCAAAGGAAGTTATTCCGCAGCAGTCCTCTGAAAGGCATTTCAGTTCAGTGTTGAAAAACACAGTTGTGTTCTTAAATTTGCTGCCATTGTTCCCCAGCATAAAAAGGCAACAGAGGAAGTTCAGTACAACACTAACAAATGCAGATGAAACAAAGTTAGAAGGTCCAGAGTTTCTGAATGGTTCTAGTTCTACAGTCTTTTGGGAGGAAGATGCATTTTTAATTAAAAGAAACAAGGAAAATGTTTTCCAGAGTTGGACAGGGGAGTCTTAAGTTTTTTAAGTTTTTTGTTAGCTTTCTAGATAGGACCTACTTGCCTTTCAAATGTGGCACCATAAAATGTACAAAAACTGCATTCTTTCAACAGCGCAAGACAAAAGTGAACACCTAACAGTACTATGGACATCATAAGAAAACAACCTTTCACTATTATGAAGAAACTTAATTTATTTTGAAGAATCTTGTTTGCTGATAAGGACTTCAAGAAGCCGCAGTTTGGCTTTAACTTTCTTGTACTCTCTGTACTCATCAAGCATGGGAGCACGATCTTCTTTCTGAACGTTTCTGGAAAAATAAAGCCAATGCAACATTTAACAATTTTGTTGGTTTGAAATAGATTGGGGATGCATGCAGGCTAGAGGTGTTTCATGTTATACTGGTGAACTGGAGGTGGTGCATCTGTCATCCTTGAGACCCTGTGCTTCATTCTAAGCATTTTTAGGCAAAAGCTTGTATTTTCTGAAATAGGTATGAACATCAATTCATGGAAGGAACCTAGCAATCAGAGATATATTGCTTCTGAACATGGAGGTTACATTTCTATCAAAGGTAAAATAATAGCATGTGGTAACAATTTAAAGAGGTAACAAAAAAAAGGAAACACATCTGCAGCACTCTACTCATAACAGTGCACAATTCATTTTATCTGATGTTCTCATAAGGTTTTGCAAATTGTCTATAAAAAGTTAACAACTTTGTGGTTGTTGTTTAACGATTAAAAACCCATTTAAATGAGTTTGGAGCCCCCTCCAGCTTCTTTCACAGAACCTATTTCTTGCTGAATTGGGGGTAAAAATGGCTAAAATCCAATGGGAAAGATGTACTAAATTTTATCATTTATTTTAATTGGCTATATTTATACAAATATTCATTGAAACCAAATAGTATGGCTGAAGATCCTACTAAAATAGATGAACATTAGAGGCCACATTTGCAAAATCCAATCTAGGGATCCACTGTTAACCAATGCTTCCTGTTGCAAGTAAACATAGAAGCTATGTGCTTCCAAACTTAGAAATTGCATTGTAAGCACAAACATTTCTGCTTGCCTAATCAAACTATCTCCTCTATTTGCATGTATCCTGGCTTAGTAAGAGTCATGTGAACTGAGTCAGTGTTACGTTGTCATTTTCAACACTGTACATTACTAGCATAACTAATGCCTTCATCAACAAACACAATTGCATATTTGTCTCATCTTCATTATGAGTAAACCTCTGGGCCTACAATCATTGTATATTCAACTCACCTTCCATTCTGCTGATAAAACCCTTCTTCAAATTCCCGTAGAGTTTTGCGCAATTTCTTTTTCTCAGCTCTGGCCTTCCAAAGTTGCTCCAATAACTCAGGCCTATAAAATTATAAAAAAAATAAAATGCATAGGGTAATCAAAACCATGCATATTCCACCCATCAACAAAGTAATAATATCAATGTCCCTTGGCAACAGTTTCCAAGTCCCTGACTGTAGCACTGAGTATAGCATAGCTGCTTTCTGCAGTCATCAGCTATGCAATCAAGTTCACCACAGGGGAATGGATTGGCTGTGTGATGGTGTTTCCCATGGGGAACTTGGTCACACAGCTGATCCAGCAGCACCTCTGCTTGCCCCACACCTGATGTGGATTTGGGAGAACAGCCTCTCAGGTCAAACTCTGATCAGAGCTGGATCAAATCTGGCCCATGGGATCCTCTGACTTTGAGGAAACAGCTAAGTAAGTAAAATGATTTGGTTGACCTGTTACAGAAGGACATTGCAATGAAAATCCTTCACTGTTCCACCTCACACCCCATCATGATCCACAGGTGTCAAAAAAAAAATCAATCAGCTGTTTTGATTACAAAGCTACATTTGTTGTGTGGTGCTCACATGGTCACATTTACGTACATGGAAGCTGCACGTGTACTCGACAGACGAAGATCTCGAGTCAATTTCTCTTGACTTTCTTCAACATCAGATTCTGAGTTTTCAACTGGACTAGTAGTAATAGACTGCGTTTGGGTGTTAGTTTTTAAGAGATCAGTGAACTCTGATGACACATCACCATCTTCCTCCTCTTCCTGAAAAATAATAAAAATTGTTGTTCAAACATGCATTAAATATTTCAACTACCTGAGCTATAAACCCAGTAAAAGACACATTCATTCTGCACACACATTCAAGCTTACATTTTTGTTATAATTTGAGGTGTGGAGATGTGTGTATTAATGTGAAATGCAGCAATTAAACTCAACTGTACACTATAGGCCCTTATGGGACCTCTGTTGTCTTTGGATAGATAAAATACCTTGATTTCTTCAAAGAAGTGGGCTGTTTCTCCTTCAATGATAGGTTGTAACATCTGACCTCGTCTTTTGGTTGATGGTGAGCCCTAAAACATACGTCACAATATGTTACGCAGTATACAAGAAATCTATTATTTTGTTCAACGTACATTTGGGTTGATTACAGCATCGTTTTATATTTTACGCTATGTTGGCAAAACAGCACACTCAACCCTAGTCAACATTTATCTTCAGGCATTTGTTCCCAGCATAAAGTGAGAACAGTAAATCTTACATGCAAACCAATGCCCAATTCTCAACTACTGCACAGGAAGCTTTACAGAATGTCTAGAGAAAGATCACCATGTTAAAAAATGGTAGTCACTTCAGACAAAGGTCAGTATAACAACTACTGATGAATATAGACAAATAAGACACATTTAACATTTCCTATAGCTGAGAAACTAAATAACATCTTAAGAACTGCTCAGAGTTGGAACTAGTTTCATTACCAGATCATTGTTATTCCACCCTTCCAAAGGAGCCCAGGGTAGTAACCACCAAAGTAATAAAACCACTTAAAAAAATAAACTGAATACATATTAAAAACATTTAGAAATGAAAAGCTCTAAAAAATTTAAAGGCATTAATATTTTGCAAATCCAAAACTAGGAGACCATATGAAAACATGATTAAGGATTTAAAAAATTCACTATCTAGTGTTTCACCACCTAGCTTGGGAACACCTGTTTTGAGCGTAAGGGCTAGTCCAGAAGGGAGACATCTAGCAAGATGAGCACTCATTGTTGAGGCAAGTACACACCAATCAGTTGGAAAATGTATGAAACACTGATTACCGTAACTACTTACAAGAATGGGAGTAATGCTTGCTCGAGTTAACATTTGTTTCACAAGCCTGTATCTGTCATAGAGAGGTTTAACAATATGCCTTTCTTCTTTGGAGACCTGAGTGAAAGCAGAAATGGGGTTATCTAACACTGGGGGAAAAACAGGGTATCTTCACCACTAAGAGGATCACATGATGTCAGAGTCTCCTTGCTCACTAGTTGTCCTGAAGTGGCCCAGTTGATATGCAATGCTAAGCCATGATTTAGCACTATGTGGACATGTTTCCAGTAGCCTGAGCAAAGTGGCCTGTGGCACTTTCCTCTTCCCACATGGTGGGAGTAGGGCTTCTGCCAACTTTTGTTTCACTTTAAACTATCTTGGCTTGTCATTTTAAAACAATAACTGTGTTCACACATAAAACAAGTTCAGTCCACTCCCTGGCCTAGTCAGTTTTTAAATCTGTGATTTTAATTTGGAGCTGTGAGGTCCATAAGCACATTGCTCATTCACACAAACCACAATAAGCCAGGAAGTCTAGCTTATCATTATGAGCAAATGTGGCCAATTATGAGTTGCTAAACAAGCCAACTTTGATCCATGGGTTGGTTATAGAGCTGGCTTGTTTAACTGACTATTGTTTAAATCAGGGTCCGTGGTTCATACACGATGCTAAGCAGTAGTTATTTGGCAGCAAAATTTAACTCGGCAAAAGCTTTCCTCGCAGTCACATGGGAACCCAACACTTCACTCAGGCTAATGGAGTTTCATCTTCATAGTGCTTCCCCCAGAGTTTATCATAACAAGTAAACATGACCATTATCTGGTGATGCTTCAAATAGCTGGAGAATACCAAAACTGTGCAAGTTGACAATTTAGGTGTGGACAATAAGTAACCACAGAAAAATAAAGCTTTCCAATATTGATATTTTTGCATCTTGCTACTGAATGTGAATTCTGTAGAAAGTATGTACTTTGCAATGTTTTACACAGGAATGTACAGAGACCTGACTAACCTCCCTACAGTGCCAGAATAAGGGTTATTTATCTGTTATTTATTTGTACACAACATAAAAAATACCAAAGCAGTGAACTGAAAACAAAAATACATAGAACATCAGCTCAGAATATTTCTTCCCTCCTCAGTGTTAACAGTGTTTAAAGAGCTGCCCTTTGAATCTTATTTTGCAGCTCATTCTTTGAGCCTCTACATGGCACACAATCTATATGCTATTTTAAGAATCATTTGGTAATCATAAAATATGAGAATTATTTGAGGCAGGTGTTCAGTGCTATTTCATAACCACATTAACTGTGTATTAAATAATTGCAGGGAATGAAATAATGAGTATTACCGGTCGTCCATGCTGACTTTCATAGTACAAGAGACTTTTTTGGAGAGACGTTTTTTCTTCTGCCAGATCATCCTTCGTCATTTTCTATAACAAGAGAGACAAGTGTCTTATCCTAAATCTGCTCTTTAGTGTAAGCTTCCTTCTGAAGCTAAAGTTATAAAAGATAAGAAAGCTATACTGAATATATTTTAATCATATACAGCCCAAAAGCTCCAAAGAGTTCAAAACTCAGATAACTGCACCTGCTGCATGAGGCTTCCCCTACTGTTAGGAAACTGTACCCTAATGACAACTCTTGCTCCATATGTGCATTTGAGACTTTGCAATAGTTTGTGAAAGTGTCTGCTCATAAAATTAAAATACAGTGAATGATTACAGTAATCCAGTGTTGCATGTTATATGGTTGACTCTCATCTTGTGTGGGGGTTACGTGGCCGTGGGTTTGGTATGCAAAGCCAAAATCATTAATAGTCAAAACAACCCTTTAAAAAAAACTCCCAAGGCCACTGAAGACTCTGACCACCTCCGTAACCTCTCCAAAGGGCACTACAGCCTCTCCATGCACTTCCAAATACTCTCCCAGCGTGAATGCTATGGTGGGTGGGATTGCCGGCATTCCCATCCCTGCCCCCCCCCTTTGGACAATCATGTGAAGCTACGATCGCACAACTGAAATGTGCATAAGTTGCAAGTTGACTGCCTTAGGAAATTTATTAAGTGCTGTAAAATAAGATGAACTGTACTATTTTCATCTCTTCAAGTGCAACAATACAAATACAAAATAGGCATATATACCTTTATATCTTCTGGAAGGCAGCTTTCAATTCGTTTTTCCTTCAGCCTTTTAAAAATGAGTTCAACTGTGGCCTCCATGGTAGGCTTCCTTTCTTTCTGTGCAACCCGGTGATCATCTTCATTTTCTTCATCGTCATGATCCAAAGATGAGCCAAAACTTTTTGGAAGAGTGTTACTTCGTGGCCGTGTCTGAGGTATGAATTCTCCATCTGAGCTTTTGTGCTTTGCATCTATATTCAAGAAAGAATACCAAACCCAAAGTCAAAGTCACTTTGCAATTATTACTGTTCAATTACTTGAGTCAACACAGAAACAAGAAACTTATTCATTCATATATAATGAGTGAAAAATGAGTCACCCTGCTCTCCAGTAAGGTCCAATGAAAGGTGTAAAAGTCCAAGAAGATAAAACACATTTTTTTTACCTTTTATTTGCTTTTTCAATTTGGTAAGCTCTGTCATCCACTTTAAAACCTTTGGATTTGCTGCAATATCAGAATATGACGGCTGAAAAGAGATATGTATAGCATTAGGATGCTCGGAAATCCAACACACACTGAATTTAACAGGGTTGACTTCTTCATTGGGAGAGTTTTCCATGCCCCTTGCTGGACAAAGTAAGTAATAGCAGGAAAATCTGGGCTTGTGTTTTTCATACACCCCAGCATGCAACTTCTTTGGTCAGAGAATTAAGAACCTAAGAATTACCATGATGGATCAAGCCATCTACTTCTGCCCAATCCCCAATAGATTTTTTGGGATACAATTGAAACCTTTTCACTGACTACAATACAGGAATACATAGAGCCATGTGAAAAACATAACTTTAAATTTTGGGAATGCTAGCTAGCTACCAATGTGTAATAGCAGCTTACCTTGAAATTTTTGTCTTTTTCAAACTGCTCCTCAAACTGCCTTATTTTTTTCTGCAACTTTTTGACTAGCTGATAAGGAGTCTTGTCTTCCCTTCTGTCATCCTTAGAACTGTTAAATGATGCTCTTCGAGTTCTGGATTTAAAGGGTAAGGTTTTAGATACCAAATACACATATTGTAAAATACACAACACTGAAAAACAGCAAGCAGGTGTACATTTATATTTCCATCACAAAGGCCAGAACAAAAATAGTCTCACCTGTTAACTTCTCTCATACAACATTGTCACTAATCCTCACTAAAGCTGCATTTTGCTCAGATGAGAACATGGCAGGTGAAAAAGCTGTCAGTCAAGTGCTTGAGTCACTCATAAGGGCCACCCCTTCCTCTTGCCACAAGATGATTGATATCTTCCAAAAGCTGTAAACCATAACATCTAAAAAACTATTAAACCATTGCAAACCCTCCTCTATGGGAAAAGTACAGCTCTTTCACACCACAACTTAAAAGATATCTGGTAAAAGCAGTAACAGAAAATGATGTATTCCCTCTGACACCATTATCAAATTGTTTATAATTTGATCTTAAAAGCTCATTTCAACTATTATATTCACAATAGCATTGTTATTTAGCTCAGTTGAATAAAAGCTAACAATTGAGATTCAGAGCCAACAACTCCTACAAGTGCTAAATTCTATGCATGATTTTAGGATTCTTGGTTTGAAAGCATCAGATGAAGAACTGGAAATCAAACTGGCAGGGTATTCCTGATAAAGTTTCATAGTTTTTTCATGCCTTCTTCTTAAAGTATTCTATTTCTTCCCTCCTTGTAGTGATATGACCTGCAACAGCTACCCCATTTTAAAGGGTCTCTACAGCCAGACAACAAAAAGACTCTAAGATTTGGAGCTTATGCTACCGTAGCTAAGAGCAAACACTAAGGGCTGGATTCAACTAATGCATCCTGCAGCAGAAACCTGCACAAGGAGTTCCACTAGAGCAATGGGGCTTTCCCCCCTTCTCCACACACCCTCCCAAATTGACGCAGGAGGGGTTGGAACCCCTCAAGTAGCACAAATTTCACCTCAGTGTTGTCAACAATTCACTCTTCCTATTTTGCCTTCTTTTAGACTATTTTACTCTCTGAATAATATTCTGATCAATATTCTGCCAGAAAAAGCTAATCTCCTTTTACAGTCTCAAATTCAAATGGTGCACTTGAAAAGTGAAAACATTGGAAGCTCATAAAAGCAGGAAGAGACGGGAGAGCAAAAAAGAAAGAAAGTCAACACTGATGAAAATAAGTATCACTCATCTCAGAACCATGAAGATATGCATATAAATATATAAAAATTTGGCACTGGGTAACCTGGAAATTGAGGCTTTTCTCCCTACAATGTGTGTTTGTTTTGTACCTTTGGTAAAGCCTTTCCCCTTCAAGACTTAAGAAAAATATCTCTAATGCACCTTAGCTACTAATTCTTTATTGCACATGTCTGCCCACCTGTTATATATATTTACTCATTATGAGGTATGCCGAAGCATTATGAATGTTACAAAATTCAGTTTTAGGAGGAAGGAGAAGCCAAGGCTTAAGACTATCTTAAGATTATTTTGTCCCAATGCATCTGTAGAAATGGAACATCAGAACAGATCATTAGCTTCAAAGATGGTATTATGGCTGCCAGAAAAGCCACACTGAAACAAAATGGATAAGCCACAGGTTGAAACAGAGAGTAAGGAAAGAGCTGCGAGTAGAGGTGCCCCTCTGCCAATCCTTCGGACCCCCTGGGAAACTCAACAAACCTCTTGTACCTAGAACTGGGTGTGGAGAGTGAAGCTGAATGGGACACAGCTGATGGCAGCCTGCTGAAGTACCATCCACCTTGGGATTACCCATAGAAAGCAAGACTAGAGTGAGAGACTACGGTCATGACTGCTGTTTCTAGGAACTCTTCTCGCTGTGAAACTTTTGTGGGTGAGCTGAGTGTTTGTTTGGACCCTGGGTGAAAACCCAGAGGCTGGGAGGGAGGGTGTGTCAGAAGGAAAATGAATTGATACTGGTTTATATACATTAGTAACTTTGTGTTAATGTAATGTTTTTATACGTAACTCTGTTTTTGTAACAATTTGTTTAAGTTGTCTGTTGTTGCTTCTGTTTTCTGTAAACCGCTTAGATATTTTAAATATATTATAAGCAGTACAGAAATTAAAAATCATCAAATAACCAGCAATAGAATACCTATGAATCTAATGAATAGGCACTTAAAGAAAAATGTCACTGCTAATCATCCCATGCTTTGTGATGATCTCAGGATCAAGATGGCCACAACTCTAAATGTACCAAAGACTCATCTGGTGCCTACAACATAGGATGAAACAGAATTTTCTGGAGCCAGGGGCAGTTAAGTCCAGGGAAGTGAAAGTAGTACTATTTTAAATTGATGTTTTGGAAAAGAAGTCACAAATTTGGACAACTGACGACATGCTGTAATCCAGGCATATTAAGAAGTTATTTCTTACTGAACAACACAAATACCGCTCTATGCACCATGTAACTGTATGAGACATAAGCTCCAAGTATTTTGTTAATACCGTACTGGGGGGGAAACCTGACAAGGTTTGAGTCAAAGGTTGTGTAGAAGATGGAGACAGATGTCAGGTGGTCCATGCTTATGCAAAGTAATAGTCTCAGAAGACATATTGGCATGGGGTTAAAAGTAAAAGGCAGCAGAGAAAGAGATATAGAACAAGAGTGTATCATTATGCAAGATCTCAGAAGCCTGAATTCCCTAGCACCTGCTTAGCGAAACAAGTAACAACTATGCATTTTAAAAAACAAAAACAAATGGACATCACCATTTCTCCATAGATTTCCCCAGACCACTACTGCTCTGAGACAAAACCAGCCAATTTCCATTTTAATTAAAGTCCAGGGACCTTATTGCTGTAAACACCAAGATGAAGACTCTACAGATGTAGGTGCTGTAGGTATATGGTCTGCCCAGGTCCAACAAAGGTGCTTAAGAAGCAGTGAAGAATGGTAGTGAAATATACAAGTACACAGGGAAATGAGATCTTGAGAATGACAAACAATTTAGCTAAGCACTGGAAAGGAAAATAAAAAAGCTGACATGTTAGGACCCAACCAGTACTCCATAAGTTAAACACTATGGGCTGTATCTACATTTCTCTCTGCCACCCCAATTCATCACCAAAATTTGCTGCAGGGCATCCCCCTGTCTGGAGAAGGTTTTGAAGATGACAGTGGGAAGGAAAAGGACAAATCCCAACGTGGGAGTGTAAGTCTGTTCCATTCATGCAACAGAAGTGCTAGATGCAACCCTTAATACTTTTTGCAGCTATAAACATGTTTAGGAGCACTGAAGTCAGTTGTAGCATTGTAGAACTTTTAAACTGTAACCACTATCCATTATGAAGAAAGCTTGTGGCAAGAAGATGGTTCAGGCCCACATGAGACTTGAAGCCTTGACTGAGTATGCTTTTCACTCATTGTTCTTCCACTTCAGAAAAAAATGAAAACTTTGTAGTGACAATGGTTGGCTTGTGTATAATTTTCATAACCAGAAAAGTATTCTTGTGTAACAATGCTCAATAACTAACATGAATCAGAACTCAGGGCAAGTCAAGTCAAGTCTCCATCATTAAAATGATATAACATTTTGCCTATTATGGGTGGGTTCAGTGTACTCTAGAATGCCGTTCCCTACAACCACAGTGTTAAATCTGCTTTACGTTAGCTGGAAACAGGTGGAAAATCCATACACACTAAAAGTCAAACTAGATAGCATCACAACAATGACCATGTAGTTTAAGCATAAATGGATTGGATCCACTTAGTTATGAACAGAAGAACAGCTCTGCTGGATCAGGCCAAAGCCCATCAAATCCAGCATCCTGTTCTCACAGTGGCCAACCAAATGCCTATGGGGAAGCTGAAAAGGAGGACCTGTCTGCAGCAGCACTCTCCCCACTAGCGTTTCTCACCTGCAAGTACTCAGAGGTATAATACATTCACCGGTGGGAATAAAGCCATCATAGTTAGTAGCCACTTATAGCCTTATCTATAAATTTGTCTAATTCCTTTTAAAGCAATCCATGTTAGCAGCAAAATTCATATTTTATGCACCGTATGAAGAGGTACAGGATGGACCTGAGTACTAGTGTTATGAGAGAAGATGAAAAACATCTTCCTATCCACTTTCTTTACACTTTGGGTGGAATTCAATGTCGCTCTATGATGAACTGCTGCCTGCTCGATGGAACGATTGATCAGCCCCTCTCCTCTCCCCAATGTGCTGCCCTAGGAGTTCTCCTGAAACCCCCCAGGCCAATTCCAGAGGTGTGGGGGAGGGGGGAACTCCACTGCGCAAGCAAAATCCCTTGTACAGGCTTTGCACTGACAGATTAGGTGAAGACCGCCCAATGTTATCTTATACGCCTCTATTGTGTGCCACCTTACTTCTCAATGAAAAAGACCAAAATGCTCTAACCTTTCCTTGTAGTTACAACTTTGACTAGACCCACTGGATCCAGTAGGGCTTAAGTTAGTCCTGAATAGATTTCAATGAGCAATGAGCAAATTCAATGGATCCAAATGAAAATCAGGTTTGAGATTTCTACAGACTAGGTACAGAAGCCTCCCAAGTCTGCAATGCAGGGAGATGGACTAGATGACCCTTGGGGTCCCTTCTAACCCTACAATTCTATCTCAGCTTTTACATCAAAACACCTCTTTTCTACAGAGAACTGACTCCAAACAACAGAATTTGAAAACTGTGAAACTCCTCTCAGTAAGGCAAATGCTCCTAAGCTTGATAAAGGAGCTTTTCATCAGTGGATGACTACAACGGGATACAATAGTCTGCATTCTTCCCTTCATTCTTTCTGATAGGCATTATATGGAACCAAAAAAGGTTTTGCAAAGTAATTTCATAGGAGAGGATTACAGGACCAGATGGACACCCATTTCATGGCACTCAGGATTTGGGTTTACAAAGATGAGATAAAGAATTCTAAATCCTAACACATGGAATTGCAAGAATTTCTCTTGTGTAGCTTAGTTGTGAGCATTAACTACCTACCTAACAAAAGAAAGTGCTTTAGATGAAGAATCTGCTTTTTCTGGATCATGCAGAAAACGTTGGCTTTGTCCAAAATCCAAACTCCGATGGGACAATATGGGATGACTGTCTTCTTCCAGAGGATGATTCATTCTTCCAGCTTGTGGAGAAAGCTGAGCTTCTCCAGATTCACTTTCTTCCTGCCATGATTTAAAAGCAGGAAACGGCTCTACAAAAGACAATGAAATAAAGAGCAAATGGCACTTAGGTATTAGAGGAAAACCAAGTGTGCATTAAATAGTATCCTTATACACAAAATGAATGGTGAAATGCACTGGAAAGCTACATGTCATAAAGCAAACAAAAAATAAATACCCCAATGCACCCAAAATACATATACAACAATTTTCATGAGTGTATACAACTTACACATTTTTCTGAATAGTCAGCATGCATTACTTTAAAAAGTTGTACAATTCTGCACAACAGATTTCTAAGTAGACATGTATAGGACTGTACTGTTAGAAAACAAAACAAAATCTTCTATGCTTCAGTATATTAAAAGTTCTGACTTCCTTCATGTGTTGATATATAGGATTAGTTCACTAGTTTTAGAGCGATGTTGAAGGAGCATAAATTGTTTTCAAACATGAAAAAAGAACAGAATAAAATTCCAAATTTGAGGGAAAAAATGATTTGTTTATATGTTTCATAAAATGATTTCTGCTTTAAAGGAACTGAAAGATTAAGTAAGGGATCACAGGAAATAAAATCCTTGTTAATGTCCCTTTAAAATTTGTATAGATACATCTCTCTTAAGGGCTTTTTAGCTGTCTGCTTAGCTGCTAACAGGATAAATATAGTTACCATAATTTCCAGTGCAATTATTCTACTTGAACGCTAAGTTCAAAGAATATGGAATGGTAACACGACAAAATGTTGATTGACCCACTTGTACCTGCTTCCCACCGAGTACAAAAATGCCTTTAAGGAATCACTGGCTTGAAGTAAAAGATGCCGGGTTTAAAAAACACAAACCAGGCATGTCCTCATGTTGTGAGCATATTAAACTGCCCTATGCAGAGTCAGACCATTGGTTGTCCATCTAGCAGATTAATCACCACTCTGACTGGTAGCAGCTCTCCAAGGTCTCAAGCAGAGGTATTTCCCAGCCCTGCTGGTTGGAATGCTTTAACTGAACCTGGAACCTGATGCATGCAAGGCATGTGCCTCTATAAGTAAGTTATGGCTCTTCAGAAGGCAGCAGGTAAAGGGGTAATTTGAAAGCAACCATAACCATGAAAAAATGTAGATAACTGAATGTATGGCGAGCCATACTTACCCTCCCCTTCTGTCTGCAGATGCATTGTTTTGAAATCAATGAGGGGAAAAGTGATAGGGCATGGTGCTAATAAATGAAAAAATGGCAAAAAATACTGAAGTGAACACATCGCACAGTTAGAACAAACCATACATAACATGTAGGAAGTACAGCACAAGGAAAGTCTTCCAATTGAGTGGGCCAGGTGTGAGCACTCCATTCCCACTGATGTGGGACAGTTGAAGGTGCCCAGCACCACTCAAAATTAGGCCCTTTATTAATTAAAAGCCTTTCCAGAAGGGTTGGATCAGAGGTGACAAACAAAAAGCCACATGCTTTCCCATGTTTTAGCAAAACACGTTTTTAAAGGAAGAGGATTTCCACACAAGACAGTTTTTTGCTCACGTTTTTAAAGATAGTAATAGCAATTCAAAATGCAGGGAAATAATTAAATTATTTGTGCACTCAACATATGCATTTGTTTAATTAGAATGATAAATGTTAATATAAATACTGGTTGAAGCCGATTTTTTAATCACAACATACTAAGCAGGCCTCACTCTTCAAACTAATGAAGTAGACCAGGATCCCACAGGCTTACACAGGAATCCAACTAGTCTAACATAAAAAGTTTAGCATACAGTACTAGAATTCTAATTGATTTCAACAGAACAGAAAATGACCAGATTTAGTCCAGGGTCCAAAGGACCATGCATAACCTTCCAAGAGCACAAAGGGGATACAAGTACAGCAACAAACAGAATAAGAAGTCCTACTTGCCACATTTTTTCTTCTAATAGCAACCTGAGAAGCTGACATTCCTACCATCTAAACAAAGGACTGTTGTTGTTTTTAAAGCAGATATTTGGGCACAAGGTATACTCCTTATGCTTAGATTCAGGAAAAAATGGGGATGGAAGCTATCACCTATGTGGGAAGTAATTCCATGTTGGGATTAATATTGGTACACATCCACACACCGGCTCAGCTACATGGTTTGGTATGTGTGCCTTCCTCCAATATTCCTTCATGCTCAAAGCAGTTCCTGGCTTTCAGCATAAAGTTTACCCTTACATCCAAACTAGCAAACAACCATTTGTGTTTGTTCTGCAAATTAGGATCAAACGCTAATTTATTGTACATGTGCAAATCATAGTTTTCCATATGGTTTGCTGATAACAATGAAGTCCTTAATTACTCTAAATGTATTTGGAGAAGGTGGAAGAGGGAGTGCAAAAGCCAGAGAGACTCCTTCCAGAGTCATTCTCATAGTGCCACATTATGGCTTGGTGTTACATCTGATGCAATAGTATTCATACTTTTTATAATACCAAAAAATTAACCGAAGACTGAAAGTTTCATGTCTGTGTTCCTGGTGTCCAGGTATTCACCTTTCCCGTTCTATAAGAAATTCCAACAATTTTTATTTACCCATTAGTGTAAAAAGAATAGCCCTAAATGCCCGATACTACATAAGAACACCAGGTTGATTTTTAAATTATACATAAAACAATATCTATACCTCAAATTGATATTAATATTGAGGTTAGTTGAATTATGAGTTTCCAAATTTGTTATACAACAGGGCAGTACATACTTGCTTCGTAAGTAAGCTCTAACACTACATGCCACTGTATATCATTTAGAGCTGCACTTTGCACCAAAGTTAAAAACTGTGGCTACGAAGCCCCTGCTGGTTTGGCCATTATATGGCCTACATGCTCCTTTCTTGTAGGAAAGGAAAGAAGAGAGGTGTGAATACTGCTTGGGCCAAGGCACTCAAGGCACCTCAGGAGCATAGCATTCAAGGAAGCTCCCACTCATTTCCCACAGTATAAGAGGGCAAGGAGTATTGCCGTTCTGGCTGCTGCTTGGGCTCAGGTGTTCTAGGCATCTCATATGCACAGTGATCTGGGAAACTGCTCCCATTTCTGCTGCTGTGTTCAGGAGAGAGTAGGGTTGTGCCCGGGTCCTGCTTGTAGGCTGCACATAGGCAACTGGATGGCTACTGTGATTACAGGATGCTGAACTAGAAGGGCCTCTGGTGTGATCCAGCAGGACTTTTCTCATGTTCTTAGGCTCCACGGCAATAAATGATGGTGGGAAGGTGGTGGGGTGACTGCTGATTTGAGCCTGTGAGCTTGGCACAGACAACCTTCAGTCTTTGTCCCAATCCTTGGGCCTGGAGAGGCATGAAGGATTCACTGCATCATTTCTAGGATGATCCCCGCCTACCTTGCAGCTTAAAGATTTGGTAGTGGATTCGCCAGAGGGTTGCAGTATACTTGCCATGCCAGCTATATACAGAGTTCTATACATGACAGATACTCTAAAAAGGTGACTCACTGGAAGCACACACATGTTGTACAGGAATGTTAAAAGCATATGAATACTTTTTAAGGGCTTGAATAAGCATTAGGTTGCTTTGCTTTTGGTTATGTTTAGGATAAACTGAATGGCGGCCTCAACCCCCAAAATGTATCATTCTAGTCATCTATTTTCTCTTCACACTTCTTTCAAACAGCTACTAGTCCATTTCTTAAAATGCTATGAGATCATCCAAAATTAATGGAAAACAAATGCAAGCTTCTGAAAAGTTTCAGAATTACTCTGTTCTTCAAAAGTATCAAAGGATTCAGAATTACCTTCCCATTTGTCACCACCATTCACATTCTTCAAATCAAGATGTGGGACAGGGACACACAATGTTGCTTCGGGAGCATTGTTATTTCTGTTTTTCAGTTCTTCCAGCTCATTTTTGACACTTGGATCACAAACTTTGCTAATAAAACCCTGTAAATAAACATCACAATTACTCTAATCACTCTACAGTGGAGTTAGCAAGTTTCAGTCTCCAGGGGAAAAAACAACCCAAAAAAAATCTCTGTGTATTAATTTCACAGTGTTTTTCTGTCTAGAAGATCTATGAATGTGAATATAACTAAACATTATGCCAATGAACTCCACACACATAAGCAAACACTCCCCCCCCCAAATAAGCAACCACTCTGGCACAAAGGAAACACGAGACTCTTAGGGAGAGTGCACATTTAAGTAAGCAAGCATGTTTAACACTAAGGCCTAGCTTTACAAGGAAAATTAAAGAAGCAATTTCTCACCAGAATCACGTGTGAAGTCATTTTGTCGCCATCATCAAATGATGTACAATCTTGCCTATAAACAGAGTCTTATTATTGTTTGAGCAGATTATTACTTCAAAGCATCTGTGAAGACAATTTATTCTTTTATACCACACATATAGGCTCAATTCAGATATCACACTAAACCATGGTTTGTGCCAATCATGATTCAGAACCCCAAGGAACAGTTTAAGCTTCCAAACAATCAAGCAAATCATCAATTAGAGATACTTGTCTGCTTTCATTTTTCATCTGCCCAACACTCTCATCTCTAGATATAGTAGCCTTGGAAGGTGGATCAATAGCAGTAGCCACAGCTATTGTTTGTCAATTCAGAGGTCATGTGAAATCATAATTAGCAAAAACCATGGTTTGGAAACCCACTAAAAATGGCTTTCAGTTCTAGTTTGTCAACTGACTGCAAACCATGGTTTGTCAATTCAGACATCATGTGAAACCATAGTTAAACTTCCTTAACCATGATTTATCTGAATTGAGCCAGAATGTATAGCAGGAACTTTGCTAGAGGAGACACTTGGGGTCAGAGCCACAAGACCTTCTGATACATTAATAACTGCAAGTACAATAACTGAGTTAATGGAAAGGTTGCTATGCCAGATAATAGGCTTAAATTAAATTATTATTAACTTTCCCATTTCCCTACTCTAATAAAACAATTAAGTAATCACAAAAACCTGGACACCTAAGCAGCCCACCTAAAATAAAAACACTGTTTTTAAAAGCAAATGACTTTAAAGTCTAAATGGATAAAATAACTGCCAGTTTCTCCATTGTTCTGACAACAAATAGAAGTACTCATGCCAGTCAAATCACTTCTGGATGATGACTCAATTTTTGAAAGATTTTATCTGAACAAAAATTATTCAGCATTCACAAAGCTGATACTAGAAATGCAAACTGTCACATTACACCCCCCCAATACTCTCATTTATACTAAAATACATACTTATCTCCAACAGACTCTTTAGCATCTTCTGTTCCATCACATGGCTGCAATAATATGCCTGCTTCCTATTTAGGAAAAAACACAGACTTCAGCATGATACTTCAGACTGAAACATCCACATCTTATTTTTAAAAAAATAAAAATAAACCAAACTTAAGTTTTTATGTGTGGTCAACCCAAATATACATTCAGTTCCTTAAGTTCCTTAAGCCAAACCACAATTTATTAGAAAACATTAATATAACATAAATAGACTGTTTATTTTTATCTCTCTTCTTATATCTAGAAAACAGATTTTTTCAAAAGGGGCTACTGACACATATTAATTGCAGATTTGAGGCCCAAAGATCTGAACTAAACAATAATGGCAAACATGATGAGGACTTGTCCTCAGCTTATGTAAAATGAATCATCAGTTGGACACACCAAAAGGTACAATTAATCCTTGTTACTAAATAAAGAAGCGACAAGGATAAAATGAGATGCTTGCTACTGGCAGCAAGCACTCATACTATGTAAAGCAACAACAGAGGAACACATACTTTTACTCATTAGTAACAAGATCAGATTTATCGATGCAAAATTTAATGACAAAACACTTATTTCTGCTATAATGCATTTTGTGAGCTCCCTAATTCCAACTACATATAACAAGTTGGAAACTGCTGAGAGTCATGAAGTATTTCTTTTTCGGAGGCGTAGCTAGAACTGCCAGTAGCCTAAACTAAACTTATCACAGCTTGTTCAGTCCCTGTTGACATTTTGAAAAATAATTAAGGAATTCATACATCCTACTGAAGTCAGCGCCAAGCAGCTGTCCAGATTGCTAATGCAGCCTCCCAACTGCACCCCTCAAATCCCTCCAAAGGGACTGAGCAGGCTTCAGGCTGTTTACATTCTAAATGATCTTCCTCTTTTGACTCTTGCATCTATTTGTCTCCTTTTCCTCTGCTATGTCCATCCCTTGTGTCAATATCTAAACTTCAAGCCCCTTTTGGCAAGAACCTATCCTCTCCTTTCTGAGGTTTCACACAAAAACAACAACTCATCATAATTTGTTTCCCCCTATTTTTGTGGGTTCTGGACTTATGCCCAATGCTTACATTGATTCAGTTCGTGAGTATTCCTTGTGAAGGTGCTAACTGTGCAATATGATGAGCTCAATTCAAAAATATATGGGGGATCGAGAGTGAGCTTAAAGAATCTGGAGAGAAACATTCTGTTATGCAGAGCAATATTTGGGCTTTGTTGTTTCAAACCAAACATAGTTATGATTTAGCAATTTGTTGAATTTGGATGACACAACAAGCTGTGGTTAAATAAAACCAGAAGCCAAAGCTTCTCCTCTTCATGGTCATGTTGAAAGAGAGGGAGTGGGGTTGTGAGATCCCAAGAGAAGGCTACATTTCTTCCTGTCACAATAATTATGATTGTCCAAATACTGTATAACCTTGATGTGGAAAATTAACTTTCAAATATTTCAAAATACAGTATACATTTGCAACTATTTGGTACAAGAGTGCAACCATTTTGCCAACCATACCTAACACTACAGAACAAAGCTTCCAATTCCTATTGCTTTTCACTTGCCTCAGTTTCCACCATTTTCTGCAACAAGTGAAAAGGTGAAAAATATTTGTGAATATACACTACAAATGAGCAAATGAAAGGAGCTGAGAAGCTTGTTTCATGCCAAGCTTCCATTTTTTGAAGTTCATGAAGTGTAGTGGAAATACACCAGAAGATCCATGGTATTTTGAGCAGCACAATTAGTCCTTCATGTCATCATAGAGGATACCAGATAACAGGCCCTCTCTACTTCTCTTAGCCTCTAGGCTGGTAGCAGGTGATGTTATTACGGAATCATGCTGACTTGTTTTCTTTCCCAGACTGAAGTGCTAATGCGGGGAGCATCCCCTGATTAGAGATAATGCAGCTGTGGTACATCAAAAGGACCTCAGAGTTAATTTTGTTGCTTAGCTGTTGGTTTGTCTGATGGCACATACCCAGACCATAAGACCCATGGTGCTAGGTCTGGATAGTTAAACAATCGCACCTCATGCCACATGAGGCGTGACAGGACATCCTAGGACAGACAGGATAAAAACCCTGAAGTTTGACCCAAGAAGTGAGCTTTTGATACAGACCTGAAAGCCAGCATGGGGTCTCTCCGCTGCTGTATCTTTGGAGCTCTAAGCAGATGAATGGGGGTGTTATCTGCTTGCTTGTTTTGCCATTAACTCTTATGAATAAATTGCCATAAATCTTAAGACTTCCTTACAACCCATGTTTACTTCTGAAAACCCTGAAAAAGAAACCCCTTGCACTTGGCAAAGCATGAAGCTTTAAGTAAAATTTCCAAGAAATAAACTGGAGAAACTAGGGAAATAAAATCGAGTACTTCTACTATAGTGCTGCCGCAAGAACTTTGGTTAGTAGATGGGACATCAAAACTGCAAGTTACAAACAAATACAAATACAATAGCTTATTGGGATGGAGTTGAACAAAATATAGGTTCAGGGTACCTACTTTTCCCCAATGTTGCTATAAAGCATATGCAGTACAGTTCTATGCACATTTACTAAGAAGCAAATTCCACAGAATATTGTGATATAAGATGCACAAAGCATAATTCTGTGCTATGTTACCTGATAATTTTCCTTTTCCTCAGACACAGGCTGTATAACTTCATTGTCTAAATTAGTGCAATCCACAGCTTCAGAACAGTCACCAAGATTCTCACCATCTTTAGTAATATTCTTTTCAGAAACATCCCTAATATCAAAACAAATATTATTATTTTTTAAATGCTGCAATTATTAGAAGTTTAAAAAATGCTGGGAAAATCCTGGGGTACAATTAGGTTAGAAGACGTTCATAAGTCGAACTGCTTTCAGAAAAGAAAAAATGGGTTATTTAAAGGATCAATGATATATCTGAATTGTCTCCTCTGGCACAATTCTTAATTTACTATTAGTTACAGGCAGTGCTTTTTTTTCTACTCTCATTTTGACTCAAGAAAATCACCATTTTATAGTTCAAATTGAGAAAAATAAATACAGTAAATGGACAAAAGTAGAAACATTCAAAAAATGTTTAGGGGTATGCGTACCCCTGCATCCCCCCAGAAAAAAGCACTGGTTACAGGTATCACTCTTGGGGGGAAACATGTATTGCTCCTGTCAAGTACACACACAGACAGCAGATAATGGAATAGGCTGCCTTCACACAGTAATCAAGGAAATTCAACTACTAAGTTGTTCGGATCACAGAGCTTAGTTACACAAAAGACCAAAATATTGCTCTGCCACATAGCAGTTGCATTTGTTTTATTTACTTACTGCCGGTTTATATAACATGATGTTGCTATATAAAAAATAGTAAAATATAATAGTAAAATATAATCCAGTAGTAAAATGTCAGCTTACTGGTTGTTAGATCCTTCATCCCCCTTAATATTTGCTTCTTGGCACACCATTTGGTGGTGGTGTAAATTCTTGAGATCTTGATCTATGCTGCTCTGCAGATCAAAGAGATGTTGTTCCACAGCTGCTCTAATTGTTCTTTCCAAGATGCTTTTTTTAAAAAAAGAAGTTATGTTTTAGTAGCAATCTAATTTATCCACATAGTATAATTTCATTTCCCAATTCTGTACCAAGCAAGCAGAGCACAAAAAAAGAAAACAGACTTGAAAACCGGAGTGATCAGCACGCATGTGCGTGCGTGCGCACGCACACACACACCTTTCAATTTACTTAAAACTGTATTGTATTAACTTTTTGCAAGACTATTCATCTAAAGAGCTTGGGCAAGTAACAAACACAGCTATCAAATAGTAAATCCAAAATATATTCTCAACAGATTATTCCTTAGATTGACAAGAGGATATTTACCACCACATGTGGTGTCATTTGGGTATTTTAAGTCATATGAAAACCTACTCTACTAGACATTAAGAAGGTAGTATAACTCACATAACTAAGTCTCTTATGCAGGGGTCTCCAAACTAAGGTCCGGGGGCCGGATGCAGCCCAATCGCCTTCTAAATCTCACCCGCAAATGGTCCAGGAATCAGCATGATTTTACATGAGTAGAATGCGTCCTTATATTTAAAATGCATCTCTGGGTTATTTGTGGAGCCTGTCTGGTGTTTTTACATGAGTAGAATGTGTCCTTTTATTTAAAATGCACCTCTGGGTTATTTGTGGGGCATAGAAATCTGTTCATATTTTTTTTCAAAATATAGTCTGGCCCCCCACAAGGTCTGAGGGACAGTGGACTGGCCCCCTGCTGAAAAAGTTTGCTGACCCCTGATCTTATGCATTAGATATCCAATAGGTTGGCTTCTAGATTTCTGGCCAGCTGGGCTTTCTATAACGCATAGACTCCAGCTTAAGGTTCTATTGTTTCAGGACTTTTCTGATTAACACTGGTTATGTTTCCTAACGCAGATGAGACGTGGGTGTCAATTTTATTATGGACATCTGCCTACAGTACTTACTGTATTTTCCTGGGTATAAGACTACTTTTTAACCCAGGAAAATCTTCTCAAAAGTCGGGGCTCATCTTACACGCCGGGTCGTCTTATTTATACGGTGAGTATATCCCAAACTCTATATTTTAACTAGAAAAGTAGGGGTCGTCCAGTTGTCTTATACGTCCAGTTGTCTTATATGCCAGAAAATACGGTAGATGTTTTTTATTCTAAAACTGTCAGCTACATCTGACCTAATAATGCTACTTGTAAAATTAGCAACATGGACTCAAGTTCACTCAAAATATGCCTGTTGCCATAAACTACCTTGTTCTTTGGGCTCAGGTGTTGTTATGTCATGAAATCTCTTGAGGGCTCAGAGTAAAGGTATCAGCAACATAACAGTGCAGTTAGCATGGAACTGAATGGTCAATTAGGTAGGAAGAAATGTTTCGAAAAGGTACATAGAGTCTCAACGCTGGCAAAATAAGAGAAAACAGAGGCAAGAGTGCTCAGAAGTGAAGTAAGGAGGAGATGCAGGATGGCATAGCTGAAGTTGGAAAGCTAGGCTGAGAAATAAGCACATGAAGTATTGTGGCACACAGAGGCTTAAAAGAAAAAGGTGCAATAGAGTAAGAAAAAAGGAGGATTGGAAGGGGAAATAACTCAAGGTTATGGACTGTTAGAAAAGTTAGTGAATAAGTAGGAGTATCAATAAATATGGAGGGGGATTTAATATACGGACTTTAAGTAGCCATTCAATTCTTAACTAGAGGTGTCTCTTTAAACTTTATAAACTAATGCACAAACAGTGCAACACTTCCATAACAGAACACAGTCCAATTAATAGTATTTTCGATTCCTGTGGGGAATTTATACTTACTCTGCAGAGGCTGGCAAGATGCTTAAAGGAGAGAGATGAGCACTGCAATGAAAGAGAAATAATGGTCTCCCTTTGCCACGTAACATTTCAACATCAAACAGGGGTTCTGGATTAAACCTAATGGCGCTTTTCAGAATTGTACATATTCTATCTTTAAAAAATATAAATCAGGTGTCACCAACCATTTTGGGCCCATGGACACATTTGGAGTGCACTAAGGGCACCATCCCCTCTGGCTGCTTGTCTGCCTCCCTCTCCCAGCCAGAAAGAAAGTGCACACTTTGCTTGTCCATAGGGTTTGGGTAAAGGTCAGAATAAAAATGCATTCCTCTTGAATTTGTCTGATTTTACACAAGGTCTACAGGTCCAGAGCTTGCCAGCACCACAAAAACATTTACTGAAGATACAGATCCTCATGGATCTTCATGGGTTTAACATAGGTTGACAACAGTGCTATCAAAACCTCACAGAACAAATCTATAGACAGAAAGCTGACCTATGATTTGATGGTCTTTAAGGGGTTCTCTCGTAAAAATTAAGAGGCTTAATTAAGAATGTAGAGTTTTGTTTGTTCTTCATTTTTAAGTAGACTGATATAAAGAAGACCTCCCAGACTAAGATAGGGATCAGAACATAATTATTCCTGGGGTATTTACACCATGCCTTTCCCCCTGACGGGACTCAGTGATAGTTTTCTTGGCAAAATCTTAGATTGTGATGGGAATATAAAATGGCATGAAAGGCCCAATCCATTTAGTGCATGGTATAAATATACAACATCATCACAATATTTTATACCTCATACCTACAAGGGGGGGGGTATAGAGGCAGTCTCAGCCTTTGATGACTTGGGAGTTCCACAACAAACATGCAAATCAATCCCCTAAAACAGGGGTTCCAAAAATGTGGCCTAATATATGGTGAGGTGAATTGATGCAACTGATTAAATGGTAGCAGGATACTGGATCACAGTCATTAAGACTGTCCATATGGCAGCAATCCCAGCCACGTCACATTCAGATCATTGGTCTCACAACTATCTTAATCAATACTGGCCATGTGCCACTGAGAAGTACAGTGGTGCCTCGCTAGACGAAATTAATTCGTTCCAGGACTCAATTCGTCCTACGAAAATTTCGTATAACGAGGCACCGTTTCCCATAGGAATGCATTAAAAGTAAATTAAGCCAAGGGGAAGGCAGGCGGCAAAAAGCCCTGGCAATTTTTCGCTGCACGCTGGACTTTGGAGTCGGAGGTTTGTTTTTCTATGGCCACGCTTCGCAAGACGAAGTGGCGGCCATAGAAAAACTCGTCGTCTTGCGAGGCAACCTCCGATCGCAAAATCCATTCGTATAGCGAAAAATTCGTCTAACAGGGCATTCGTTAAGCGAGGCACCACTGTATGAAGAGCTAGGGGGAGAAAGTTTTCATTGATGTAACCACAAATTGTACTTCCAGTCCTCAAAATGATCTCTATAGTTGAGATTGCAATAAGGCATCATCTGATGTCTCTCAAAGGGGATGAGCTGCTACTTGTCAGAAGGTTCAGTGACCGAGGACACCACCCCAGCTTACAAATACAGCTGATAAAGCATTTCAATGTAGAGTCACTTTGATTCCCTTGGCCTAAGAGGGTCCATGTTTTGTAACCCTGTCTCATGTTTAACCATTGTGTCCATGCTATAATAAATAGTTCAAGTCACTACCTTCCACACATTCACCTGCCTGTGGTTTTACTCTGGTTTTATTTTAAGGCTGGTTTTGTTTGACAGTGATCTGTATGTGAACTACGCAATCTGTAATTGTATGTGAACTACGCATATTGTCATCAGATCCTGTTTGATAACACTATTTTGCAGAATTTTCTATAACCTTTCTTTTAAAATTATTATTATTATTATTATTATTATTATTTAAAAAAGAGGAGTTGGCGTGTTAGCCACACTTATTGTCTTCATTCACTATACAAAGAATGAATTCGTTTTCTGAGGGTGCATTCTTATGTAAGCACAACAGTATCATCCCCATGAGAGGGAGGTAGGCTCAGGACAACCCCAAAGATGTGCAGAAAAATAAAAGTTCTTTTTAAAAAAATTAAGAGGGGATTATCAAAAACAGCCCAACGAGAATGAAATTCTAGTGAGAATGGAATGCTAATTTATTGCTGGCGGAAGTGGGGGGCATGGCATGGGTGAAGGGCACTCTGTGGTGCAATATTTTGTTGCAGGTCACACTTGTTAGGTAGTGCTACCGAGCAGTGACGGGAGGCAGAATCTTAAAAAATGACATTTTGCCATATTTATGTTTAAGTCCAGAGGGAACTTGGATATGGGACAATTTTGCTGGACAGAGCCCTCAACATTTGATGGAGGGGGAATGTTGCCAGAGGACTTGAAGAGCATGTCTTAGCTGTTGTGTCTTTTAATAAATGAGATAATTAGTAAAATTCAGGAGTGTAATGCATAAAAGTCTAAATGTTTAAAACTTAGGTTCCATATCTCCCTGCACCTCCGCTCTAACTAAATAATTCTATGAATGTTTACTTAAGCAGAAGTCAGTCCCACTGAATTTAATACAGCTTACTTTCATGTATTAATACAAAGAACTGTTGTCTTACCGGTAGTTTGTGGAATAGCTGCAACTTAAGAAGTATTATAACAGAAATGAAAAGGAAGGTGGAAAATATGCTGTTAACAAAGATATTAATATTCTTAAATGTCTTTGGGACATTATGGGGTCTCTAAAGTAAGGATCCAGAATTTAAAAAATCTGGTTTTATCCTGAATCCTGAATATAGAATATATTTGGGGGGGGGGGGGAGAGAGAGTACATGTATATAGCTTTTCCAAACTTTGTGGGCAGAAAGCATCACTGAACTTGAAATCCTGGCACATGCCAGAATAGTTAAGATGCCAAAAGTCCTTCACTTTTATAATAAAAATTTATTATACAGGGAAATTAAAAGTATGTATATTATGCACTAAAACCTACACTTTCACAACATTTGTTGTTTTCAACCAGAAAATGTGAAAGTTAAATAAATATTTGAACTTTTAATAAAAGGGCAGAAGGCTGAAACCTCAATGTACTGCTCTCCCTAAGCCACTAGAAACCAGATTTTCACAAGGGCTTGTAAAAGGCTGCAATTCTGAATGTTCTCTTCCAATCTCTCCAAACTGGAGTCTTTAGAAAGCTGATAGGACAAAAAGAATTGGAGATTACCTTCAAGAGTTTGAGATGGGTGGCAAAGGGAGGCTTATAGTCTTAGCAGGAAAGTATACAGTTCTTTTGGGGAAAGCTGTAGTCAGCCCTAAGCATATGACAGTACACAATGGAGCTCACTCAGGGATTACTATATGAAAGCATTATCAAGTCAGTAACTTTATAGCAAGTACCTAATCAGCTCTTTGCCCTATTTATATTGGAATAATACGAATCATTTTCTACTCCATTCCCAAACTGGAAATATCAGTGACTGCTCCTTCTTTCCAATTTATAACATATCAGTATGTTACGTACAGTACAAAGTACTTCATACACAGTAAGATACTTACAATTTCACCATACTGTATTTGGGGTGGGGGGCGAGAGGAGGGAGAAAATAGTTGAACCTGAGCTTGATGTTTGCTTTAAAAAAACTATTTTTAAAATAAATTATTTACATTCTATTCCCTGGAGTTTGTAAAAGTTATTGTTATTGTGACTAAAGCCATCAAACTCAGTGTTTTTATTTCACACCACAATGCTACTCTATACTACTTATCTTGTTACTAAGCTAACCTATTCTGCTTTTGCTAACCAGCTGTTTATTTCAGAACTGGTACATTTAGAGTAGCTAATATAACATTTCATTTTTTGTACATTTAAAATGAACGAACCCTTAACCCACAAAATGCTTCAGTTCAATGCCATTTTTTCTCTCAGCTGATTATACTGTATGCTTAGTTACCACCAATGGTTTTAGTAACCATTTGAGCTACAGGACAGTAATTCCTGATAGCAAAATGAGAGGGAAATTAAAAGTAAGAAATTATAAATGAAAAACAATTAAAAATATGCTCCAGCCAACATTAAACAGTATGCCATTTATTAAATATATTAGTATATAGCATATTACAAATGCTATATATACTACAACATTTGTTTAAGCCAAAAATTCCAAGAAGCACAGAGAAAACAAAAAGGGAATTATAACGAAGAACAATCCTTATTTGTAGGAATTCAAATTTTGTGCTCTGAAACATCAAACCATAATAGGCATGCTGCTAGGCTAATCAACACCAGAACCAAAATATTCTACAATTTTCCTCTTCCTCTTACATTTTCTTCTCTCTCACCCCCCCAACACCTCTACTTATGCAATGCAGTGAAGATTCTCAGAAAAACAAGTGTATTGAAACAGCACTATTTCAAAGACTAAGGAATCCTATTACTAGTTCAAAGTCCCTCTAATCAGTTTAACAGGATTTGATAAGATGCTACACAGCACATAAATGTATTATGTATCCTATCAGTGCCCCTCCAAACATTTGTATTTCAACCAGCAGCATCATTTGGGTTGACTGCTGATGAAGAATGACGCAGCAAGATAGCAGCATAAACATTTTAAGGGCAAAGCACTTTGGATTTTCTTAAGCACTGTCATTTTTAGTAACAAAAATAAGCAATTAGGAAAATATTTACAAGCTTACTTTATATAGCTTATTATACATGCAAATTGTTTTATAGTGCAGTGTATGCCTTCAAAAATATTTGTGTTTAGCTTCTAAAAAGTTAATTTAGTCTTATCAAACTATCATTTTAAGTTGATTTACCTGTGCAGTAGAACTTTGTAAGCCATTCTGATTATTTTTGCTATTCCAAATGAGCATTTCATGTAAAAACACTTCATTTGAAAAACTATACAGTATGGCAATCTCTGTTGACTATCCATTCTGCTTGCTTGATCTCAATAGCTGCCTGTAAGATGGCACTATTGGAGTGCTGCACTAAGCCCTGCAGTCTACATAGAAATAGACTGCAACATGAGGTCACTACTGACAATAAGCTGCCCAATCAACATTTTAGCTCTAGTATGCTTTTCGTTCTATTACTTCTTGGTGCAAGATGGTGGATCATAAGGACTTCTGACCAGATTAGCATCCACTTCCTCAGTATGATCACCACATTTAAAAGAAACCTTAGCATATTCAGAGGAAATAATATGATATGGAATAATATGAACAAATAATATAAAGATAAACCCTGAGTGGAGTTATCCTCAATATACTCAAATTGCAAGAGAGCTAGCTTAAGTAGTTCTTAAAAGTAAGCAGCAGTGGGCTATGAAACATGTTTATCACAACAAATACTCCAGCCGTTTTAGAGGAGGATGAGCACCTGTTCAGAATTATTTAGGCATAGGGAATCCTGTCCATGCAGGATTTATATAATATTAAGGTAGCTGGAACACAAGAATTCATATTCTCCTTTTGTAGAAGCATTTAACAGTATCAACAAAAAAGTGCTTATCTAACTCAATCGTAATTTTTACATTACACAAAATTATTCAGGCTAGAAAACTAAGCTTTCAGAGAAAGGGAGACCATGAGCAGGGCCATCTCAAGCATGTCGGGCGCCCTGGCACGGAGATTGCTCCGGCGCCCCCGCCCCACCCCGTTTCTTGCCGTGGCTGGTGGGCGGGCACAGTGCGCAGCGTGGCGCCCCCCTGCTGGCCCGGCGCCACCCAGCCTACCCCTAGAGCCGGCCCTGACCATGAGCCACAGCCAAAAGCAGCCATACAAATGTCAAAATAAAGACCACAAAAAGCTTCCACCTTCAACTTCACAATGGAATGCCTATTCTGAAATCGATCACAGCATAATTATTACAGAAAGTGGATAGTTATGCAGTTTTGCAGGTCTTTATCATACCTTACTCACATCATTACTAAAAAAAACTGCTACAGCAATGCGCTTCAAAAAGTAATCACCAGACTACAACTGGCATCAGGACAAGGTCCCAGGTTTGTATGCTCCCCATCAGGGTTGTTGTGACTACTCTTGAGTAACGACCTTCCACATGCTTGTCTTTCAGAAGCTTTTATTAGTGCACATTATTAACAGTGTAACAAACTGCTGGTTTCATGTCTACTGCTCGAGTCAGATTCCTGCACTGCCCCCCTCCACGTTCTAGACCAACATGAAAGCCTCGGAACTGAGAAGCGTCTCCCTTTCCTCCTCCTCCTCCTCAATTCCGGCGTCGGGGGGGGGGGGGGAAGGGTCTCCGTTCTGACTGATTCCTGTCCTCTCTCTCCCTCTCTCCCTGCCTATGGAGCAGGGGCTCTTGGATGTTGCCAGAGCCCTGGCACTCCCTTTCCGTTTCCTGACTCCCTCCATCAGACCCTTCGCTCTCATGACTGCTGGGAGACGAGCTGCTTCGGATGAGGGGGGGCTGTTCTCTGTAAGCCCTCCCCCTTACACTCCCTCTTCTCCTTGCTCAGATTCCCTGACTTGGTTCGAGGCAACACTCCTGCTGTTACCATAGCTTTCCTGGCTTAAATATACAGTATGTGCAAACCAAACCTGGCCCACAAACCTCTATTGAAAAACAGTTTGAAGTGGTTTTTAAACCTGAATTTGTCCATTTTAATTATTTTTAGTCATTTCAGTTGTAAAAAACTTGTGTTCAGAAAATTTTCTGAAAAAGATTTGTGATATAGTTACTCTCTGGAGGAAGCAGGCCCCACCCCCTGCCCCGTTTAGCAGGCTAGACACCCAAAACACCCTTGCCATTGCAGCAACTGCTTGATTTTCTAAGGACACAAGGCCCATGCAATGGCTCCAATACTGGAAAAGAAGCAAGGACTAGATATGAAACAGCAATATGGGTTGTAACAATACAGGAGGAAGATGTGGAAACAGAAAAAGTATTATGGAAATGGTATAAAGCTAGAGAAGATTAGCTGTGTGGGATACTACATAACAATCATATGATGAAATCCAGTAGGTTTGGTATTATTTTGACCTCATCTTAAATTTATGCATTATTTCCAGTACCTATCTTCCTTAAAACAAAACAAAAACACTTCTATTTTACCATGAAGCCCCCAAATTGAAACTTCACAAAATGTAGAAAAATGTAGAAAAACTTCACAAAAGTTAGAAAAGAGTTTCTACATCTTGCACTTTTGTCACTCAGTCAGTAAAATCCATGTTCATTATAATATTCTTTTTATTCCAGAATATATAAAGTCCATTTCTACTCAAGTATATATATATATATATATATATATATATATATATATATATAATACAGACAGGAGGGAGGTCTAAGCACATGTCGAATCCTAACTTAAATCAATATAATATAGAATGGCTAAATCAGACTTCCTCAACCTCGTCCCTCCAAGATGTTTTTGGCCTACAACTAACCATGATCCCTAGCTAGCAGGACCAGTGGTCAGGTATGCTGGGAATTGTAGTCTCAAAACATCTGGAGGGCCGAGGTTGAGGAAGCCTGGGCTAAATGAACTGGGCCTGCTGAATTCTTTGGTACTGATTGAATCAAAAGCACACAAAAAACATGAAACTACTTCATAACCAGATTCTGTGAAATTTTAGTAGACAAGGCACTGATATAGATAGTAAAACAAAATGGATTTTTGTCATGAAAAAAGAAATTTTTATACACAAGAAAACCAGGACAGTGTAGCAACAGACAGGCACTTTGGGGTGGAATGTGGGAAACTCATATTCAAGTCATTTCTCAAACTTATTAACAACTCACTGTGTGACCTTGGATACGTAACGGGTACTTTTCCTCAACCAGACCTCTCTCATGAGATGACTGAAAAGCTAAAATTGTCCCTGTAAGTTCCTTAAAGTAAGAGTGGGATACAACATGTAATAGCTAAATTCTGGAGAGCTATTTTCGAAATGGAAGCATATAACAAAAAATATAACTAAACTCAAAAGCCACAATGGAAAACATAAGCAGCTATATTAAAGTAGTCAGGAAGCAGTACATAATCTAGGGATGGTGTCCATATTAGGAACCTTCATACCTTGTTGATGCTGAAACGCTACATGACTCCAAGATGCTCTCCATCATTTCTTGGGGCTCCATCTCCTGCCTGTATTCTGGGTCCTCCATGTTTTCTTCTTCTTCTTCTGGCAGTTCTTCAGACTGTTCAAGCTTTATATCTTCTTCATCCAACAGATCATTTATCTTTAAAAACACACACCAAGTGAGACCACGATTTCTTAGAAAGACAGATTTATTAAATTAAATTAAAGTGTGAGAAGTGTGCTCTAAAAATAAAGTTGCTTAAGCTTTTTTAGTAGGCATTTTGTGATTCAGATCTCAGCACTAACATAGAAAACAAAGCCAGCCACTAGATATATTTTCTAAATAAACATTGTCCACTATAGCCGTATCATCTACTGTCAAAGCCCAGATATGAGGTAGTTTCAATCAGCTAAGACAGGCATCCCCAAACTGCAGCCCTCCAGATGTTTTGGCCTACAACTCCCATGATCCCTAGCTAACAGGACCAGTGGTCGGGGAAGATGGGAATTGTAGTCCAAAACATCTGGAGGGCCAAATTTGGGGATGCCTGAGCTAAGATATTCAATTTTAAGCTATTGTACAGCTAGAGAAAAAGCACTAAGTCCCCATTATAGGATTAAGACTACTGGGACATGTTGGATAGCCATGTTCTCAGGCAGTAGTCTTTCTACCTACTGCATTTTTAACTGGCAATGCCAGTGATTTAATGAAAAGTGGTTTCAGAGCCAAAACCACACGTGTACAGACAACCGAGCAGTGCCTTGCTTGGCTGGCTAAAGCAACCCTATATAAAAACTCACCTAAGATTTACTTGTTGCCACATCACTGTAGGAGACAAATTAAATTCCTCATTTATTACAAAATAACTCTAGTCCTTAGTTAGATTGAACCACCAAATAATTTGTTTGTTCAACTCCATTCTCCAGGGTGCATGGGCAAGAATAAAGGGCAGGAAAAAACCGCAGATAGGTAGAGTTTACATTGATGAACATGTTGTAGAAGTTCTAAAAAGAGGCCCTAACATCAAAGCACAAGTGTAGTTTGAGCTCTGAATACTCCGTCTTTAGAATCTAGATCTATTTTAATTCCCAAACAAATAACTTTGCTTTCTCAAGTCTAAGCCATAATAAACAGGATTACAATTTCTTAACAATACAAAACAGAGGTAGTCAACATGCTGCCCTCCAGATTTTGTACTACTGCCCTAGGCATACCTAACCATCAGCTATGCTAGCTGGAGCTGATGAGAGTTGGAGTCCAACAATATCTGAAGGGCACAAAAAATTTGCTTCACAGGGTCAAGTGACTCTAGTGGAAACAATACCTACCAGAACACATATCCCCTCCCCAGAACTTTAATTTGTGTCACAGTCTGCAGAAGATTAGAAATAGGACTCTTTACCAAGCAGCAGCCAACCAACAATTTCTTCCAAGTTCTCTACAAATGTCAGATGATCTGGGGAAAGGCGAGGGTGTTGGCTGCAACCTCATATAAACTGCTGGCTGGTAAACCAAACCACTGTAAGTAGACCCTTACCTATAATCTATTATGAAGTTTCTCTAGGCTTTTTTAATAGCAAAGTCTTTTATTAAATTGAAGCTGTACACAATTCTTACCTGCTCGGTTACTGAACTTAAATCATTAGATGAAAAATCTTCCTCTTCATTTTCAAAGAGTTCATCATAATTCTCTAACAGTCCCGCCATTATTCTGCTAACAAGTTCTTGCTCTTTCAGATCCTCCACATCTGTGTAAATGCTAACAAGAAAGGCAAAAACTAAATTTATTATTTCTGAAACTAATTCCTCAAAGGTTATTAATATGTTCCTACAAGGGGCTTTGGGGTGGAGACAGAGATCCTCAAGGACATAAAGGAACTGTCTGTGCACATACTGAAACTTTACATCCTTCATTGCTGGCCACTTAATTATTTAATTAATTTTGTATACTGCCCTATACCCGCAGGTCTCAGGGCGGTTCACAAGTCACAATATAAAAACACAAAATACACAATAAAAATAAAATCAAGAATAAGACCAACCCATAGGAAAGGCAGGTGGAGGAGTCTGCACTGTTGGGCGCCGCGGTCTAAAGGCACCCACACCCACCACCATGTAAGCCCTCAAGGAAAATGCTGGGCAGGGAAGCTTTTTGGCAAAACTGTCTGAAGGTTTAACAGCTCCTGTTTGACAGAGCCTTTAATACCCTTGACACACAGCTGCTGCACAATCCCTACCTTCCTCCCAACTTTGGAGCTGGCAGTGCTTAAATAATACCTGCCCAACTCTTCAGCTTCAAAGTTGGAAGGCTGGCCACATGTCATGCTCACCAGAGGGTGGCATCACAGTTGCTGCGGCATGCTGAGTAAATATGTTGTGCATCCAATGCAACATGAGTAACTATGCATAGAAGCACAAATGGTGGTAGGTCCACTAAGTGGAAGCAAACATCATAAACTTGGGATAGCAACCACAAATAAAATTAAGTTTTTGGGAATTTGATTTGATTTGATTGCACAGTAGTACTTCGGTTTGCGAACGCAATCCGTTCCGTGGAGGTGTTCGCTCGGCGAGGCATTCACTCACCGAAGGCACGCTTCTGCGTGTGCGCAAAACGCCAATAGAGCGCTTCTGTGCACGCCTGCGCAGATCGCGTCCGCGCATCCGATGCCGCGGAACCCGGATGTAAACACTTCCGGGTCCGCAGCGTTCATAAACCGAGGTAGTCATAAACCGAGGTTCCACTGTACAGGAGAAAAATCAGCTTCTTATAGCTTTATATAATTATCCACTTCACAACACAGACAGGCAGGATAAATACTATAAATATTAAACAGACTAAAGATCAAGCAAACAGCTGTTAAATCAGGATAAACCCTTTTTATTTTAAATACTAGAATTCAGGAAGACATTGGAAACATTCAACTTTGGTTTAATTATTTTCAATGGCATTTTCTGTGCCATACAGAGTGTGCTCACGTACGGTTTATGTGTGTGGTACGGAAGCTGTACTTCTCAGGACAGAGCAGGGCTGTGTAGAATTATTAAAACAGCAGAGAGCATTATTGGCTGCTCACTCTCCACCTTAGAACAAATCTATACCACCAGGTGCCATAGAAAAGCACTAGACATATCAAGAGATCTAACGCACCCTGGTCACCATTTCTTTCAGCTCCTGCCATCGGGACGGAGATATAGAACTATGCAGGCAAGAACGAGCCATCTCAGGAACAGTTTCTTCTCTAGAGCGATTTTGGCCTTAAATGGAAAGCCTGGACTTTGAAGTCATCTTATTTTACTTGTTATTTGTATTATATTTACTGTTTTTAATTAGGTTTTGTAATTTTGGATTATGCGGAATGCTTTATCTGAGTGGATGTACCAACCGAGTAATTTCGTTGTTCCCGCAAGGGGACAATGACAATAAAGATATCTTAATGACAATAAAGATATCTTATTTTATGTTGTTACAGCAGCAAGGAATAAAATACTGCGTTCAAGGAAAACAAGCTTATTGAAGAGTGATAGCAGCTAGTTAGAAAAAAATGCATGTTTACTGCAAAGTCACATTCAAAGTAGCCAACAAGTTCACATTATCTAACTTACTGAAAGATATCAGGACCAAAAACTGCAGCTAGAGAACTTGCAGACCAAATCTCTTCATGATGCGTTGCTACATTAGCTAAAAACCTACACAGAAACTTTAACAAACTGTAATTAAGAGGCGGAAGCTGCTGCAAGAGAAACCTCAACTTTCTTCCAAATTCATCTTCATTAAAATCTGTAAATATGACAGAAGTATTGTTAATAAATGCCAATACGACTTTCAACATTTAACAAGACAATGTTAACTTCAGTAGTACAAATGTGTAACCAATATGATAAAAAGTTCCACTTGATTCATTGGAAATGCTCAGGTTTTTGTTTTTCTAAAAGGTTCAAAACTTGACCAGTATTCAGCACTTACAAGTTTCATATTAAGAGCACATTTCCCCTCATTTTATACTTTTTCTTTTCCCAATCGATTTGATATTTCAGTAAGCTCCTAGGCATTCCTGCACTGCTAATCACCTATTCCTTGTGAAATTCCAGCATTATTCTTGGACGCAGTTCACACTAAGACAAACTATGGCATAGTGCAAATGAGCAGGTTCTTGAACAGCAGATCAGTAAGGATTTTCTGTTCCTCAAGACCAGCTGATGCTGTATGCCAAGCCATGGTTTGGCTTAGCACTACGTCCAACACCAAGCTCAATCCAGATAAGCCGCAAACTGTAGTCAAGGTTTGCTCTATGGCTTACTGCTTGTTATTTATCAGGGCAGGGGGAGAATAAACCACAAACATGGGTTCAGGCATAACACCAAGACAAACCATGGCTTAGATCATAACAGCAGGACCAGAAGAACAGCAAAGCCGTCACAAACTTCTCTCTGGGAGCCCAGATAGTTCATTTGTACATTTGTGGTAAGTCATAGCTTAGGTTAGCACTATGCATGAACTGCGTTTGCTGAACTGTAGTTCTGATGGAGTGTTCCAATAACCACTCTATGTCCTGGGCAAAATAGAATCTGGAATGACAAACCTGGATATCCAGTCTTTTCCTTCGTGTCTTAAACCTTTCTTTAATTTTTTCAAATAAATTTGGTGGATTTTTGTAAATGTCAAAGACCCAGTTTAAATGAACACAGAAGCTATGCACCAAGGGAGAGAGGGATGTACCAATCATACTCGCTAAACATCTCCATCTTGCCTCCAGACCTGCCATAGCATTTTTGTGTATTGAGTGAATTTAAAATCAACACACACAGAACTGAACTACATGGCTGTTAACCTACATAAAACCCAAAAATCAACTAAATGACTCAGAGTTATGGGTGTTGGATTATACATCATGCTATAGCAAATATTCTGTTTGCACATTGATTAACTGGTAAACCAGAGGCAGAACAAATGCATGATGGTAATTTGGTTCTGTTCCCTGACCACATGTAGCTTGTACGTTCATCCAAACCAGATCAAATTTCCCAATTATCTTCATATAAATGTGGGGTTTCATACAGAAGAAACCCACAACAACCCTAATGTTTTGATATGCTTATTTCTTGAAGCTATTTAATCCTTAATAAAAGAATTCCAATACCTTGAGAAAGTTGTATCAAATGCATATGTAGAGTGCTAGGAATAACTGGTTCTGGAAGTGCTTGAAGAAAAAATCTAAGAAGACTAATAGCTGAAGGTACATCCGCTTCTTTAACCAGATCCACATCTTCTCCATTGTCATATCTTTGCCGAAGCCACTCCACTGTTTCTGCATTTCCATTGACTTGAAAAAGTCCTTCTTGCTCTAGACCTCCTTAAGTTAGAATGAAAATACAAAATTCAGTACAACTGCTTATTTTAAAAGGTGCATATCTTACAGCATTATGTGTGATCCTGTGTGAAAGACAGAAAATATTTTTATTTTTTAAAAATAAACCTTACTATAATGCTCCCCACTCAATTACACTATTGAGGTATGATATCTGAGATAGCTATAACCCCCATATTAACTGATTAATCACTTTCATAATATCATGAAGTTCCACATATGGTGCAGAGAAAGGGGAATGTTCAGGAGAGCCTTTCAAGCCCTTTCCTAGCTCAACAGCTGCACAACTGCAGTGCTGCCAGTTGGGTCTTACTATCTGGTACAGTGGTACCTCGGGTTAGATGCTTCAGGTTACAGACGCTTCAGGTTACAAACTCCGCTAACCCAGAAATAGTACCTCGGGTTAAGAACTTTGCTTCAGGATGAGAACAGAAATTGCGCAGTGGTGGCATGGCGGCAGCGGGAGGCCCCATTAGCTAAAGTGGTACCTCAGGTTAAGAACAGTTTCAGGTTACGAACGGACCCCCAGAACGAATTAAGTTCTTATCCTGAGGTACCACTGTAGTTGATATCACCACTCACCCATTAACTCTTGCAGCCCAGATGGGAGGGGATCTGGGTTGTGCCAAAGCAATTACTTTTACAAGAGGCTCTGAGCCAGTGAACCCTGCACTCCTTGATCTGACCTGTTCACAACCTGATGGGGCAGCAGAGCTAACTTCGAGCTGTGTAACCTTACTCTGGAGATCAAAGCAGCTTGCTCATTTCCCTGTCTGACACCCTCATCTTCCTAAGGCCCAGGAACTCTGAGATCAATGCACCCTGCATTTCATAGGCAGTTCCCTCAGAGTGCAAAGGCAGCTCAATGCTCCCAAAGTCTTTCCCACAGATGGAAAAACATGCTTCTCTCTTAGGACTCTGATCCTAAACTTTCAGTAGCATAAATTCCATGAAAGCATAAACTTTCAGTAGCATAAATTCCAAGTGTTTAGACACATGGGGATTCTAGAACCCTGAAGGTGGCAAACATTATTAGAAATAAAAGGTAGGAAAAAGCAGGAAGAATGTCAAAACAGAATACAAAATAAATCAGAGCACTTTGGCTCTAAAACTGACTAATCCCAGCCTATTCACTACAACATAGTCATTCTGGTCTACTCACAAGTAAGGAGGATGGTCTGCTTCCTGGTAGAATGGGGGGACCCAGTCTAGAGCCTGATGGTAGGAGGGACACAAGCTGCAAGAACAGCTCGGCTGTTAAAGACTCTATCCCTCCCTTTGGAGGGAATGACAGATAATTAGTCAAGTGGGTCACGTCTCCTAGGTAGATAAGCGTTTGCATAGAACTGGCAGGAAATTTGTAACAGGATGGTTTAGAGAAACGAAGTGGGAAGTCCAATGTCTGTCTTCACTCTGCTGGCTGTACTTCAAGTCTTATTTACAGATGTGAGCAGCTTCCTATGGACTGGCCAGTTTTCAGAAACCACTTGGGAAAACTAGATTAGCGTCTATAATTATATTTCTTGTGTGACTTATGAATGGGGGAAGGGCTGTAGCTCAGTGGTGGAGTACATGCTTCACATACAAAAGATACTTGGTTCAATCCCTGGCAGCTCCAGGAAGGGCTAGGAAAGCTTCCTTATCTGAAACCCTGGACAACCACTGCCTGTCAGTGCAGGCAATATTGGGCTAGATCAGAAATTCAAAATTAGCTAAGTACTGCAGACTCCCTGTTTTTCAAAAGCCAAGCAATGGACCCCCTACTTTTGGGTGGGTTACCTGGACTCCCTGGGGTCTGAGAACCACCAATTGGGAACCACTGGTCTAGATGGACCAATGGTTTGATCCAGTATGAGGAAACTTCGTAGGTTCCTAAAGTCCCTCCAAACAAAAACTGATAAAAAGAGATGGCACCAGCCACCACCTCAAGATGCACTTTGATGTCAGTGGAAATGTGTTTTTAAATGGATCAAACAGGGCTGAAGGACAGGGTACAATACCGTTCACTTTCATAAAGTATAATGATGGAAATCTAAGTTCATAAACTCAAAGAAAGTTTACAAATGAAAAATATTGATAGTTCCAGACTTTAAGTCTGTAGTTAAGGCACAGCATGATGATACATACCATGTTCCTCAATATAGTCCACAACATGGCGGACTATGAATGGAACTTCACTGCCTGGCTGTCCTTCCTGCTGGAGTTCATCGAGTGGAATTCCAAATATTTTGTTAGTGAGAACAGAGTTGCAGTTACTCAAAGAAGGGGAGGAGCTCTTCCTCATATCTTTATGCAGCCCAATATCAAAGCTGTCTTTCTGTAAAATACAGTTGCCTTGCATTGAACTCCAACATTAAATGCCGAGTCACACATAAAAATACATCAGTTAATGAATAAACTTTAACCAGAAACTAGAACCCCAGCTATGAATCCCACACAAAATATCTTCCTTAAAAAAAGATTTATGGTACTCTCAAGCCCAGAATGTGATAAAAACTGAAACAGAATAACCACACAATGATTTTAGTTCCTGCAAAACTAAGATATATAAAACTGGCAACAACAGCTGCTAGAATTATTGCAAATAATAAGCAGATTTAATCACATGTGGTAAGCCTGCTAAAAGCCCCAAAATACTGAAATACAATAGAAACTATCATTTTTTATTTTAAAAAGTGTCACTTGCCAATTGTACTATACTGTATGCACTGGTTACTACCAGACAAGTTTACACCAGGTATTAGAAATGTGTATCATTCCTAAACAAGAGCAGCTGAAGAGATTGCGGGAAAATTTGGCTTGGCCAAATTAAACCGTACTTTAAACTATGGTTCTAATAATTTCTTAAAAGAAAAAGAAAGTTGAAGAAACCTACCTCAGAGCACTTAAACACCTACGTTTACAAAATATTTTCTACGCCAGCTACCCTTACTGACCAAGCATTCTCTTGTCATTTATGGCTGCTTGAGGTTATGGCAGAAGATCAGCCTGTAGTTCCTCATTGAAGAAGAGCAGAACTCGATCAGTACCTCAGCTGTTAATCTGGAAAACAAAAAGAAGGATTTAAGTACACTAAATTTTGTGATTATTTAAAGAGCAATGTATAGAGGCTGGGGCAGGGCAAGATGAAGAGTCCATGGTGGAGCTACCGCCATTTCCCATGACCTGCATCGCTTGATGCAACAAGGGCAAAAGGTGGAGAGCAGGTGTCTCATTCCATACTTTTCTTTCTCCCCTCCCATTGACCACAAATTTAATTATTTCATTCCATCACGAATCACCTTCTGTGATATATCTTGAAGCAACTTAAAAATAAAACTACCAACAAAAACAATTATAAGAGTTTAATACAAAAAAAATTGAGAGACTTAATTATACCACCTTCAGGACTGGGATATTTTTAGGGTGTGTCAGAGGAACAAGGGAAGCTGAGGTTCTGTGGATCCACAGAAACAAAATATACATTTTAAATGCTATAATTATTTAAAACTCTACATGTTAAACCCTTATTTTAAACTCCAACTTAATCCACATTAAAAGCAGCTAAGATTTTCAGAAAAACAAGTCAAATTACACCACAAGATAAAATCAGAAATGCATCCATGAAATTGTTTTTTATTTTTTTTAAAAAAATGGAGTCAGCATAAAAACTTTTATCAGTTAATATTAATCTTCCTCAAATAAAACAGTCTTGGCAAGATGGTGCAAAGTCAAAAGAAGAAGCCACACAAACCTCCCATGCAAGTTCACTCCACAACTGGGCCACAGAAAAACCACAGACATCAATATACATCCATCCATAAACACAATGCCATTTAGGGCTTCATAGATAATAACCAGAACCTCAAATTGTGCTTCGAAATATTCTAAAGCAGACACCATATACTCACACATATGTATTCCCATAAGCAACCTAGCTGGAGCATCCAGGACTACCTGAGGCTTAGAGAGATTCTTCAAAAGCAGCCCTATGTAGAGAGTGCTATAGAAATACAATTTCAATGTAGCCGAGCTGTGTGTCATCAAGACAAGCGGGGAAGGGCCATAGTTCAGTGGAAAAGCATCTTTATTCCATGTAGAAGGTGCCAAGATAAATCCCTGGCATTTCCAGTTAAGGATGGGAATATCCCGTGTTAAACCATGGTGAACCTTTGCCAGTTGGTGTAAACAACACTGAGCAAGACGGACCAATATTCCTATGATCTGAATAGATATGAGTCAAATGGAAAGCTACTTTAACGTCACCTTTTTCATGGGGATTTACAATTAAATGACACTGGTCATGAGACCTACTTAATAGCCTACAGATAATGTAGTTGCAAAGTTTTTAAGTACAATGTTTGTTACTAACAATTATCTTTAATCTGATAGTAACATTTACAAGCATGAAACCATTTCTTAGATTATCAAGGTTCCTAGAATTACTAGACTTTTATATGTCTTACATTAAGTAATGTACAGTTATCATATATACAAAATCCTTTTTAAAAAGCCACTTACTCACTCAAAGAGTTTCTTCTTTTGAGTCTAGTATAAGCCAAAAATGGAATCCAAAGTGGAACTATTTACCCTTCTTGTAATGGAAGGACCTGCTAGGAGCTCAGGGCAATGACTACCCACCCTGGGGTGGATTGAGGTTACTTAAGAGATACGGTAATGATTTGCCCAAGGCCACTCAGGGTTGAAAACATATCAAAGAGCAAAACTGTGCCCATTACACCATAATGGCTAGTGACTGACACCTGTCAAAGTTCAAAAGAGGCCATTATAATTAACCAGCTGATCAGCAATTAAAGCAACTTTCTTTGAAGACATGCTTTCAGTGCCAATCATCTGACTGGCACTGGGAATGCACCTTTAGAGAAGTAACTTCTGATCAGCCAACTGGCGGATACAAAGAGCTCATTTGATGCTTCTGCAGAGGGCAGAATGCTCATATAATCAGAGCATTTCCCCCTCTGCAGAGAAAGTGGTTTGGATTCAAAGTGCTTCCTCCAACTCTCTTGGCAAAGTTACAGTTGATCTTCGCTGATTGACAGTTGTACAGGGCTCTCCCCAAACCACAATCACCTTATCATAAGTGCTTGCAGAGTCCCACACTATGCTTAGAAGCCCTGACAATCAACTACCGTGTTTCTCCAAAAATAAGACACCGTCTTATATTTATTTTTCCTCAAAAAACAACAACACGGTGGCTTATTTTCAGGGGATGTCTTTTTTTTTTAATTAAGTATGGTACAGTTTAACCTACAAGGTTAAACTGCCTATCACTATGGCTTATTTTCGGGGTATGGCTTATTTTTGGAGAAACACAGGGATTTTATCTGTCCTATACCTGATGTCATATATGAAGTCAGGTGCAGGGCAAGTGGGCAATAAACAGTAGCACAGTGTCACAAATTGTAAGGCACAGGAATCTGTAAGGTCCTACTTAAATTGCCAGGTGTAGGTCAAGTGGACATAGCTTGACCAAAACTGCCTGGCAGGCCAAGTGGGGGGTGGTTTCGCAACCCCTGGTGTAGTCAATATTGAACTATATGGGCTGACCTGGTATGAGGCAGCTTTCTATGTTCCTTTGTAGGGTTCTCTCCCTCCTTCCTTAATTAATTGGGCTTCAAAACATGCATAGGAAAAGGGACAAAGGCATAGCTATGGAGCCTTCACAAAGAAAAATGGAGCTATCTACCAACTAAGTAATGTGGATATTCTTTTCCCCACTGCATGAAAAATATTGCTCTGCTCCTGATCACTGTTTCAGGAAAGTTCTGGCGCACAGTCACCAAAACAAACATGGAATTTAGGGCTCCTGAAATCACATAGTAGGAAAAACAGAATCCTTATTTTTTGTAGTGCATTCAACGTAGTACAAGCAGACTTCCACTCACACAACAGAACTTCCATTTCTTCGGCTCTCCCCATGTGTCACCAAAATCTGCTCTGGAGAGTGCCCAATCCTTTGGAGTCTATCTTGAGAGCACACAAGGGGAGCCGGTGGGCACAGGCGAGGAAGATAAAGTTACATTGCACAAACTTAAGTTTATTACACAAGCTTTGGATACAGCCCAACATAGCTTGAATAGACTCATGGACAAACAAAAGTTATTTCATTTATTTATATTCCACCTTTCTGGATATAATCCTTCCAAGGCAACTTACAAGAATCATTACGGTAATCTACTTTTTAAATTTATCTTTCCCCAAACATGATATTTGGGTCATTAGGAGCAAATTAAGAGCAAATAATTCCATCTAGAAACAAAACCTAACATTATCATATTAACAAAAAATTGCCCAGGAACTACATTGTACCTCAACCATAACAGCTAATAGGCGATAGGTAATTCTGTGTGACAGTTAATTGTATGCACAAAAACAGTTGCAGGAGTCACAAAGTTAATAAAACGTGCATAATGTTTCAACATAAAGTCAGTAAACTTATGCAACATTATATCCTGAAAACAGAACCGTTTAACATTTAATAATTATTTAAAAATGCTGGTTTTTAGAGGGATCTTTCATTGTTTGTTCTTGATAGTAAAATTTCCTTACTGCACACCAGTGCTCAATGGAAGGAGGATTCAGCTTGTGCCGTAGAACCCCTACCGCCCACGTAGAATCATTGAAACGCCCACTAGTGGGCGGTAGGGACCAGGTTGACAACCCCTTGTGTACACTGTAACTGGCTCTCTAGGGTTCTCTTCCACTTCTATTGGGAAGTGTACCTTCTAAGTCACAAGATTGTGGTAGAAAATCTCGTTCTACTTTTATGGGAAGTACGAAAAACTAAAACTTTTAACAACATTTTTTTTAACATATAAACCAGGACTCTGAACAACTTTCCTCCTTTACAGCTGAATTCCTGTGCTCACTAGAAATAAGTTCTACTTTGTAGGATTCAACTAAGTTGCTGTGCGTGGGGAACTAGGTTCGCTCTCACAGTAAGACCCCCACCCCCACCCCTGCGCATGGCCCCTGCATTCCCTAAATCTGCTTTGGAGGATTCCCTAGAACAGGTTTAGGGGCTGTGCCGGGTGGGGGAGGTCTCACTGTGAGTGAACCTAGTTCCCTATTCATGTATGCCACTTTGTGATATGTTTGGTGGCATTCTGGGTGATGCTGAAAGTATTCAGATGTGTGTCATTATACTTCAGAATCACTTCATCAAATTGCTGCAGAGCTGTAGCAATAAATATGAAGCTTGAAAGTCACATCATATGCATCACCATCATATCAATTCAGTAGTGTGCTATATAATACATATCCACTGTGATTTCTTATCAATGAACATATTGATAAAATAGGATTTCTCCAAGATATACAAACAGACATTTCATATATCACTATATGATAAAAATAAAATATTAAGGATTTGTAGTCTTGGGAGGTCAAATGAAAAAGTGAACTAACCAAATGAAAAAGTGAACTAACCAAAAACAGAAAGAAAGTTAAGGAGAGAGAGGAACAGGACCAAGTTGTTAGAAAACCAACATGCATGTAAAAAAATTAATAATGGTAGTCTCCAGAGAAATGAGAGGCCAAATGAAATTTCAAGCAACCCAAATGCAACAATGTCACAAAAGCCAGAATAGAGGAGATCATAACTGCAAGCGATCCCTTCTAAAAATGAAGATGACAAAGAATGCATTCATGCTACATTACTTAAGATCAGAAAAGGAAGCAGAAGAATGTCTTGGATTTCACTTGCTGGTTAAAAGAAAGAAAATAAAGAGACAGTATTCTGGACAGTTGAACAATAGTGTGGATAACCTGGTGGAAAAGAGGGCTGCACCTTGAATAGTTGTGCAGAAGAGGAAAGTTCAGCCAGTGTAGCTCATATGCAAGCTATGCCCGTTGAAATTCCCTCTTCTACACAACTTATCTAGGCTTATCTACTCTTCCACCTGGGCAGCCTAGCACAATTGCTAAAGAACTATTAGAACGAGCAAAAAATTAAGTACTTCAAAGGGAAAACAGATGTTAGTACAAAGCTGAAATTCCTAACCAGACTTGCATCATCTCTGATTTAAGATGATTTGAGAAAACAGCACATTAAGTACATTGGAATGTCACTAATTTGTAAAATAATATTATGAAAGTCTAACATTTATATTTCATAGAATTATTAAGTCTTTAGGCCATCATGATAGAATCACAGAATTGTGAATTGGAAGTGATGCAGAGGGTCATCTAGTCCAGCGTTTCTCAACCGGTGTTCCGCGGCACAGTAGTGTGCCGCGAGACACCAGCTTGTGTGCCGCGACATGCGGCGAGGAAAACGGCGCTTTGCATTGCTGACGGACTTCCAGCGAGGCAAGATGGCGCGCGGCACGGCAGCGCGAAGCTCCTGAGAGCGACCAGCGTGCCCGTGCCGCCAGCCTAGCCTCCGGACCGCCGGAACCACCGCCGCCGGTACGCGGGCGCCAAACGAGCCCGGCGGATCGACCGGGGAGCCGCTGGAGGCCCCCCCCCGCGACCCCACCGGAGCGAGACCGAAAGCGCCCAGCTGGAGGATCAACGGACCCCTGGGCTCCGCGGCAGCCGCGTGGGCGTCGGAATCGCCCGGCGGATCAAGCGGGGAGCCGCTAAAGCCCCCCAGCGAGCCCGCCTGCGGCCGGGGAGAGCTCCGAAGCCCGGGACCTCCCACCACGCGACGGCCCTGCCTCGTCGCCGCAGCCGTCACCACCCCAGCCGCCCCAGGAGAAGAGGAAAAGGAGGGAGGCCCCCCCAGGTGAGGGAAAAAGGGAAAGATAGGGAGGAGAGGGCCCCTCGCCACTCCCCAACCCAGGTGAGAGCGCCTGGTGGGTCCGCCTGGCTACCGCGCAGCAGTTCTTCAGTGGCATGCTTTACGTCTCCCCTCCAAACTAAACTAAATATAGGGCGGCACAGAGTTGGTGTGCTGCGGGATTTTTTTTCATAGAACAAGTGTGCCGTGGCCCAAAAAAGGTTGAGAAACACTGATCTAGTCCAACCCCCTGCAATGAAAGAATCCTGCCCACAGCCATCCCTGGGTGATAGCGGTGGACCTTGGGGTTCTGAAATTTCAGCAGCGCCCTGTGCAACACCAAAATTACCCCCTTCCTTTCTACATAATAGTTGTGGAGCCCACTGCAAAGCCCCCGAGGCTCTGTGCCTAGTGCAACTGAATCAGTCGCACTCCCCTAAATCTGCCTCTGGTGGATGGACTCACACCACCAACCAACCTTCAAGTTTGAAGAACTTCAAGTAAGTAACCTTTTATTGGTAGAAAAACATGCTATGTTCTATGTTACCTTAACCAATTCTATTGGAGTTTGCTAGACCCCCCCCCATCTCTTATCAATCACTCTCTTTAAACAACTATGCATATAGGTTTTACTCATTTTTGTCAATTGCGGGCATGAAAACTATGCCTGCCTTGAAATATCATATGAAAGAGGCACAAACTATCTTTCAATATCAAATCTTGTATGACTCATGCCAACATTAGCTACAGACGTTATCACTCGATACTTGAAGCTTTTATAGCACAATCCTACAAATGTCTATTCAGCAGTAATTTCAATGTGGCTTACTCCAAGGTTAAAAGGTATAGGAATGCAATCATCATTGTTCAACCAGTGTATGATGGTCATAAAATATATTACTTTAGATACCACAAGACTTCAAAGTATATTTCAATATTAAGCATAGACCAGGCATCCCCAAACTTCGGCCCTCCAGATGTTTTGGACTACAATTCCCATCTTCCCTGACCACTGGTCCTGTTAGCTAGGGATCATGGGAGTTGTAGGCCAAAACATCTGGAGGGTCGCAGTTTGGGGATGCCTGGTATAGACAATGCGGTTGGCGCTGTGGTCTAAACCACTGAGCCTTTGGGGCTTGCTGATGGGAAGGTTGGCAGTTCATGACAGGCTGAGCTCCCATTGCTCTGTTCCAGATTCTGCCAACCTAGCAGTTTGAAAGCACCAGTGCAAGTAGATAAATAGGTACTGCTACGGCAGGAAGGTAAATGGTGTTTCTGTGCGCTCCGTCTGCCGTCACAGTGTTCCGTTGTGCCAGAAGCGGTTTAGTCATGCTGGCCACATGACCTGGAAAGCTGTCTTTGGACAAACACCGGCTCCCTCAGCCTCAAGCGAGATGAGCACCACACTCCATAGTCACCTTTGACTGGACTTAAGCATCCAGGGGTCCTTTACCTTTACCATAGATAACTGGATATCAAATATATATGTAACAAATGATTCTGTATTGCACTATGCATGATAAAGCTTACTAGATTATTAAGGTTTATCATTACTGTTGAATTTTTTAAGGGTTCTGCAAAATACTGAGATGTATTCTCACCATTATGTAGGTTTAAAATCAAAGTGCATATGAAATAAACAAGATGGAAACTTTTTGGCTTTTAAATAATGTTTTGCTGAAGACATGCCCAGTCTGAAGCACATGCTTCTAATTAGAGGCCATTAACACAAGCATCCATGTAACAGCTAGCCATGGGTAATGTAGAGAAAATATTAAATCTTTTGGCCTTTACAGCATTTCTTGCACCTCAAATTACAATTTCATGCTATTATTGTTCCCAGCAGCTTCTATATTACTTTACAGGAGTAGGCTTGTATTAAATTCTGATTTCATTTTTAAATAATGGGCTATAATCAACAAAGTCACTGCACAAAGGGAATAAATTTTGTTCATGCAACTGAACTTTCCAATGTGCCCCACCACCACCTATAAGCCCTCCCTAGGAGCTCCCCCATCTCACTAGAGCATATTTGTGGGCCAGGGTACAGAAGCATGTGGGTAAACTAGAGGGAGAGAAAGTTACTGGATTCAATCCTAGATTATTTTTATAGGAGACAATATTGAAACACCCTTTTTTATAAACAAAAATTATTATCCAACCCACCCAGAAAAAAGTATTTTCTCATTAACTATTAGTATTAATAAAATACTGTGATATGGTGGTTAGAGTTTAGCTTAAATGAGGAGAACCATGTAAGACACCTTGAGCTCCCTGCAGGAAAGATAGGCTATAAATGCAAAAAATAAAAATAAAAATGTCAATGCCAGAATCAATTTCCCATGCATCTAAGCTCTCTGAGTAGAATTTTGGGCACATAATTATATCAGACACAACTGCTGCAGGTTTATGGTTTTATGCTAGTGGTTCATGCAGGAAACATTTCAAGTGAAGATTCACTCATGCATCTTTAAATACGTATCTGGGAACATGCTCAACGTAACTACATGACAAAGTCAGACAAATGCAGGAGTTCCAGAGAATCTACCACAGTTGATGTCAGCATCCTTTTTTTCCATCTATTTTTAGGTCTAGAACTGATAAAACGAGAGTTGGGTGAAGTGGCTGCAGCTGCCGCCACCGCCACCACCACCTTCTACACTATCCCCAAAAGCCCTACCTTACTGATCTTCAACTGGTGGGTCGGGACCCACTACCAGGTCATAGTTTCTCTAAGGTGAGTCACAGCAGCAACAGCAGGAGCAGCACTACACAAATATATGGTTAAATAAATTAAGAAATGGGTTCCCACATGCGTGTTTGGGTTTAATTAGTGTTAGCTTTATTAAATGTATTACCCATCCTTTGACAGCCGGTCAGACTGGGTTAGAACAATTTAAATTTATGGTGTGTCCCGTCTGAAAAACCTGAACACAACCACCCTATCCCTAAAGTACGCCACATTGGGGTTCAGGTGCATTTTTGTGGAAATGAAGGTGGTGGCAACTGCTTCAGCCAAGTTGCCTAGCACTTCTCTACTCAAAGGTGGACTAAGGGCCTATTCAAGGCAGCTAGAGCTGCATTGCACCCATTCCCACACATCCATCTCTCTGAACCAAGCTTGTTATGGGTAGCAAAACTTTACATATTTGCTGCTTCAAACACCCAGCAGTCTATTTTAACTGGGTATAAAGGATAAACTGAAAACTCCAAATATGCTTTCCTTGGTGGTAGAGAAAAGCACAAACAGGTGGAATATTTACAACCGAGATATCAGATGGACAGATTCTGCCCACAGAAGCAGTTAAAGTACTTTTAAGCTTCCCAACCTAAGGTACCAACAATTTGTCTGCCAAAGAAATAATTCTGCATTTATACCATGGAATCCCTATGCACTGCAGAGGATCGTGATGCATCCTAGGAGATAAAGTTTAAGTACTGTTCTATAGCCAGCCTGCTGAATTTCACTATCCTTTCATTCAACCTGTCAATGCACTCTAGAACATACCCAATAGTTCTTTGCAGATAAAAAGGTAAGTAAAGGTGGAAAAACTAATATACCCTTATTGGTCTCATTTGGAAACTCCCGATATGCCCTTGTGAAGTTTGAGGTTCCATGAGAGCTTAACTAAGTTATCTTTGGATTTGTGCATTGGGAAGTTTTCCAGTAGGTCAGATTGACATGGGACTCCGGGTAGGACACCTTCAACTTGTAGCACATTACTTCCACTGAATCACACAGGGCTATTTTGTTCTAGGGAACCTTTCTGTGCTGCACCTGCTCTCTGTTTATGACACCTGATCTGAATCACGCAGCTTCATCTACACAGCCTGATAAAGCAGCACATGGGGGCTTGACGAAATGGAAGCTTTGATCCTTTGAAGCCTAGCATTCTACTTCCAGGAGGGAAGTAGCCTCCATCCTATTTCTGGGATTGGAGATCTCTGAAAACACATTCAAACGATGTCTAGGATTAGGAACTCCACATACCAAACGCTGATGGCTAATTTATTCAGGTTACTGACCAACGTCTCCAAATTGCTTTCTGTACCGGTACCCATTGAGAGACACCGTTACCCAAGTCCACTGTAACCAAATAGCCAATCGCCCTTTTTAAAAGAGATGCACCGCCACCCGTACATGCAGTTACGCTTTGACCAAGTTATCACGATTTCAATGAGGGAGGTGTGTGTGAAGAATCATCACTCCCGCTTCCTCAACAGCCTAACCCTCAAGGACATCGCCTCACACCCTCCCAAAAAAGGGGGGGCATAATCCCTAACTTCTGCTCTTCTGACCCCGAACCATTTGGTGCCCTCGCCAAGGCCGGTCACGTTCAGACCTACCGACAATCTACCTGCAGATTTACCTCCCCAAACCCACCGCCTTTTTCCAGCATCGAGGTCTCCCACCCCACCCTACCCCTTCCAATCCAAACGAGACCTCCTCCTCCGCCTACAGTCCTCCCCCACCACCCCCAGCAGCAAATGCAGTTCCCCATCCCTCCAAAAATAAAAATAAAAACCTTCCCGTATCCCCCCTTCACCACTGCCAGCCACTGCCCCTGACGCGCATGCGCGATGGCGGCTGCCTCACCGTTGCCGGGTGACTCTCCCCTCGGCCCTCAGTTTCAGCAGCAGCAGGTTCCTCCGACTCTTTCCGTTCGAGGGCCCGGCTGGGCTGGGCCTGGCTCGGCTCCACAGAGCTGGTTCTCCAGCGGCGGCGGCAGCCGAGGGTAACGAGCGTGAAGCTGCCGTCCCGGTCCCGGCCCCGCCCCTCGAGGCCACACAAATACAGAAGATCTGGCGCGCGGCAGAGGCAGCCTCAGTCTCCGTAGCTGAAGCTTCTCCACTGACGGACTCTTCAACTGTAATGAGCAGAAAGCGGCAGACCAGGAAAGGAAGTGACGCGCGCCTGATTGACAGCGAGCGGCGCGCGGGCATCGCCCCTCCGCTTATTTCCTACCACTGCTCCCCCCCACCCCGACCCATCGGCAGGAAGTGACGTAGTATAACGAGGGAGGCGCTCATAAAGGAGCTGGCAGGGAGAGGCAGAGGGAGGTAGATGGAAGCCGCGGAGAGGGAGGGAGGTGAGAGAGGGGCTTATAAGCCCTGTGGTTGGCTTTCCCCCACCCGACCCCTTGTCAAATGTTTACTTTCGGCCTGGAAGGCGGAAATCCAACCACTGTAGCTTTCCGCGATGTGATGAGGGAAATTGTCACCTGTTGAACTAACAGAAGTCCTACCGGTACTAGATCGTGCCCTTATTCTCTGCAGTAATTAAATGCAGAAGCCTGCACTTCCCTGGTTAGATATTCACAGCTGTCAACAGGGATTAGATTCCACACATCAGTCAACCCCCCTCCGGGGCCCCCAAAAGAAGAAGGGAAATAGGGAATATCATATAATCCAACTGCTGACCACTGTGATTGCAAGTATAAACCAAATCCTGTACAGTATTTAAAGTCGTTTGTACTCTACTGTTTTCAGGTAAATGGCTCCCAGCGTGGCTTACACATCAGTTGAAAGAGCATGATGGTCCCTGTCTTCAGCTTTGCCTTCTGGAAGACATGGCACAAGAGGGGAAAGGGATGGAGAGGGAAGAGGAAAGCAAGCGCGTACCTGTTTTTAATGTTACAGTACAAAACTTGTAAAAGAAACCTGCTGGGATGGAAACAGATCAGGAAGAGACAGTCTCTCAGCCATCAGAGACAATGGAGTAGCCTGGCTGCCTTTGTCTCACTCTACTGCAGCCTGTGGAGTGGTTGCTATTCACTGACAATTTGAGGAAAGCAAAAGGGAGACCCGGGAGCTGTCAGGTGATGAATTACACTCTACAGCAGGGGTCAGCAAACTTTTTCAGCAGGGGGCCGGTCCACTGTCCCTCAAACCTTGTGTGGGGGGCAGACTATATGGGGGGGTGAACAAATTCCTATGCCCCACAAATAACCCAGAGATGCATTTTAAATAAAAGCACACATTCTACTCATGTAAAAACACGCTGATTCCTGGACTGTCCGGGGGCCGGATTTAGAAGGCGATTCGGCCAGATCCGGCCCGGTGCATTTGCTTGCCTACCCATGCTCTACAGTAACTAACATCTACCAAGTGGCTACCCCTGTGAGGGTAGTGCTATCACATTTTCCAGAACTATCAGGCTGTGGGTAGCCCTTGGATTTTTAGGTGGAAATGAGCAAAACCCATAGAGCTGCTGAGTTAAACTGGAAGGGCATATTTATTTCTGAGCCTCCATGGGATCTTTCTATCTGGTAAGAACTCACAGATTTGCTTGTGAAGTAGTCTAGGTGGACAGGAGTCTCATGTTGGCCAAGGTACAATAATTGTCTCTAGCTTTTCATTGCCTTTACCTTCTCTCAGCTGGAAAAGATTTTGGGTCTCCCAGGAATTACAAGAAGAGCAAAAAGGTGCACCTTTTTGTCAGGACACCAGCTTTCTCCTTCCCATGTTCACACAGGAATCATCTTAGTAAACCACGCTGCAGATGGGATCTATGCTTTCTTACCCATAATAGCATATGCGTAATAAAGCATAGGTCCCATCTGCACCTCCTTTAGCCCAGGTCCCCCTACATCTCTGAAAAAGTGGCCTGTTTTGCCTTTAAAACGGTTGTTATAAGGAGAAATGTTTGTGGGGATGATAAGTTTAATTCTCCAGAGGAGCAAACCCTTATCTGATAAAATTATTAAAACCAAGAATTCTAACACTAATGTGTTTTACCACACCATGGTTTTTGTTTTTTTCAATCTGTGAGTTTTCTTTGCAACAGTAAGTTGAATCTTTTATTTGGTCGTATCATGCTGAGTCTCTAACCTTAGCTGAGGACTTTCTAACTTAGCATTGTCCTTATTTTTCAAATTTTGAACCAGTCATCCTAGAGAGGAAACAGAGAGCAGTGACTGAGGTTTTCTGGAAACTAATGAATCAAAATTTGATTGATTTGGTATCCATTATGTTACTAATTTATTTAATGAAACATTTTTTAGAAATTGGTGTGTGTAGTGTTAGCCGAAAATTTTCCACCCCACAACACTGATGGAAAACAGTAGTTGATCTGAGAAAGAAAGGAGGAAGAAAATGGCAGGTTCATTTACACCACTATCCTAAAAACACATTGACACCCGTGGAGTTTACTTTCAAGTAGCAGTTTTGGCATGTTGGAAATTAATGTTTCATTAATTTTATGTAATTGCTCCTAAACTGCATGTCTGCACTGAACCATATGTTGTGATTTCAGATTCTTGTGTGTGTTTATAGGAAGGGCTATCTTGTTGCTATGGGCAACTGTTAAGAGCATTTCAGTGATCAAACACTTCTAGGAAGCCGACCCAACTTCGTTATGAATCTGCTTGCTGCATTTATATATAGGTCCCTTCTGCCAAGGCACTCAATAGTGTTTACAATTTAACATACAAACTAAGACAAAAAAGAAAGAAAGATACAAAACATAAATCTACAGGATTGTCTCATGTCATCGGTGGCCTCTTTTATGAGAGCCTGAGCTCCGTCTTGCTTCCACTCAGGTCAAGTCTTGTAACATTATGATAACTATTGAGACATTCACTGATAATGTTAGAGATCTGCTGGGTTATTCAGGTCTGTAAAAGCCACAAACATCTGCAATTGTGACATGAAAGCTGGCAGCATTAACCCCACCATATGGGAATCCCTTGCATATGTCTGCAATGCCTGGAGACAGACAGGTTGTTCATCCATAGCAGTGATCAGATGAGGAGTGCAGAGAGAAGAAACGGCATGATGCACCTGTAGCAGCAAAACCGGATACCTTCATCAGCCACACCTGCAATAAAACATGTTTCTCCCGCCTTAGCCTCTACAGCTGCAGCAGGTGCTGTAACTCTACAATGGTTTTGACTTTACCCCTGAAGGTGCACTCTTCCATTGTCTCCCGAGGCAGATGGGATGCCAACAAACAACAAAGGGCTACACATGACATGCAGCACACATGTCCCTGTAAGGTAAACTCAGTTCATTTGCTGCAGCCACATAGTACACATGTTAACATGCAAAGTGGTTCAACTTTGTCATCTGTATAAGGGTATGGGCGACTTCTCTGACATGGCACAGTTTGGTGAAGGAAGACTAACTGTAGAAAAAGAATGCCTGAGATAGTTCATCTGGTAGAGCATGAGACACTTATCGTAATTGCAGGGTCATGGGTTCAAGCCCCACATTGGGCAAAAGATTCATGCATTGCAGGAGGTTGGACAAGATGGCCTTCGGGGTTCCTTCCAACTCTACAGTTCTCTGATTCTATGAATGTCTTGTTGGTTGTGGTTTTTGTTGCTCTGGGAGCTTTCTCTGTTGAAGAGCTAGGTAAACATTAGAAAGTGCCAAGAAGCAAAGGCACATAACCTGCAACCTTGATATGCAGGGTATGTACATTGCTGTTAAAGACCTGCTATTTCTCACTAGGTGTTTGAAAGAAGAAGAAGAGTTTGGATTTGATATCCCGCTTTATCACTACCCAAAGGATTCTCAAAGCGGCTAACAATCTCCTTTCCCCTCCTCCCCCACACAGGTTCTGTAGTGCCCTTTTACTTTGAATGTAGAACATCCTAGTTTTCTTTTGTTTTAAATTTCTGGTTGCTTCTACTCCTTTAAATCGCAAACGGGTTTCTCAGCCATTGGGTTACTAAAGTAAGAAAAATACAGTGGTGCTGACCACATCCTTCCTTTGTTTACTGTAGGGAAAAAAGGAAAAAAGAAAACCCTGGCACACCTCAGTTCTACCAAACTGGATGGGCTGAGGGTGGAGTGGACTTTGATTTGACTTAAGGATGACTGCCAGAGACAAGCAGCCATCTGCACTAGAGCTTCCGCCTCAAGACAAAGGGCCTACAGTTTTAACTCTGCAAATCCAGATTGGTAGTGGCAAGAACAGGAACTGGAGGACAAAGGTCAGCAACGTGGAGCAACATGACCCACACGCTGCCCCTTCTACACACCCACGATTCATTGTCTTCTTGTCTGGGAACCTGTTTCTGTTCTCAAGATGAGATATTTTTGCTGGCAACAAAAGAGAACAAAAGACACAAGAAGGAATAAGATCCTTTCTTGGAAGATGTTCTTCTTGTTCTGTTTCCCTTGTCTCCATGCTCAAATCTTGCGAAGCAAGCTAACAATAAATGCAGGCATGACAGGAATTCATTTTGTATCCAGGAGGTACAGAGACCTTTTTGTTTTCTGTGTGAGTTAATATAGACTCTTGATGGACTAGCCCCAATTTTATTGTTTTTTGAAGATACACATTTCCTCTAAGGGTTTCAATCCTCAGGAATACATCACTCACTCTCACACAAAACACACACCACAATAGTTGTGAATATAAAATGCTTTCCCCTCCTATCAAGTGGGATTGTTATTCCAAGGCAGCACTAATGTGATTATAAAATCACTTGTATCAGTTTATTGGCTCAGGTGCTTTGATCTACCAGAATGTCTGTTCGGCTAAAAATCCCATTAGAAGGTTTCTACCTGATCTAATGTCTTTTCCTGCTTTTGCATCCATTATCTATCATACTTACAAAAGGACCCATCCTTTATGCCAATCTTCTCACTATTTTTATTTAAAATATTTTTAAACATCACAATAACAAAGAAACCTAAAAAGGAGAGATGTACACAATATTGTGTAGGACTACTGACTGGTATACTGATTAGGAAAATGGCTGTAATGTTCTTTTTTTCCTTTTTCCTTTTTGCTCCTGAAAATAAAGTAGCAAAATCCCCTATGAGGGTGAAGAGGCACCTGACTGAGTGCTGAAATACTGTATGCCCTATTTCTGAGACCTCTCCTTGGCTGCCTGTTGACCAGTCTCTTCATTTGATGCCCTTCAAAACCTTCCCCTTGTATTTGTAAGCTAACAGTTTTCCTCTTTGTTTCAGTCAAAGCATTTCCTCATGATTATCAGCACAATCACATGATTGATATTGATTGTATAAAGCCTAACCATGTGATCATAAAAGCTGGTGCTCAAGGACATACTGCATTTTAACTCAGCAGCGACTTCGGGTATCTCCAGATAGGGAGCCTTTTGCCTAGATCCCCAATGTGTTGGCTGCAGATACTAGATGCCAGCTGACAGCGTAAACCAGATTCATATCTCAGTGCAACTAGCAGAAAAATTGGTTGGCATCCGTCTGTCTTGGGAGACAAAAGAGGAGCATGTTTTCATTGTTTTACATGGTTTTTTAAAATTTAATTTAACTGCAAACCATATTGAGATGGTTGTTGGCCCTGAAAAGCAGTATAAAAATACAGTACCTACATTATATAAATAATTGGGGCTTTTTTTCAGCCGGAATTCGCCAGAACTCAGTTCCAGCACCTCTCGGGTGGGCGCCCTAGCCATTATAAGAGAACAAGGGAGGTATTTGTGGTGAGTTCCGGTACCTCCTTTTCTAGAAAAATACCGTGTTTCCCCTTTTTTAAGACACCGTCTTATAACTTTTTTTCCTCAAAAAAACACACGGTGGCTTATTTTCAGGGGGTGTCTTTTTTTTTAAGTGCTGGTACAACTGGGTCCCACTGGCTCAGGACACTCGGTGCTCTCTTCCGCGCACATTATAAACACCACACTCTAGCCTACTGTGCTATCCAGGTTTTACTGTCAACCAGGCTGGCAGCAGCTCTCCAGAATTTCAAACTTGGGGGTACCTGGGGGTTAAACCTGGGATCCTTCTGCTCCCCGGGCTCTCTCACGCCGGCCGAGGAATAAGGAGGGAGGCCGTGACCCGTCCCGCTCTGAGATGCTTGTGAGGGAAGCGCGAGGGGGACGAGGCTTGGGCCCATGCCCCTGGCGCGCGCGCGCGGCTGAATGACGAGCCGAAGCGGAACCTTTTCTCTGTGGGGGGGGGGGGAGACGCGCGCGCGCGCGCGCAAACACACACACACACACACACACACAGAGAGACACGCACAGGGAGAGAAAGAAAGAGACGCGCGCACACACACACACACACAGAGACGCACGGGGGAGAGAGAGAAAGAGACGCGCGCGCACACACACAGAGAGAGACGGACGCACGGGGAGAGAAAGAAAGAGACGCGCACAAACACACACAGAGAGAGACGCACGGGGGGGAGAGAGAGAGAGACGCGCGCGCGCGCACACACACACACACACACACACAGAGACGGACGCACAGGAAGAGAAAGAAAGAGACGCGCGCACACACAGAGAGAGACGCACGGGGGAGAGAGAGAAAGAGACGCGCGCACACACACACACAGAGAGAGACGGACGCACAGGGAGAGAAAGAAAGAGACGCGCGCGCACACACACACACACAGAGACGCACGGGGGAGAGAGAGAAAGAGACGCGCGCGCACACACACACACACAGAGACGGATGCACGGGGAGAGAAAGAAAGAGACGCGCACAAACACACACACAGAGAGAGAGACGCACGGGGGAGAGAGAGACGCGCGCGCACACGCACACACAGAGAGAGACGGACGCACAGGGAGAGAAAGAAAGAGACGCGCGCACACACAGAGAGCGTGCGGCTGCAGCACACACAGAGAGCGTGCGGCTGCAGCGCTCACGAAGCAGCGCTGCACTTAGGGGAAGATGGCCAGGGAGGGGGGCTGCGGGGTCAAGGCAACGCGTGAAAGGGAGGGATGGCGAGGAAGAAGTGGGGAGTGAAGTGATCGGGGCTTTAACATGCCCGCACGCGCAAAAGGGAGGCTCGGAATGTGGAGATCGGTTCTGGCTGCTTCTCTTAAAGTGCCGCAAGTAACGAGCCTCTCTCTCTTTTCTCCTGCCGCTCGTGCCCTTGGTGCTTCGTGCGGTGCTGCTTCACGCTTTGTCAGCGCTGCAGCCGCCACCGCTTCTGGGCACCCACCCGACCCCGCAGGCTTCCTCCTCCTGCCGCGGCCGGCATTGCAGGAGCTGGGTCCTGCTGGCTGGTGCTCCGTGCGGCACTGCTGCACGCTTTATTGGCACTAAAGCAGCCACCGCCGCTTCCGGGCACTGACCCGACCCGGCAGGCTTCCTCCTCCTGTCGCGGCCGGCATGCTGGGTCCTGCTAGCTGGTGCGGAAGTATGGCTTATTTTCGGGGTATGTCTTATAGCTCTCAAATGGTTAAAAACCCTGCCATGGCTTACTTTCTGACTACGTATTAAAAAAGGGGAAACACGGTAGCACTGTATAATAAACAACCTCAATGGTAGATTGTCAGATCGGACTGCAGGTCTTGTGGCCAAAAAGAGGTTTTACCAGTAGCATGTTTTAGCACATAGGTAGGTAAGTGTACAGCATCAAACCCACAGACACATTAATATATCAAGTATTTGATATAATAAAATGCTATATCAAGCATATTGATTTATTACATAAAGTATTTTTAAGCATTTACATGACTTGAGTTACCCAAGCTACATCTGGCCAAACCATGTGCTTCTATGCAGACCTCAAAAGAAGAGGAGGATGTGAAACTACCTGTTCCCAATTTTTAAAACTTTATTTGAATACATGAACCAAACAACTTTAAAGCTGCCAGAGGTGGGGCTTGTGAGAAGCCAATCATGGAAATATATGCTAGGGAGAAGTTTCCAGTTTCTCATGCAAATGAAAAGTAATGTGGATCTAAGAGTGGAAATCAATATAGTGTTCATAGGCCTGCACACAGAGTATAATTTTGCTCACAGAAACACTATCAGAGCTTCTGGAAATTCTAGCTCTCTAGTGAAAAGGAGACAGGAGTGCCTGGCGTGCTATGGTCCATGGGGTCACGAAGAGTCGGACACGACTAAACAACAACAACAGTGAAAAGGAAACATGTTGATTGCATCCAAACAAATCTCAGTTCTAACTGTTGCTACTTAAGATGAAATATATCTACTTAGTTCAAATATTACCTATGTTAACTTGTGTAACTTTGCAACATGCTTTTGTATTTCTCTAATGTGTCAACAGAAAACCTAGTTTCCTTCATCACAGTGTTTTAGCCTAATACTGTATAACCTAGGAAACAAGGGGACGCGGGTGGCGCTGTGGTCTAAACCACAGAGCCTAGGGCTTGCCGATCGGAAGGTCGGCAGTTTGAATCCCCGCGACAGGGTGAGCTCCTGTTGTTCGGTCCCAGCTCCTGCCAACCTAGCAGTTCGAAAGCACGTCAAAGTGCAAGTAGATAAATAGGTGGGAAGGTAAATGGCATTTCCGTGCACTGTTCTGGTTCTCCAGAAGCGGCTTAGTCATGCTGGCCACATGACCCAGAAGCTGTCTGTGGACAAACGCCGCTCCCTTGGCCTATAGAGCGAGATGAGCGCCACAACCCCAGAGTCGTCCATGACTGGACCTAATGAATTACATCTAGTGGGCACTATAATCTTGACAGTGTTTAGGACCTCTAACAGTCTTAATCCAGCCCTGAGAGTTGGGTGGGACGGGACTGTGTGAAGCTGCAGAGTTGTAATACAGCTTTTACACTATCAGACTTGGACTCATTCAAGACAGGGAGCAGCTAGCTGAACAGATAAGGCAACTGTCTGTCTTTATACTGTTCTGCTTTTCATTTTGCTGTTGCCAGTTCATAACTTACTGGGAATGGGTCACACCCATTTTGTCTGCACCTTTTATTCCTTTGAATTAACTTTATTTGCATCTGTGCTTTTTTATAGTAATGATACACACCTGCATTGCTGGACCTTCTGGCTCATTTTGTAATAACATTCTCTTCACTCACCCACCTTCTTCGCCTGTCTGATTTGGAGGGCAAGTGCAAATGATAGTTTGTTTTCTGATGTGCTGGCAAATTGTGATTTGTCGTGAAAGGAAGAAAACTGGAGTGAACAAGAGAAGGAAGGAGAGAGCCTGAGACCATGTTAAATACCAAACTCTAGTATGGCGTTATGTGTGAACCAAGCCTTTGTCTTTCATGCTATAATTGAAATACATTTATCTGGTTAACTTTAAACCTAATAACTGCAGTCAAAAACAAGCATATTTGGTCTCACAGGTGGGCCATCAGAACGCGGATACAGTCATATGTTCCTTTCAGATTCTAACAACGGCAAGCCAGGATTTACTGGATTTCTGTACAAGACTGTTCACTTGTAAAATTGTTACAAGCAACTATTAACTTCCCTACTGCAGTGACTTGCCATACTTGGTCCTTCCATGCTACACATAATAGAACTACAGCGTGGCAATGCATTGCAGGAACACCTTTTTTGCTAGCAGATGCTGTGATGTTAATGGTTCTCTCATTTCCTAGTACTGTAGTTATAACAGCTAGGCAAGGAAATATATATGGATCTGAAAATTCAGAGCTTTAATACAAATATTGTGCCTAAGAGGTTCCTATTACTTATGTACTACTACAACCTATAGCAGAAGCCCAAAGGAAGAGAGGGTTTGTGGATGATTGGCTAGTCACCAAAATTTTGGTTCCTGTGACCCAGCCCTCCTTTGACTAAGGCCAGCTTCCTCATTTCCATATTACAATCAGAAAGCAAAAGGGGGAAATGTTGGTGGCTGCCCTTTGACCAGGGTGGGCTATCTTAAATCAAAGCACCTTACATCATTGAGTTAAATAACCAGGGGAAACGTATGTTTAAACCTCTTATTTAAATCAAGTTCCCCATTTTCAAATCACTTATTTCATGTCTAGCTTTTATAAGGTCAACACTGAAAGGGGTACATCGCACATAAAGCATATTGTGCCAAGAGAACAGTGGCCATTTATAGAATTGTAGAGTTGGAAGTTACCCCCCAACGGTCATCTAGTCCAACCCCCCGCAATGCAGGAATCTCAACTAAAGCATCCATGGCAGATGGCCATCCAAACTCTGCTTAAAAACCTCTAGTGAAGGAGAGTCTACCACCTCCCAATGAAGTTCATTCCACTGTCAAACAACTCCTACTGTCAGAAAATTCTTCCTGGTGTTTACTTGGAATCTCCTTTTAATTTGAATCAATTCGTTCAGGTCCTAGCCTCCAGAGCAGGAGAAAACAAGCTTTGCGTGTTTAGACCTTTAAACCTCCCCCTATAAATAAATTCAGACAAGACTCAAATTTTGGTTTGGTTTGGCAGAAATGAGGCCACAACTTTATTGATTACATCAGGTTAGTGGTTGCATAGGCTCTGGTTTGACTAGCTCCCTGCACCGTTGCAGGTAGCACTGACCCAGGGCACTACCATAGGTCAGCCTAGGGTGAACATCTGGGATGGCGGAAAGCTGGGGACATGCTATGTCCACCACCCAGATGTCCCCCTGGACTCAGGCACGGGCACAAACCCTCTCAGGGGTGACCAAACCATTGAGTCTCTGGATTCCTTTAACGGAATACCCTTCACATAGGGATGGTGAGAACGTTCCCCCATCCCTATCATTTGAACAGAGCCTATCCGCAACCTTACAAGTTGTGATGATTTGCTACATGGCAGGTGAAACCCAAGTGGCACCAGTCAATCAGCCAAGTGGGGAAAATTCCTGCCATGCCCCTGTCCCAATGGCAGATGACGGCATAGCAAGGTCAAGCGCACAAGCCCTAAAAGTAGGGAGAGGTGGGTGGGTGTTCTGATGCACTGACCAAAGGAGGAAGCTCTGAGTCACATGCATGGGCATATATAGGTCCCTTGATCGGTTTGGCTAGCGTCCCATTGGCCTGATTCAACCCAGCATCAAGGGACCTACCAATAGGGTGTTGTGGCTATCCAATTGCACCCACCCACAACACAGGGTTCGGTTGCCAGGTCGCACTGCAACACGTGCCCTATTTGAGGGAGGACACAATTTCTCCATGTGACAGCCCTTGAGATAGTTGAAGATGGCTATCATATCTCCTCTTGGTCTCCTCCTTACCAGGCTAAACATACCCAGCAGCAGTTTGACTTCAGCCCCAGAGGCACACTCCATGCTCTCAACAAGAAATGTCCATTAAATACTTGTTTATGAAATGTATGCAGGAACCAGCTCCAGAAATAGATGCAAGGTCTCCATATGGGAGCCAGGAAGCTGAATCTTCTGTACATAGGAAACGGCACCCCAACATTGTACCCCCACTTTTTCTCCAATGGGTTCAAGGTAGTAGATATGCCCCCCTTGCATTTTATTCTCACAACAATTCTATAAGGAAGGTTAGTCTGAGACTCTTTCATTGGCCCATGATTGCCTAGTAAGCTTCATTGTCTGAGTGAAGATTTGACTCTGGGACTCCAAAGTCTAAGACTCTAACACACTACACTAGCTCTCCGATATCTACAGGCAGTGCCAGTGGCACAAGAATCCTGCTCTAGGGTCAGGGAATATGAGAACCCCCTCCTGCAATCATTGACACACCCCAGGTGGCTGTTGTTCTAATAAAAGCAAGCTGTAAAGTGTTCATCTTTCTTGCTTATTTCATCACATTCCAACCATCTTGACCTCCCACCCCCAGCCTCAAAAACAATCGAAAGGCCTCTGCCTCTAATTTCAAGTTGGGGGGGGGGGGGAATCCTGCATTCTAGCCCACTGCCACATTATGGGTTGAGATGTAGAGCAAATCCATTGATTTGAGTGCATCTACCCTGAGTATGGAGACGTGGGTGGCGCTGTGGGTTAAACCACAGAGCCTAGGGCTTGCCGATCAAAAGGTCGGCGGTTCGAATCCCCGCAACGGGGTGAGCTCCTGTTACTTGGTCCCAGCTCCTGCCAACCTAACAGTTTGAAAGCACGTCAAAATCCAAGTAGATAAATAGGAACCGCTACAGCGGGAAGGTAAACGGCGTTTCCATGTGCTGCTCTGGTTCGCCAGAAGCGGCTTTGTCATGCTGGCCACATGACCTGGAAGCTGTACGCCGGCTCCCTCGGCCAATAATGCAAGATGAGCGCGCAACCCCAGAGTCGGTCACGACTGGACCTAATGGTCAGGGGTCCCTTTACCTTACCCTGAGTATGACAGCTGGTTGTCACCCTATGAAAAGAAGGGCTTCCCCCATCTACTAATCTGTGTCTGCTCTCCAGTACTCCTCCACAGCTAGGGCGGGTCTGCCCCCTTTATACCCATATATCTATATATCTATAGGATAGGACAGTTCTAATCTTACTGTGGAGCCATTCACTTTCACTAATGAGCGAGATGGATATGCCTGATTCTCCCCACCTCACCCCACCCCCATATAATTAGTTATTAAGATGCAGGTTCAATACAGGGCGAAAGTGAAAATAAAACACAGCTTTCTGCTTTTTAGTTATGCAGGGTGCTATCCCACCCACCCACCTACCCCCGCCAATCCTGTCTCCACTCCTGGCTATACCCAGCCTGCTCTGTGAATTAATAAGTTTTCATTTCAGAGCTACACTAGCAGCAAGCTTATCAATATTAATTCAGTTGGGCTGAGATGGGGAGGAGGAGGGATTAGTATGACCTTTCCAAGCCCATGCTGGCTCAGACGGTCAAAAAGCAGCTGAGGAGAGAGAAGCAGGGCAGGTAATGGCATGTGGCTATAGTATCTTTTCTGCCATCGTAATCCAAAACAGCAATAAAATCATATCACTTTTCACAGTCAGTATGAAAGAGCATATTGTGTCGGTAATCTTTGGGCTGGATTAATTCCTGGCTGAAACACCCTCACCCTCAGGGTGTGTCGTGTGTGTCCTCTGTTTGTGTAAGAGAAAACCACCGGCAACTAGCACAAAGGAAGCTGAAATAGGTGAAGTGTTTAATGGCAGAATGTTTATTTAATCAAAATCATTCTGCATGAAGTGCGGTGAGCAGTGAAGAGGGTGAGAGGGAACAAAGCCATCCACATCTGTCATTCTATTGTTGAGCACAATTGTTCACAGTAGCTAATCCAGACGTTTGCTTTGTCCGTTGTATTCTGTTAGAAAGGAACTGGGGTGTTTGGATCTCTTTACAAATGATATCCCTTGAATAGATTTGTAAAATTATTGTTGATTGCTAAAGGGTATTCTAGAAAATAATTAAGGATGTCAGAAATCTGATTGCTGTGCATTGGCACTATGCTTTTCATTCATTTTTTTTATTTCTTTGTTTGCTCCAAGATGAAATATAATAGCTTTCTGCCCTTATTTATTGTTTTCTACTGATGCTTAAATGCATAAATAATTCCTTCTATCTTGTGATGCGAAACATGTGATGCATTCTGCATTTAACAAAGAAAAACTGATCCAGAATTTTTTTAAAAAATGTGTTGTGTGTGGTTTGTCATGTGCACTTCACTAACGAAGCTGAGGGTGTGTTTCTCCTTCCTTTGTCAGGATCCATCATGTCTGACAAACCAGATTTTGCAGAAATCGAAACATTTGACAAAACCAAACTGAGAAAAACTGAAACCAGAGAAAAAAATCCACTGCCCACCAAGGAAAGTAAGTCAACCTAATTCAGCCTGGATGTACAATTAATAATTTGCTCAATGTGCATAATAAATAAATACTCAGAGAGCCAATAGTCCTAGTTCCTCAGGAATAAAACTTTTAAGTAATTATTAATTTGGATTTGTTATCTGCATGCACTTAGCTATTATTTATATTGGCCAATTAAATTAGTTATTGTGGCTTTTAAACTGGGTGCATTGTTTGCCAAAGGAGATAATATAACATGGACTTTGTGCAAGTTCTTTTACCAGTATGTCCAGAAGCATGATGATTATATAGTTGAATTTCAAATCTAAAGTTTCCTTTAATAAACGACCATAGACGCAGACATGTTGGACAGTTCAGCTTGCCCACACAAAGGATGCTGTGAAATTATATATCCTGACAGCTTTATTGTGTCATTAAAACTTACACCAGTATTCCACAACAATAAATCTGCCAGTTTTTCAAGTGATACAAACTCTTTAATTTTTTTATTCAATAAAAGTACACCATTTAATAAAAAGTACACATTATTACTATATGAGACAATTACACTCCAAGGTTGCTTAGTGCTGCCCTCTTCTGGATTTTATCTATCGCATCTACTGTATAGTATTGGATGAAGTAAACTCCTGCCGACATTTATGCCACAATCAGTTTTTTAGGTGGTGCAAGACTGTTGTTGCTGCTGGTGGTGGTCTTTGAGAATTTAGCAAATGTAGAATTAATCAGGTTATATATTATCCCTGTTTTACTAGTGTAAAAATCAGACTTTTAATTTTGCTCTGTAGCAGTAGTCAGCAAAAGGATTAAACCCCAGGACTTCAGAGCTGCTTGCATGACATTTAGGAGAAAGCTGATCTAATCTCTCCTTAGTATATGAGGCTTTTTTAAAAAAAGGCATTTGATATAGATTGCTGGCTCACCTGTTGGTAAGATGCTCTCTCTAGCCATTCAGTTTGTGATACAGTCAGTGCTTTTTTCTGGGGGTACACAGGGATACGCATACCCCTAAACATTTTGTGAATCTAAGATTGGCCTCATTGAGGGGCAGTATTTCAATATGAGTAGGAAAATGAGAGTGCCCCTAAACATTTTTTTAGGAGAGACAAATCACTTGATACAGGCATAGATCCTTGTGCCCAGTACTATTTTTGGGGAAGTTGCTATAATTCTTAAGCACAGAGCTGCACTGGATCTACCCTTTACAGCAGGGTAGGGGAACCTGTAACAACATGGTGCTCTCTAGACGTTGTTGGACTACAACTCCCATCATCCCTGATGGTTGGCTATGCTGGCTGTTGCCGACATACACACTTGACATTATATATGATGCATATTTATGTACATCACAATGGAGAATATTAGGTCCCGGTTATTTATACAAGGTTAGCAACCTTGCCTCTTTATTCTAACAGAGGCAAATAACAAGAGGTCCAGCACGGCAGATTTTTGCGATGCTTGGAAACTACCACTAGCACAGCCCAACATAACATAAATCCTCACTGCATTGCCCACCTCTAAGTAAGACCATCAGAGCAGGGACTTGGGGCTCAAGGCCAGCAGCCCAGTTAGTACAGCAAGCTGGGGGGCTCGCCACATTTCAAATAGGCTAACATCAACCATCATTCTCTAAATGCATAGGCTTCTATTCCTGCAAAACTCACCGAGATTCCCAGCCACCACCACCCCCACCCAGTAATATGTGATTCAGTAGAGAGTGTACAGTTATTAATGACAGCAGTCTGCAGACAGAAGGGACTTTAATTACATTTGTTTTGACAAATTGGTGATGAAGAAGAGGTTATTCTTTGATAAGTGCTTTAAAAAAAAACAAGGTGCTTTACAAGTGTCCAATGTTGGCAAACGAGATTTCTCTTGTTTTCTTGGCAGCCATTGAACACGAAAAGAAAAGCAAAAACACACCCTGAAGTTGGACCAGAAGATATGGCCAATATATCCTGCTGTGGGGTTTTAAGTTCTAAGTTTTTTAACTTTGCTATTCATTGACTTGGCTCAGCTTTTCTTCATTTTCAAAGCACTTTTTTCCTTTATTGGTGCAGCAGATATTTTTTCAAGCAAATGCTCTGAAATCAATCAAATCTGATTTTTTATAATTCCCCAAAGGGACTGCAATCCTGTGTCCAATTGGTCAAAGATGTACACTTTCGTTGTCTGTCAATAGAAAATATTATTTTCATATAGTATCCTCTGTAGAACCTCACAATAAACCACTTTTATGTGTTACTCTTATTAAGTATTGAAATACCCTGGCACGAAAGAGTTCCACATCCAGAAAAGCCTATCTATGAATGCTCTCAGAAATAAGATGTAACTATTGGGCCACAGTTTATTATCAAATTTACAGGGAAATATCTCTTGTGGGAAGGGATCATAAAATATAAAATGAATTAAGGTTTGTTTATATAATCATTAATCAGAAAGTATAGTCACTGCATTAAGATATCCGTTGCCTTTTCCTTTTTTTTACCAAAGTGAAACTTTTGTATGTCCCACATGGTCAGAGTCCTACTTAAATATGAAGCAGATGACTTTGCCTTCCAAAAGTAATAATAGAAGCTAACCTTAATTCATATTTTATTCTTCTTTGTTACATGGTACATGAAAAACTATTTTCTGATACTTTTTTTGACATACCTCTACTTAGAAACCCTAGAACCTAAGGTCATTAAATGGAACTGAATGGTGAGAGATTGAGAACAGACAAAAGGAAGTACTGTACAGTATTTCTTCACAGGACACATCATTAAAACTTATGGAATTCAGTCCCAACATTTTAACAGCTTTAGCCACAAGAGGGAGGGGTAGAGCTTGCAGTACTACATTGCTCCACAAGAGGGTAGCTGGCCATTGTCATAATCATCCAAGGTGTTTTGCAAACCACGTTTTAGGAATGGAAGAGAAAATATATACTGTTTCCAAACCTGGAGTGGCGATCCGATTCTTCTACGTGGTGGAGAATAAGGCCTGGTAGCCTATAACTTCTGGCTGGCAGATTGTGATCGTTTTTTACTAATAAGAGAGAGAGAGAGAGAGAGAGAGAGAGAGAGAGAGAGAGAGAGAGAGAGAGACATGCATTGAATCTAGAAAGAACAAGTCACTTAAAAATTAAATATTATTATCTGTAAAACAGTTAAAATAAGCCACATACATTCCTTCGCCTAACTTGTGCCATGTGGATGTGGAATTCCAGGGTTCTTACGCATTCTGTTTAAAAGGCAACAGCAATGATTCATCTGCACATAGCTCAAGAGCAACTGCTTTGCTTGCAGAATGCCCCAAGATTAATCCCTGGCATCCAGAAGCATGGCTGGGAAAGATCCAAGTTTAAAACTCTGGGAAGCCACTGCCAGGCAGTGTAGACTGGGTATCTTTAACTTTTTCAGATCCAGTACCAACTTTTAACCTAAACATGAGTTTGCAGTCTTTTTTTGTTAAACATTGCAGCTGTATAGCTGAGTCCTAGGACTGGATTTAGGCAGTACATTTTTGGCCAAGTATTGAGCGAGCCATTGTCATTATGTTCACTTTTTAAAGCAAACATTATTAAATATAAAGCTACTACCATGCTGAAAAGCCCATCCAACTTCTGATACTCACACAAGCTCATGGCAACAGTAGCATCCACCCCCACACACACCCCATAAACTGTCAGAAACAAGGCTTCTATGCACAAAAATTAAGTCTGGTGCTCTGTGAGAGTGGGAAACCACTCTAGAATATGTGTGTGCTTATAATACTGCTGCAGTCCCGTGCACTTTTACACAGGAGTTATGAAGCACAAGGGGACTTGCTTCGGAACAGACAATCACAGGATCGTGCTGCTTCGTGTTTAGTTTTGCTCGAGTGCCAAGAGGGTGGATTCAAACATTTGTTTATTTTAGTTTAAGTATAAGACTTTTAGACTGCTTTTCACTAAGAGTCCCCAAAAGCAGTTTCCAGTAATGAGAAAAATATGAATTGAAACCAAGAACAGTTTAAAATCAGATCATGCAGTACTGTATAAGCCAGTGCAAAACAGGGTTAATCAAAAGAGATGCTGGATAACTCTTCCAAAAGCTTGGGAGAACTGTAGCTCTTGACTAGACTATGAAAGGACTCCACACCTCTAGGCGGGGGCAGCAGGTGGGGGGTGCAAATTCAGGATGCAATCATGTGGAGGCAAGGAAAATGTGTTCCACCTCTGCTCTGCTACAAGAAATGGGAGTAAGTAATGGATCCTATCTGTTATTATACTGATTCATAAGTTACTTCCACTCCCAAGATGTTGTGATGGTCAAACAGCATCATGTCATGAAGGCATATAAAATAACTGGGACAGCTCTTTTCATTTGGTTCTCTAACCAGGGCTTTCTGCATATAGTCAGACCTCGATTTAAGTACGCCTCGGTTTGAGTACTTTCAGTTTAAGTACTCCGCAGACCCGTCTGGAACGGATTAATTCACTTTCCATTATTTTCAATCGGAAAGTTCGCTTCAGGTTAAGTACGCTGCAGGTTAAGTACGGACTTCCAGAACCAATTACACTCATACTTCAGGTTAAGTATGCTTCAGGTTGAGTACTCCGTGGACCCGTCTGGAATGGATTAATCCACTTTGCATTGCTTTCAATGGGAAAGATCGCTTCAGGTTAAGTACAGACTTCCGGAACCAATTGTGTACTTAAACCGAGGTACCACTGTATTATAAAAGATGAAGGTACCGTAAGTTGATGGCAGGAAGTAAGAGTAATGTCACACTTCACTTTTGAATTTCTCCTTTGGGGAGGGGGATACTTTTTAAAAGGTCAAGCTTGTAAAAAAAATCAAAATATAAACCTTATTGCGTAATTTCTAGGAGAGAATATCAGAATCATAAAATTGTAGCATTAGAAGGGATCCTGAGGATCATCTGGTCCAACCTGTGTGCGTAGCCGGGGGGGGGGGTAGAAGGCAGCTGCCCCCCATCAAGTAAAACAATAGAAATACTTAACTGACCACATTAGTTCTGCCCCCCCCAAAGTCCTGCTCCCTTAACAAAAATCCTGGCTATGCCCGTGGTCCAACCCTCTCCAAAGCAGGAATCTCAACATACAATTCCCCATCCAATTTGAAACTATACCTGCTTAAGATTTTTGCAAATGTTCTAGTAGTTTTATTACTACACCACTAGGATAGTTATCAAGATGGTTATCTGTACCCTTTCCTGAAAATCATCTGTAAATTAAGGCTGTTCTCAAGTTAGGAGAATATAAATTTCAATCTTAGACACACAACCACTCTTCCTCAGATGACCTATGCAGATCAGTATTGCCCCTTCCCTACTTATCAAATAATCCATCTGATGACAGGGGAAGGGGCAATTTGTTCCCTTGCCTTCATAGGGCTGAACTCCGTGGAGTGGTTTAAATCTCTAGGCGGAGTCCAGCTCCACTATGGTAATTGTAATACAAATTGCCTTATCCTCGCTCATCAAATTGATTGATGAGGGAGGAGGGGGGCAATTTGCATTGTCAGGGTGCTGGGCTGTGCCTACTTTTTTGTGTCTGCCACTGACAAAATTGTTGGGGTTTAGGGGGATCTTTGAAAAAAGAAGAAGTGAGTGGTGGGGCTGATTTGCACCTGGGCTTCTGGTTAACCATCGCTGCTGCCGAAGGAATTTGGAAAATATGGTGCATATGATTTTCACAAGGAATTTCAAACAAAAGTCGCTGGGGTAGCAGCATTGCAGAGGAATGTGCCCAGATTTTTATCAATTAGGCCACTTATCTACTTATTGCAACCTTCTAGAGAAAAGAGAGGATATCCATTTTGGAAAAGCATAAAGGGGATATCTGCAAGTCAGTTGGTCAGATATTTTATTTTTCATTGTAATAAAGGAGGTGTCCCTCACATTGTCTAAAACAATAGCATTCTTGGGTTTAATGTCAGCAGTGTCCTGCTAACATTACCTAGGTTGATGGCTATCTGACCCTAGGCTATAGACTGCCACCTACCAGACGCCCTACTATGATGAATGTTTAACATAATTCAATTTGCACACTAGATACGTCTTATCATAAAGCTTCAGTCCATCCCCAAAGGTTCAGCCCAAAGCTGCAAATTCCTGCTGATAACATTTCTATAGAAAACTGCTTTGGGGACCTAAGACTGCTGGGACAAACAAAGATAAGTCATGTGTTACTCATGGTCACAGAACTAAAGGCATTTCATTGTACAGCAGGTATAATTGTGGAGAAAGACACATTCAGTTTCTTTCTTTCTTTTTTTGCATATGATGTATGGGAGATTTGAAGGATACTTGTTAGAAAGGAGACAGTAGGACTTCCACCTGCCCTATTAGCCTTGCCAGCTCTCCCAAAACTCTGCATCTAAGAAGTAACTTCCCTTCCAATTGATTTAACACTGTAGTATTATAAACTGGGATAGGAGAGATAAAGATATCTCAAGTACCACAACCAATATTATAGCCTTGAGCTGCAGTTGCCGTTTGTGCCATCTGCAACAACCCTACTAGTACCAGGTCTGCTATTTGGACTGCAAGAGAGCAGTAATGTAGGAGTGAGCGGTCATTCTAAATCCACAGCATCTGTAAACACCTGGAATCTGGATGTCCTGGTGCCAATAAATTAATCGTAGGAAAATACATTGGGAGTGGATGCAAATTTCTCAGATCAGAAGTCCAGCCTCTGGAAAGATATTTGAAAGTTCCAATGATTGTTTTGAACTCTGTTTTGACATAATGTTTTGAACTAAATATATATTCTGATAGGAGATGGGTGAAATATTTCATGCCACATATCTGCACACCTTACTTCTAGATCGGGGTGGAGGACCTCTGGCCCTCCTTCAATATTGAACTACAGTTCCATCATCCCCAGTAATTGGTCCTGCTGGCAATGTGTGATAAAATCTAAGAGTATCTGGAGGACCACAGGTCCCTTGCCCCTCCTGTCTTGCATCCTCTGAGGCTTGGGTGTGGAGGGATTCCATTCATGAGATTGTCTACTAACAAGTTGTGTTTAAATGCCCTATTCAACAAAGCAATTTCATCTATAAACATCCAGCGGGAGTCTCTAGGTCAAAACAAGCATCATACTAATTGTGGCAAAAATGTACAGGAAAGGGGGCGGGGAGGAGAGCAGGTAATGCTCACTATGTAAAATTAGGTATCCAACAGGTGTTTCAAGCTGGTGTCTTCTTCAGGGTCCATATAATTACACATCATTAATAACAATCACACCTCATAAATAAAACTATATTTTGTGGGTGAATGTAGCATTACTCTCACTTGTGGGATGCCTCAGGGTTCTGTTCGCTCCCCCATGCTTTTTAACATCTATATGCAGCCGCTGGGAGAGATCATCAAGGGGTTTGGGCTGGGTGTTCATCAGTATGTGGATGATACCCAGCTCTACCTCTCTTTCAAATCAGAACCAGTGAAGGCGGTGAAAGGTCCTGTGTGAGTGCCTGGAGGCGGTTGGAGGATGGATGGCGGCTAACACATTGAGGTTGAATCCTGACAAGACAGAAGTACTGTTTGTGGGGGACAGGAGGCGGGCATGTCTGGAGGACTCCCTGGTTCTGAATTGGGTAACTGTGCCCCTGAAGGACCAGGTATGCAGCCTGGGAGTCATTTTGGATTCACAGCTGTCCATGGAGGCGCAGGTTAATTCTGTGTCCAGGGCAGGCTGAGACCCTACCTGCCTGCAGACTGTCTCGCCAGAGTGGTGCATGCTCTAGTTATCTCTCGCTTGGACTACTGCAATGCGCTCTACGTGGGGCTACCTTTGAAGGTGACCCAGAAACTACAACTAATCCAGAATGCGGCAGCTAGACTGGTGACTGGGAGCGGCTGCCAAGACCACATAACACCAGTCTTGAAAGATCTACATTGGCTCCCAGTATGTTTCCGAGCATAATTCAAAGTGTTGGTGCTGACCTTTAAAGCCCTAAATGGCCTCGGTCCAGTATACCTGAAAGAGCATCTCCACCCCCATCGTTCTGCCCGGACACTGAGGTCCAGTACTAAGGGCCTTCTGGCGGTTCCCTCGTTGCGAGAAGCCAAGTTGCAGGGAACCAGGCAGAGGGCCTTCTCGGTAGTGGTGCCCGCCTTGTGGAATGCCCTCCCATCAGATGTCAAAGAGAAAAACAGCCACCAGATTTTTAGAAGACATCTGAAGGCAGCCCTGTTTAGGGAGGCTTTTAATGTTTAATCGATTATTTTATTTTATTTTATTTTTCTGTTGGAAGCCGCCCAGAGTGGCTGGGGAAACCCAGCCAGATGGGCGGGGTAATAATAATAATAATAATAATAATAATAATAATAATAATAATAATAATAGTGAAACTAATTACTACTACTACTACTACTACTACTACTACATGATGAAAAAATATTGCAAGGAGCTAAAGAATTAATGAAAATATTTTGATCTAAATTGCAACCAGGGTGTGGATATCAAAGTTGTTTGCGACTCTAGGAAGGCAGTGGCCAGAGGTTACTTTATACAACAGAACTCAATTAGAAGGAAAAAGAGAGAGAAGAAAAAAATTAGACTTATTAGAGAAAATTAAAGAGGAAAAAAACAGTTGTATAGAACAAAATCGGGAAATGAGATAACAAACCAAGAAATAAACTATTGCAATTGGAATATGGCCATATTATAGAAAAAGAGATAGAAGGGAACATTCAGTTTTGGAGATAGACATGTGGTGGGAGTGCAAAGAGATAGTGGGATTTTGGGAAAATATTTATAACGAATTGAAAAAGATGATTAGATTTACATTTGAAAAAAAAACAGAATCCTTTCTCCTAGGTATCATGTCAGATGAAATAAAAAGAACGGTCAGACCAATATTTATGTATGCAACTATGTCGGCAAGGTTATTGATTGCCAAAAATTGGAAAAGCAGCAGCATCCCAACTAAAACAGATTGGCTATCTAAAATGATGGAATACTTCCATATTGCCAAACTAACAGGGAGGATAAGAGGAGATATGGTAACAAAAAGTGAATAAGGAGTGGGTTATCTTTAAGGAATACATCAAAATTTATGTTGAAAAAGTAGAATTTCTGACAGATATTGATTGAATCCAGAAAATGATTAGAGTGAAAGGAGAGTAAAGACAAGATAGAGGAAGATATTAAAGAAATAATGAAATGCGTTTAAGCTAGTTGGAAAAATAATGAGCGCCGCAACTCCAGAGTCGTCCGCAAATGGACCTTACGATCAGGGGTCCCTTTACCTTTACCTTTACCTAACAAGAACGGCTGGAAGTCAAGTCACTTGGTGGGTGTCCATGTGGGGTAGGTGTGTAGGTATGTTGATATGTATAGTATAGGTAGGTATTATATAGAGTAATGTAGGTATGTTTTATGCTATGAATATAAGGTAGTGTGTTGTGTATGTGTTTTGTGTAAATGTAAATGTATGTGTTTTATGATAATAAAATTTATGTTAAAAAGAAAAAACTATATTTTGTGAGCAAACATATATGTGTGTGTGTGTGTGTGTGTGAGACACAAACAAACAAACAAACACAATGGATAATGTTAAAATGATACGTAGTACTGAATGTAGGGTTGATTACAGTGCAATTCTATAACATCTACTGAGAATGAAGCCCCACTGAGTTCAGTGGGGACTCCTTTCAGGTAAGTGGGTATGGGAACACATATTCAGTGCCTTTAAATGGGAAGGTAGCACATTGTTCTTGAATGTCTTCAGATAGTCATCTCCAATTATATATGTGACTGCAAGTGGTTAAGTTGAAAACAAAACAGTGCAGGGAAATGAGTCATCCAAGAAACCTCCCCCCCACCCCGTTGCGAGTTTCTGTATACAAATAAAGTAGTCATACCATATGCTTCAGTTTGAGTACTTTCAGTTTAAATACTCCGCGGACCCGGAAGTGTTTACTTCCAGGTTCCGCTGTGCGTGCATGCGCAAAAGTGATCTGTGCGCTTTGCGCAGAAGCACTCTATTGGCACTTCGCGCATGCGTGCTATCACCGCTCAGATTAAGTACTTTTTGGGGCTTAATCGGAACCAATTAAGTACCAGAACTTAACCCGAGGTACCACTGTAAATGTTTTTTCCCATCTAAAATACTGTCTTATTTATTTTATAGTACAGTACATTGATTATTGCCTTCATTTTATGGCTCAATGGTCTCATTAGACAGCAAAATTTGTGTTAAATTGCTGTTTTAGGGGGTGTTTTTCATCGCCTGGAATGGATTAATCCACTTTCCATTACTTTCAATGGGAAAGTTCACTTCAGGTTAAGTACGCTTGAGGTTAAGTACGGACTTCCGTAACCAATTAAGTACTTAACCTGAGGTACCACTGTATATGGCATCACACATAGGGGATACATTCTGGCCTCCCATGGAGAACAGTGCAGATGAACACAATAAAAAAAGGCCTTGATATATGTCTTCAAGGAAGGGGGGAGTCTTTCTAATTACCCAGCTGTTGTTGTGGTGGTGGTGGAGCTTTGCAATGTAAGATCTGATGCCTGGGCAAGGGAGCAAAAATTGGATTTTTTTTTTTGGAGGTGTCACCTGCTATATATAATTTTCAAATGTTCATCTCCACTCAAATGTTCCTTTGCACCACAGTGGAATAGTTGTAACTATCATTCGATTCAGTTTCTGCCATCTATCCCAGCCTCATATCCCTGACACAGTGAGGACACACTTACCTGGGAGTACCTCCTATTGGAATTTTGGGGATTTTATGAGTAAACCTTGATAGAATGAGGTTTCTCATGGCTGCTGCACGTAGTTTCATCATTTTTTCTTTTTCTTATAGTTTTTGAAATAGTTTGATTATAGGAAACAAGTAATATTCCATAACATATACAGTACAGCATGAACACAACTAAACAGTACAGCTGCATATAACAATACAGTACCTTACAATATCAAATCTGAGGTGCAGGTAAGGAGAAATATCTCCTTATTTGTTAAATTGTTATATTTTTGCATTTTGGCAATACAAGGAACTATCCTGTAAAACTTAAAAGGTAACGGTAAAGGGACCCTGACCATTAGGTCCATTCGTGACCGACTCTGGGGTTGTGCGCTCATCTCGCATTATTGGCCGAGGGAGCCGGTGTATAGCTTCCAGGTCATGTGGCCAGCATGACAAAGCCGCTTCTGGCAAACCAGAGCAGCACATGGAAACGCCGTTTACCTTCCCGCTGTAGCGGTTCCTATTTATCTACTTGCATTTTGACGTGCTTTCGAACTGCTACGTTGGCATCAGCTGGGACCAAGCAACGGGAGCTCACCCCGTCACAGGGATTCGAACCGCCGACCTTCTGATCAGCAAGCCCTAGGCTCAGTGGTTTAACCCACAGCGCTACCTGGGTCCCCACCCTGTAAAACTTACTATCTCCCAACTCCTGACTGCTGTTATACTTTCACCACTTTTTACTGACTTTGCCAGTATAGAAACTCACTGTCCCTAATCTTGTAGGAACCAGATGCCAATACCAGAGATATAGCTAGATGCAAGGGATACCCACACATAGAATGGATCGCCCAAGATGATGTGATGACCACAGGCTTCATTCATTCATTTAGCTGGGCAGGCAGTGTTTGTGAGCCACAAGGGGTGGGGTGTGTGTGTGAGACATTAAAATAAATTAATAAATGGCTGTAAAGGGGGGTAAGGTAAACTCGCAGAAGACAACTCTATCAAAAGAGATTAGCCATGACAACTCAGAATACCGTACCATATGCAGTCTTACTCCAAGCTTTCCTGAGGCATATGGTTGAAAATGGAGTGTTTGGGTTCTTGGTCTGATCCAGCAGGATAAGGATTCTTGTTATGTTCTCACCTTTTGCCTACAACTGCTGTACAGAATCTTCAAGTTCCATGGTAACTTAGAGGATTTTTTTTAAATGAAATCTTTGCCTACTTTACTGACATCCATCAAACTATTAAAGATCAATTCAGAACTGCAGTTAGGAAAATAAATACAGTACACAAAAGCAGGAGGTGCTTCTGTTGTATCGTTGGGGACTCTAAAGCAGGAGTGGGGAATATGTGGCTCATTTGACTTAGAACAATACCATTATCATCCTAGCCAAAGGATGAGGAACCTGTGGTCCTCCAGATGTTGTCAGACTCCACTTTCAATCAACCCTATCCAGCACAGCCAATGGTCAGGGATTATGGGAGCTGTAGTTCAGCTACATCAGGAGGGCCTCAGGTTCTCTCCCCCTGTCCTAGTCAATAGGTTGCTTTTCAGTAGATCTTCAGTAGATATAGGGCAGGGGTCCCCAAACTACGGCCCCCGGGCCGGATGCGGCCCAATCGGCCTTCCAATCCGGCCCGCGACGACTCCCGCCGCCCGCTGCCGCCGCCCGCTCTCACGGCGCGCGGCGCAGCGACGATCTAAAAAATCGGCAAAAAATCGCCGAAAATCCTTTGTGCGCATGCGTATGGGCCTCTCCCGACCCGGAAGAGGTCATTTCTGGTGCACTTCCGGGTCGGGGGAGGCCCATACGCATGCGCACAAGCGATTTTTGGCGATTTTTTTCCCGCCCGTGTGCGTGTGCGCATGCGCACGGGCGCGCACTCCCCCGCCCTCCGGCCCGCTGCGCGCGTACTCCCCTGCCCTCCGGCCCACCGCGCGGTCGGCGCGGCGGGCACCGGCCCGCCGCGCAGAAAGTCTGGGGACCCCTGATATAGGGTTTGGTTTGCCCCATTAAGAAGACAATTTCATAATCCTGTTGCCACCTTTTCCCTGGCAGAGAACTTCTGCTTTTTCAGTGCTGCACCACAGGAATAAATTCAACAGTTGAAGCCTCCACTATTTCCCTCCATGCTAGGAAAAAGCAACTCGTTGCATTGAACAGCATTGTGAGAATGAGAGATGAGCTCCCTCTTCACTACCAAAAACAAACCATCCTTTCCCTCCAAGGGCTTCCCATTGCTGCTAATCACTTCATCACCGCAGGGCTGTGAAAAAGCCAGATTGCAACTAGATTAATTTACCAAAAACAGTTAACATTTTTATCAGAGGAGTCAGCTACATTCCACTGAAAGTGTCTGACTGATGTTGAACAGTCTATGAAATGCAACCAGGACTGATGGGTTTCCAATGAAATCTGACACTTTGCAAAACTTACCTGGCTTCAGGCTATGATGTCTATCTGCATTATTGCTAGTCTTCTCAGTTTATTACTGTTTATATCAGGCATCCCCAAACTGTGGCCCTCCAGATGTTTTGGCCTACAACTCCCATGATCCCTAGCTAACAGGACCAGTGGTTGGGGAAGATGGGAATTGTAGTCCAAAACATCTGGAGGGCCGAAGTCTGGGGATGCCTGGTTTATATATTGCCTTTCTTCTGCAATGGAAATCTAGGCAGCATACATGGTGTTTCCTGATGGTCAACCATCCAGGTACTGATCAGACCCGAACATGCTGAGTTTCCTTGAATTCCTCGGTTCAGGTTCTTACACAGCACTGGGGAATCATAGAATTGTAGAGTTGGAAGGGACCCTGAGGATCATCTAGTCCAACCCCCTGCAATGCAGGAATATTCAGTTGAACATGTGGCCCTTCTGATGGCCACGGTGGATATGCCTCATGGGAACTGGAGTCCAGCAACATATTGAGGGTCATAAGTTCTCAACCCTTTTGTTGTAGACTGAGACCGAGTACTAAGATAGATGGTCCAATGGGTCTGGATTTATCTTCAGAAACTTCCTATGCACCTTTAGGAGTCTTAAGTCTTCATAAAGATACATTATCAGAATGTGCCTGCAGCTATGAATTTCTGACACAATTTACTACTCAAGTACTTAGTGATTAGGTTATTGTTTTTGGCAAAATGCAATGGATGAACACAATCAGAGCATGAAGATTAGATAGATAAGGATTTCAGACCTTTAAAACGATTTTTTTGGAAGGTGCTAAATAATGACTTTTATGCGAGAACCCTCTTTAGGTTCACCAGCCATGTTCCCATCAAACTCTTTATTATAAACAGAGGCCCTTTCCCGGGCTCTCTGGAAGGAGAGCTATCTTCCCAGGATGTTAATGATTAAGAGAGTGACTCCAGCCAGAGTTTTCCCTTCCCTGCAGGAATACATTCACTCTGTGAAAGCTCTGGGCTCATTAAGAGGTATTTTGCATTCATTACATTCTCACTAGCCCCCTGTTTTAATCCTCTGGTTGCAAATGTTTGTTTGCAGCTTTGCCAGACTGGCTCCAGGTTTCCCTTTCACATGATCTTGGGTGATGATAAGTTCCTTCTATTGCTTGCTAATAAACTTGGAGTCAATGGGAAATTGTCTTTCAGAGGGAAGGAGCCCTGGGCCTGCCTTGGCCATGTGGCTTGTGCTGCAATATGGAACTGGCTACCAAAACAGCTGGTAAAATGTTTCAGTGATGCCTTGTTTCATAGGCAAGGAATTTTACACTCTGTCTATGTGTATATGTATGTTTTCATATTTATATCCCACCTTTCCTCCAAGGTCAAGGTGGTATATACATAGTTCCCCTCCGTCCCATTTTACCCCACAACAATCCTGCGAGGGAGGTTAAGCTGAGAGATACTGACTGGCCGAAGGTCACCCAGTGAGCTTTATGGCTGGTTTCATATTATGAGGTGTCTTCTGTTTCACAAAAGTTGTACTTTTTTCTTTTTTAACAGAGAGATTCATTGAGAACAAGTTTAATTGCAGATACTCAAACCACTTTTTCTGGAGTTATTTAATGGAGTTTGGTTATGTTATTCCAGAGAAAGTTGTTTTAGGAGTTCAACCAAGTGGTACTAGTCCTGGGTTCATATCCCAGCTGTCATTAGCTCAGTAGGTGATCTTGGAGAAATAATTATCGGTATCATTTTTTCATCTGTAAAGTGGGAATTAAAGTCATCTGCCTCACAGAGTGATTGAGAAAATAAACAGGTGAATGAAATATTAATTGTTTTTAGAAAATCAAATGAATATTGCCCTAACTATAGGATGGGCATTGCATCTCATACAAATCATGTCTGATGGAAACTTAAGAACAGAGGTGAACTTTATCATAGTTATAATGGCATAGGGAGCCATAAACGGGATTTATCCTGCAAAATCCTCAGAAAAGCAGATTGTCCCTAAGCTTTTCACTAAATAGACTTTCAGGAGTAAGATCCACTGAACAAAGGAACACTTGCTTCCACTCTAAAATGATTCCCCCCCCCAATGCCAAATGATGCTCCCACTCACAGCTTTCCCTAGGCCCAGAAGACAGTGTTCTGTGGCAGCTGGAAAGCTAATCTATTGCATGATGAGCTTAATCAATCCTTTCCTTTTGCATATGCTAGAGAAAAGTCCATTGACAATTCCCAGTCACTTCTGTTTTAGATGTTTGTATGCAAGGGAAGATTCCCTGAAATTGCCAGGGTCTCTATTATGCTTGTCAAAAGTCAGGTTATAAGGAATGGATGGGCTTTTGTGCAAAAAAGTACAATCACCAGCTTTTATTTTCTGGAATGGTTTTGTTTTGTTTTTAATCCTAGTTGAAACCTCAAGTCTATTGCCAAATCCACAGCACATTAACTCTGGGATGGCTCCTGCAATGGCTATTGGGACTTCATTGGAATCATCAAGCATTGTAGCCATTTTTCTCCCAGAGAGAAAAAAATTAATAAAAATAAAATAAAATAATAGATCCTGGTTTTGGGGGAATGGCAGAAGAGATGGTGGTGAGAGACCTTGGCTAAGGAAGGGTGTGTGTGTGCACGCACGTGTTTGTTTGTTTGTTTAAAAAGAGAAAGCAAGTGCACCTCAGCTAAAGTCAAAAGCTCCCTTAATTGAATTAAAAGTTCTCTATTGTTAGGCAAGTTTGCCCTTCATCAGAATCACTACAGAGATTCAGATGGCAACTGCCTCCCGGCCTTTTGAAGTGCACCATCAGGCGGTTCCCTTTTGCTATCTCTTCAACCATTGGATCAGAAGCTCTTTTATCATTGGGCAGCAAATAGACGCCCTTCAGGAGCTCAGCTTATAAATAACTTGGGATTTTGGTTGCTGTAACTTTCTTTATTCTGGATTATCTCTCATTTGGCATAGAAAAAAAAGGATTTTAGCTGTGTGTCCTCCTCCCCGCTCTAATCTAGCAAAAGCCTATTTTGTCAGGGGGGGAAAGCTTTTGGATCTGCTAGTGGAATACAGAGTCACCATGAAGACGGGTACCTTTGCCATCCTTACTGTTATTGGAATTTACGGAGAGATCTTCAGGATATCAGCATGGTAGGAACTCAAGCCTCACTGCTACTAAGTGGTTCTCACCCACTTCAAAAAGGATGGCCTTAAAATTCTGTTCAATGAGGTGTTTTATTGTTGTTTTTCTCTCCTTCCCTCCTTCAGGTCCGTGAACAACTTTTTGATGTCAGGAACCCAGGTAATTCCCACCCACCCACCCCTTTTCAATATTGTGAGTTTGAATAGCTTTCAACATAGTCTGCTTGAATGAAGTAACCACATCTGCTGCTACAGAGCTACAATTCCTTGTGCAGAATGGAGGGGAACTGGATAGAAACCGGCTGTTTCAAGGATGTTTGGGGGGTGGGGTTGTTTTTGAGAGAGAGAGAAAATAAACACCTCACTTTGCCCCTTTTTTGGTCTGTTAAAGGCATATTTGAGATATTCGTCCAGTGTCGCTGCTGGTGCCCTACGTGGAATTGAAGAGTGTAAATACCAGTTTGCCTGGGAGCGTTGGAATTGTCCTGAGAGCACCCTGCAACTCTCCACTCACAATAAGCTGAGAAGTGGTAAGTGGATTTCAGCATGTCCTTTCCTATAGACAGGTCTGTGGGTTCTGTGGTGGGCAACTTCTAATAAGGAAATGTGGGCTTGGTGGCAATGTCACGCTTTGATCCTGGAATGTGTGAAGAAATGAACAGACGAAAATGCTCTTGGAACACATTCAGAGTTGTTGTTTTTAAAATGAATAAATTATCATTTATTGCGTCTCTTCCCACCCTTCTTCTAAGGCTGGGGCACAAAGTTCTCTTGCACTCCTTTTACCTTTCACAACAACAACCTTGTGAGGTAGGTTAGACTGAAAGTGAGCAACTGGCCAAAGGTCACCCAGTGAACTTCATGGCTGAGTGGAAATTTGAAGTAAAGTTTCTTCAGCTCTTGCCTCAGTCTAACCAGTATACCCACCAAGCTGGCTTTCATTTCCATCACCACTGAATAACAGGGAAAGTGCTTCCAGATCAGGGGGTACTTTTTTCCCAAGAGACCTCTCCCCCTCAAAAAATAACACATTGGTTTTACACAATAACATATGTATTTATTTTAAAGCTACAATCTCTTTTCCTATTTATTTTGTTTGAAAAAAATGTCAAACTATCTTACAAAATGCAAATGGAATCCATCTCCAGAATAAGAAGAGCTATAAACAAACAAAACAAAACAAAAACTGCTGTGTTTTTAGATTATTTCTGATATTTTATTATTTATTGTTACTTCATTTTATAATGTATGTCATTTTAGTTTTAACATACTGTTTTAAGGCCCATGTGTTTGCCATCCTGGTCTTCTTTAGGAGGAGGGGGTGAGATATGAATTCAATAATACATTAAATTGATGGGTGCAATTCTATGCCAGTCTACTCACAAGTACATCCCATTGAATTCAATGAGATGTAGTCCAAGATAAGAAGCTATAGGATTGAAGCTTCAACAGTAATACAAGAATATGTGAACTGCTGCAAGTACCACAGAGGTACCCTTAGTTTTTATAAGAAATAGGATATATAGTGTTCCAGCTCCAGCTTTCTGAAAAAAATTACCAGCTGAAGTGCCTAGTATTGTACTGTACTGTATCTTCATATTTAGGTGGCTACATTGTTGTTTAATACATTTTTGTTTAAGAATGGTTTTATTGTTTTTAGCCTGAGTCTGTATCTTTGGTATTTTATCGTATTGCACACTGCTTCTGTAGCTTTTAACTATAAAGCGGTATATAAACCTGCGAAATAAATAAATATTAGCAGCAGCTTTATTTTGCAAGAGCTTTTAGAACAGTACCTTCTCTGTACTTTCACCAAACAGCCATGCCAACTTTGTAAGATACGACTCTAAAGCAAGATAGTTTACCAACCTAATAGCTGGGATATAAAAGTTGTGATCATGGACTTTTTTTTTGTTTCCGTGTTAAAAGGATTGTATATATTCCATTATGCTCTGTTGCTAGTGATACACAGACCGTGTTTTAGTGCAGGAAAATAAAACCTGACCTAATGCTTAGTGCCAAGTATTATATATCCATGCTCATGTTGTAGTGGATTTATAAAAGGGATCTAGAGACCAGGAAAGAGTAGAAGAAGAAATGTGGTGGACAATTATTGCCCCCCCCCCTGATGCTGACTGGTTCTTCTTTCAGCTACCAGGGAGACGTCTTTTGTTCATGCCATTAGCTCAGCTGGCGTAGTGTACACTCTTACCAGGAACTGCAGCATGGGAGAATTTGAAAACTGTGGCTGCGATAACTCAAGAAAGGGACTTGCAGGTGAGACCTCATCTTGGTGGGCGTAATTCTGTAATGAGTTCATTATTGCTTTGCTTTTCACACTTCTAGGTGTCAGAATCTCCATCTCCACGCTTTGTGCTAGCTGTTTTTGGTTGCTAAGTCTGGCTTCCCAGTAGCATGAAAGATACAATGCAAACTAAATTATAATTAATATATATTTCTTAGCCCCTACTTTCATTCCAGTCCCAACCTGGCTACTACCCCTTTCCCTGTTTCTTCTGTGATACCTCCATGTGCTCAAACCCATTTCTGTTGGAAGATTCATACCAGAACAGTTTGCAAATGGTGTTATTTTTGTCCCCCCCAGGTGGAAAAGGATGGGTTTGGGGAGGCTGCGATGACAATGTAGAATTTGGTGAAAGAATCGCCAAAAAATTTGTGGATGCTTTGGAGACAGCGCATGATACCAGAGCTTCAATGAATTTGCACAATAATGAGGCAGGGAGACTGGTAAGTGAGAAAATATGTAGTCTTCATTTGAAAAATACTTCTTTTAGAATGTGTAAATGGCCAAAGAGAATAGTGACATCAGAATTGCCCCTTCAGGCTGTCCTTTTCTGAATAAGCTGACTGACTCACTGATTTCATGGACTGACTGGAAAAAAGGGTTGCTCAACACTGAATGTGGGCAGTGTCACCTTATCAGGCCCTCAGGGTGAATTCCTGATTAATTTTACCTACTTCTTATTTTCTGAAATAGAGATGAGGCACACCTAATTGTTTTAAGCAGGATGGAGAAACTATCACCTTCAGTGTGTTACTTTAGAAACTAAACAACAAAAAACCCTTACAATTGTATTCATTTGTATTCGGTTGCAACAAAACAAGGAAATAGCAGTAAAATATTTATTTCATAAAATTTATACACCGCTTGACTGGGGGGAAAAAAACCCTACCCTCAGAGCAGTTGACAAAAACTAGAAACAGTAAAATCAAGAAAAACGTATAACCCTACTTTAAAACATACCAAAGTTAAAATGCTAAAACAGGTGAAAACCACCTCGTTTTCTAAGCATCTGGATTGCTTTGTCTAAATAGGAATGTTTTTAGCAAGCACCAAAAAGTGTACAGGTCTCAATAGGCAGGGAGTTCCACACTGTAGGTGCTGCCACACTGAGCAGTCAAGTTCTTACAAATATGGAACGGGTATTATGTGGTGCCTGTGTTGTTGTTTAGTTGTGTCCGACTCTTCGTGACCCCATGGACCAGAGCACGCCAGGCACTCCTGTCTTCCACTGCCTCCCGCAGTTTGGTCAGACTCCTGTTGGTAGCTTTGAGAACACTGTCCAACCATCTCGTCCTCTGTCATCCCCTTCTCCTTGTGCCCTCCATCTTTCCCAACATCAGGGTCTTTCCCAGGGAATCTTCTCTTCTCATGAGGTGGCCAAAGTATTGGAGCCACTACTTCAGGATCTGTCCTTCAGAATGGATAGGTTTGATCTTCTTTCAGTCCATGGGACTCTCAAGAGTCTCCTCCAGCACCATAATTCAAAAGCATCAATTCTTCGGCGATCAGCCTTCTTTATGGTCCAGCTCTCACTTCCATACATCACTACTGGGAAAACCATAGCTTTAACTATGCGGATCTTTGTCGGCAAGGTGATGTCTCTGCTTTTTAAGATGCTGTCTAGGTTTCTCATTGCTTTTCTCCCACCTGTAGTAGTGCCAATTTGGCTGAAGCGGTTGAGTGGGCATAGTTATGGTAAGGTGATCTCATAGGTAAACTGGTTCCAAGTTGTTAAGACTTTTATGCAGCTTCCGGATTGAGCACGAGGGGAGCTCCACATAGAGTGCATTGCAGTAATGCAGTAGAGTGCATTGAAGTAACCAATGCATGAACTACTGTGGCAAGGCTTTCCTGCTCCAGGAATGGCCATAGCTGTCGAACCAGCTGCAGTTGGTAAAAGGCACTTCTAGCCATTGAGGCTACCTGAGCCTCCAGCGACAGAGCTGGATGCAGAAGCATCCTGAAACTGCTCCTTCAGGAGACAGGCAACCCCACCTAGGGTAGAAAACTGACCAATTTCTCAGACACAAAAACCAAAAATATATGCTTTGCTGCTATCCATATGGCTACCAGACCCGTACCGGTAATTGGCTGAGCAAAATTGTTGCCTGTTCTCTGTTAGGTGGATCAGTATTCTGTTCTAGGCTCTCTGGTCGTGGTTCAACCTAGTGGCCTTGGACAAGTCTCATCATGCCGCCTCCTCACTCTGCTTTAGAACAAGGGAATGTTTTTATACAAGGGTGATCAGTTCTGTTTGATTAGTGTGATGCAACTGAAATTTGAAAGAAGCAAATTTCTGGTTTAATCTCTGTTTATATATAACATGACTTTAAACAGTTTGTTCTGTTAAGCACGTTTTTGGGTGCAATGAAGATTAACCTCTTAGGCAAAGGACTAGCATCCTATACATTCCTGATATAAACTTGCCAGTCTTGAGTATCTTCTGGACTGAAAATTCAAGCTGCAATTCTATGCACACCTACCAGGGAGTAAGCCCCACTGAACACAGAGGAATGATTTTTGAGGAACATGCATTAGATTGGATGGCATGCTGCTTCCATCTAAAAGAACTCCACATAATTAGGAAATTTAGCTCCTGGAAAATAAATACTGAATGAGAGCTGATAATTTTTAAGATGCAGGGAAGCTTCTAATAGCATTATTCCAAATCTCGATCACCAAGGCCCGGTGTTGGCATGCATCATGGTGGGCCCAACATGGTTATCACCAGTCACCAGCTTCCTTTATTAAGAAATAAATATTAAAAGCTTTTAACGGCATGGTGCTAAACCCAGGGCTATATATGGAAGCACATTTTGCACAGGCAGCAGGTGCTATTAACTTAATTTACCCAGAATTACTTCTATATTGGGGTCTAGGGTCATTCTGGGTAAATTAAGCCCTGATAGGAAGGAAGACAGTTGTTGTTTATCATGCACTTTATACCTGCCTAAATTCCCTCTCCTACACAACTTTAAAAAGTGTGAGCAGTGCTTTTTTCTAGAAAAATAGGTGTCGGTACTCACTATGAAGTTGTTAAAGTAAGTGCTATACATTTTAATAACAAAAAAGAGAGGTGCCAGTATTGCGTACCCTTGAGTGCCCCCTGAAAACACTGGGTGTGGGGGGGGGGCCTGTTGCTCACAATAAGGTGCCCTTCAGATGTTATTTGACCCCCCCCATCAGCCACAGCCAGGAATGATGGGAGCTGGAGTCCAGGAACATCCGAAGGGCACCTGTTGGCTCCTCCTACTAAGGGCAAATGAAGATGGCCACTATTACAGTTGCCTTGCCTGGTGCTTCTCTTCCCTGTCTCTCACTGAATGTTATGGCCCACATCCTCTCTCTGCCCCTTGCAATTAACATCAGTGTGGAACGGGGTGGGTGGGCACAGAGGACAGATTTCTCAGGCTCATTCCAGACTTGGTGTTCTTAATTGTTCTCCTGTCTCTCACCCAAGGCTGTAAGAGCAACCATGAAGAAGGTCTGCAAATGTCACGGGGTTTCAGGGAGCTGCAGCATCCAAACCTGTTGGCACCAGCTTTCAGATTTTCGAGACACTGGAAATTACCTGAAGATCAAATACCGCCAGGCTCAGAAGCTGGAGACAGACAAGAAGAGAATGAGAGCAGCAAACAGTGCAGACAGTCGTGGAGTCACACTCGAGACCTTCAGCACCCTGCTGGTCGGTGAACTTGTCTACTTGGAGGACTCTTCTGACTACTGCGTCAAAAACATGACCTTGGGCCTACGCGGCACTGAAGGACGAGAGTGCCTGCAAGGTGGTACAAACCTATCCCAGTGGGAGAAGCGGAGCTGTAAAAGGCTCTGTGCAGAGTGTGGGCTGAAAACAGAGGCTAGGCAGACAGAAACAGTTACCAACTGCAACTGCAAGTTCATCTGGTGTTGCAAAGTGAAATGTGAACAGTGCAAAGAAGTAGTCACCAAACATTACTGCTCCAGACGAGACAGCTCTTCCTCCAATAACACTCGGAGAAGAAACAAAGGACGCAAATCAGCAGCTGTCTAACTACTACCTATGACTGCCTTCCTGCGAACTGTTAAAAGATCACCACATTTGAGACATATTTTTTTTACTTGGAGTATCCAAAAAAAGCTTTATATATTTGGATTATGCATACCCAAGTCCCTTTCCCCCCTTATTCTGGACACATCTTCAATTTGACCAATATTTGGAACCAAACTGGTACTCATTCAATGTATTTGTGCCGTACCCCCCTCGCAATAATATACTCCACTTCTACTTCAGGTGCCTATTTCCCTACTCTTACACAATTTAGAGCAATATTCTGCCCTATAAGGCACCCCAATATTATAGGGATCTGTGGTTCAGGCTGGAAACTGGGATTTTTTTAGTGTTTTTACTTTTCTCTGGTGTTTTAGGGGGACAGTCTGTTGGGATAAGATAGCCACATATCCCATACCTTCCAGGAATCCACACACACAAAATAATAAAACTAGGAACCCCCAGAACCAGCCCCCCGCAAGGTTGAGGGCATGTGAGGGCTCTGGCAGGGACCTAGAGCCCTCCCTCCACCTTCCCAAAGCCCAGTGAGAGCCAAAGCCTGAGAGCCCTCACACTGCCTTCCGAAAGCTGGGGATCACAGCTTTGCACAGGTGGGGTGAGCGGAATATATAAATTGAGAGTGGGTTTCTGCTGCTCTCCATTTATTTATGTATTTATTTACTCCCCTCCCTCCCCAAACAAAGCTGCGATCGTGTAAGTTAAATAAGCGTAAGATGCAAGTTACCTGTATGCTCCTTGTATACTTCCAGTGTTTTCCAGTTTACTTCTAAAGCTTCATAATTAGCTGTAAGTGCACTTGTAGTCACTTTATTGTCTCTTTCTGGTTGAAAAGCCTTCCTTTTTAGAAGTACCAAATGCAAAGGTATGAACTCCAGATTTCAATATTGTCAAAGCTAAATTTGTAAAACAAATTTTCCCAGGTCAAAGTCAGGGAAAATCATCTGCCATTATTATGGAAATGCCTGATGGTTTTCTTGTGTGCAGCCTGGTTCCCATTAATATTTTCTCATGTGGTTGCAGTAGTATAGTTGCTTGTGTGTATGGAAATCTTGTGTGTATGGAAATCACAAACAGTGTGAACTGTTGCACAGTGATTTTCACACCCACCACATGATGAGATCATGATGGAATTAAGTTATGTGGGATCTAAAGCTATAGGGACTTAATGGCCATTGTGTTTTCAACAAGGTAGGTTTTTGCATGTGCAAGTTATTGCATGTGTACGATGTATGTATCTCACCCCTTCAGGCAACCCAGTTGCATGCAAATTCCACCAAAATAACACTTGATGGGAAAATATGGGTTGTTTGAATCCTATGTTTATTCTTGAATGTATCTAATGAAATTCACAGGAAAGTGTTAAAGAGGCAGCTTCTTTGTAATGCTGCATGTGCATGGATTGTAAATATATACATTTTTTAAAAATGTGAAACATATGCACTTTTTGATGTGAAGAATTTAGTGTCGCTAGTTCTCCCTGAGGTGGGGGGTGGAAATACATGCCTGGGCTAAACCACTTCACACTGCATGTGGTGTTGAGGCTCACATGGCAGAATATCTCTTCATACCCAAAAAATTAATTTCATACAGAAAACAATCTCATAGACTTCATTCAAAATACTAGTTTTCTGTATGCAAGCTATGTTTCTGTATGGAGAAGAGGAGCTCCTACCCAGGGTCTGAAGTGGTATGACAAAGATCCAGTTTTACCACCTCACTTTAAAAAAAGCCATATCCCCCCCCCCCCCCCCGGTTAGCATACACCTACTTTCCCCAACCACCACAAGGGTGGCTTTGTGGACAATATTATGCTTTACCTTCAATGCATTTTAAGTGTACTTTTCACAAAGTCATTGCAGTGGATAACCAAGCAACTTTTAATTCTCTGTTTCTGGACGAAATGATGTGCTTTGGTGTCCTTTGCCACCTAAAATCACAATAAATTCAACAGCTATCAATTTGGTGCTCTTTGGTAGCTGATCAACGTGTCCTGTTTTGAAGTGCTTGTTATAAGACAAGTGAAGCTGATGCTTATTTTGCATATTATTTTGCAATAAACCATTTTTTTAAAAAAATAAAATGAATGTTTTCTTTTTGATTTTGCTTTTTTTTTTTTAAAAAAAAGCTGCTTAAAGCTTACTTTTAAAGTCTGTGTGTGTGCCATTTGGAGATAGGTATATACCTATGCACACACAATAATGCTACCTTAAAAAGAAGAAGCGGGGGTGAAGAGGGTTGCTATGGCTTGGATAGCAGCCCACAAAATTAAGCTAGACAGTGACTCTCAACAGTCCCTTTTTCTTTAGTATATAAATTGGGCAGAATACAATACTAGATTGCAAACATTGGCCCAGTAAAAGTAAATTTCCCTTGTCGCTTTAATTTGTCTATTGTCTAATGTTCTTCAAACAATGCCGGCTCCAATTGTGTTTGATGTGGTAAATATCAGGGCTTGTTGCAAAATTCTTTATTCTAGGTAACAAGATTAACCCTTTGAACTGGAGAGTATAAGTGAAAACTTGGAGGCAGTTGTGAATGTATCTGTCGGCTCCCTGCTGTTTGCTCCTATAAACAACCTGAAGACATGCATGCCTGGGAGGGGAAGAGGAGACACTGGCTTCAGCCAAATTGGCTTCTTGATTAAATGTGTATTCCAGATCTCTTCCTGGATTCAGCTGATTATTTCCCCCCACAAGGTTTATTAGCCATTTGCCGTGTTACATTTGCTATGTTAGATATTTAGTAGATGACCTGTGTCAAAGAGCAGCTAACTTGGCTAGTTCTCAATTTCTACTTTTCCCCTTAGGATGCCAGATATTTTAAAGTAGGTCTGACCACATGGCTCCAAAGGATGATAACCAATGGGTGCCTTCTGCTATTGACTCCAGTATATTATATATTTCTAAAATTTTAATCCAGTGCAAGGTTGTCACGTGGCTATTGGTTACCAGATGCTGGAAACCAGGCTCAGATTCTGCTGGAGGGCTTCCCAAAGGCATCTGGTTGGCCACCGTAAGGATAGGATGCTGGACGAGATGGGCCTTTGGCCTGATCCAGCAGGCTCTTCTTCTTTTCTGACTGCTGAACAGGCTTTTCAACAATTTTGAGTCCAGCATTCTGTTGTCATTTCCATCAACAATCAACCCTGGTACACGCAAATGGTTACAAATGTTGCCATGGCTAATGCTTAAAGCTTCAGAGACTCTATGATAAAAAGTATGCTGCTTGCAAGTTCCAAATGGCTACATGTCATAATTGAACTATATCCTGAGAGGGATACAACCTGAGCCTGGAACCACATTGATCAAGTGGAGACAGGAGGGCCTGTTGTAGGAAGTGGGAACAGGAATAGGCCCAGCATTACAACTACTCTCCTGGGTTTGAATGGGAATATGTGTGTGTTACGCAACTGCGTTTCCTCTGGTGGTTATTATCCCAAGGTAATTTTAAAGACCAACAGATGGATAATTATCATAGAATATAGTTTAGGTTACATTACTCTGCAAGGTAAAACCAATGGTGAAACCTCTGTGAGCAGAGATGGGCATACAGCACATTAAAGGTTTATATTAATATCAGGGAAAGTGATTGCAGGACTATTTCCTCAGAATATCTGTGATATTTGCAAGTGATCATAGGGGACCATTGCCACTATTTGCTTAAGAAGGGCAGGCAGGCTGAATGTACCGTAGCTGCTGCCTCTTCTCTTATATCCCTAGCCATCTATATGGACCATTGGTTGGGGAAAACAGAAGTACACCTGATTAACAATCCACAATTTAACTAAAGAAACACCAGAAGATTAATTTCTGCTGTCAGCAAGGCATCCTGTTATATTCATTCTAGGTTTGTTCCTTGGTGCCAATGACACACTAATGATGGGTTGTTGCGTTGTTGTTTTTACCCATCTTAGAATAGAGACAGAAGAATGTATTTATTTTTACACCATTCATTTCCTGCATTTCCACATGGGGTTAGCAATTGTATGAAGTGAATATTATGGCTCCCAATGCAAAGGCTCTCCATCACTCAAGCTGACACCTCCTCTCTTGAGAAGAATAAGTGACCTTTTCATATGCAGCTTAACTAGCCGGTCACACCACAACTAAATTGGGAAAAGCCATGGGTCACATCAATTCCTGGAGGCCTTAAAAACAAAAGTGAGAGACTCTTTTCAACTTGCAAAAAAACCCAACTCCCTTAACATTACAAAGTTAGAGGGTTCTAATTGCCATTTCTGATAGCCTTTTTTCCAGCATGAGCAGAGGCAGGTGCACAACACAAAATGGTGTGCAGGATTTTCAAAGCAGTCCAATAAAAGTTTGATGATGCCCAGAATTAAACTCAAATGAGGATGTGGGTGAGGGCTGACCAGATAGCTGAACTTAAAAGAAAGTGATATAAGAGTCCCTTTCAGAGGCATTTGAAAATATGCAGTGAAAACAGATGATGGAGGAATGGGATTTGGGTGCATTAGTTCCAGCTTCTGAGTCAACTTCAGAGGTGGCCCTACATAGAATGCATTGCAGTAAGCCAATCTGAAGGTTACCAGCATGTGGATAGTAGTGGTCAGGCTATCCCAGTCCAAGAAATGGCCATAGCTGTCATATAAGCCAAAGCACTCCTAGCCACTGAGGGCACCTGGACTTTTAGTGAGAGAGATTGATCCAGGAGCACAAAACAGGTAATTAACCACTTAATGGGGCTTGGGAACCATCCCACTCCCAGTAGGCTTCTGTCCTGTCAGGATTCAGATTCAATTTGTTGGTTCTAATCTAATCTACCAATGAATCCAAGCACCAGACCAGAGTTTGCACTGCCCCTTCCAGATCACTCTTTAAAGATAAACAGAGCTAGGTATCATCAACAAAATGAAGACACGTTGCCCCAAGTCTCCCAATAACCACTCCTAATGATTCTATATAGATGATAAATAGCACTGGGGACAGGATAGTACCCATTGGCTCCCCCAGCACAACTGCCTGGGGTCCGAACTATAATCACCCAGTGTTATTCTCTGAAATTGACTATGGACTGGAACCAATACAAAACAGTGGCTTGAGCAAGTTCAGGAGGATACCTTTGTCAAGGATATCAAAAGGTGCTGAGAGATCAAGAGGGTCACAGTCCCCCTGTCCTTCTCATAAAAGTCATCCATCAGAGCAAGGAAGGTCAATTCCATGTCGCTCCCTCCCCAAACAGCTACTCCCAAGCACATGTTGTAAGAAATAAGTTCTTAGTTCTTTCTTACTTTCCATAGGTGTGTCTAGAAGGCAGAGGGACAGGGTAATGTGAGTAAATGGGTGAACATGTCTTGCATGTTACTGGACAGTCTTAGGCATAGGTAGGCAAACAAAGGCCCGGGGGCTGGATCCGGCCCAATTGCCTTCTAAATCCGGCTCCCGGACAGTCCGGGAATGCATATATTTTATTTAAAATGCATCTCTGGGTTATTTGTGGGGCATAGGAATTGGTTCATTATTATTTTTTTCAAAATATAGTCCGGCCCCCCACAAGGTCTGAGGGACAGTGGACCAGCCCCCTGCTGAAAAAGTCTTAGGCTTTGAACCAAACTTGCATCAAGTAAGCTCTGCTTCTATGCATCACCAGATAAAATACAGGAGTTTTTCTACGGTTCTTTCAAGATTCTTCCCTGCTTAATTCAACAACATAAAGCACTTGAAATTTGCACCGCCGGCAAATGAATATGGGCCCATTTACAATGGACATAATACTCCAGGCCAGCGATATTTGAATCCGGATTTCAAACATGACAAAGTTTGGAAGGAACAAATCAGATTCGAGGTAAATCTACCCTACTATCTTTTAAATGGGGTCACGAAGAGTCGGACACGACTAAACAACAACAACAACAACATCTTTTAAATGTGCAGCCATCAGCTGATGGGGTGTATGCTACCTTTCAGTGTACTTAATCAGGAGCAAGAAAGAGACCAAGAGAGATACTGTAGCTTTATCTCATTATATCACCAGAGAACAATCACAAATCACTGTATAATTCCTTCTCTGACAGTTGGAAGCACTAAATTGTGCCTCTGTTATCCAGAACTCCCTAAACTTACAAATACAGGCCAGAAACTTTAAAGACAAAAGATAGTGTAAATCATTCTAGAGGAGGTCTACAAAAAGCTTAAGACTTCCTGGCCTGTAATAGTAATAATAATAATAAAGGGTCACTTAACAATGAGGAATCTAGTTTACAGCATCCTTCTGGGAGAGATTACCAAAGATAAGGGTGGTGGTGGTTATGGAATTTCCCTCAACTTTGGCAGCACTGACAGAGATTAAAATCAGGCGTTAAAATGTTTTTAAAATACAGCAATAATCCAGAGAGAGCAGGGATAGATTCAGAAACTGCAAAGTACTCCACCTGTTGATGTTGAGAGCTCTCTAATTTTCATCTCCCCTTTCCTCCCGGAGAATCCTCTATAATCCTCTTTTAAGGGATAGCTCTCACTGAGGCAGACCGTTGTATCTGGATGGGCCGTACCACTTCAGACCCACTGCCTGTGGGAAGCTCCCACGTTCAAATTAGGAAAATCACCCTCCCCCTTGCAAAGAGAAATATCAAGAAGGGCTCTGTTGTGTTGTGGGTTTCTTAATAGTAGCCATTCAGTGACAACATCTTCACAATAACAGCTCTTTATTTAAGGCAACAAGACAAGACTGACTCTGAGGACAGGAAAGCTACATTTATAGGGACAGGGGACTAGCTAGAAAGGGATCCATTTTGGAGGGAACAATATCAGGCAATCACAGTGCTGCCTTTTGGAGGAAACCAATAAGACAGAGGATCCAAATACAGCAGCTTAAATTAACCAATAGTAGCTGTACCTTCTGGAAGCAAAAGGCAGTTACTTTACCCTAATGCAAATACAGACAATAGTAATACAGATATAAAATCCTTTGACTCAATACACAACAGGCTCTAGGTTGGATGAGTGCCTCACATGCTAGTTTTCTATCTAAAGCTTTATTCTGCATGAAGTACATTCTGGACACAGGCTTACCCCCTCAGTGAAAACTAGGCCTTGCCAGCCTTAAAGAGTGCTGAAAGCCCAGGTTTTTCTGTTCCTCATTTTTTTTAAAGACAATAGCCCTGTTCGGAGAACACACAGAGGCGCAATTTTGATTGTGGTGGCCCCTTCTATAAACCCAGCAACCACATGTTTATGCGTTAACCATGTGTTAACTTCTGCAGTGAGCAAATAGTCCAGTATTTATAACTGTTCTTCTAAGCCAAGGTTCCTCAACCTCGGCCCTCCAGATGTTTTGAGACTACAATTCTCATCATCCCTGACCACTGGTCCTGCCAGCTAGGGATCATGGGAGTTGTAGACCAAAAACATCTGGAGGGCCGAGGTTGAGGAAGCCTGTTCTAAGCTGTTACTGAGTCCCGTTTTCTTGGCAGTCTGTTAGCATTATTTGGAATACATTATGCAGACTTTATTTTCAACAGAGCTTGGTTGATACCCACGTGCAGAAACAGGCTTCTCAGGATGGGCAATACGTTTCATTCAAATTAATTTCTTTCTAAACAGCAGCAGCAGCAGCAGCAACCACCACCACCACCACCATAAATTACATGAAAACTATCAGCCTGATTCTAAATGTATGAGCCTGAAGAGCTATCATTTTATATGTGCATAGTGCCATAGGAAATTACATGAGAAGTTGCTTCCTCAGCCCTTTGAACCCCTTTCAGATTTGAGATGATGACACTATTCAAGGCAAGCAGTAAGGTGCCTGTTCAGTATTTGCAACACAAAGCCATGCATGGTCAAAACTCTGTTGGCCATTTTCACATATTTACATAGAAAACCCTAGAGGAAAATATGCCATGGGATACCCTAGTTTGGCATAACTCATTAGGAAATGAATTAGCTTGCAATAACCTAAGCAATTAGCAGGATTACCAGACACAAATTAAAAAATAATATGCCATGGCCTTGCTCCTGTGTTTTTCACAACAACCTGACACACTGATATTTATCAGATTGCTTTGTCCACGGTTCCCTTTCCTCCGCAGGAGAGCAATGGCAGGCTATGGCTTTTGGTCCCTGTTGTCTTATGAGTCTGGCAAATGGCCATCAGCATCTATTGCGCCAGAAGACAAGAGTGATGTGCAGCAGGAACAATACAACTCTTACCTGGGAACAACCCTTGCATGGGAACAACTTTCAGCCTGCTCCCCACCCACGCTGGGTGCCACGTCCCCACAGGCTTCATGCCACGCCATCAGGACACACACAATGCCCCTGCAGGTGGTGTGCCATACCCCCAGGATGCGCGCCACCCCACCCCTGCCTGTTCTCCACCCCCCCCCCCCGTGCCGGAGCATGAAGCTCTGCCACTGTGGCAAGGCCTGGCTACTTGACCTGGTTATGCAACTGTCCATTGGCACTGAGCTTGGAAAGGGCAGTTATAGGCAAGTGTTAGAATCCGAATATAGTTATTATTCTATTTTGTACAGAATATAAAATGCTGTGCTTTTTAATTTGCTATCTAAACATGTAATATAGTTTATATTTACAAGACACTTAAACCAACAAAAGGACAGAAAATTGGCTGAGGAACGAAAAGAGCAAATATATTATATGAAGAGCAAAAATATTATCTGATCTAATAACAAACAAACAAGTGAGAACCAGAGCTTGATGGCAAATTGATTAGCCAAAATCTTATGCAAATTTTTGAATTCTAGCCAAGCCCCTAGTCTTGATTTATTCCGATTCAGAATAAGGAACATCCATTATTTGGGGATTCTGAAATTCTGGAACATGGCACTTTTAAAATAAAACACTCCCACACAAAACATAGGATATCAAGGCACCTTAGAGAAAATGAAGTGGTTTTTAACAGAATAAGTCTGACCCTCAACATTCTTGCATACGCAAGCCTATAAATTTGAAATAATTATCTGCCAAAATGTTCCTTCTTGTAAGATTGTATATAAAAGAATAACCCTGGTATATGCAGGCCTTACTCATTTACATTTCAGTAGAAACTGTATCAGGATTTTGGGGTACTATAGTCGGCCTTCTGTCCACATAAGCACATAAACTGGCTCCAATCCTATCCATACTTGCCTGAAGGTATGCCCCAATGAACACAGCGTAGCTTATTTCTGTATAAGTGTGCACTGTACTACATTAGTAAAATGCCAGCAGAAAACGTTCTACAGTTGAGCTTAGTTTTATTCATGGCCATAGTGAAAGAGACACTGCAAAACTAGCTTTCAGGCAGGTGCTGTGAAGAGCAGAAATAGGCCTTCCACATTTTAGCAGCTCGGTTTGTGGCTACGCCTTTTCACAGTTCGTTTGCTAAATTAGGTATTATAAAAATAGCTGGTGTGATTGAGAGGATGTGTTAATCTCCGTGGCTTTACCATTTCCCTGTAATGAGTGTTTTATGTTGGGTACATGGTAAAATGTTTTATGGTGCAGGCAGGAGATTTATCCACATACATATGCTAAAGGCTCCTTGGAATGTTCTCACATAGAGAGCAAAGAGCCCCCAGCACAGAAACAAGATGCATTCAAAATATTGCTGTCATTTGTACTCCCAACACAAATGCCACCCAGCACGAAGAAACTATTAGTACAATCCATTGCCAGAAAGTTCTTCCTAATGTTTAGCTGGAATCTTGTTTCTTTTAACTTGAATCCACCAGTAGTTTTCCTACCATTTTCTAATAGTCAACAACGGAATTCATTATACAGCAGATGCATCCTATTTCTATTCAGATCGATGGTGTTTTTGATGCTGACCTCAATGGGATGTGATTGACACTTTGCAGGAATTTCACTTTTCTTTCATTGCTTCTATGCTTACTCAAAACTCAAATGGTTTGGGTAATATCTTTGATTTGATGAGTTTATTTATAACTGATGTTACTCAAGCCAAACATTTATGTGACACAAGGCATACTCTGAACTACATATGAAATTCTACATATTTACCAAGAGTTCCACTGAATACATTGGGGTTTTACGCCATCCTTAGCAGTGCAATCTACTATGAAGCAAGACACACTGAATGTAATGGGATTACTTCCAGGTAAGTGAAGACCAGATTACATCCTATTTTTTTTGTGTCCAATGCAGTAACCCTTCGTGAAATTACTACACCTGGAGATCTTTTTTACACTGCCATTCTGCAAGGGGGAAATTCATGCCATAAAACTGGAGACATTTTCAACCCTTTAATGTTCTCATGATGAGAGGTATCATTCCCCCATTTGTCTGCAAGCTGTTCTTCCCGCCCACTTGCCATTAACTGCTGCCACAATGCTGAGAAGAGCAACAAGGGACTTCCCTCTGAGTTGATGGTAGTGTCACTCTATCATGAGCTAGCAGGGGGTGGTACCACAGCAATTTGGTCAGCAGCCATTCTCTAGGACGCAATACTTATCAATCACGTCTCTGATGTGTTTGGGACTCCAGGGGGCTGGATACTTTTCTGGTCAAGAGGCAGTAACAGGGAGATTAGAACACTGGAGGAAGCCACTCTACATATGCACATATACAGGCATGATTTGTAGTACTATGATCCTGTTCCAAGGGAAGAGGATTTCTCTTGCCGTTAACAGAACAGCAGTTTCTGGGTTTCTCCTTTTCTCTGTACCCTTGCAGCTTATATCCAGAACAAACTTAGCTGGTCTCTAAGGTGCTGCTGGACAATTTTTTTTAAAAAAAAATTACTTTAGCAGCATTATGTGAGGGCCAGCATGTTCTATGTATTTGAACTGACATTTGCAAATAAACAACATCAAAGTGCAAAAATGATTCAGAATGGTACCCAAAACATTATCATGCTGTAGACACAAGGCCAGGTGTTTATGTGGGTACACATTTCACACCTGAAATGTTCATGGCCTAAGACTAGTAGGCAGACATTTCAGCCCTCTTTGTAGCCAAAAGAATCTCCACCTAGAGCTTATACCCCACTTCTCAAAGTCTGCCACCCATCAGTAGAATAAAGTGGTTTAAATTAATTGCTCTGAAACACCAAGTTCAACAAAACCGAAGTCTTCTGAGTTTGGCTCTAGAGAGCATCAACTCTCCAAACCTTAGTTTGAAAAGCAGGAAAGTTGGTGTCCTTAATCTGGTCCTTTCATGTCAGCTACTTTACTCAATTAATTTATTACAATGCAATGGACAATCTAAAATTCTAATCCTTAAGGGGGGGGGTCAGGATTAGCCAATTTAGGATCCTAATCTCTAAAGGGTGGCCAAGATTAACGACTACTGTATGGGAACTCAGGAGAAAAGTGCTATTAAATAAGTCTATGGATTTAGTCCCATTCCCCCCCCCCGAGATATAGTTATTATATCAATAACTATAGACTAGGAATTTAATTTCCTGAGTTTGGCTTCTTTACACAGGTTGATAATAAAATGTATAGTGTTTTGAGCTCCTTGGGGAACAGGACATAGATAAAAGAATGAATGGGTGATTTAATAAACACAATCAAATTAACAGCCACAGCCCCCAGGTCAATATTGAGATGACCCCTTAGGCTTTCTGAGTTGTATAGAAGCCTTAATCAGGTGTAGCTTTTCCCATCATGATGCGATAGTGATTAGAAGTCACACCTCGAGGAATGTTCTCTTGTTGCATCACTTAAAGGAACTGGATTCCAATGAAGGTCATGACTTGGTGCTCGTATTATCCTAGGCTGAGATGGAAGTTTCATGTAAACGGTGAGTTGTTTCCTTTGTGCATTATAATTATGTACTTTTATTATGTTATTTGAGTTTCATACCTACAGACATGGCTGATCCAGCAGACATCTCTACGAATGGGAGATGGGAGACCATTTTTACAGATTCCTGATTCATTCATATTCTCTCTCTCTCTCTCTCTCTCAGCTCTAAATAGGCAAGGGGCCCTCCTTATATCTATGGCTATTCATAAACATGTTGTTGTTTGGTCGTTTAGTCGTGTCCGACTCTTCATAATCTCCTGGATCAAATCAAGGGCCCATCTAGGACAGTCTACTGTCTTCCACAGTGGCCAACCATATGCCTTGAGGAAAGCAACAAATTGAGCAGGGGGTGGGCAGTAGCTCAGCTCTGTTATTTATTTGAATAAACATATTTGACTTTGAATAAACACTGGGACTCAAGATGTTATTGCACAAATTGTCGGTCAAGTGTAACATCTCTAAAGAGCTGTACAAATTGAAACAACTGGTTAACAGCAGTATAAATGAAAAGAGGTCATCTCTCAGCAAATTGCAAACCCAAAAGCAATTGTGGATAATTTACTTTCACCCAACTCTTACATTATTTGACATCCATTGTTTGCTACAAATGGGTCTTTATTCAAGTTCCAAATATAGATTTATTTATATACTATTTTCAAACTGTTTATTCCATGTAAATATTAATAAGAAATGCAAAAGACAGTAGTCGGCAAAATCTAAATTATTATGTTTTTGACAGTCTCTCATGAGTTTCAACATTTGGCAATTGACTTTTCCTCCTTAAGGTTCCTCTATAATCACATTATGTCGCAATTTAGGTGTGTTGGGATTATGTTCAATTAGCCAATCAGCCAGCCATGTCTACAGAGGGAAAAAATGAAGAAACAGGTTATCTTCAATTTCATTTCCATATGAAAAGATTTGTTGATTGGAAGAATTCAAATCCTGCATCTCTGCATATCGAATCTCACTCAGAATGAACCCAGTTTACCCAACTTCCCTAAATAATTCCTCAACTGATTTTTAAAAGGGGAACTCTTCTTAAAACCAATACACTTTGCTTCCAATGATTCTCACCTTTGTTTTGTTTTTAAATGAACCTGTTTGTGAGGAGTTGAGGAAGGAGGCAGGCAGTCTAGACTGTTCCTTACATGCAAATAATAATTGATCATGGGTATTCTGGCTTGATGGATTCCAAACTAAATATGCAGATAGAGAAGTACTGCTCTTATCTGCTGTCAATTTTTCTTTTGCATTCCCATTCTTGATAGCAAGGGCTGACTCCTCATAGGCAGCGGAGGTGGAATTAGGTCCCCCCACACCAACCCGAGGCCATCAGTTGTGTTCTCACGTTAGCAATAGGACACTAGGCTTGATAGTGGCAGTCATTGTGATACATACAAAAGGATCTGCTGGTTTCCTCTTGCACAGTTCCGTAAGTCCTTTCAGCAGGGTAGGGGTGACATAAAGGCTCAGGTAATCCTTAGCAGCTTGCCCGACTGGGATTGGTTCAATAATCACTAGAAAAAGGAATTACATATTTTACTGAAAACTTATTGAATGAGATTCAGCTAAAGAGCCCTGCTAGTGGAAACCCGTGGCAAGCACTTCTGCTCGCACATGAAGACTTCTTCTTTCCTTCCCTGCTCCCCAAAGTGGCTCTGGGACAGCACAAGGGGGCAGATCACTCCACCAGGCAAGGAGAAATGCTTGTGCTGACAGAGCAATCGGCTTAGCACAATGTTGAATTCCTCCCACAGATATAAAACTATATAATCTATTATCTTCAAATGTTGAACCTATTTTATGCTTGTTCTCTATAGTTATTAGCAACTAAGCTATTTTATTTCTAACAAAACAATGCAGAGAACAGATACAGTTTGTTGCTCCCAAGGTCATTCAGCACGAAACTTCATTGAATTCATTGTCTCATCACATAATGAAGTTGTTCTACACAGAAACAAATAGTAACAGCTGACCTTGGGGTAGTGGTGGGAAAAGCTATCCTAAGCCACATCTAATTCATTAGATAATAAATAAAAGCATTTCCAGATGATCAGTTTCTAACATGATAAATGTGTAGTTAGTACTCACTGGTTATATGAGATCCTGGTATTTTCTTTCAAATGGTTCAGATTATGTCCCCCTGCCCACCAGACCCTGTTCAAATAACAAGATTGGAAGTACCTAATGCTCATAGAGTGTAATGTCTGAGTTAAAGAGCCCATCCTAAAAGCCCTGCTGGATCAGACCAAAGTCTAGCATCCTGTTCTCACAACGGCCAGCCAGATGTCCATGGGAGCTCACAGCAGGACCTGAGTGTGAGAGTATTCTCTCTCTTCTCTTCTCTTCTCTTCTCTTCTCTTCTCTTCTCTTCTCTTCTCTTCTCTTCTCTTCTCTTCTCTTCTCTTCTCTTCTCTTCTGTGACCCCCAGAAACTGGTACTAAGAGGCATACTGCTTTCAGCAGTGGAGGACAATAGCCATCATAGTTAGTAGACATTGATCGCTTTATCCTCCGTGAATTTGTCTAATCTTTTGAGAGCTGTCCAAGTTGGTGGCCACTGCTTCATCTTGTGGGAGCGAATTCCATAGTTTAACTATGCACTGTGTGAAGGACTTTATTTAATCTGTCAAGAATCTTCCAACATTCAGTTTCGTTGGAGGACCCCAAATTCTAGTATTATGAGGGGGACAAACTTCTCTCCGTCTACTTTCTCCACAGACATATACGGTAATCCCATGCACCTCTATCATGTTCCACCCTATTTCTAAACTAAAAATCCCCAAATGTTGTAAGCTTTCCAGCCTCTTGAATTGTCTGCCCCTTTCTGAAGCTTTTCCAGTTCTGTGGTATCCTTTTTGAGGCAACTAGAAGTGTACAGATGTGATCACACCACAGATTTGTATAATGGCGTTATCACACCGGCAATTTTATTTTAAATCCCTTTTCCAATGATTCCTATCGGGAATCCAGCTCTTTCAGTTGCTGCACATTGGGTCAACATCTTAATTCAGCTATCCATTATGACTCCCAAGGTCTCACTCCTGGTCAGTCACCGCCAGTTCAGACCCCATGAGCTAAATGTGGTATTAATTTTTTTCACCTGCATGCACCACTTGTTTACATTGAATTGCATTTGCCATTTACCACACATTCGCTCAGTTTGCAGAGTTCCTCTCAGAGCTCTTCTTGATGGCTTTCTGTTTTAACCATGCCAAACAATTTGGTATCATCAGCAAACTTGGCACCTTGCTGCTCACCTCTAACTCTAGTTCATTTATGAATATAATAAAATAATAATATAAAAAAAATTATTTATACCCTGCCCTCCCCAGTGAGAGCCAGGCTCAGGGCGGCTGACATCAATAAAGTTACAATAAAACATAAAAGAAAGAAAAACAATTGATTAAAATGCAGATTAAAATACAATTTAGATTTAAAAATTGTTTTAAAATGCAGCCTCATTTTAATAACACAGTTCCCAATACCAATCCTTGAGGGCTCCATTTTCTACTGTTTATCTTATCTCCAGTGCTATTTATTATCTACATGAAGCCGTTGGGAGTGGTCATTGGGAGTTTGGGGGCAAGGTGTCATCAGTATGATGATGACACTTAGCTCTATTTCTCCATAATATCCTAATCAGAAGAGGCCTTGCAGTCCCTGGGCCATTGCCTGATAAAGTCGTGAAATGGATGAGGAAAAATAAGCTGAGCTTGAATTCTGGCAAGACAGAGGAACTATGGCTGAGCAGTTCCACATTACCCTACCATTTCAAGAACCTCAGTATAGTTTTCCTGTTGAATGCGAAAATAACTGAAAATCTGGTTGTTAACATTCATCTAAACAAAAACTGCAAAGCTTCAGGTAGCATGAACACAGCACATGGATAAACCCAAGATTTGTTTATCTTATTAAAAGACCTTAAGGCTAAAGGAGCCATAGGGGCTGATTCTTCAGCAAACTATTGATACAGGACAAAGCTGATTGGGGTTATCTACTTTGGAACGTGTATCAAAGGGAAGGATTAACATATAATCTATCCAATTTATAAGAGAAAACGTATTCTATCTCCAGGGGAGTGGCTAGCGCCAGCCACATAAAAAACTTCTACTGTTCTATGGGACATCTTTTAAAATTGCTTGAATAATATTGTCTGACATACACAAACTGAACCAACTTTGAGAAGTTCAGAAATTACATAAATGCTCCAATCTGAAGCTGTAAAGCAGACAAAGACAATATAGTGCCCCCTGATGTTGTTGGACTTCAACTCTCATCAACCTCAGCCAGCAGGGCAAAAGGTCAAGAATGATGGGAGGTGTAGTTCAGCAATATGTTGACTACTTCTTCCACAAAAGGTGAAATAAAATCCTTTGCTTGCTTACAGAAAAACCAGGCAGACACACATACACAGCAAGGCACATCATTTTGCAGTATGGCTTTGCAAAGGGATGGGGAACTTGTGGCTCTGTGGGACTCAGGGTCCCAACACTCCTGACTGGTGGGCTAGGCCTGGGCAATGTATTGCTACATCGCCCGGGACCAGGATGAGGGGCAGAATGCGATGGCGGCTTCACTTGCCAGTATATTGTGAGTGAAACCACTGCTGCTCCCGAGTCCATCCGCCCCCAGCGCACTGAGGGAAAAACAAGCTGTAGCGGTGGCTGTTTCACCAGCAATATATCGCTGAGTGGAACCGCCATTCCACTCTGCCCTCATACCAGTGCAGAGGGAGAAACAAGCTGTGCTAAAAGGTAGACTATATTTGAATGAGGCAGGTGTGGAGGTAGGGAGAGAAGAACAGTTGGTTTTCCTCTAAGTAATGCTAATTCTAGATGGCAATAATTATGTACCTTCAGGAAACATGAACCGGATCTCTCTTTCAGCTGAGGAAAAGCTGGTACTGCCATGAAGTCCATTCCTTAGATCATCTGTCCCATAAATTGCTCTTAAGCTACAGACCATAGAGACATATTAATATGTTCAGTCACTGGTACAATAACAAACTTCTAATTAACATGTTTAATTGGTTTTTTAAAATATACAAAATAACTTGGTCTATTAAATTGAAAAGATGTGCATATATAAGTCACATATTTATATAAATAAAGGTTGTCTCTCCTACTTCACTCCATATAACTCTGTTCCTTTCTCCAAGAGCAATCAACCTATAGATGTATCCTAAACTGAAGAAGTATAGGAGGCACAGACTGGTTGGGCTGACTGTATCTAGGCCTTACATGCCTGGACTTGAATCTGCTAAATATGTTTGATCTGGAAGTCAGGAGGCAGCTAGGATATGGTAGAACCAAGGTTCTTGATGGAGGGGAGCCATGCCTGTAGAAAACCTCCTCCCTCTGCCAGTAGAAAACCATATGCCTGGTGCAGACATCCCAAAGTGCCTGGCAGAATCCCCCTGAAAGGGTATGTAAGCAGCGGGAGAGGTGTGCTTGGTCACATCAAAGCCCCACTCAAAGCCAAAACTAGGTGGATCCTTTGCCAATGAAAGGGCTGGCAGAAGTGGAAACAATGGGCAGGCCTGATTTGGGAATAACCAACCCCACCCTTGCTGACAATAGCATGGGAGTGCTCTTGGATGCAGCAGAGCACCGTGGCCAATCAAAGGCACATAAACCCTGGATATATAAACCCTTCATGTGTCAAATGCATAGCTACAAATACAAATGGTGGTGTGTGGGGGGGGTGGCCGCAGGGAGTGTGGTGACCGTGCTCTTGGAATCCTGCTGTGGCTATGTGATTTGTTTATGGTGTCACCCTGAAGCATGTGAGATGTGTATGTGTTGCTGATTGAGGCAGTTGTGTTGGATGAGGCGGGCATGCTTGCTGGGTGGTGTGTTTAGATCGGCTGCTAGGGATGCCATGGACACATCTTTGTGGCATCTACTGAGCTTTGGGGCTTTCCCCTGGCTATGGCCCCAGCAGCTAACAGGGTTAGGAGGTAGTTTGCGCTGGCAGTTTGTCAGTGGTCACACTGCATGATGGAGTCCCATGATTTGGTTTGCTCTGCCTGTAAACCTTAAAAAAATGAATTTGTGATAAGCTGGCCTTGCGAATTATTTCCAATTGCACTGTCACAACCCTATACCCATTTTCTAAAAGAACGGTTATAACACTGAAAATATTATGTCCATTAACTTCAGCTGGACTATTTGGGGGTAGGTGGTTTGTAAGTTCTGTGAATGGAGTACTTTACCTGTCAGGAAAATTTTCCCTCGCTACTATGGTATTTGAGGGCCCAAGCAGGTCCTTCCAATATGAGATACCATTATGCCGAGCAAGAACCATTGCAACTAAAGGTCCAGAACTCATATAAGATGTTAAGTTAGGAAAGAACATTTTTCCATACTGTTCAACATAGAAGTTGCTACACTGCTCTGGGCTTAGTTGGAGCTTTCGTTTCTGTAAAAAGAGAGAGAGAGGGAAAGAGAAATAGCTCCTTAAAACCATTGTTCCAAGATGATAAAGCACTACAGTTAGGATTAACATATCTTATTACGGTACTTAAGTATTGGGTTTATGGGGTAGTACCTCTCATGGGGGACACGTCATGTCTGGGGTAGTTTGTTCACCTTTGGTCCCCACCCTGCCCTCAGCTCTCACCTGTGGCTCCTAGAAACTGTCAGCATGCGACCGCGGCCACATCTTGGAAAATGGCTTCGACTGGCTGGCTAAACCATGTGAGAGTAACTGATGGGTCAAAAAACCCTTGGTGAGTTAGGGACTTCTCCTGCATATGAAGACAGGCTCTGGCAGATTGATCGGGTGGGATCAACAGTAAAGAAGGCAGATTCTGCACATGCTGTAGAGGGAAGTGAGGGGCAGGTGGGGCTTGTCAACCTGGTAAGGTAGCCCATCTAGGAAAAGGAAAGCTCCGATTCTAAACCTCTTGCTGCCTTTCGCTATATCTTTGGGAGAAATCCAGAGTAGAGACCCTAAGATGGTGAGATGGAGCCTTGTATGTCTTCTTCCGGCAATTCCTGCAGCCAAGCTGGTGCCAAACATATTGCTCTGCTTTCCTTTGGACTACATTACCAAGGCCGAGAGGGGGTCTTGTCTGGGCAGCCCAGGACCTCCATACATGATCCGCAGGCTGGCACCCCAGGGAGGTCACTTGGGTGCTGCTAACACAGCAGTTTGATTTCAACCCTGAAGGCACACTCCATTTGTCTCTCAAGACAGACGAATGGCAACAAGCATTGGTCTTTATTTTCCAGCAATCTCTTTTCCAGAGCCAGGCCTACAAAGGAGGAGACCACCTCAGGCAATGTGAGGGGAAGCAGAGGCCTCCTGGCTGTTCATCCTAAGCTCCCTCACTCCAAACCATTCCCCTCTGACAAGAGTTGTGTATGCTATGCAACCTGCTGCATGCCCCCACTAAAAACTAGCCTAACAATTGTGAAAGTAAGATTCAGCTGCCAGTCCAGTCAGTACATGGAATGGGGAGCAGATGCTTTCTTGTCCTTACACTAGGCAGCAAAAGGCTCTGCTTTCCCACTACTTCCACAGTACAGCCTGATATGGTACCTTCCCTAGGATGGAAGGGAGGAAAGAAAAATGCAGACAAGACAAGACTGTGCTTGAGATCTTGATCAATGGATGCCACCTGGAGTTCAATGGAGGAATTACCAATGATCCAGTATTGGGCTTTTACAAATCAAACACTGCATATTAATTCAACTCAACTCTCTTGGCTCATGGTAAGTTTTCTTTTCTTTGTAATAAAGCATATTATTGTTCAAATTTTGTGCTAGTATAACAAGTGAAATATATTATACTGAGAAGAAATATTTTGGGAAGAACAATGATTAACCACTTGTTTGCAAAACTGAAACTTTATGTTTTTTTTCTTAAAATGAGACTATAGCTGTGCAATAGCGACATCAAGTGGCCAGTTTCAAACAGTTTGTTATTGCAATACTGTACTTTCCCAATGCTAAATAGGCATGGTTATGGAAGCAGCATTAAGTTTTAGCAGTCTTAGCCAACAGCAAACATCTGCCAACACATTTGAACAACAAAAATATTTGTTATGATGGTGTGTGAATGATGGGGTATAATGAGTCTGAACTGGTGTTCACCTATTTTGAGTTTATTTTTAGTACTGTTAGACAGAAGCATGTTAATTTGACATGGAGGTTGCTTCTAGACAGGTGCTTATTGTGGGATAGGTGCTGCTGGTGCATGCAAGTTTTTTGCTGCATCTACACAATGTCTGTGGTATCAAAGTCCTAGCCCCACATCTTGTACACACACACCTATTTAATTTGGTTTCATCATTTCTACAGAAAATCCATGTTAAAAAAAGAACTGATGCCTATGACCTGTTTGTGATATCTGAATATTTTGTTTAAGTCACTGCCTTGAAGAAACCATAAAACTCTGGAGGTAGCGGAGAAAACCAGGTAGTGGCTAGTCAGCTGGCAGGGCTGCCTACCACTCACTGCTGTGCAGGAAGGATCCTGGCTTCTGATATTTTCATTGCGATTGTATTACAGTAATGCATTTTCACTGATGTTACTTATAAGTCACCTGCAAAAGTTATATCCCGGAAGGCAAGATATAAATACATAATATGAATAAACAAACAAAAGTGTATTCTATACAGTGTTTTACCTGAACACAAAAATATGTGTTTATTATAGAGATTATAGAGACTGCTTGGTATGACTAGCAGGTCAAAAGCATAATTTTAAATCAGGGCAAGGACCTTGTAGTTATATGATTTGCTAATTATAAATACACTTCGGTTTGCACTTGACTACGTAAAATATTCTTTTCAGGTTACCTGAACAATGGTGAATCCTGATCTGAGAATGATATCTTCTATTTCTTCTTCTTTGTTGATGATATCTGGTTTAATGATTGCCAGGGTTCTTTCAACATAAATCTGAGGATCGGGCATTAATGCCTGCATCTTGGTAGTTAAAATCCAAGTCCTCTTCTCTCACTGAAATGATAACATGTTACAGCCACTACATTTTAATCTCGTCAGGAGGGTGAATTAATATTCATCTGGCCACTTCAGGGTAATTACAGCACTCTCAAGATTACACTCTCCTCCGCCAACCTGTCTGAACAAACATGTGTGCATTTACTTGGAAGTAAGCCCTGCTCAATCCCAGCGAAGTAGGTCTGGGGCTGCTGCCCCTCTCTTAATGGTTTTGTGAGCAGCTGCTTAAAGCCAGAGATCACTCGGCTACCCTCGCCGAGTTACAGAGCTGCAAAAGGGGTCAGCTGCAGTTAACTTGCAATCTTACTCGCCTCTGTGCATAACAAGCCGCCCATTGTGGATCAAGACCCAATCCGATGCATGTTCACTTGGGAATAAATCCCGCTATATTGGGCGCAGAGCGGGGCTACTTCTCGGTTACGATGCGGAAGATTTATCCTCTCTCTCTCTCTCTCTCTCTCTCTCTCTCTCTCTCTCCTCCTTTGTCCCCTCTTCCCCTAGTGGTCGTCTCGCCCATCGTTGCTTCTGCAAGCTGCCTGGACCCGTCCATTGTGAGAACGAGGTAGCAACCCTTTGGTCACCCTACCCCGAGGGCCAAAATGAGCAAGCTGGATGATCTCACCCCGTTATGAGGTCCCAGAGTCCCCCCTCCTCCTCCACGCAGACGTCACTCTGACCCGCGAGGAGTCCCCTCTACAAGCTGACTGATTAGCCCAAGGAACCCCAGGCACGGTTGCCGGGCAACAGAAGGAACTGAAGCTAAAAGCCGGCACCTACGGCGGCCGACAAGGCCAGTTTCCGTCGTTCTCATTTGACAGAGGCAAATATGGTTGGAGCGACTGGCGGCCAGGCGGCCGTAACGGATGGAAGATCTGGGCGAATGGGATCAGTATCTGCTTAGTCCGGCCGCGTTTGTAAGAACTCGATCGTTTAGCTTGGGGCCCCCGACACTTTGAAACTCCCTGCCTGTTGATATCAGGCAGGGTTTTTCCGCTGAGTTCTTTTCCGAAGGAAAAAAAAAAGTTTGCACAGATGTTTAGATAATTTGTATGGGTTTCAATTTGCTTTAGCCCATTCTATTGCTTTCTGCATGTTTTAAATTACGGTTGTAGTGATATTTTTTTGTAAACCACTTTCAGGTCCCCCCCCCCTACAATCAATCAGTATATAATTTTTGTGAAATAATACCGGTAATGAAATAGGTAATTGCAACATCGGTATGCACAAGGCCCTTGCTGTTCACTCCAGTTAGGGCAGCTGGGAGACATCCCTGCCTGCAGACCCTGGAGAGCTACTGCCTTTCAATGTAGACAATACAGTACTGAGCTAGATGGACCCAATGGTCAGATGCAGTATAAGGCAGTTCCTCAGGATCCTAACAGCTGCAGCAACAATAGCAGGGCAGTCTGGAGCAGGTCACGCACCCTGGTGCTGAGGGGCAGAGATCGCTCCGGCGCCCCTGCCCTCGCAGGGTGCAGCATGGTTTAAAGCTAAAGCACCGCGCCACCGGGGGTCTACCTAGAGCCGGCCCTGAACAATAGTCCTTGTACATCGCACTTTATAAACAATGAGAACATAGATCAGGCTTCCTCAACCTTGGCCCTCCAGATGTTTTTGGCCGACAACTCCCATGATCCCTAGCTAGCAGGACCAGTGGTCATGAATGATGGGAATTGTAGTCTCAAAACATCTGGAGGGCCAAGGTTGAGGAAGCCTGGCATAGATCCTTATCTTATCCCTAGTGTGTATGCAGCCTAAGCTTTGTTTTCTTTCTGTCTGTTTAAAGTTTTTTTTTACCCTGTTCTTCAGCTGAAAAAGGCTGCCAGAACAACATATTAATTATATATCACTTTTTATCACCCAGTGACCCCAAAGCAGTTTGCATTTTAAAAAAATATTCAATACATTTATATGGGGCTTAATTATGTTATTTGCATTTCTAAGTGGTGCATGAAAAAAAATAATAATCGATGGAAAACAGGACAATAAAGCAATTAAAATATCATCATCAAATACTACCGGGTCTGGTGACTTCTGTTTCAGTGCATCTGAAGAAGTGTGCATGCACATGAAAGCTCATACCAATGACAAACTTAGTTGGTCTCTATGGTGCTACTGGAACGAATTTTTTTATTTTGTTCATAATATTGGTAATAATATTACTAATAAGAGTCCCTGCTCTCAGGCTTGCAGTCTGACAGCAAAAAGAAAAGGGAGGAGACAATAGGAGCAGGGAAGCAAGTTTAGGCACTTTTTTTGTTACAGAAGTATGGTGGCCATGTGTCCTTCAAATGGAGGGCAGTCCTCTATTTGAAGGTGTCTTGTTTTTTTGAGGTGGTGTTTGGTCCAAGCCTAGGGTAATGAGCCATAAAAAGGGAAATTAACAGTTCAACAGTTAGCACTTGGACAGCAGAATGAGCTGTCAGATCACCTGCCACACAGCTCTAATCATAGCCTTCCTCACAATGGTGAGATGTACTGTATTTATAGTTAAATTAATCATTTCTAAATTTGCATCTATTACTATAAATTAGTACTGTACAGTATATGCAATTTTTATGCAAATATATGTTCCTCTTTTGTACTTTTTGGTTATTCTTTCCTCTTTTTTGGTATTGCATATAAGTGACCACTCTATACAACACCACAGCTCAGTTGTATAGCATCTCCCTTGCATGCAGGGAGGTCCCCAATTCAGTCTCCAGCATCTCCAGGTGGGGCTAGAAAAAGCCCCTGCGCCAGACCCTGGAGAGATGCTGTCAGTCAGAGTAGACAAGTCAGCGAGATGGACAATTGCTTTTGTAGAGTTATTGTAGTGACCAGCTGGAATGTAAAGAGCTCAAGGAAAGGGGGAGCCTAAAGTTGTTGGCCTTTCAGTAGAGCAAATGAAGATGTTCTGCATTCCCATCTCTCTCTTACAGCTGTGTATAAGTTATCCTGTTGTGGATACCAGGATAGTTCTAGCTGAATTATGTTTTGTCTGATTATTATGTTTTATCCATGCTCAGGCCTGAGTCCAGAAAGAAGCATGCCCAAACTAGAGGTCAAAGAGAACAACAATTACCAGACCTTTAGAAGGCATCTCAAGGCAGCCCTGTTTAGGGAAGCTTTTAATGTTTGATGGATTTCTGTATTTTAATGTTTGATGGATTTCTGTATTTTAGAATTTCTGTTTTGTTGGAAGCCGCCCAGAGTGGCTGGGGGAACCCGGCCAGATGGCCGGGGTATAAATAATAATAATAATAATAATAATAATAATATATTATTATTATTATTATTATTATTATTATTATTATATAACCTGTGACTTCAGGTGGAGTGTTACTCCCATCCAGCACATGCTGGATTCCTTGTTCTGCTTTCCAGCTGACCATAGCACTTCTGTCTTATCTGGATTAAGTTGCAGTTTGTTCACCTTCATCCAGGCATCCCCAAACTGCGGCCCTCCATATGTTTGGGCCTACAACTCCCATGATCCCTACCTAACAGGACCAGTGGTCGGGGAAGATGGGAATTGTAGTCCAAAACATCTGGAGGTTTGGGGATGCCTGATCTATTCCATTACTGATGTCCGACACCAGTTTAGAACCAAGACAGCTTCCTTGGATTTAGGAGCTGGGTGTCATTAGCACTTTTATGTGAATGTTAAATAGTATGGGGACAGAACAGAACCTTGAGGGACCCTGCAAGCCAATAAGCAAGGTGTTGAACATGTCTGTGGGAAGCCACAAGCAGGATCTGAGCACAGTAAATTACTCCTAAATTACTCTGCAGTTTCTAGCAACTTGTATTCAGAATTCTACTACAGTACTCTCTCTCTAACGGTGGAGGTAGAGCATAGTTATTGTGGCTGGTAGCCACTGATAGCCTTATCCTCCATGAATTTGTCTAAATCTCTTTTAAAACCAGATAAGGTGATGGTCACTACTGCCTCTTATGGGAGACAATTACTGGTACTTAGTTTAACTATGGTGCTGGAGGAGACTCTTGAGAGTCCCATGGACTGCAAGAAGATCAAACCTATCCATTCTTAAGGAAATCAGCCCTGAGTGCTCCCTGGAAGGACAGATCGTGAAGCTGAGGCTCCAATACTTTGGCCACCTCATGAGAAGAGAAGAATCCTTGGAAAAGACCCTGATGTTGGGAAAGATTGAGGGCACTAGGAGAAGGGGACGTCAGAGGACAAGATGGTTGGACAGTGTTCTCGAAGCTACGAACATGAGTTTGACCAAACTGCGGGAGGCAGTGCAAGACAGGAGTGCCTGCCGTGCTATGGTCCATGGGGTCACGAAGAGTCGGACACGACTAAACGACTAAACAACAACAACAACAGTTTAACTAAGTGCCGTGTGTTTATTGTCTACAACATTGTGGTATTACTGGATAGTTGTTTTTTACTTTGAGAGCCATTTCGAGAGTGCTGAGGCTAGAAAGATTGATTTTATTTTTTTAATAGCAAACCAAAGGCTGCACACTTAGGCACACTAACTTCAGAACTGAGTTCAATAGAGCTTACTCCCAGGTAAGTGGCATAGGACTGCATATTGAGCATGTCATTTGTCTGTTACAGCCCAAAACTGTACATACCGTACTTACTTGAAAGTAACCTATATAAAGGTCAAGGGAAGCTACTCCCTAGTAACTGTGCATGAGGGATTGTAGCCTTCAGAATTTTTTGCTTTTGCAATTTTAATCAGAAGTAAACCCCAAGTTCAATATACAACTGAACTTGCTTGCAATTAAATGTGCATAGGATTGCAGCCTTGCTTACCAGCAATTGAAAATTATCTAAATGTACATCTCATTACACGTGGGCATATCCTCTAACATTTGGCATACAATGATATTTATACAATTTCTCCTTGCAGCCAGAAGAAACAGGAAGTGGTTGGGACATCTATGTTCTGTACTGATCTGTCAGATGCCTTAATTTATACTAATCTAATAAGCGGTTAACTGCATACCATGTATTCCATTGTGTCATATACTATTCCAAATTATGTTTACTCAGCAGTAAGTGATACTGATTTCAGTGGAACTTATTTCCCAGTAAGTTATTTATTGTCCAGTCAGCCACAGATTTTCTCCATAAAAACAAGTATTGACATATTGCATACTACTGGCAAAGTATTTGTCACAATCTGAAACTCAATTTTAATTTTGGCCATATAAGTCACAGGGAGACATTGATTTTTGGAGAGAATGTAAAGCCATTGCAGTCAGGTGAAAACATTTTGTCCCTTTCCCCAAAACTGGTATCACTAAAGAACCAGTCGCCTCTTCCCTAGCCAGCTAACCTCAGTTATAATTTGACAGGTTTTTATAAAAAAGGGATTGAAGCTAACAGGCGGTTTAACTGAATGTGCTTGCCTTGCACTAACATTCTAAGTACCTGTGTGCTTACACATATTTCAGAATAGTCTTACAGGAATATTTCTTCGAAGTGCTATTCTTTGCATACCTACATTCTTAATGTCCATTGTTCTTTGCTTCCTTACCAGTTCTACAACAAATATAGATTTGCTCACAGCAAGACACCTACCTGTGAAAAAGTGGGAGACAGGAATGTCTTGGCTGCAGATGCTGTTTGCAGCAGAGACACCCTGCCCCCCAGGCTAAATCAATAGAACATGGAGTCCTGTGTAGTTTCTGGCTTTGTGGAGACAATGTGTTATGAGAAAGATGTTAGGCTGACTGAAGGAAATAAGAGCAGAAAAGGAGGACGGGGCAGGGCACGCTATGAGGTGTGAGAAAAATAAGCAGGGATAAGAATGGCTTTTCTGAGGCAGAATAATAATAATAATTTGTTTATTTATTTACAAAGCGGAGCCCAAGTGCTCTTCAGAAAGTTTTATATGGGGTATAAGCATGTTATGTGTGAAAGCATTTTATATATGTAACATTTGACCTAGTCAGTCAAAAGAACTCTTCACATTGCTCAATGAGATAGAACGCTCACTTAAGCTTCACAAGATGATCATTTTCTTCCATGAGAACATGTGTGACACCGTCCAACATGATGGCTCATCCTCAGATGCCTTGCCTATAAAGAGCAGTGTGAAACAGGGCTGGGTTCTCACCTCAACTCTTTTTGGCATATTCTTCTCCCTGGTGCTCTCATATGCCTTCAGCAGTTTGACTGAAGACGGTGTGTACTTTCAATCAAGGAGCAATGGGGGTCTGCTTAACCTGACATGTCTCCGTGCCAAGATGAAAGTGTGGCAGGTCCTCATCCAAGAGATGTTGTTTGCAGATGACACAGCCTTGACAGCACACTCTAAGGAAGCTGTACAGAGACTCACCAACCATTTTGCCGAAACTTGCATGAAGCCGAAGCCTGATGAAGACCAACATCCTGGGTCAAGATATATAGTTGCAGGCTACCTCAGTCTCAGCCAAGTGGTACGCAAGATTCCATAGATCCCGGCACTTAGCCAGGGTTTGTGTTTCCTTTAGAAAATTAAGGCAAAACAGAGGCTATAGTGTATTATGAATTACGGTTTATTTACACATATTTACAACCTGAATCTTTCAATGGAGGGGTGCAGAACATTACACCTCAAGAGTGTCTTTTGTTGCTTCCTCAACTTCAGTAAGCTTGAGTCACAGCAGAAATCAGCCATGCTCCCTGGCAGGGGCATACCTAGGGACTGGCTAGGTTAGTGCAAAAATCACACCATTCCACCCTGGTTTGGAGTGGCTAGGAGTCTGCTTGCCCAACCATGCACTCCCTGGGCCGTTCCTCCACTGCTCTGGGCAGTCAACATCTCCTTGCCAAGGGCGCAAGGGGACAGGGCAAGGGGTGCCAATACAGTTCCTTGCCAAGCACCTTTGTTCCTGGTCTCCTGGTGCAGCCTATTGCCACCTGTTACTCTGGCAACTTCAGTTTCAAAAACCTGCTGCAAAAGGCACTTCTTCCTGTGATGACATCACACCCTCTGCAACTGGTTCACAAATTCAGTTATCTTCCCTTGAAGGGCTAGTGACTGGACATCAGCACCATTGCTTCTTCAATGGCCCACCCATGGCTAGCCACCACCAACCTGGCCTCATGAGGACGTTAACTGGCTAAATTCAAGAATTTATCACTTTGCTCACCTTTTACTGAATCTAGGGATTTGGGAGGTCTTGCCACCCCCCCATCCCCCAACATAGAGAAACATCATTTGATAATAGAGTGACATAGCTGGTAATGTTGGCAAAGAGGAAAGTCCTAGAATAAAGATATGCTTTATTCTGCTCCTTAGAGAGGCAGCTGTGCTGAGATTGGATTCCCCGATTCTTTGGATGTATTAATGGTTGTGTTAACCTAAGGGTGCATGCCTTTAGAGCAGGGTCCCCAAACTAAGGCCTGGGGGCCAGATGCGGCCCAGTCGCCTTCTAAATCCGGCTCGCGGACGGTCCGGGAATCAGCATGTTTTTACATGAGTACAATGTGTCCTGTTATTTGAAATGCATCTCTGGGTTATTTGTGGGGCCTGCCTGGTGTTTTTACATGAGAAGAATGTGTCCTTTTATTTAAAATGCATCTCTGGGTTATTTGTGGGGCATAGGAATTCGTTCACCCCCCCCCCCAAATATAGTCCGGACAGAATGTCTGAGGGACAGTGGACCGCCCCCCTGCTGAAAAAGTTTGCTGACCCCTGCTTTAGAGGTATTCTGCCCTCTTAGTGGCACAGAATGTAGTGTACAAGGTATACATACTGTATGTCAGGGGTGTCAAACTCAAATTCATCAGGGGCCGCATCAGCAGTTTGGTCACCCTCAAAGGGCCGGTTGTATCTGTAGGACTATGTGTCCACTCTTTATTATCATAAATTATTGTCACTGCATTCAATTATTACTGTTTTTTGTAATAATGTAAGTAATAACTAGCTCTGAAAGCAGAAACATAGTCAGAATAATGGCACGTAGATATTCAAATGTACAATTATTGTACAATTTATTGAAAAATGATTTTTGGTAACTGCACTGGGTGGTGGAGGCTCGCTAGGGTTTCATGCAGGACCTTTGCAGAGCTACTAGTACCTGGAGATGCTGGGGTCCTTCTGCATGCAGGACAGATGTTCTGCCAGTGAGCCACCACCCTTCACCAAAGGGACTGGCTGAGGTTGACTCACTGGAGCTGCTCTCCTGGTTCCAGGGTTTAAGGGCCAGAAGTATAAAGCAGCATCCTATGTTTCTGAGGAGAGGGAGAGGGAGGGGAGGGAGGGAGGGAGGGAGGAAGAAAAGAGGGAGTGGGAGGGAGAGAGGAAGGAAGGAAACAGGGGAGAGAAAGAAGAGTAGGAAATAAGGAAGGGAATAAAGAAGGAAAGAAAAAGAAAGAGGGAGAGAAGACGGAAAGGGAGAAAGAAGGAAGGAAGTTGAGGGAAAGAAAGAATAAGAATGAGGGAGAGGAAGAAAGATGGGAAGGACAGAAGGAAGAAAGGAAGTAAGGAAGAAAGAAAGAAAAGAGGGAGCAGGAGGGAGAGAGGAAGGAAAGAGGTGAGAGAAAGAAGAGGAATAAAGAAGGAAAGAAAAAGAAAGAGGGAGAGAAGACAGAGATAAAGAAGGAAGGAAGGAGAGGGAAAGAAAGAATAAGAACGAGAGAGAGGAAGGAAGAAAGGGAAGGGGGGGTCGCCGCCTTGATTCAGCGCCAGAAAAGAGCACGAAGGGACCCAGGGGCAAAAAGCATTTCCCGTGCAGCGTGAGGCAGCGGGTGTCCGTTTTAGGAGAAGTGCGTAAAGCCTCAGAGTTGCACGTTTGTGAGGCTGAGCCGCTGCTGAGCTCACGTTCATGAGGCTGAGCCGCGGCAGGAGGAGGAGGAGGTGAGGCAAGAGGAGGAGGAGGCGGCAGCTTGCCGGGTCGGTGCCCGACAACGCCGTGCGGAGAGTCCCGAGCCTCTGGGACGCAGCAGTGCTCTGTAGCACTTTGAATCCTCCTCCTCCTTCACGGGGCGCTGCTGGCTGCTTTCTCTGTGCTTCAGCAGCAGCAGCAACAGCAGCAGCAGCAGCCATTTCCAGGCGCCGAGCCGTGGCAGGAGGAGGAGGATTCAAAGTGCTACAGAGCACTTCTGTGTTGCAGAGGCTCGGGACTCTCCATGCGGCGCTGCTGGGTGCTGACCCGGCAAGCTGCCTCTTCCTTCTCCTGCTGTGGCTCGGGGCGCTCCACGCAGCGCTGCTCCGGCCGCCTTTCTACCCCCCCCAGCCCCAGCTGTTTGTCGGCGCTTTGTCGGCGCGGCGCTTCAGCAGCAAGGTCCTGCTGCTGGGTCCTGCTGGCTAGGGCGCTCGGCGGGCCACATGACGAGGTCTGGCGGGCCGGATTTGGCCCCCGGGCCTTGTGTTTGACACCCGTGCTGTATGTAAAAAGGAATGGCCCTGCCAGCATGGAAAGGGAAAACAAGGCACTTCAGGACACCACTACCCCTATTTATTTGAAGTATTCCTTCACAGGATATAAACCAGAAAGGCCAAAGAAAGCAAGAAAGCTAGTCCAAGTTGCAGCTACCTTTGCTGCTTGGGCAGCCAAGTGGCTTGCAAGAATCACAGACAGTTGCTTCCACTCATTTGCCCCCCATTGTCTCTCCTTCTCAGGACAGGAGTCTCAATCCCCACAGCCACATAGGGGGAGGAAGCAGCAGTGGCTCATCCTAGAGCAGACCCTTGTAATAAACAATTTTTTTTGTTTATTACACCCTCCAAGTGTCTTTATTTTCCAGGGGCGTCCCTGATTCAGAGAAGCTGTCCCGGTTTCTGATTTGATCCCGGAATGTCCCACTTTTCCTTAGGATGTCCTTATTTTCATTGGAGAAATGTTGGAGGGTATGGCATTATCTGACCCCCCGAGCCGTTTGAAGGCAATCCTGTATAGGTGTTATAGGAATTTTTTTGGGGGGGGGCTTGAAGACCCAGAGAAGTAAGGGTTCTGACCCAGGAGGAGTCCAAGAACCTCAGCAAGAGGTACAAATTAGGAGCTCTTACTGACAGCGAAATGACAGAGACCACACCAGGACTTCCTAAAAAGCAAGGAGATTTATTGTAAGACAAAATAAAAAGCTGTTGCAACAGCGGTTCCCCCCTCACGTAGCAAGACGGAGCGAAGGGAAGGGTTTTTTATGTTTAATTTTTTATTATGTTGTTATATATGTTGGAAGCTGCCCAGAGTGGCTGGTGCAAACTCAGTAAGATGTGTGGGGTATAAATAGTAAAATTATCATTATGGAATGGGACGCCCCTATTTTCATCGGGAAAATGTTGGAGGGTTAAGTAGCAGTGACCTCATGCTTCTGGGCGCTGCAGTGGGCCTCACCCCAACCACCGCGCCATATCCAGAGAGTGAGCACAGCGGTCTGACAGCCAGCAGCTCCGATCCCCGTTGCTCCCTTGCGTGGGGGGGGGGGGGAGAGCGGGAGCAGCCGGCGTCTCCATTCCCTCTGGGCGGCGAAGCGGGCGGAATTTGGCCTGCTGGGGAAGTGCGGTGGGGAGGCGCCGCTCCGGGCTGTAGGGGCTGGTCGCTGCCGGTGCCTCAGAGCAACCAGCTATGCTTATTCGGGGATATTTGTGTTGAGAGATTAATAGTGCTTCCTCCCATACGGGAACTGGTGGTCTCAAGGGGAAGGGGGAGGACTACTTCGCGCTCTCTGCCTTTTTAACTGTGAGGCCGCTAGGTTTCTATTTCGACATTCCCACAGGTTAGCTGCAGGCCTAGGCCTAGGCCGCTGAGCTAGGAGTAGGAGGTGAAGAGAGCGCATGGGCCTACCCGCGACGTATGAGAAATGCCCTTCTATGCGGGTGCCTGCTGCATTTGGCCAATGAGCGGGAGGCTTGCTGGAGGGTGGCCGCGCGGCCCCGAGGAGTCTATAAAAGGAGGCGGCGCGGGAACGTGCTTTTCCCCCTTCGGGTAGCGCCGAACTGCCGTGTGTGCTCGTCCGTCAGGAACTGCGCGGGAGGGGCGGAGCAGCGGCTGACGACTACGGCAGCAAGAGGCTCGTTGTGGGGCTCGTGGAACCGGATCGCGGGGTGGCCTGAGATCGTGAGGGGAGCGACTCTTTAAACGTGAGTTCCGAAAGCCCCCGAGAGGGGAAGGCGGGTGGTTGAGAGGCGGCTTGGGCACCCGGAGAGGCGCCTTCCTTTCCCTTGCTAGGCCCCACTGACGGGAGGGCGGGGGACTTCCGTTGTTGTCGCTTGCGCAGGTTCGAGGCAGCGGCAGCATCGACCATGGCCGAGGTGGAGCACCAGTTCGGCGCCACCCAAAATGGGCACGAGGCTGCGGCGGCGGCAGCAGCGGCCGAGAGTTCCGCCAGCGGCGGCGATGAGGAGCAGCAGCCGGACCAGCAGCTGGAGGAGGAGGAGGAAGAGGAGCTGGCGGCGGTGGCTGTAGCCGAGGAAGAAGAAGAGGAGGAGGAGGAGGAGGCCGCGGCGGCGACGGAGGAAGAGGCGGCGGCGGGGCAATCGGAGGCTTCGGCGGAGGCCGCTGGGAGCCAGAACGGAGCCGAAGGCGACCAGATCAACGCCAGCAAGAACGAGGAGGATGCGGGGTGAGCAGAGCTGCTTCCTAATTTTATCTTCACCTTTATTTTTCTGGCGGCGTCAGGCGGGCCGAGCCGTAGAAATAAGCTCGGGATGACAGGCCGGAGGCCCCGTCGCTTCGCGTCAGCCCTGCGCGCCCTTTTCCTGTTTTGTTCGGGCTTTTGTTTGAGTGTGTTTTTTTTGGGGGGGGGCAAAGGGTAGGTGTTAAGCTATAGCGGGGGGGGGGGCTTCGCTTTCCTCGCGCCTTTGCTTTGGGGGCTGAAGCACACAATAAGCCGGGCCTAGGCTGCGACGGCGGGACCTCCTCCTTTGTTCTGGAGCTGCCTTTTGTTGGCGCCATGTGGTGGTGGGGGAGGAGCTGGGCGCATTTTTTTTGCTTTTCGAAACTGCGGCGAGTTTTTCCTTGCGCGCTTTTTTGGCGCGATCTCTTAGCGGTGTGTAAGGACTGCGTAATAGGGTTGCAGATCTACAAAATTTGAAGAGATATCTCATCTCCCCCGCCCCCTTCTCCCCGCCTGCTTGCGTGCTTTCCTCAAATACACTGACTCGCTTCCTCTTGCCACTTGACGGAAGTCGACGGTAGTTGGGTGAAGCGCGGGACACTTTCTATAGGTGCGTTCCTGTTTAGGAAGTTTGATATCATTGAAGTGAAACTGAGCAGTTTGCCTTCTACTCTTGGACAATACTTGGCCTTCAGTTTTGCCCCACGTCCCCCCACCCCCATTTTTTAAATGCTTCGTTAGCTATTTCAGTTGAGAGACTCTCTTAAATAGCAATTGGAAAACTAAAACCCCTTGACTTGGCTTCATGCTATTTTATTGGCTTTGCAGCAATGGCAATGCTTCTGTAGTTTGCATACTTAAATAGGCAACTTTTTTTCTGAAACAGGAGCAGTGAATGTGTAAACAAAACTTGATCAAACAACTAAGCAGTTCCTATATTAATCTATATTAATTGGTTTTTTTAATGCATTTGATAAAAGTAGATGCTTACAAACATTTATGGTTTAAAAAAGCATTATAGTACTTTTTGCTGTTGCCAGGTAACACTCCTTCTCTCTTTAGGAATAGAATACAATTTTATGATACAAGTAAACAATATTCCAGACTGCTTAGCATATGCTAAATAAAATTTCACATGGTCTATTTTACCTAAACTGTAGAATAAACACTGACTGTAAACAGTCAGTTGATATTTTTTTAACTGTGAAAGACTATGCTTTTTATTTCTTTTCACTTTATTAACCTTTTGGGACTAACTTGTTTGAGTGACACTCCAATGACCAAACACATCTTAGGAATGGTTAAGAAATGTGTTGTGACTACTGATTCCCAGTATGTGGCTTAATGAAACTGCTAAGTCTTATTTCTGTTGAATCGATAACATAAGACATTTAAATCAACATTAAAAAGTTTTATGATGCACAAATTTGGTAGGCTTCTTTTACATGCTTGATTTTTGAAATGTCAGAGGAGTATGCAGCATGTTCATAAGTTTCTAAAAGTATTGAGCAATAGAGAATAGTCATAGAAAGTATAACAGGTATTCATTTATACCTGTTTTGATGAGATTAGAAATGTCAATATGAGTTGAAAATTTTTTTCCACTTATAATATCAATGTGTAGTATGCATAGTATTTTAACCTTGTATTTAGTTTTTGTTACAGATAGCTGAAACCTGAAATAGACTGATTTGGGAGGAAATTGAACTTCTAATATAATACTTTGTACTTATTTTCTGGTAGTTAAATCTAAATGCATATTTGTGAAGTGAGATTTAATGTCACAATTTAAAGGAAATAGATGATAGCAGTTGCCTGTTTATGTTGCATGTTAAGATAAGATACTGACTTTCGTAACTGTAAGCACCTTAGGCTATACCATTTTGCTGCTGCTGCATTAAAGTTAACATTTAAACATTTCAGGAAAATGTTTGTTGGTGGTCTCAGTTGGGATACAAGCAAAAAAGACTTGAAAGACTACTTTACAAAATTTGGTGAAGTGACTGACTGCACAATAAAGATGGATCCTAACACAGGCAGATCAAGAGGTTTTGGATTCATTCTGTTCAAAGAGGCAGCAAGTGTTGACAAAGTGAGTTGAAAGGATTTAAACCCTACATTTTAATACTTTTGTATATCCTGCCAGTTTCATCCTGATTTATTAAACTACTTTGTAGGTTTTGGAACAGAAAGAACATAAATTGGATGGCCGAGTGATTGATCCTAAAAAGGCAATGGCAATGAAAAAGGATCCTGTGAAGAAAATATTTGTTGGTGGACTTAACCCAGAAGCAGCAGAAGACAAAATCAGAGAATATTTTGGAGAGTTTGGAGAGGTGTGTGATCAGGCGAAGAGTTTAAATAGAATAGGAACTAAGATGTTGAAACAGACCAAAGGCCCACCTAGTCTAGCATCCTGTTCTCACATAAGAATTTCAGATTCAGAATTACATAATTAGAAATAAGGAGTATACTTTGGGCTCTAGAGTCATATTGACTGCTACATGCTACATACACATTCATGCACCTGATATGCCAGTCTTTCAACCAATCCATAGTTGGGGAAAATATGGGAATTGGAAATGTCCTGATAGTCCTACATAAAACCATGTATCACTGCATACTGTAGTACAGGTGTCGGCAACCATTTCAGCCGTGGGCCAGTCCACCGTCCCTCAGACCATGTGGCGGGCCAGATTATATTTTTTTGGGGGAAAATGAATGGATTCCTATGCCCCACAAATAACCCAGAGATGAATTTTAAAGAGAGATGCATTTTAAATAAAAGGACACATTCTGCTCATGTAAAAACATGCTAATTCCCCGACCATCCGTGGGCCGGATTGAGAAGGCTATTTGGCCCACGGGCCTTAGGTTGCCTACCCCTGCTGTAGTAGCTAGATCCGACACTGACTGATACGATCTTAAATGATAGCGCTTTTTAGGAACTCAAAACTTTTCCTGATAAACACTGTTCAGTCTGAGGGATTGAGCCTTGGATGTAATAATTTGACAAGTCAGTATACCAAAGGCCTCCCCCCATTATGGTTTCATAAAGCACTAACCATTTGCTTATGAGACCCAGTTGTTGCCTTCTTCCAAGAAAATCTTAGAACTTAACTGTTGAATTCAACTTATTTTAACATGGAGCAATTGTACACTGAAAACTGAGACTTGCAGGGTGGGGTTACAAGGTACAGTAATGCAGTGTATTTATGGAACTTTGAATGGAAATTATGTTTCATCAGATTGAGGCAATTGAACTACCAATGGATCCAAAGACCAATAAAAGAAGGGGGTTTGTGTTCATCACCTTTAAAGAAGAAGATCCAGTGAGAAAGATTTTGGAGAAAAAATTCCACAATGTCAGTGGTAGCAAGGTGGGTATTCATGTTTTAATGAACTAATTTTAAGATTATTATTTAATCTTAAATTATTATTTAATTTGTGTTTATGTGAAAATGCAGTTGGAAAAGATTTACCACTGCATAGCATTTATAATTCGTTTGTTCAGAGCTGAAGACATTCTTGTTCCGAAATACAGTACTACCTCTGGGTATAGGGCAGAATATAAATTCAATAAATAAATAAAATAAAAAATACGTGAGTCTAGGTAACTTAAATACTTAATGTAAATAATCAAGAAAGAGTTTGTTTTAAATCAAGCTTTCCACGTTAACATTTCCTCAACAACCATGCCTATTAACTGGGTCCCATAGCAATGGAAACCTGATTGTGGTTGATCTAATCTACTTGTATATGTAGGGATCATTATAAGACATACAAGTTTGTTTTTCTTTTTCTCCTCCCTTTCACACAAGTGTCCCAGTAGATGGGAAGTGCACGTACATGTACACCCACACCCACACACCAGTTTGTGTAAAGGCCTGGAATGATCCCTGCACACACCATGTGTTACAGCTGGATGAAGAAAACAAGGCTGTTCTTTTCTATGAGGGTCTTTGTGCATGGAAGCTATGTACGTACACAGTGACTGAACTGAGCCCATAGGTTTGGGACATAATAATGCCTACAGTCTTTTGCTCATGCAGCGCCCATGCCATCTGCACAATAGAATTACATCTTAAGAGACAGCCAAAGAATTACATGCAATCTGTACACATTTAAGGAACCAGTCTAAGATCACTCACTTGAAAGTTTAATGCTGCAATACCTTAAGCGTATATTTGAAAGTTTTCAGAGTCCAGTGTTTCCAGAAACAAGAGCTGGTAGTTGTTTAATTATTATTCTCTACGTTAGAGAAAATAAAATGGCAACACTGATTTTAGTTGGTAGTATCCATTGGGGAAATGCTACACTGCTTGAGTAGTTGAAGGACATAGAATAATGGAAGGACATCCATATTGTTTCCACAAATGATCTTTGTTTGCAAGGTGGATCAGGTGTAACATCAAATCACGATTGCAAATACTCCGTCCCTGTATACTTCAAGGAGCATCTTCCTTCCTTCCTTCCTTAAGGAACAGCTTCCATGGATAAAAGTTGGATGTTCTATTTCAAACTGTCATATAGACTGGGGGATTTTGGTAATACGGTGCCCTGAGTGAGGACAAGATCTGAGTGAGGACAAGATTTGGTGCTCTTTACCCCAAAAAATATTTTTACAGTAATTCCTTTTGCTAGTTAAGAGTAGGTATAAATTTAGATGGTGCTTTTATTTTATTTATTTAGTGCTGCTATAGGTTGTGTGACCCCTTTAGACTCATTATTAATGTTTGATCTTGATTTGTAGAGTTCATACAAACCAGTGTTTGTTGGTGTGGGTGCAGTGTGAAAGTAACTCAATTGAGGCTGTAGGGAGGGAAGACAGAGCATATAATAGCGCAGAGCTCTATTATGCTGCAGAGCTCTATTATGCTGGATAGCATTTCCAATATCTAGCACAGGCATAGGCAAACTGCTCTCAAGATGTTTTGGGAGTACAACTCCCACCATCCCTAGCTAACGGGATCAGTGGCCAGGGATGATGGGAGTTGTAGTCCCAAAAGATGTGGAGGGCCGAGTTTGCTTATGACTAATCTAGCACCTATCTTGCTAGTCCCTGTGTCTAGTAGAAGCCAAAAAAATTATCATTTGTTTTTCGCCACAGATGTCAAACTTTACGATAGAATGGTCACTTTTAAGTGACCAGTGTAATTTATGGAGTTTGGGACTTTTTTACAAGTTTTATAGACATTAAACTAATGTTTTTAAAACATCTATTTGATTTTAAGATAAATGAACCAAGGAAAGTTAACAAAATAGTTTTATATCATGTCCCTTCTGCAATTGCCCTTGTTCCTGAAAAGCTTGAAATCCCAACTCAGGCAACACTTTGTGTGAATCGATCTCCACTCAAAGAAGATGCCTCTGCCCAGTTTTATGTACCCCCATTGTTCAGGAGTACCAAACGCACCCATTTCCATTACTCTGGAAAGGCTTTATGGAAGAAATCGGGGACAAAGGGGCAGTAATCTTTACTTCTATTATTTTCTGTAGTTTTACTTGCCTTAAGTGCAAAGACAACTGGTAAAAACAGACTTTTGGAAAAAACCAAACTGGCTTAATTATAAAAATTGATTAAAATACATAATCTTACTGTACCACCATTTTTTTGTATAACATGCATAGCATTGTTATTTGGAGGTCAATTGTGCATGGAATGAATGGACTAAAATAGAGAGGCTGCCATCAACATAAATTCTAGTGATTTGAGTCTTTTTAAGATGCACACTGAAGATAAGTGTTTAAAAGTCTGCTGTCCTGCCTTTTTCCATCCAATAGCTAGAGATTCAGATAAAAACTTGAATCTACTCTGAGCCTAACGTATGTTAATAACATGGGAATTCTATTCAAATAAAAAAAATTACATTATTTCAAACATAGATAAAAGTTGGAAGGAAGTGTTTGAAATACAAACCTTGATTTTTCCCCCCAGTGTGAGATAAAGGTTGCACAACCGAAAGAAGTGTATCAGCAACAGCAGTTTGGATCTGGGGGTGGCCGAGGAAGAGGTGGAAGAAGAGGTACGTATTATGCACAGTACGTTAGTATGGACACATTCTAAAACAAACCTTTATACTAAAATGGGATTTTGTGGATGGTTTTCCTTTCTATAGCTCAAAGTCAAAATTGGAGTCCAGGTTATGGCAATTACTGGAACCAGGGTTATGGGAGTGAAGGATACGGCTATCAGGAAGGTTATGATGGCTATGGAGGCTATGATTATTCAGGATATGGGTATTTTGGAAATGGACCGGGCTATGATTACAGTAAGTAAAGAGAACTGTATTGGGTATATGCAAGCATAACTTAATAGCAGTTTAATGCATTTGATCTCTTGTTTATAGGTCAAGGCAGTTCAAATTATGGGAAAGCTCCAAGACGTGGTCATCAGAATAACTACAAGCCATATTGATCAAAAAGGTATTCAGGTATGCAGTGGCACGCTGTAATGCAGAAAACAACTGCATAGGTTTTGTACTCAATGCTGTAGATGGACATTACAATTATGTACCAAAATTAACTTTACAATACATTTCTATGGCCTGTTATGTGTATCTGAAGAGCTCCCTGGAAATGTCTTTGTTTAATATTTACAGATAATAGTTGTCTAGACAGTGTGGTGTGTAAATTTCAGCCTTGCTGAAGATTAATGATTTTATTGATAGGTTAAATTGAAACTGATTTTGATGGTCTGCTTAAAGCTGCAGCTCTGCATCTAGGGACTGCCTCTCGGAGTTAACTATGAACTACGTTATTCCAGTTGTACAGAATGAGATGCATTTTAGGGAACCAGTGTCACTTTCCACCTTTTTATTTTGTATTGGTTTTGTGTCATACATTTCCTCTAACGGAAGTGTTAATTTTACTGTACTTTTTGGTACCTTTTTGGAATCTAATGTATTGTAAGGTATTTTACATGTGTTCTGATTCACCATGACATGGATATTGATGCTATCTTAGCTTTTGAATAAAAAAGCATAATCTAGTATCCTGTGCCATTATTCCAGCTATCCTATTGTAGCTCAGGGGAAACATCTACTAGAATTTCAGTAGAAATGATGGTGGCTGGTGCATAAATTTCAGGGTTCAGATTTGGAACATGTTCTAACCCTAAAATTGATGAGTGATCAGCGAGTTTGGTTAAACAGTTACGGATTCAAAGTAGTATGTATTGCAAAGCTAAGAAAAAAATGGTAATCAGAATAGGTGTTGAGATTCTTTCAGGTAAATGCATGGACTTATTGGATAACTGCATCTGATTGGCTTGAGTAGGAATTAGGGGAATAGGAATCTACTTGTAAAACCAGTGTGAGGCTCAAGGCTGTATTTACACACGCAAGAAAATGTTAGACATGTTTGCCACATCAAAGTCTGATTTTGTTGTATATCTGAGCTCACTTGAGCTGCTTTTAGAAATTGGGAAACGTGCTTAATACTATATATACAACCCCACCCTCCAGCATCTCATGTAGTATGTGCATTTTGTCTGAACCACCCAGTAGGCTCAAGTCGTTAATGACAGACCACACTTAAAACTGTCAACCTGCCTGGCTTTGTGCTCTTGTGTGCTTTATTAACTATTGTTTAGAATTTAAGCATTTAATGCTAAAAATGCTAAGATAATATTAAAGATGCCTAAAAAGCTGGATTTTCAGTACTTTTGTTTCTACTTTCTATCTTATAGCAGCCTTCAATTTTTATTATTTTAGCAAAAATTAGATCAACTAGTATGGCCTGGACTTTGTAGAGGGACAACCTTTTCACATTTTACAGTATGCTAAGCTGCCTCAACTCATTGTATTTAAAATATGCTGTATTGAATGCAAAGCAACATAAGGCTGCTGTAGCCTGCTGCTGAATCATAATTAAGGTAATGGGAAGGCTGTGAGAGATTGTGTTTTCTTAATACAAATGCTTCCTCTTTCACCATTGAGCATATTTAGTGTTAACTTTGGTTCTAACATTGGCTTTCAATTTTGGTTAGCATTAGCTATGGTTTAAAAGTATGTCGCCAACTATGATTATAGACGAGAAGGAAGTGGTTGGTCATGTGACAACTGCACCAATCTGTAATTTGATTTTATTTTCAAAGTGCAGCTCTTAGGTGACCCAAATTAGGCCTAAATATTAAAGTTCATGGCTGCTGAATGTAGCATAGCTCCAGTTACTTGTTTTTTAAAACCATTTTCATAGACCCCATAGTTTGCTTGTCAAAGCATGAGTGGTTGCAGTGAACAGAGCCTGAAAGAAAAGACTGTGATTTAGCCTTTTTATAGCTAAATGTAATCTGTTCATTTCTAAATTGTCCCATGAGAAAGATAAAGGCTCCTATAAGCAAACCCTACTGACCCAAAAGCAGGTTGTCTCACGTATCACGAGGCACTGCTCTGGGGTTATCTTCTTCCACTTAACCTCCTGTGTGGTGGGGGGCAGTACTGCTCTGCATCACGCAATTATAGATTGTTCCAGACTCTTCCATTCACCGAGTTCTTATAGGGCAAAATGATGTCAAATAGTTGGCATCCTGTGGTTTTTCCCCCTCCTGTGTTTTCATGCGCAAAGAATGGAACAGTAGTGCAGATCCATGTGTGGCTTGGTGTAGCTTTTGCTTTTTTAAAAAGGTGGGGGGGCCATGGTCTTGACACATTGGGAATGTGAACTTGTTGCCATGCACCTGTGCTTTGGCATGTTTACTGCTGTGGTTCTGGTCAGCACCATTTTATTGTATTAGTGCAGGTTAAACGATAGCAAGTTGAATTTTAAAACACTTTTTAGCGTATTATTTTTAAAGATCAAAATTTGTGTAACTGCATCTAAAGAAAATCTAAAAAGCCTGCTCAAAATTGTCCTTCCATACCTGTAGCACTAGGAGCCAGCAATCTGAAGAGATACTATGAAATAAGGTCACTGCTGATAGGGACACAGTAAAATTTCAACCGGCAGACTAGTTCTAAATAATGTAGGTGGGTAGTTCCTAAATCTATGTCCTCTAAAAGTATACCTTTTTTCAAAAAGAATAAGCTCTTGGTTTTTATTAGCATAGCCAAATCTGCTGTCTGTTTTAATAGTTCTTTAGTACCTTCCTTTGATCCTGAATGAAAAATATAACATGGATTTGATGGTAGGTAAATACTTTCCATGTAAAATTGCTTGTTGAAAACATTTGGAAAAAATATTTTTTTTTCTGAAATGCTCATCCCTACAAAACTTAGAAAAGATTCCCGCATAGTTAAAATGTTGGTATGTTTAGGTATAAGTTTTGCTAACTTTAGCTGTTGCTTACTTTATTGTTAGGAAGGAAGAAAACATGCCTACAAATGACTGGAAGGTGCTAATTTTATAATATAAACAGAAATGAGTGTAAGTTGTGGTTTAGGTTCTGTAACCAATAAAGCAGTTTGTTTTCTGGATAAATCAATTGATTTTTACCCCACTGCATGAAGAGTTGGATTAACAGGTAACATCTGTAGATTGAACTTCTGTACTATCAGTATTACAACAAATACAATAAATTTAATAACTGTAGTTGGGAAAAGGTAGTATTTTTGGTATTGTAGCTTAAGTAAAATATATTAGAAACATGGTAGAATTCAGCACCATGTCTGTAACCTGTAAGAGATGGAATGAAAGAATTAAATATCCACATTGCAAAGCTCAGTGAAAGTTTCCTTAATACTTTGTAATAACATGCTTATTGTAGATTATACATTGCTAGGATATAATTGTGTACATTCATTGTGTATTTAGATTAATGAATTGAATGGATTCCTTCATGGAGTATTTGACTCTTTTTTATCATCAGATTACCTGAATACTTACCATATGAAGGTAGTGGAAGTGAACTTTCTCTAAGCTTCTCTTTTCTCTAACTCTGTAGAATATTCAACAATATTTATTAGATGATGATTCTACATCTCCCTGTAGCAAAGACCAATATTACTGGTTTTTCTTCCAGCAATACAAATTTTATTTCCATTCCTGAAGGTGATAAAGTTGATTCTTTGACATCTTCTTCCCCCACCCACTGTATACTGTTCCTCTATTCCTTTGTTCCTGAGCTAGGCTCAGAATAGTGTGCTCCTTGCTTTTAGTGTCCAATTGTGTTTCTGTTGGCAGTTCTTTGTCTTCCTTGCATCAGAATTCAGGTGGAATGGGCAGAACAGAATATAGACTAAATGTAGCTACATTTCAAAATCACAACCAAAACAAAGAAGGGTTTCCACATGGAAAGGGGCATGGCTGACAGTGTTTCAATGTGTGCTCATTCCCAATCCCCTTCTTTGAGAAAGGTAGCTATATGAGAAGACTTGCGTGTCTTGAATGGCATACTGAAAGAAGTCATTACATTGAGGAAGGTGTTGGGGCCTCAGTGCACATGCATATAGTACAGAATTGATTTCCTTCCATGGGCCTTAAAATCAATGCCTAGCCCCCACCCCCACTTGAGTTGCAAAGAATAACAGGCAGTCAACACGTAAAACACACTTTACATCATTCAGCAATGCAAATCTTGTACTGTGTAGGTGCGGGATTTGTTTCTCAGCATACTTTCCTTCCTTACCTGTTAATATTTTATCAAGTTTGTCCACAACCAGTTTTGCATCTTCTGCATTGAAACAGAGTGGTGGCTTGAACTTAAGCACATTTCTGCCTGGACCATCTGTAGCCAACATAATGAATTCTTCCTTTAATCTATATTTTTTTTTAAAAAAAGGAAAAAATGGCTAATTGAAGTAACTAGTGGTAAAATCTCGTCAGCTATTCTATCACTGCCAGTGTAGTCTCCACTAAAAGCAGCACTGCATGCTATCAGTAGCTGCAAAGAGCTTATCAACACTACCAGCAAAGGGGATTTTCTTCCTGCTCCAGGAAGTGGACTAGAATTGGGCCCAGAGCTAGTGGCTTTTTGCACACTGAGTTCTATCCAAATAGACTACTCAGAGCAGACCCACTGAAGTTAATTGACCCAAGCAAGTCATTACCAATGCTTTTTTTCTGGCGGGGTACGCTGGTATACAGTACCAGCACCATTTTTTTCTAGAAAAAAACACAGATGAATAAATATAATTAGGAATGGACGTGTTTACCACATATTTGGGTAGGAGGAACTGATCCTGGGTGACAAGGGCAGAGAGGGAAAGTGAGCATGTCACAGGGCACTCCCTTCCCTTGTAGTGGGGCTATGTAGTTTCCCGGAACATTGGGTGGAGCTGGGGCATGGCTGGGAGGGAGAGGGAGATGCAGTTTTTTCTTATGGGCTGCATACAACAATACTAATAATTTATTAGTTATGCCCAGTGCTTTTTCCCCTGGCGGTACTATTAATTTCAAGAGTACTCAAGAGTATGTCAGAACCCAACAAGTCAATTGGACAGCACCTGATGGTTTTTATTTGTGTCTAGTGAACTCTGCACCAGGCAGTCTGATTGTAGTAGTTCCCTGCTCCAGAAAGGCTATGAGCTCACAGCAGAGAAACCACAGAATCTCATTGTGAATAACCTAGCAAAGGTTGAGAAGGAAGGAAAGAGGAATCCTGTTTAATAAACGTATGCCAGACCCTTACTGTTTCCTTCAGTGTATGTTGACCCCCCATAATTACTCTCATATATTGTGCTTACAGTCCACCCTTCACCAAATGGTTCCAGGCAGGTTACAAAAATGTTACAATTAAATAAGCACACTTTACATTAAAATAATAAAATATGCACCCCAAGACATTTCCCAAGAACACTTTCTGGTATCACATGTCTCAAAGAGTACACCAAGGTGGGGGACGTTCTGGATCAGGTGGACAAAGTCTGCTGATTGACAGCTGTATTGTCTCACCTCCCTCTCTTGTACAGTGCTTCCCAAGTACATGGCAGACAGCTGCTTGGGAACTGCTGGACAAAGCACTTTGCAAGCACTGGGCTCAGCACTTCCCAAGTACTGAGCTGAGGACTGCAAAGCTGCTTTCTGCATGCATTGGCTGTGATCCAAGTTCCCAATGGGAGACACTTGCACAGCTGATCCCAGCAGGCCTGAAGTCTTCAACCATGCTAGTATCAGTTGCATTAGCTAGACCTGCTCCACATCTAATGTCCTTGCAGGCAAACAGACTTATGCTGGAGTATCCTTGCTACCCAGAATAACTGGAATGACTGATTCAAACTGGGAAAGAAGAAGACACAAGAATAATTTAGCTTTGATGCAGTTTATGTGGGAGTGAGTTGGTGTGCTTTCCTTTTCTACCCTCTGCACTCATGCTGCAAGCTGGGGTGGAGAACCTGTGATGCTCTAGATCAGGGGTCCCCAGACTTACCGTCGTTTGGGCCGGTTCCCACTGCGCCGATCGCGCGGCGGGCCGGAGGGCGGGGGAGCGCGCGCCTGTATGGGCCGGTGGGCAGGGGAGTGCGCGCCCGTGCGCATGCGCACGGGCGCTTACTGGCGCGGCGGCGCGCTTCCAGGGTGGGAAAAGCGCCGAAAATCCGTTGTGCGCATGCGCGTGGGCCTCCCCCGACCCGGAAGTGCACCAGAAATGACTTCTTCCGGGTCGGGAGAGGCCCATACGCATGCGCACAAAGGATTTTCGGCGCTTTTTTCCCTACCCGGAAGAGCGCTGCCGCGCTGCGCACCGTAAGAGCGGGCGGCAGCGGCGGGCGGTGGGGGTCGTCGCGGGCCGGATTGGCAGGCTAATTGGGCCGCATCCGGCCCCTGGGCCGTAGTCTGGGGACCCCTGCTCTAGATGTTCAATTACAACTCTTATCTCTTGTTGATGGGAATCCCAACAACATCCAGAGGACCACAGGTTTCCTACCCCTGCTGTAGATTCTCTGCCCCAGTTCTTGGAATAGACACCCACAGATACCTGTGATTGATAGAAGGTAAGTGCAAAGGGAGGAATGGCTTAGAGGCTTGGCTCCTGCTTCCACCCACCAGTTATCACATAGATCACTGGTAATATTCAAATGACCAACTCTGAACATACAAGAAATTTGGAAAAAGTGAGGGGGACACAACAAATTAGTGTTGATTAGATGTGGGAAGCCATATATACCTTGTTATGATGATAGCTGCTTCTTCAGTAGCAGGGGATCTATTCTCTTGATCTTGCACCAAATCTACTCCAATGAACAACCCAACACCCCTTTTAAAAGAAAAAGGATATCAGTAAGAAGGCAACAAGCAACAAGCTGCAATGCATAGATTTTGGAAGTTGGTTTCACCATTTAATGCTCCATGTTTAAAAATGGCAAGTGGCAGTAAGGCAGGTAAGAGGATGAACTGGTTGTAGCACATAAAGATTGGATTGTTAAGAAATTGATACCTGACATCACCAATTAGAGGATGTTTTGCTTTTTGCTGATTGAGTAGTTCCATGAGGAAGCTGCCCACCTGGAGGGCATTGAGTTGAAGCTGTTCCTTCTCAATCACATCCAAGACTGCTATACCTATTGCACAGGACACAGGATTTCCTCCGAACTGAACCGGGGGGGGGGGGAGAGAGAGAGAGAAAATCACAAAGTAGAGATAAGCTTTCTACATTTAATGGTGGACTAATCTGAATGGAAAGAAATTCTAAAAGCAGCACAGTACATCTGTTTATATGAAAGTACATTAAACAAAAATGTCTAATTAAAGATTACTTTCACTGGTAGTTTGCAGTCACACAGTATGGACTTGGGAAGTTACCGTGTTAAAATATTCTACTCCTGTTGCTGAAAACGCCTCTGCAATTTCCTTTGTCGTTGCTACACAAGAGACAGGATGCCCATTGCCAATTGGTTTTCCCATGGTGATAATATCGGGAATAAAATCCTCTCCTTGAAGTTGAAATGCCCAAAAATATTTGCCAACCCTTCCAAAGCCAACTTGAATCTCGTCAGCAATGAATACGCCTCCTGCGCTGTGTATGTGCCTATTAAAAGAGCCAAATTACATATATAGAGGTATAAAAGATAGTATAAAACCCAATAAATTTATAATTTGTTTAGTAGCTGATTCTCATTTTAAAAGTTGGAATATTTAATTGTATGCTTCAAAATAGAAAATTTTAAATGGACTAAAAATTGTTCAGTGCTGACAAAATTGAACAGCAAGTAAGATAATTATTTCCATTAAAGAAAGTTGACCACTTCTAAGCCTTGTTTTCAGTGTGACATGGTTATTTCTCACAATGAAATAAATGGGATTTAAAAGTGCTTAACTTTGTCTGAGTTAACAACAGCACCAAAAGTCCTTAGCCAGAAGCTCAAACAAAGCAGTTTAGTTGGAGTGGGAAAATACATAAGGAAGGTTAAAAAACAATACTCACTCAGCTGCCTTTTGGAAATAACCAGGTGGTGGAATGATTTGTCCAGCAACACTTGGTAAAGATTCCACAAAAAATGCAGCAAACTGAAAAGATAAGATGAAGTGAAGCCAGTAGTGGTATGGATGCCACACATTTGAAGCTGAATCAGCATTTTTTGTTCCTAATTCAGAAATCTTCATACACTAAGGCTGCCTGCCTGCCTTCCACACACAGGAATCTCTGTTCATTGAGCAAATGGCATGTACACCCAGAAGATAAATTATTATCTGAAACCTTTTCTGGGCAGTCACTCCTTGAGATGAAATATACACATTACATGTGAAAAATTTCCAGAATACATTCAACTCAGGTTGACATATGACGAATGAAAGGTTATATTCCACTTCTTATTTTACCTTTCTTCCTTTTTGCTGTGCTTGGTCAATTATTTTTTTCACTTCATTGGCATATGCCATGGCCGGATCCTTATTGTCTTCTCTATATAATCCTCGGTATGTGTCAGGAAGAGGAGCCTGTCCAAAGAAAGTGTAATTGCTATTCACATCACCAGAGCTTAGATGAATTAGAATTTAATGGAAAATGGTCAAAGTACGCTCTCTTTTGCATACCACATGGACCCATTCCTTTTGGCCTTCTAGATTTCTGAATTTATATGGACTTATGTCAATCAGGGATGTCAGATGTCCATGATAAGCACTTTAAATAAAAAACAAACAATCAGTAGAACCACACAGTGAAGTCTGCATTAATTCACTGCGACTACCAGAGATTTTGCAGCATTTAGACTGCCAAACTGAAGAAGCTGCTTTGCTTAAGCACTTCACATATTCATTCTGTTGCACCTTTCTGGAGAAAGCAAGCTGCTGCCAGGAAGATAAATTTTCTGTTTCTTCAAGCTCTTGTAATGACAGTATAAATTATGATTTATTCAAGAAGCACAGTGTCCATTCCAGTGGTAGCACAGTGTAATTTCCTGCAAGGTTGTATGTACTGTACCTTGATGTTGACAACATGCAACCTGGGGCCCAGAAAATGGAATTAAGGAACCTGATGTACTTCTGGCTCAGAAACAGAAGCAGGTCTAGGCTTGACCGGTACTTGGATGGTAAGTTGCCTGGGAACCTCACATACCTTGCTCTGAGCCGTTGCTCTGAGCCGCCTTGGAAGAAGGGCAGGATTCAAATGTAAAAAAATATATGCAAGAGAATAAAGAACCCCAAGACACTCCCAACTTTCTAGTAAAAACATGTCTACATTGGGCATTTTAACTTTCTCTTCAAAAGTTAAAAGCAAATTCCCATGTTTGCTTTATAATTTTGCTTTGTTAAAAGTATAAATACACTTACTGGTCCACCACAAGTACGTCCTCCTGTTTTGTATACTGCCGTGCTAATCTCAGAGCAAGATCATTGGCTTCTGACCTACAATGAAAAAGTTATGCAGCTTTCTCTTTCTGTAGAATCAGACAATTGGTAACCTCTCCAACTTTACTGTTTTGTATCTATAGTATACAGAACTGAGCAACCAGATTTCAAATGTACAATTTGCACAGCAAAATGACAAAATGCACAAAAAAAGAAATACACAGCCTTATGGTTTTCGACCCACCCAATCTATATATTTTATTGCTTCCTTGCAATTGCATGATGTGAGGTTTTTCCTCCAAGAAAGGAATGCACAGAAATGTTAATTTTTCTCTAAGGTTGGGAACTATGTGTATTTGTCCTAATTTGAGGAACGTAAGTTAAAATACAAATAAATTACAGGCATTTGGCTTAATCAAAGCAGTTTGATTGTCCCAATAAACACAGTCTATTTTGCAAACAATGTATAAAAAAGACAAACTATAGGTTCTGAATACCTATTACCTATTTGTTTCCAATACCGTGACTAATTTAAAGTTAATTGCTTCATCTTACACTTTCTTACTTAGCAGAATTTCATTCTATGTTCAGTTGATATTTACTTCCAAGTGAGTGTACACAAGACTGCAGCCTTAGAATAAATGCAGCTTGAGATGGTGGTCATGAAGTAGTCCTATTAGCAATGTGTCACAAACTTACCCTGAATTCAAAAAATAGAAAGTGCACAGCTTCTTAGGCAATGTATTAGAAAGTCTTTGTGCATAGTCCACCAAATTGTCATGCAGATACCGAGAGTTTGTATTTAGTGCCAAATTTTGTTGATGTGCTGCTCTGATCACTTCTGAGTGGCAGTGTCCAACTGAAAAATAAGGAAGATGCTGATGAGAAAAGGGCAAGTGTCTATCCATAAATGCTATTAAGACAATCTGTGTTGGCTCTGACTCCTTTATTTTATATACAGTCCTAAAAAACCATGCAAAATTTAAAACATAAGAGGCAAAGGCCCATCTAGTCCAGCAGTCTGTTCTCACAGTGGCTAATCAAGATACTCTCTCTCTCTCTCTCTCTCTCTCTCTCTCTCTCTCTCTCTCTCTCTCTCTCTCTCTCTCTCTATATATATATATATATATACACGAGGTGTTCATAAACCGAGGTTCCACTGTATATATATATATATTAATAATAATAATTTATTATTTATACCCCGCCCATCTGGCTGTGTTTCCCCAGCCACTCTGGGCAGCTTCCAACAGAAAAATAAACACAGTAATCTATTAAACATTAAAAGCCTCCCTGAACAGGGCTGCCTTCAGATGTCTTCTAAAAGTCTGGTAGATGTTTTTCTCTTTGACATCTGGTGGGAGGGTGTTCCACAGGGTGGGTGCCACTACCGAGAAGCCACTCTGTCTGGTTCCCTGTAACTTGGCTTCTCACAGCGAGGGAACCGCCAGAAGGCCCTCGGCGATGGACTTCAGTGTCTGGGCAGAATGATGGGGATGGAGAGATGCTCCTTCAGGTATACTGGACCGAGGCCCTTTAGGGCTTTAAAGGTCAGCACCAACACTTTGAATTGTGCTTGGAAACGTACTGGGAGCCAATGTAGATCTTTCAAGACCGGTGTTATGTGGTCTTGGTGGCTGCTCCCAGTCACCAGTCTAGCTGCCGCATTCTGGATTACTTGTAGTTTCCGAGTCACCTTCAAAGATGTCTATATCTACTCTCCACACTTGTGATTCTAAACCAGGCATCCCCAGACTACAGCCCGGGGGCCGGATACAGCCCGAAGGGCTCATTTATCCAGCCCGCTGCCTGCTGCCCGCTCTTACTGGCGTGGCTGCCCACTTCCGGGTCACAGAGCTCTGGAAATAGCTTGTGCACATGCACAAGCATCATTTCCGGCGCACTTCCGGGTGGGAGGAGGCCTGTGCGCATGCACACAAGCTATTTCCGGGGCTCCTGCGACCCAGAAGTGTGCCAGAAATAGCGTGTGCGCATGCATATGGGCATGTGCTCGCCACCCTCCGGCCCGCCGCAGCATCGGTGCTGCAGGCACCGGCCCGAAGTGCCGTGAGTTTGGGGGGCCCTGTTCTAAACTGGTATTCAAAGGCATATTCCCTCTAGCAGTGGAGGTCTTCTTGTATCAGGTCAGGGTATAGGTAGGTGACTTGGCTTACTGGCTAGCCAAACAATGCCTGTACAAAGGCTGTACAGATAGATATAATAGTTGCCTTCCTACCACCTCATGCCAGCCTATCCAGGTGCCTGATCTGGCACTGCTGGCTATGGAGTTGTGGGGCTGAGGTCTAATGGGCAAGCACTGGTGTTATTTGTGAAGGGATCAAACATTTGTCACATGGGGCAAATCTGCTGGATGTCTGTACAGTATGTGATAACAAACAGGTTAAATGCAGGGAAATAATAATGCAGGGAAAGTGCATACACTTAAGCCCCTGATTTTCCAATCCAGATTTCACTGTCCAAAATCAGTTTTGTCCAGTTTAAATTGGGCCACAAGGTTACCATTACAAGAATGTACACATAAATGTAGTTTATGCCTGAGAGTGCTTATTAACAAGAATGTGGTTTCACACTTGCCTTGAGCAACGTTGTTGATACAGTCAAGGTACTTGTTTCCATTTTCATCATACATATACTGGCCCTTTGCACTGATAATCTTCACAGGGTCTTCTGGGAAGAAAAGCTTGCAGGAGGATCTGGTTTTAATTGAAAACGAGAAGCAAATACCCCCACGTCACTAATTTTATTGCATTTTTTTAGCATGTTCAATGAACTAATGTTTTAAAATGAACGTTTTAGTTAATTTCCTCCATTGTCACTAATTCAATACTAAAAAAAATTAGACTAAACTTTTATCATACTAAATTTCAAGAAATGTGAGCAGTAATTTAAAGCCTCCGCACTAATAAAAATCTAAGAGGGGTTATTGCTTAGAGAAGCCTTTGTCAATTTGGTGCCATTGACATATTCTGAACAAATTTTCATATATTTCCCTTGAGCTTCAGCCTTTATGGCCATGCTGGCTGGAGCTGACAGTCATGGTAGTCCAATGGTAGTGGGTTGGCAAAGGCTGACTTAAAGAATAAATAATGCCTTTTACATACCCCTCATATGCCATGTTTCAGTTTCTATGCTCTGCTGAAAGTAGCCTCCTTAGGCCTCTAGCACATTCCCATAGGTTTCTCCTTTTGAAAGGTCTACAACATGTCAGTTGTAGAGAGACCTTTTAGAAGTACGGCAATCCTTTTATTTGCATTTATTTGGCAACCAGGATAAGGATTAGGCTGTTTCTCCAGTGGTGGTTCTTTATTAGAGAGCCATAGCATCGTAGAATTGTAGAGTTGTAAAGTACCCAGAGGGTCATCTAGCCCAGCCTACAATGCAGGAAGCAACTGAAAGATCCATGACAGATGGTCAACCAATCTCTGCTTAAAAGCCCCCAGGCTCCACTGCACTAGCTACCAGACTTGCTCTGCCGAGTTAGTGGTAAAGAGTTTAGCCAGAGGTAATAATCAACAAATTGAACCTTACAATTTTTCTTCTCTCTTACCTTTTCTTAGGTAATTTTATTTATTTAACATATTTCCACCCCACCTTTTTGGCCAAAACCTCAAAAGGCAGTTTACACTATAAATGCTCAAAACAAATTAACCCAAACATCAGATTATAAAGCAAATATGGGGGTGTCTGTAGTAAGATAAATGCTTGGCAGAAGTATAACGTCTGTAAAGTCCAGTTAAACACCATAAAAGGAGACTCATGGGAAGTAATTCCACAGGTGTGGTGCTACCAAAAGTCCTATGCCCTGGTACCCGACAACCTTAGTGGCAGGGGTGCCCAAACTTTTTTCAAAGAGGGTCAGATTTGATGAAGTGAAACATGAGTGAGGGCCGACTGAAGTTGTTGAGCTTTCCCCCCAATTTTCCCCCAAAGTTGTGACATAAACTGCCACGGGGGGCGGATTAAATTGACCGTTGGGCCGGATTAGGCCCCTGAAATGGGACTTTGGACATGCTTGGTGGCAGGTCACAGCATTAGGCCTCCAAAACTGATCTTAGAGCCTAGGCCGTTTAATGTGTGTGTAGGCAGATCTTCAAATGATCTGTTCTCAAAACAACCACCACAGGCTGACACTATGCCCCCAACATCACCTGGACAGGCCCCTATAGAAAGAGTTCAAATCCCCACTTGGCCATAAAGCTGACTGGGTGACCTTGGTTCTCTATTTAAGCACCTAACCTACCTCACAGGGTTATTGTGAAGATAATGGGGAGAAAGAGAACCATGTATGCGGCCTTGAGCTCCTTGAAAGCAAGGCGGGATATGCATCAAGTAATAAACAAACCAGCAATTTGAATTGAGAGCATGGAAGGGATAGTCAGGAGATAGCAAGTACTGGGCTAGGTGGGAGGACTTTGTTCTGAAAGACCAATAAAAAGGCCTGACCGGGGGTGGGGGTGGAGAGCTTTATACCCTCACACTAGAAATTAAAACATTTGCTGGATCAGAATACATGTACTGTACATAACATTTATGTGTCCCTGCGCATTAGAAATCAAAACAGCACTGTTATAACTCAATATACTGAAGCAAGCATCTTACAAAGCTGTGGGAGAAGAGCGACTGTATTTTAGATTATATCCTAAGCATAGCTGCCAAGTTTTCCCTTTTCTCATGAGGAAGCCTATTCAGCATAAGGGAAAATCCCTTTAAAAAAGGGATAACTTGGCAGCTATGATCCTAAGCGTTTTGCAGTACAGTATTGTTAGGTCGCGTGCCCTGCTGTGGTAATCCGCGAGAATGAGAAATACAAGCTGGTAACCCACACGAGGCAGCCGGATGCTATGCAATGGGAAGGGGCGGCTGTAACTAACGGGAGCGAGCGGGACATATTGCGGGTCTCTCTAGCGCACCTGCGACGTGGCAGCTACTAACTGAGCGAGGCAAGCAGGTTAAAGGTATCTGGCGCCGGGAGCCGGAACAAGTCCCGGAGGCTGAATGTTTCGGATGGGGCTGGTTTCCTGAGGCACCGACGCCGGGCTCAGAGTCACGTGAACAGCCCGAGCGCGTGGGCAACCTAAAGAGGGGCACCTCGACGGAAGCTGGGAGGAAATGCTCTCTCAGTCCCTGGAAGGACACCCCGCCGCCTCCTCCGCCCCCAGCCCAGCCTTCCCCTCAGCAGAATCACGACCTACCCGATGAGCTGCTTCCGCAGAGCCAGAGTCTCCTGGCGGCTGCGTGGCTCTGCGCTCATGGCTGCCCAGAAGTGTGGAAAAAAGGGAACCGTAGAGATAGGATGAAGTCTAGAGTGGGAACCAGATTTTTCCTGGAGGAAGGGTTTCCGGGTTCCTTGTGAGGCTCTTCCGCTGATAGAGGAGGCGGAAGTGAGAGCTGCCTATAGGGGACAGTGGGGAAAATAGGGTTGGGCAGCGGTTTCTCCGCCCCGGCGCAACAGGCAACGGCAAAGAGAGGAAGCGGAGGCACTTTCCGTTTTTTATTCTTTTGTGTGAAATGTGATCTTTTTGCGTTCCCCCTCGCCCCCCTCCCCAGCCAATGCAGCCTGTTATCTAAAAGTCGCAGCTTGGGGGTGGGGCGGGCGTTAGCATGCCTTTCGTGCGGCCCACGAAGTTACGCTACAGAGGAGGAATAAATAATAATAAGACGAGGGGGGGGGATGAGGCCGGTTCGAGTTCACAGGCAGAGGCGGCCATCCCTCGTGCAAGGTCACCTCCGTGAGATTGCAGCAAAGGCCCAGCCACGTAAACGGCCACCTCGGTTGCCGCTGTGTTCAAAGTCCACTCGCAACGCTTCTGCAGGAGCAGGAAGCCCGCTCCGTGCACGAGCGGAAGCGAGGAATCCGCTCCCGCGTCTGGCCTGAGCAGCAGGAGTCCGCAACGCCCCCTGGTGGCGCTCTGCGGCTCTCGCGAGGGCAGCGTCGGAAGCCGCTTAAGAGCCTCGCAGTGAGATAGTTTAGTAGGCGGGGTTCCCAACCCGGCGCGATTCAATGGGCGCTGCTTTCCCGTTGTCGTCCTTGGTATTTTGGAGCTTGCGTTAACATGGCTCTTAACATGTTAAGCCGAAAGTTTTTGTTGTTCATAGAGATTAATGTTTGCCCGCTTATCAAATGTCAAATATATTTTCTGCAAAGCTTTCCAGTTCTTTATATTCTTTATACAATCCAATGTAAATCTATTTTGGATTATGACAGTGGGCATTACAAACATGTATTTGAAAGTAAGAGTAAGGTGAGACTATTTTATAGTAAGAAATGAATTGGAACGAGTCCAGGTTTTTTTTTTTTGTAATGGGACTATTTTTAAGTAACTGTTTTTAAAACTATTGGTCTGATTAATGGAACAACTTACTTTACTTTGAAAAAATAATGAAACTACTGTAATTTGAATTCAAATGCTTTGATTGTTTTATAGCTCTGGTTAGAAATCTTGCAGGTATATAATTCACAACATAGTAAAAACAATCTGTACAAGAAGCAGTTTATTCTAAAATGGTTCAAATATCAAGTCTTACTACAAATCAAAGCACAAAACAATGGGAACACTGCCAAACTGTGCAGCGCCTGTTGTAAAATTTACAAAACAGATCAGTACAAGTCTATATTTTTATTCAATAATTCATAATACTGTATTAATGCCTTCATTTTAAAAATAGTTGTTCCCCCATAGTACAACTAAATATAGCAGTTGTTCTGGCTTGTACGTGTTAGAAATTTTACATAAAGTTGTAATCAATGACAACTAAACATTTTGCATAAATATTCCCTTCCAACTTTAAGCTATACTGTACATTTTATTGAAGCTCAGAAGAGTTTTTCAATATAAAACATGTAAAATACATTCCACAAAATTCTTCATGAAAGAGGCATAATTCTCAAAGCCCTTTTACTTATTACTTACTGAATGAGATTACTTGCATGAAAAGGAGACTTCTATGCGCAGTTTGTAATACTGGATACTACCATGGGTAATTATGAGTCTGTCAACCTCTTCATTTGCACATTCATGCAGCTTCTATATATACTTCCTGATTAAGTTTTACTGAATATAAAATACAAGTTGTATTTTGTTCTTTGCTTAGAATCTCACTTAAAAAGTAGAAGATACGCAGTCCAACTGCTTTTTTTGGGGGGGATTGCCCTATGCTCTCATTTGAAGTCAAGGGTACTTGGTTTACTAGGACTCATTCTGATAGTTATTGTAGTTGCTCAGCACACTGTAAAACACGGGGCAGCAAGTGGAGGCACCTGGGCCAAATTCAGGCCCCTGACAGATATTGCAGTTGTCAATGTAGAGGTGAAAGGGGTATGCAGAAAGTGGCATCTCTGACAACAAAACTTGATAGCTGTTGCTTCCCCACTCTTAAGTGGCCCGTAGGAAAACTGCTGACCAGGGCTGTAGAAGCATGCCCCAGTTTTTGCAAGGCAGACAAGCAAGTTAGCAAAATTGTACTGTATCATAGCTGCCAAGTTATCCCTTATTTTAAGGGATTTTCCCTTATGCTGAATAGGCTTCCTCACGAGAAAAGGGAAAACTTGGCAGCTATGTACTGTATGTGGAGCAGTGAATTACATTGTTCACTGTAGTTCAGCTTCTGCCTGTGCAATGAGTAGCAGTAATTTGTCTTAAAACTTGGGCACCAGTGGGTTTAAACTGCACATTTTTTTACAGCAAAACATTGAATTAGACAAGAGGCAGAGCCAAACTATATTTATAGTTGCAGCAATATATATTTAAAATGCCAATTTAGAAGTAGACTGAAAATTTTGACAGTATCGCTTTTCAGTTCTGTGGCACAACATTCTGCTGAGATAAATGCAGCATGATATAGCAAAGGTGAAATACTTTCAAGTTTCATCTCTTTAAGTGGAAGAGATTTAAGCCTGTGCATTATGCTTAATTCTACCATTTACTTTTGATTAGATTGTACCTACTGATTACACTTATTTCAATTATAATTTCAACTCAGCAGAAATGTGAGCTTCACACCCCACCTAAAATGATGCTTTCCAATTCAACTGTCTACTTTGCCAAATGAACAATATATGTGAATGCAGTTTATTCAGCATGCAAAAACACATTGCTTAGGAAGCAATAGTGAATAAATGTTCAATTATTGTATCCTGACACTGATCAATCACATTGCTGGATATATCTTTGGAAATCAAACCCACCTAGAAAATGAAAATTAGCCGTTTGGAATCAAATTATGGAAGGGTTTTAGTACCATATAGTGCAAACCTTCACTTTTTTAAGGCATCAATTTGAAAAATTAGAAAATTATCAAAAACTGAAAACAACATGAAAATATTGAATGCTGGCTATTCTTTCTATTTCCATTGAAAATAAGAGCAATTTAAAGCATAAAACAAAATTGTCTTTATTTCACATACTAAACAGATTGGTGCTTTTGAAAGCATATTAATGCCCTCTTACATAAAGAAGCCATGTTGGTAATCTTCAATGTTTTAAAATACTGTGCTGATTAAAAATACCAAATCACTACTATTCTGATGGCTCGTAGTGATTGGGTGATCTTAATTGGTACTTATGCACAGTAAATAGAGCATTTCTATTAGAAAGGAATTACCTAATTCCTTTCAGGGCTTTAAAGCTGTTATTTCCCACAATTCCCAATGCTAGAAAAGGTGGTGCTAATAAGCATTTTAAATGGGTATCTAAAGCAGGAGTTACAGGATCTTTGACTTTTCAGATGTAGAACTACAACTCCCATCAGCCCTAGTAAGCACTGCCAATGGCTAGTGATGGTGGGAGCTGTAGTTCAGCAACATCTGGAGGGCCAAAGGTTCCTCACTCCTGATCTGAAGTATGTCTTTAAGTGAATAGAAATGGATCAAACTATCTTGGTGCTGCTGTGTAGAGATTTAATGCAGAAGCAAAGCTTCTGATTCTTCCTTGCAGGTGTGCTGGAGGACAAAGGGAAGAGAGGGAGGGGAATAACATGATTTTTGAACCAGGCCAGTACCTGCTGCCACCACCCAAAAAAATGATATGCAGACAAAATATGCAGTTCTGAAGCATCCCATACAGGACTCCCATTGCTAATATATTCAGTGAATTCACTCGGACATGCATTCCATAGGTATAGACTAAGGTTTGAACTATGAAGCTTAGGAGCAGGTCTTGGGCAACTCACAATCCTTTAACTTACCTCATAGCAGGAGTGCCAACCTGGGTGCCCGGGCCGTGGTTGCCATGCAGCGTGCATGGACCTGCCACCAAAATTTGTGGGTGTCCAGCCTCTTATGGGGAATTTTGTGGGTGCTCAGGCACCCAAGCTCCCAGGGAGTTGGAACCTATGCCTCATAAAGTTATGTGGACTGAATGAGATAATGCTATGTGTTCTTTTAAATTACTTATTATAGATATTTCCAAATCGCCTTAGAGCTTCTTGGAGGAAGGGAAAGAAAAATACGCCGTTGCTAACAATAGATGATGTGGAGTCACATTTTATAAGGAGTCTCACTTTGGTGCTGTCTACAATTGAAGAAATAACTGTTGCTGAAGGTTGCTCTTTCTTTACAAATATGTTATCACCAAACAGTTTGCCAAGGGCTCACAAATAAAAATGGGTTTAATGCGCTAATGAACAACGTATCTTTCTCCACTTGTTTGTGCCCATTTCTTGCATAAATATATTTTATTGTGGCACTAATGAGTTGTTTTTTAAAGAGAGTTCAGAAATGAAAAGTACTTTTAAATATTTCTTCTGGATTTTGTTTTTCCAGTGCTGCCACTGACAGCTGTTAATAAGAGAGAATGATGAAGAGGTAATTTGTCTATTTTCTCAAATATATATATATATAAAATAGTATAGCAGTATTAAAATTCATAAGTAGTGATCCAGAACGGCATGGATACATGTGGCCTTTTTTTGAGTGTTCTCTCACAGAAACTTTGCCCCCCTCCCCGCCAAAGCCAGTAAATTACTAACTGAACTTCAAAAATTGAAAACAATGAGGGGATTTGGCATAATTTTTTAAAAATAAATGGGAGTTTTTTTGGGCTATAATTGTGCATTATTACTATTGTCACACTACCACATACATGCTCCAGCCTTTTGCTTCCTTTCCTTCTGCTAAGGATGACATTAACAGAATGGCAATTAGATAGATATACACATAGCTTAGCTTTTCTCGCGAGGAAGCCTATTCAGCATAAGGGAAAATCCCTTTAAAAAAGGGATAACTTGGCAGCTATGGATATACAGTGTACTCAGCAAACACTACAGACTGCAGGGAAATACTTTGCCAGGAGATAAGATTTGGAGGAAATGATATGCTGTAGAGGAAGAAATGAGTTGATTTTACTGCCCATGGACTTGCCACTGGTTTTTGCCACCTGTAAATAGAGTATTACATGCAGAAAACAAAGCTATGCACACAGCTGTTTGACTTTCAAGGAAGCCTTGAAAGCTAGTCTTTTGTATGGAAGGTAACAGCATTTTAATTGACAATTTTAAGTATCTAGTTTCTTTCTTAAGTCAGTGTAGTTTTTCTTCATTTACACAATAGTCTAACATTACAAAGCAAAATGTCATATGGACATCAGAAATCATACAATAAACCTATCTTATATGTGACCCAAGTAGTTAACAAGTGAAGCAATGTTAACTTTATAGTCTATTTTTGTGTGTATAGTATGCATCTTCTACCATGTGAAGAATTGTACACTGTTTAAAGCATTAACTGCAGTTTTTCTAGAAGACTTTACAAGTAGTAATAATAGAAATAATATACATTATTGCTAAAGATTCAGAGGATAGCAATCCAGAACTCCTCTTCTACCTTACACTAACGGAGAGCACCATGCCATCCTTACACATCTGAATTCTGATCAGTAACGCAATCCAGCACTTTGGAATAGAATTGCATCCCATCTCTGGGAATGAGGGCTTAAACTCTGAATTAGGAAGAAGCCAATTAGCACCAACATAAAATGGGAGAGGGAAATCCAGGCTTCCTAGGTTTTGTTCAAACCACGAAGTATTATGTCCCTTGGTTCCTATAAATGTGTGAGCTTTCATCATAGTTTTGTGCCTAGTTGATCATTGTCACTGCTTGCTGGTGTTCAAACAAACACGATGCTGAGGAAACTGTCATATAAGGCCTTAGCTAAATGTTCAGAGGTGAAAGGGTTCAAACGCTTCCATGAAGCTGTAACCTCTTTCCACGGGTCAACATTGCTCAGTCAGTTCTGCAACTGCTCCCAACTATGCTTGCCAACTCATAGAGAGCTGCTGTGCTTTTAACAGCTGTGAGACAGAGAGAGGACCAAGGCAAACAACTTCTGCTATCACAGTGGTCAGACCAGCAGGACCAGGTGAACTTTTTATTGCCCTACTTTCTTGCCCTATGGAAGACATTGGTGCTCTTCAGAGCGAAGGGCCATTAACTCCACTTCTGCTGCTCTCCCTATTTACCTCAGTACCTTCCAAGCAATATACTTCTACCTAACATGTTTTGTAGCCCTTACTTCTTGTAGGTAGCATGCCTCCTGGATGCTCAGTCTCCTTTTAATATTCAGCAATCCAAGTATCCACTCAGCATCAAAACATCATTGCCAGAACCTTTTCTATACTCATTGTATACTTGTGAAACATTTTAGTTAACATGGCCTTCTAAATAAAAGATTCAAAACCTGGAGTGTGAAGACAGTTTTGCCAGTGTGGTGTTTGACAGAGGAAGCAAACAGGTGGAAGCTAACCTGTATCCTTCCAAATGCTGTTGGACTCCAGCCCCCATCTGCCCTAACCTGAGATGACTGGGTTGCAGTCCAGCAACATCTGAATGGCTACAGGCTCCCCATCCCTAAAGTAAACAAAGAGTGTGTATGTGATCCCATTGGCAGCACGGCAACAAGGGGGGTATAGAGCATTATATAGTTGCATAAATGGGTGAACAGTGTTGGCTGTGCTGCTTGAAATGAAATTGCTTATTGCTACAAATATAGGTTCAAGGTAGGCTATGTGTCGATGTGCTCAGGTTCTTGAAATTAGTAAGCTGTTGTTCAATATACCAATATACCAAATACTCCACTAGCAGTATTTTCTCTTATTTGTGCTCATACCCACAATCCACTGGGACTAGCTGCATTCCAATCAATTGCTAGAGTTCCATGCTTTTTGTAGCCATTGTGTTTTGATTTGGCCAGAAGTTCTCAGGTACGCTAAAGAAATGTGCCTGTTCTCACTTTATGCTTTGCTGTAAGGGGTCACTGATGTAACACTGGTGCACCTTTGTTTGTTGCATAAAATATGGAGATTCTCCTAGACACCTTTACTTTGGAGAACTGAAACTGAAAGAGTTGTTTCCATGACCAAGTAAGTGACCAAACAATCACTGATGCTATTATTGAACTCCTGCACTTCTGACCACAGGTAGTTTTATTTGGGAGGTGCTTACACACCAATGAAGATACTCCTCCCTGAGTTCTGTACTTGGTTCTGCATATGGGAGTGGGGGAGCAAAGTACAAAAGCAGAGCTCCAGTTTATCAGTATTGATATGGCAAGCCCTGCCAATTCAGGGAAGCAAGCACTGGACTTCATACACAGGAATCCCTTCCCAGTTTGCAAACATGAGTTGGCACTCATGGACTGTGGCTATGGAAGAGGTTTTGATCAGCACTGGTGTTATGCTCCAAATCTGTAAAACTGAGATGAATATTGTACTGTTTCCTCTGTGTGTTTGTTTGTTTGTGTGTGGTCTGTATGGTATGTGAGGCACTACAAGTTTTTTCCAATTCTGCAGTAATAACAAAAGTTCTGCAAGAGAATCAACCCACTTTAAGTCACAGATTGTAGAATGCTAAGCAGAGGTTCTCCTGGTGACAGAGTTTTCTACATGTGGAAAAGGCCGCCACAGGTGACAGAGGTGATCATAACAACCAAGAACGTAACTGTTTTCTTCAAGGTGGAGGTACGTAGCAGCATGTGTGGTTACGTTTGTCTTGTATTTCTGGGTTGGCGGTTCCTCCTACATTCATCTGTAAGCCACTTTTTGTCTCATTTCTAAGGCTGCAGCTTCTTTTTCTTTCTCGTTTTCTCCTCCGTTTCCATCTGTGACTATGTGCAACAGAATTGCAGAGTTGAAAGCCATCGGTTGAGAAGAGGGGAAGTTCCTTCTCCCATGCAATAAGGCACACAAGGCACACTTTTTCAGTGCTGTTATTCCACACGGTAGTGTTAGCAGCAAGTAGCAATCATTCCCAATCATTTCAGAGTGTCCAGTTATAAAATAGTTGTTGGTTATGTACGTTTGTCCTATGGGCCTTGGAAAAGTTTATATCTTTTAAAATCCATACATGAAAACATCCAGTATAAAAAGATCAATATATTACTGTTGAAGAGTTATTGGGTTTTTTGTGACTTCCCCCCTCTTTTTTGTATAAAAATTAGAAAAAGATCAAAATATATCACACTATTATTTACACAGTCCATGCTTGGAGGATCACTGTAAAAGAACACAAACATGTTTTTAAAAATACACACACGGGCATAGCATGCATCACACTCTCATCTACTGTGAGACAGTGTTTGCAACTATTTGGAGACATTGCTGACTTCGATCATTTATCATATATAACATAATGCAGACATGAAAGCAAGATGCAAAGCCAGCATTAAAATGGAAATAAAACCAGATTTATTTGCCAGGCAGAGAATCAAGAAGAAAGAATCAAGCAGGATTAAGTTGGTATGTTTCCTGACCAATTAATGTTAGTTATAATTTCATAAGCAAAATGCTGAGTTTTTTGTCTCTTTGAGCTAATCCCTCTATGATGGCTATATTAATATGCGGGTATTTAGCAAAGATATCTACATTTGCCTGAGTTCATTTTCTCCCATTTCCCCCCTTTTTCCTTTACAAAATAGCTCTATTATGTATTAGTTCCATGCTATTACTCTTGCCAAGCAACAATCTTAATTCAAGCCAAAGAGAAAATGGTAGAAAAAGGTAGGGTACAATACCTTGTGCCAACATCCTGGTACTGGTAATCCATCTGGTCCCTGCAAAAAGTAAGTAACAATTTTGTATTCTTGGAAAGCACCAAGTGAATCGTAACAGCAACACACACACACACACACACACACGCACACACACACGCACACACACACCCTTCATTTATAATGGATCTGCAAGACCTACCATTACCATAGACGTATTGGAAATATCCATCCAAAAACCATGTGCTGTGTTTGAAAAGTAGGTATGTAGGAACAAATCACATTCCATGTACAAATAAAATAATTTCTCGAGTTCATAAACAATTGCTTAAAAAATTCACCAGCTCTCTGCATTAAAGCAAATTTAGTTCTTTGATTTTAAGATGTTTTGTTTTATGCTGTAATATAAGTTTGATGAAGGGAGGAAAGAGCTATACAGTATAAGGATAAACTCAATACCAAAATACCGGTAAGTAAAATTATTTCAGGCAATCTCTCAGACAGTATCTCTAAGCTCAACTCTGTGACACAGGACACTGACTGGTGAATGGCTGTCTTTCAAAATGGGAAGTACATTGTCAATGGACAAGCAGAGGCATAAACATCCTCCCTACCTATCCTAGGTGAAGCATTCTTTTCATATTATCCATACTGTTTCCAGGTTTAGTTTCTGCCTATCAATTGTAAAAGACTTTCCTTGCTTGCAAAGCATTTTCTTTCTTGCGACTCAGCTACACAGGTCAATTTATAACGTTAACAACACATTATAAAAATGTGACACTAGATGGTGCTGTAGAGCAAAATCTAAAGTCAATGGCAGATTACCTTGAGAGCTTTCCCCCAGCACTCCATAGCATTTTAATAGCATTTTTTATATTTGTATAGATCCAGCAATGCTCTTGAGTGGGGTGGAATAGGCTCACAACATCAGAATAACTCTAGCCTATGGGATTGGCTGATGTGATAATGTATGCAAGGCCATTCATTCAGAAGTCACAAGACAGGGAGAGTGCTTTACATAACAAGTGTTAAAATCATTTGTGGCATCAGATACATAAATAGGCATAGCTGTTGATTTCAACCTGCTACAGGTAGGTAGCCGTGTTGGTCTGAGTCGAAGCAAAATAAAAAAATTCCTTCAGTAGCACCTTAAAGACCAACTAAGTTTATATTTTGGTATGAGCTTTCGTAAACTTAGTTGGTCTTTAAGGTGCTACTGAAGGAATGATTTCAACCTGTGCACTCTAAAACTACTCAAACTTATTTGCACAAAGAACATGTGTTTCAAACCCCATGACATCCAGGAATATGTGGCTGAATGACACACACATACTAAATATTTGTGCAAATTCATATCAATTTAAAAAAGTTTTCCTCCCTCCGTCCTTCCAGGTATTTAACTGCCTGGTCCATGCATACAACTTGCTAAGCTTATAGTAGCCAGAAGTATAGACACACCTTTGGCTACAAAGCCAGACTCTAGAATTAAGAATTTATAAGCATTTAGTTTCACAATGTGGCATGAATCTGGATGGAATGAACCGGAGCGTGCCCTGGCTTGTGAAATGCCAGTTCTTCCATATGTCTGTACAACTTTTGGTCTTTCACAAGTCATACAGACACATGACAAATTCTGGCCACATTTTCATATAGAAGAGTGGAGGTTCCAGAGGGAAAGGAAGGGAGAATGTAGAAAAAAGACTATGCTATGCAAGAAAAGGCTTAAGTTATGCAGAAAAAGTCATGCAAAAGAAGAAAGAAAGGGGGGGGGATACTATACCAAAGGGCAGAGCATATCCACACCATCCAGTTCAGGTAAACCTGGCTCCCCTTTAAAAATGAACTGTTAATTGAAAATGGAGAAATATACAGAAAAGTTAATAAGAAAGAAAAAGGAAAGAAGGAACAGAAAAAAGTAAAGAAATAATTCAGAAGCTTACAGAAACATTAAGCATGGGGGATCTCCGACCTGGAGGGCAAATGTGGCCCTCCAGACCTCACTTATCCGGCCCTTTGTACTCTCCGCAGGCCACACCCCTCACTGCCCCTGTGCCACACCCTCCTGGGCTGCTTTCCTTGAGTCCTTCAACTGTAAAAATGCCTCTTACTTGCCTGGAGGTAGGATAGACAGGTGTGTGTAGGACCTCTGACTTTTGCATGGCCAAAATGCAGCCTAATGTAAGAGTCACATCCATCGCTCCAACAATTTTCGTCTGTGGGCTCACCCACTGGCATGTGACTCCCGCATGCCTGTCCATTACATTCAAGATATTTAAGGCTGCCCCACCCCGTTCCGCCCCTTTTGGTGATTTTTTTGCTCACTTCTGGGTTTGGCATGTCGCACGTGGTTGCGCACATACTGTATTGGACATGCCAAAAATGGTCACTGCCTGTATACAGGACTGAAATAAATTAAAACTGGCTTGAAGAACAAATCATCTGTTTCTGCCTATTGTGTGCTTGGTTTCTGTTCTGTCTTCCTACTGTTAAGCTCAGCGAGCAGTCACTTTGTTTTTTCATGGGTTCCTTTCTTTGATTGCTGATTGGCATATGAGGTGCCTTTCCCACTTTGTGTCTACCCTAAAAGCTGTACGGCAAGAAAGTGACATTCCAGCATCATGATAAAAAGAAAGGCCAGTGAAATTGAACTATTGGCCTTCTCCCGTTATCCAAATTCAAGGGAGTCTACCTCCAGAAACCATTTTGTGCTTCAGATGTCAAAAAGCAACAGAGATAATTTAAAGCAAACATATATTCCCAGCAATATCAAACCATACCACTGGACAAGGCTGATCCAATCCAGGCGGCCCTGGCTCTCCCTTTTGCCCTTTTGCTCCTTTTCTACCTGGAAGTCCTCTTTCTCCCTGTGACACAACAGAAAAATCAAAGCTCTTTTATAATCTGAAAGACTGGAGTGAGAGAAATACCACTTGTTTGCAAAGTCCTGAATTTAGCGTCCACCTGTTTGCATTGTGTTAGATTTATATAAGTGGCTTATATATCATGTAAAAGCTCAAATATAATACAGAAATTAACAGGGAAGCACTAGAAAGAAGGAATAACCTGCTATGTGAATGCAGCCCATGAGTAGTCACTTAAGAACAAACCTTGGTTAGCACTCATGGTTCATTTGGTGAGCAGCCAACTACTAAGCTGCCTGGGTTTGGATGTAGTGCTTAGCCAGACTATGGTTTTGCTCTTGGCAGCATGGCAGCAGAATCAGGAGCAGGAGAAAAGCAAAGTGGGACACCAAGAACAAACCTGGTTACTGCTCATAATGCTTTATACTTTTGCCTTGCATATGTATTCACCTACAAAATCTGGCACATGACCACATACCGGTACTATTTCGGCAAATTTGAACTAGCTTCAATTGAACAAGATATAGTTGGGCTCCCCTGTCCTCAAAGATTAAAGGTGAAATATATGGCCCTGTTCAGTTAATAGATCTCCAGTATTAAAATAATATATCTTCTTCTTCGGCGATCACTCATAGCCAAGTAAGATTGTCTTCCATAAACACGGTTTTAACAATGGGTTCGTAAGTGACTGTGGAGGCCAATTCTGGACCCACACGTTCTTCCACAGTGGGGACATTGGTTTCCAGGCGGGAGTTGATCACGGTGTGGATTTGCCAAGCGTGCCTTCCTCTTAGCACATTTCTCCCTTGCGTCCTGAGATCGAGTTTCTTCAAAACCCATGTCACCTTTGGTAAAGGCTTTTTCTCCAACTGGAGCGCTCACAGGCCAGTGTTTCCCAGTTGTCAGTGTTTATACTACATTTTTAAAGATTTGCCTTGAGACAGTTTTTAAACCTCTTTTGTTGACCACCAGCATTATGCTTTCCATTTTTATGTTTGGAATAGAGTAGTTGCTTTGGGAGACGATCATCAGCATCCGCACAACATGACCAGTCCAACGAAGTTGATGTTGAAGAATCATTGCTTCAACACTGGTGGTCTTTGCTTCTTCCAGTACACTGGTATTAGTTCGCCTGTCTTCCCAAGTGATGTGTAAAATTTTTCGGAGACACCGATGATGGAATCTTTCGAGGAGTTGGAGATGGCGTTTATAAGTGGTCCATGTTTCACAAGCATATAGTAAGGTTGTCATTATATATAATGACAAGTCATCTAGTGATATCTAGTACCATTTATGTAGATGAGGGCCAACATTTATTTTAGGGGATGTTGTCTGAGTATGGAATTTTTGTGTGTGAACAGATGAATTTGAGGCAGACATTTAGTTTAGTGCATCAGAAGCAATACAGACCTTTTCTCCTCTCTCACTTTTTTCTCCTTTTTCTCCTCTTAGGCCTGGGAAACCCTATAAGAGCAACATGGAAAAAAGTATGTGTTTAGTGCCAAATACCGTGTTTCTCATATTATAAGACATGTCTTATATTTATTTTTTCCTCAAAAAACACACTATGGCTTATTTTCAAGGGATGTCTTATTTTTTTCTTCCTTCTCCTGCTGCGGCCGGCATTGCTGCTGCACCTATCACTGTCTTATTTTCGGGGTATGGCTTATATTCCTTGAATGCTTAAAAATCCTGCTATGGCTTATTTTATGCGTATGTCTTAAAATATGAGAAACAGGGTAGTTCTGGTAATGAGGAAAAGGAAAAACAAGGTTGTTGTTGTTTTTAAAAAAGCAACCACTATGAATTGAGACAATGAAACATTTTCTGAAAAAAAGTATGCACATGTTTTGTACTAGTACTGTTTGTTTATTTCTTGCATCCCAGTCTTCCTCATACAAACACCATTTATAAAGTTCAGCATTAAAAACAAAGCTAGGCTGTGATTCACAACAAGTGCAAAAAAATATCACTCGGGATATTGCTATTAAAACATTTATTCTGATGAAGCACAAGGATGTTGCAGATCTTATACTACTACTCACACATGGCCCAGGGACACCTCTTTCACATTGGTACTGTATAAACCAAGGCTGGATCTACATTGACCTTCTAAACGTTATTGAAGTGAACATTCTATAAGGTTCAGTGGCAGTTTCCCTTTGTCAGTGGTTCATTGCTCTGCAGTGCGACAAGTGCAGTTCCACCCCAAATCAGGCAATAGGTCCACCTCAGCACTACTAGCATCTGTTATGATTGCAAGGGACTCTCTAGGATTGCTGGTGGAAGCTGTTTCTGACTATGCAACCAGAGACCCTTGGCCAGGAAAGGCAAATCTTAACCTGAGATGAAAGCATTCGCCCTGCCACACAGTCATGACCCCTCCCTCTACTAATCATTTATAACATGAAAAATTATGTTTAATTGCTTCCTGCATTGTTTGCTGACATATTGATAGTATATATAGTATAGTCATTACTTACATCTAATCCTGGTTCCCCTGGCTTTCCCTAGGGTTAAGAGAAAGAAATAGAGACAGTGAACTGGTGAGAGTGGGAAACCATGGGCAGGATTCAGCTAATGGGTCCCGTCAGAGGAAGTCCTGTGCAAGGATTTATGCTTGTGAAATGGGGCTTCTCGTCTTCGCACCCTGTACAAACAATTTCAGTGCTGCCCTGAAATTGTCTTGGAGGTGGGGGTGGTTGGGATAACATCCACAACAGCACACAGAGGGAGGATATCATTCTGTCTGTTAAGCCAAAATGCTTCCCCTGATGGAGCAACAACTGCCTTAGTGCGTTGTTGAATTTCTCCCCATGTTAAGTGGGTTACATTTATGTTAAGCAGATACCTAGCTCCCTCCCACTGAAATCCGCAAGTGTTAAAAGTGCTTTGCTGACTGGGTTCTGGCCCCAGTGTACAGCATCTGGACAACACACATATTTTTCTTTTAACAGAACTTCTGTAATTTTAGTAACACAAAACAACCAAAAAGGAAATACTATTATTGTGTTGTTGTTTTTCCATTTTCCACTTTTTCCATTTCCACAGACGGATCGTTTAAAAAAACAAAACAAAACAGAAAACTGCAGAATTTCACCACTGACTCATATATGAGGTCTATAGTTTGGACATGCACTTTTACTGTAAGCAGATGATCAGAATGATCACTGCTGCAACTCTCTGCAACACCGATGGGAAGTGTCTGAGAAAAAGACCACACAATAATTATGGGGTTTCAAAAAGGTGTCCGAAATCTGTTTAAAATTTCCATGTAGGGCACAGTAACTATTCTTATCAAATTCTCTACCATTACAATAATACTTAGAAAACAATTTAAGTTTGCCTGTAAGGAACTTTTATGTAACACAGAAGCTTTCTGCCTCATTAAAATGTAGTACTTTCAAATAAAAAAGTACAGTTATGAGTCATTTCGTATCCCTTTGGAGGACTGTGGTGGATGAATGCGTTAACCCATTTCCCATAGCAGATCTATATGCATTCTTACCTTCTCCCCTTTGGTGCCTGGTAAACCGATAAGCCCAGGAGTACCAGCAGCACCCTAGAGAGAAAAGAAAGCTACTAGAAAAAGGCTTGGAATATTGCTATTAAAGCATCTCTTCAGATGAAGCACAAGGATGTTGCAGATTTTATACTACTACTCACATGTGGCCCAGGGACACCTTTTTCACCTTTATGACCACTTTCACCTTTTGCACCCTTTGCACCATCTGAGCCCTGCATAAAAACAAATACATTTATTAGGGTTTCAACTAGTTGGTTTTTTAAAAAATCACTTGCTTTATGCCTATTTCATTTTTTTCAATTAAGTTAAAATGAAGTTTCATGTTATCAAAATTTTACTCAAGGTATCTTTTAAAAATACTAAAGGAAATGCAAGTCAACATACAAATAAAAGCTCCCTATTATAATAATGCACCAGACCAAGAGTACACACTATCAGCCTTTGTACCTGTTTACAGAGGAACAAGAGATTGCGGGGTGGGGAGAGATAGTAGAACAATGAAACACTGATCTTGGTAACAGCAGCAGCAGCAATTGTGTGGGAAAGGGCAAGTGCAAACATACCCTTTATTTGCTTATATAAAGTTATACAAGTATATATATATATATTAAAATAGATTGCATAAGAAAATTTCAAACCAAAGGTATGAGTTATGAATAGTATAATTCCATTCCTGAATTCTTGCTTAGTTTCTGAAACTCACATGGTTTGAATCAGAAAGGAATTTGACTGTTGGTAGACTGGGCAGTGACCGAAAGATCTCAACCTATATCATCACCCTTTTTATATATTGGGGCAATTATACTCAGCTTCCACCCTTCTGGTATGCAACCTGAGCTGTTAATATATGAAAACAGTTTTGCAAAAATGGGTGACCAGAAATCCGGTCTTATCTTATAAATCTCCACTGGGCTCATGTCTTCTCCTGGAGCTTTAGATCTCAACCTATGTTGGGTTCTTATATCTATCTGCCTGAAATAAATCTTTTGTACTGGTGTGCTCTAAGTTGGGGTTGGCCCAAGACATTTCGCTTCCCGAGCTGAAGGACAAGATGGCATCCCACCTCCCCATTCCATGTACAGATGCTGACTGGACTTGCAGCTTAATCTTACTTCAGTACTGGCAATGAAATAGGCTAAGGGTATGGGAAAGGCTGTGTGGTGCACAGTCTTCCAACAGAAGGGTAAGGCCAGGGGCCTTGGGTGAAAATAACATGGGAGGCTGACCCCACTGCCTCCCAGCATCTGCTGACAGAGCTGGTTGTCTCATTCTGCCTAATTGCTCTAGGAAAAGCTTAGTTAGTCTTCAGTGGTCAAAGTGGTTTGTCCTTGTGCTCAGTTCCAGTTCAATTCATAAATTGTGTGCACAATTTTAGCGACCCACCTTGTGTCCTTGAATTCCTTGAGGACCCTGCAAGATATCAATGATGCATATGAAAAAAGAAAATACAAGGGAGGTTGGGGGGGGGAGTTGATCTGTAATTCAAGCCTTATTCTCAAATCCTCAATGTTTGTGCAATTATATTTATCTTTCAGGCATTTTTTTTAGATGTAGAGAGAAACAGAAGCTACTCATGCAAACATGCCTGCATAATTCAGGGGATGTGGCTACAGTCTACAGTAGACGGGGCTAACTGTTTTTCTTTCTCTTTTTTAGAATGCTGTCATCTTAGTATGTTACTCGCCAACCTATAGCCTGAAAAGAATAAGGCACAAAGCTAGAACTTTAAATGCAGTTGTTCTACACCAGGTTTTGGTGAATGGTGCACGTCTTTAAGTTATCATTCTAAAAGTATTCTTTAAGATTAAACCATATAACCCATTGCATTTTTCTTTAGAAATCTACATTATATTCAGGGCTGTCTTAAGCATATCTGGCGCCCGGGTGCCGTGGTGCGAAGATCCCTCCTGCGCCCCTCCCCACCCCATTTCCCAGCGCCCGCCGCGTGGCGCCCCCCTGGCGGCCCGGCTCCCTGCGCCACCCAGCCTTGCCGTAGGGCTGGCCCTGGTTATATTTCAGTGTGGAAGGAAGCTTTGAGCATGGAAACTTTCCTTTCAGACAGAAATATCAACTTCTAAAGCCAAGTGAGAAAAACCAGGGGGAAGCCATGTTTGTTCATCTCTAAAGTGAGCTGTGTGTTTAATTTTTTATCAAAATAGATTGGTTGGTAAAGGGAGCTGAATCCTGGCCCTGCCATACCTCACTGCTCTGGGAAAAATGGGGATGAGAGGCAAAGTGGTCCATTCACTTCATCTTTTCTGAATCTTGTCATTAAAAAATTACATCCTACCCCTTCCCTTTCTTTAAATATGAACAGGGAAAACAAGTGAAGAGCAAAACCGGTTGCTCCTGTCATGTCCCATTTGTATTATAAAATTTAACAGTAAATGTTTTAAAAATAGTGTCAATAAATGGCAACTCTTAAGGGAGTTTGAACAGCCAGAAGGTGACTGACATGCTGAGGACACAAAATCATGGAAGGTCTAGGAAACAGTGAAGCGAAATGTCTCAGCATGTTCTTGAGGTTACTTGTCATTTATTTGTCAACTTTTAGTTTGCCTACCTGTTGAAGTAGGCAACGATGCAGTATTTTGGCCAATATTCAAAAGGATTAACTGATCAATATATCTCCCCTTAATTTTTTTTTAAAGATTAATAATTACAAGAAATAAATAAAAAAGAGTTGGACACGACTAAACAACTAAACAACAACAACAAAATAAAAAATTGTCCAGTAGCACCTTAGAAACCAACTAAGTTTGTTCTGGGTATAAGCATGCCCATGAAAGCTTATACCCAGAACAAACTTAGTTGGTCTCTAAGGTGCCACTGGACAATAATTACAAGAGAAAATAGTATCAAGCATCATTAATGGACTAAGGCAGATGCAAAAGTTACCGGTATTTGCTTTAACATTAGAAATAACTGAAGGAAGAAAGGGAAGGATAACATTCCCTTTCCCAAGAAATCTGTAGGGATAGGCTCAAGTATGTATCCTGTGGCAACAATATAATTTAATAAGATGAATAAATTATATTCAGCAAGAAGTAAAATAGCAGATTTTCAAGCAAGGGCACATATTACTATGCCATGAGAAAATCTTTAATAAAAAAAAAGATATTTAATGTAGGTTGGAAAAACCACATGGCATTTAGGTAATAGACTCACCTTATGCCCCTGTATTCCTTGAGGACCCTAAAGACAGCAATAGTTCCTTTTGTTAAAGAATGCTTAAAGTATCCTAACACATATTTCATGTACCACTCCTCTCACAAAGTTGTACACACAGCTATCAAACTTCCTCTTGAATACATTTGTTTGTATCCCACCCCCACCCCACCCCACCCCATTATCATGGGTTAAAAAAACAATCCCACCCCAATCTAAACAAAAGAAAAGTTTGATCTAACTGATCTGATTATGTATAATGAAGTCAGGGATTCTAAACTTGTAGAAGGGAGCCTACCCTGACTTCACCGCCCCCCGCCAAATATCCATAAATATACTTCCTATGGCAATGTGCATTCTTTTCTGGAAAATGTCTTACAAATCTGTGATCACCAATATGTGTGTCACTACAAATGTCCACATTCAAACAGTTGTAACTAAGAGAAATAAATTTTAAGACTGAAAATGTTTAACACTGTACATTGCTCACTTTTTATTCACCCCCAAATTCCCCTTCCCCAGATATGTGCTGAAATGACCACACCACAGTTCTTACAGTCCACTTATGTTCCTCAAGTCAATGCTCTGGTATGGGCTTGCCATCTGCTGGAATGTTTAGGATCTGATCCAACGGCTAATTATATCAAAGGAAGAGTTTGACTATCTGGATCTCTCCTATATATAGTCAGTGGGATCAACCTTCCTGTCAAACAACTAGAGTCAGCAGTAAAATGCTTGCTGAGCATATTGGGATCCAAGCTTACTGAAGCTTAGCTGTTCTGGGCATGCTCTCAGCACAGCATCTATCCTGAATGTGTGCAGTGTGGCGTTTTACTTCACACAAGGAATCATTTCATAGCTGCCTGGAAACTCTTGTTATGGGGTTTTGTTTTGTTTTGGCTCCCAACTCTGCAGGGTGTTATTCCATGCTTATTCCACAGAAAAAGTAGATAAAATATTAGCGATAAAATTATCTCATTTGCTAAAGTACTGAGATGATTTTATTGCAGTGATTTCTCTAAGTATTTTAGATTTGTACACTGATCATCAACAGTTGTTGATCTGCACACAAAATAAACCTCCCTATATAGGTTAGAACAGGCATCCCCAAACTTCGGCCCTCCAGATGTTTTGGACCACAATTCCCATCATCCTTGACCACTGGTCCTGTTAGCTAGGGATCATGGGAGTTGTAGTCCAAAACATCTGGAGGGCCGCAGTTTGGGGATGTCTGGGTTAGAGTCACAGAGATTGTAACTTGGTAAATATCACAATCTGCTCTGAGTATTAAAACAGAAGACTTACCATAGGGCCCGGTGGACCTGGTAGACCTGGAACGCCAGGAGGTCCTGGTTCAGCTATAATCTGCACCTATGGATTTTGTTACATAGTGAAGTGACTTGACAGAATGCAGACTTGTACGGGCATTATAAAAAAACAACATATTTAGAATGAAAAATTATTGGTGAATGAAAATGCTCTTAAGAAATATAGAGAACAAAGCAATTAATAAAAATGTTTTTTAAGAACATTAAATAAAAAAATTGCTTGTGCACAATTGCCACAGGTGAGGGAGGTAGCAAGCGGGGAGCTATAGTAGAGCCTATGGAAACGCTCTGTATTTGGGTGCTGTGCCCACACAGTGGACCCAATATGTTGAACATATATTGTTTTATGAGAGTAAGATAGGATAAAAACTGATGGCAGTATTTAAGTTTAGTACACTTTATGGTCACCATATGTAAATAAGGCTTGTTTTGTTTTTTGTTTTTTTTAAATGAAGATTTACTGGAGACTGACAAAGCCCACCCTTCACTCTAATTACCAAAATGCTTTCAAAAAATCTCTGAGTACAGGTGAGGTCTCAGAGCACAACAAAACAAATTGTAGTCCCATTGATTTCAAACAGGTCTTAAGCAAGTGTCACAGTATGTTCAGAGTCTGGACTTAATAGTAAAAAACAAACAAACCCCTTCTGAGGTTTAAAACAATTTATCTCCTATGAGACAAATCATAATTTCATTACCATAATTTGGCACTATACTGGCAATGCATTCTTGGTATAGCAAGTTTATGTTTGGATCACAGATGAATACATTAGATTGATTGATTGATTGAACAAACAAACAAACAATGTTCCTCTTATTCAGAAAGTGACCAAGAGTTTGTAAGTTGTAAGTGTTTGTATGCAAGTTAGAACTCAGGAAAGTGCCGTCTGTGAATACAAGAACTTATACAGTAATTATAGTCAGGCACAAGACTGAAATTTATTCTCTTGGCCATTTCTAAGGCTGCTCTTCTGACCTCATTTCTGTATCTTAGGCAAACAATTTAAATTTGAATCAGATGTGATAATTTTTCACCCTGGAAAGCCTACCATATATTTGATTTATACACAGGTATTGGGGTACACGGATAATTTAGGCAGAAAACAACAGACATATATAATATTTGTTGTGTTGAAGAAAGTTCCTGGCCTGTAGGAAACAGTCTTTAGGTCATGATCTTTATTGGTAAGTGATTCTCATTGAAATCAACAAGACTTATTTCCAAATGAATGCATTTTGATTTGGGTTCTGAAAACACTATTAAAAGTAAAGACTGTCACAACATGTATAAATTTTGTTGCAAAAATTCAGGAACCTGTAATGTGGAGTCTCAGTGAAAGCAAAAGTCCTGTTTCATATCAAATATTCAGTTTCATCATTTGCTTACGGAGCACCTCTTCACACAATGTGCCCCTCCTAATAGTGTTTGGGCAAAGGACTTTTGGATCTTTTGATTTGCTGTACAGACCACATCTTACTGCTGATTTGTATGATGTAACGGATTTGGGAATTTCAAAGTATATTTTACTATTGGCTCTGTGTTACTTTGTATTTGCATTGTGATCATTTCTTAATGGTGATATAAATTAAATAGAACAGATAAACAAAACATACGTCACTCTCAGTATGTTTAAAACTTACAAGATCCTTCTCACAGGGAGCGCCAGGTTCTCCTTTTGGTCCATCAATGCCCTAAATAGTAAAAAGAAAGAGTCTGGTGTCTGAGGATATATTTTAAGATATAAAGTTTGTAGAATAGTAACCTATTAATTTTCGGTGGGAGTTTTTCCTTGCAGGGCTGAACTTTTCTTGGCTCTGATATTGCGTCAGTTACAGGCAAATGGAAGGTGAATTATTTTTCCTATGCCTGGCAATTCTAGCTGAGCTCTGCTAGGAAATAGTAGGCAGCATGGCAACACTGTAAATGGCTATATACAATGTGCTTGTTACTCTTCATGTTTCTTGTAGAAAGTCCCATCTATATAAATTGCTATCAACCACTTCTTCATAGTGAGATCTCATGCGGATGCCTATGCACCTGCAACCCATGTCTGTGAGGCCAGTCACATGGCTCCTTCCCACCCAATCACAACCCTTACTCCCAGGAAGGACTCAAAACAATTCACCTCCCTAATTTGACTCCAGGATTCACGTTCATAACACTGCAGAAAAGCAGTTCCCATCCTGCTAGCATATGAATAAAACATAAAATGATTAAGAGACAGTGTTATCTAAAGAGTCACCTGTACCTGCCTGAGCCTGCCAAAGCATTGACTTTGGAGGCAGGAGCCAGACTGTCAGGCAATGGGGACTAGACTCTCTTCCATGCTTTTGGAACTCCCCACCCCAGGGACCTAAGTATGGCTTAATCACTTCTGGTCTTTTAAAAAACCTCTGAAGACACATTTATTGAAGTCTGTGTGGGTTGAATTGTGCTGCACTTTTTCACGCAACGCACAGATAAACCATGGACATTGCTCCCACAAGAGGCAGTGATGGCCACTAACTCGAACGGCTTTAAAATATGAGTAGCACAACATATGGAGGATATAGCTATCAACTGCTACTAGCTAGTGTAGCTATGCTCTTCCTCCACTGTCAGAGATTCACAAGTGGAATTGAGTTGGATACTCAGAGAACAGGATGCTGGAGTCTGGACCTAGAAGGGCCTTTGGCCTGATAGAGCAAGGCTTATGTTTCTCTTTCTTATGCTTATGCTCTTACGCCCCTGGTATATAGCATACACAAGTGAAAATTAACTTTTTTTCTAGTAATTAGCATCTATGGCAACCTTCTAGTCCCAAACTATGTTGAAGACAGACATACCGGTGGACCAGACAAGCCCATTTCTCCCGTCTCTCCTCTCTCCCCCGTTATTCCAGGGTTTCCTTGGTCTCCTTTCAATCCTTTCGGACCCTACAATTTAAAGGAACAGCAGTTTTCCCCCCTCATCACCAGATAGATTCAGAGTTATGAACAGACACATTCTGCACGTGCGCACCCAAAGTAGCCCTCCATATTCAGTAGTCTGTGAAGTCTGAAAAGGGGTTGGCGGACTTGGGAAGGGAAAATCAGGTCACATATACTGACAGACACTTTCCTTTAACAGGTTTCTAGGTACAGGTAAAGGTCCAGTCGTGACCGACTCTGGGGTTGTGCGCTCATCTCGCATTATTGGCCGAGGGAGCCGACGTATAGCTTCCAGGTCATGTGGCCAGCATGACAAAGCCGCTTCTGGCAAACCAGAGCAGCACAAGGAAACACCGTTTACCTTCCCGCTGTAGCGGTTCCTATTTATCTACTTGCACTTTGACGTGCTTTCGAACTGCAAGGTTGGCAGGAACTGGGACCGAGCAACGGGAGCTCACCCCGTCACAGGGATTCGAACCACTGACCTTCTGATCAGCAAGCCCTAGGCTCAGTGGTTTAACCCACAGCGCCACCTGGGTCCCCAGGTTTCTATAAGCCAAAATTAATAATTTCCTAATACAGCCTGCAAGAAAACATCTGTCAGCCCACAAAACATATGTAAACGGTAGGTGCTGAAGGGAAGCACCAGAAAGCTCTTTTATTAAAAGAACTGATACTCAACCCGGACAACAGAGTCACTGACTGTTACTGTGAGATGTAATTGCTCAAGTAACAACCTACATCTATCACCCCAGTCCCCTAACAAATACCCTTTTCCATTATGAGTGCAGATGCCACAATAGAGAGAATGCTGGGAACAGAAAGGGTGGTATTTTACTAGAGCATAACCAATAAGATGAATGGACCTAACTCAGTCGTGTTCCTTAATTTTAATGGTTCTGCTCACCCATAAACACAAATGCAGATTTTTAAACTGAAGGAACAGAAAGGGTGGTATTTTACTAGAGCATAACCAATAAAATGAATGGACCTAACTCAGTCATGTTCCTTAATTTTAATGGATCTCCTCACCCATAAACACAAATGCAGATTTTTAAACTGAAGGATAGAATTTGAGGGGAGGGAGTTGTTTTGCCAAAAGAAATCATAGGAACTTAGAAAAGAAAAGAAACCTCAGGCTGCTTGTTACCTATCAGATTGCACATCTTGTCCAGATACTCGCTGAGTTAGTGGGATGTGCAAAAACCTGGGATGCCAAAGTAGAACAGAAAGAGGAGACAGGCTGGACACAAATCCTGCTAGTGAACAGATGCTGAGAACTGCAGCAGCTGATGCCATCCTGACTGAGGGCAAAGTGGCCATTCCAGGCTCCAGCCAAAAAGGGCCTACTGATCTCTTTAAAGGGTGGACCATGACTTTCTCAGGGAGCTTCCGCGAGGAGGCTCTATTTTGGAATCTAGCCTTGCTTTCCAAGCAGCTTTATGAATTCCCTCAGGAATCTCCCCACCCCTCATATTATCAGAGACGCTACAGCAGGCACTTACACACCCATTTCCCATAGAAAGAGAGTGTGTGTGCGCGTGCGTGCGTGTATGTGTAATGCACCTTGTATATCAAACAACTGTATCTGTGAAAAAACTGTATTTAGTAATAGATATCGAAAACAGACATACTGGGAGACCAGTCATGCCAACATCTCCTTTCTCTCCTTTTTGTCCTATGAGTCCGGAGCTTCCTTGCTCTCCTTTTGAACCTTTAGGACCCTGTAATTTAAGGGGGGAAATGTAAGATAATTGGTTTTAAATTAATAGTATTCATTATTTCCCAGTGTTACTCTGTTAGAATATTTTTTATTTTGATTGTGTTAGAGGAACTGTTTACAATCTAATACTGGTTAAGAAGTGGAATGGAATTTAATAGATCATGTGGATGTGACCATTTCAAAGCACAGGAAATATCAGTAAAGATTTGGACATGCACACACTCGTCCTGAACACAACAATCTTAAGTATTTATTTTGAATTAGATGTAAATTAAATTATTGACTGCAATAATTTGATCATGTATCATGGAGGGGTGCTTAATAAAGACTCGGATAGAAAGATGCAACATAGGATAATGGCAGTGTTTTCCCACTCTATGCTCAGGAATGATTGGATGTTGGAGCAGAGCTCTAGTTCTGGTTGCTGAACACTTTATTTGGTAAATGACAATCAGGTGTGAACCTCATAGTGTTAGAGAGCAAATCATATTAAATACATTTATTTATATATATATATATATATATATATATATATATATATATACACACACACACACACACACACACACACACACACACACACACACATATACCATATATACCTACATACATACATACACACACACAATTATTGTCTCTGTATTCGTATCACACACACACTCAACATGCCATGCAGATTAAAAATTAGTAGGTTGTCTAGGATATGGAATGGTTGGAAGAACTGCAGGATGAAAAGTTTGCAATTTGCCTATATTTGCCTTTGAAGACTGCATGCATTCCAACCACTTTAGTAACTCTTAAACATTTAATAGGTAGTTTAATGCCTATTACAGAACTTTAGTCACACAATTGAAGACACATTTATTAATAATGCTACCCCACCCACCTTCTCTCCATCAACTCCAGGTGGGCCAGGCAAACCAAGTTCTCCCTGGAACAAAAAAAAAAGGGATAAATCAGAGCAATGACCCCATCATGAATCTAACCAATAAAAATCTTTTCCCCCTTCCCCAAAGAACTATATATTGCAGCGCTCAATATTTTAAAGGTGCATGATTAATCTTACATATTTCAAATGAAGTGTCAAATTTATTTAAGCTGAGACAAAGCCCTATACAGCTTGTGACTTGGTTACTTTTCAACAAACCTTCCAAATAGAGATTAAACTAGGTCAGCCCTAGAGAATCTTCAGCCAGCATGCAGGCTAGCTGATCATTCAATTCATGCCCAAAACTGTTTCATCTGGAACCAATAAAATTGAATCGAACACTTGTCTCTTGCTTCCTTTGCCACCTGCACATCCCACCATGATCTCACTGTGCCTGGGCCCACAAACAAGTGATTATAGACACTTGTTAAAATTCTTCTCCCTTTGCTAATCTTTGAAACTTTGAACATGTTACCCACCACTCTGACTCCCCTAAAGTTATCCAAGGGGATATGCCATTAACAAGATTCACATATAAACCAAACTCAGTGTTGCCAAGCAGGTACTGAGTACAGTACAGAACAAAATACATTTTATGTAAAAGGGAGTAAAACCCAACCTTTGGTCCTGGAGCTCCTTGGGGGCCTGGGGGCCCTTGGGGGCCTGGTGGGCCCTGGAACAAAAGACAGCAAATTATCTGTTAACTACTGTTAATACAAACGTTCTGAATTAACAGAGATGAAAAACAACTGGCAACAAAATCTATGGTTAGCAGGTCATCTCGTTTCCAACTTAAGCCCATCTTCCATAATGCAGAACATTTCCCCAAGAGGCTAGGAAGGGGATGGTCAGAAACAATAGAGAAAGGTGGGCAGTGGCTCCATGACCCCCTGCTGCTTTTTCTGCCTGTCTCCAAAGGAGTCTTCAGAATTCTCAACCATCTGAGCACAGCTACAGTTTCCCCTGCAGATGACTAGCGCAACACCTAGCTAGGACAGAGGACAACTTCTAAATCCCACTGATTTCAACAGGAGTGAAGCATGTTTTCAAAACAATGCCTAATGCAATTTTAAAGAAGCAAGCCAGAAACTATGAAACAAAGCAATTAAACACATTCATTACTTGATTATCACTGTGTCTGACACACATCTATCATGCTGCCAATGATTCAACCTAAGGGATTATGTCATTATTTTGTTAACAGAAATCAAATGTTTGGTAGAAAGTTTCTGAGGACCATGATCCAAAAATCTGAAGCAGAAAAGCCACATGCTAGGCCATTTAAAAAAAATAAATCCACACAGGCATCTGGCACATAACAATTTTACCGTCAATCTCAGTTTCCCTGCAGCCTGTTATAAAACAGTTAGAATAGTTTTCAAATGTATTAAGAATTAAATATTTATGCTATTCAAATACTTTTCCAATTGAAAAGACCATCATCTAAACATTTTTTATTGTTGAGAACATTATTATATAACCCCCCCCCCCATTTGATCTGAAAGGACAAACTGAAATTCCACCCCAATCAGTCTGCTTGCAGTCCACTAAGTAACAAAGAGCTGCTTATTTAATTGTGAGTCACTCCCACCAGATGTGCCTGAATTTGCCTACAGCTGTTTCTAAAAACAGTTTTGATGGTCACCACACTGAACAGCTCAGCTGCTTTTGACCTATTAAGAAACAACATAAAGGTAAAGGGACCCCTGACCATTAGGTCCAGTCGTGACCGACCCTGGGGTTGTGCGCTCATCTCGCATTATTGGCCAAGGGAGCCGGCGTATAGCTTCCAGGCCATGTGGCCAGCATGACAAAGCCGCTTCTGGCAAACCAGAGCAGCACATGGAAACGCCGTTTACCTTCCTGCTGTAGCGGTTCCTATTTATCTACTTGCATTTTGACGTGCTTTCGAACTGCTAGGTTGGCAGGAGCTGGGACCAAGCAACGGGAGCTCACCCCGTCACAGGGATTCGAACCGCCGACCTTCTGATCAGCAAGCCCTAGGCTCAGTGGTTTAACCACAGCGCCACCTGGGTCCCGAGAAACAACATAGATATCACTATAGACACAAATTATGGCACTAGCCTAGCATGAACAGTATAAAGGATTCCAGAGCATCCAAACATTGTTGCCTTGTCATAACATTTCTCTTTCAAGGACCATTGCCCTTGATTGTCCCTTGCTTTTGATGACAGGTTTGGCAGTGGAGTTGTAGCAAAAAGCTCTGGCAACATGGACAGTTTGCTATGGCTTCAGTGGACCATGCCTAAATTTTTCAAACTGGCTTGTAAATTGGACTTTTGATTCTAGTAGGGGAGTATCAATCTTGCTATCATGTCCTTTTTCGTAGGCTTTCTAAATACCCTGAGCCAAATCACCCTTTGGCCTGATGTATCAGGGTTCTTCTTGTGTCCCTAAAATTTAGTGCCACTTCATGTTTGAAGCAAATTGTATAATTATCACATCATCATCATAAAGGTTACCTTAAGAGCTTCCAAGATTCTACCATCGTAGTCAATTACTACTGTATCACCCTGTTCTCCTTTCAGGCCTGGAGGACCCTAAAAAGAAAAGAAAGGCAATTAAAAACTTTATGGGAATAGAAATAATTTTCTGCTTTTCACATGCTATTAAGATGTCACTGTAAATTCTAGTTTCATAATTAAATACGGTACTTTAATTGCTACAGTCTAGATAATAACTGTTCACTGGATGAAAGTGGAATATATCACCTATGCTGTGACAGTTCCCATTATGGCCCATTGGGTACTGGAGGTCCTGCTCTTAGAGCCATCATTAGTTAAGATAACTTTGGCAGATGCTTTTGCAGTAGTAGCAACACAACTATGGAATTCCTCGCACTGGGGAAATCCTCCAAGCACACTCTCAATGTCATGAGCTATGAAAATATTTTTGTTCCTCTATGCTTTGGCACAATCCTATGCTTGTCTACTCAGAAGTAAATAAGAACTCAGATTCCAAAGGAGCTTATTCAAAGGAAAGTAGCTATAGGGCTGCAGCCAAACAGTGTGATTCTCTATGTATGTCTACTCAGTAGCAAATCCCCTTTGAGTTCAATGATGGAACCACCCAGCTAAGTGTGTCTAGGACTGCAGTCTAAATCTTACTATCTCTTCACACATCTTGCACCCATCTCCATCTCTGTTGGACATTTTCTCTTAAGCCCCCAGCCCCCCCCCCCGGCTACAGCCTCGCAGGTGGAGCCAAACACCATAAATAACTGCCCCCTCCTCCTGGATCAATTCCCTGCCCTCTTCTCTCTGCAACACACTCATCAGAGCGCTGCCAGTCCCTGACAATGATTCATGACATAGGTCCTGGTGCAAAATGATTCAAATGGACTTCAATATGGAAGGCAGAGATGTCATAGAATATGGAACCTCCCTTTGAGCTTGTCAATGGCCTATAAAAGTCAAAACTAGTACCCAACCCATTTTATAAGTCCACACACAAATGTCAAAGACTGAAATTCATTGAAACAATTTTCTACTCCAGAATATTTATACTGATTGTATTGTCAGCTGAGTTAGTGCCAAGGGGGGAAATCCCAAGCTTTTGTATAGTTAATTTATCTTCCACAAATCTCACTGTGTATGTTTCTTTCAGCTTGAGTGTTTATTTTAGGGAGCTAAAGAAAGAACAAAAGTAATTCATACCCTTGGCCCAATGTGTCCATCTGCTCCTCTTTCACCAGGTTCACCCTGAAAATAAATGTTTGTTACTCTAAAATATTGATTCAGAGACAAGATACGTCACATATATATGTGTCTTGAGGAGCACAGCATAAGCAATAGCAGGTTTAGAAGACCTTCACACAACCCAGCTGCAAAACAAATCAGCCAAATCAGGTACAAGATAATAAAACAGCCTGCAGGTTTTAGTGTAACAATATGCACACCACACTGCTGCAAAACCAACTAACTTTTGAACAAGAAATTAGCCTGGCATATAAACTTAATCATGTCATGATTATACTTTTGCTTTTGCATATTGTATTTTGTGCTTGCATTGTTTACACTGTCAAATATTTCTTTTTGTAATCTCTGTAGTTTATGAAAAATTAACATGGCAAGTAGCAAAAAGGTAAAAAGACAAAAAGACACTCTAGCACGTCAAATCTTTATAAACGAAGACAGTTACTACATTTGGGTATTCTGAAACACTACGTTCTTCATTTTTCCAGCATAAAAAGAGCTATAACCTAATAAAGAGGAAGGTAAGTTTGATGCAGACATCATGAAATACAGATCAGCTCTAAAGGATTAGCAATTTGGTTAAATGGACATAGCATAAACAAATGTTTCCTTTTCTCTACTTCAAGACGAAGACTCATGAAAAATTACATAATCAGTTCTAAAATGTTTTATCTTGGAATGAACAAAGAGGCAATTAAAATAACACTTTTTTCCCATCTTCCTAACTGATCGAACAGAGAAGCATACCAATGAATGTTGCACTGGTTCAAGCCATTCATTTTTGCCCCTCTCTGCTGGCTTACTCCACTTCCTCCTTCAGTGGGGAAAAGCTAATAAGTTCAGCTGGGTGGGTGATTAAGAAAGCAAGAAAAGTATCACCATTATGGTCATATGTCAGGGGCATCTAGCTCAATGCAGGTGGCCAGTTTACTGTTTTATCCATCTCTGTCAACTTACGGTTTGGAAAATAACGGATCAGCAGCCTCACCCAGCGGCGCGGCACTGGAAATCCATTCTGCGCATGTCCAGACATGCGCAGAAGTGACTTCCGGTGCCGGCTCTGCCCACGTCTGGGGCACCAGAAATCACTTCTGCGCATGTCCGGGCTGCCCATGTCCGCATGTCTGGGCACCGGTGCCCAGACATGAGCAGAGCGGCACCAGAAATCGGTTCTGCGCAGCAATGGGCAAGGTGAGGCGTTTTACTGGGCGGTGGCTGGCTGCTTGCTCGTGGGGTGAGTTGGGGCGAGTGGAGCCTCCCTGGCCAGCAGGAAGAGAGAGGAGCTGCTTTGAAACCCAGGAAATTTATGGGATATCTACAATCCGGGATAGCGGCGGGAAATGGATTGAAATAAGGGGGTTTCCCATGAAAAACGGGAGGGTTGACAGCTATGGTTTTATCATTTTATATCATATCTATCTTCTTTCCTGGAAGACTGAAAAAGTAGGAGGCTTAAATGAGACCTGCTGTTCCTATAGCAATGCAGTTCTGTGTGCATCATGGCAGGTTTTAAAAAATGCAAATTGTAATTGCTTGGTGGGCAGGATAATTACCAGAAGCAATATGGAGAAAGAATTTAATTCTGTTGTGGTCCAGGGAAAACAATCCTCTTCTGTATCTGGTATTTTATTTCAAAGGAGCTCAGTTGGTTAGAGCCTGGTGCTGATAATGCCAAGGTTGTAAGTGTGATTCCTATACGGGACAGTTGCATATTCCTGCATTGCAGGGGGTTGGACTAGATGATCCTTAGGGTCCCTTCCAATTCTACAATTCTAGGATTCTATGAATCAAATAGGGATGTTCAGAGGCGATTTCCTTGGCCCCACAGCAGAGGAAGAAAGGGTTAGATTATTTCTCCATATTAGCTCTGACATTACTAATTATCAACAACCCCCCGAAGCAAAAAGCTTGCAGGTTAAATGCAAATGCACTTTTAACTCAAGTCTAGACTGGGCATCCTTCTTAAATGGAGATTATAGTTTATTTATATTTCATCTATAGGTCTTCATTTTGCTTTGAGCCTGACATTCAGAATAGAATAGGGATCACCACCCCTTTTGGGTCTGTGGGCACAGTTGCAAACTGAAGATATTTCAATTCTTTTTCTCCAAGCCTATTTTTTTTGGGGGGGGGAGGCAGTGGAAGCAAGAGCACCCTGGCTGCAATCTCCAGAAAGATCCTCCCCACAAAAATCCCTCAATGTTGGACACTGCCTTGGTGACCCATGGAACATAAAATCTTCAGGTAATAAAGAAACCTGCAGCTCATATGATACAATGCCCTAGAAGAGGCTGATTACAGATATTTTCTTTTTTTTTTCTTTTTGGAAAAGGACTCCCAACTCTTGAAAATATTTCAGTTCTCTATTTTCCTTGGGCTGATGCTATGCTGGTCATGCGAAACAAAGATACTTATGCTATTTTACATTCCATCCTGATTTCATGATACAGTATTTCCAAACTAACCTATTTGCTTTTCTTGATAACAAATTATCAAATGAAAAAACCTGTGCTTATTTGACTTGTGCTTATTATGTCAAACTTTTTTTTAATTTATTGCTCATTATACAATGACCTAAGAGTAGTATTTCTTATGAAGCTGTTAGAGCTTTTTATTGAGTTTTCAGTTTCTGTTGAAGTTTTCTTCCTGTTACCAGAGCAAATAAACATGCCATCTATGAAATAACGTCATTTGCTGTAGGGACTTATAAAATTTGTACACTCCGTTGTCATTTCCTGTACTGTTAATCAAATTATTGAATTACTATGCATTAAATTAATTAGCAGATGTGTGTGTGTGTGTGTGTGTGTGTGTTTTACTCTGCATGTCTTCATGGTTAGAATGATTCTACATTTTATTTCATAAAAAATTAATGCAGTATTGTTTGTTATCCTATATTAGCAGAGAAAATGAACATTCTATCTTAATTTCCCTTCATTTGGCATTTTTGGTTACAGTTTAATAGTGCCTGTTGTGGAGGACAGAGCTCCATAAGTGCAGGATAAAGCGTTCAAAGAGCCAGGGTTTGAGGTCATTAGGTGTGGGAAGTTGGATGTGCAGCACCAGACGCCCTGCTAGCACACTAGCAATTTCTGACAGCCATGTGCCAATAGCAGCCAAAGCTCATTCCATCGCCATCCTCCCATGTGGAAACCCAAGTGCATACAGCTCTTTAAACCACACTAGCTGCCCTGCTTTTCAGCATTCGCCATCACATAGACAAAAGGGCTCAAGCTGTCTCACCAATTCAACATGAGATGGAATTTCATGTGAACCTGGACCTCACCATTTCACAGTAAGCATGCAAATACCCTGCTCCGCACCATTCATGTATTGTGCATGTTCCAAAAGTAAAACATACATCGAGAATCATATGGAGAGGAAGAGGCTCGGGAGGGGAAGGAGTTACATAAGAAAAGAAGCAGTTGGGGAGCAGACTAAGCAGGACCCTCCCAACAGCTCAAAATGGTCATCTTCCTGAAAAAAATTTGACCACCTGTGTTTTGATGCATACATTTGATTACCATGTTTCATTTTGCTCTCCGTTACCAAGCAGGGTTAATACTAGTCTTGGGCTATGATCCAAGGGAAGTCTTCTACATGTGACATTTTTCAGCTACATACGTTTCCTTCAAACATCTGATAAACTGCTCCTGAATGTTGGAGAGCATGGCAGTGAAACATCCCATTAGATGTGAGGGGATGCTGCTGTAAATGCAAGTTGCAATTTCGTTGCGAATGAAGCATTTTGCATGTGTGCTTGGGCCACTCTGTTCATATCCAGACCTTACTATCCTTCCCATTTGATACTTACCTTTGCCCCTGGTAGACCATTTATTCCATTCACTCCTATTGGGCCAACGCTTCCTGGTTCTCCCTGTAATGTTTGAAGGAGGTGCAATGGAAAACTCTCAGTTTCTAAGCAGGCCAGGTGCTAGTTTCACTATCCTTTCCAATGTGATACTTACCTTTGGCCCTGGAAGGCCATCTATGCCTTTCTCTCCTGTTGGGCCAACACTTCCTGGGTCTCCCTGTAATGTTTGAAAGAGGTGCAATGGAAAACACTCAGTTTCCAAACAGGCCAGGTGCTAGTCTTACTATTCTTTCCCATGCGCCACTTACCTTTGGCCCTGGTAGACCATCTATGCCTTTGTCTCCTGTCGGGCCAGGGCTTCCGGGTTCTCCCTGAAATGTTTGAAAGAGGTGCTATGGAAAACTTCCAGGGCTGGATCCAGGCCTGGTTCTAGGTGCACTCCCGGTAGCACAGGGCGCCAGGGCGTCGGGCCGGCAGGGGGGGCGCTGCGCGATGAAGCCGCACAGAAGCTGTGGTGCGCCCAGTGAGGGCGGGGACCTGCTCGAGACGGCCCTGGCTGGATCCAGATTCTGCTAGCAGAAGCCTGCACAAGGCATTCTACTAGCACAATTTCCTTCCCTCTCCTCCCTCTGTGCCCTGCCATTGGCAGGAGTGGGTGGGAGAACCCCCAGATCAGTGGGGGGGGGGTGTAGGAGAGGGGAGATTGTTTTGTTAAGCAAGCAGAAATGCTTGCATTGGTATGAGTGATGCCCTAACCTCACTATCCTTTTCCATATGCTGCTTACCTTTGGCCCTGGTAACCCATCAATGCATTTGTCTCCTACTGAGCCATTGCTTCCTGGTTCTCCCTGTAATATTTGAAAGAGGTGCAATGGAAAACGCAGTTTCTAATCAGGGCATGCGCTAATCTTTCTATCCTTTCCCATGCGCTGCTTACCTTTGGCCCTGGTAGACCATCTATGCCTTTCTCTCCTATTGGACCAGGGCTTCCTGGTTCACCCTGCAATGTTTGAAAGAGGTGAAATGGAAAAGTCTCAATTTTTAAGTAGGGCAATAAGACCAGTACAAGCAGCTGGACATCTGGGAGGCTGGGTAAGAAGACATAAGAAGCCCTCCTCAGCACTGCCCTCTGTTTATGTCAGCCTCCTCTGAAGAACAGATGAGGAAGCCAGATGTGAACCATCTAGTTAAAAGACCATTCTTTTGCTGTACTGTATTTATTGTCTGTTAACTTTCATTTTGCTCTGTACTCAGCCGTTAGGTCTAGTTTTTTTTTTTTTGTAATACTGAAGACAGTATATTCTACATTTGTTGCTGAATTGTTGTTGTGCTTACAAAACTGGTTTCTCCCCAATCAATGTTTTGCTGTTTAATATGAAAAAAGGAATTTGTTGTAAGCTGCTTTGGGAACAGCTCACTGTGCAAAGGTGCCACATACAGATACTTAAATGAACTAACCAATCTTACAATCTTTCCCGTGCTCTGCTTACCTTCGGCCCTGCTAGACCATCTAAGCCTTTCTCTCCCACTGGGCCAATGCTTCCAGGTTCTCCCTATAATGTTCGAAAGAGATGCAGTGGAAAACTCTCAGTTGGTAAGCAGGGCATATGCTAATCTTAGCAATTTTCTCCATGTGCTGCTTACCTTAGGGCCTGGTAGCCCATCTATGCCTCTCTCTCCCACTGAGCCAGCGCTTCCTCGTTTTCCCTGTGGTGTTTAAGGAAGGGCAATGGAACTCTCAGTTTCTGAGCAGGTATCATCAAGTCTTAGTATATTTTCTGATGTGCTGCTTACCCTTGCTCCTGGTTGCCCTTTTATGCCCTTTTCCCCAGTCTGACCAATGCTTCCTTGATTTCCCTGTAGTGTTCGAAAGAGGTGCAATGGAAGACTAAGTTTTTAAGCAGGGCATGTGCTAAATCTTAGCAGTCATTCCCATGCACTGCTTACCTTTGGCCCTGGTAGCCCATCCATGCCTCTCTCCCCTGTTGGGCCAATGCTTCCCCGATTTCCCTGTAAATTTTGAAAGAGGAAGAATGGAAAACTCTTGGTTTCTTAGCAGGCTATGTACTTAGGATCTTGTTATCCTTTCCCATGTAATACCCACCTTTGACCCTGGTAGACCACTCATGCCTCTTTTTCCCACAGGGCCAATGTTTCCTGGTTCTCCCTGTATCATTTGAAAGAGGTGCAATAGGAAACTCTAAGTTTCTAAGCATGGATTGTGCTAATCTTAGCATTCTTTCCCATGCAATGCTTACCTTTGCCCCTGGTAGACCATCTATGCCTCTCTCCCCTACTGGGCCAGGACTTCCTGGTTCTCCCTATAGTGTTTTAAAAAAGGTGCAATGGAAAACTCTGTTTCTTAACAAGGCATGTGCTAGTCTTTTATCAACTCCCATGTGTGCTCCTTACCATTGGCCCTGGTAGACCATCTATGCCTCTCTCCCCTAGTGGGCCAGGACTTCCTGGTTCTCCCTATAGTGTTTAAAAGAAGTGCAATGGAAAACTCTTAGTTGCTTACCAAGGAAAGTGCTAGCCTTTTTTATCCTTTCTCATGCACTGCTTACCTTTGCCCCTGGTAGACCATCTATGCCTCTCTCCCCTACTGGGCCAGGACTTCCTGGTTCTCCCTATAGAGTTTTTAAAAAGGTGCAATGGAAAACTCTGTTTCTTAACAAGACATGTGCTAGTCTTTTATCAACTCCCATGTGCTCCTTACCATTGGCCCTGGTAGACCATCTATGCCTCTCTCGCCTACTTGGCCAGGACTTCCTGGTTCTCCCTGTAGTGTTTAAAAGAGTTGCAATGGAAAACTCTCAGTTGCTTACCAAGGCAAGCACTAGCCTTTTTAATCTTTTCCATGCACTGCTTACCTTTGGCCCTGTTAGACCATCTATTCCTTTGTCTCCCATTGGGCCAACACTTCCTGGCTCTCCCTGTAGTGTTTAAAAAAGGTGCAATGGAAAACTCTCAGTTTCTCACCAAGGCAAGCACTAGCTTTTTTATTCTTTCCCATGCACTGCTTACCTTTGGCCCTGGTAGACCATCTATTCCTTTGTCTCCCATTGGGCCAACACTTCCTGGTTCTCCCTGGAGTGTTTATAAGAGGTGCAATAGAAAAAATTCAGTTTCTGAACGCAACATGTGCTTGTTTTTTATCCATTCCCATGTGTTTCTTACCTTTGGCCCTGGTAGACCATCTATTCCTTTGTCTCCCATTGGGCCAACGCTTCCCTGTTTTCCCTGTAGCATTCAAAAGAAGTGCAAAGAACACACTCATTTTCTAAGAAGGGTGTTCATCAGGTTTACTGTACCATTCAAGAAGATGCTTACCTTTGGTCCTGGTAGACCATCTATTCCTTTCTCTCCCATTGGGCCAACACTTCCTGGTACTCCCTGTAATGTTTGAAAGAGGTGCAGTGGAAAACTCTCTGTTTTTAAGCAGGCCAGGTGCTAGTCTTACTATTCTTTCCCATGCACCACTTACCTTTGGCCCTGGTAGACCGTCTATGCCTTTGTCTCCCATTGTGCCAGGGCTTCCAGGTTCTCCCTGTAGTGTTTTTAAAAAGTGGAGTGGAAAACTCTTAGTTTTTGAGCAAGGCAAGTGCTAGTTTTTTAATGCTTTCCCATGCGCTGCTTACCTTTGGCCCTGGTTTACCGTCTATGCCTTTGTCGCCCATTGGGCCAATGCTTCCTTGTTTTCCCTGTAGCGTTCAAAAGAAGTGCAAATAACACTCTCATTTTCTAATAAGAGGGTGTTCATCAGTTTTACTGTACCATTCAAGAAGATGTTTACCTTTGGGCCTGGTAGTCCTTCATTGCCCTTCTCTCCTATGGGCCCAATACTTCCTTGTTCTCCCTGAGATTAATACAAATTAAGGTGAACATTACAATCTTGCTTTCATCCCAAAGTCCAAATATTGAGCATCCTTCAAAAAGAATTCAGGCTCTAAATGACAGTCTTTAAACATGGTACAGCTGTTCTTATGGCTATTCAAGCTATTCTTTAAGAATGGTTGAGCCCCATAGGACCACAGTGAAAGGGAAAAACAATCTTTAATTTCTGATTCAGTTTGCTCTATGTAGTGTAGAATATGATCTTGCTTTATGACTCTCAATCACCAAATATATTTAGGATTGAAATTTAACATGATCAGCCTGTATGCCAATACTGCATTGATTCGACTTTGTTACCCATAATATATATATATATATGATGGGGAGCTACAAAAAGGAAATTTACCTTTGGCCCTTGAATCCCTGGTTCTCCTGGGATTCCAGCATCACCCTGATGAAACAGAACACACATAGGTGACACTGAAATACAAAAGTGCATTAAGTTTCCCAGGGTCAATGCTGGCAGAAGCTCAGCAGTTCACACTTTAAGCCTAACCAGAAAAGCAACTGCCAAATATTTTTGATCCAGAAGTTGGGAGTTAATTTCTAATACCTAATTTCTAACTGTTCAGGAGAAGGAGAGAGAGAGAGATTTCATTTATTAGCTCAGAGTAGTCTTACAATTTGCAGTGTGGATAAATCATGAAGACATCATTCATTATCTGTGGAACACACTGAAATTTAATCCTTAAACGTGTTTCCTAAAAATACCGTAGCCATAGGTTTTATGCAGTTCTGAACAGCATGCATTAATAATAACGTGTTTTCCAACTTGGCCACAACTACTTGGTGGCCCTTCTAAGGTCCATTATATGAAAAACACAATCCAAAATAAATATACACATATCCTGCCCCTGACTCAGCTGCCTTGGAGAAATATATACAGATATTTGCTTCTTAAAAGTCCAGTCCAGATATTAGCAAACCACTCCATTTGGACAGTTTCTAGAGGGGTAGCTGTGATAGTTTCTTGAAGCAAGAATGGCAGAGTCTTCTTAAAGACTGTTATGGCAGAAGCTTTCATGTACTGGATCAGCTTCAGAGATACAACAGCACAGAGTGAATAATGTTTGATTATCATGTCCATGGATGGGTGAGCCCCATGTGATTAGCCCTGCTTACAATGCAATAGTTACACAACCCCCCTGTAGTTTGGGATGTTGGTGGATGCTACTGAAATCTCAAGAGCATTGCTCCTCCCTTGCTCATTCTGCGGCTGTGCTGGGCAAGAAACAAACCACAGTCTGCTCTGGATCAGAGGATTGCTTTGTGATTGTATTGCTGTTTTTTTTTTAAAAAAGATTATTTTAAATGTGTTTTGTAGTTTTAAATGCCATGCTATTTTACTTTCAAGTTGGAGATATTTTGTGACTCTGTTGTGATAACTGAGTTGTGAGGTGGAAATAGATAGATAGTAGGGGCAGGGTTGGGAACATGATGTCTGAATGCAAATTGCATTTGAAAGAAAGAAACATAAATAACTTACTTTTCCTCCTGGAATACCAGGCTCACCCTTCAAAACAAATAAATGAAGCATGTTATATTTGACATACAAATATCGGGAATGAAAACATTATTATTTTTTCAATGTCTAGGAAATAGTTACAAATAAAATTGTACCTTTTTAAAAATAAAACATATGCATCTAAGCTCATTAAAAATGTTGCTGGGTTGTGAATCTTTTTGGGGCCCAAAGGTCCATTTGCCATTTAGAGGAAGTGTCGTGGGCACCTCTATAAAACGGCTGTTGGGTATAACCAGTCACAAAACTTAAAATAGAAACACAATACCTGAGGCCATCCAACGAAGCTGAATGTTGGAAGATTCAGAAAAAGGAAACACTTTTTCATACAATGCATAGTTAAAACTATGGAATTCCTTACCGCAAGCTTTGAAAGGGAATTATTGGGGTAGGGAGAGAGAAAGCCTTACTGCACAAACAGAAGTTCTTGTGCTGACAGGACTCTCTAGCTGAATCCTGCCCACTATAATTATTACCCTTTCCTCACCAGCAGGTCTTAGGGGTGGATTTCAGCATTTTTTTAATTCAGTAAGAAAAACCAGTCAAAACGAATTACAGTCGCAGGAATAGGGTGGGTCCTCAAAACACGATGGGAATTACTCAGCTTAGTGCTAAGGAGATCACTCTGTCAGCACAAGCATTTCTACTCGCCTGCTATAACGATTTCCCCCTCCTCTGTCCACACGCTATTCTGGGGGGTTCATCTTTCAACTCATCCTAGCCTATTGGTGGTGGTTTGGGGGACAGTGGGGACACACAGTGGGAAAAGAGCTTCTGGGAATATACCACAAACCACCCACATATCTTTAGCAGCCATGTGGAAACATTCCTCTTCTTCCAGGCCTTTGCCTAATTAAACAACCTATGGCCTTTTAAAATCTCTCTGCGTGGAGGTGTTGTGTTATTTGTTATTATGTTATGTATTTTTGTGTGTTTATACTGTAAACCGTGCTGTGATCCTCGAATGAAGAGTGGTATATAAATTTAATAAATAATAAAAATGAAAATAAATAAAAATTTCACTCATGGCCTGTGATCTTTTATATCAAGATGCTGTAAATATAGTACCCTTGAAAGGCTTGTGAAAGGGCAGTGGGTCAGCCATGCAGCAGCACGCACAGGATGCAGAAGTGGAAATGGGTACTTCTCCTATGACGAAAAACACTTGGGAGTTAAGTTTGCTAGCATGGTATCTTATTACAAATGTTCTGACACTTAAAAAGAGGTCAGCAAGTCTTTTGATAGTCTAGGGTTTTGGCACTTGTGGTTCTCATGCGCCACAGTCAGTGCATGTAGCAATTAAAAAAACAAAACAATATCGATGTAAAGAAATAACCTAAATAGGTCCTGACAAAAGAGCATATGCGAAATGTTTGTAGGACAACAAAAGACAGAAGAGAACGAAAAAGTGCTTTGGGAAAGAGGCTTACCGTATTTTTTTCCTGATGGTGCAGTACAGAAAGCTGACTCGTAAAAACAGACAAGACTCTGACTGTTTCAAAGCCCTAAACAATTAAGCCTGACAATTGTTCTAAACTCAACTTGGCACAGATGGCAGTCATGTATTTAGGGGTAGTGATTAGATGGCAAAAGCATAGTCAAGGAAAGGAGCTGTATAAAACTATTATAGAGCAGAAAGAGGAAGAGGTTACAGTACACACATCTGAGGTAGGCTAGGCAAGCTTCTCATGCTGAATATGTGAAATCAATTCATTAGGATATGTTTTAACACCATAGATTGCATACTAACCATGATACCAGCTTCTCCAGGTTGTCCTTTCTCACCCTAAAGAAACACAAATTATTTAAATAACACAAGTTATTTAAATAGAGGCAATGAATGCATTTCTAAAATTACTTTTTCAAAACCCTCCCCTCCCACCTAAAAAGCACAACAGTGAAGAAAAGAAGCTTCAGGAGATTGCATTATTTCATTGACTTAGGGAACGTAGAAATGTTGCCATGTCTTGATGATCTAGATTAGTGTTATTAATAAAGTGAAAATACATACAGGTATGCTATGGATCTATTTATCGTGGATTTACATTGAACACATAAACTGTATCTCATCTCAGTTATCTTTGCTTGGTAGATAATGACTGTTAATTCTCCTAATTCAACAGCAGGGGATTTAGTGATTAATTTAATGACTAAGGACTGAGTATGAATAGCTAGTTAATAAAAGGCTACTGTGAATATCATTTTTATGACACAACTACCACTTGCCCTACAGAACAATCCCATGGGCACTGCCAAAAAAGATTGCTGCTGTAGCAGCAAGGGAAACTCAAATTTTGATAAACCCCGAAGCCTGCCATGTTGCTAGAATCTACAAGCAGAATTGTCAAAATATTAGCTGCTCATTGCAAAATGCAAGATACCCATTCCAAGGCAAGCCGCCACTACAAAGCTTTGTTGACTAGATTATCGTCCCTGTCCAACGCAAGCAGTTTGAAGATGAGTTCTGCCTCTGGTTTCAAGATATTGAAGAGTGATTTCTCTTCGCTCTTACTCTTTGCTCCAAAAATGCCTACATCCTCCCCCAGGCACCTTGATACATCTGACTTCTAGGCTCAGGAACTTATAGTTGAAATGCATTCATGGGCAGGATATCCCCGCAAAACATGCATTTTAGTTTTCAACAGTTATCTTAGCTAATAACTACGCCTTACAGGAAGGCCTGGGGCTCCCCTTGGGCCATCTTTTCCTGTGTCTCCAGGGGGCCCTCTTGCACCCGGCTGTCCAGGAGGACCTGGTGGACCAGCAGCACCATCATTACCTTGATCCCCCTATAAGAAGTTTAGACAAAACATCGCAATGTGAAAAAAATAAAAACAAAGTCCTTATGGATGGACTGTGGCTGCAAACTCACTGCATAGCAAAATGAGAGAAGGAAAGAAAGAAAACAGGACACATGGTCAGGGAATCAGTATGTTTGAGTTAAAAGATAAAACCTTGAGACCTTTCTATGGTACGTAAACTTACTAAAAGAAAAGGAATTTATGCCTAAGGTTTCTTGGTGTTTGTTTTATTCCTCATTGGTAATTAGTATTTCTAACTCATCCGTGTCCAATTTGTGTGCCTGCATGGTACAGAATGTCGTATTCTGTTTCTGCTTGCGAACACTGGACTCCAATGAGAAATGATTAGTAAAAGGTCTTTTCTCTTCCAATGAGAAACAGGTAAAGCAACTAAAGAATGAACCCCAGTTCTTTAAATACCACAGTACTATCGCGAGAAAGTAAAAGAGAAAACTACCACCCAGATTATGATTGTAAGACAACATTTGCAAAATTAGATTCTTTATCTGAGTACTGTATGCATTTAGTAAAGCAAATCTTTAAAATATCCAAAAATGCTAAGCCTCAAAATTAGCATTCCAGTTTATTTTTACATGGATAACTTAAGAGTTCTGGCATCTAGAAGATGCCAGAATTATTGTAATTATTACATTTATATCCAGCCTTTCTTTCGCAGACATAAATGAAATTTATTTTTTACATAGGGTTCAAAGGCATTCTCCCATCCAGGTATTGACCAAATCCAGGCTTGCTTAGCTTCAGCAAATTTGTTGCATCATGTGTCTTTAGATCATACCTAATTTATTATCTTGGGGGGGGGGGAAGGAGGAATCTAGCAACTTTCTGTTTTTTTTTACAACATTTTAATGCATTCTGTAAAAAACACAAATCATTGATTTTAAAGGAGAAAGGGTTGGATGTCACAGCAAGAATACACACAGATGTAGAATGCTAGCATACATTGCACACCATGCTCATGGAGCGTGTACATTTTCTATCAACATCTAGTGAACACAAGAGAAGACTCAAAACAGATATAATGTTGGTTGTATAATAAGTGCACCGATTATATAATAAATGCACTAGTAATCTGGTCACAATCTACAGAATTATGCAACTGTGTGAGCAGCAGAGCTTTTTATTTCCTGTTTTCAAATAAGAAGACTTTTATCTTTAAATGACGAACTGCTTTTTATATGTTAAGCTAGTTTCCAAAAGGACTTGCAACAAAGCATAGCCAGATATTTCATCTCTGATCATGAATTCTACACTTAACCTTTGTTTTATGTACAGAGCATACTTCTGATGCAGGCCACACTTATTTCATTTTTACTAAAGCCAAGAGAATGGTTTCTTTCAGAGATCTTCTGGCTAAAGCAGAGAATTGACACCAGGTCTCCAAGATCTATCATAGATGACCATGACTGCCTATTAACATTACTGTTCCTGGGGTTATGATCAACTGTGGGTAAGTTGGGGTGAAGAGCTCAGCATCTAGAATTGGTCTGCTTGAACATATGGAAGCAGCACTGAAACCCCCCATGATAAGGGTAGATTATAAAGCTCTTTATAACATCTGGGCAGGATGTCCCCAGTGACAGACTTGTACTTAAAGTCATCATGCTATAAATCAAAAACCTAACAGTGAATGCCATTCTACATTCCAGTTCAGAAAGCCATACTACTAAGGTCCAGTTCAGAAAATTCCCTCACTGAGCAATGCTACGAGTACAAGATAAAAATAAATGGATCTAGCTCTATAAAATTTCTCAGTATATTATTATTTACTAGTGTCATTCAGCCCATTTAATAAATGGGCGCTGGAATATTCGGCCGTTTTCAGCGGCGGCTCATGGGGGGCCGGCTGGCCCCTCCTCACGGCCGCTGCTTTGTCGGGGTGCTCCGCTGAGCTCAGCTGGCCAGCGGGCGCCCAGGAGAAGGCTGCAATTCTTCTGAGGACTGCGAGGGAAACGGTAGGCAGAGGGGTGGGGTGGGGAGAGTGTGTGTGTGTGTGTGTGTGTGTGTGTGTGCGTCAAGTCTCTTCATCCAATCCCTGTGTCCGTGGGGCACATGCACAGTAGCGCGGACACAGTGACACAGGGACTGGACGCAGAGACACTTGCACTTTATTATATAGGATTATCATTTCTTTTATACACCAACATATTTTTATTCACGAAATATGCAGGCATCCTCCAGCTATAATCCTGAAAGTACAACATTTCAAAATCAGTCTTCAAACGCTCTGCATCCAATAAATCAGAAAGCATGGTCCTTAACAAATTTGCCGTTTTAAAGCAAATGCTTAATTTGTGTACATTTTGTGTGCAGGGACCATATCACTTATGTATTCTATACTGTGTGTGGAACTCAGTACATATAGTAGTGAACCCAGACAGGTCACTCTAAACTCAGGTATCGTCAACCTATTATTTATTTATTTAGTCTGAATTTTTATTGAAGAATACAATGATTACTTTTTTTAGATCCAGGACCTACTTTTAACCCAATCTGGCATTTGGGGACCCATTTCTTAATCTCCTATTGTATATCTGCATGGTGGTAGTGCTCCTGTTGCAACCCACCAGTTGAAGACCAGTGGTGACTCATCTGATGGAATGACCATCTACAGAAAAATTCCTTGCACATAGAAAACTAGATGTCAGGGAGAAGGGTTCTCGTCTAGCCTCGCCCGATAGACGCCAGTTTCCCATTAAAGGGAAACACTAACAGGGCTTCAGGGACGTGTGTTTTTTCTTGCTCCTGGAGCTATGTGACAGCCTTTAGCCCTTTGTGTGTTTATGGCATACTTTAGGAGCTTTGTGTATCTTGTAAAGGCTACCTACCTGAGAGAGATGATCAGGGTTCCCACTTGCAGAAGGAGCCTTTAAATGCCATAAGGCACCCCGATGCAGATGTCCACGGTAAACAATTCTATGGCCTGAAAGTCACATGGCTCTGGGGGATGGGCTAAAAGTGTGCACCCCAACTCTGTTCAGTGTTCCTTTTTCAGGCAATAATATGTTAATGCCTGAAGAGGGCTCTGCTGCTTCTGAGAACAGAAACACTGTACAAGTTTCTATTAACCTATCCTTCGTTTCAGATTTTCAGGGAGACTGCTCAATATAATAATAATAATTATTATTATTATTTATACCCCACCCATCTGGCTGGGTTTCCCCAGCCATTCTGGGCAGCTTCCAACAGAAAAATAAAATACAATAATCTATTGAACATTAAAAGCCTCTCTAAATATTGTAATAGAGAGGATGCAATTCTGGCCAGGGGGAAATTAGATTTAAGAATTTATCTTTGGGAAAGTCTACTAGTCATCATGACATTCAGCATGGCTTTGATTGTGTAGATGACAAAGAATGTTAGATCTGCTTTCATGAAAGCAAATGTGAAATCCTGTTAACACAATGAGGCTAAGTAATTTGCTCAAAGTTAATGGGAAGACTGCTTTGAATTGTCTCATAAGTTGATGTTTACCTGTGAATGTTTCTATTATTATTTTTGGCGCTATTGCAATAGGGGGGGGGAACTCTGATTCTAGTTGTCATGGCAATGGCTCCATTTTGTTTATGATGAAAACTGTAGGGGGGTGGTTGTTAGATTGTAAAAGAACAGAACAGGAAAACGAAAGAATGGAAATGAAGGAGGGATTATCAGATCATAAATTAGAAAAGTTTTTAAAAAGCAACCTCACAAGAAAACACAGCAAGCCAGAAGATTAAAAGCGATTCTACCTTAAGGATACGTCGGCTAAAAATAGGCTGGTCAGAGAGAAATCCATGACTGAGGCGAGGGAAAGCCATCTAGTCAATGTGTGGCAGGAAAGACAAAGAGGTCAAGACAAATGTTATGATGGTAGAGAAAAATGTTTCAATCAGCATAATATATGAGAGGGAGCCCAGTATGGAACAAACAATTGGTATCACAAGGTGAAATAATAAATGGAACAGCAACAATAGATTTAAGACGCATTATTCAATAGCTGTATGGGTGGCACCAGAATGTACAGCTTTCCATTAGGTCAGTATCACAGACTTCAGAACTACAAAATAATGGCGGCAGTGGTGGGTGGGGATCTTACTAATTCCTCAGCTTCACAGGACATAGTTTAAGATATTTTTCAACATTTCTTTAAAGGGCAAGAATTGCTATCACTTCAGCAACCATGATTTTATAGGCACGTGTGTTCCTTGGCAACTGATATATATATATATATACCCACCAAGGAAGAATCTAGACAAATTCCAGCTTTCTAATGCTGGCATACCTTAACCATTTGGGAGTTCATGTTTTCCATTTTGAGTATAGGTGTTTAAATATTCAATTTTCAAAATTATCTATTTTGAAAGTGACCCAAGTGTCTAACTATATGAAGCTGAAATTCTAAATAAGCTTACTTGAAAGCAAGCCCCATTGAATTCAGTGGTACTTACTTCAGAGTAAGCATTCCTAGGATTCTACTACATGATCTTTGTATTTGAGATTTGAGCTAAACTGTAAAACCATTCACAGGGCTGTTTGCCAACCTGTCAGCCACAGTAAATCTCATTTATATCCAAGTATGTTAAGCCCTAAAATAAAGTGTAACTTGAGTTACTGTACATACTTACAAGTGGTTTAAATATAGAAAAACATGAGCCTGACTGCTTTGCCAGTCAACCCGTTTGGATAAGGCTAATGCCTGACAGCCAAGTAAACTCAATTCATCTGCTTGATGTACAAGAAAGGAGATAATTTTTGTATGTGGTTATGGGTGCTTTCTGTAAAGCTCATCTTCCTCAAAAAAGAAAGAAAAATCAAATAGGATTTAAAAAAATCTAATTCATATAGTATCATTACATATATCAAATGTTGTCCTCCACTGCCAACAGCATATAAATACCCTGGAGTCAAGCAATTTAGTCCTAAAATGCAATTAAGTTAGACATGGAATGTGGACCAGATTACAGAACTGGATACCAGAAGCATTGCTCCTCTGTTCGATAAAAGGACCGGGGGGTGGGGGGTGGGCTGTCTACTACCATGGGAGAACTACCAGTGCTTCCATGAGTTTGGTTGAGGGTTATCTGCAGTCATAAGATGCATGTAGCATCTGCAACACAGATGTAACATTTTCATATCCTCATTCTCTGCCCTGAGGCAAGTCTCATTGAACAGCATGTAAATTGTTTTAGTTGGGTACACGGACGATTACAATCTTAGCTGAAGAACAGATCAACATGCAAGAACTACACATTTGTTTTGGTATAACTGCTAGCAACACCAAATAAGAAGCACCTCTTGGAAAAGAAAATGAAAAAAAAATAAGTTGTTTTTGTAGAAAACAACTCATGTTGCCCAGGGCTGAGCAAAGACAAACTGCAACACTCTTGGAAACAAATGGTCATGATTTTAAGTAAAACGGTTGCATGACTTAATGAGAGTAGAACCCACTTTCTTTCTACATCCTATTTCTAATTACTTTGACAACAGAGAGGACTCAGCATAGATTAAAGAACTTTAGTTCTTGTTCTGAACAACACTAAAACAATAGAAGGCAGCAACTGCTTTATTCTAGGGCAGCTTTCCTCAACTTGGTGTTCTTCAGATGCTGTGGTCTCCTATTCCTATTCCAGCATTGGCCGGCATGGTCAAAGACCAGGGATGGTGTACTCCAGAAACTTCTAGAGGGCACCAGGTTGGGGAAGGCTCCTCTAGAGAACTGGAATTTCAATCATAGTCAATGCCCAATATATCACTGACTTTTTGGAAATACATAGCTATGGGTTGCAAATACTTCATGGTTCCCCCTGAATGTATTTTTGCATACACTTATTATCTTGTTTCCTAGTACATAGATAACAATGGTAGCATTGCTACTTTTTTTTTAATACCCATTCTATACAGTTTCCCCATTTCTTTTTACTTTTATTAAGTATACAGTGGTGCCTCGCTAGACGAATTTAATTCATTCCACGGGTCTATTCTTATAACGAAAAATTCATCTAGTGAATCCCATAGGAATGCATTGGATTTTTTTTTTAAAAAATTGCCCATAGGAACGCATTAATTCAGGCATCCCCAAACTGTGGCCCTCCAGATGTTTTGGCCTACAACTCCTATGATCCCTAGCTAAAAGGACCAGTGGTCAGGGATGATGGGAATTGTAGTCCAAAACATCTGGAGGGCCGAAGTTTGGGGATGCCTGCATTAATTGAATTTCAATGCATTCCTATGGGAAACCGCGATTCGCTAGACGAATTTTTCGTAAAATGAATTCGTCTAGCGAGGCAACCTCCACTAGAAAAATCCTTTCTTTAAGTGAAAATTTCGTCTTACAGGGCGTTCGTTAAGCAAGGCACCACTGTACTGCAGTAACTGTCAAGAACTGTTACATGTGGTATATTATTATCAGCTCCTTGCTTGTTTCTGTGTGGCATATTTATATTCAGTAAAAGCTAGTCAGCAATAGGACAAACTGTGGCACTTGACCAAGTTCTGCAAAACAATAGTACAGCAACACCCCTCTCCTTTTGTTGCAAATGTTGTATGCTTCAACCAGAAATTCGGTCTCATTAAAAATCCCAATCAAATTTCAGCAGAAGACACTTAATTTCGTGTTCTGAAGCAGTATTGTTCTGAATGCCTGGTCTGAGATACAAAAACATGTCCTGCTTGTGGGCTTCCCAGCAGCATCTGCTTGACGTCACTGTGAAAACAAGGAAGCTGGACTACAAAGATGGGATATTTTTTTTGCCCAGAGTTGAAGAATTTGCCGTTTTTGAGCTATTTTTGTGCAGAATCAGCAAAACAGGCACTGCCGACATGGGTTGCCATACGTCCAGATTTTCCTGGACACCCCCCCCAAAAAAAAATTTCGCCCAGACACTGCTGCTGATTGCAGTATTCTGGATATGTCTGGGAAATTATGGATATATGGCAACCCTAGTTCTAACCTTTTGGCTTTTCTGTTTTTGATGTTCTTAAGTCTGTTTGGGTTGCTCATGCATTTTAATGATGACATATTATTTTTATTTGTGTGTTTGGCTTGCTTGTTAAGGCACTTTGAATGATTCCTTCAGGATGGGAAAAATGGGTATTAAAAATAATAACAATTTAATTTTTTTTAAACTGTCTTCTTGAGAATTTATGAGCCTGAATTTTATTTTGTTTTGCTTTGAAAGCAACTGAAAATGCTTGGGGAATTGTATGCAAGCAGATCATGCAAAATGCATGATTGATGAAACAGATTCAAACATAGTTGTTTCAGTTTCAGTTAAATTAAAGGAAATACATTTTGGGAAAGTTTGAGCTGATGTTTTTTTGGTAAAATAACTGTAATTTTGAACTGGGAAAAGAATACCGGCACCATGTTTTTCCATGAGAAAGATGTTGTCAAACAGAATAGATGCATTAAGCTAGTACCACTCAAGCTATGCTTAAGATAGCATAGTTTCAGAACAGGATGCGCTCAAAGAAAATTATGCAATTTCCATTTTAATTAAATGATTACCCTGTCTCTAAAAAAATCTCTTAAGAAAACTTGTTCTCTCAGAGGCATTAGCAGCTGCTGATTGTTTTTTCTTTACTGCCACCACAGAACATGTACAGTAATCTGAAATAACGCATCCTCCCATATAAACCAGGAAACAACTTTAGGAAATAAAGTCTATCACTGAGGCTAAAGAAAAGATACTGCTGAAGTTAAGGAACTAAAGCTAATTGAGGCCAGGTGGTGTCACAGGAAAGGTCCCAGGAATTGGAAGAGAAAACAGAAGGACTGAGGAGCCAAATAAATGTCCTAAACATCCAGAATCATTAACATTTGTACGTGTGTGTGTGTGTGTGTGTGAGAGAGAGAGAGAGAGAGAGGGAAAATCACAAACAGTTAGTACCATAATCTGATTACTTGATGATCCTGCTGAGCGACTGGAGCTCAGTTTTCCCAAGGGATACAACACATTTGAGAAACTGGGGCATGAACATATTTCATAACATGAATGCTTCTAAATGCAGACTGCTTTCATGCATAATTGATAACATCTGGGGACTGCTTGCAACGATTTCCATCTTTTTAAAACGTAACATATTTCTGAATGATCTCCATTCAATGGTTTCTATTTAATGGTGACAACTCTCTTCTGGGAACAGATATCAGGCATCACCAGTCACCAAACACCTTTTCCTTACTACTCTTTCAGGTATAATCTTGTCTTAGGAACCTATACTGATACGGTTTTGTTCATAAAGTAGCACAAGATTTCCTACATAGATAGTTTGTGGATGAAAGCCTCCAAATCCTACTTTATGAGGTGCATCCAGATATAATTTGCCAAGTGAAACAGAGCAATATCATAATATAAAGTGTGCTGTCCTACTTCTGATAAAGTACAGGAAACATTTCCCCTACAGAATATATTTCACAGTAGTTTGTATCACAGTGAGTATTGTGTAATTTGAAAAACGAATTCCTCATTTTCTTCAAAGTTGTTATATTAGCTTAAAAAGATTACACATAGGGTATACTGTACTTCCTATGATCAAGGGCCTCCATAACATTATTAATTATAAAGTTAGAAGGTTCTAGAATCTAATCAGTGTTTTTTTCAGCACTCATTGATTCACTGGCCTTGCAGACGGGTTTTTTTCACCAACACTGTACTGATTTGATGGCATATGAGGAAAGTATCAGGATGGCAAATGCTGATCTAATGTCTAGCATATTCCTGGATTACTCAGCTATATGGCTGCCCTCACAGGAGATGATACAGAATCAATCTGCAGCATTGGCACAGCATGCATGCGCATGCTGATGCTGAAGCCAAATACCAGGCTTCTCCATTCCCTTGTTGTTTGTTTGTTTGTTGTTGTTTAGTCATTAGTCGTGACCCCATGGACCAGAGCACGCCAGGCACTCCTGTCTTCTCTCCATTCCCTAGTAGCTGCAAAGGCTGTTCTCCATGGCAGCCACTTTGGGCACAACAGCAGCAGGATTCTGCGCCTTGAATTCACTAGCCAATATTGAACCAGGCATGTCTTCTTGTGCCTCAGTGTTCTTCAGCCATGAAATGGGATCAATGTTCTCTGAATGGAATAAATGCAATATCATACTGATAATGCATATTATATGTTTGACATTCTGTGTAGCCTTTGTCACCTGGAGGAACTCGTGCTTAGTTTCATTTCAAGATTCCTGCTTGTGCTGTATTTGAGTATGGATTATATTTATTGATTTTATTAATGATTAAAAAACCTTTTAAAAGCATAAGCAGTGGAGTTCCAGCAATAAAACAATTGCCATTTAATAATTATAAAAAATTCTAAACAGCTCTTTTGCCTATTTTTCACCTCTCCCACAAAAACATCCCTACTATGGATAGATAACTGTGACTATTACCTCAGTGGAACCTCGGTTTATGAACACCTCGGTTTACGAATTTTCGGTTTACGAATGCCGCGGACCCATCTGGAACGGATTAATTCACTTTCCATTACTTTCAATGGGAAAGTTACAGGTAGGTAGCCGTGTTGGTCTGGCTCGAAACAAAATAAAAAAATTCCTTCAGTAGCACCTTAAAGACCAACTAAGTTTTTATTTTGGTATGAGCTTTCGTGTGCATGCACACTTCATCAGGTGCATGCACACGAAAGCTCATACCAAAAAAAAACCTTAGTTGGTCTTTAAAATGCTACTGAAGGATTTTTTTTATTTTGTTTCAATGGGAAAGTTCGCTTCAGTTTAGGAACGCTTCAGTTTATGAACAGACTTCCGGAACCAATTACACCCATGCTTCGGGTTAAGTACGCTTCAGGTTGAGTAATCCACGGACCCGTCTGGAATGGATTAATCCACTTTCCATTACTCTCAATGGGAAAGTTCGCTTCAGTTTATGAACGCTTCAGTTTAAGTACTCCACGGACTGTCTGGAACAGATTAATCCACTTTCCATTACTTTCAATGGGAAAGTTCGTTTCAGTTTATGAACGCTTCAGTTTATGAACAGACTTCCGGAACCAATTGTGTTCATAAACCGAGGTACCACTGTATTTCAAAACTGCAATCCTTAAATACAAAAACTGCGACATTAGAAAAAAAAATTGGACTGCTCTTTCAACTTGCTTGGGTTTTTGCTACCACATTTTCAACCAAATGTCTTTGTTCATGGGGGCTAGAAACTTATTTTAAAACAGATGCAGAGATACTGAGAATCCAAATGGAGTCTTTAGGTCAAGGGTTGACCCATATGCTGGCTAAGTTTGGCGAGTCCATTTTATAATTTCCCATACCAGCATTCATTATTTTACTTGCTGTAAAATCTAAGCTGCTGTGATAAAGCTCCTGGTCCTATTTATCAGTTGATGCCTGCTCTATTTCACTACTCTCAAGTTTAAAAACAATATTCTTTGAAGTAATTTCCAGAACACCTCATTCATTTCATTTGTTTTGCGTTTTGTTTTGTTTTGTTTGTTTTTGTCTCTACCTCATACAAATGCACAAGAAGACACTTAATAAAGTTGATTGCAAATCCCTGAGGAGTGGGGGTGGGAAATAGAACAATGCTTTGCCTAGAAACAAACAAAAAAATGCATCTTTTCAGTTCACTGGAAGTGGAAATCCTGTTGTGGACATGTATGTATTACAGCTGAACTCAGTCCCACTCCATTAAAATTAAGTAGAAAGAAAATGAGTCAGAGGAAGGATGCCCATATGCTAGCTTGTATGACGTTAAGAAAGGTTTATTAAATTCTAACTTTTATAGTTTAATGAGGCAGTCTTCCATATGGATGAGGACCAAGAAAAGGAAAGATGAAACAAGTTCACTATCAATTTCCTCATTGCCCTATGCTCTTTCTCTGCCTTTAAAAAAAAAAAAAAAGCTGAGAATCATCTTAAATTTGGGCTTCGATTTTCTAATACTTGCAAAGAATTTAAGGCACCAAACTTCCTCCTGAGTTATCATAGTCATCCTCTTCTTCCAATTAATTTGTTTTAGTTATAGATATCATTAGAGATCTTTGTAAGCTGACAATTAGAAAAGTGATGGAGGAAGCAGGGGCATCGCAATAGGGGGTGAGGGGGCGGGTTGCCGGCGCCGCCCCTCTAGCATCGGGATCCTTGGATCCGGGCGCTGGAGCACCACCCCCGGCGCATGCGTCATGACGTAGCGACGTTATGTCTTGACGTTACGTCATGACGTATGCGTCACGACAGAGTGGGTTGCTGCCCCGGGCAGCAGAGAGGCTCTGTACATGCCTAGGAGGAAGAACAAAAGAGGAGATAGAGAGAGAAATGTAAGTGGAGTGGGATGAATATGATAAAGTGCAGCTGCACACACAATTTTTCCTTTTTCACCTTGTTTTGCCTTCACATGCAAGTACATCTGTCTGTGCTTATCAAAGCCATGCTCTAACATAAGCTTTAAAAATGTTCATAGTTAGTAACGGTGCTTACTCTTGGGCCGATGTCTCCTTGATCCCCCTGCAAAACAGAAAAGTCATCACAATTCTTCTTTCCCCCATTTCATTTATTTGTTGTTTAAGCATTGCTGTGATGAGAGAATTCATTTCTTCCACATACAATAGAAAAGCGTAACCAATTGAATGAAGGAAGGAAGTTTACAAATTAGCATTTGACCATGTGATGGATGTCCTTTACACATTTCATGCATGTAAGGGCCTCAGTCTTTCCATTTAAAGGACTGCTGATCTATACGCAAAAAAACAATAAAAAAATAGGAAGGGCATATGCAAGGCGCCCGCCCTGTGGAACGCCCTCCCATCGGAGGTCAAGGAGATCAACAACTACCTGACATTTAGAAAACACCTAAAGGCAGTCCTGTTTAGGGAAGTTTTTAATCTGTGATATTTTAATGTATTTTGCTATTTGTTGGAAGCCGCCCAGAGTGGTGGGGGAAACCCGGCAAGATGGGCGGGATATAAATAAATAAATAAATAAATAATAATAATAATAATAATAATAATAATAATAATAATAATACAAGGAATTCCTGTGGGACTGTGGCATCAAGACAGGGCATGGATAAAATATCTGTGGAATTTTTTAAAAGAATTATTTTTAATTTCAAGTAACAAAACACATCCATACAAGGAAAACAGAGCTTAGTTGTATAGAAAAGAAAGACAAATAGGGGCTGATGGTTGTAGTTCTAGATGTTCCAAGAAAGGCAATCAAATGAAAGTGTCTTTCCATGAGTCAATAAAATGATATCTTGTTGTATAGAAGGTGTGAGTCTCCCCCTACACCGCCTGATTGATATTCCTTTTGTGAAATAATTTATTTGTCCATAAGCACATTATCCCACACTTGCGAAATCCAGCCTTCCAAAAGATTTGCATTTAAAGTTTTCCTATTATTTGTAGTGCTTTGGCGTGCTCTGGTTCATAGGGTCACGAAGAGTCGAACACGAATAAACGACTAAACAACAACAAATTATTTGCAGTCACTAATCTAGCTGCAGTTAATTTAGCTGCATGACTGTACTATTCCAAGTCAGAATGCAGAAGCACAGCCCTTCTTGATTCCTCCAACAGAGCACACTGGACGTTTGGAATCTCCTCCTCTCTGCCCGCCAATTTTCACCCATCCGTTGTTGGGGTGATGGAGCTGCTGGAGAACCCTCCCCAGCTGGGGGGCTGGTGCTATCACCTCTGGCACCTCCCCTTCCTGCGCTCTCTGATCCAACCCTCCAATGCTTCCCTCTGAGGACCTTCCCTCCTCAGCATCCTCAAGGGTCTGCACTGCTTCCTGAGGTTCAGCACCATCTCCAGCGGACGGCTCCGCCTCACTGCCATCTAGGGCTCTGGCAGCATCGAAGAGCCCTTGTTCCCCCTTCCGGGATTCTCCGCTGACCCCTGGTGGTTCCCTGACAGCACGGAAACACCATTTATCTTCCCACTGTAGCGGTACCTATTTATCTACTTGCACTTGACGTGCTTTCGAACTGCTAGGTTGACAGCAGCTGGGGCCGAACAACGGGAGCTCACCCCGTCACGGGGATTTGAACTGCCAACCTTCCGATTGGCAAACTCAGTGGTTTAGACCACAGTGCCACCCACGTCTCGTAAAATTAGATAGTGGGGCTAATTTGGGGCTGGTTGTAGCGATTGTTCCATTATTTGGGAATACGTTTTGGGCAAAACCACCCCATATGTAGCAGAGAGCCAGGCAAATTGCATTCCCTCCAGCAAAGGTTGGATGTATAACAATGAATTCTATATAATTTGGATGGGTGATGTAATATCTTTAAAGCATTTTCTTGAGTTCTAATTGAGATGCATCCAAATGGTAGTTTATTCCCCATTTGTTTCCAGAGTTGTTCCTCTAATTCTTCTCCAAAATCTTTATCCCATTTTATTTGTAATGAAATAAGAGGAAGTTCATCCCAGTTGTGTGAGAATGTTATACAGCTAGGAGATGATTGTCTTTCCCAGTGGGTTGGTTGAGTTGAGTAGTTGCTCAAAACTATTGAAAGTGCCCTAACCCTTATATTTGGCTAATTTAGAAAATGTCTAATTTGGTGTGTCTCTACTCTCTAACCCAGGCATCCCCAAACTTCGGCCCTCCAGATGTTTTGGACTACAATTCCCAACTTCCCCGACCACTGGTCCTGTTAACTAGGGATCATGGGAGTTGTAGGCCAAAACGTCTGGAGGGCCACAGTTTGGGGATGCCTGCTCTAATGAGTCATATGCTACATTTCCCAATATAAAATTTATTTCTAGAACTGTAAGGAGCTTTTGGTTCTGTGGAATTCTTTGATGGCAATCATGTCAAGATCAGAGGGTCCAAGCAGCAACAGGTAACCTGTGGCCCTCCTGATGTCATTGGGCTCCACCCACCCCAACCAGCAGGGCCAAGGGTGTGGAAATGTGGTCTGGAAGGCCACAAATCCCCCACCCTTCTCTAATGGAATGCAAAACAATATGACCGAAAGGCCAAACAAGAAGATGTTTTTTTAAAAAAGAATTGAGACAACTCTTACCGGTACTAGAATACTTAGGAACTTAAGAAATTTTAAGGCAATGACCAATCTTACCTTTTCCCCTTTTGCTCCTGGAGGCCCCTGTAGAGATCAACAAGAGGATAGTAAGGAAGCATCTGATTAATCTACAGTTCAGCTTTCCCCCCTCTAAACTTTTACTAAAACAAATAATTTCAAGGAGAAAGCGGAGCCATTTACCCCTAATGTAGGGATGAGGAACATCCCTGATTTAACCTCTCCCCTGTCTTTATTTGTGGATATTTATGCTAGACCCTTTCCCCTGACTTCTATATATTTATGTATGTATGTGTGTGTGTGTGTGTGGGGGGGAAATTCCCCTCTATAGAGATGCATTTAATCATGTGAACAATCTGAAGCAGTACAGCCGAGACCTTGGTTGACTAACTCAGTGACTGACAGCTAGACTATATTTGGGGCCCACAGAGCAGCTGTGACTCTCAGGTGACGGTTTTTTATTCTTGCTTTATTAGAACATAAATATTTTATTCTTCAGTAAAGCTTTCTCAGAATACTCACTTTCTCAGAATACTTTCATGAGCTCTGGGCCCATTAGTGCAACCTAACAAGGTTCACACAGTTAAATCAATGGATTTTAGATACCGTGGAGCCGTGCCATGGAGTTTCTCCTCCTTATGCTTTTGCACATAGCTAAATAATGACACTTTAAATTCATCCACAGTGTGTGTGTGTACTCAGAGCGCAACTTACTGGTTTGCCATCCAGTCCAAGAGGCCCCTAAAACAAAAGAAGACAACAATGTGTTATAAAGCAATATTATTTTTGTAGCACAGTAAATCCTGCCTTCCCACCTCAGAGGGTTTTCCCACATGATCAGTGAAAAGCATGTCCCAAGGGCACCGCAGTCTTTGCACAATAATTTTGAAAAAGCTCCTTTACAGGCTAATAATACAAGAGTGCAAGACTGGCGTATAGGGTCTTCAGTGTGGTGCTACCCATACTTTGGAATTCCCTTTCATTGCATATCATATAGGCACTTTCTCTGTTGGCTTTTTGGTGCCTGCTAAAGACATTCCTCTTCCAGCAAGCCTTCTAAAACTTTGATCCCAAGTTGGTTTCTGTCCTGCATCTGAACTGATTTCATGTACGGTATCTGCTGTTTATACTTTAAACTGTTTTTTTTAAAAAAATATTTATAGGTGGTTTTTTTAATTAAAAATGTTATTATATGCAATTGTTTTCAACTGTTTTTTATATATGTAACTGTTTTTTATATATGTAACTGTATCCGAAGAAGTGTGCATGCACACGAAAGCTCATACCAAAATAAAAACTTAGTTGGTCTTTAAGGTGCTACTGAAGGATTTTTATATATATATATATATGTCATTATATTGTAATGTGCTTCAAGATGCCTCATGAGAAGTGATTCATAAATGAAATCACCACCATCATCAATGCTTTTTGTTATGTATTGAAGTTCTCACCCTGGGCCAGCAGGGGGATAGTGTACCATAGTTTTCACTCAGGTCATTGTCAGTTAGTTTAGGCGGGAAACCCTGGGTTGTTGTGTTGCTACAATGTTACAATAGTGTAAGCCGGCTGCCTATAAAAGCAGGCTGGCTGAGCTGCCAGTTAGTTCTGTTCCAGCTCCCAAATAAAGAGCTTCTTGAAGAAATCACTGCGTCGTCTGCGATGTCTACCCACAACTTAACACTTTTGATGTGTCAGTACTCACCAACAGAGAATGCCAGCACCTCTTTTTTTTTTTTTTGCTGTCCATAGCAGCCCTGATGTCCTGGCACTCATGACACTTCAATCAAGATAAAAGAGTGCCAGCAACTCATTGATTTATTTGTTTTTCTTTACCAAAAAGTACTGATAATATTGGTGCAGAACTAGCAAGACATCCACCCATGGCTCCTTTGGGAAGAAGGGGAGGATAAAAATTTAATAAATACAAGAGACATGGAAAGGAGTAGCCTCATTGTGTGGGAGTATATGGCTTACAAGTATTTATTAAGACATGAGCATAGGAGAGGGTCAGAGCAAATTATGACAAAGAAAGGCAAATGAGGAAATCAACAGCAATGGTGTTTGTGGGTTGTTGTTTTTTAAATGGATGCATCTCATGATTACAATTTTAAATGAGTAAATGATTAAATGGGAATTCAAAAGAAGAGAATGGGATAAAAATTAATGAAATGATGTAAGTGCAGAATGAGGAAGGCTGTGCCACTAATCAAGTCACATGCAATACTTATTAGGTGCCTGACGTACATTCCAAACAATAAACATAATACATACGAACATACTATTTCCTTTGGGCAAATAATACTGCGAATTTAAATACTGTACTGTGAAAATGTGATATCCTCAGGACAGTAGTACAAACTTGAGAGACAATTTGTTGACTTTGTACACTATTAATTGCACAAAACATTGATCATGTGGGAAAACTCTAGGCATTTCGAAAGGTGTTTAATTATTGAGTAATATTTTGGTTGGTTGTTTTTGAGGCACCACATCCTTTTCTAATTCTTTGTAAAATGGAAACCAGTTGGCCTTGTCATGCAAGAGTTGGTACCCACCCTTTAATGTGCTACTTTATTTGGAGGCTGTCCCTCACTGCATCTGCTTACTAATTTTAAAAATGATTAATTACTAACAGTGGTAAAAGCAGGGTTGCCATATTTCCCAGAAATCCAAGTATTATCTGGATTAAAGAAACTGCAGATGGTGCCTGGGCAATGCATCACCTGGTTTAGATTCTAAGCTTTTATGTGAAAAAAGAACTTTTCAAGTTGCAGAGAAAAACAGGAAAATGTGCCAATCACCTGGTACTTAGTAACAAAGTTGTTTCTCCTCCCAAAGTTGTTTCTTTGTTCTAGGCAATGATGCCTAATCTTTAGCCACTCCTAACCAGCACATGTAAATGGAAAAGAGTGGCTAAGTCAGGCATCCCTAAACTGCGGTCCTCCAGATGTTTTGGCCTACAACTCCCATGATCCCTAGCTAACACAACCAGTGATCAGGGATGATGGGAATTGTAGTACAAAACATCTGGAGGGCTGAAGTTTGGAGATGCCTGGGCTAAGTGGACCAAATGGTTACCTAAACACTTGAAGGGACAGAGCTTAACATTTGCTGAACACCTCTCCACTCCCCTAATTTCCTTCTAACAGTGAAGGTAGTGCTTGTTGGTGAAAAGGTTCTGCCTCTTTTTATTTGCCACTCTGGGTGATGATGGGGACTGCTACTGCTGCCATTTCTCTTTTCTGCTTGTGTATGCATGGACTCTTAAATTAAAAGCAATTATATATATAAAAAAGAAGCTGTGTGATATCAATGAGCAGATCAAAAAACCATTATCAGAGTATCATAGAATTTGTAGAGTTCAAATGGTGATCTAGTCTAACCCCTTGCAATGCAGGAATCATAGCTAAAGAATCTCCGACAGGTGGCCATATAAAAAGGGTGTTAAAAACTCCATTGAAGTTCAACACCTTCTTAGGTTGTCCATTTCACTATTGAACAGCTCTTTCCATCCAGTTCTTCCTAATGTTTAGTTGGGATCTGCTTTCTTGTAATCTGAATCTACTGGTTTGGGTCCTGCTCTTTGGAGCAAACAGAAAACAAGCCTGCTTAAGGTCACCCAGTAGGTAGTGACAGAGAGGGTAAAAGACCTGAGCTAATATGTCAATTCTTTCTTCCCTGGTATTGTAATCGCCAAACACCCACAAGCCTTTCCATGGGTTCTTTTGTCACTGCTTAGTTTCTTGGCAACTAGTAGAGAGATAAAAAAAAATTATATTGAAGTGGTGTGGTGGCAGCAAGGTGGTGGCGGTGGCAAATGAAGTAAGATTGTCCAGCTATGTCCAATTTAAATAATAATTTGCTGTTTAGTTTTCTGGGGCTGTGATATGGCAACCCTACGTAAGAGTTATTTTTTTAAAAAAGATATTTCTTTATACAAATATAATGACAGTAAGAACCAGAAATCATCACATATGATATAATAAGAGTGTCAAAGGAAATGGAAAAATTATTGATTTGTAGCAAGGTTGAAAGAAGTGGGGAGAGACGATAGCGAAAGAAGTGGCCCTGAAATTCCTAAACATTTTCTAAGAGAAGTAACACCAAGAGCAGGCTTCCTCAAACTCGGCCCTCCAGATGTTTTTGGCCTACAACTCCCATGATCCCTATCTAGCAGGACTAGGGGTCAGGGATGATGGGAATTGTAGTCTCAAAACATCTGGAGGGCTGAATCTGAGGTAGCCTGACCAAGAGCATTAGAAGTGCATGCTTGATCAAGTCTCCCTGACTGCACAGAAGATTAGATTGCCTTTAAGGACAAACCCTCTCAGTGCTGCTTATAGAATAAAATAAAGTATAAAAGCAACAGCAATGAATAATAAACAGCAGTAATCATAATAAAAGAAATATCCAGTTAAAAAATATTAAAATCCAACACACAAATGCTACTAAAAGCAATCAGCACTCCAATACAACAACAACAACCAGAAAAAGCCAAGCAAACCAAAGGGGTCTTTAGGTTTTGCTAAAGTCCTGTAATCTCTGGGCCTGACAGACCTCACATGGCAATGAGGTATGGCAACCAGAAGGCTCTTTGGCGATTGTAAGGGTTGCACCAAAGCACCTCTGGAAGGCTGTGACTGCAGCCAAAGGAAGCAGCAGCAGTGGAGAAGGAGGAAGCAGAAAAGGGGGGGGGAGTGAGCTAGCAAGTGAGCGGGGGCGGGGAGTGGTGGCAGCAAGGTGGTGGTGGTGGAAAAAGAGGTGGCAGTAGGCTGTACCGACACGTACTGACCCAAAAAGCAGCATGCTGACTTGAAACTGAGTCCCTGAATATGATGGTAAGTAAACATGCATACAATTGGTTGGAACACCAACTCATTTAATTACCAATTTCAAGAGGGATTTTAGAAATACTGTGTGATTTATGCAGCATGTACAGTGTGCACATTCATCTCCTACAGTTTAGCATCCAAGTAATAAAAGTATAAACCAAGCCTATATATAGCCACCCTTGTATAGGGCCTTCATAAAACATCAAAATAAAGTTTCAATCATCTGTTAGTGCCAGGCCACGTCTTTATCCTAAGTGGCTGCACACATGGGAGGCAGACAGCTGAAAAGTAAAGTCATTCCACCACTGAGTGTCCACACTGAGTGTCCTGAAATGATTTGGCAATTGCTCTGTTAATTTTTCATACTGCCATTTTGTATGGTGAAGTTAAATTGGGAGAAATCATTTGGCAGAGTAATGTGGTGAGGGACACACTGACATCATTCTTGCTTAAATGCAGACCTTCATTGCTATAATCAGTCCCACAACATCCATCTGCAGTGCAGATGGAAGCAGATCTTTTCCTGAGTTTTACTATGGACAGCAAGGACCATTTTGGGGTGAATTCAGGATTCACTGGAGCCGTGTGGTAGTCACTTAAGTCTACCTTGAGTTGCTGCCTATACACAGAGGGGTGATGAAGTTGTTTGTAGCCTTTTATCATACTGTTGAGCCCAACATTACTATCTCTCTGAAACTTTATATCTGGAGCCTTGGGTGATTGCCAATGTTGGGCTTCATTGCATAATCAAACTGCTGCCACCCTATGTGATACAACTGCTAACTATGTAATAAGCTTTGAGCAAAGACCCATAGTTCCCAGTTATCTGAACCTAGCAGTTCCAGATCAGGAGCAAACCTGGCCCTCCTCTCATCTGATCAGCACATAAAGTTGTCCCAGCAAGTTCTATACCCAGATCACTCATCACACTAAAATATGAGCAGAAGACAAATGCCCTCAGCCACCACACCGCTGCAACATTTTGCCAATAGTACAACTTCCAGGTCCTTGAGAGGCAGCAATCTCAAAATGACACTTCTCTTACAATGCCTTTTAAGTATTACAAAGCTCTGCAACTATTTTCTACAAAGGTAAGGATATATAGTGGAAATCTATCTTTAAACTGGCCACAAGTATTGGACATACATTTTGGGTTTCGTTTATTTTACACAGTGATACTTCAAATGAGTAAGTACTCTAATAGGAAAAAAGATTGGATAAGACCAAAAGGAGTTGTGCAGGGTCAGCCTAAATATCCATGTTGCTCAGTATCCTCTTTTGGACAGAGGCCAACAAAGAATGCTTCAGTTGCTGTATGGGAAATCAGGCTATTAATCTCCTTTGTTCAGTTGCAGTCAGTACTGTCATTCTAGTTTTATGCTGAACTGTAATTTTGAACCTTTCACATCTCTGACCTAGGCTTTTCTCCTCTGCAAATACTCACATACAAAGCTGAACACACAGAACGCACCAGTCTTTTTATTAAAAGCATGCTCATCCAGCCACACATATTCTATAGCAGACTGGTCAGTCAATGGCTATCTGAAATTGTGCTCCTCCACTGAGTGTAGCCAAGCTAAGAGAACGGCAATTCTGAATTGCATGGGATTTTTAAAGCATCCCATGCGGGCAACAGTACTCTTTACAATAAGGAAATCCCAGATAATAATTGCACCATATATAAGCTACTCCTCAGACTGTTTGAGGCCCCTGCTTTATATAACCTTCTACACAGCTATTTAAGTTTTAGGAAAAGTGGAAGAACAAGCTGACGTTCCATGGCCATATTGTGGCTGCATCTTGGCTGATAGCAATAGGGAGACTCAGATATTGGATTTAGTAGAATATACCATGTGATGTGAATTTCATTTGTGTGTGTGTGAAGATCACTTCTGTAATGCTTAGCAAATCCCAGCACATCGTGTAAGAAATTCAAATACATGGATCTATTATAACTACTGTACTGCACTTTGCATATCAATCCGAACTAGGAAGCAGCTGATCATCTCACATGCAACATTTGACCTCATGTATTATCATCTTCCTCTCTAGTGCCAAACCCATTACTACACAGTACAAATTAGGAACACTGCAGCCACAAAATAAGACCATAGAACAGCTATGCTTCTCTAACTCATATTTGCACATAAAAGTTGCCACATGTTACACATACACACATTACATCTTCCTCTAAATCTATACATACATAGTGGGTTATTAGTGTTCATTACCAGCGTAAATCTGAAATAACCACAAATGTAAATCTGAAATAACCACAAATGCAAATGCAATGAGGTTGAGTTTGGACTTCCACCTCAAAAACAAAATCTGAATATTCCTCTGTGCTTTAGCACAAAATTCACAGGGCAACCAGCTCAGTCAAACAGTCTGAAATGATGCATGCTGGGGGTGTGGGGGTGGAGGCAGAATCTATGAAAAGCATTATGGCTATGTATTGAATTCCCTGCTGTCAACTTTCTCCCCACTTTTTGCAATTCAAAATAACCAGAACTTCTGACTGGAGCAGTCCTGATGAATGTCAGAATTCTCAGTTGTTCCAGAATTCATGTGCTTTCAGAAAGGCAACCTTAAACCCTTAAGCTTAGGATCTAGGGAATATTTTTTTTAAAAAAATGTTACAGGACCCCCCCAAAAAACTCAAAAGAAATAAACATACATATTTTAAAGCTCCTATCGGAGTGCTTGTTTACTCCTTTAAAAATACCCTTGTTGAAACTAAAAATTTTCCTTTGAGCAATTTCTTCTTTTTTTATAGAGCTGAAAGGAATAAACTTCCCCCTTTCTAGAGAAGTGTGTGTATTGGGGGGGGCAGACAATCAACACTGCAAAACATTCATTTCTTTCCAGAACAACCCAAACAGAATTGAATTTTAGAATAGTAACAGTGCAGAACTGAGGAAATCTGTTCATACCTGCTTATTTGATTTATCATTTGCGCATACAGATCCACCATTCTTCATTAACAAATTATACTGTTTACAAGAATTACTAAGCATTGTCGCATGACGGTCTGGAGTTTGTACAATGCAGCTGTATGAAAAAGAGTGGGGACAGCTGTCAAGAGGTAGCTTTGTTGCTTACAACAGAACAAGAACATTGGAATCTGCAGCTTTCTATATGGGGAAAAGCAAGTTTGCATTGTACGTGGAAGCAGGGCTTTTTGTTTTAAAAAAACATTACTGTATTAGCTGCAAATGAGATAATCAGTAAACAAGAGTTGTATCCAAACAGTAGTCCTCCTGTTAATGCAAGGAATTCCTCCTACAGAATGGTACTTCCTATTCTGCCTGCCAACCCTCCACATCTCCCCAAATCTGCCCCAGAGCATCGGGTGAACCCCAAGAATATTACTGGTAGTTACACGTGATTTACCCTCAAGTATGTTGGGAGTATGTTCTCGAAGCTACAAACATGAGTTTGACCAAACTGCGGGAGGCAGTGGAAGACAGGAGTGCCTGGCGTGCTATGGTCCATGGGGTCACAAAGAGTCGGACACGACTAAACGTCTAAACAACAACAACAATGTTGGGATTGCCTGTTTGCAGTCTAACAATTTCTAAACAGTAGGTAAACTTTGAAGTAACTTAGTTAACAGTAGGAAAAATAGTTAATCTGTTGGTAAAAGTGGTAACTCAAATTATATTAATAGAGGTTTTCATCTTCTCCTCTCATCATTAAGCCATTGTTCATTTTCTTGTACTGCTCTGAGGCTGGATGCAGAAAGATCCTCTGCTTCCACAGCTTCTAGTTATCTCTCTCTTGGACTACTGCAATACGCTCTATGAGGGGCTACCTTTGAAGCTGACCCGGAAACTACAACTACAGTAATCTAGAATGCGGTAGATAGACTGGTGACTGGGAGCGGCCGCCGAGACCATATAACACCGTTCCTGCAAGACCTACATTGGCTTCCAGTACGTTTCCAAGCAAAATTCAAAGTGATAGTGCTGACCTTTAAAGCCCTAAATGGTCTCAGCCCAGTATACCTGAAGGAGCATCTCCATCCCCATCGTTCTGCCCGGACACTGAGGTCCAGCGCCGAGGGCCTTCTGGCGGTTCCCTCACTGCGAGAAGCAAAGCTACAGGGAACCAGGCAGAGGGCCTTCTCGGTAGTGGTGCTCACCCTGTGGAATGCCCTCCCATCAGAGGTGAAAGAGATAAACAACTACTTGACATTTAGAAAACATCTGAAGGCAGCCCTGTTTAGGGAAGTTTTTAATGTGTGACATTTTAATGTATTTTAATGTTTGGTGGAAGCCGCCCAGAGTGGCTGGGGAGACCCAGCCAGATGGGTGGGGTATAAATAATAAATACTACTACTACTACTACTACTACTTTGAACTCAAAGTATTGTTATGAGTTCAAGGATGCCAGACTCCCTTAAATTCCTGCACCCAGTAAGTGTTAGAATTTAATCAAGCCTCCTGAATTCTTGGATCCAACAGGGGGTTAAAATATAAGCCAAGCTAGCTTCTCCATAAGGTAATCACCTGAGCAATGGGCAATTAAGAGAACAAAGGGGAGGTGATGAGCCATCAAGAAACCAAGGAAAAGGGGCTCTGTACCAGACAGCCAAGTGGGTGGTGCCCTTCCTCCTTTTCTTCGTTAGACAAAGCAGGCATTTGGAGGACAGAGTTGGCTGTGATGTGAACTAGAGGAAGAAGATGGAAAAGCTGGAAAAGGCTGGAAAAGCTGAGAAAAAGTCATGGCTGATTTTCTGCTTGAATCTATGGGAGAAACAAGACCCTTTGGGGTGTTAATGCTGTGAACCCTTCCATCATAGGCTCAGGTTGTATATATTTGATAAACCAACTATCATAAGGACACCACAGTCTTTGTGAATTATTGCCAAAAGGAAACATGGACTCTGGGTGAGTGGCCTGAAACCCCTGGAATCTCGTACTGCTCAGAGATTGGGGTGGCATGCAATAGTTTGTTTCCTGTGTTTCTTTTCTGGTCTGAGTGCAGCTTCCAGAAAACACCAGGCACAAAATACAACTAATCCATAGGACATGCCAACATAAATCTTTTTCAGAGCTGAACTGCTGGCAACAACAAGAAGAAAACATGTTGCTAAATGAAGCAAAGGCACGTCTGGCTGCCACATGGATGTTGGAGACAACACCCTGGATATGATTGTCCTGGGGTTTCACGACCTGCCATAGGCAACGCACCACCTGAAGGCACATATGCTGCATCAAAGTACAAAACCACACAATGGTTTATTTATAGACTAATTTATAGCAGTAAAAAATATATATAGCAAAAAATGCTGGGAGGGGGAATCTAAGATTCAAGCAGGTTTCTTTTAATTGTAAAATGTACTGTAACATTTATTCTACACCTCTGCAGGCATGACATGTGGCATTTTTTTAAGAGTAAATTCTTAGATTCAGAAATATTTAGTCTGCTTTAAGATTCAGATTAAAAAAAAACCAAACAACAACAACCCAGAAATAAGGTACTTAAATTTTATGATGGGAGTGTTTGTGCATGTTTGGTGCTGCCTTGCAGCAGCAGTTACATTTGAAAACCAGATTTATTTGGTGGGAAAATATTTATTTGGTGGGAAATTCACACCCAAGCAAACAGTGAATCTGTCATGCTCTCTAGTGCAGAGCACAGTTATTATGACTACTGACTACCTTAAACACATTCCTCTCGCAGTCCACAACACAATGTAAGACTGATCATCTTCTCTCCCACAGGCTTTTCTCAATGCCACACTGAGCTGCAAATTAGTAAGCACTCAATTGTATATGAACGCTTATGGTTTTGCCTTCCCTTCAGAACTTGTGGCAGCATGTGTGAAATGTTTTAAGAGGAAAACATGTTGAATGGAGTCTGCATGAACAACTGGGGGAAAGATAATTGCCAGCATCTCAACAGATGAATGAAGACAGCTATTAAAGTACAACATACAAGACAACACAGTATTAATGGCTATTAGCCAGGTAGCTCAATTGAACCCCCATGGGCAGGAGCAGGTCATATCAGTACAGTGGTACCTCGGTTTACAGACGCAATTGGTTCTGGGGAGCCGGTCACTCCCCGAGCAGTCCGTAAACGGAGTGCCTCTTCTGCGCGAAGCACCGATAGAGTGCTTCTGTGCATGCGCGCTGTGCAGAATGCTTCTGCGCATCCACGTGCCGCGGAACCCGGATGTAAGCACTTCCGGGTCTGCGGCGTTCGCAAACCGATTGATCGCAAACCATAGTGATCGTAAACCGAGGTACCACTGTACTAGAAGCTGGATACGAAGATCAGACAATGTCAGCATCTTCATGCCTTGGGTGGCTTTAAAAGAGGATTTCACAGATTCAAGGAGAAGCCCATCAACAGCTACTAGCCAGGGCGGCTATGTCCCACCTTCACCATTATTGGAAACATGGTCCTGAAATACCAGTTGCTGGGCAGAGTGCTCTAAGCTCTGGTCCTGCTTGCAGGCTTCTCATAGGCCTCTCTGGTTGGTCACAGTGAGAACAGGACACTGGATTGGACAGGCCAGCAGGCTCTTCTTATATTCTTATGCCTTACTTGATTTCCCCCCTAGGGGCATTAGGCAAGCCTGGGTTGAAAAACAATGGGCCTTGATGTGATTCAGCAACCCATATAGTCTTTAATGTTGTGTGCCTACCAAATTATCAGAAAATGCAACCCCAGCTGATAAAGCAGCAGTAACAAGAGATGATTGATTTTCAGAATGCATCCCAGATAAATTGTTTAGAATGCTAATGCTCCCTCCTTCCACCTGCCAATCCACTACCTACAACAGGGATTCCAAAACACTAGCTCTCTTCCAATTCTCTTTCATGTGTGTTTCTGATAATCTCACCACTAAACCCAGCAGTGTAATCTCCAGAGTGTCTACCAGAGTGTCTAAATTTCATACTCAAGAAGATTTGTTCCATTTACTTATTTGTTCACAGTATGCTGACCAAATAGAGCCTCTAATACTCTACTACAGACCTTTACAGAAAGTTATTTCAGTTAGTTAGACATGGAAACTAGTTCCGCTACTAATATGAGCTGACACTTGAGGCAGTAAGGGGGGCGGGGCGGGTTGAGGGGACCCAAAAGTAAAAACCAGCTACTGTTTCCACATGAGCTCTAATGAAAATTGAGCAATATTAAGAAAAGCAAATTAAATGTTATTGTTAAGACCATGCTGTAAGGGCAATTTGCTTGATTGTAGCTTCCAGTGTCATTCCCTGAAATCACAAGGATCAAGGAATGAAAAATCATTTTCAAATTTAATCTTGCTTGGGAGAGAAAATGGGCCACTGGGCCTTAGCACTGAAAATGCATTTGACGATACAGGCAGTATGTACACAACACACACACACACACACACACACAAACGTTCCACCAGGGTTCCGAATAACCAGTCACTTACTTGCCATTGTTACCATTCTCTCTTCTAAAAACAATGCAACATGGTTTGGAACGACCGTACATTCCGATTTAACTTATGCTTTTTATTAAGCATTACAGCACCATGCTGCATTAATTATGTGACAATCCCAGAGTAGCATTTTAAGTGACTGATTGGTTTTGTGAAATAAGAAATTTCTGGACTGAAGGATTTATGGGCTCGACCAAACATCAGTTGGAGGCAGTGTTTAAAAAATGTTTAAACATAATTTTTGCTAATACAAATTCCAAGACTTTGATTTATTTTTTAAATTGTTGTTTTCAACGTAAAATAAGACATCATAAGGACAAGACCTATAGAAAAGAGCTACAAAGATGGTAGTCTGCTTTATAGCACTAGTCCAAAAATTCAATTACAATCAGTAAATAACTGTTGCACTATATATTTCCCCTAATTTAGAAGACATGCTGCATGAAAAGTGCCGCAATAGCTTTGCATTTAACCTATGTAATATGCATGGCTGGCGATCACACATGCCCATGGTCACATGGAAGAAGTATTCTGTGTACTGCAAGTGGTGTACAGTGGCATAAAGGATTCCAGTGCACAATTTTTAAAACTACCATGACTGTGAGAAGCTCACTGGGCGACCTTGGCCTAGTCACTGTCTCTCAGCCTAACCTACTTCACAGAGCTGTTGTGAGGATAAAATGGGGAGAAGAATGAAGTGTACCACCTTGAGCTCCTTGGGAGAAAAGGTGTTATAGAAATGTAACAAACAAACAAACAAACAAACAGTCTTTGCAAGAAGGTATACTATTTCTTGATTTACTCTAAGTTAAAGAGATGCTACAGGAACTGCCTGCAAACATCTACCTTTGCTCTATGTTAGCATCTATATGCACTGTGATGAATCTTACATTTTTTTTACATGTTTTGGGATGGGGTTGTTTTTGTGCAGTTGTGATACTTTTTGTGTTTCATTCTGGTATTATGGTATAAAATTTATCTTGCTAATATTTAATCATTATTTGGCGCATGTAGAGCCTTAACTTTCTGCTTTATTTTTAAGGTCACTGCATAAATACGAAACCAAACAAATAAATCTATTGCAAAAAGCATCGGGAGGGATAAACTTGCTCACGAGAACCTTGCTTTTTTAGAGAATTGCAGTCTAATTCTGAGTAGGTCCAAAATATATCAGCACAAACTAAAGTAAAAATCAGCACTCTATATACCGTATATTCCTGTTCATCTTATTGTTCTGTTATGAGCTCACTGGCAGAAAAAAGTCCAATTTTGAATGTTCTCCAGTCTTAGAGCTGCCTATTCCTGGGGGAAGCATTGCCATAATCATGTGACTTGGTGAACTGTAAGTAATCTGGCAATTTCCCCATCCTATCAGAAGGAGGAAAGTGTTCTGAGTCTGCATGTTTAGCTAGGATGGAGATTAAAAAGCAAAGAAAACATACTTTGGGTTACAAAGTAAAGTATTGGCTGAGAAAAACCTTGTGACAACTAGCCACTTGCTCATTCAAAGCCATCCTCCTTGTTTTCCATTAGGACCCCTCTGCACAATCACTTCATTGCACAATAAATGTACATATGTTTCTCATTTGCTGCTCGCAGTGCTCATCCCTTCCTCTCAATACTGTACTTCTGTTGCTTTTAGTTTTCTTTTGTTTTAATGTTGTTGTTGTTGTTGTTGTTGTTGTTGTTGTTGTTGTTTTGTTGTTGTTGTTGTTAAATATAGAATTACCACAGACCTAGAATAACAAGTCTTGTTGATGAAGAACCAGCATGGCTTTTGCAAGTCCTGTTTAACTAGCCTTTTAGAGTTTTTCAAAAGTACATGGATATGAATGATTCAGTAAACATTTCAAAAAATTCCTACACCAGAGACTTTTGAGTAAGCTTAGCAGTCATGGGATAAGAGGGCAGGTCCTTTAATGGATCAGTACCTGGCTAAAGAACAGAAAGCAGAGAGTAGGAAGAAATGGGTGAAGTGAAGCTCCTAAAGGACCTCTGCTTTTAAACTTGTTTGTGAGTGACCTGGATTTAGGGGTGAGAAGCGAAGAGACCAAATTGTTTGGGATGGTAAGAAGAAAGACGGATTGCAAGGTGCTCCAAAGGGTTGTCTACAAACTGGGTAAATGAACATTAAAATGGCAACTGCAATTCAATGTAAACAAATATAAAATGCTGCACATTAGGGCAAAATAATCCTATTCACATATGGGCTGAGCTGATGTTGATTGACCAGGAAAGAGAACTCAGAATCATCAAAGATGGCTAAATTAAATTTTTGACCCAGAGTACAGCAGCTGTGAAAAAGGCAAGTTCCATGTTAGGGATCTTTATGAATGGGATTGAAAATAAAACTGCCAGTATTATAATGTCATTATACAAAGCTATAGTCCAACCATACTTGGAATATAAGGCTATCAACAAACAGGTTGGAGAAGGCTGGCATATACATTTTGCAGATATTGTCTGAGGTTAACCAGAACCTCCACCAGCATCTTGTCTATGTCTCACATTTGGCTGACACCTCTCTTCTTTCTTCTCACTTTCTGAAGACTTGGGTTTGCAGTTTTCCTTAGTTCCAGAAATCAAGCAGCAGTTGCAACTCCGAAAAAGGAGTGGGGAAGTGGAGGGACCCACAAGCAGGGCAATGCTCAAGAAAGGGATATATTGGGACCACAGGGAAAGTAGGGCTGAGAAGGGGAAAGGACGGGTGCAAACCAGTGTTTTTGTTTAATCAAAGTTCATGCTTATAATTATGTATTTCACATGAAATCAGTTTTGCTTTTTTCAAGCCATAGTGTTATTCTGAGTGTGTTTCCCATCATTGTTGGGTTGTTGGTTTTTTTATTGTCTGTGCAATAAGCAGCTGAGGTATGGGTTATCTGTCAGCTCCAACAGCTGGCTCCTGCACTAGCCTTGTGGATTATCCCTCCCTCTTCTGGAGCCATTCCCACCTATTCTCCTGCTGATATACTTTACATCACTGCAAAGAGTAGAGAAATTATAGGTACACAAAACCAGATGATCTCTTCCTTGAAATGATTCCAAACATCCAGTTTTGTTGTAAAAGAATATTTGAACATCAATGTAAAAAACAGATAGAAGACTTCTAAAGTACCTCATGGGAATTTGTTGCTGCCAACGATTTCACTTTCTCTTGTGAAAGCAATAAATCCTTGTATTTCTTTCTAAAGTTGATTATGCCAATAGAGACCATTTTATCTGTTCATCAGGCAAGCTTTGCATCTCCCAATACCCATACAGATTTGCAAGGAGAAAAAAGAAATCTGAGAACAACCTATGGTGCAGCATATCAAACACGTTTTGAAGTGCAACATGCTTTTTAGCATACACAATACAAGCACATACTAAGTACTTAATATATGAAGCAGTCTAACAGGAGAAACCAGAGACAGGAACCAGGAGGACTATCCATAAGGGCTACACTTTATCTGCTACAGAATCAAAGAGTTTGAAGAGACCTCAAAAGTTATCTAGCCCAGCTTCTGCCGATGCAGGAAACCCATCCCTGATAGTGGCTATCCAGCCTCTGTTTAAAAACTTTCCCAGGCTATCTGTTCCATTTTTTTTTTTAAAAAGCTTGCACTGCCATGAAATCCTTCCTAATGTTTTGTCTAATCCTTTTCCTTGAAATTTGAACCCATTGCCTCATGCCCTACCCTCTGGAGCAAAAGACAGAGAAATTGCTCCATCATCTATGTGGCAGCCCTTCAAACAGCTATTGTATCACCTCTTATAAGTCTTTTCTCCATGCTAGACATACCCAACTCTTTCAACATTTTTCTCATAGGAAATGGTCCCTGTAACTCCCCTCTGGACACATTCCAGCTTGTTGATATCCTTCTCAAACCGCACTGCCCAGAACTGGACAAGGTGCTCCTGATGAGGTCTGAGAGCAGGGCCTTTACTCCTCATGCTTTCCACATTTCAACTGCTGCAACCCAGAATTGTAGCAGCTTTATTTTATTTTATTTTTGGCCACCATATCACACAGCTGACCACATGTGTCATGAAGTTCTAAGGTTTTGACTATTGGGCTTGTTCCTGTATGCTTTCTGCACTGGTCAGGTCTTTATTATCCATATTGTTGCTAACGAACCCCCAGTTTTAACTGAGCAGCAAATAGCATACCAGAACCATCACCAAATATCAAGTCACTAACTTCTTGGAAAGTAGGTACCAAGGCAACAAGAAATGGCTACATGATGGAGCATTAGAACATACTGCAGAAAAATAACCACATCAGTTGCTGCCTCAATGGTTTTTTGATCTACACATGGGTTATGGTTTTAAGGTGCCGCATAGGACTCTTTTTGGAATCACTAAACTGACCTTTCATCCTAAACCAGATGAACTCCAAGGCTAGGCGTAGAGAAAATGAGGACTGAGATACAAAGAGCCCTTGTGAATGTATAAAGCACATTTACATTCTCAATGAGAGGGAGGCAAATTTACCCTTCTGGCTGGAACACCTGTACCATGTGAAATACTGAAGCAGAATCCCACTCTGCCTCCAAGTAGCAATGGGAGATTTATTTCCAGGGTTAATCAGCTGGTGGGGATTTTTGTCTGGATTACACAGGGAAAAAATATTAAACCTTCTCTTGTCACATAATACAATCCTTGCAAAACTCCTGCCCCCCCGTGCCCCCCCTGTTAATGTTAAAGTGCAACACAGACGTGGTTGTTAATGCTCAACACCACATACATACTATCACTGGTGACCCACTGTACTGCAGCTCCTTTACTTTGCTAATTAAAGAAAACAATGGAAGCTATGGAGAACTAAGCCAGTTCCTGTCTCCATAACCCCACTCTGACCACAGTAAAGGTAAGGGTAAAGGGACCCCTGACCATTAGGTCCAGTTGTGACCGACTCTGGGGTTGCAGCGCTCATCTCACGTTATTGGCCGAGGGAGCCGGCATACAGCTTCCAGGTCATGTGGGCAGCATGACAAAGCCGCTTCTGGCGAACCAGAGCAGCGCATGGAAACACCGTTTACCTTCCCGCTGGAGTGGTACCTATTTATCTACTTGCACTTTGACGTGCTTTCGAACTGCTAGGTTGGCAGGAGCTGGGACCGAGCAACAGGAGCTCACCCCATCGCGGGGATCCGAACCGCTGACCTTCTGATCAGCAAGCCCTAGGTTCTGTGGTTTAACCCACAGCGCCACCTGCGTCCCTCTGATGACAGTAGAGTGTGGCTAAACACTGGGACATCCATATCTGATTCCTCTTTATTGCACAGTTTCAAACTAATTTCCCTGTGAGCCTGGAGCTCCACTATAAGGCAACAATATACAGTTTGGGAATCATTGCTAGGCCAAGCCACTGACATACTGGTTGCAGGAGCTGCTTTGGGGGTATGGGATCTCCCACTGCTCAGGGAGCTAAATTGTTCATTCACCTTCCACAGAGGCAGAGAAAGTTCAGCTGGGATTAAACTTTCAGGGCAGGCTGGAAATTGGGAAATATATTTCAGGATGTAGAAAAGCTTTTGATAGGGAGCCCAGAAGCAAGGAGACCAGAGAAAAGGCACATAAGGGAATAGACTGAAAATGAGGAAGGGTTGTGGAGTTGAGTAAAAAGGCAAAAGGAGAAAAGGGATTTGAAGCAAGAAGGGGCTTTGAAGAAACAAGATCATGAGAAAGCTCATGCTATGGACTGGAGGGCAAAAGAGGAACTGAGGCAGTAGTGCTGGAAAGGTTGGTCAAGGGACTGGAAGTGGATGTTGGGTCTCACAGTCTGCAGTGATACTTCTACGGACACCTCAAAGGAGCAACGAGAGCCAAAAAGCAATGCTGAAGTTGCATGGGCTGATGTTTAGCTATTTATGTCCTAACTACATGTGACTTTAGCCAGGGTGGGGGGGGGCACCAAATGGGAGTCATCTGTACCCCGCCCCCATGCTAACTGTTGCGTAGGGAACAGCAAGTTTCATAGAGACTGCAGCTTGGGAGGGCACACTGCACACTTAATAACAGTTGTCACATGTAGTTAGAACCCGCTTTGAGCTAATCAGTGAGTTCTTTGGCTGCAGGCCAAAGTAAGGAACTTATTGCACTACTTTGCTAAGCTGCTGGATGAAACTGATTACTCACCGTTAGTATTCCGTCTTACTTCCATTATACTTATCTCCCGGCATCATTTTTAGAACTACAGAGATAAACGATCTCACATGGGGGAGCTGTAGCTATAAGCAAAACTACTTGCAAGAGAAAGAGTAGACATGAGTAGACATGAGAAAGAGTAGTATTACAAGGCATGGTTGAGCTACCTAGTCAGTCAAAGATGTTAACAGAATTGTTCAGCTGGACACCATTTGGAGCGAATAGTAACCAATGTCACAAAATGTTCTTTTAAAAAACCCTGAACAGTAAAACAGATGGTCTGTGCTACTTTTTGAAGCAAATGACCCATGGCACTGTTGGACAACTAGTTCCTTGTGCACGTGCCTGTCTTAATGCTCTCGAGGGCTTTATCTTGAATTAAGATGGAGTGATTATCACACATATGCTGACAATTCACTAACATTCAAGGCTGTCACGTTCTGACTGGGTTGTAAATACTCTTTTAAGAAAAGTTTACTATGGTATCACTGTTTATATTCATGTAGTCTAAGGTTACCAGATGTCCCTGTTTTCCGGGGACAGTCCCCAGATTTACAGCTTTCTCAGCATTCACATGTACATAGTGTCCCCAGATTCAATGAAAAAAATCTGGCAACCTTAGTGTAGTCATGCTTCATAAAGTTTAGATAGCCATGTGTATTCCTCAATAAGTTCATTCCGTGCAGTAAGTGGGCATTATTTAGGGGCAAGGATTTACTGAGGATTTGTTCTTTGGCACACTTTATTTCTTGCAGATTTGGCTGTCTACATTTCTGGTATGTTTATTAGATATTATGTCGGCTTTCCCATGTTTAATTATCTAGACTGGGTGAAACTCCTAATTGCTTATTGGAGGAGGAAACATAAACAAGTTGATTGAGGCCAACATATAAAAGCTGCTGTTATACTGCTACTTATTTTTATTCTACAAAGCATTAGCGTTGAACAATCTGGATCAGAATTCCTGTGTTTTGTCCCCAGCCCCAGTTCTATCTGATCCCACCCACCCAAATTAGAATGCTGTCAAAGCATTCCTAGTTCCTTGGGGAAGAAGACCCAGGAAGAGTAAAGTGTGTGGCTGGGAGAGGGGACTGAGAAAAGAGAACAGGTCCAGCCTTAGTTAAAAATAAAATAAGAAATTTGGGCATTTATTTATTTGAAATATTTCGAGCCCATCTTTCATTGCAAAGCTATACTAGGGCGTGGGGTACAGTAAAATAAATTGCAACTAAAAGTTCAAAACCACAAAGCATAAAGTGAGAACACATCCATGTCACAGAATCAATAACAATATGCATAATATAAAACCTGGCCAAGCATAATTCAAGGGGGACAGCATTCCAAGACTACCCTATGAACTTCATAGTTGAATGGGGATCGGAGCTTGGGTCTGCCTAGTCCCTAAATATCACTACACCATGCAGGCTCTTCAGGTGAAATAGAAACATTAAAAAGAAATTCCACAAACTCATTTTTACAATTTTATTTTTATCCTGCATTTCTTTCAAATACTTCCCAATTTATCCTCACAATAACAATTTAACACACAGACACACACACACACACAGACACACACACAGACACACACACAGACACACACAGACACACACAGACACACACAGACACACACACACACACACACAGAGAGAGAGAGAAACTGAAATCCACCCAATGAACTTTGGAGCTAAGTGCGATTTGAACTTCAAACTTTATCTTCTTCAGTTTGAACTTCAAACTGAATCTTTGGAAAAATTACATCAATACAGGTCAAAAGCGCAAACTGCTGACTATCCATGTACTGGGTATTTTTGGAAAACGAGCCAGTGTTTTATTTATATTTAGCAATTCTGTATACAATAAATCTTTCAACCCTTCCTAATTAGTACTTTGAATACTTTATTAGGAATAGTCAATCCCTTTTCAGCCATTTATTCAAAGAATAACAAAACCCAGAATTGAATAATAAAAATCCTATAAATTCTGAAGCCCAGCAATTACTGGATGTGATAGTTTTTTGGTAGAAGTTGGTGGTACACAAGAACCAGTTGTAAAACCGAAAATGTTCAGGTAAGGTACAGGTAAAGGTAAAGGGACCCCTGACCGTTAGGTCCAGTCGTGGACGACTCTGGGGTTACGGTGCTCATCTTGCTCTATAGGCCGAGGGAGCCGGCATACAGCTTCCAGGTCATGTGGCCAGCATGACTAAGCCGCTTCTGGCGAACCAGAGCAATGCATGGAAATGCTGTTTACCTTCCCACCAGAGTGGTACCTATTTATCTACTTGCACTTTCACGTACTTTCGAACTGCTAGGTTGGCAGGAGCAGGGACCAAGCAATGGGAGCTCACCTCGTTGCAGGGATTCGAACCGCCGACCTTCTGATCGGCAAGCCCTAGGCTCAGTGGTTTAGACCACAGTGCCACCTTGATTTTCTATTTTTTGTTGGCATCCATCTGTCTTGGGAGATAATGGAGGAGTACGTCTTTGGGGGTGAGGTCAACATGTTGGAAGGTTGCAGAGCCTGCTGTAGCTGTACAGACTGATGCGGGAGAGACGTGTTTTGTTGCAGCTGGGGCAGATGAAGGCGTCCAGTTGTGCTGCTGCAGGTGCACCATGTCCTGCCTTTTTGAAAACGTGGACAGCATGGCTGAACACAGATGCAAGGTGGGGAATATGTGCCTTTGTCATCAATGGCTTTGTGAGCACTTTCCAATAAGGTCTGCCTGACCAGCTGCAGAACCTTCTACCATACACAAAAGAATCTTATGACATTTTAGGAGCTATCTGAAAGGAGAGCTGAATTTAGCTAGCAGCAACAAATCTTCCTGATCCAAGGCAGTGAGGAGGCATGGCACAGATGGAAAGTATCTCTATCAAAAGAATTGTGAGACTGTCCTCACTCCTCACAAAAAACAATTCCTTGCCTATGGCTTAACTTGTTTCATTGTTTCCCCCCGCAAATGTATTGTAGTTATTTCTTGTGGAATGCATGAGAAGAACAATAGATATAACTTGCTCCAACCCCAAATTACAAACTGGAGTAACCAAAATCCTACCACACATGTGGGGCAATAAAAAGTTGCTACTATAGCAAGGAAATCTCATAAAATCCTCAAAGTGGAGTCTACTTTGCTTTTCCGTAACAGATTTTCCATAGTTTTCAAGCAATGCTTTCTCTTAATATACAAACAATGTTTTCGGTTTCTAACATCCATTGCTTCCTAACATACAACGCAACACAAAAGATTACAATTAAATCCTTAAAATTATAAAAACAGTGCTGAAATCTATGTTCCTCAATAACAAAGTATGTCCCTAATCAAGGCAATATATTTTCCTAAAATAAGGACTTCGACTCAGATTTAGATTTTGAGTTATCAAAACTTGGGCAAGTTAAGATGTCCTTTGTTTTTTCTGCTCATGATAGAAACTGCTATACATTGGATTTGAGCTTGGGCACTGAATCAAAGCAACTTTCTGTTGAATAGCTTTGGGAAGAAGAGGGTGATGCACCAATTAATATCTAATGAGGAAGGAACTGCAAAATTCTAATGAGAAAAGAAGAAATGCTGACTAATTCACAAAGTGTTCAATGTTGTACTGGGGATTGAAAGTCAAAGTGATGATGAATGACGATTAAACATGTTTCTGCCTTGGGATTCAACTGATGACATGCTATCATGGAGAAGATCCTCCAAGCAAATTTTGCCCACAGCAGCTCTATTTGTTGACTGTATGAAACTGTCTTGTATGTGGTGAGATTGTCAATCCATGTACCGGTAGTCCAGTATCACCTAGGAGCAACTACTCTAACTGACTGTATCTGTTCAGGGTTGTTCCCATAATCTTCTACTTCAGATATTTTCAGATGGAGATGCCTTGGCTTGAATCTGGGACCTTTTGTGTGCAATGCATTTGCACACAATGCATTAAGCTATGGTCGCTCCCCTAAAAACATACACTGAGGTTCTCATTCCTTTAGCTCTTCTTTCTATCTTTCTTACCAGTGCTCATTGCATGTACCTGACTCTTTAACATGCTGTTGAGTGTATCTCAAAGACGGGGCCAGCTGATCAAGAGTTCACATTTTTTTTTAACCTTTTCTTCTTCCCAGTCCCCAAAGCACAGTATGTTGTACTGGTACTGCTAAAATAATCAGGTCATCGCTGCTTATTTTTTGTATAAATAATTTGAACCATTAAATAGCAACAACGGGAAAATCTGGCTGCATTTATGGGCTAGCTGAAAAGGTCTACTTCTAGTGTTTGCACTTGCATCTGTTTTTCATTTTCCCCTTTTCTACTCTCTTCCAGATGTAGCTGTCTACAGTGCTAATATAAGCATCAGAAACTATCCCTGTCCTAGCTTTTCTTTAACCCAATCTCCTTCTTTATAATATATTGCTGTTGTAGTTTTATGAGGATAAATGCCCACCAGCAGGCAAACACAAGACTGGGCAGCATATAAAATCAAAATTAACGAGCCCATGTCTGAGGACCTTCTAATAAGCCATTAAATCAAGAACAGCTAAAATATGTAGAAACTGGAAAATAGAGCATATTCTGCTTTATCCTCAGCCTCAGTAATTTATTATGTCCTTACCGCTCCATTGACTCCAATAGAACTACCGGTACTTGCAAAGCAAGTGGCATATGCCACTTAGAGTAAAGGGTAATGCAAACTGGACCTAACACATGCTAATATTTTGGCAAACATGAAAGCAGATCCTGATGTTCTATGTTCTCATCCCTATTGTTTTCCAGTTCATTGTGGCAGTGTTTATTCTTATAAATTCTGGTGAAGGAAAAAACAAAACAAATGTTAGTTCTGAAACTTTTTTTTTAATCGTAATGGCATATGGTTTAGTAGAAGGAAAATGCATCCTGGATGCATTTAATGTGATTCAAAGAAGGCTGTAGTGTGCATGTCACAGCACAGGCAACGTATCAGACTGAAGTAATATAGCCAAGTTGATAACTTGCCCTCCACCCCCAACTGAAGGTTTGCTCAGCACACTGAACCTCTTTTCATAGGTCCCTCCTGAATACTCTTGCCATGCTTTAAGAGTATCACAATGCATAATAAATACAACACAATAAAAGGTCTGGGGAAATACTCCACAGACTTTGCAGTATGAGGAGATTCTAATCCAGAAGGATAACTTCTACATGCACTTACTTCCCTGATCCCCTCGGTAGAAAGATTGGCAATAAGCAAGAACAACAGACAAACAAAATTGCATTTATTTATTTAACACCCTGCCTTTATTTATTGCATTTACTGGCTTTATATCTAACCTTTCCTCTAAGAACCTCCAGGTGGCATACATAGTTCATTTCCTCTCCATTCCATCCTCCTAGCAACACTGGGAGGTAGGTTAGGCTGAGAGTCTGTGACTGGCCCAAGGTAAACTGGGCAAATAAACTCTGGTCTCCCAGGTCCTAGTTCAACAATTTCTCCCAGTACAGGACTCAAAGCGGCTTACAACATGTAGGTGTAGTTAAAAGACACGCCAATCAGTTATCAATATTAAACCAAAAAAGTTACCATATTAAAAATAGTACCGAAGCATAACAACTTGTAACCATTTCAAAGAACAGCAAGGCAAGAAGAAAATATACACCACTCATTAGTCAGAGACTCCACTGCGATGGCCAGTTAGCAGCCAAAGGCCTGTCTAAACATCAAAAAGTACTGTATTTGCCAGCCAGTGAAAGGAAAGCATAGAGGGTTGTTAGCAGTTACATAATTAGAAATGCCAAGAAGCTGATATCTACAATAAACTTTAAAAGCCGATCCTTGGTTTATTATGCATTGCATCAGCTAAGCATACCTGAGGTATACAACAACCAGGGCCGTCTTAAGCATTTCTGGCGCCCTGGCGCTGTGGTGTGAAGACCCCTCCGGCGCCCCCCCCGCCCCGTTTCCCAGCGCCCGCCGCGCGGCTGCCGCGGGCACAGCAGCGCGGCGCTCCCCTGGTGGCCCGGTGCCCTGGCGCCCTGCACCACCCAGCCTTGCCGTAGGGCTTGCCCTGACAACAACTGAACACAACAAGCATTTCCTCTGGACCTGTGTTGTGTGGCAGCAGTATCAGGAAGTGCATGCCCCTTTGAAAGAGTAGCTCCACCTGCAGGAGGAGGAGATCACAGAGCTCTGCACTGAAAAATTGCTGCAGCATCTGGATTTTGAAACCAGTACATCAGTTTATCTGACTAAGCAACCTGAACTGTCCAGTGACTCAAATCTTTGCATGAGGCATCCATGGACTGGTTAAGAAGATACAAAACTCTGTAGATCTGCAAAGCTACAGTGAAAATATGATTCTTTTCAGTGCTCTTTAGTCCCTAATTATGAGGTATGTGGTAGGACCCAAGATACAAGGGTTCTGCAGCTCATAGAAGCAACTTGCCTGCCTCCTGGAACTGTCCATGGTTTCTGCATTTAACAGTCCTGGTTCACGTGTTCACCTCACCATCCTTTGAGTCTATCAGTTTCTGAAGTGATGCAGGCAGCTGTAATGAGATCTTTCCCTGTTCTCACTGGAAAATAGCAACGTTTCTGCTACCATCATTCACTTACACTCAATGGTAGCACAGCTTCTTGCTTTTTACCATCTGTCCCATAACTGCAGAAACTCTTGATTCATTCAAACTGAGGATGTAAGATGTCATGGTGTACTGAAAAAAAGTGTGCAAAAAGGCCTGGAAACAATCCTGCATAACTGATGAATATTGAAAATGTGAACATTGTCTCTGCAGCAATGTTCTTAGTAGTCCGGGATAGGACTGTGTTTGAAAGAAAATCGGTTTGAGGTCCATATCTCAATATTGGTTTCATCTTTTTTGACCTGGAAATATATCACGAATCATGATGTGTGTTAGGGGTGGTCAATGAATGAATGAATGAATGAATGAAAATTATTATTTATACCCTGCCCATTGGCTGGGTTTCCAAAACTGGTTTCAAGTCCATATCATGATGTTGATTTCATAATTTTTGACCTGGCAATATATTGCGAATCATGATGTGTGTGTGTGTGTGTGTGTGTGTGCTATGCAAAAATCACAATGTGGGAAAAACCGTGAAGCCTGCCATTGCCTCTACACAGCTCCATTCTTATTTCAGATATTACAAATATATCCAAATATGTTCCAATTTTATCAATGATATGATGTTAAAAGTTTATCTGTACAATATATTAAAGTTAGCCATGCTGATTGCCTAGGAGTATTTCTGTACAATTTCTTAACTCCTTTCCATATCCTCTGAACTCTCTGCCTGTCCTTCCACTGATTGACATTGACTGATATGCTTGATTTTAAAAAGAGCTTTACATGTGGGGATGCCAGATTCTCTACGGCTGCCATTAGCTCACTCTTGATGGAACAGAGGAGCTGGGATAGGCTAGGTGCTAAGGGGTTCTTGGGTTAGATCAAAATGTAAACTCTAAGGTTGTTAAAGAACTCATCTTATGTTAAACCCTTCCATCTTTGTGTCTATAGCATGGAGATTCAATTTTTTTCTACTTTAACATTTTCAAATGGTGTTTTCTTTCTAAAATAGTCTATATTTTTGGTACCTACCTCTTTATTAATCTACTCCTTCTTGCCCTTAGGCAATGACAGCAATCTAGTTGCAGTGTCATCTGTGGGACTGCATGGTGCCTAGCTATCCCACTGATTCAAGCTTTTGTGTTGTTTCTGCATCTGCTTTATATCTCTGCTGTGGCTGAATACTGCATCTAGATACAGATCAGTGCACAGAAGAGCTAGGAATAGCTATATTTTCAAGTAAACACTTTCCTGAAATAACGTAACATAAGACTGTTGTCTGCTTGCAGTCCCAAAAGCACTAGAGGGCGCCTTTAAGCTTAGGAAAAATGTGCAAGGCAGAAAAAGAAGAAAGGAATACAAACACACAGAAGCTTTTGACTCAAAACAGGATAAATGAGTTGTTTTGTAAGGCCACTATAAAAAAATATACAACATGGACAACCCCATACATAAGCCATATTGTACCAAGAGAGTACTGACTTTTACACAAACACACACACACTGAGTTGGGAGAGGATATCAAAAATTATTTGTGGTCTACACAAGTCACTCTCAGTACCTATAGGTTGTTGTTGTTTAGTCGTTTAGTCGTGTCCGACTCTTCGTGACCCCATGGACCAGAGCACGCCAGGCACTCCTGTCTTGCACTGTCTTGAGGCCCAGGTGGTTTTATTGGTTAGGAGTGCCTACCTGCAGGTTCTTCTAGGATAGAAAAAGTCTGCCTACAGCAGGAGCCAGCAACCTTTTTCAGCCGTGGACTGGTCCACCGTCCCTCAGACCATGTGGTGGGCCGGACTATATTTTGGAAAAAAATAATGAACAAATTCCTATGCCCCACAAATAACCCAAAGATGCATTTTAAATAAAAGGACACATTCTATTCATGTAAAAACACAGTGATTCCCGGACCGTCCGTGGGCTGGATTGAGAAGGCGATTGGGCCACATCCGGCCCACGGGCCTGAGATTGCCTACCCCTGGCCTGCAGTAACACATGCTCTTGTAGCCTCTGGTTTGGACACTTGTAATGCATTCTATGTAGAGCTCCCCTTATAGACACTACAGAGGCTGCAGGTGGATCAGAATGCAGCAGCTAGTGTCCTAACGGGCATCACCAGCCAGACACATATTATGCCAGCTTTAAAAGATCTGACCTACTCACCAATTTACTTCCAAGCCTCAATCAAGGACCATATTTAACATACAAAGCCTTAAATGACTTGGGCCCCAAATATCTTGGTGGAGAGACTCCACCCATATTAACATGTCTATCCATGTTAAGAGGCCCTGGTGCAGTTCAGGCAGTGGTAGCGCATGCGAGGGCTTTCTCCATGCCATGACAGCCCTGAGGCCTCTAATTGCGTGAATGGTGTCACATTTAGCACTCACAGTCAGAGTCTTCACCTGTTTGCGTGCAGCTTGGATAGGGGAGATACATAAGCTGAAGTCGGGGCAGGGCCTCTCTGTTGCTGCAACTGCCTTATTGGGTGCACACCTAGGAGTAGCTGAGAGATGCTGACATACCTTTCCCTAACTTGAAAGTATAATTTTGACAATAAAGCATTAATTCCCCACTCTGAACATCCCGTGCCCGACAGCATTGTGACTCTGTCACTTTTTATTCAATCTATCCACTTTCTTCTTCGAAGGACCGTGCAATTGCATTCTTGTTTTGGCCACGATACCTGATAATGCTTACTGTACTTTTAATAGCTATTCGAAGGCTGAAGCCAAATCGGTATCAGTTACGCTAGTGCTGGCAAGGATTATGATACTACCAGGATTAACTGGGTTGAAGAGCACTTAAGTGACTGGCAGGACAGCCAATGGGTAGCATTATTAGAATGTAAGCATGTAAAACATCAGTTCCACCCACAGAAATTTATCAGATGGTGTCATACCAACAGAAGTGGGATACTTATCTCTCTTCATACTCCTTAGGCTGTCATACCCAAGTGCAGTAATAAAACTACAGAGAGGAAGGAGAAATCTTTAACTCCTTAGTACATGGGAGGTTTTAACCTTTTTCACTCAACTGTGGTCCCAAGCTAGATCAGGTCACTGCACCTGTAATTTGGACTTCCCAAAAAGGATCTGTTGTTTTATGTCAGGGATTGCCAACCTATTACCTGTGAAGGCTTTGCCTTACCCCCAGGAAAGGCCCCTAGACTGAGCTTTTTATTTTATTTTGTTTTGTTTGTTTTATTTATTTTATTCTAAGTATCTAGTCCTCCTAGAAAGAAAGTTAAGAAGCAAAATGTGCAGGTACCCTTCTAAGCATTTTATCTGAAATAGCCAGCTTGGCTGTTCCTGCCTGTCACAGTGTTTTTACCCGCTGTATGAAGTCAGCTATGACTGATAAGTGAGTCGTTTGGACACCAGGCAATGGCTGGACACCCTGGGGATCTAAAGAGTTATGGTCAGGGCCGTCTCTAGGCCTAGACTGGGTGGCGCTGCTGTGCCAGGGCGCCTGGCCACCAGGGGCGCTGCTGCGCCCGCCAGACAGCTGATGTCTGTGAGAAGGACTTTCCTCCCTTCCATTCGGTGCCGCACCCAGAGGCTCCGTCCTGCTGCCCGCCCAGAGGGCTGCCTCTCGCCTTTCCCATCTCCCCTTCAGCAAAGGGGCCCTCAGGGCACGCCGGCGGGAGCTGCCAAAGCACCAAGGCACACCGCGATGCGCATGCTTTGCCAGACCCTCGCAGCACACGAGGGCTGCCAGGAGGCGGCCGGCTGCCGAGGGCGAGGCCCGGAGCTGCCGCCTCTTCCTCACCGCCAGGAGCCCACGCCTGTCCTGACCTGAGCTCAGCAGCAGCAGCAGCACCAAGGAAGGGAAGCATGGTGCGGGCTCCTCCTGGGCACCGCCTGTGGCTGCTCCTCCTCGCGCTGCTCCTCCACGCGCTGCCAAGGCTAATGTGGGGCCACCTGCAGTGCCTGGACTTCAAGCCGCTCCATTTCTGCATGCAGTACTCAGACTTTGGCTGCTGCGATGTGGAGCGTGCCATTGCCCTGCTGGAGCGCTATTACCTAGTGGCTGAGAACTTAGACCAGGCTGCCTACGCCGCCTGCACCAGCACCTGCAGAACCTCTTGTGCCAGGTGACCTTGGTGGGGCCATCGCCCACCCCTTGCCTCCCACCCGCACCCCCAAATCCTAGTGAGAGGGGCCATGGTGGTGTTAGAGTGTGGGACCTGTGAGACCAGGGTTCAAATCCTCACTCAGCCCTGAAGCTTATTGGGTGACTTCGGGCCAATCACTCTCTCTCAGCCTGACCTACCTTACAGGGTGTTGTGAGGATAAAATGGAGCAGGGGGGGAAAGCGGCATACAACTTACTTTAGGGTTCCCCCCTTTAAAAAGGTCAGCAACTCTGGGAAACAGGGGGGGGGGCGAGCGCTGGAGGGACCTTTGCACCACAGCACCGGATGGGCTTAAGATGACCCTGGTTATGGTCCCCTTGCTTACTGCACTTTTCCTGCTTCTTTCTTTTCTAGTCCTTGGAATCTCCCTTTGTTTTTCCTCAGCAACCAGGACCATAGCTGCCAAGTTTTCCCTTTTCTCGAGAGGAAGCCTATTCAGCATAAGGGAAAATCCCTTTAAAAAAGGGATAACTTGACAGCTATGACCAGGACGCATCTTTCCTGTGTTGGATTTGTTTGAGATCAAGTAGTTCCTAGAAGTTATTTTCTGCAAATACTTATCTCCTCTCAAAATGTGAAAACTTTGCAGAGGCTTAGGAATGTTTCCTGCTGTGCAGGAAGTAGAGGCCAGGCACTCGTTATGGATTCACTGTATAGTAAACTTAGAGCACAGTGAAATCCATGTCTACTCAAAAGTCTGTGGCCATTTATGACTGGTGCCCACAGTACTCTCTCAAAATTTGAAATGTGCCCACTGGTTGGTGGAGTTGTTATGTCCCTCTACCTCAATGGAGATTTTGTAGTCACACCGAAAACAAAGCTAATAGTGGAGCCTTAAGATTGAGTTTCTCAACTGTGCTCCTGGAGTACTACATACCAGTTTGAGTCCAGGGGAAGTAATTTGATGCTTGCCAAGGACAATAATGGATCATTTGCTCTGGAACAAAGGGTGAGCCTAGGAATGAATTTTAATGTGCCAGTATCCAAGCATCCCCCCACTGAGGATAGATTATAAATGTATTACTGACCCATTGGTATGTAACTATAGGGGATTAGTACATTCCAACATTTCCTGTTTGCAGGGTATTGTGACTAAAAATAGAGCTAAGACTCCAAAAAATAAGCATTTTTTAAACACAAACACACAGACACACACACATGATTAGTCAGTAAGAGTATTTCTACGACCCATGCTAATTCATAAAAGAGCATTCAAATTCTTAGTGACTATATTTAAGCAGACCACTTAGAACAAATCCTGTTTGCCTAATCTTTAATAAATTAAATTCTTAGCATTTGAAAGCCAAGAAGGTTTTTACACAAGTTGGTACCTTTTTTTTTGCTTTTGCCCTTCGCAGAACTCCTCCCAGTAGGTAAATCTTTGCTACTTCTATAGCTAGTCCTGCTTTTCTCTTATTCAGAATGCTCATTTACACCCTATACTTGCCTTTAATACATGAATTAACACAGACATCACCAGAAGAGTTTCTCCTCTTAGGACCAACCCCACCCACAACTCACATTATCAGTAATTAATTGCTACACTTACGTAATTGCAACTCATGCTATGCCAATGTAATGAATGGGAAAAAGAGCTAGGAGCATGCCACTTGTTCTTTTAAAAAAACACCAAACAAAAGTACTGTATTTGTACAGTGTTTACAGAGAAATAATGCACCACCGTCTAATTTTAACCTTAAAAAATGGCATCCAGGTATGTAAAAAGGAAGTAACCTTGCTAATGTTTGCTTCAACAGACTTTTTTTTAATGCTACATGATGTTGTCATACTGGAGTACTAAAATGACGAAGCTGTCTGTCTCTAACAGTGCAATTGTATAATCAGCTCAGAAATCAGGCAGAGATAACCTGGAGCTACTTCCAGGTAAATGGCACTTGGAACTGCACCCTAAAGCTGAAAAAGTTATTAAATAAAACTAAACAAACAGTCATAAAAATTGCACAGGTAATGGGAAGGACTTAAGACACCTTTATCATTTCTATCATAGCAATATCAAATAGGTGTTCGTGATAGTCATGCAACCATATTTCACACAGTAAAAACAGCAATGATGGATGTGTTATCTGGAAAACAAATTGCATTTCCCCAGATACAACTATGGTACATTACATGCTGGAAATTGTGATGATGATGATGATGATGATGATGATGATAATGTTCCAGCAATAGAAGCACAGGTTTGAGAGAATATATCTGGAGTGGACAATACATAACAAATGCCTATCAAATGATCTTGCGGCAAGGCAGATCCCAGATACTAGCCCTAACACATATTCATGCAAATGACTTCCAAAACATCCCAGCTGTTCTTTTCTTTCACAGCCAGAGAAATAACTGTGCATTTGCTGTACTGTAATAATCTGTAGATCACAACTAAATATAAGCCTTTCTCTGTTTACAATTAAGCAAACTCTGAGATATCTCAATGGAAATCTGTTCAGTGTCGGCCTTCCTAAAAACAAACAAACAAACCGAGCCAAACAGGCTTGTAATTCCTGTGTGAATGAAGACTTTGAGAACGCTTATTTTGTTTTTCTAAGATGCATATTCTATTGCATGCACATCCCCCTTACACTGGACAGAAGGTGGAAGCCTGTGCATGTGGGTGTTTCATGTAGAAACCAAGGAGCTTTGGATGAGATCCAAGACTGCCAACCTGCATTTTAGTTGCTCATCCACTAATGCCAATTAAATAAATTGCTACCAATGCATATTGAAACAGCTCTTCAAAGATTTAATATTAAAACCTTAAAACTGTGGTAATGATTGAAAGGAGAAGTGGGAGGGTGGAGAGAGAGTGAGCGAGTGCTGAAAAGGATAGGAAGAAGACTATGAGGTTCAGAATGATGTGCAGTTTGGAGAAAATATTACAAAATAAAGGGAAAGGCAAAGTTACCGGGTAACCAACTCGTCCTGACTGCCCCTGTGATATTAAATAAGGAAAACAATAAGATCAGTCAATTGCACTTAACAGCAGCAAGGCATCATAGAATATAAAAAGTCAGGGGTTGATCTGAAAGGGAACAGAAGCTCTGTCGGGGACAACCCCTGTCCCCAGGGCAGCAGGAGAGCAGAACAGAGCTCATGGCTGGGTATAGTATATCCTTTTTTAATTTTTATCTTTGCAACAACCATATGAGGTAGTAGACTGGGTTGTCAGATTGTGATCTGCCAAAGACCATTCTCCATTACGGGTAGTATTCAGCTAAGTTTTACTCAGACTGCACCTATTGAAATTAATGGACTTAGTCATGTTCTTTAATTTCAATGGGTCTCACTGAGTAAAACTTAGTTGAATACCACCCTATGCCTCAGCAAAGATGGAAACTCTCGTCCTGCAGGCTTAGACCCAACACTGCATTGAACCATTAGTCCACATGAAACAACTTTTTCTAAGAGTAGTTTTCCTATTAACAGGGGATACCTGATATATCTCAGAACTGAAAGCAGTGTAAAAACCCAAAATTCAGCTGAAAAGTAACCTTCAGGTGTCGTTGTTAGTTAATGTACGTGGTGGTTTCCCCAAACATGCCCTCATGATCCCATTTGATTTTGTAGTCCTTAATGCATCACCATGTGCAAGTCACTAGGATCACACATAACCACCTTCATTGTTAAAAAATAATTATAAGCCAAATGTTTGATTCCGTAGCTCTATGGTCATGCTGTTCAAGTGCAATTGGAATACTCATGGTGAACTTAGAGTGCAATTAGAGCACATGGCTGAACTTTGCCTCCCTGCTTTTTCTTCTTTTTGAACTACAAGTGGACATCAGCTGGGAGGAGATGAGTCCTTTTCAGAGGGAGAGGGAGACTGTCTTGCTTCCTTGACCCTTTTGCTTTGCCTTAGGCTGGACCATTGCCTAATGTTGCTTCCAACCAGAGATATAAATTATTTTCTGCAAATGTAAGGCAGCAAGAGCTGCATCTGTGCAGCAGGTTCAGGTTACACTATGCAGTGTGTACATATAACAGAGGCATAAACCTATATTATTTATATATACATGCAGTAGTGGTATAAAAATGTATTAGCTGACACACTCTTTAATTATATGCTGTGAAGTTCATGCCTCTTCTATTACAACCCTTGAGAAGGTCATGAGCCGAAGGGGAATATGCAAGTATTTTTATGGGCATAAGTTTAATATGTATTTGGCATCTGGATCACTGAATGATATCTGGACAACAGTAACCCAGTTTACACCTTCAGACAAATGTTCCTCCAATTTTTTTTTAAAGTTTGTGCCTGGTTCCACAGCCGAAATGCTTAATAAGAAACGGCTTTAAATAATGGAGCACTTTGATCCATTCAAAATTCTCCTCACACCAAACTGACCCATTGTGATAATTTTGTTTAGCAAAATAGGAACTCAGAATGAAATATAGGATTGGTTCTGGATATCTGAAGATTACCTGGGGCAGAGGCAATCTGTGCACTCCTTACAGTACTTTTTCAAGCTGGCTCACTTCTGCTCACAATGGGGGACATTCAGATTAGAGGAACTCCTCATAAGAAAGGAAGGTTTAGAGATGACAATTGGGAGATGAGGGTGAACAAGGAAAAAATATATGTCTCTCCACGTATTTTATCTTTTTTCACCTGCTTTGTTCATGTTGCCTCTAAAATGAGAGACACATGTCCACCTCTCACTCCCAGAGGGAGTGCCTAGGGCCAATAGGCCTACCCATTTTGGTAACAGTAGTAGAGGTAGTAGTAAAAGTAGTAGTGGTAATAGTAATAGTAATGTTGTTGTTTAGTCGTTTAGTCGTGTACGACTCTTCGTGACCCCATGGACCATAGCATGCCAGGCACTCCTGTCTTGCACTGCCTCCCGCAGTTTGGTCAAACTCATGTTCGTAACTTCGAGAACACTGTCCAACCATCTCGTCCTCTGTCGTCCCCTTCTCCTAGTGCCCTCAATCTTTCCCAACATCAGGGTCTTTTCCAGGGAGTCTTCTCTTCTCATGAGGTGGCCAAAGTATTGGAGCCTCAGCTTCACGACCTGTCCTTCCAGTGAGCACTCAGGGCTGATTTCCTTCAGAATGGATGGGTTTGATCTTCTTGCAGTCCATGGGACTCTCAAGAGTCTCCTCCAGCACCATAATTCAAAAGCATCAATTCTTCGGCGATCAGCCTTCTTTATGGTCCAGCTCTCACTTCCATACATCACTACTGGGAAAACCATAGCTTTAACTATACGGACCTTTGTAGGCAAGGTGATGTCTCTGCGTTTTAAGATGCTGTCTAGGTTTGTCATTGCTTTTCTCCCAAGAAGCAGGTGTCTTTTAATTTCATGAGTACTGCTGTCACCATCTGCAGTGATCAAGGAGCCCAAGAAAGTAAAATCTCTCACTGCCTCCATTTCTTCCCCTTCTATTTGCCAGGAGGTGATGGGACCAGTGGCCATGATCTTGGTTTTTTTTGATGTTGAGCTTCAGACCATATTTTGCGCTCTCCTCTTTCACCCTCATTAAAAGGTTCTTTAATTCCTCCTCGCTTTCTGCCATCAAGGTTGTGTCATCTGCATACCTGAGGTTGTTGATATTTCTTCCGGCAATCTTAATTCCGGCTTGAGATTAATCTAGTCCAGCCTTTCGCAAGATGAATTCTGCATATAAGTTAAATAAGCAGGGAGACAATATACAACCTTGTCGTACTCCTTTCCCAATTTTGAACCAATCAGTTGTTCCATATCCAGTTCTAACTGTAGCTTCTTGTCCCACATAGAGATTTCTCAGGAGACAGATGAGGTGATCAGGCACTCCCATTTCTTTAAGAATTTGCCATAGTTTGCTGTGGTCGGCACAGTCAAAGGCTTTTGCATAGTCAATGAAGTAGTAATAGTAATAATAATACTGAAAACCCAATAATAATGGACTCAGTATGTACTATGCAGTTCAGAACACTCCTGTGTCAGTGACCCTCCATACTCTCTACCTTACCATACAGAGTGTTTTATAATATTTTGTATGGTTGGTGCTAAATTACGAGAACATGTTAAATATATCCTTCAGGTTGCAGAAATTACCTACTCAGCATGTGACTTTAATATCCTCTGTAACCAGCTCTTTTGAAGCACTTTTGAACAGCATACTCATTCTGCAGACAGGATGGTCAGTCATCTAGCATCCATAAATACTGAACCACAAAGTTTAATATTTAATATGTGAACCCAATTTATGGCAACTGAAAAGTAAGAAGCAGCTTTGGTGGCACAGGGAGTGAAGAATGAATTCTCGGCATAGTATGATGCTTTATGGTATGTGTAGTAATGAATTCCTTATGGCAGAAGAAAGAAAATAAAGGGGGAGGGGGTGCGCAGAAGAAACCAATTGTCTTAAATGTAATGCTGTCCAAATACAATAATATTGGGGACAGTAGAAGGACTTTGTCATTGTTGTAGTTAGGGTTGGAAAGAAACTATGCTTTGCAACTATGCAACAGTATTATACGGAGGTAAATGAAAACCTTATTTAGGTGAAAAAGGCATATTTGCAATTCAGTCATAGTACAGTACATCAATTCCAAGTGAAACTGATTGGATGCAAAAAGGGAATAAATCTTGCATGAACAGTCCAATTAAAAAAGTAAGCAAACTGTGCAGTGGAAGGAGTATCAGGGTCTGGTCTTGCAAGTAGCAATGGATGCAATCTAAAGCCACCAAGTACAGTACAGTCCTTTTAACATCTATGGAGCTCTACATGGAAACACACCATAATTCACATATGTTATTGATAGCTAAATTGGAACCCAATAAGGTTACATTTTCAGTTATAATATTATGAGGTATGGCAAGCAACAACATTTAATTATCTCCATGATTTTAAAAAAATCCAGTGAAAAGTTACTATAAACAAGTTGGCTACACTTTGTCTCTCATGAATTATCAGTGAGCACACATTGCAAATTCTATTGTAGCAGTTCCTGCAGAATTGGCTAAAAAACTCTAAACAGAGTGCCAAGCTGTCATATAGCCCAGCATAAATCCTCAGTGCAATGGTTTTAAAATGAGCTCCCACCACCATAGTTAAATTCTACTAATAATTACCAGTGACACACAAATTCCATGAAACCGGTAGATTAGTGCCGTATCTATATTTTAAAGCCTGAACTGGAGAGTACTTTGAGCAGATCTGTTTCAAAGAATCCAGTAGAATAAAATACATCACTAAAATATGTTTCCCATGAATTTCCTTTATAACATCCATCACTGGCTTAATGCTCATGCAGGATAACAAAGCACAGCAAGAACAAGTTTTCTACAACCTCCAATTTCTGATTTTTCTGCAGCAAACTCAAGAAGGGGAAAAAAATAGTTTCAACTCCTATTGCATGACATGCCTAACGTTCAAAATACAACAGCAAATTTCAAAACTGGCACTTTGATAAATAAATATCTGAAACCTAAAATCCAACCTCAAACAGTTTAAAATTTATTTTAGCTAATATTAGAAGGATGTTTATGCAGGGGAGAAAAACTTTTTTTAATGTTATATTTTAAATATTATATGGAAAGCATTTTCTGAGTCTTAAGGGTACTGAATTGCATTTCCACCATTCACAATTGCAGGCAAGTGCTAAGAAAGATGTGAAATGGGGCACAAAAACTTCACAGTTGATTATTAAACTAAGAACACACTTAATACCCCATTATGAAATTGCCTCGAGTGGCAGAATTCAACAGAGTTCTAAATATGTCTTTTCTTTCTTGATAGATTTTGGTTGTTTGTTTTACTACCAGACACTAAGTAAATCTAAATGTTTATTTGTATTTGCTCTGATATTTGAGAGGGAGCTTACTAATTTGAAGGAACCTCTCTATACAACTTTTAGGAGCCCAGCTGATGAAACCACAGAGAGCAAAGCTATTCAAAGCAGCTTCACAGCCTGACACAGTGTTTCCCTTGGAACCTTTGACAAATCACATCCAACCCAACTTAATGGGTAAATGTGAAAAGCTTTGTAGATCACCTATGCAAGGCACCCCTCCCCTCCTGAGGTGAAACAGGAATTGCCGCCTCCTGCCCCCCTGCTGTGCCCCCACTTCTGCTGCTGCCACACTCTCGCTCTCGAACTGCTGCTCAAAGAGTTGCTGCTTGGCTTTCCACTGTTGGGAAGCGGAGCAGATTGGCAACATGGCACACAGGAATGCCCCAGCTCTCACTGAATCTGTCAGGAGCCAAGGTGCTCCTCAAAGTGCTGCCACTCAGCTTCCCTGGTGGAGCTGTGGTGGAGCCCTGGCTTTCACCAAACTTGGCGGGAGCTGGGGCAATCCTTACAGTGGGCTGCTCACTCAGCTTCTCCGCCTTTAGGTGGGGAAGATGAGTGGCAACGGTGCATGCCAGAACGCCTTCCTCTTGGTGGCAGAAGTGGTGGAGCAAGCAGAGCATCACCTCTTGCACTTCCACTGCCTGAGGCGGGCACTTCACCCTGTTTCATGGGGAGGCCAGCTCTGCCTCCTCTTCTCCCACTATAGCTGCCTCCCACTTGCCTTTGTGCTACTGAAGGTACACTGTGCCCTTCTGGATGCCAGAATATACCTTTAAAGCATGTACAAAGCACATCCCCCCCAACACACTCACACACACGAAAAATTTTTCCAGGAAAAATGGGGATTTAAATGTGCATGAGTGTTCATGACTTGAAACAATATATGTGGATACTGTATGCATCCATCCACATCTGATGACAAAAAATAAAAAGTACCCAAAGTATTACCTGTAATTCTAGTTCAGGTAGGTAGCCGTGTTGGTCTGCCGTAGTCGAAACAAAATAAAAAAATCCTTCCAGTAGCACCTTAGAGACCAACTAAGTTTGCCATTGGTATGCACACTAAGTTTGTTGTTGGTATGAGCTTTCGTGTGCATATGAAGAAGTGTGCATGCACACGAAAGCTCATACCAATGACAAACTTAGTTGGTCTCTAAGGTGCTACTGGAAGGATTTTTTTTTTATTTTGTTTCGACAAAAAACCAGGGCACTGCAGTCAATCCCTCAGACAGTTACGATTTCCAGGAACTCTTAAACTACAGTGTCCGGAATTCTCTGAGGGGGAGAATGCGTTTCAAATGTGCCTTAAAGTTATAGAGCATATAACTGGTCTCTCCCTCTTTATACCCTCTTCATGTTATTGCTAAGGGCAGCACATGTAAGGGTGAAGAGTGTAGGCAGGAATGGAAAGCAGAGCTAGAATTTAGATGACTGCCCCATTAAAACACATTTGCAACGCTGGTTTAAAAGTTTTTTTGAGTAGGTTCTTGGCCTGCAGTGTTTACAACTTTCTGAACAACCTCAATTGCGCAGCTCCCCAGCCACAATGCGGCACATTTAGTCACAGCTTTGTGCCATCAGCATCAGTAGCAACCACCCCTCAGACATGTTAGAGGCTGCTGGGAGCTGGTGAGGTAATTTAACATTTGCAATAAATAATACAAGCATAAAACAGGCATATTGTTCATTTATTTTTGAGACCCACAAAAAGATGTTTGAAAAAAAAGGTTTTTACTAGACTTTAAATGGTCAAAAAGCCATGTAGGCAGAGAGTGAAAAAAGCATTTCCCAAACATTCCTATAACAAGCGCAGGGAAAAGCAGCATCTGGTACCAATTTATGCCCTAGACACACCTCTACAAAAGTACTGTTCCCGTGAAATGACACAGAAAGGAAAATAAATGCCTTAACTTTGTTGACTCATGATCAAGAGTAACATCCATGTACTTACTGGAGGACCTGGAAAACAAAACACAACACATTTAGCATTAATTACAGAGAACATAGAGTATTTTCCTACCATGTAAAATGTTCATTCTGAAGATGACAAATTGTGCGAGAACTACCCTCTTCCAAAGCATGAACAGTACAACATATTACACAGTGTAGCATCAGTTCACAGTGTAGCATCAGTTCTTAGTGTGGTATTATGTAGTATCATGTCAAATTAGTATAGTAGGTTTAGAAATAAAAGAAAAACACCTCCCCCCCAAACACTTAAAGCAAAGAAAATAGTAAGTCAACTTCACTGCATGAGTGCTGAACCATTAAGAAAGGACCTAACAAATTTGACTCCTAAGGGTGAAGTTGGAAGAATGTAGGGTCTAAAAAATGCCATTTCGGGGCCAGATTAAATAGGGCAGGTAACCATCCTACTTCTAGTTTGTTAAACTTCCAACTTGCATGCCACAAGGGCTGCTTATATATACGTTAACCAAGAAGCTGGTAGAATGTATCATGTCATGTTTTTCCTTGCCCCACACAGAAGGAAAAGTTCAGCTGGAATCAGTTCCCTCTTGGAAAGGGCATTGAACATAAATGGCTTCCTAGGTATCTCTCATATCTTCATGTGTGAGATTTTACCTACAAAGGAAGACACAGTATACATATATGTCTTTTTTGGACACTACAGGTGGTGGATCACATGTTTGGATTACTTTGCAGCTAATAAATCAGAGACAATGGTTTCAGCCTTCTCTCTCTCTCTCAAGCTAATAGCTCCCCATCTGAAGTCTAAAGTAGTACTTTCTAAAGAAGACTTTACCTTGAACTATTTTTTTGTATATTGAAATTGGCTCGCAGTCAAGCTCAATAAAGTGAAACCTCTGGAGTGCTAGTATTTGTTTCGCTAATAAGGACAGACTCTTCATACCCCTGCTCATCTGCTATATCCTCACAAAGACCCCTGCCCAACACTGAGGTGAGCATTTAGTTTGAAGAGACTAATGGAATCCACATTTCACTCCTATTTAAAAGAGGCGTTTTACACTCTCTTTTCTTTCTCCTTTAGCTTCTTCATGCTCCATTTCCTACATGATCAAAACCAGAAGGATTAAAGGAGGGGGGGGGGAGGGATGTGGGAAAAATTAAAGAAAAACTGAACTCCCTGAAAAACAATATAAAATGAGAAACATGCTTTTGTTTGTTTATGCAAGTATCTTCAAACACTAAACCTATTTTAAAGCCTCTTTTAATACCATCATCAACCTGAAGAATGGAATTAATAATCACAGGCTCATTACAGAATCCACTGACTTCACTGTGCCTTACAATCACTTACGCTGCTGCTGCTGCTGAAGAACCACAGCTCAGGGTGGTGTGGGAAACCACCCCCAGTTAAATAGCCTTTTATTAAAGCTAATGTGTTGAATGCAGACTTGGATCCTGCAGGGGCTACTGCTTGAGGAAGGGGGAGTGATGCAATTTTCACCAGTATTCCCTGCAGCCTCCAGCACCGCCTCCCATGCTGCTCCAAAAAGTTATCCAATCCTTTTTAAAAGGGTGGTGGGTTGCAGGGTGAATCAATCAAAATTGCCTCTTCCCACTTGTGTTTCCCAAGAGAAGAATTCTTCTCATGTTTAGTGTGGATCCAACCTTTTGCACATCATCATAACACTTCCATACATTGGGTACGGTGTGTGTGTGTGTGTGTGATTCATGAATCGATGATGGTCCCCTTATGCAGGAAACTGGCTTTTTATGTCTGCTGACTCTAAGAAGGTAGATGGAAGTACAGCAAGTTCAGTCTAGATCAGAAATTAAAAGGCTTTCTTATACAAGGAAATGTATTTTGTCTGTGTAGAGAACTAAGCTGGGGAACACTGCTTTCCTTTCTAGGGATTGTATGCAAGCAGATACATTAGAGAATATTCCATTGTGCAAAGAGAACTCCTTGTGCCTATTGGAACATTTTGCTTAGCACTACATTGAACGCAACGCAAATCCAACAGCCATGTCTACACAGAAGCAAGTTCTACTGTTCAAAGGGGTCTTCCTCCCAGGTAAGTAGTGTTAGGATTGCAGCCTCAAATGCTCATAAAATCAAAATAGTCGCATGTCTTAAACCAAGCTCATAATTTCAGCAGGCCTAACAATTTGTGATTTAAAAAATAAGAACATTTGCATTGGCCATCGTTAGGCTCTTGGGTCAGCAGCATAATTAGCTGGCAAGTGGAGTTGTCATGTGTTACATCACATAACCACTTTCTTTCATTATGAAAATAACTTCTACAGGAAATAAATTAATTTCAAAGATTAATTAGTTCCCAGCTAAACCCTGCATTTCCAGAATGATTTTGTTAATGATCACCCACATTAACACAAGGAACCCATGTTGCTGGACATTTTCTTGGACTTGGCTATGAAATACTTGCAGCTGTGATTAAGTGAAGAAAATCTGAAACACACACACACTATATTTTATAACATAATTGGAAGTGGGGCGTCATTTCATCATCCACACGCAGGCATTGTATTTCAGTACAGTGCATTTCAAAACAAGTTAGGTATTTTTGTGAGGCACATTCGATTGTATAGTCTTCTTTTAAAGCCCTCAGTCAAGCTTCTAAGTATACTCTATGGGTCCAGGTCCATTGATTTCAAGAGGTCTACTCTGAGGATGACTAGCAATTGATTTCACCATATACCTTTTATTAATAAACTACCATGACATGTCTACAATACTGTCCTCACATTATATCAGTGTTGAATGCCCTCTAATGGTATTTCATGTCTCAGGATGGTTCACAGGATAAAATCAGAATATAAAACCACAAAATACATAATCAAAATAAGAACAACAACCCAGTAACGCCCCCTCCCCATTTTAAAAGAGCATAGGATGTCAATAAAATCAACCAAAGGCCTGGTTAAAAACAAAGGCTTTTGCCTCTTGCCTAAAGGTATATAATGAAGCATTACACAAATGGGGAGCCACTGCAGAGAAGGTCTGTTCTTGTCTTTTATGTATTAGTTGTAAATTATTCTGAGTACAAATGCAGAAGACTGGGGTTAGAAATAACAAACTATTCTTGATGTTGTTAACAGAGCCTAGCTATTTTCTAATCAGCACCACTGCAATCAAATGTCATTCATGTTCAATATCTTCAGCCAAATCCTGTCCTCCCTCAAAGAGTTGCGGTGTGACCTGGCAACCAAACCCTGTGTTGTGGGTGGGTACGATTGGATAGCCACAACACCCTATTGGTAGGTCCCTTGATGCTGGGTTTAATCAGGCCAATGGGACACTAGCCAAACCAATCAAGGGACCTATATATGCCCATGCATGTGACCCAGAGCTTCCTCTTTTGGTCAGTGCATCGGAACACCCGCCCACCTCTCCCTACTTTTAGGGCTTGTGTGCTTGACCTTGCGATGTGGTTGTGTGTCTTCTCTCGTTGGGACAGGGGCACAGCAGGAATTTCCCCCACTTGGCTGATTGGCTGCTGCCACTTGGGTTTCGCCTGCCACATAGCAAATCGTCACAACTTGTAAGCTCTGATTCAGGTGATAGGGATGGGGGAGCGCTCTCGCCATCCCTATGTGAAGGGTACTCCGTTAAAGGAATCCAGGGACTCTATGGTTTGGTCAACCCTGTGAGGGGGTTGTGCCCGTGCCTGAGTCCAGGGGGACATCTGGGTGGTGGACATAGCATGTCCCCGGCTTTCTGCCTATCCAGGTGTTCATCCTAGGCTGGCCGATGCTGGTGCCCTGGGTCAGCGCTACCTGCAATGGTGCAGGGAGCTAATTGAACCAGAGCCTATGCAACCACTCACTTGCTGTAATCAATAAAGTTGTGGCCTAAATTCTGGCAAAAACCAAACCAAAATTTGAGTCTTGTCTGAATTTATTTAAGGGGGGAGGTTCAAAGGTCTAAACATGCAAATTGAAGTGCCAACCCCAACAGTAACTAATGAGAAACCTGGAGCACTGGCAGGAATATCACATTTTAACATTACATTAAACAGTGAGTGCAACCTGGAGAGTTAAATGACAAAGTAATTAACCTTCTTAGCTCACATCCGGCATTATCATCTCCCATGTGAAGAGGACTATGTGGGAGGGAGACTTTGCCCGCTGGGGGCACACCTGGAACCTCGTATTCATGGAGATTCCTGAACAATCTAGAAAACTGATATTCCAGCATTCTATATCATGTAGTGAGTCTCCACAAGGAGTGATGGGCGACAAGGCTGAAGGTGTATCTTAGCATGCTTGTCCCTGTTCTCCTTCACATGATGCTACTTGGGCGGGAGGTTGTTATAATGCTTTGAGAGAGCTATTCTCTACAGTAATAACAGTATCAATAATAGCAGATGGCTAAACAAAGATAAATTATTACATAGCATCTTTTATGACTGGTAAAAAAAAGTTTGAACTATTCCTTCCTTTCCACAGTACTGAAGTATGGAAGTAATTGGGTGATGGTGCTGGGTGAATTAATGCAGACCTGAAGGGTTTTGAGTACACTATGAAAGTGTGTTAAATGGTAACCATGATGTGATCTTACAGATTGTCAGAGCTGGGTCAAAGGCAAACACACAGTGTGTGGAAAGTATGGATCCAGGAAGCAGAGACAGCAATACAGCTTTGGATCAGATCTTACTGAAAGGCAGAGGAAGAGCTGCATAAGCCAAACATTGCATAATAGGGTAAATCTCAAAGCAGGATCAGTCACAGACCAGGGAATACAGTTGAGCCAAGCAGTTTACTGGAACAAAGATGATGGGAAGCAGCAAGTTGAAAGGCAAGCAGGCATAAGAACAAGGGAGCTGGATGACATTGATGTGCTGGTGGGTGTGTGGGTGTTGGGATGTGGCAGTCCAGCAGACCAGAAGACAATCTGGATTCTAGCTGTGGGTATTCTAAAGGGAAAGTAGAGATTCATATAGACAAGGCCAGAATCTTGATGTCATCTAGGCAAAGATCATTCTAGGCTTTACTTGGAACTATTTATAATCAAATCCTGACCTGGAAAAACCAATAGACTACTTGGGGCATGGAGCCTAGGAAGATAAGCTTGTCCCTTTCCGTCCAAGTTTTCACGTACTTACAAAATCAGGCATCCGTGTGCAGACCAGGAGGCTCCATGTCGGAACCCTAACATGTCCTGAGGTCTGAAACTTAATGGAAGGATGAATTGGTTTTACTTCTCAAGTTGACCAGTACAAAGACTTTGTGGTTTGGCTTAATTACAAGTTATTGGTCAGAAAATCACAAGTCTTCATTTATTCCTCTTAAGAGAAATTTATATGCTCTCCAGGATATATTTTATGACCTATACTGCCTAAGTGATGTATGAATTAGGTGACAAGTAAAAATTCTACATAATGTACCATGAGATAAACTTGCAGAGAAACAGGAATGCTTTACAGGGCAAAATAAGAACATGACAGCAATATACTGTGAAACAACGAGCCTAATAATGTAAGAAGAGACTACTGGATCAGGTCAAATGGCCATCTAGAATTGCTACTGCTAACTTAGCACTTCAAAAATTGGCCATCTTTGGCTGCAATTCTGTTGTTGTTGTTTAGTCGTTTAGTCGTGTCCGACTCTTCGTGACCCCATGGACCATAGCACGCCAGGCACTCCTGTCTTGCACTGCCTCCCGTAGTTTGGTCAAACACATGTTCGTAGCTTCGAGAACACTGTCCAACTATCTCGTCCTCTGTCGTCCCCTTCTCCTAGTGCCCTCAATCTTTCCCAACATCAGAGTCTTTTCCAAGGATTCTTCTCTTCTCATGAGGTGGCCAAAGTATTGGAGCCTCAGCTTCACGATCTGTCCTTCCAGGGAGCACTCAGGGCTGATTTCCTTAAGAATTGATAGGTTTGATCTTCTAGCAGTCCATGGGACTCTCAAGAGTCTCCTCCAGCACCATAATTCAAAAGCATCAATTATTCGGCGATCAGCCTTCTTAATGGTCCAGCTCTCACTTCCATACATCACTACTGGGAAAACCATAGCTTTAACTATACGGACCTTTGTCGGCAAGGTGATGTCTCTGCTTTTTAAGATGCTGTCTAGGTTTGTCATTGCTTTTCTCCCAAGAAGCAGGCGTGTTTTAATTTCGTGACTGCTGTCACCATCTGCAGTGATCAAGGAGCCCAAGAAAGTAAAATCTCTCACTGCCTCCATTCGATGAGACATGCTTCTGATTAGTCATGTATAGACTAAATTCGATGAGACATGCTTCTGATTAGTCATGTATAGACTCCCACCATTTATCACTTACTAAGACAGAAGGAAACATAAGTCACCATTATTCCTGTTTCACAGAGGAGGAATAAAGCTAAAAGACAGTGACTTGCCCAACTATGTAACCAATTTACCCACCTCATTAGGATGGACAAGTGATAACAGATATGTGGCCACACCAGTTTATATGTTAACTCCTCTATGTGGCTGCATCTCTCCATATGGAGGATTTTAGAACATATGAACTGGCCCTGATCACGCCACAAACACTTTTTGAGATTCTTCTTCATGCTGTTTGCCATGTAGTTGAAAGACTGCTGCCTGAGAAAACAGTGCCCTTTGGACTTCTTGGTACAAATCTATTTATCAACGTACATCCTGTTTAATTAATTAAAAATGTACACCCCATTTAATGAATTAAAAATTCTCAAAATTACAAAGATGGTGGATTGAAATCACAACTGAACAACTATTTAAATGACCTCAATCAAAAATGCAAGCAAGCAGCAGTTAAAACAGTAAACAAATACTATTCAGTAAAAACTTACTTATTCAGTAAACCAATACTAAATAGTTCAGCCATAATTTTTTTGTGTCCTGGCTCCTAGCTACTGAACCGCGTTTGTTCTTCAGAGGATGGCTAGATGACAGGACCGGAACAGGAATTTTCCATTCCCAATTTTAGAAAATGAAATATGACTTTGTATCTGTTGAACATATAACATGATGGAACTTGAGAGAGAGCAAAAGTGATGAGATGAGAGAATTCTTTCCAAAGAGTTTGAAGCCTTGGAAAGCAGTCCTGCTAGCATTTAAGAAAGCTTGGCTTTGTATACGCTAGGAAGTATGGCTCAGATAAACAATCAAGAGAAACAAGGATAGGGACTGAAGAGTTGCAACGAGAAAAACATGTGGCTATGCAGACTTGTTATGGAGCTCACACTTATTTGGCTTGATGTCATTTAAATACAAATCTATTTAAAATAACTAACAAGCAAACAAACAAACCTTCACAGTTCCTGTTCCTGCCTTTCAGGCGTAAAAAAATGTGCATCTACCAAAGTGAAATTGTGGGGAATGCCTGACATATACCAAACCCTATGGGCTTGATCATCTCCAGTCAGAACTGAAGAGCAGGATTAATAATGCTTTAAGTACCTAAGTAAATTGGCTCCCTAATACTTGTACTGTACTTTTTTTTTTTAAAAAATTGACATATAGCTATTTCAATGGGTACACCAAAAAAGTCTTTAACATGTGCTGAATACAAATATAATGTACTAGCTGGCCCTGCACATGTTGCTGTGTGTTAGTCTGTGAAATGGAGGGTAATAGCCCCCCTTCAGATCCCCCTGAGCCTCAGAGTCCCCCTGAGTCGAGGCGAGATACTGTGGAGAGGGCAGGTTTCATCCCTGTGTCTCCCCCCCACCCTGTTCTGACCCATTACGTATCCCTGCCCCCTATTCGGCCCCCCATCCCCCCCAGGCAGGCCCCTACCTCCACTTGGCAATGTTGGGTCTTGTTGCTGGAAAAGGCCTGTTTTCAGTTGGTTTGGTCTTCAACACCTCTGCTGGATGGATGTATGTGAGTGGTGGATCTCGTGGTGGAGGCGGAGTTTGTGGGTGTGGTGTAGATTTCCCAGGAAGGGAGGGGGTGTACTGTGGGAGGAAATCCACTTGAGGGCGCTGTTTTACTTTGTTGAAAAAGAGGTTTGTACCTGCGGAGGTGTGAGATTTGAGGGATTTTTTTTTCCTAACAACGCTCGGGGAGTGGCCTGGATCATTGTGTCAAAATTTCAGGACGATCGGTCAAGCAGCTACGGAGAAAAGTGGATCCTGCACTTTCACGATTTTTACATTTTTATATATATAGATGAAAGAGAACACACAGGATGGTGCTTGTGACCTGCCTTTCAGGAAGATCACCTACTTCCAACTCACCCAGTGTGCAGTAAATCTTAAGATACTGAGACACTCAGAGCAAGGAGAGAGTTTCCTTATTTCTCTATGATCATGTAAATACTATGAATGGGAGCTTCATTCCAAAGAGAGTCCTGTATATATAAATGCATCCTTTCTAATGGTCCCAGGAGTGAAAGCACAACTGTGACCTTCGTTTTTTCCTCCCTGTAACACGGCTGCTATTCTGAGAGATTTGTAAAATTTATTGCCACCATGTGACAAAGCTAAAACAAAAAAACCCAAAGAGCACTATGTTATGTTATTCTTGTTATTATTTATTAAATTCAAAGTTACATTCATGATTTTCACTTGCTTGCATTCTTCTTTACATACTTCTGTAATCATAAATGTACTTTGGGACAAGACAAACATCTGCTGAGACTTGTTAGATAGTTTTGTCCTGGGAATATTTTGTGGAAAGTTGTTAAAACAACTGCAGTGCTGGAAATAATTAACCTTTCTGAAGGGCTGGGGAGCGGGGGCGGGGGGAAGGTTTGCTGTACATTTGAGCTACTATTAAAACAATTTTAAATAAATGCTGTTTATTTTCTCGAATTCCTGTATGGTACATTTATATTTAATCCATGAAGAGTATTAATATAAATACTATTCGCCGAAATCTCCATCTTCTTCAACACCAGAGTTCCTTTTTGTTGGATCTAAGATACTGGCAATATCAAGCTGTGCCTACAAAGATTATTTTCATTGCTAACTTGAACCCAAGCTGTGAGATAAAGGGACATTTTTCCTTTGTAGGTGCAGCTTGAGTCATGCCTGCAGAGAATCATCATTTGCACTGCCGGCTTGAATTCAAGTTGCCAATGAATATTTGCACTTGCACATATATCAGCACATCCCAGAGAGTTCAAATATACTACAGAGTTTTCCCACTGGGAATTTCACAGTGCAGCCCTGCCCAATACTGTCATCACCAGTGACACAGCACAGCAAGCACTGGTAGGACTGGATGTGCTATGGAGCTCCTCCTGCGAAGTTCTGTATTGCACCCCATCCCACTGGGACTTGTGGTTAGTGCCAATTAGCTGATCAGCACCCCTAGCATCCTTAGCTTGCCAAGGAACAATCAGGAGTGGATTTTAAGGTTCTCAGAGGCATCTGGACTAAGATACAAATCCCAACTCAGCTATGGCAGACCCTCCAGGTGTCACTATTTTTCAGGGACGACCCTCATTCAGAGAAGCCGTCCTGGTTTCTGCTTTGATTCCAGAATGTCCTTAGGATCATTAGGATGTCCCTATTTTCATTGAAAAAATGTTGGAGAGTATGATAGGATGTCCCTATTTTCACTGGAGAAATGTCGGAAGGTATGCTATGAAGCACCCTGTGTAATCTTGGGCCAGTAATGATGTCTCAGCCTACAAAGTTTTGCTGTGAGTGTAAACTGGAGAGGGGGGAGGGAACTCCTGGGGAAAAGAGGGGGCAAAAATGTAATCAATCAATCAATCAATCAATCAATGTTACTAATCTTCTAACTAAGGGGCCCTCAATAAGGTTGCAAAGAAACCCAGTGTTCTGCAGGATAGTTTGAAAGCAAGTATAGACACTGCATTAGTGAACTGTTGAGAGCATTAGTGAACTGTTGCAAGGCCAAGCAAGGAAACTACTTTCATGCAGAGGCACATCATAGAAGACTGGAGAAGACCAGGTTTTCCAAGTGGTCACTTTTAAGCATCTTGAAGTCATAGTCCAATTTTAAAACCAATTGATTTTAAAGAGCAGCCTCTTTCAAAAGAGGCTAGCCCATAAAACCTATTAGCAAAGTGAACACTGCAGTTTACTAGCCAATACCATGAAGTGCACAGTGACTGCTCTCATGAGACAGACATGTGGAAACAATTAAATGAAGCAACCAAATTACTACCAGAAATACATAAAACGGATCATGTAGAATCAAGTGACTCAATATATTTGAGTTTCTTGCTATATACACACTGCAGGGGAAAGACCTTCAAAATCAATGAACTTTCCCTGTTTAGAAATGAAGGTCAACGACACAATGAAAATACAAACAGAGGACGAAATGCATTGGGCTGGGCCTGAAGAAACTCTTATCATCTGAATTTTGTATGTGTATTGTCATTACAGAAATTCTGAAAAAAAATAAGATCAGTCAGCGTCTGGGGGCCAACAGTACCGCAACAACTGATTCAAGAGATTTTGAGATTTAAAGATATTTTGCAAACAAAAATAACAAAAATGTTAACATAAGACAGGAGATATAGGAAATCTGATGCTAGATTATATCTGGAACAAAATGGCTTGTAACGGATAGTTTACAGTTCAGTTTTAGCCATATTTACATGGAAGTAAGTTCCACAGAGGCCAACCATTCAGGTGCTGACATTCCTACATCATCAGTCAACTTACTGGGTAAGGGCCACCTTGGATGTAAGGAAATCATGTTTTTTCTATTATTACAGTGATAGGATTGGGCACTATCTCTCGCCACTCCAGTTCAGGCAGGGGTTTAAGTGGGATCCAACCTTGAAAGAATGAACTGCAGCTGCTACTTCTCCTTTCTGCCCAATGACAGGCATCATGAAGAGTCACAGGCTCTTCCTTTAAATGGCTTCCCACCCTCTCTTGAGTGAAGAAATATCTCAACAGACGTTGCTAAGATGATTGCCTTTCCATAGCTGCTGCACATATATGAACATAGCTGTCAAGTTTTCCCTTTTCTCGCGAGGAAGCCTATTCAGTATAATGGAATTTCCCTTAAAAAAGGGGAGAGCTTGACAGTTATGTATATGAATCAGACAGGAGTTCAACCTTGAAATTTTGTACAGAGTGCCTGAGACAAGAGGAAGCTGTGCTGCTGCCTCCTCACCTCTTTCTGCAAACCTTGTACCGAATGAACGGACTGTTGCCCTTCCTTTCCTGCTCTGTGCATAGCTGCCAAGTTTTCCCTCTTCTCACGAGGAAGCCTATTCAGCATAAGGGAAAATCCCTTAAAAAAGGGATAACTTGGCAGCTATGGCTCTGTGCCATGGGGTGAAGGTGAAAACCCTGTTCCTTTATGATAATTTTGCAGATAAAAAGAAGAAACAATTATCAATGGAAAACAGCAAAAAATGTTTTTGTCACTTGCCCAACAGTATCACACTTAAGAGGTCTGGTCGACGAGTATCAGAGTTCATAAATTATTTTGCAAGGTAAAAGAGTTAAGGGTCCAGTGGATTGTGAATTGACTTAATTATGACAATAACTAATAACTCAGCTGCTGTTCTGTGATGAAGTTGGTAAAATGTCCTGGCTTGAAAGTGCTGTAGTGAGGGTTTCACTATATAGGGTTTTTTTTCTAATTTTCTAATTTTCATTTCGATAGCCAGAACAAAGCTCCCTCAAGCAAGCCAAACTACTGTTGGGCCTTTGGCTCTATGTCAGAATTTGTCTGGAAGCTGTAAAGTTGTAACCACATACACGCCTCTAGGGAAGGATGCTATCATACAGAGCAAATAAATTTCTACTCCCATTTATCAGCTGTGGTAAAGAAGCAAGGACCTGGTTTCTGTGTGGTAAGCCTCTGAAACAAATATACAAATATATATATCCAAGCTATCTGTGATAACAAACATTCGGCAGCTAAGCCAAAACCAATACACCAAGAACTTTCTGCTCTTTGGTTAGGCTGTATTACAGATAACGGCAAGCATTCTCTGGCACAACATTACAGAGCCCTTGTCTATTCAGCATGCTGTATTTCAGTTTTGTGTTGTATTTGCCCTTGTGCCTCCCTATTTTTATATATACTTTCCCTCTATTACGGAAGAATATATCAGTATAACCATCTGCTTAAAAAATGATACAGTGCATGGGATTCCTTGCCAAGAACAACTAAAATCACTTCTTAGTTTTCCTCCCCAATTACAGAAAAATCTAAATAGACATGGCTGAGTCATATTAATTCTTTATAATTCCTCTTCTGCTGGCCGTGTTTGTAATATGATCCAAGGGCAGCCTTTTACTGCTGCAGATGAGCAATAATTATGTGGTTAAAGCAGTAAATCAAAATATGTGAAGTTTATGTTTAATGCTCTGCCCTTCCGCACACTTCCAGTCTAATCTTTGGTCCCCAAGGCAGAATTCTGGAAAAGCGCTGGAGCAGAAAGAAACAAAAGCTGTGGAAAGTAACTGATCAGAACCAAGGCACAGGGATAGATTACATCACACACTAAATAATCAATGTAATTAAGGTCTGTCCTTAATTAGTACACTCATCTCTAAGTTGGATATAAGCATGAAATTCAATTATGCAATGCAAAAAAATCAGATATTTTTTCCTGACAATGGGGTGAGATTGAACTAAAGAATCACACTAGCAGAAGCCAGTGCAAGGGATCTCACTAGTGCAATGGAGCGTTGTCTTTTCTCTCCCCTAAGTGACCCCCACAAATTTGACTCACCCCCCAGAAAACCCCCCAGAACAGCATGTGAGTGGAGGAGAAAGGGGATTAGTCTGTTTGGCAAGCTGGAAAGCTTGCACAGACAGAACAATTGCCTTAGTGCTATTCGTATTATCTGTCAGAACAAATAAAAATATATATTAAGGTTTAAATCTGAAGCTATTAATAGCTAGGCTCTTGCTCCAAGAAAGGTTCCCAAAACAGAAGAGCAGGAGTTTCTTACTAAGATCTATAGCAATATATTTCTTCTTCTTTATATCCATGGATCAGGCATACCAGGCATGCAGCCTTGGCTGTGTATTTCATCCATCTCTCTTGTTCTAAACTGTTATTGTTCATCACCATCATTATTACACTGTTTCTTTTGAGAATGAAAATGTAATTGTACACAAGACACACATAGTGGCCAATTCCAAAATGTAATGTTTCAAAGTAAAATTCATATGTTGAGGAAAAATACCTCAGTGGTGGAACATGAGCTCTGTTTGCAGTAAGTCCCACAAATGTACGAACCTAGGCAGCTCAGTAGCAGATTTCTTCACACAATTAATTAATTAATTAATTTTAATACCCCACTGTTTCTCCTTTAGGAACCATGGGCAACTAACAACAAATATTGTTTTCTACTGACAATATTTTTTATAATAAAGGTCAGTAAAACACAGTGCACTAGACAGTAGTTCTTGGATTCCACTCTATGCTCCATGACAATAACCAATCTGGAACAGGCTGCCTCCCTAATTCCTGGACACAGGAACCACCTATCTACAGCATCTTGTTCTTATTGAGATTCAGCCTCAGTTTATTGGCCAGTCCACTACTGCCTTAAGTGCTGGGTGTCAGCTGCACATTGGTGCTACAAATCCCCAGATGCCTCCTTCCAGTGGTTTTATATAGATATTAAATAGTATGGGAGACAATATGGGATCAAAGTGCCAAGGGTTGAAGCAGAGAGACTGGGCAGTAGTTATCCAAAAACCTCGGTGTGCTCAGGGAGGGTGACTTCATAGGTTGCTCTACCAGTGATTCTGGGCAACACTCTCTTCCATCTCAAGGCATTCACAATTCCCTGGACATGCCCCACTCCATCCCCAGCAGTCGATCTCTCCCTCCTAGATTTCACAAACCAAGATGGGCAAGTTTCAAAAGAGCAGATGGTCACTCTAAACCAGGCATCCCCAAACTGCGGCCCTCCAGATGTTTTGGTCTACAACTCCCATGATCCCTAGCTAACAGGACCAGTGGTCAGGGATTATGGGAATTGTAGTCCAAAACATCTGGAGGGCCGAAGTTTGGGGATGCCTGCTCTAAACTCTGCAAGTATACCTGTCCACATCTTCAATTTGTAGTAACTGGAAAAAGATCCCATTAACTATGATGAGACTATGGTCTAAATACCTCTACAGGACCTGCCTCAATTGGGGCAATCAGTTTGGTATAGATACAAGTGTGCTTTACTCCTTGTCATCTTTAAGTACAAAAAGTTAAATACAGTGGTAACTCGGGTTAAGAACTTGATTTGTTCTGCAGGTCCGTTCTTAACCTGAAACTGTTCTTAACCTGATGTACCACTTTAGCTAATGGGGCCTCCCACCACCGCCACACGATTTCTGTTCTCATCCTGAAGCAAAGTTCTTAACCCGAGGTACTATTTCTGGGTCAGTGGAGTCTGTAACCTGAAGCATCTGTAATCTGAAGCTTCTGTAACCTGAGGTACCACTGCAGCAGGATTGGCCCTTTATGCAACATTCTCTATAACGATTTCCAGCGTCAGATTATGAATGAGCTTTTAGCTCCCCAGACTAGGACATGTATGGGAGCTGCTCTCATATGGCTTATACCACGGGTAGACAAACTAAGGCCCAGGGGCCGGATCCAGCCCAACCACCTTCTAAATCTGGCCCACGGACAGTCCGGGAATTAGCGTGTTTTTACATGAGTAGAATGTGTGCATTTAAAATGCATCTCTGGGTTATTTGTGGGGCATAGGAATTTGTTCACCCCCCTCAAAAAAAATAGTCTGGCCCCCCACAAGGTCTGAGGGACAGTGGACTGGCCCTCTACTGAAAAAGTTTGCTGACCCCTGGCTTATACCCATGTGACTTGTATATTTCCTTATCCCCCTCTGCATTAAGGATGTTATGACTATTTATAGAAGGGATGGGGAACCTCGGACCCCACGGCCAAATTATGCCTGCAAAGCTATTTCTCCTAGTCATTGGTGTTGGGCAGGGAAAGCTTCAGCTGCAAAGGAACAATCTGGAGCCTTAAAGCATGGTCCTGATTGTTCCTTGGCAAGCATGGCTTGCATCTTTTAAATTTGGTGCCAAATGCAAGCTCTACTGGGATGGATTCCACTTGGGAGCTCCCAATCAGACTCGATCCCTGCTAAAAACACTAAATGCAAACCATGCTTTCAAAAGGAATCTTTGCTTGAATTCAACCCATGGATGCAAAAACAAAACATAACACAACCAAAAAAACAAAACAAAACCTTTCTTTGCAGCCCTGGCTTAAATTAAAGTTGGGGCTGTAAAAGAAGGGAAGAATCAGAACCACACTTAAAAGTCTGCTCTTGATTTTTCTTTGAAGTTTGAATCACCTGACATCATGTGAAGTCAGGTGATTGACAGGTAGGTGGCCATGTCCATCTGTCAAAAATGGACCACAGAGGACAAGCCAAATCTGAACCCAGCATTAGCCCTTACCACAGAAAGAAATGGCTGAACATGTAAGTTTTTATTTGGTAGTCAGTAATTCAATAGGCTACTGCTATAAACTAAGAAAACAGTAAACATTTCACAGTTGGTGACGTATTATGCATGAGAACGAGAACACTACTTTTCAAGCAACCATTTCAAACTTTCATTTCCTAAACAAAAATTTAAAAAATCCTTCCAGTAGCATCTTAGAGACCAAGTTTGTCATAGGTATGAGCTTTCGTGTGCATATACTTTCCTCTCCTAGTTCATGTTGACAACTTACAGTGGAACCTCGGTTTATGAACACCTCGGTTTATGAATTTTCAGTTTATGAACGGCGCGGAACCATCTGGAACGGATTAATTCATATTCCATTACTTTCAATGGGAAAGTTCGCTTCAGTTTATGAACGCTTCAGTTTATGAACAGACTTCCGGAACCAATTACACCCATGCTTCAGTTTATGAACGCTTCAGTTTAAGTACTCTGCGGACCCGTCTGGAACGGATTAATCCACTTTCCATTACTTTCAATGGAAAAGTTTGCTTCAGTTTATGAACGCTTCAGTTTAAGTACTCCGCGAACAGATTAATCCACTTTCCATTACTTTCAATGGGAAAGTTCGCTTCAGTTTATGAACACTTCAGTTTATGAACAGACTTCCGGAACCAATTGTGTTCATAAACCGAGGTACCACTGTACTAACGTTTTTGCACAAGACATAGGGACTTACCTGGATCTCCTCGTCGTCCAGCCTTTCCTCGCCTTCCAGGTGGACCTGTGCAGGGGAAAAAATATATACATGTAATTTTGGTCCCACTTATGTACCTTTCAGAAAGCTTAAACCAGTTTACATAGGGATCCCAAACAGTCTTCCATTGAGGCAGTGACCAGGTTGAGAGGCCTCTTTGGCTTTCACAATGCAATAGCATCATGTGCTGGGGTGAGGAATCTGCAGCCCAGATGTAGCCTTCCTATTTCAGCAGCATGTGCCATCAGCCTCCTATGATACTGTGGCCCACACTTGCCTCTTTCGAATGCCCCTCAAGCACCTTCAAATGCTTCCTCTTTGTTGACTCCTGAGGGATTGATGGCAGTGTTGGAGAAATGCCAGGGGAAAAGAAGCTGAACAGAAGTCTAGTGTCCAGACCAAGGGAAGTAATAGTACTACTCTATTCTGCAGACCACACCTGGAATACTGTGACCAATTCTGGACACCACAATTTAAGAAGGATGTTGACAAGCTGGAACGTGTGCAGAGGAGGGTGACCAAGATGATCAAGGGTCTGGAAACTAAGCATTACGAGGAGAGCTTGAAGGAGCTGGGTATGTTTAGCCTGGAAAAGAGAAGATATGATAGCCATCTTCAAATATCTTAAGGGCTGTCACATGGAAGAGGGAACATGGTTGTTTTCTCATGTTCTGGAGGGTAGGACTTAAACCAATGGCTTCAAGTTATAAGAAAGGAGATTCCAAGTAAACATTCATAAAAATTTTATGGCAGTAAGAGCTGTTCAGCAGTGGAACAGACTCCCACAAGAGGTGGTGCTCTCCTTCCTTGGAGGTTTTTAAGCAGAGGTTGAACGACCATATGTCATAGATGCTTTACCTGAGATTCCTGCATTGCAGGCGGTTGGATGAGATGGCCCTTGGGTGCCTTCCAACTCTAGGATTCTATTATTCTATGACACCACTGCCTTGCAGGGCATCCCTGGAGGTGGTGTGGGTAGCAAGTACAGGCAAGAAAGGGGGAAATGGGGAAGTGGATGGGGGATGGGGAGGAAAGGAAAGGGTGTGTGGAACCAAAGCAGTCCTGTTAGGAAGAGGATAATAGGAATGGCAGAGAGATGGAGGAGGAAACCAAAATTAAGTTGTGGCCCAAAGGCACATGAGGCCACCACCCTGCGGAAGCTAAGTAGGTCTGGGTTTGGTGAGCACTTGATTGCCTGAGAACCACGTGTGTATGTCACTTTCAGATCCATGATGGAAGAATGGCAGAATTTAAATTTAAGAAAAATTCTAAACAAATAAAGTTGAAATATTGCTGTATTGCAATGCTGTATGGGGAAGGGGGACAGAAAGATGGAAGGATAGGGGAAAGTGGAATGGCCCTCCTGTCTTGCATCAAGCCTTGGGGATGGACAGAGAGGAAGAATGGGCCTTGTGATGGGGTGAGTGGGAAAGAGATATGTGTCTGTGGTTGGTGGTCTTGCTTATTCAGCAGGGAAGATCTGGAGCCAATGCAATCAACAGGCAGTGAAAAAAATGATAGAAGTACTACACCTTTTTTAAAAAAAACAAGAAAGCTTTCCATCTGTAACACTGTATTGTCAGCTTTTACAATACTGCATGTTTTCATCATCTGCGTTGTTGTATAAACGCTTCAGTTAGTGGAAACCATATAAAAAGATCTAGACATTCCCAGTCTATGAAATAATTGTTGAACTGCCAAAAAAGTTTCCTTTCTACATATGTAAAAGAGCTATTAGCCAAGATCTAGAGATCTCACTTGAAGTACAAACAACACTTGTTAAGTCTTGCCTGTACTGCAATACTCTTGTGAACCCCAAGGGGGAATTTCATATATACAGACCAAGAGAGAGAACAAACTTAATTAAACAGTTATGTATGTGAAAATCCCACAAGTCCTTGAAGATGGCAGTGTCCTAAAACTACAGCAATATAAGCATACTAAAGAGGCTGCATAGCACAGAGGTCAGTGTACTCATAATAGTTTTCTTTTAAACCTTAATCCTGTGGCAAACTGACCCATGTAAAATATTACAGATATGCATTACAGACTTATTTCTTTTTTGGGTACTGTGTCGTCTTGCCCTGCCTTATCCCACCCAGCAGTTGCTGTAGTGTCAAAGCATCAGCATGCTGATTCACACACTTGATTTCATAATGTACTCTATCAGGACAGCAGCTCACATGATATCAATATCTAACAACAAATTGGTTAATATTACCTACTAGCTAGCCTGGCCACGCATTGCTGTGGCTCATCCCTGTGACTGCCTCCACCCTGTTCCGACCCATGACCTATTCTGCTCCCTCCTCCCCCCACTCCTGGCTCATCCCTGTGATTGGCCCCACCCTGTCCCGACCCATGACCTATCCCGGCCCCTTGGCCCAGTCTGCAAAGCCAAGCTGAGATGCTGTTGGAGAGGGAAGGTTTCCTAGCTGCAGTACCAGTGTAGCCGTCGCTAGAGGGTGCTGTTTTGCAACTTCTGCTGTGCTCCCAGCATCCCTGGCTGTCTGAGTTTTGTGTTTGGGAACAGTGGGTTTTACCTGCTTTACTTGCCTTTCTGACTAATCCAAAATGAGGAAGGGTGTAGAGTAGGGGATGAAAGGCATACAATGAGATTCACACACTGACTTATGATTCAAAACAGCTCAGGGTTGTTTTTGCTTTTTACAGATATGCAGTATCAAAATTTTGGAAAAGGCATACACATCCCTTTCCCCAATGCCAGTTACAAGACAGCTGGATGAAGCAGAAAGACTCCTTCATAACTGAATCCACATGAAAGAAGTCTATTTTAAATGGAGATGCTGAAGCTGCCAGTTGCTTCAGGCTCTTCCACAGGGACCGCTATACAGAGCACAGGCTGGTTGTTTTTGTGTGGGTTGTTTTTTGTGGGGATGGGAAGGCTTGGGTATGTTGGGTTGGCTGTTTGGGGCCAGAGACCATGAGCAAATTTGGAGAAGATTTTGACTGTAGGTGGACACATACTCATTGGACATGCATGGCGGCAAATGTGGGCAGTGGGAAGAGTCCCAGTTTGTAAACAGTTTGTATACAGTTATGTATTCCCGACCCTGTCCATAGGGAGCTTAAATCTTTGGTTCAGCATTCCTAAGCTTGTTTGTAACATGACAACTCTGACGAGCACTGATATATTAAACCTCTCATGGGTTCGTTCAATGCATGAGGGGATAGTCTGCCTAAAGCAGAGTTGGGTAAGATGTGGTCCTCCAGACGACGTTGGATCCAGCGCCTATCAGCCTTAGCCAGCACAGCCAATAGTAAGGGACAATGGGAGTTGTAGTTCAGCAACATCTGGAGACTCACAGGGTAGCTACCCCTGTACTAGAGAAAAGGGGAGAAGCAGCTTGAACAATTGATCATCAGCTTATATTGTATTCCATTGAAATAACTTGATATACAAATCCAATTGTGTACGTGACTAAAACTGAGGACCATCTATCACAAGTAGCTACGACTAAGGCCAATGAATATTTCCATATACTTTTATACTCTGCAAGAAACCTACAGTCTTGGGTTTGTTTGTTTTTAACAATAATATCTTATTCAGGGATAGTATATTACTGAAAATCTGTACTATCTCTCCTGCTTATTGTTGTTTTATTATTATATCTGTGTTGCTGGATTTTAGCAGTATGTGGCAATGGAAATCATTATAAATAACTTGGATATAAGATTTGCACCAAGGTATCCAGAATAAGATGGTTAGACTGCAAAACAGTACAACAAGGAAAGAGTCCTGTTCCAACTTTCATGGGGAAAGTAGTTTAACTGGTTGCAATTTATTGAGTGGAAGAATATGTACTGTTTTTAATTTTTACAGCATCTTGTAGCCAGTGATGAGTGCTAACACAATGCTCATTTTAATGCCTTGTTTACTAGCCATTCAACAGTGAATATAAAGGAACTTCAGCACCAACTAGTAAACTGGACTGATTATCACTTGTTATCAAAAGGCAACTGTTTTATGATGTATATCAACAATTCCTCATAATGTTTCCAGATTGTGAAGTGTTTCTTGTTCTGTTCTGTTGTTCCTAATAAGCTCAATATTCCTATAGAAATAGGCCTGCTTTGCTGGAATGTGACAAGATGTTGAGGAATAGGCTGTTTTATGCTTTGTATTTACACTGCACTCACAAAAAACTTTCATAAAAATGTAAATAAAGAACTCTTGTTCAAAGAACCACAAGAAGAAATAATCTTTGTTGTTGCTGCGTTGACATTAACGAGGGAAAAATTGGAATTAGACTGCACCAGAATGAAAAAAGTATGTTTTGATAAAAGCACAAACTTTTAATTACTGCTAAGCATTGATCTTTAAAAGCAAACAGAACCCCCCCCTTTATTCTCATTTTTAGTTCTTTTGGGAAGAGTAAATAGTATGACATACAAGAATATAGGAATCAATGCCAGTTTATAAAGTATTTGCTGCCTCCACATCACTATAAGAAGAGGAATATTTTATTTACACACCTTCCCCTTCTATTGCTATTTATAGACAGAACTCAACCAGAATTTAATACCACAGGCTATTGAATGGTTGCACTATGCTCTGCTGAGTGAATGTCTAATTACAACTATGCTGGAAATGGCTTTTCTTACTCAATTGTCATGGGTGGTTTGCCAGTGCTTCTACTGAGAGGAAATTGCAATTCCACCAGTAATCAATTTACAATATTCTGTCAATCACCTTTGTTCCTTTTACAATTTATAGTTATTCACACAGCTCATTCCCAGCTCGTGGGCTTCCCATGGCCATCTGGTTAGCTACTGTGAGAACAGTATGGTGGACTAGATGGGGCTTTGCTCTGATTCTTCAGAACTTTTCTCATGCTCTGTGTAGAATAGGATTGTGCAGGTATCATAAGCGCCTACTGATTAGTGCCTGTGGAAGCAGGTAATTTAATTTTGTAATTGTGCATATTATTTTTAATGTAGACACCTTGTAATGCTAAGGACCCAAACTATGACTTAATGAGAATGAGTAAGCATCTCCCTCCCTCCCTCCCTCCCTTTATTTGTATGCTGCCTTTCCATAGCTGAAACAATGCTCAAGGCGGCTTACAACATGACAAGATTTACATAATTACCAACATAACAAAAGTCATAAACAATAGATAAAACACATCAAAAAGTACACAACCAAATGGAAAACAATTTCCATATAAATCATAAAATCTAAAACTAAGAATACAGCATTAGTATCACAATTTAAAATTACATAGATAAAAAATAAGACCAATTAAACAAAAAACAAAAAGGAGCCCTCTCTGCCCAGCAGCAGCAGCAGCAGCAGCAGCAGCAGCAGCAGCAGCAGCAGCAGCAGCAGCAGCAGCAGCAGCACTCCTTTATGTGAAGCCCCCAGGGGGAATATCACAACTGCTTTGTTCTTCCCCCAGTCCTCCTGCTGCCACAAGACCTGGAGTTAAGCCATTGTTTGGTTTAGTGTTAAATGCAAACCTGGGCTACAGTTTGTTTTGATTCAAACAAACTCTGAGCTATAAGCAAGGTTTGTTCTTGGTTAACTACTTGCAGTTTGTATGCAGGAGGCACTACAGTTTAGCTCTAAGTATCACTGCGCTGTGGGTTAATGCACAGAGTCTAGGGCTTGCTGATCAGAAGGTCGGCGGTTCGAATCCCTGCAATGGGGTGAGCTCCCGTTGCTCGGTCCCTGCTCCTGCCAACCTAGCAGTTCGAAAGCACATCAAAGTGCAAGTAGATAAATAGGGACCGCTCCGGCGGGAAGGTAAACGGCGTTTCCGTGCGCTGCTCTGGTTCGCCAGAAGCGGCTTTGTCATGCTGGCCACATGACCCAGAAGCTGTCTGCGGACAAACGCCGGCTCCCTCGGCCTATAGAGGGAGATGAGCGCCACAACCCCAGAGTCGGACACGACTGGACCTAATGGTCAGGGGCCCCTTTACCTTTACCTATCACTGCAGCAGCAGCACTGGGGAGGCCAGGGGCGCCGGTTTTCGCCCTCCACACTCTCCCCACCTCAAAGGGATGCCCAGCCATCCCAGCAGACCTGGCCAGACATGTCATGCCCATGCAACACCCCCTCCCCCAACTTGGCTTGCCTGGGGGAGGCTCCCTGCATGCTTGCTTTTCACTAAGTCATAGTTTGGCTTAGCATCATGTGGAAACGAGGCCACTGAGTGTTTCCTGCAGTACCGCTTCACTATAGGAATATGGCTATGAACACCCAGCAAACATTACCAAGTAATATTTCAGCATTAGAGCAGCACAATTTAATAAACCACCTACCAACTGCCTGCCCCCATTTGCCATGAACTACAGCACATTAATCCTAAATTGTTTTGTTTAGTGGTAAAAAAACTTTCTCAACACACGCACATGAAGGACAGGAGGTGGGGAAAAGCTTAGGCAACATTTCCTCATTTGGATTATACTCGAAATCCCATCCAGGCACACACTGATGGTGACATGGACACTGCACATACTTTGTATGACAAACAGGATGGGTGACGTTTAAACTATGCCGGATGTGTAGTGCTCCACCATCAGGAATCACTTTTTGTAAGCCCCTTTTACAGCTTCCTATGGGAAAATTGGTTTAAATTGAAAGAACAAAGCAATGTGAAATGAGGCAATTTTATATAAAAATAGATATGAAGCAATACTGTGCGAAGAAGTATCCAAATATTTGGACAAGATGGCACTAGTGATGCTGCAATTGACATCTGGCAGTTTCGAAAACCTAAATGGCCAGAGCAACTAATTACATTTCATTATTAATTTGGTGAACGTCATCCAAGGGGCCTTCAAGCATAACTGCAGGGAAACCGAAGAAGAACTAGGCAGCATTCTTTTTCAAAAACCGAGACACAATTTAGGTTGCTATCAGAATATCCCTAGCAATTGGAGACATTTGTGAAGCATGCCACCCACACTTTACAAATGTATCATGCATGGGGTGGGCTCAATATTGGATAAGCAGATAGGAATCTTCCTTAAAATGAGTCAGGCCACCGGTCCATCTAGCTGAGTATGATTTACACTGAGTGGCAAAGGCTTTGCAGGGTTTCAGACAGGGAGCATTACATGGAAATGTCAGAGATTGAACATAGGAGCTTCTACATACAGAGCAGTTAAACTATCACTGAGATACTATCCTCTCACCCCTTTTCTGAATATTTGTGTAGGGGGAATATGTACTGGTAGACTTGCCCTAAAACAAGGGCTTTTTTCAAGCTGGAATTCTCCACCACTCAGTTGGGCACCATTGCCATTATAAGAGAACAAGCGTTCATAGTTAAGTTCCGGCAACCCTTCTTCTAGAAAAACAGCACTATCTAAAACCCTAGCACTGCCATCTTCCAGAGAGGCATATATACTGTTCAATGACACACCTTTCAGTGAAAATGCAGTTGAATTCAACCATGTATCTTTATAAGCAAAATAAAAAATTGCCAAAGGCATTTGTAACGCTAGGGATTATTTCACCAGCATATTTCTCAAGAATGTAATAACTAATATTGGGGATTTTCCTACCTACCTCCATACCAAACAACTTCTAATATTTGAATTAGGAATTCAAAATGTGAAGTAAAAAGTTATATAACACTACCAAATTTCAAGCAGCAAACAAAATGCAGCTTTCCCCAAACTTTCCAGGTGTTCTAGTGAAGGCATGGAAGCGTCTTATGGCTCAGTCATTAATCAAGCCTCTCTCTCTCTCTCTCTGTGGGGTCCCCACACATAATTCCCCACCCGTTCCAGACAAAAAAAAGTTACATATGGAAGCTTTTGCATTGTTCATTCAGTATTTAAAAAGTAATATTCTTTTTTATAGAGGCAGTCAAATACATGTAGGATACCTTGTATGGGAACACTCAGAACTCCAAAAATAAAATGAAATTTAATTTATTTTGTGACCTAAAACTAACAATGGAGCTATTTGTAATGTTCAATTTCAAGAGACAATTTCATGCTGGGAATTTCAGCTATAAAAATTCCAACAGCATTTATTTCAAGAACTATTCAAAATAAAACAAATAAATTACGTATTTGGCTAAATTACATATTTCAGCTTCCACCTCCTAGTCCTGTGCTGTTATACAAGCATATGCCAACATAACAACATTTCCCTCTTTCTGTTCTTATAGACATGAACACACTGTGTAGCAGAAGCATTGCAAACTGGATCTAAGAGGCTGAAATATTTCTGTGCAGAAGTGATATACATAAATACGTAATTTTTTTTAAAACACAACTAGCATCCTCAAGTACTAAACAGTGATGAATGAACTACCCTTTGCATGATTTGGAAAGCATTTTATTTTTCTACACACTCTGAATGATTTTTTTAAATAAAAAAAAACACCTTCTGAGCCACTTCTGAAAAAGCATGACAAAAACAAATGTGAGGAAGGGAGACCTCAGCTCTCTCTTCCAATTATATAAACATACTATCTCCAAGCAAACTTATGAAAGGACGGAAACTGGGAACAATGATAGAATGGCTTATTGAAGCTAGGAATGAACCCACTAACATTGCAGTTAAGCAGAGGCCCATACAGCATTTTCTGCTTCCACCAGTGAACTTTCTCATCTTTCCTTTGGAATAAAATATGGCTGGAAGAGAGGGTCTGCAGGAGAACAGGCTGGAGAGGGGGGCAAATTGCATCACTGTACAGTGGTACCTCTACTTACGAATTTAATGCGTTCCGAACACACATTTTTAAGTCAAAAAAATTTGTAAGTCGAATCCCATAGGAATGCATTGGGAGAAAAAATTTGTAAGTCGAAGCAACCCTATCTAAAAATTCGTAAGTAGAAAAAATCCTATCTAAACTGCATCCAAGATGGCGGACGGAGCTCCATTTGTAAGTAGAAAAATTGGTAAGTAGAGTTATTTGTAAGTAGAGGTACCACTGTACATACTATACCTGGGTTCTGAGGGGTTCTGAGAGGACAGGTTCATAGAAAGGAGTGGATTTCTAAATGGGGAAGTTCATAATCCAAAGTCCTCCAATTTCAAATTCATTTCCATTCCTAGTGCCATAGCGTTTGAATGGCACTGGTGTTTGAATGCTAAAATTCATTCAGTCATACAGTCTTCTACAACCCAGATGTTGCTGGATAACCTGTTCCATAATTCAGGCTAAGTGAGTTGTGATCCCAAATAGATAAAGGGCACCAGGTTGGGAAAGGTTGTGATAATAGAAGTTTGTGACTTTGCACCTTCTGGAGAGTAGGCTTCTTTGACAGTTGGTACTCGGTACTTAAAAAATCAAGAATCACTGTGAGAAAATCTAGCTTTACCATAAGACTACTCCAACTATAGGGGACATGGGTGGCGCTGTGGTCTAAACCACTGAGCCTAGGGCTTGCCGATCAGAAGGTGAGCAGTTCGAATCCCCGCGACAGGGTAAGCTCCCATTGTTCGGTCCCAGCTCCTGCCAACCTAGCAGTTCGAAAGCACATCAAAGTGCAAGTAGATAAATATGTACCACACTGGCGGGAAGGTAAACGACGTTTCCGTGTGCTGCTCTGGTTCACCAGAAGCAGCTTACTCATGCTGGCCACATGACCGGGAAGCTGTCTGCAGACAAACACCAGCTCCCTCTGTCTATATGAGTGTGCAACCCCAGAGTTGTCCGCGATTGGACCTAACGGTCAGGGGTACCTTTACCTTTACCTTTACTCCAACTATAATTTTAATATAAGCCCAATGCTTAGCCATTTAGATGACCTTAAAAAAAACCTCAGCTAATATTAGACAGTACACAAATTTGACTCATTATGCCAAATGAATCTGCCTCATGAACACCACACACTCACATACCCCATAGCTAACAAACATAATATGACTATATGTGGGAAAATTGGTTTTGTACTAAACATGAACCAAAGAGCTGTAGTAAGCTGACACCATAATAACACTACTTTAAGCTTCTCCAGAAGTATTCTGTCAAGAGGCATGGGAGGATTAAAAAAGCAGGGTGTCTAAAATGAACCCTCCCATGGCATTCACAAGCAATCAAGAGAGGGAACACATTTAGGAACCACTTTACTCTAAAGTCCTTTGCCAACAGGTCAAAGCATATCAATTACCCAATTGGCCTTCTCAGAGCAGCGAGACAGGAGCTGGATTAGTTTTAATTGCTCAGCTAACATTTATCCTCTACACATAGAAAAAAAGCTAGTTTCCTATCCAATTAATCCTTAACTTTTACCTTTAAAGAGCAAACATTCACTATTGTGCATAGCACCACAAATAATTATGTATGTATTATTAGTCTGGGAGATAGTTCAATCAATAAAAAGAAAATGTTGTCATTAATCTCTTACACACATCCCACCACCCAATCACTACAGCACACAGATGCTAAGAAAATTGCTGCGGCTGAATACAGAGCAGCATTAGTGATGTTTTGAAGGGGCCCAACTGAATGAAGGGAAACAAAAAAAATATTGCAGAGTAAGGGCTAGCATTCAGTTTTCTGAGGGGGGTCATGGGCACATAGAAGCTGTTTACAAATCTCCCTCTCCCCTTGTTGCTTCCAAACCTCCCTTCCAACCTGGCATTTTCTTAGCAAATTGTTATCAGGCATACACTGAATTGTCACAGACAGTACTACTCAATGTTATTCTTATTAATGAAAGATGCTGTGGCATCAAACTGTCTTAAGTGAATGCAATCTGGAGGTCAGCAGAGGTAGATCCCACATTTTGGGAGTGATTCCCACTCACTGTTGGGCAGAAGCCTAGTCAGGGCAAAGCAGAGGTGGCAGCTGCAGCAGAAAACCAGACCTTGGCTTCTTTCTTACTCAGATGATTTGGTGCCAGTGTGAGTGAAGAGTGTTCCTAGCAGATGCAAAGCTACCTCTTCCTTCACCTGACAATAGGCAGCACCAGTAACAAGGAAACAAAACGAAATGAAACTGAAACAAAACAAACAAACAAACAAAAATAAAGGATCGACATTCCCAAGTTCCTGCTTCCCTGCAGCTGCTCTCCTATTCTGCTCCAGCCTGGCTTGGCCTTGACGGGCTGAGACTGGAAATCCAGACTTCCCACACTAGGGGAACACAAGTGGCATGAAAATCCCCAGTGCTCAGTGTCTATGTTCTGTTCTTAAAGAACATAGTCTCTCGTTCTTCCTGCCACAGAAACATGCGGCAGAGAGCTTAGTTTGGTTTATCACCTCATTATAAGCTAGCCTTGTGAAGTGGCTTTTAGATTTTTGAAAATGTAAGCTGTACATTAAGAAGGGACACAAAACCCACAAAGGTACTTTTAGCTGGTCATTTTTCTCAGCTGTGGCTGCTTTTATCCTTGCCATTTTCTGATAGCTCCCTGGCATTGCTGCCACTACCCTTGTAGAAGGGTGAGCATAACTGAATTTATGACGTGAACACTCACTTTATATATACACTTTCCAACAGAGAATGCTTATTTTTTTGGCAGTAGTTTATGCTTCCATATGTTTGGAGGAGGGGAAGAAACAGTTCAAGGCCAGATTTCTATTCTGAACATATGCTTCTGGGTAGCTGCTTAAGTTAAAATTTCAGGAAGAAAAGAAAAGAAAAGCTGATATAGTTTGAATTTTTCTCTTCTAAACATAAAACATATGCATATGTTCTCATCCTTATCATGTCTTGGAATATTGGCCACTACATGTATCTTATCTATCCAACACATGCACTCCATAGGGACTGTCAATTTAACCCCATGTTAGTTAAAACCTACATTGTTTGTTTGCAGCGTTTAACTACCTTGAAAACCAGAGAGTAAAGCCAAAACATATTAAGATCACTGACTATGATCTAACCGACTTAAGAACCCTTAAGGCCACTGAAATAAATGGGATTAATCAATCACTCTTAATTCCACACTGGGTTGTAGCCAATCACAATGTGTCCGTCTAACCTATACCTAACCAAACCTAGATTGGTATTACAAGGACAAAATGAGAGACAAGTCATATATCAGCCTGATGAGGACCAAGCATGCTCACCAGGCATGGAATAATGCTTGACTGTTGTGGGATAAGGGAGAATGGAAAATGTGGAGAGGAAATGGAATGGATTGGATGGAATTCTGAACAGGGACTCTACAATGAAATATTTTGTGGAAAGTCCCATTGGCAACAGATAACCCACTACCAAAAAAACCCCCTCTCTTCCAAATTGTTATGACCCTGAGACCTTGCACTGCATGGTGGAGGACTTGGGGGGGGGACCACCAGTACCTTCTTTAAGGATAGAGAACACAGTCCTGCCACCACCCTCAGACTCAGAGGATGAGCCTCTGTCTCTCCAACCTTGAGACGTCAATTAAGCAGAAACCCTTTAACCAACCAGCCAGCCAGCCAGCTCCTCTAGACAGGCAGAGCCTACCACACTTTAGGCCTGCTCAGTCTAAACATGTTTACTTGCTCTAGGTCCTTGTAGAAGAAATGTCTGTTGCAGCTGTTTTAGCAAAGCTCTAAGGAGCTGTCCAAGGTCCTGTAGGCTCTCTGTTGGACTTGTGGTTGGGCACTGCCTGCTTCCCTTGTGAGTCTCATGTGCCAACTGGACACAAATGCTATAAGTGTTATGAGAATAAATGATAAATGAAAGTTAATCAAAGAGCATACTCTTGGGTGGAAGTTGTGGAGAAAAGGGTAACATATATTAAAGTGTCTGGAATCTACCATATTCTTGAGGTTACAGTCCTTGTTTTCATTTATTTATAAAACCCTGAAATACAGCATTTTTATTTTATTTTTTTTAAAAAAACTCCTTTCTGTTAGAGGAAAATGCAATCAATTAACAACAAAACACAACTTGCATAATGAAAGCCCGGATTTTGTTAAAAGGCCTGAGTGAGTCAAATGCCCATAAATTACTTGGATCAACTCAAAATGTACAAAGCCCTGAATGACTTTGGAGCCAAATAATTGAAGAAACTTTGTCCATGGAGTTTTCTTGGCAGGGATACTGGAGTGGCTTGCCAGTTCCTTCTCCAGGTGGATCACGTTTAGTCAAAACTCTCCACTATGACCTGTCCATCTTGGGTGGCCCTGCATGACATAGCTCATAGCTTCTCTGAGTTATTCAAGCCCCTTCGCCACGACAAGGCATTGATCCATGAAGGGATCCCTGCTTATTTAACTTATATGCAGAATTCATCATGCAAAAGGCTGGGCTAGATGAATCCCAAGTCAGAATTAAGATTGCCGGAAGAAATATCAACAACCTCGGTATGCAGATGACACAACCTTGATGGCAGAAAGTGAGGAGGAATTAAAGAACCTTTTAATGAGGGTGAAAGAGGAGAGCGCAAAATATGGTCTGAAGCTCAACATCAAAAAAACCAAGATCATGGCCACTGGTCCCATCACCTCCTGGCAAATAAAAGGGGAAGAAATGGAGGCAGTGAGAGATTTTACTTTCTTGGGCTCCTTGATCACTGCAGATGGTGACAGCAGTCACGAAATTAAAAGATGCCTGCTTCTTGGGAGAAAAGCAATGACAAACCTAGACAGCATCTTAAAAAGCAGAGACATCACCTTGCTTACAAAGGTCCGTATAGTTAAAGCTATGGTTTTCCCAGTAGTGATGTATGGAAGTGAGAGCTGGACCATAAAAAAGGCTGACCGCCGAAGAATTGATGCTTTTGAATTATGGTGCTGGAGGAGACTCTTGAGAGTCCCATGGACTGCAAGAAGATCAAACCTATCCATTCTGAAGGAAATCAGCCCTGAGTGCTCCCTGGAAGGACAGATCCTGAAGCTGAGGCTCCAATACTTTGGCCACCTCATGAGAAGAGAAGAATCCTTGGAAAAGACCCTGATGTTGGGAAAGATTGAGGGCACAAGGAGAAGGGGACGACAGAGGACAAGATGGTTGGACAGTGTTCTCGAAGCTACCAACATGAGTCTGACCAAACTGCGGGAGGCGGTGCAAGACAGGAGTGCCTGGCGTGCTATGGTCCATGGGGTCACGAAGAGTCGGACACGACTAAACGACTAAACAACAACAACAACAATTGAAGAAACACCTTTCTCATACAAACCTGGTTTTGTATTAAGATGTGCAGAAGAAACCTACTTTGTGGTCATGGGGACAGGAGAAACTCATTGTTGTTGTTTGTATTCTTGTATTCTATTGTGTTTTGATTATTATGCTGTTTTAGTATTTTGTAACTTGCCTTTGAATTGCAGGCAAGTAATAATTTTAAAAAAATATTCACCAGGCACCAAACATACCATCTGAGGAGGACTTTTCATGAAGGTGACAATATACACTGAATTTTTGTTAGTAGTATAAGCTCTACTTCATGAACATCACAAAAATGTAAAGAAGTAATTGACAAAAATGCCATTCTCCCTTGAACATTTCCATGAATTGCAAGGCACTTCTACATTAGAAGAAAATAACATTAATGCTATTGCATAGTTCCTTCAATGTAAACAAAAAATTGTACTTAAAAATGAGAGGCGCTTAAAACTCAGGGCTAATGTAAATGAAAGCTTTTCAGCTTTACTACTGGCTCAGCTTCGTGAATGCAGTGGCTATATGAAGCTAAGATCTCTATTAAAAAAATGTGGGCAGTGCTGAAATAGGAAATGCGTCTAACAATGGGAAGTAATTCATACAAGCAAGCAGACTAGATTACTTTTATCTATCATGTTGGTCACCAGCAACAGCAAGTATAATATATGTAATGTAATACATATATGTAAACAGAAAAATTACATCATCATAAGAAAACCAGAGGTCTGGCAAATGTCTACAGTTATATTAGAATGCTTATATTTCTGACAAGGGGCAGATTCCTTTAATTATCTCACCGCACCCTTGTAATCGGCTAATGTAAAAGTTGGGGAAAAGTTTTTTTAGCTTATTTGATATTAGTAAGTTTACATATTGGATAAATTCTGAAGATTACTGGGATTTATTCAGATTAAATATACACTGGATCATGCTGCATAGCTATAATCCTAAACAGATGCAGAAGGGAGCACACCTCATGGAACTTGGTGGGACCTACTTCAGAATAAACATGCTTAAAACTGTGCTGCAAACAGATTAATGGTTTTTGTAGCCCTAAGTGATCCACAATCAAATGAAAGCATTCTTGGAACACAGCAACAGATCCTGATAACAAAGAGGCCATAAAAATGTATATGGTAAATCTGTATACATAAGAAATGTAGTCTACCCAGAATATACAGAATTAACAGCTTTGGGTTGTTTTATGGCAAGCATGGGCAAACTCGGCCCTCCAGATGTTTTGGGACTACAACTCCCATCATCCCTAGCTAACAGGACCAGTGGTCAGGGATGATGGGAATTGTAGTCTCAAAACATCTGAAGGGCAGAGTTTCCCTATGCCTGTTTTATGGTGTTGGCTGGGGCAGGGTGCTCACTTTCATATTTGGTAAATTGCTTGCTTAACCACAATAGTTTATTCTGAGACATTGCAACTTAATTACAACTGACACACATAATGAAGTGTCCTGTACATATGCCCTAAACAGCAAGAGCTATACGATGAAATAACATCTCCCATTAAAATTAACCAGATAACACATTATCAACAAATGTACTTGAATTATTGTACCATTGTACCAAAAGTTGACAAAATGACTACATATCAATTTGTTTGATTGTCATAGCCTCCAAGCATTACTTCTGCTTAAACTTGATGCCGAAAAGAAAAAAGCCAAACATTGGTTCTACTTCTCTGTTTATTTGTAACAAATGTATAAATACAATTAAACTGCATATTATTTGTTACAATTTTGGCTTTTACTTCAGCATTTGATCGTTAATTTGGGACCAACTTTCGTCTAAACCAGAAAAGTCAAATAATCACCAGAGAGATCACTCACTTTTGTTACACAGTGAGGCTTGCAATTCATGTATTCAAGAAAGTTTTAGCATTTAATGACAATTCAGACTCCATCATTCTATTACTTCTAGATATGTAAAAATATCACTGCTTGTTTGCTTGCTTTTAAAAGTTTACATTATTTTAATGTGACTAAACTTTTTAAAGGCCCTCAGCAAATCACTATGTTAATGGATACTGATGATACAATTTTGTTTTCTTAAACAATGATGGGGATGAGATAGTATTTGAAAGACTTCAATTCTTACTACATCATTTATGAATTAAGTTACAAAAGAACTTTCAGTTTTTAGTCAGCTAGCCCTTTAATATGTGTGTGTGTGGTAACATAGTGTTTTTGTTTTTTATCGTGGGGCATATTATATTGTTTTTATATTGTGATATTTGGATGAAGGGCAGTATAGAAATTAAACAAACAAAACAAATGAAAATTGAAAGAAGTAAACTGAACAGTGAAAGACTGTAAAGATTGAAGTATTCATTTTCAACCTGCAACCATGGAGGTTTCAACAGTGAAAGACAAGCACATGGTGTGTGATGTGTTGCAATTCCTAAGAATAAGTGAGGACAATCTAATTATTCTAGCCATTTGGATTTTTGAGAGCCAACTACAGGAATCAATTTTGCAATATTATGACTTTTTTTGGGGGGGGGGAATCCATTACTACAGTCTCACTTGTGGAACAACTTTTGCTTTTGTGGAAACATCTGCTAACATGAGAGGCAATGTTCTGATTCCCCCTGCAACCCCCAAAATTTGTTCCAGAACAGCATGGAAAGCAAAGTAAGAGGCTGCAGTGGGAAGGGGCAACCAGAGAAATCTGCCTCCTTCCTCTTACGCCAGTTGATGCCTCTGCAAGTGGGATACCAGCATTAGATTTCACTCAGGGACAAGTACTTCCCCCCCCCCACTGAACAGTGTTAAAAACAGATTCCTTAGGGTTGCCTTAAATAATTCTACAAAGGATGCATACATATATTTTTTCAGAGATAAAATAGTTTGCATGTTGTAGGGATTTCAACTTCTTGAAAAAAAAATTAAGCATGGATAATTCTAGGCTACCTCCTGTTGATGCAAGAACTTAAAGTAAATCTGGAAAAGGAATAGTTTCAAAACTTAGGGAAGTCATTATTTCAATCGTAATTAAATTGCTTACTCTACCATATAACAGGCTGTTTAATGTATTTAAGCTTAGATATTCAGCCGCAAAGAGCAACACACAAGTAAAAACAGGAGATTCATGTTCAACATTGTTGTAGAAAGCTACAAAGAGGAAGTAGTTGCTGCTGAAATATCGTTTAATTTCATCCTTTTTGGCAAGACCATTATTTTTCTGCACATCAACTTTGTTGTTACTATAAGCACTGCTATTTGAAACCAACAATTCATTTGACAAACTTGGGAGACATCTAGTGATGTCTACCCACTTGTACAACAGGGGGACTTCTGGTTACTGTTGCCCCTTTCAGTTTTTCTCTCTCCCCCCCATCCTGCTCTGGAATCTTTCCCAGCCCTTTGGAACAAGTGGAGGGACTTAGAACACCTTTAGCCTACTTTGTTAATTCTTGGAATTGAAATATACAATAAAGTTATGTACATGAAAGCAACAGTTTGAAGACAGTAAATCTCAAATGCACTACTGTCTTGATGTCCACGTCTTCAAGAGTGACGTCATTTACGTAGCATCCACTCTTATCAAATTGATTTTGTGTTTTTTTCATACATGAACATTTGCAAAAACATTGTTAAAGAACGACGATGACTTCTTCTAGGACTTTTATCACAATTCTCAGCCGAATTAATGTAATACAAATTTGTCACATGTTAACTGTTGAAGATGCCCGAAATCTACAAGGGGGGGGGGGATGAGAAGACAAATAATTCCTGACAGTGAGTCTCAGGATGGCAACAAGGCTGACACCAACAGCTAGAGCTCATTTTATAAAGGATGAAAATTATAGCTTTCCTGTTTCACAATTCAAACAGATTCATGTTATTTCAGTGTCACCATTGCAACCCTTTTCAGAAACCTGTTAAGAAGTCTTCACTGTTGACTTCAAAGAAAGCATCATATTTTCCTTCTGTTTTACTCCCATCTTAATGAGTTTAGCATGTACAATATATTTCATTTTGACCTTTACTGTACCATTAACAAGACAATTCACCAGCAAGTACTTTAGGGTGGTTTTCTTGGGTTTTTTTTTTAGTAAGGGATATTGAAGTCTGATTCTGAATGAAGCATGATTAAAAAAAACTTTCTCTATAAATATACTTGTAAGGAAAGCATATTGAGAATATAATTGTGCTGTGGCAGAATATGAACTGTTAAGTGTGTTCTACCATTCTCAAGGTACCGTTATTTGTAAGCCAAGAGAAATTTGACCCCAGCTCAGATCAGCCATTTGACACTATCATATTCCTAAGGACGCAGTTTCTGCATACAAAAAAAAAATCACATCTTTTGAGGCTCACCAGTCAGATTACTACAGTAGACACAAACACTTAATTGAGCTATGATATGATAAAGCAGCACATTTTTTTCTGATGAAGCCATGGTAAATATAATTAGATACAAAAGCTGAAACAATCTGGATTTGTTTAAATTTCACCACCTCTCATTGCAAAAAAATTCAAGATGTCTTTCACTGAAACAAATACTACAAATTTGTTGACTGGAAAAGTATGTTTGTTCTAGCACTAAAAGCCATCATTTTCAATATAATTTTAAACATAACAGATAAAATATTGGCTACATATGTGTTGTACTCTTCGTATTGAGGAAGTTACATACAAAAGAATGAGGACAATACAGCCAAAGTTGGCTCTCTTTTTTAAATCAATGGGATATAAAGGGACATAACTTTAATGAACTGTGTCCTATGTCTTCCAGGCACAAAATTAAAATTCCTAGAATCCTCCCGCTCCCTTTGAAATTTTTTGAGCCTCCATGACTATAGAGAAAAGATTATTATTGTAGTGTAATGTCTGTTAAGAGGCCCAGAACTGGGAAAGCTTAATGTTGTCAAATAGCGTCAGAGGCCCAGATTTGGGAGGGGATACTTAGTTTGCCTGGATAAAGCTGATTTCTGGTACAGGAGAAAAACAAGTCCCAGTCAGTGGTCCCAGATGGCCTGAACTTCCCCCAGCCAGAACATGCATGTGTTGAACTCTTAACTAATGACTTGCATCCCTCCAAGCACCACATCTGATTGACAGATAAACTATAGAAGCAACTCTACCTCAAATTCTGTAAGGAACTAGGCATAATTCCCATGTTACCAATGTAGTAAGGCAGACACCAGAAATGTGGTTAGGCTCCTCATCAGTAATGTTGTGTTCTCATCTGATACCAGGTCGTACATGGCAAGGCAGATCAGGAGTTGTAAGGGCACAGATAGGTTTAAGTCTCTGCTTCCAGATCGGCTCTCCTAGATTCTGTTTCCTTATGGAAAACTTCAGATTTTTAAGAGGGCCAACCCTTTGGCTTAAAGATAAGTGCTCCTCCTCTATTCCATAGCCTCCTATCTAGCACACTCTTTGCACCACTGTACTGGTATGGTACTGTGCGAGGAATTTGGTTCCTAAGGTTCAGGGGAAGGCACCTATGAAAGCACCCTACAGGCCCTGGTGGTACATGAGGTTCTTCTGGGGGAACCTATCTGACAGCCTCAGATGCAGTGGTCTCCTGATTTCCAACAGCAGGCTCAAAGCCCCCAATTTGGTCCGGCTCCTTGTCCAGCTCCTTAGCTGGAGACTCTTCAAGCCTCCAAATACAACTTGAGTGCTGCACGACTATTACGAGCTATATACATGGTGAATTCTGATACATGGGTCATCTAAATAATGCAATGTCATCCCATACCAGCACCCGGCAAACACTAGAATGACAAAATGGTGCTGGTGACTCACTCCATGGTCACAGCTTCCATAAATCACATGTGATGAAAGTAGGACTCCCAAAAGTAGGAAATCAATTTTTGCCTGTTGTGCAGCATGCCTGCAGCAGCCATGGAGACCCTGGTACTTCCTTCTCATTCCTCCCAGTTTTGCATAGACGGTCTGCACGGGCAGAGTGGCATGCAGGCAAATCTGTACTAATGCTTGGACCTTGCCTTTTATCAGTAACAGCCCCTGTCAGTCTTCTTCTCTCATGCTTTCCTGAATTTGGTTTTAAGAATGGTACTTAGGGTAACACTTCTAATAAGCACTCATTACATTTATTACATTTATTATTTTTATTTCAGATGAATACTAATGATTTGTTAGCATTTTTCAGACTAAAGATTAACCTTACATCTGCACAGAAAGTCTCCAATTTATACCCAATTAGCTGCAATTCATCGGGTCATATCCAACACCGGCTGTATGCATGTGGGATGGACTTCTGCTCATGTCACATCCTCTCCTTCCCCATGCAGCTCCCATCCACAGTGCCCTCAAAATCTGTTCCAGGGGGTTGGAACGTCCTCTGGAGCAGATCTTTGAGGCATGTGGGAGGGCTACAGAGGGAGGAGATGAAAATGAAGTCCCAGTGTGCAAGCACAAGTCCACTTGCACAAAGTTGTCTTCTGCCCATGTTGGCCCGGTTTATAAATTGTATTTTCCTGGCAATGTAACTTCCTGCTAAAATGGGAAGAAATCTTTTTTTACTCTTTGTTTGAAGACAAACATCTAATTTTCACAACTATAGGGTAAAATAAATCTGGGACGGGGGACAATTAGCCTGTCTTTGGGCTTATATTTGTATTCCTATAGTGTCATAATATACAAATCTGAGTTATGAACAATTGGGACAGTAAAAAAGTAAAGGACCCTTGACAGTTAAGTCTAGTTGTGGACGACACTGCGGTTGCGGTGCTCATCTTGCTCTACTGGCCGAGAGAGCCGACATTTGTTTGCAGACAGTTTCTCCAGGTCATGTGGCCAACATGATTAAGCTGCTTCTGGCGAAAGCAGAGCAGCGCACAGAAACACCATTTACCTTCCCATCGGAGAGGTAAAAGAATTCCCACATTGATTATTTCCCATTCCTAACAGTTGTCTACTTGATGAGTGGTGTTAAAATCCCCCCCCCCTTCCAGGACTTCATATGCCATAAATATTGAGGAACAGCAGAACTCTGATATTCCTTCAGCAACACATTTAGTACTCAATGTGTATGTAATAACCCTTCTTCTTCAGCCTCTTTGAAAATCAGATTTCTCTGTGCATAAGGCACGTACAAGAGATTACAATGCAAAGATTCAGTATGTGACTGAGTGAGAATGCAGACATACTGCCAATTCCTTATCAAAGCTTTGTAGTTTTAAGCTAGCTATTGCAGAGCGTAACTAATTTTCTATAAACACTAATCAGATCTATCCCTTTAAAAATTCTGAAGAGCAGGTGGAATCAAATAAGTAATCTTCCCAGAAAAAAGCATTATTACAGGTAACTCCTAGAATTCTTAACCAGTTCATGTACCCTTACCGAGAGCAGTGGCTCTCAACAAAGGCTTTGGATCTGTTGCAAAAGATGCACTGTTTCAAACTGCATTCTTATTTAAAATTACTGTAAACTTCATCTTCCTATATAATTACCCATTCATTCTAGATAAATAATTTCCTACAATTTCATTGTAGCAAGTACTTGTTGCAGATTATCCATGCATATGATTTTTAAGTGGCTACACTTAAATTTCAAACAAAATAAAGGGGCACTGCAGCAAATTATGATTCCCCCTCAGAGTGAGCACACAGTTTCAAAAGCAGGAGTTGGCTAATATGAATCTTTATACAAGCAGCAATATTTTATCTTATTGAGAGTGTCAAAAACTGTACAACATAATCCCTTTCATCAGTGTTTGCAAGTGATGTATTTTCTTACAAGGTAAGAAAAGGTAGCAAACATAAGGGATTCCCCTTGTAATTAGACAATTTAATTCAAAATTGGAAGAGAACAAAAGGGCTCCTGAGCATCATATAGGATATTGTGATATTAACTCAAGCAGGAGATCCATTATGAAATTATTAAGGACAAAAGAGAGCAAGATCCACAGGGTCCCATTACAGCTGTACAATAAAAATTATTATTTTGTTGTTTAGTCGTGTCCGACTCTTCGTGACCCCATGGACCAGAGCACGCCAGGCATTCCTGTCTTCCACTGCCTCCCGCAGTTTGGTCAAACTCATGTTGGTAGCTTCGAGAACACTGTCCAAACTTATTATTAATAAGTGGCAAAGTATAGTATTGCCTCAAATATAAAACATGATTTTATAGATGGTATCTAACCCCTAAAACCTGAATAAGGCACACAATACTATCATGAGGGGAGCATTGAAGCGATGAATCAGACTTCATTCACTCTGGGTTAAAGTGTAATAATATCTGATCCAAGGAACATAAAAAGGCTATAACTAAAATATTCTGTGCTTGATGATTAGCAACAAAAAGTATTTGATATCTGAGTGCTTGATAGAATGGAAATAGCAGGAAGATGCTGCTTATTCCAAGGAAACTATGAAAAAGGAACTTGTGCTAGATTTGCTATGAGAACAAGATTACAATATCGAAGAACCTAGCTAGGATTTGAAACAGGCAAAGAGGAACTAATAGTTTTAAACTAAGACAGGGTTCTAAGAGGGTTCTGGCTGGGAGACTCCACCAGTATTTACAACATTCCAGTTCAGGCATGGAAACTGACTAGGAATATTCTATAGTCATGAAGTGAATACCTTGGGTCTCCCAAGTACTCTGATGGCATTAGCAAGGAGAGCTTGGAATCCACTGGCATGGGAAGATTCTGATGGGTGAGTCCGCTGAAACAGGTGCCAAGCAGCCAAGGAATTCCCCCCACCCTTTGCTAAGCCCCAACCTCCACATCTGCAGCAAAGAGTCCAGACCAGGCACCCCCAAACTTCGGCCCTCCAGATGTTTTGGTCTACAATTCCCATCACCACTGACCACTGGTCCTGTTAGCTAGGGATCATGGGAATTGTAGGCCAAAACATCTGGAGGGCCGCTGTTTGGGGATGCCTGGTCCAGACTATTCTCTGCATTGTGACTAATCTTCCTAAAGAAAAAAAAGGAGACATTCATTTTGATATTTTTGGCCCATGTAAAATGTTATTTGCTTTAGCGAGGTCACCTTATTACAGTGGTACCTCTACGTACGACTAACTCTACTTACGAATGTTTCTACTTATGAATGGAGCTCCGTCCGCCATCTTGGATGCGGTTTAGATAGGATTTTTTCTACTTACGAATTTTTAGATAGGGTTGCTTCTATTTACAATTTTTTTCTCCCAATGCATTCCTATGGGATTCAACTTACATTTTTTTCGACTTACAAATGTGTGTTTGACATAGCTGCCAAGTTCTCCCTTTTTTTAAAGGGAAATTCCCTTATGCTGAATAGGCTTCCTCGCGAGAAAAGGGAAAACTTGGCAGCTATGGTGTTTGAACGCATTCAATTCGTAAGTAGAGGTACCACTGTATTCAGTTTCTTGAACACCTCTGATGACTATACAAGCAGGAGAAAAACAACAACATTAGTATGGCTTGAGAAATTTTTCTCCACCTTATCTGATTGGAATACAGAGTTGAAGAAAAAAATGTAATAACAACTGCCCCCCCCAACCTACCCTATCATGCAATGCAATCCTGTGCATGTTTACTCAGAAGTAAATCCCACAGAATTCAACGGCTCTTACGGTGAAATGTACATAGGACAGCAAACTTAACTGAGAGCAAACTAGAAGTGCTTGAGCATGGGTAGGCAAACGAAGGCCCGGGGGCCAGATCCGGCCCAATTGCCTTCTAAATCCGGCCCGCGGATGGTCCAGGAATCAGCATGTTTTTACATGAATAGAATGAGTCCTTTTATTTAAAATGCATCTCTGGGTTATTTGTGGGGCCTGCCTGGTGTTTTTTACATGAAAAGAATGTGTGCTTTTATTTAAAATGCATCTCTGGCAGGGCCGTCTTAAGGGTATCCAACGCTGTGGTGCAAAAATGCCTCCGGTGACCCCCCTCCCATATTAAATCAGATTGGGCAGCGTGCACAAAGGATTCGTCTATTTCTAGCAATCCCCTGTGCTAAGAAATAAAACGGTGCACGAGCTTCAGTTCCATTCATGAATTCGTCTTCTCCTAGTGCTTCAAGGAGAAAAGCGAATCTCCTGCGGGGTGTGTGTGTGTGTGCTTTCTCTCCTTCAGGCATCCAGATTCTCTGCTGCGCTGCTGCCGCCCACGTTCACGTCGCCCAGGAGCTTCACGTCCTGTCGGGCTTCAGGCCCGCTCCACGTCTGGAGCCGCTGAGGGAAACTCCGCCAGGCTGGAGGGACAGGGGCGGCGCAGAAGAGGGAGGGTGGTGTCAGGGCGGGTGCTCGGCAGGGGCTTCACTGGCCGGCCCATGCTGCCGGGGCCCGGGCGCTCCTCTTTGGACAGCTGCACGGAGCATCGGTGCGCCCCGTGCTTTTGCCCGGACGTGGCTTCAGGCTCTTCTCCCGCTGCTCCATCCAACCAAACCTCCGGTGGCGGAGTCGGGGGCTCCAGGCGGCGCTGCGCTCACTCGGCTTCAGGCGCCCTTGAGAGGCCAGGTTCCCTGGCGCCACGTGCCAGTAAGCCCAAAGGCTGGGTTATTTGTGGGGCATAGGAATTAGATCATTTATTTATTTACTGTATTTCAAAATATGGTCCAGCCTCCCCCTACCAATGTCTGAGGGACAGTGGACCGATCCCCTGCTGAAAAAGTTTGCTGACCCCTGTGCTTGAGGATCTGCTCCAATAAGATTTTAGGTCGTAAGTGCCTGTGGCTTTTGTCTGCACTTACTACATAAAGCTCACACATATGCAATTTAAACAATATGTATGCCTCCCGAAATCAACAAACCTCACCCAAGGCACACTGGCCCTGTTAAGACAGTAAGGCTGTGACAGAACAGAAAATTTAAAATGAGAGTTTAAAGACCAGGCTATCCTTAAGTGCATCCTGAACCAAATAACATGTTCTTCTTTGACAACATTTTATAGTTTTTGGGATGTGACTGGAGGGCTGGTGCAAAGAGGGAACAGGACTCTTTAGTTTGCCCAGTACTGTTGTGAAGTTGCACAGGGGGAAAAAAGAGTGAGTGAAAATCATTTTTGGTTTAGGTTACATAGAAAAATATTAATCCATTGACCCATAGAAAGCTATGTACCAAACTGTTTTGTTCTCAAAAATTGGGAGCAGGTAAGCTGTCCCACTCTATGACACAGCAGTTGCTCATCTCAAACTGGAGAGCAGGGCAATTGCATTAGGCTGCTAAGTCAAACCTAAGCTACAAGCAGCTGTTTGGCTTTCATTTCACATAAGAGCAGTAAAAGGAATTCTGGCCCAAACTCAACAGTTACATTTGTGCCTAAGTGCCATGCTCATTTTTATTCTTGATAATGGAACGAAATCCACAATGAAAAAATCTGAACAAACATGAAGAGAGGAAAACTTTTACCGCAGACTTTCATTTAAGCGGTCGTTCTCATGTTCTGGTGTTCAGGCCCAGTTCTTTAATTCTCAATGTGTTTAACTACCTTTCAGCCATATGACAAACATTAACTGAACAATCTAAACTTCTGACAAAATTTGTATTCAGCAGTTCAGTCAATTATCTTGGATGCCTCTAATGATGAAATAAATGAATCTAGACATGTGTGTATGAAATATATAAACCAAATTATCAAATAACTAAATATTAGCTTTTCTGAGTTGACAAGACACTTAGTATTATATTATTTCAGTAATTCTTACAACAGCCCTATAAGGTGGGTCACTATTATTTCCAGATAGGCTGCTGAAAAAGAGTTGTTTGTCCTTGGCCACCTAATAAGTTAATGGAGGAGGTGAGATTTTAACAAGGGATTTAGCAGAGTCCCTAACCCACTTTATTAAACCAGCTATATGTATTTGGATTATTTTCACTTACACAATAACAATGATTTGACAATTGACTCAGGTAGAAACCTCTATTTGGAGAAACAGGAAAGCAAGAAGAGGGAGGAAATACCACAACTACTGTAGGCTGCTGCTGTATCTCCACTCGTGTACGGTAATTTTACATAACATTACTTTCTTTTTCCTAGAAGCACCACCCATTAATATGACACAATTTCTGGTAGAACTGGATATCTGCTGTTGATAATTTAATGCAGAACAAGTGACAAAAGTCGCTACTTTAGTAAAGTACTGTGGCCACAGAAGGCAAATCTAAGTACAACCATTGATGAATATCTCCCTTCTACTAAAATTTTCAGAAACAACCAACAACGGGACACTTGTTAAGAGTGCTGAAGAAATACTGCATAAGCAACTTGCTCTAGGAAGAACAGTTTCATCCTTTGCAACAGAGCAACTACTACTACTACTACTACAACTACAGGAGTTCTTTTTCTTACAATTCCCACAAACAAGGACAGTGACAAGAGACTTCATATTTTAATGATGTGATGCCAGCATCCTTGTGTCTCTGGATTTTAAATAAAATCAAATTAGTGTCAAATGCTTCTTTTGCAACACAACAATCTGAATTCTGCTTCTTGTTAAACCCAAAATAAATCTTGAGACAGACACACAGTCTGCAAGGCTTTGTTTTCGGCACTAGTCAGCCCATAGAAAAGGGACAAGAGAAAAGATTTCACTACAATAGCTAGTTAAGTTCCAATGCAATGGTGTCTAGACTCTCCATCACATGGCTCCTCAAGGTCCTCTACCAAATGAGCACAAATGAGGGAGCATTATGAGGACCTGAGTCTCAAGCAGAATTATTAAGAAAACGACTATGCTCTTGTTTTCTTAGGGAGGGATTCAATACATGTATCTGCATAATACATGCATACATGAATTGATGGAACATCAGTCTAACTTGCTCCCAGATTCACATGCTCTAGGTTTACACTTTTCTATGTATGCCTGACTAAAAAGGGAGGGGGGAAGAGTAGCTGGGCTTCCCAACTGTGGGCACTGCAGAGGGCTTGTTGGTTTTTTGGATGTTGAGCGATAGGCCAAGCTTTCCGTAAAATATTTAGGATGGTTTGGAAGTCATCCTCTGAGTGTGCACACTATACATTGTCATCAGCGTACTGAAGCTCTATGACAGAAGTTATTGTAACCCTACTCTTTGCTTTCAGTCTACTCAGATTAAAGAAATTTCCCTCTTTTGGATATATGATTTCTACCCCGATGGGGAGTTTCCCTTCGACAATGTGAAGAATCATGGTGATGAAGATAATAAATAGAGTTAGGGTGATAACACACCCCTGTTTAACGCCTGATCCCACTGTGAATGGTTCACTTTGAGAGCCATTGTTATCTGCAATTGTTGCCGTCATATTGTATTACCATGGAGGAGCTGAAATATATTCACAAATTTATCTGGGCAGCCAATTTTCAGAAGGACAGTTCACAGGGCAGTGCAATTTACAGTGTTGAAGGCCTTAGTCAGGTAAATAAATGCCATATACAGGGGTTGGTTTTGCTCTCTGCATTTTTCTTGAAGCTGTTGAGCAGTGAAAAATCATATCCACTGTCCTTCAATAGGTTGAAAACCATTTTGGGATTCAGGAAGTGTATCCTCGGATATAGCTAGGAGATGGTTTGCTAAGATCCTTTAAACAACAGCAACAACCCACTGAAGAATAGTAACCATGTGAGGCAGAAGGCTATAGATAACCCCTTATCTCTACCTGCTAGCTTTCTAGGTATGGGCAGTTTTGAGGTGGGTTGCCATACAAACAAACAATTCTAAAGTGATATAACTGAGGGACCCTGAAACACGTGATGCTTCTGAAAGTTTAATTCAAATACTTGCACAACCCTAGAACTGATTTCTTGTGCAAGTATATATTCATTTCCAAAAAAAGAAACCATTTAATTTTTATTAAGTGTGGGCTCAAGACTGAAGAACCCTGCTCCCCTTAAAAACCGAAAACCTGCTGCAAGTTCAGCTCTCAGTTATGGACCACGAAGCCAAACAACGGTATCAAATTTTATTTTCTAAAGTAACACTTCATATAACCAATAAGAATGATGTATCTTATATTATTACCCTATGTTTAAATTTATGCACTGGATTAATAAATAATCTTTAAAAAGACTCTGAAACCCTATGACATGTTTAGAGCATTAAAGTATGTAACACAATCAGTGTGTGTGTGTCAAATGCAGGCTGTGTGCATTTTAATGGATTCCTGGCAGTATTCTGTGGTGACGGAAGAAAGTGTTCAGTGAATGGTTTTTGAATATATGAAAACATTTCTCCTTTTAAGATCTATAAAATGTTTATTATATATATATCATGAAACTATGCATAATAATACTGGATTTCTGTGGAAATTTAACAGAATTCTTTGACAAATAGAATATTAATAAGAGGCAATGCTTTTAAGGGTCTTAAAATCTATTCCTTGAAACGCTGCTGAAAGTTCTATCCCTGTTATCAGAAATGCATAGATTAGTTTACAAATTCCAATGAACTCCTTCTGCCAGGAAATGACACTATTATATAAATACAGAATGAATTGAATTGAGAGTTTCTTTCACAGTTGCCTGTGCTCTCTGAGTGGTTGCCACCAAAGCAGCAGAGCTGATGGAAACAGATGTCAAAGTCAGCATCTGACCCAACAGAAAAGCTGCTCCATAAACTATAGGATCTTATTTAGCTATGCTGAATCTGACTGTGATGCTAATTTAGTGAGAATATAAAGATGAAACCAACAGCCTTTTAAATCCTATGCTTTTATTTAGTATGAATGCCCACTCCACAAGTTTGTTTGCAACAAAACTGGCATTATAAATTATTAGAAAGTAAGTCAGACCCAGAGATAAGTGTTTGTACTCCTCAAGAAAATTGTCTTAGGGGGAAAAAAAACTGAGAGCAGGCTAAATCCTTGCTGACTTTTCAACCACACACACACACACATACACACACACCCTATGGCAGGGGTCAGTAAACTTTTTCAGCAGGGGGCTAGTCCACTATCTCTCAGACCTTGTGGGGGGCCAGACTATATTTTGAAAAAAAATAATGAACATATTCCTATGCCCCACAAATAACCCAGAGATGCATTTTAAATAAAAGCACACATTCTACTCATGGAAAAACACACTGATTCCCGGACCGTCCGTGGGCTGGATTTAGAAGGCGATTGGGCCGGATCTGGTCCCCGGGCCTTGGTTTGCCTACCCATGCCCTATGGCATGGAATTTTGGTGTGTGTTAGGTCTACTGCCCACAAAAAGTTTAATAATGCGATTCACGGGAAGGGGCATGATTCAATGGCAGAACTCATGATTTGCATGTTAAGGAGCCCAGCTTCAGAGCCTGACCTCTCCAGGTACAGCTGGGAACAACTGCTGTATGAAAAACTGGATTGCCTCTGCCAGTTGGCATAAATAATGCTTAGCTTGATAGACAATTGTCAGAAAATCCCCTGTTCTTGTGTTCCGTTATTTCTATAATCAGTGCCAGCTCAAGGGTTTTTGGGCCTCCACTTCTCACCATTGTCACCATGGCCCATTCAGTTGTCCTCCCCCACTAGCCCAATCTTAACAACCTCCCAAGGAAGTGTGCAGGACAAGTGGAGGATGCTACTTCATTTTTAACATCCGGGATAGGAATCCTCAAGCCTGGAGACCAAATGCCACTCTACAAGCCTATCTAGCCCTTGAAATTTTTCCCAATGCCACCCCCTGAGAAGCACTGCTTTGCACCCTGAGTGTTTCTGCCTTCAACTCTGATCATGCATTTTGCTTGTTGGGATGGAAAATAGAGCTGGGTTTGTGAGTGTGTTTAAGGTAAAATTTACATTCTTGGTTTCACTGTTTTTTTGTCTCTGGTCTTCTCCACCTGTGGCATGTGGCTCCTGGAAGGTTGCCCAGAAGGAACGTGGCCCTCAGGCTGAAAAAGGTTCCCCACTCCTGATCTGTACTAATCACTGCTTGGAGAGGCCAGGTGAAGAAGCAATAAGAGCAAAGAGAAGGAGCCGGCCCAGGCAGCTTCAGGGTTTGGACATGGGTCCCTTACAGGGGTGGGGACTCCAGTAAAGTACCCAACGATGCTGAATCCTGATGCAGGTTCTGTCTATAATGCACTTTATTGCTAGTTACAGGTAGGTAGCCGTGTTGGTCTGCTGTAGTCGAAACAAAATAAAAAATTCCTTCCAGTAGCACCTTAGAGACCAACTAAGTTTGCCATTGGTATGCACACTAAAGCTCATACCAATGACAAACTTAGTTGGTCTCTAAGATCAAACCTATCCATTCTTAAGGAAATCAGCCCTGAGTGCTCCCTGGAAGGACAGATCGTGAAGCTGAGGCTCCAATACTTTGGCCACCTCATGAGAAGAGAAGAATCCTTGGAAAAGACCCTGATGTTGGGAAAGATTGAGGGCACTAGGAGAAGGGGACGACAGAGGACGAGATGGTTGGACAGTGTTCTCGAAGCTACGAACATGAGTTTGACCAAACTGCGGGAGGCAGTGCAAGACAGGAGTGCCTGGCGTGTTATGGTCCATGGGGTCACGAAGAGTCGGACACGACTAAACGACTAAACAACAACAAAAAGGTGCTACTGGAAGCACTTTATTGCTGTAATTATCAGTAGAGTCTATGGCGGTATGCTTTGAATTGCTTGTGATCACAAACCGGATAGTGATTTTGTGCTAATCTCTTACTTGAGGTCTTCCTAGCAACATCTTGTGGGCCATTGTGAGAACAAAATGCTAGGCTAGATATAGGCCTGATCCAGCAAGGATCTTCCTATGATTCAACAAAACAGCCTTTTCCTACGAGTCCTCCATAGGAAAGGGTCTATAAGCCAGTTAAGATAGAACCTCTCTGTATATCACGTCAGCTAGGGCAAAACAACAAGCTAGGGCAAATATTAGAAGCTAGGATGAACATATTGCTCTGGGTATTTTCCTTGACTACAAATCTATGCTGTTCATAGAATAAATTGGTGAGTTCTGATCTGGGGAAATTCTGTTGGTCTTCTTAGTCAGGTTTATGAGAAGAAAACACACACTAATATTCATGGAGAGTTGGGTGGCTTGAGAATGGAAACTGATATAGTTGTAACTCACTAATTTCATTACATCTCTTCCCATCAATACAGAAGAGTGTGGTATCAAATAATCAAGTAGGTATCAACTGCAAAATTCTTTTTTTTTTTGGATTTCAGGGTGGATTTAGTCCCAGTGGTAAAGCTGGGGCAAGTAGCCATGCACTTAATCTGAAATATCAGGTACCCTAGCCCCACACTTCTGGATGCCAGGATAAGCAAGTGATGCTCCAGTGTAGCCCATTGATGCCAGAATATAAAGCATCTTCTGAACACTTCGAGGAACATTCCTTGAAACAGTAGCGCATCACTAGGATTGTTGTGGTATCAGAATCAGTGCATACAAATCTGACAGCACAGATTTCGCACACAGGAAGCATTTCCATGAAATGGCTGTATATTTATTTAGATCAATGCACAAAAAAGCCCTGAATATAAACTACTAATACATATATAATTATGGTTAGTAATTCCTTCTCCTTCTGACACTCTTCCCCCACTCAACACCTCCTGGCTTCCAGTTAGGACTCCACACATCTATCCATGCCATATATGCGAATATTACACAAGCTTCTACTTTGTGGCACTGTAATGGATCTTGCCTGTCAGCTAAGAAAGAGTATTGGAGCGATGGACATGTTCATACAGAGACAATGTAACTGTGTGAGAGTATTACCAATGTAGCCCAAAGTATGCATAACTGAAATAATCACTAGATTCAGGTAGGTCTGACACAGTCGAAATAAATTAAAAAATTGTCCAGTAGCACCTTGGTAAAGGTAAAGGGACCCCAGACCATTAGGTCCAGTTGTGGCTGACTCTGGGGTTGCAGCGCTCATCTTGCGTTATTGTCTGAGGGAGCTACTGTACAGCTTCCAGGTCATGTGGCCAGCATGACAAAGCCGCTTCTGGCAAACCAGAGCAGCACATGGAAACGCCATTTACCTTCCTGCTGGAGCGATATCTATTTATCTACTTGCACTTTGAGGTGCTTTTGAACTGCTAGGTTGGCAGGAGCTGGGACTGAACAATGGGAGCTCACCCCGTCGTGGGATTCGAACCGCCGACCTTCTGATCGGCAAGCCCTAGGCTCTGTGGTTTAACCCACAGCGCCACCCGCGTCTTAGAGACCAACTAAGCACCTTAGTTGACCAAGTGCACCTTAGAGACCAACTAAGTTTGTTCTGGGTATAAGCTTTTGTGTGCATGCACACTTCTTCAGATACACTGGACAATTTTTTTAATTTTTGAAATAATCACATAATCAAAGTATTTCCCCTTGCCCACCCATGTCTCCATTTCCTCCCCTCTTGTATTGTTTCCTCATGTTTGAATACAGCTGGTGCTACATAAAATCAATAAATAATAGAATTGATAAACACCTTTTTTTGGTGCTGTCAGTTGGATCTATTTAAAATTGTCTCTACCTCACAGACCAAATCACAGGGTTTTCAGAACTTATTCCAAGTTTTCCTTCCTTTGTTAAATGATGAATAGATTTACTAAGTTTCCTGTAAAGCATGTGGCTTGGCTATATTTTATGTCATTCAGATTCCCTCCCCTCCCCCCCTTTCTGGAATAAGACACTATAGGATGCACTGCAGAGGAGGCCATGCCGGAAAACCTATTGACCTCAACAGGAAACTGTTTAAAAACTGGAGTACGCTGAACATTTGACAGAATAATTAGAATGCATTTAGACTTTAATTTCCATCTGCCCAAAGCAAACAGGCAGTTGCCAGAAATGCAACTTAAGCTGCTGGAACTGCAAAATAAACAGAAAAGAGCATGGACTTAGTAACAATACTTGTCATCTGCACAACTGATAAAGCTCTCCAAGTTCAGTGTTGCCACAAATAGTGTTTGGATAACGCGGTACTGCTCAAGCAGAGTACTGGTAATTACCCACAATGAGGCATATAATTGAGAATGCATTTGTATTATAAATTTGTACATTGGTAAAACCTCTTCCAATTACTCTATCTTAATCTCTTCCCCACCAACTGTAATTAAATAAATTACTAGAAGAAACAGTCCCTGTTCTGGAAAAAGAAAAACATGAACTGGATACATAGTTAAAACAGTACAGTATCTCTAAGGAGATCACTCTATCAAGAGAGCATTTGCCTCTGTGCACATGCTATGCTCCTGACCCTTCCTGAGCCAATTTGGGAGGAGATGGAGACACTTACCGGTAGCTCAGGAGGGAAGCCCCTCTGCACTGGTGGAAATCCTTGCAGGGGCTTCAGCTAGTGGGACCAATTAAATATGGCCCTATGGTGGGGGTTTGCCAGAGTTTCTACATTTGGCACAATGTCCTAATGAGTTTATAAGACCACACAACACACACCTGCTTTTACCAGGATTGAGCTGTAGAGTTTGCTATACATAAAGTATTTTCACCAATTGTTTTCTTTTTTCTTTCAAGCATCACCTGGTATGATTGACCAAGGCTGGTCACTTTGTTTCAGTTGATTTAAGATTAACTACTGTTTGTCATTATGAAAAAAGAATAGTGTCACTAATCATTTGTCTTTCAGCTTTGAAAAATATCTCTCCAGTCACATGTGATCCTTACACTTCTGCTCATCATACACCTCATCTTTCAGCTTTGTGCTCCCCGCGAGAAATAGTCCTCCCCGCGAGAAATAAAGACCCAAAACACATTGCATAGGGTTAATGGGCATAAAAGGCCACAACTTTATTGATTACGGATGTAGAGGGGTATTGGCATAGGCATTGGATCTAACCGACTATATCTGACTCCAGCCCGCTCTGCTGGCAGTCTGTGAAGGGTTGACCACCATTGGATGAGTCCTGCGATGCACATCAACTAGGAACTCATCCTGGGGCCACCGCTAGGGGCGTGCCCTCTGGCCCTCACCTACCACGGCTTCGGACTTGGCAACGCCCCGGACTCCTTAAGGGAGTACCCTTCCGCATTTTGGGGGAGGTGATGGTAGCAACCTCCCCCCCCGCACCTGTACCTTCTCGAGATAATCCAATGCCTACCGCCAATACCCATAAGTTGTGACGATTTGCATACGCAGCAGGCAAAAAACCACAAGGCCAGAGCCAACTTGCCAAGTGGGAAAAAGTCCTACCAGGTCCCATACAGCGACCAATCAAAGTGCGCAGCAACGTCAAAGAAGAAACCTGCCTAAAAAGAGGGGGGTGGGAAATGCAGGAGCCGGGTCAGGAAAAAGCGAGGTCGATTCCCCGCCGCGCGCTCGTTTAAATGCCCGAGCCGCGCCCCCATGGCACATCCGGATTGGGTGCGCCAAGGGCGCGCCGCGACGGGAGAGCAACCAATGGGCTGGGGGGGGAACGCTAACCATTCCCCCCCCCGTGAAGTCCTTGTGGGCCTACAACATCTCCTCCCCCTGAGGAGGGAAGAGATTTTTGAAGACAACATATCTGATGTGGGCATTACTGCTTGGAATAGAATTTTCTGCCTCACTAGGCAGTTCAAGATTACTGTATCTTGGCATCTGCAATAATCCTTTGTTTCTGAGAACATCTACCTCTGCCTATCCCAATTAGCCCAGCATCAACCCAGAGAGCAGCAAGATTTAATCCTTTCCCTGAAATGTTTCCAACAGCTCCTTTTCGCTGCCAAGAGAAAGAGTCTGCATTCCTTTGTTTCTAACACCCTCTGCCATACAGCTTGCCAGCTTCCATTACCCAATTGTAAATATAAGTGTTTTAGAAATCTAACCTCTGGAGAGAAGCTCACATTGTTTTACAGAACAAATCCAAATGGTCACCAATCCTACGTCCTAGAATAAGGTATGCATGATATATTAGTGGTATGGTTTCATGTATATTTGCTTAGCAAAAGCAGGGGAGCTATCGCCAGCCATACTTGATGCACCAGGGATTTCAACTCAACAGCAGGAGACACCAACATTAAACTATAATGATTTTAAACAAAAGCATACCTAAACCACCTTTTGCAGTATATTTTAAAAGTGAGAACTAGGATAGACTAGAGCCCCTTTCAGATGTTTTCAAATGAATGCAGGAGGAACACCATGGAGACAGGCCCTACTTCTGATCTATGTACTTTCACTTGAAGGTCTGGAGACAGCCAAATCAATGCATGCATATAACTGTACACGTAAATGGATGTAACTGGGACCCCTGATTTTTTCTTGTAAATATTGTATCTTATCTTGATTCTGTAAACTGCTCTATAAGGTCCTGTAAATCTTTTAGATAAAATAAATATATATTAGGACATTTACATTAGGCACCTCTACCTCTGGTATTTCCTGATTTCACTAAAGAAATGCCTGCATTGTTCAGAAAATACATTTCAGAAGTCTTTTAAAAAATAAATTCATGCCTCTATCAAATTTTGATTTGTACATTTTAGCTATAAATCAACACTCCATCAATTCTACTTTTAATAGCAAAAGGCACAGATGGTCAATGGCCTGCCCTGAATAACTCTCTAGGAAATATGACATTTCATCTTTTTGTTAATGCATTGTGAGAATCTGACCATGATGCCCCAGAGAGTAAAAAACAAAACAAAACTATTATTAGGGAAAGAATGCAGCCACATTCTGAATGTTAGCTTAATCATAAGGATTGAAACTGAGACAACAGATAGGAAGTGATAATCGGTGGTGTGATAAGGACTCATAATTTTTTCTTAATAGACTGCAGAAGCACCACATGTGTACATGTTTTATGTGTAGCAAATAATGGGAATTAAAACCTTTGCAGTGTCCGAAAATGGGATGCTGCAAGTGAAGAGGTGAGCTCTCCTTCTTAGCCTGTGCCAGAGCAGGTGACAGGCAGTTCCTTTACTTTGGACAGCTGGTTCTATAATAGATATGGCTCTGGTGTTTCAGATAATGGGGGTGTTCACTTCTTCTAGATGGTACTATCCCTTCCATGCTTGTTGGAGATCTGAATCTGTATTGCCTATCCTGGCTGACAGTTGATCTCCAAAGACTCAAGCAGTGCTCTTTACCAGCCCTACTACCATAGTGCCTTTGAAGGAGAGATAATAGGAACTGGACTGGGAACCCACTGCATACACAGCATGTGCACCACCAGAAAGCATGTGCTTTACCAGCTTGTAGTATACAATAAATTCCTACACAAATATTACTTACGAAATTGTAATTGCTAGATCTCTGCATGCACACAACCGCATACAAATATATGAGCCTGTAAAACTGTGTTTCTGTATTGGAGTGGCAGTAAATCAGATTGCTATGGATCCATGTGTATAGTTTTTCATATTTGAAAATGATACATGTGATAGAAATTCACCATGGGTACAGCAGTCCTATGATGGTGAAGTGCACTAGTCAGAATACTGATTTGGTGCTCATTTTCTTCAAACATCTAAATGCGTGTTCTGCTTAGGTTGTTCCAGATGCTCTGATGATAGCAAAAGCAACTGTCTCTCCTGGAAACTTTCTGAATGTTAGAAGTCATTCCATAGCAGTTCTGTGAGTGACAAGTGTCACCCAAAGCCATACTTTAATACAGGGGTGTCAAACTCAAATTCATCGGGGGCCACATCAGCAGTTTGGTCACCCTCAAAGGGCCGGTTGTGTCTGTAGGACTATGTGTCCACTCTTTATTATCATAAATTATTGTCACTGCATTCAATTATTACTGTTTTTTGTAATAATGTAAGCTCATTCCCGCCCCCACACGGATCACATTCCTGCGTCGTGGCGCGTGTGTGGGAAGGAGAAAGCCACTGCTGGGATTAAAAACCTGCAGATTGAAAGAGGGCTTCCCTCTCCCGCCCTGCGCACGCCCAAACCCCGCTAGGCAGGATGCCACACGCTGCAACCCACCCCATGCTTTGGAGAGGGGCAGGAACATGTGGTGCAGCGCCAACTCCCTGCTTTGCTTTTGCATCCTCCCTCCTCAGCGCCAGAGTCCCTTCCCCCTTGCGCTGAGGGAGGGCAGCGGATTTCCCGAGGAGGAAGGCGGCGGCAGCCCCAGCGGACGTGCATCTTCGCCTCAGAGCTGCTCTTCCCCCCACCCGCGCTGTTGTCGTCTTCGCCGCCGCCTCTCCCTACCGGGACTGCAGGCAGAGGAGGCTTGAAACCCCCCCCCCAAATTCCCCTCCCACCTACTCAAACCGCGAGGCGACATCACGAGGGGCTGAGAGGAGGAGGCGGCAGAGCGGGAAGAGCAGGAACCCGTGCCGTTGCCGCCGCCTCCCTCCCGGCCGCCCCCCGGGGAGCAGCTCCGCCGGAACTGAGAAGCCAAAGGGCGGCTCGGGGGTGGGGGGCAGAGCAAAAGCCAGGCACCCTCCCGAGTGTCTATGAGGAGAAAACGGGGGAAGAGGGAAGAGAAACCCAGCTCCATCAAGAGAGCGGATGTTGCGCTTCGCCTACTTCCCCCTCAGGCTCACTCCGCGTCCCTTTCGCCCGCTCGCTCGCCCACCTCCCGGATGCAGCCGAGGAGAGGAAGGGAAGCGGCGGGCGGTGGCTCCCCAGTGCCGCCTCACTCGCTCTCGGAGACAACAGCAAAGCCCGCCAAAAAAAAATCCAGCGCTGCTCCGTCCCGGCACCAACTTTGCCGGCGGCGCCTGTAGGGCTTTCCTACCTCCTCGGCGGGCTTCCTCCTCCTCCTCCTGCATCTCACTTCCCCGTCTGGCCACTGTGCCACCACCTCCCTCAGCCTCATTCGAAATTGAAATTCCCTGGCCAAGGCAGTCAGCGCGGCTCCAGCGCCCCGGCCTCCGCCTGTAGCCCCGCCCCCGGTTTTGACCCTCGGCCAATCGCAGGCTCCAGAACTACTGGTAGCGGGTTGTGTCGGCGGCGGCTACGCGGGCCACATGATGAGGTCTGGCGGGCCGGATTAGGCCCCCGGGCCTTGTGTTTGACACCCATGCTTTAATATATGGCATAAAAAGCAACCAGCCAACCAGAGTTAGACATTAAGAAGTCTCTTTGGGATTTCCAAAGCAAAGGTAAAATTGCTTTAAGTTATTTTAATGACACACCAAATTATGTATTCTTTCTATGAAGTTATATATTTCTTTGTGATGCATGCAACTAAACTGGAAGAGGGTGGAGTCAAAATGACAACTCTAATTCTCTTCTAGGTATAATTCTCTTTTCTCTCCCCGCCCCCAATGTAATATATATATTTCATTGTGTTGTGTTGTCTTAACAAGACAGTAGAATAACTTTGGCTGATCCTCAGATATTCCAGCTACTAAGTTCCTTATGGTACAATTGTTATTTAAAGATTGCCAAAAACAATTTAATGTGGTTTGAACAGCCTCACTCTAAGTTCTAAGACCAGATGTGCCATCTTTATGGTTGCCAGCCATTCAGAAACTCCTGAATCAAGAAGCTTTTAAAACTCACAACACTTGCTTTTATTTATTTGCTTGTTTTAAGGAATAAATATATGGGGTTCCTTTTATTTGAGCCCTACATTTCACAGGGCACCCTGCAGTGCTATTTCAAAGAGCTTCTCATATTAAGTAGTAAATTAAAATAAATTATTGAAATTTTGATTATGATTAATGTATGCTTATTTGTTCGCTTTTATTTAGGAATCACTTATGAAACATCAACAATAAAGACATACAAAAATAATTTTGTACGTCTCTGTTTAAAATCTCTGTTTAAAAAGCTTGTTGAAAAGAGACAGTCTTGAATACAGTAGGTGCGTAAAAGACAATGGAAACTGTGTCTGTCTAACATGTATCAGAAGGGAGTTCCAAAGGGAAGGTATGAAACAGACCTCCTGATGAAACAATGTCTGCAGCAAGCCTTATTCTGTAGAGTGCAGTGATTGGCTGGGTATCCTGGTCCAAGCTTATAGGGCTTTGAACACCAGCACAAACAGCTACGTAATTGACAGCCAGTGCAATTATTTCAGCAGCGTTGTTACATAATGACAATAACCTGCTAATGGGCTGTCAATCCACTGGAACACACATGTACCCAGTCTATGTGAGGGTAGTGGATGCCATCTATTACTACAGCATTTCCTCATTTCAAGATGTTTCAGATAACTTTTCACAAACCATTCACTCGGCTAAAATTATCACATGGCACATTTTAATGTTTATGTCGAAGACTAACCTAGCAGCTTTCGAGTTTATCTTGAAAATATGAACGTGGTGTACAAGGTCGTAAGATTCCATATGGAACAGAGCTCCTGTGCTCTTAATTCTTCTACAGAAAGGAGATATGTATTCTGTGCAGTTAGTTTCTCCTCATTACCACGACAAGAAAAACTACATTAGCTGAAAACTCCTTACAAAAGTGTAAATTGTCATATACTGAATCTGGCAGTCCTATCTTTTTTGTGGCAATTTTAGACATTTTAGATTTGCAGGATTAGAGCTGCAAAAGTTCTATGTCAATGAATCCTCTACAAAAAAGCTGTATGTTGACAAAGTAGAGAAAGTTTAAGAGTGTAGCCATGAAATTAAAAGTTTTGAAATGCTATAATGGAAGCATAAAAGAACTCGCCACACTTTAATAAATAGGATAAAACACTGACAAGGGTTATGGCTTACTGTTCTCAAATACTTCACAGCTGATTTAAACAGACTATAGTTCTTTGTGGCTACTGAAAGTAAACAAGGCTTAAGCATAAGACTAAATACTGCTACTCAATAAATATTTAGGCTAAATTTGAGGAAGAATTATCTGCTTGTAAGCAAATTGAAGAAACTGAAGATATAAAACTTAGGTTTGTGAAGAAGATGCTATTTACCAGTTTTGTTTTTTTACAAGGCAAGCACCATGACCAGGATCTGGAGAAATACTTTAGGTGCTTTTACGGGCTTAGGCATTCCCCATGGGATTTTGATTACCATAATTAAATTTCTTAAGAGCAGATGCCCAAGCTGTAGCACAACCTGCTTTTCAAAGCCCCCTCAGGCTCAAAAGTGGTTTTCCCTGTGGCGTGGTAGGCTACTATTTAAGAAATAAAAGCCCCACTGCTCCAGGCATGCAGAACTAGTAGTTCATTGGATCTCATCCTTTGTTATTCTCTTTTAATATTATGGGGATAGAGAAGATGTATTGATGACTCTGATTCTAAGGCTCTGCCTTGCAATCTGTAGACAGGCTTTCTTCCTTTGGGGACACTTAGGGTCACAATAAACTGTGACAATATTCCAGTCATACAGGAGCCATGAAAACAGGCCCAGATTTTTGCAAGAGTCTGATCAAAAGCGAGTGCAGTACATTAAAAGGGAAATTTGCCCAGTGATGTCACCACTTGGGTGGCAGGCCACCTTCACCCCCCCCCCCCAATGCTCAGCCTCACATTAGGTAGAATTTAGCATAAAAATGTGCAAAGTGCATTTCAGACATATGAGGCCATTTTTTCTTAATAAAAGGGAACTGTTTGTTCTAACAATCTTCAAAAGATGAAATTAACATTTGAGAGGCACACCCATTTCTGTGGTAGCACAATTTGCACTTCCTTATAATTCATAGCACATAGCAACTCAGAAAACTGTAGCACATAATACAATAAACCATGTGAAAGCCAGATGACAAAACAATATTCGAGTACTAGGAGCAGCAATACATTTAAACATTTTAAACTTGTGACGGCGGATTGTGGGCAATTCTCACAAGGGTTAGAGAAAGTTGAACACTTGAACAGATCTGCAATATTAGAAGATTCCCACCTCTTCTCAAAGAAGTTTATAAATCTGTATTTGTGCTGCAGGAAGAAAACGTATCACTGTGGCTCCCAAATACCACTCAAGAGTCAGTGTACTGCATTTTTACACTTTTATGGTCAAGAGGTTTGGCTACAGATTTGCTCTTAAAGTGTATTATGATTACTTTGGGTTGAATCCCACCAAGTCACAAAGTGAGTGGAACATTTTCCACCTGCACAATGGAACTTCCCCTTTGCCTTCATCCACACCCCCAAATTTACTCTAGAGGATTGGAGAAAAGCTCAGGGCAGATCTCAGGGCGCAAGGGAAGGAGAGGAAGAGAAAACTTTGTTACACAAGCAGAAGTCATTCTATTCATGCAGTGACTTCGTTGGATACAACCTTTTATAGCTGTGGTGGTAGTTCAGTAATTGAGTATATAATCTGCATTCCATTTAAAAGGCACCCAGGTTGTGGGGCTGCAAATTAAGGGCTTGCCCTTATAAGACTATCTCATTTTAACATATACTTCTTCTCTGTTCCCTGACTTCTATGGATGGTACCAAATATCTCTGCCTGAGACTTTGGAGAGCTGATGCTGCCAACTGGAGTAGATCTGACTCAGTATATGGCTCCTTCGTTTGTTTATATAAGGCAGTGTGTTCTGAACATTAGGAGCCAGCCCTAAGATAGATGTCCTTGTGGCTATTGAGTCACCGCATCACTCAATGAAGTGCTGGCTGCTGTCAACTGATACTGAAATGATATTAGAGTCAATGCAGTAATCATGCAACTGGGACAATTCAAGAACAGTAAAAAAATAAAGAATTAGATAGGACATGAACAGAGAGAACCCAAAACAGTATTTGTATGTACACAGAGGCATTTATGTGATTGGTTTTTTAAATTACAGGAGTAGGTTCTATAAGGTATTCTTTAATTATTACACAATATCACGCATGAACTGCTGTAGACTTCATGACCCTCAGACCCAGCCAGCAAATACATTTAAAACATATTCCCCATTATGAAAACACACAAAAAGAATTGTCAAGGCCAACTTTCTGAAACTTTAGCACACTACTGTTTACGCCTGGGTGATTCATGACTAGGATAAGGTTGCCAGTTAGAAATTTCACAAATAAAGAACTTCTTTTGCAACTGATGTTGGATGGAAATATGGTCAATCTGAAATAAGAACTTTCATTATTTTCTGAACAGCGGGGTTTTCTGAAATAAAAAATATTCATTTGCAGAAAAAGAGAGAGATCCTTAAAATGAGAAACACCAGGGCAAACTCAAATTACAAGGCTTTAAAAATGCAGACTGCAGAGGTAGACTGGTGCGAAAAGGATGCCTAGGTCCTGTGCGAAAAGGATGCCTAGGTCCTGTAGAGATCTACAGCCAAATGAGCAACATTTCCTCATAAATCCCATCAGGTGTTTAGTTTAGTTAATCAGGCTAAGCACTTATTGGAGAGGTAAACATTTAAGTTTAAACAACTCTAAGCATAAACAAAAGTCCCAACTTTAGTGCAATAAACTGCCTACACATGTTTAGTGATTAGATAGCCAGGAAATTTAACAAGTTAGATAATTTAAGTACAGGGGACTTTTCTATTTGGCATGCTATAACAGGAGAATGCAAATACAAGCTTCTAAATAGGCAGCTGAACCAGAAAACAGTTGGCGTAACTTAGTCTGTGCCTCATTTTAAGTCTGTGCCTATGTCATTATGACACAGGATTTTTGATTACAGTATTATCATGATCATGCTATGGTCTAGACCAGTGTTTCCCAACCTTGTGCCTCCAGATGTTTTGGGACTACAACTCCCATCATCCCTAGCTAGCAAGCCCAGTGGTCAGGAATGATGGGAATTGTAGTCCGAAAACAGCTGGAGGCACAAGGTTGGGAAACACTGGTCTAGACTAGAGCTTGAGCAGTTACTAATTTCAGGAGCTGAAATTCATTGTATGCCTAGAACATCTCACCTGTTTGCTGGCTTTCACTTTGACCAAGTGAAAAGCAAGTTTCCCACTCACTTACTCATATATACATATTCTATTTTTACTGACTATGGAAATTAATTCTTTAAATAAAAATCATAGAAGCTTGATTGTGTTTAAAAATGTTCTAATAGGCTGAACACATTGAACTAATGTTTGCAGTCAAGGCCTCAAGCTGTTTTTCAAAACAATGAGCCTCCACATCTTTGCCCACAGTTACTAAGATGGACAATGACAAACAGCCACTTTCATTTAAAGATGCATCTCTGGAGTTAATCAGCTCTCATTGTCAGGCCACAGCAGAACGACACAGTGATTGCTTACTGCAAACATTTTCCTTTTACCTTGGTTAAGTGGCATACTTTCCCCTTTTAAGTAAAAACATCAGGCTACAGGCATCTCTGCCCAGTCAATTATTTGTTGCTTTTAACTTCTACCAGCTCCTGTTTTTACTCAAGCAAAAGAAATTACTGCACATTGCCATGCCCTTTCTTACACATGAGAATGAAAGAGTCATGCAATTCATATTTCCATTGCCTGAATCAGGCTGCAGTAACTTGACAACATCTCAATAGTAATCAAGCTACTTTCCATCACAACTTATGGGAGTGTACTTAGTTAATTTTGTACTGAGAATGAAAAAAGGGCTTCTTCTACAACCCTGAAAATGCAAGTGTATGAGATTCTCATGACTGCCTATGAACTCACATCAAGCCAACTTCACAGCCAACCTCTCGCATCCTTGTACTTTCACAGTTAGTTAAAACATTTAATTTGTTTAGCCCATACTTAATTTGTTTGAGCTGATTTGTATAAACATTGGCAAGCAACTGCATAGAGTTTCCATATGTATAGAAATATATTTATTTGCAGGGTCTTGCCATGTAGATCCAGCATACCATGATTTCCAACATAAAGCAGGAAGTACCATATAAAGAATTGCAGGAGACTGCTGGCAGCAGTTGTTGTTGTTTAGTCGTTTAGTCGTGTCCGACTCTTCATGACCCCATGGACCATAGCACGCCAGGCACTCCTGTCTTGCACTGCCTCCCGCAGTTTGGTCAAACTCATGTTCGTAGCTTCGAGAACACTGTCCAACCATCTCGTCCTCTGTCGTCCCCTTCTCCTAGTGCCCTCCATCTTTCCCAACATCAGGGTCTTTTCCAAGGATTCTTCTCTTCTCATGAGGTGGCCAAAGTATTGGAGCCTCAGCTTCACGATCTGTCCTTCCAGGGAGCACTCAGGGCTGATTTCCTTAAGAATGGATAGGTTTGATCTTCTAGCAGTCCATGGGACTCTCAAGAGTCTCCTCCAGCACCATAATTCAAAAGCATCAATTCTTCGACGATCAGCCTTCTTTATGGTCCAGCTCTCACTTCCATACATCACTACTGGGAAAACCATAGCTTTAACTATACGGACCTTTGTCGGCAAAGTGATGTCTCTGCTTTTTAAGATGCTGTCTAGGTTTGTCATTGCTTTTCTCCCAAGAAGCAGGCGTCTTTTAATTTCGTGACTGCTGTCACCATCTGCAGTGATCAAGGAGCCCAAGAAAGTAAAATCTCTCACTGCCTCCATTTCTTCCCCTTCTATTTGCCAGGAGGTGATGGGACCAGTGGCCATGATCTTGGTTTTTTTTTGATGTTGAGCTTCAGACCATATTTTGCGCTCTCCTCTTTCACCCTCATTAAAAGGTTCTTTAATTCCTCCTCGCTTTCTGCCATCAAGGTTGTGTCATCTGCATATCTGAGGTTGTTGATATTTCTTCCGGCAATCTTAATTCCGGCTTGGGATTCATCTAGTCCAGCCTTTCGCATGATGAATTCTGCATATAAGTTAAATAAGCAGGGAGACAATATACAACCTTGTCGTACTCCTTTCCCAATTTTGAACCAATCAGTTGTTCCATATCCAGTTCTAACTGTAGCTTCTTGTCCCACATAGATATTTCTCAGGAGACAGATGAGGTGATCAGGCACTCCCATTTCTTTAAGAACTTGCCATAGTTTGCTGTGGTCGACACAGTCGAAGGCTTTTGCATAGTCAATGAAGCAGAAGTAGACGTTTTTCTGGAACTCTCTAGCTTTCTCCATAATCCAGCGCATGTTTGCTATTTGGTCTCTGGTTCCTCTGCCCTTTCGAAATCCAGCTTGCACTTCTGGGAGTTCTCGGTCCACATACTGCCTAAGCCTGCCTTGTAGAATTTTAAGCATAACCTTGCTAGCGTGTGAAATGAGCGCAATTGTGCGGTAGTTGGAGCATTCTTTGGCACTGCCCTTCTTTGGAATTGGGATGTAGACTGATCTTCTCCAATCCTCTGGCCATTGCTGAGTTTTCCAAACTTGCTGGCATATTGGGTGTAGCACCTTAACAGCATCATCTTTTAAAATTTTAAATAGTTCAGCTGGAATATCATCACTTCCACTGGCCTTGTTATTAGCAGTGCTTTCTAAGGCCCATTTGACTTCACTCTCCAAGATGTCTGGCTCAAGGTCAGCAACCACACTACCTGGGGTGTACGAGACCTCCATATCTTTCTGGTATAATTCCTCTGTGTATTCCTGCCACCTCTTCTTGATGTCTTCTGCTTCTGTTAGGTCCTTACCACTTTTGTCCTTGATTATGGTAATCTTTGTACGAAATGTTCCTTTCATATCTCCAATTTTCTTGAACAGATCTCTGGTTTTCCCCATTCTATTGTTTTCCTCTATTTCTTTGCATTGCTCATTTAAGAAGACCCTCTTGTCTCTCCTTGCTGTTTTTTGGAAATCTGCATTCAGTTTCCTGTATCTTTCCCTATCTCCCTTGCATTTTGCTTGCCTCCTCTCCTCCGCTATTTGTAAGGCCTCGTTGGATAGCCATTTTGCTTTCTTGCATTTCCTTTTCCTTGGGATGGTTTTCGTTGCTGCCTCCTGTATAATGTTACGAGCCTCCATCCATAGTTCTTCAGGCACTCTGTCCACCAAATCTAAATCCTTAAACCTGTTCCTCACTTCCACTGTGTATTCATAAGGGATTTGATTCAGATTGTATCTTACTGGCCCAGTGCTTTTTCCTACTTTCTTCAGTTTAAGCTGGAATTTTGCTATAAGAAGCTGATGATCTGAGTTACAGTCAGCTCCAGGTCTTGTTTTTGCTGACTGTATAGAGCTTCTCCATCTTTGGCTGCAGAGAATATAATCAATCTGATTTCGATGCTGCCCATTTGGTGATATCCATGTGTAGAGTTGTCTCTTGTGTTGTTGGAAGAGAGTGTTTGTGATGACCAGCTTGTTCTCTTGACAGAACTCTATTAGCCTTTGCCCTGCTTCATTTTGAACTCCAAGGCCAAACTTGCCAGTTGTTCCTTTTATCTCTTGATTCCCTACTTTAGCATTCCAATCCCCTGTAATGAGAAGAACATCCTTCTTTGGTGTCATTTCTAGAAGTTGTTGTAGGTCTTCATAGAATTGGTCAATTTCACTTTCTTCAGCACCGGTAGTTGGTGCATAAACTTGGATTACTGTGATGTTAAAAGGTCTGCCTTGGATTCGTATCGAGATCATTCTGTCATTTTTGAGATTGCATCCCATTACAGCTTTTGCCACTCTTTTGTTGACTATGAGGGCCACTCCATTTCTGCTACAGGATTCTTGCCCACAGTAGTAGATATGATAGTCACCCGAACTGAATTCGCCCATTCCCTTCCATTTTAGTTCACTGATGCCCAGGATGTCGATATTTATTCTTGTCATCTCATTTTTGACCACATCCAGCTTACCTCCACTCATGGTTCTTACATTCCAGGTTCCTATGCAATATTTTTCTTTACAGCATCGGACTTTCCTTTCGCTTCCAGGCATATCCGCAACTGAGCATCCTTTCGGCTTTGGCCCAGCCGCTTCATCAGCTCTGAATCTACTTGTACTTGTCCTCCGCTCTTCCTCAGTAGCATGTTGGACGCCTTCCGACCTGAGGGGCTCATCTTCCAGCGTCATAACTTTTATATGCCTGTTGTCTTTGTCCATGGAGTTTTCTTGGCAGGGATACTGGAGTGGCTTGCCAGTTCCTTCTCCAGGTGGATCACGTTTAGTCAAAACTCTCCACTATGACCTGTCCATCTTGGGTGGCCCTGCATGGCATAGCTCATAGCTTCTCCGAGTTATTCAAGCCCCTTCGCCACGACAAGGCATTGATCCATGAAGGGGGCTGGCAGCAGTTATAATCGAGATATTGTATTTGGCCATTATTTCTACAAGGTTCAGAACTGAATCTTCCTCTTGTTCAACAGGGGGGTCATTCATCAGCTCAACTGCAGGAACAAATTCTACTCTGCCATTTTAGCTGGTTCATTACTACTTACTGGCTTTTTCAGTTTACTTTTTAATAATAAATACTATGGTGGTCCTGAACAAGTTTCCCATACCTGTGTGCTTCATCAGGTTCTGGGGCTGTATTAAAAACATAGAAACATAAAAAGAGCCCTGCATACTAAAGTCCCATGTGGTCCAACATCCAGCTCTTAAAGGGTCCAACCTGGTTTTAAAGGTTTGCTTGGTGGGAGATAGGTCACAGCTTGCATTCTCAACCCATCTGCATTTGAACCAGAAGGTTCTACCTTTGGGGCTTTACAGTCAGGTGACTGATGGTCAGTAGGAATAGCTTCTTAAGAACGACATCCATGCTGGCTTCTTTCCACGTAATTGTCCATGGGCACCAGCAGTCTAGACTCTGAACTTTTGCCTCTGACAGGGATTTGAAATGTTATCTGAGCACCTGCATCATTTCTAATCCTATGTTTTAATCTGCAGTTGGACACATGACAGCTCAACATGCCACTCCTAAATGGACATGGTTGCTTTGTACTGTGAGCATTTCAAGAACAATACAGCAGAGGAATTACATGCAAACCAGAGCTGCTTCTAGTAGTTTGTTTGTTTGTTTAAGTTGGTGAATTTTATTTTGTTTTGTTTAGAAGCAAAAGAGAAATCCTCAGTAAGCAAATATTGATTAGTGACATCAGAGAATCCCAGAACCGTAGGAATGAAGAATCCTCAAAAGTAATCTAATAGCCTTCACCAGTGCAGGATCTTCCATACTCAGCATTCCTAATGATAGCCCATATAATAAAAGGCAGCCACCTACTTAATCATCCAGCTTCTAGCATGGAACAAATGGGAAGCAAGGAAGACTAGAGTGCACTGTTTCAGATGCCTGCGGTCAGGGCTCAGTAAGCAAATCATAGTAATAACTAACCTGATCTAAGAACAAGATTCTTGCTGTTAACTTGAGTAGTGAGATATGCAGCAAAGCAACATTGCCCATCACGCTTTGCCTCACAAGAAAACATATTTAGCTCTCTTGTACTACTTTATTCCTATCCAGTTGCCCATTTACAGCTGCGGCCACCTCTGATTCCTCAGAGAAAAGTAAAAATAACCACAGAAGTTTAGCTCTAACACACCACTATTGGAGTCAGATTATTATTAATTGCAGCAATACTCCTCACCAATTTATCCAGCTAAGTCTCAAAAGTAACGAGACTCTTTGCTCCAGTTACTTTTTTAAAAAAAGTACTGACCAACTTTAAAGGGACTATTATTGATGTACATTCTACATAAATTAACACCAGATGAAGTATCTTTCTGACCACTACTTAGCACACAATTAAATGGGCACTTGACACAGAAATAACCATGTGCGGAGATTTGGCCATAAATTCCTCTGCAAGATTCCAAGTTTATTAATAAAATATGCCATATTATTCAGACTTCCTTAGATTTAGGCACTTCACCTAGCTCCCAGAGAGGGCAACATCAGTGCCAGGTTCTCAGCTTTCTTTTAAAACTTGTGAAATGTCTCCCACTACGATGTGATGTACATGTCTAAATGAGGAGACCCGTGGGGCCTGTTTGTAGCAGACGGATAATGCAGTATCCATCTGCATTATGGATATGCTCTCTTGTTCCCAAGTACCTTTTAGGAGCTAAGCCTCCCTTGCACAGATGATTCCAGTGACTGGGATGAGTAGCAGCTTTATTTATTTCAATATTTCATGTACCAATTAAACACAGTCGTCTTGAAGTAGAGACCAAAAGCAATAAGAGTAGAAAAGAGTTTAAAAAGCAAAAAGAGTAAAAAAAACCTATACAATCAGAAATCAATTAAAACATCTGCTAGAATAAAAGAAGTATTCAGTAAGCTCCAGAAGTTCAACAGGAAAGGGGCATGCCTGAACTCAACCTGGAAGCGAGTTCCACAAAACTGAGACCATAATACTGAATATATAGCCTCAGTGATTGAGCACAGATCTAAGGAATCAGGCAGTCCCTGGGGTATCCTGGACCCAAGTTGTTAAAGGCCTTCTAAATTAATAAAAGAACCTTGAACCTGGCTCAGTAGCATATGGGCAGCCAATAAAAGCTTTTGAGCACAGGAGTTATATGCTGGTGATATCAGTAGTCTAGCCACAGCAATCTGTGCCAACTGGAGCCTCTGGACCAGGCCCAATTGCAGCAATTGAGACTTGAGGTTACCAATGCATCACCCACAGTCTCCAGATTATCCCTGTCCAAGCAAGATCATAGTTAGAATACCAACTGTAGCTAGTAAAAGGCACTCCTTGCCACTGAGGCTGCCTGAATCTCCAGCAGCAAAGATGGATCCAAGAGTATCCGCAAAGTCCAAACCTGTCCTTTCAGAGGAAGTGCATGCCCATCAAGAACAGGCAACTGGCCAGTCTCCTGGACACTGGAATCACCAACCTAGTGTCTCCATCTTCTCATAGTTCAAACTCAAATAATTAGCCCTCATCCACTCCACCTCTGCACCCATAGAGCAGTAGAAATCAAGCACAGCTTCTCTTGATTTCCTGCAGCCTGCAGTACACCATAGGGCAGAGACCATGGGGCCAAAACACGGTCCTCCAATGCTACTCTCTGGCCATGACCCTGTAGGTGGGAGCAGACACACTATAGAACAGTGCCCCCAATACCCATCCCACAGAGCTGGTACATGAGGATACCAGGGTCAATGATATCAAAAGTCATTGAGAAATCAAGCAGAAGCACAGATGAAGACCCCTATCCCACTCTCAGTAATGGTAACCCATTAGGTTCATCTCATCTGCATACCAAAATACCACCAGTGAGTGCCACTTTATCCCTTCTCATTTATAAAGTACATAACCATTTTAGCATACTCCCACAGTTCTTCTAAAACAAAAGCTGATCTACAATAAAAAATATTCTTGATGACCTATGAGGTACTTTTTATATATACAGTGGGCTTTCTTTCAAAAGCATATGATAGCTTTTGGGGGGGTAGGTAAGAAAATTTGCCTCTTATTTTTGTTAATAGCACAAAACTACTTTGGCAGCAATATATATTTTTCAAATACCCCAAACCTCACTAACCAGTGGAATGTGCAACTGAAACCCATGCAAATCTGCAAATAATACAAAAGAGGTCAAAAATATGGAGTGAAGTGTTTTCCAAGATTCCCATTTTGTTTTTAGCAATTTTTTGTGCTTTAAGGAGAGGTGTGTAGAGTAACGTGTCAACTTGTGGGTGGAAATAGCTTAAACTATAAAGAAGAATTTTTTAAAAAAGAACCTTGCAGTTTTTGACTGGTTGGCAAAGCAGATACTAATATATTAAATACTTGGACACTAAAAATACTAAAAAGCCAATAATTTCTGTTAACATTTATATGCGGCAGATAATTATTTGATTTACTGGCAGCCTCTATGACTTCCGATAAAATTCTGGCCTTGTTTAAGCCAACTGTTTCCAAAAATTTGATAAACAAAGAGACCGTGTGCAGAATTCCAAGTATGCTGTGCTGCCTAATGTGCAGTTTGCTTGTGTGAACACTCTTGTGCGTAAAGTGAGTGAAAATACATTTATCAACAGCTCACCCTCAGCTGATTTGAGTTAACCATTTCAGCAGTGGCGGCAGCTGGGAAAGCTAAGGCTGCAACCTTACACCCCCCGCCCCCACCTGATGGGCTTTGTGGAGTGACTGCCCCAATTGCCACTCATGGTAGCAGAGATTGGGGAGGGGTTGGGGTTGGGTTGGGGCACAACAATTGAGCCTGATTCCAGCCAGTGATGCGTATGAGACTGATTAGGGATCCAGTGGATCCCAGGGTTCCTCAGCCTTGCAGCACCCCATTTAGACACTTTCCACTGGGTTCAGCTGGCAGGGATAACACCACTGGGTCCCCTGTCCACATGAGAAAGCTCAGCATAGGGACATATCCATTGAAGGGTGGGGGGTTGAATTGCTTTGGCCATTCAAGAAAATCCATGCCTTCCAAACCCTCCTCTTCTGGCTCTTCAGCAATAGCTTTGAAAAAAGATTCTAGAAGCTCACCATTAATTTACTCAGAGCTAGCTAGTAGTGTTAGATAGCACATTAATGAAAGTCACCACTTTCATGACAACCAGAATAGTGATCCACCTCTGACCAGACCATTTATTGATGGGAAATGCTGGCGGGGGGGGGGGGATATAATATAATTTTTTGGCAGCACACTAGTTGTACATGATAATATTCTCATTCACCTATGAAGTGGGGGAGTTGTTGGTAAAAGGAATTGAACCTTCTGATATGAGCCAGGGCTCAGATTTGCTATCATCAGGAGAAGAAGCCATGGATTCAGAGGACATATCTGACTGGGAATTGAATGTGTCTGCTGAATGAGTATGGCCCTACTCAACTCTGCAGTGGTGGGGCTAGCTGCTCAAAGCAAGTAGCAGGCCTATTTAAGGGTCAGTCTTGGTTTGCCGGTTCGAGCAATAGCCAAGCCTGCCTCCTAATCTAGGAACTAACCGACCTTAAACAAAAACCCCTTACCTACTTTCCCCCCTTCCCCTACTTGCCTTTTGGACTTTGACCATTGCTTACCTGGACTTATTCTCTGCTGTGTTCGACCATGCCTCACTAGAACATTTTACTGCTTCTTGGATTTGGAACTGATGCTAGAGGTACATGATCTGATGTCTCTGGACTCTGTGATCAGCACAAGCTCCCACTCACCTAGAACCCAGTCCCCTCCCCCCGCCATGAGACAATTTTCTGAATACCCTCCCTTCTCAAAGTCTGCAGCTCCCGAAATAATAATAATAATAATAATAATAATAATAATAATAATAATTTTGGTGTCCTTAAAAACTTACCTGCCATTCTGAACTGTAAATGTACTGTTATTTTCCTAACTTCACCAGAAGGCAGCCTATCCCTATGCGATACTTACCAGTATTTTTCCTGCATCCATCAGTCACAAATAGCAGCTTTAATACATTTCACTAATTCCAACATGTATTTTATTCCAATAGTAGGTTTTTTTTTACATGCAAACACACTCTTTGTACTAAAGAAAACAAAGTCTACATATAATGCCAAAATAATATGTTGCACCTGCCAATTGTGGTAAGAACCTAAATGTTTAATTTATGCACTCTTTTTAATTCTCGTTCTTTTTTTTAGACGCAATATTAGTACCAGAGAGAATCTTGTTTTTGATACTTCGAAAGCAAAATCAAAACTAATTCATGCTTGGATTAATAATCTTTGCATGCAGTTTTCTCTATTAGATTACCATTGGCATTATTGACTTGATTTTAAGCATTTACCTTATCAAGCTTTCAAATGCAGCTTTCAACTGTATTTCCAAACCAAACTTTCAAATACAAAGAGATTAAGAAGCGGCTAAACTGGGATAAGTAATTGTGATTTTTTTACCCTGGTAAAATCATCTCTTGGGGGAATCATAGGTAGAGCTACCCATTTTAAAAAATGGTATCACCAGTGAGTAAATAGCATGCACATGTCATGTCAGTGTGATTTATTAGTTTTCTCCTGAATCACATCTGGACTTTTATTCCTTCCCCTCTAGCTTTTGGCAAGGTTGTCTTTTCCTGAACAACCTGACTATAACTTCCCAAGTGACCATTCTCCTGACAATGGTCAACTTCATACTTTCCTGTTCTTTGCTTACTTTGAATCCCCTTCTTGTCAATGTATTTGGCCATGATTCATGCCTCTTCCATCTCTGTAAATTTATTTGGTCATATTTCATGCCTTTTCCACCTCTGCCCTTCCTCTTATTTCCCCCTTTTGCCAAGCTTTGTACTTTAAGATTGTGGAAGCCAAAAACAAAAAGTATGAGATACATAAATTAAAATACAGAATTCTTGAAAATACTCATGCACACAGTCTTCTCATCTGTCAGATATTATTTTCAAAAGTGCAAAATATTAATGTTCTAACAAATATCAAAACAGCATTTGCATAGGTGATTTCTGCATATTATCAACTAAACCAGTGTTTCCCAACCTTTGGTCTCCAGCTGTTTCAGACTACAATTCCCATCATCCCTGACCATTGGTCTTGCTAGCTAGTGATGATGGGAGTTGTAGTCCAAAAACAGCTGGAGACCAAAGGTTGGGAAACACTGAACTAAATTACCCTAGCTGCAGCTGGGAAAAAAAATAAGAACATTGAGGAAGTCACCTTGAAGGGACAAAATTTCACAGCCAAGTGATAGAAGTAAAAGTATATTTTACGAGGTTAAGGTGTCACATCACTAATACTACATGATACTCATCAGCTCTCTTTCAAAGGGATTCCATTTTTGTTTCGGCATTCCAGCTCCACTTAACAGTGAAAGGAGCATACTGTGAGAAATGACACTGGATTTAAGCCAATTACAGCAGCTATAATTAAATTATACAATAGGGAGCTCAAAGATCGGAAGTATGTTTATGATCCAGCACCAACCAGATTGATATTCTTTTGTATTAATTGATATTCTGTCTCCAACAATAGCACAATCTGATTTAGTAATAGGTTTTTTTTATATAAAAAAAAGGTGGCGGGGATACCATTTTCTCTTGACCTATCTTTTACATTGTTTCATAGTTGTGGCTTTATTATACATAATCTTGGATATTATGTAAAAGAAGATCAAAATTTAGAAATACACAGTTTGTTGCCCCTTTCATGATACCCAAACTTATCACAGTGTGCGTAATGGCAGGGCCACCACTGGGCTAAAAGTGGGGCAAAGGGCAGCAGTGCAGACAGCCACGTCTCTCTTTGTCATATTCCATGGTTGCCGTAACTCCACCCCTAGTTACTGATTTATTATGTTGCTATGGAGTGAAGACCTATACCTCTATGCATTGCTGCAGTGTTTTGTTGCTACTTCTTGCTTATTTGTTTAGGGAAGCACTGTAGATGGGCACGGTCTTCTCACAGTCTTAAGTTTCTTGACAGTCTTAAGTTTGCTGAGAGTTGTTAGAAGACCTGTGTCCCTCACAGAACTTTACTTCCCAGATTTCCCCAGAAAGAGGCATTGGCTGTCAAACCACTCAGAGAACTGGAGCTCTGTGAAGAGAAAAGGAGTCTCCTAACAAGTCTCAGCATCCGTAACAAAGGCCCTGTTAGCATATAACACTAAGCCAAATCATGGCTTCTTGTGAACAAATTTCACTATGGCACAGGTTCCCAGGGTGAACACTGTGGCTGCTTTGCTCCTCCACTCCTGGTGCTGTGAGCTAAGCATTAAACCAGGCACCCCCAAACTTCGTCCCTCCAGATGTTTTGGACTACAATTCCCATCTTCCCTGACCACTGGTCCTGTTAGCTAGGGATCATGGGAGTTGTAGGCCAAAACATCTGGAGGGCCGCAGTTTGGGGATGCCTGCATTAAACCATGAGCCCAGAGTCAAATTGAGCAAATTTTTTTGTAACCGTGGTTTGTCCCCATTAAGTCAGGCTTAAAATGATCCACATGCAGCCTTGGTGTGGGTATATTCAAAGGTAAAAGGTGAAGGTAAAGGTCCCCTGGACAGTTAAGTCCAGTCAAAGGTGACTATGGGGTGTAGCGCTTCAGGCTGAGAGAGCTGGCATTTGTCCACAGACTGCTTCTGGTGCAATGGAATACCATGACGGAAGCCAGAGCGCACGGAAATGCTGTTTACATTCAAAGACAACAAAGGAGTGACATACATAACTGAGAAGTCCATTCTCCTATATTCAGAACTGCATGCTGTCTCTTGGATAAAGTTACTTACTACAATTGTCTAAAGCTGTAATTTGATGAGTGTGTTCAATTTACATTTAATTCAAAACACTGTGCTTTATCATTAACATGGGGAATATTACTATAGTGGTTTTCAGATTAATAGTGCAGCTACAATTATTACAGATAAATTTTTATGAGGATTTCATTCCAACCATCTCAGATGTCCAAGAAACCAAAGATAAGTTTGTCTTGCTACTTAAACAGCCCTCACTGTTTAGATTACACATTTTGTTTTGTGACTAGATAATTATATCTATACAGAAACAATAGAGCCTTGCTTCTATTCACAGCTCTAGACATTCTGGAACAGAAGCCTTCTAATTCCAGAGAGGGCCTTAGTTTCAGGAGCAAAGATAGGATAAATGACACTTCTTCACCAGACTAGCTGCCACATTCTGGATAAGTTGTAGTTTCCAGGTCACCTTCAAAGGTAGCGCCACGTAGAGTGCATTGCAGTAGCCCAAGCGGGAGATAACTGAGCATGTACCACTCTGGCGAGACAGTCCACGGGCAGATAGGGTCTCAGCCTGTGTACCAGATGGAGCTGGTGGACAGCTGCCCTGGACACAGAATTAACCTGGGCCTCCATGGACAGCTGTGAGTCCAAAATGACTCCCCACAGTTTGTTTAAGCTTTCACAAAAATACCTAAAGTAAGGCAACAAGACCCAGCAGCAATCCTATACAGTAGAAATAAAATCTCTCAATTTCCTTATTAGTCAGCACAACTTCTTTCAACAGCCTACAGAAAAAGTGTATGAGCTTTATGTGGGTGTTGTAATAGGCAGTAACAAGCTTCCCTCCTAACACACAGCTGAAGTAGTCTACCATGTGAGGGCAGTCTAGGTACTTCCAAACATCTAGGTACTTCCAAGCAACAACAACAACAACAACAACAGGTGATTATGTAAATCAGGTGGGTGGGTGTACAAGCCTGTGTGTTTAGCATGTAAATTGAATGTTATCTGTTATTTATTTCTTGGTGTGTGGGGGCCTGTACACTCCTCAAGTGTTCACAGATTGACAAGTTATATGGAGAACTAAGGGCAATAAATACATATGTAGAAAGTGTGTGTGTGTGTGTGTGTGTCAGAGAGAAGCAACAACTCACTTGGGATACTCTCCTAACATTTTTGAGATGTATGAGAGAGACATGTAATTGAAAATTCTAACACTTGAGCACAGGAGCATAACTCCTGAAGTAGTGGCTGAATTCTAATATGGATAATTACAACCAACCCTTTCAAAGAAAACCCTTTGATGCTCTCTACTACAAAGCATTTTATACCGGTATTTATTTGCTGCCTCATCAAAGTAATACGTATGAGTATCAGCAGCTGCTCAATTTTTTTATCCCCTTCCTGTATCACCACATTTTAGTAGTAGCCAACTAATGTGAATCTATGCAATTTGTAAAGTGCTTAAGATGAAAGCCACCATATAAATGCTATGTATCTATGGCATTTCCAAGACCCTCACCAGCTGTGCTTGAACAATCATCATGCGAAGCCCTGGCTTGCACTGAAAGTTAATGACAGGAACTTATTACCCTGCTGAAGCACGTAACTTCAGAAGATAGTTAACTTCATTGCATCTTCATTTCCTTCTTGGACTCAACATTTGAAGGTTCTGGATATACAGTAGTAGACTACCCTGTAGCTCCAGCTTTTTACTGCAAAACGCTTATAAGAATGATTATGTTTGTACTCTAAAATAATGATTTAGCAAGGCCATCACTATATATTTTAGAATAAGTATGCCTGTGCGCAAAGGAATACAGAACACTGGCTTGTTTTAGATTGTTCTGCAACTTCTTATCTATACTTCAAGAAAGAGAAATCAAGGATTTTTTGTGTTCAAAAATACTAATGATATTGAGTATTAAAAGCTTTCTCAATTCAATTACTCTCACATCAAAGTCCTCACCTCCTTTTATTATGTGATAGTTATAACACCATTTCCTTACTAAAAGGAGTCTAGGATCTGATCAGTCAAATTACTATCATCAGCTTTCATGGGCTTACCCAGTTATCAGGGAAATATCCAAGCGCCTCAGCATTCCTGTAGGACCTGAATAAATGCAAAAAGCAGTTTTCCCTAAACTCAACATTGTATTCAGTGTGTGAGTGTATCTGCACATGTTCATAGAATTGTAGTCAGAACAGACCTAAAGGGTCATCTACTTCAACGCTCTTTAGTTTTAATGTATAGTATGATCTCTGATATGTTTAGTATACATACCCTCTTTTTTAATATATTCCTTTGTTTCTTCTCTGCTTTCCATATCCCCCCTCCACTATTTCCTACTAGAATGAAAGCCACCATATAACCATATAACTGCCTCCCACAGTTTGGCCAAACTCATGTTCGTGTTCTCGAAGCTACGAACATGAGTTTGACCAAACTGCGGGAGGCAGTGGAAGACAGGAGTGCCTGGCGTGCTATGGTCCATGGGGTCACGAAGAGTCGGACACGACTAAACGACTAAACAACAACAATGATCTTCTCTGATATGTTTAGTATACATACCCTCTTTTTTTAATATATTCCTTTGTTTCTTCTCTGCTTTCCATATTCCCCCTCCACTATTTCCTACTAGAATGCTTTTATTGCTTTTTAAATTGGATTTATTATATTGAAACTATTAAATATAAATGTTTGTCGGTCAGTTGGTTTATGGTATACACCACCTTATACCGTAAACCAACTGGCCGACAAACATATCTACATGCTTCTAGCTACCATCCCAAACATACCAAACAATCCATTCTAAATAGCCAGGCCCTACGCTACAGCCGCATCTGTTCCACCTAAGAGATCTACAGCAAACCTTTTTAGAACTAAAATATCCGCCCGGTGAAGTTAAACAACAGATCAACAGAGCCAGACTGATAGCCAGAGAGAACTTGCTGCAAGACAGACCCAAAAAACCCCACTAGTAATCACATACAGCTCCCAAGTTAAAACAGTACAATGCATCATCACAGATCTACAACCTCTCCTAGACAATGACAGTTCTCTTTCTCAAGCTCTGGGAGACCTTTCATTGCCTACAGACAGCCACCCAATCTTAAACAACTCCTCACCCACAATAATACTACCACCAGACTTAACACGGACACTGGTACCAGAGCCTGCAATAAACCCAGATGGCAACTTTGCTGCCACATATACACATTTGTGTTGTATACACATACCGGTATACAACTTTCCTGCCACACCTGGACAACACCATTACTGGCCCCAACAACATCAAACATACCATCTCAGGTCTATTTAATTGCTCATCTTCTAACATTGTGTATGCCATCAAATGCCAACAGTACCCTTCAGGCCAAACAGGCCAAACCCTATGCTAAAGGATAAATGACATAAATCTGACATCAGGAGTCACAAGACAGAGAAACCAGTAGGAGAACACTTCAGTCTCCCAGGACATTCTATACAAGATCTCAAAGTAGCTGTGTTATTACAAAAGAATTTCAGAAACAGACCAGAAAGAGAAGTTGCTGAATTGCAACTTATTACCAAACGTAAAACCATGGAGGGACCTGGTATGAATAGAGACATTGGATACTTACCTCATTATACATGATAAAGCTATTTTTAGCCATCTAACCCTTGCTTTTTCCTGTAAGACCAATTGCAGTCATTAACAGTCGTCAACAGGTTTACCACACCTATCAGTCAACCACCCATTCCCACCACCCTTCTGAGTAGTACCCCTCTCCACCCTCTCACTATATATAAGGGTCTGGTGACTTCTGTTTCAGTGTATCTGAAGAAATGTGCATGCACACAAAAGCTCATACCAATGACAAAATTAGTTGGTCTCCAAGGTGCTTCTGGAAGGATTTTTTTTATATTTTGTTTCGACTATGTCAGACCAACACGGCTACCTACCTGTAACTAGAATTACAGGTAATACTCTGGGTACTTTTTATTTTTTGTCATCAGATGTGGATGGATGCATACAGTATCCACATATATTGTTTCAACCCATGAACACTCATGCACATTTAAATCACCATTTTTCCTGGAAAAATATACAGCAATGACGGAAAATCAATCAGCTCTTTTTCTATGTATTTTGCAATTAAATAGACATACATACACTATTCAGAACTGACATGAGGCATGTGTATTTTGTATTTGGCTATCTGTACCAGTGTATTATGAGAAGCAGTTATTTGATTCATCAGCCTGGTTGCAGGCCAGTATAATTAAGCCTCAACATCATCAGCTCCTCTCTGCTTGGCTTGAAGCAGGGCCTTGCAGCTGGATAAAGGCAGCTGCGGATAAGACCAAGTTGCTCCCTGTTTTGGCTTCAGGAAACACTGACTTGCTGTGGGGTCTTTAGTCAAGTGCAGGTGGGTAAGCAAGGCTTTGCTGGCTCTCCTTTCAGGGTCAATTCAAACACTGCAGTGCACACGTGACAGCTACTGAAAATTATTACCACATGGCTGGGCTCCACATGGGGACTATATGTTAGTAAGCTTCTTAACATGTGTGCTAAGCACTAGGCATGGGAGTCCAACAGTACAGATGAGGCTGAACTAAACTTTCACAAGGCTATTGGAGTAATCAGTTGGCTCAAATGTTGGTTACAACATCTAAAACAACTAGAGAAGGGGCTAGAGCAGGCATCCCCAAACTTCGGCCCTCCAGATGTTTTGGACTACAATTCCCATCTTCCCCGACCACTGGTACTGTTAGCTAGGGATCATGGGAGTTGTAGGCCAAAACATCTGGAGGGCCGCAGTTTGGGGATGCCTGGGCTAGAGCAAAGTAGACCTTTCTGAATTACTTTACAGCAGAAACCTAATTATGTCTATTCAGAAATAAGTCCTACTGTATTCAGTGGGGCTTATTCCTACACTAGTCATGAAGCCCGTTAAATTAACGGGTGCTAGAACAGACCTGTTGCTCTAGCAACCTCGGGGACATGCACAGAGCTGACATTGCTCGCCCACCGCCACTTGTAACGGCCACTGCCGCTTAGAAGTAAGTCCACGAGAGAAGTAAACGGCCTCGCGAGTGCGCCTGCGTGGAGACAGAGCGCGCTCGCGAGGACGGGGCTATCTTGCGCGTTCTCTGGATTCTCTCGCAAGAGCTGCTCCAAACGCCGAGAGGCTGAGCTCCCTTACGTGCCTGCCAACATGCTCCGTCTCTGCGCTCCAAGTCGCAACGGCTGTCCGTGGGGCACATGCACAGTAGCGCAATCCCATGGACACAGGGACTGGACGCAGAGACACTTGGACTTTATTATAGAGGGTAAGTGGGGTTAGGATTGTAGTCTCAGTTATCAGTTGCTTGCCTGAACTACCGCAAGCCTACAGGGAGTTCAACCTTACCATCAGCCTTATGAAGACCAACATATTGGGTCAGGATATCGTCTGCACTCCATGCATCAGCATTGGTGACCACATGCTTGAGGTGGTTAGACAATTTGGTCTACCTGGGTTTCACCATAAGCGGCAATCTCTCCATCAATGCTGAGCTGGAGAAACATATTGGCCAGGCAACTACAGCAATGGCTCACCTCTCCAAATGAGTATGCAAGAATGTGATGCTAATGTCCAATACAGTCATACCTCGGTTTAAGTACGCTTTGGTTTGAGTACTTTTAGTTTAAGTACTCCACGGAACCGTCTGGAACGGATTAATCCACTTTCCATTACTTTCAATGGGAAAGTTCGCTTCAGGTTAAGTACGCTTTAAGTTAAGTACTCTGCGGACCCGTCTGGAACGGATCAACCCACTTTCCATTACTTTCAATGGGAACGTTCGCTTCAGGTTAAGTACGCTTCAGGTTAAGTACAGACTTCCGGAACCAATTGTGTACTTAAACCGAGGTACCACTGTACCAAGATTAAAGTCTACTAGGCTTGATAAAGCACACTACTTTATGGTAGTGAGTCATGAGCAACTTACAACTGTCAGGAGCAACACCTCAACACCTTCCATGTGTGCTGCATCAGGAGGAATTTGGGTATCAAATGGCAAGACAGAATTCCAAACAAAGATGTGCTTTCCCAAGCTTACATTCCCAGCATGTTCCTGTCTTAGTGACGTCTACACTGGCTCAGTCATGTCCACAGAATAGAAGATGGCAGAGTCCCCAAGGACGTGCTGTATGGGAAATTGGCTTCTGGTACCAGGGCAGTTGGCAGACCAACTCTGCATTACAAAGATTTCTGCAAACATGACATGAAAGCTGGCAACATCAACATTTCCATGTGGGAATCCCTTGCAGACGACTGCAGTGCCTCAAGACAGGCAATCAAGTCATGTATCCATAGTAGTGACCAGAGGAGAAATTACTACTGGGAAGAACACAGAGAGAATAAACACCATGGTGCATTTGCAGCAGCACAACTCGACGCCTTCATCTGCCTCAGCTGCAACAAAACATGTCTCTCCTGATTTCGTTTCTACAGCCACAGCAGGTACTGCAACCTTATGGCAGCTTGACCTCACCTCCAAAGGTGCACTCCTCCATTGTCTCCCAAGACAGATGAATACCAGCCTGATCTACAATGCTGTGATTGTTGAGTATATCTATGACATTATCTAAAATGTTTTAATGCTTTGTTTTTTTATACAGGGTGGGCTACCACAGGATACTGGCTTCCCGTCCTTCCTTTCCCCTGAGTTTCTAGTGATATGATAAGCATTTATCCATGTTATAAGAAGGTAAAAGTTAGGAGAAAGTTTCCTAGAGGAGCCACTCATCCTTGTACCGTGTTTCTCCAAAAATAGGACACCATCTTATATTTATTTTTCCTCAAAAAAACCCACGGTGGCTTATTTTCAGGGGATGTCTTATTTTTTTATTAAGTATGGTACAGTTTAACCTACAAGGTTAAACTGCCTATCACTATGGCTTATTTTCGGGGTCTGGCTTATTTTCGGAGAAACACGGTATCAACCTGGAATGCTGGATCAATGTGACAGAGATATGAACAATGCAGCATTTTCTAATATGTGTGTGTGTGTTTGTGTAAATCTTTTTTTTAAGTGGATATTTTTGAAGCCAACAATCCCATGAATAGCTTATGTTAAAAAGAAGGTTCTTCTGCTTTCTACTGTTGTATACTTTTTTTAAAAAATATTTTCAATTTAGTGCAAATTCAGCAAGATATAAAGATGGGCTCTAACCATTCTACTTGCATGCACAAATGTTTAGCTTCTGCCCAAGTAACTTCTGTGATTCAAAACCACCCTTTCTCCATTTTGAAACCCTTTAATTGGCTTTATGAAATGTGAAGGTTTTAAAAATGTTTAATTGATTTCAGTTCCTAAGCCGCATGCCTTTCCAGTTTTTTTTTTGCATAGAATAACAGAAGTACATATGATTTTACTTTCATTCCCTATGAATTATAGCCAAAAACTGTTCCATGTATTAAAGCCAAAAATTAGTATTGGGGAATAGAAGAGAGGTATTTTCACAAATTCCTGTAATGTTTGATACACGCACACAAACAAACCCTCGTACACAGAATTCTGTGCTTTAAACCATTTTAAGTAATGCCAACTTCCTCATCTCTCCAATATTTGCTTCAACTACTATCAGGAAATAGGTGAAAATCTGTAGAATCTTGGAACTCTCTTGCTTTTTGAAGGGGAAAAAAACCCTCTACATGTGCTGTTTGACCAGTTGTAGCACGTCTGCAATCTACACATTTGAGTTTTTAACCCAGGGGTTGCCAACCCTTTTGAGACCATCAGTATATCTGCAAACCGAGAAATTTTTGTGGGTACCATACAATACCACAACTGTGCTCTGCAGTCACAGACACACAGGTGCACATTCTCCTCTCAATCAGCCATTAGGCTGGTGGGGTGAGGGAGCAATCCCCCCCAAAGTCCTAATTGGGGTGTATGTGAGATCTTTTGGGGGAGTGTAGCTGGGAACGTAATCTTCCCTCCCCAGTGGCAATAGGCAGGGAGACCAGACACAGAACAGTTAGGCGGGTGTGTGTGTGAGGAATTTTACCTGTGCCATAGAAGGCTCATTTTAAGCCTACCTGTGGCAAGGAGAGGTGCTTTCAGTGGGGAGGGGAGATTTAACTCTCCTCTCTCCAGCCGAAATGCCTCTAAAACAGCCATACTACACCTTTCCTGACTACAACAGAAGGTGTCTTTGAAGCCTGACTGCAGCTGAGGGAAGAAGCGGGGGACATTATGGGTGTCTGCATCAGCCCTTGTGGCCACAGCACTGGCAACTTCTGTTTCATTGGTTGTAATCCACAAGTTATTATGTGCAGCACAGCAGAAATCAGTGCGAACCAGAATCCTCAAAGACCAAATTCCTCAGGGAATCCCTACTTGCTGGTATTGAAAGAGGAGATAATTGAGCACTGAGACTTAAGGAATTTTTAAGTGAAATAATACAGCGTAATTTTGTAATTTATACTGTTACAGTACTCCTGCTGCGTTCTTATATTCCTACATTAGGCCCTCTGACAAAATCTTGTATTAATGAATAATGTGTGTGCTCATTTGAGTAAATTGCCTTCAAGTCTACCTCCATAATACTTTCCAATAATGCTTTCCTGTTCGACCGCTGAGGAAAGTAACAGATTACCTAAACTGTCTACGAGATTGCTTGGATTCCAGCCTAGGTGTTTGGATTCCAGCCTAGATGTTTGAGTTGCTTTTGAAGAAAGGAATTACATGCCTAATCTTTTTTACTCTGTGAGGATAAAAGCAGTTTGGGAGAGAGGGTGATTTTAACTTTTAGGGAAACTCTGGGAACCAAATTACAGTTGGCTTAAAACTGTGTGAAGTACATCCATAAATTTAAGATTAACAGGACAATCAGCGCTTATTAATCAACTTAATACTGTTCTTAAATCTGATGGATTAGAATATGATGCAATGTACCAAATAAACATTTTCACTGAGAAAACGATAGATTGCTATTTATTTATTTATTTATTATTGCATTTGCACCTGATACTTTTCTCCAAAGAGCTCATGATGGAGCTCATGTTTCTCCCCTTCCACATTTAATACCCAGAACCACCCTGTGAAGTAGATAAGGTTGAGAGGAAGTGACTGGCACAAACTCACCCTTCTTGGCTCAGTTGCTGAGTTCATGGTCCTGCTACAATTGTTCTCACATTTTACTCTGATTTCAAATCACAGTTAGATCTGGTTTGGATGCTACCTTATTCATTCCTTAGCTATTTTCATCATGGTAAATTTCCATATCTTTGTACAAATGCCACATTATACATTATTATGTTGTGGATTTCATTGCCACCACTGCCAGAAGCCCACCATTGTGAGGCTGGGACACAAAAACTTGCTCTAATGAGGACCATAAAAAACACAAATATAAGCATTTGATAACTCCTTTAATATCTTTAAACTTTATTTAATTCCTAAGCATAAGGAAAAGCAGCTTTAATGTGTATAAATATCATGTACTTTTTTTTTAAAAAAAGATGTTCTTCAGGTATTATACAAAAAATACAGATTTCTTCTCTGTATTTTATTTCCTATATGCTCCTTTTAACTTTCAGACATTCCTGGTTAAAAGGACATTTTGCTCCATAATTCCCACAAATTCAATACAGCAGTTTGGAAATGAAGTACCACTTTACTGCATTCATTTTCTTAAACATGACTAAAAACCATGCAGTATGCTTAATTAGCTGAAATGGGGCTGTTTTTAGAAGCCAAATAAAATATTGAGAGCAGACCATTTCCTTAGGGCAAAAGTGACTATGTAATCATATCCACATGACACTGTCATCTACAAATCAGAGCTGCTCTTATTTGGAATGCGACAAATACTGCTTTTTATTTGGCTTGCCATCATCCATGCACCAGTCAAGTGTCATCACAGTTGCCCGTGAAAAATGGGCAGCAGATGCTGACATCTTCATTGAGAAAGCAGAATTACTATCACTGAAGTCACAGGGAAATATAAACATCCCTGGTCATGAAATAATAATAATAAAAATGCTTCTATTAGCATCACCCAAAACTTGAGCGAGATGCAAGCAAGTTTCTGGCAATCATTCAAGCACAATCAAATATAGAGGAAATGCATTTCATTTCATGGCCATTGTAAGACTCTAACTTTTCACCGCCTTCATCATCTTAAAGGTCCTCTGCATACTTTGATGCTTTGATGGTGTTTCCTGCTTGGCAGGGGGTTGGACTGGATGGCCCTTGTGGTCTCTTCCAACTCTATGATTCTATGATTCTACTTTCAAGCACCAAGAAGGTGACTATCACAGCTGCTTCATATATTACAAAAATTTCGCATGTAAGAGGATTGCTGCATAGGAACAAGGGTGCAACATGTATTTTGCTGTGCACATGAAGGATCTGCCAGAGCTTCCCATCACATGCACACAAAGGAAAATATATAATAAGCTAACATATGACAACCTATACGTGTCTTGCATGCCAATTCTTACACAGAAATGCCTTCCAAGTGGGAATTTGGTGATGCTTGGGAATGGAGAGGTACAGTGAATCTGTGTATTCAGTGACAGTGGCAAGAGCAACACCAAAGGCTGATCTCTGTTCATACTAAACCACTGATTATGACAGAGCTTTAGGGATTAGATCAGGTCCTCATTTATATGCAGGTTAGTTGAGAAAGATTAAAAGAGAGTTTCCTGATTTGAACTAAATGGGAGATTCTGCCTTAATGTAAGCCAGGAATGAAGTGCCAAAGCCAGCACACAAAGGGAGGGAGGGGTGAATTTATGAAGGAAGCCAAGAAAGACAGCTGGGACCTGACTTTTCATAGTCAGAAACAAAACAAACCTAAGGCGTACTAGTGTATACTGTGCACCTTAAAGAGATTGAAAAGTGAGATGAAAGGATGTCCTCATTCAGCAAAGCATAAACAGAAATGGTGGTCTATCTGATTAGGATGGAAAAGTGAACTGTACTTGGATGTAAATGAGTACTGGGCAGTTCACCTGAGTGAAGTCACTTTGCATGGAGTGGATAAATGGCACCCTACTATGCTATAGTACAAGGCATCAGAGTACATTTGCCTCTGGTAGGAGCTCCTTAGTTGCCTTCAGGGGTGAGCTGCTTTCTAGTTCGTTGCTCCTTTCTATAAAATAGTTCTGAAAAGTTTTTAAGTGGGTGGAGATGGGGGTGGACATTTTTTATTTACATTTCTTGTCCCTATTTGCACTGGTCGTATTTGAACACCAGAATAAAGAAGACAGTATGACTTGTCTTAAAACTTATGCCCAGTAGTCCTGTTTAGTCTACATGGCTGTCTTCCCTTTACACTGGCCACAAGCACCCACTACTATTATCCCCTTTGTCAATATTGTACCTTGGTCAGTATTGGTTTTTCTCCTAGTGATAAACTGGAAATCTGAAGGGATAAGGGAAAGTAGAGCAGGGTAGACATAAAATTAATAGACATAAAATAATTAAATTAAATAGAAATAAGACCCCAGTCTTCAGTGAAAGTGAGCAAGAAGAGCTGAGGAAACCTATACCAAAAGTTAGAAGTTAAAGACAGGTAACTTAAAGCATAAAAAACCTGAATACAAGTTAGTTTGGCTAAATTATTTTATGTTGAGGCATCTTTATGCTAGGATCCATCTAGTCTTGAACATATTTAATCTTGTGGTCACTAGAGGATCACTGCAGGGAACAGTATTTTCCCACAAAACAGTTTTGCATGGAAAAGCAACTATGATATAGTCATTAACTTAGCAAATTTCACTCAGAATGTGAATCATCAGAATCAACAGCTGGCCTCAGACAGTTTCTTCAGCGCTGTTTGCCTATCCTCTGAAGCTGACTTTTGCAAATTGTCACACTGCTAGCATGTAAAGCACAAATACTGAGCTTGCCAGGAACTGCAGCTTTTCCAGAATTACTGACCACAGTAAGTTGTGTGGTTCCTTCTCAATGCTACTGTTGGAAAAACACAGGCTTTCTTTTCTGTTCACTAGAATTTGCTTTTTAAATGCTAAGTACAAGGAACATAAAAAATGACGCTCATCCCTACCTTTATACTCCATTAGCTTTGTTGAATAACTATATGCAATTTTCTATTTGTACACCAAACTTTTTAAGGATTTCTACAACTTTATTGCCTACATCTGACTGCAATTTATCAAGAGTTACTGATGGACTTTTTAGCCTTTATCTCAAAAATATCAAAACTCATTCAATATATCCCAAGTATACAGCAAACATCCAGATATTAATGAATGTTTGTAAATACTGTTCGTTTTAAACAATTACACTCGTAATTAGATACCTTGGGCAACTTATTGATTCGTTTCCCCTTAAGCTGATACTCAACTTGGTGAATTATGTCATAATATCACATGTTCTGACAAACAAGCTAATGAGAGGGGAAAGTGAATTAAACTGAAATAGAGTGTTCAACAGAAAAAAACATCTACACATACAGAGGACATAGAAATATAACATCACATAATCTTACCACCTCTTACCATCAGTCAGCCTCACCTTAGTAATTTCGTGGTTTGATAAATGAAAAGCAAACTTGTGAATTTCATGGAATCAGAAAAGGCATGCCACAATTATGAATAACCTGCCGAATCTGATATGCAAGTATACTAACTCCTGCTCTGCTATTCTTCACCCAGATAGGACAAGAGTAGAAGTGAGCTAGTACAAGAGAGAGTGAAAGAACTATGAAAATTATTGAGCTAGCCTTGTGATATTGGTTTGCCTGTCCTCCTTGCTCGTCTCTCCTGCCTGCCTCCCCAACCTCCTTCCCTTCCCACAAAGCACTTGAAACAGTGACTTTTGATCAGCTGACTGAGACCAGATTCAGCTAAGGAGGGGTCATTTTCCAGTTTTTAGATGCAGTGCACAATTTCTGTCATTCCACAGTCTCTGTGGTGGGATATATAGACGAATACCACAACTATTAGTAACAACATAAGGAAAACAAAAAAGACATTTTAACAAACCTGCTACAAAGTTATTTAACTAATTGTCTTGACAGGTATAAAATATAAATAGTGCCTATTTCTTAAATCCATGCTTCCAACAACTCTTGGCTCCAGTTTTGTGCCGAAAAGTATCTACCCAAAGCACATTTCCCACCCACCCTTCTACATAGCATCATAGCTGCCAAGTTATCCCTTTTTTAAAGGGATTTTCCCTTATGCTGAATAGGCTTCCTTGCGAGAAAAGGGAAAACTTGGCAGCTATGCATAGCATGATTTCCCCTGCCCCCTCCCATATACTGCGCAAAATTTTCTAAAACTGACATTAATTTTGCTATAGAAAGCATTGGATCCCATTACTGCAATATGCCTTAATGTCAATATAACTGGCAAGTATCCTGCTCTACAGCTGGAACAGCAAAGGGACACATACAACTGTGCATTTTTTGGCACACAGATGAATCAAAGTTGTATTTGAAAGCTCACCACCCAGAAAATGACCAGGCAGCAGCAGAAGGGTAAAGGTTGCGTGTGTGCACTGGGGCAGAAAAAAGAAAATCACCCCCAGATGTTCCACTGGAGACGACACAAGAAACTATTTCACCCTTTGTGAAAAAATAGAACTGTCAACAAAGACTCTTGGATGGGGCAATATTTTCAGAGGTGCATATTTCTTGCCACAGATGTACTCTCAAAGGAAGATTTCCCACAGTGAAACTGGGCAGTGTTGAACGTCAGGGACAGAGCTTGACTTCCTGCCAAAACTACAGGATAGCACGGCCAGCATACATAAAGCAGGTGAGAATGGACAGCATAACAATCTCATTAGTGCTAACAAGGATAACCTTCATTTTCAGTGCCTCTTTGGGTGGTTGCAGATCTGCTTATTGTCTCTTCAACCTGCATGGTGCTATAAAATCATACACATTGTGTCACTTACTGACAAATTATTTTCATGGTGAAGGTCCACAGGCAACAGGTTAAGTTTTTCCATCTCATATTTCTGAAAAGGAAAGGGCTTGTGTCAAACCCAATCCTAACAAATGGCTCTTCACTGTCATCAGCATCTTCTAGCCATTTCAAATAGTAAAGTCTCAATAGATATAAACTGTTATGAACTTCAGTGTTAGAGAAACCCAATGGTAACAGCGAGTAGACAGGAACTCACAGCATTTTGGAAAGCTTACTATAATCAGATTTGGGGGAAAAAGTAGCTCAAGATCTACTGGTAGATTGATATTTAGGCAATTTGCAGGGCATCAGCAAGCACTTATGATAGTTTAAACATTAGTAAATTAAAAAATTGTCCAGTGTATCTGAAGAAGTGTGCATGCACACGAAAGCTCATACCAATGACAAACTTAGCTGGTCTCTAAGGTGCTACTAGAAGGAATTTTTAAATTTTGTTATGACTACGGCAGACCAACACAGCTACCCACCTGTAACTGTGAAAATCTAGTTTTTTTAAAAAAATAATCCATGAGGCATACTAGAAACATTTTGAGAATGAGTCTATGGGTCCATTAGAATAACATTAGGAACCACAATATATTCTAAAACATGGTGCTGTGAAATCTATGGACATTCTTGTATTATTATAATTATTGGACATTCTTGTATTATGAGAATAAAAAAAGAATAGATCCTACCCTGTAAAATATGTTTAACTATAATGATACTGAATATTAAACATGAAAAAGAATCTTGTAGCATTCTTTAAAACTACTGTAATAATTTGACTGAAGCAAGACCATTCATAGACAAGACATGAGGTCAGATGTCAAAGGAGGCTCTTGCCTATTAAACCTTATGCCAATATAAATAAGTCTCTAAGATGGGACATGATTCTTTGCTGTTTTCCCTGCAATTGATTAACATGGTTACTCTTCTATAATTTATGCCAATGAATGTGAAAGCAACTGTTGTCTTAACAGATAAAAGGCAAGTTGAAACTCAAAGCAGAAATCAATGGGCAATTCAAAGAGCTGTAAAAAAAAAACCCATTAAAAATTGCAATCCTGGAATAAGTTATTGTAATGAGGACAGCACAAGAAATAGCTCATCAATATTACTAAGAGTAATAGATTCATGTAAAAACATTTATTTTTCTAATACATATTTTAAAAGAAAAATGATCTTATGTGTATTAAAATGCCTCGGGTAGGTCATTAATCTTCAGATACTGAATTTCTCTGAACAATCTTCTGGCAAACTTACAGGAAGTGACCTGGTGGCCTGAACACCCCAGTTGTTTGTTCTTTGAAGTCATGGAGCCTTTTTAAAGAGTCTGGACAACACCATCTCTAACATCTTTCGTCTGAACACCAGATTGTGACCTTTCATCCCCACAAAGCCTTTGCAACTCTTGTCCCACATTACAAGAGGAAACGGAGTCCCCTTTTAATCAATTAGATAAGCAGCGCAGCACTGATTTAGACTTATGCCAGCCTATATGCTCAAATCAATATCGATTGTATTTAAAATAAATAGGTCAAGCAAGATCAACTAGTACATCATCTACAAGACAGCTTATAGCAGTGGTGGCGAACCTATGGCACGCGTGCCAGAGGGGGCACTCAGAGCCCTCTCTGTGGGCACGCACACCGTCGCCCCAGCACAGAGCCGGCAGAAGGCGAGGGCGGCGCATTGAGTCCTCAGCTCAACTTGGGCAGCCAGAGCGCCATGTGCATGGCGGGTCAGCACAGGAAACTGCGCAGCAGGAGCAGGATGTGACTCCAGGGCGCAGGGCGCAGACTCTCTCCAAAACAGGGGTCGCAGCTATTCTCTGGCCCCAGTTCATTGCACCCAATTGCATGGAAGCTTCTGGAGCATATTATGGCAATTAGTATTTTGTGCGAGCGGGTCGCGAAATAGCACTGGCAATGATTATAGTGGGCCTTCAGTTTTGGTTGCTGCAAGAGCAGGACAATAAAGAGGCAAAATTCCCAAACTGGCCCGTCTGCTGCAGTGCCTTTAGGGCTCCTTTTGCTCAGCCATTCCGTGTGGGATGCCCAGACCGAGAAGGCGTCCTCGTGGCCAGGGAGGCGCAAAGGGAAGGGGTGGGTCCCATTGGGATATGTGACACTATCCCCAAGCAGGAGCTCATATTGTTTTCAGAGGCTGGGCGTGGATCCTGGGACTTGTATTCGAGTAGAAGCACCTCAGATGGAGTGTTGGGGGGGTGCAAAATGGAGCCACAACCCCCAGGGTGTGCGTTTCCCCTTGGGAAGTCTCCGCTGTGGGTGGGGAGGGTGCAGCGCCCTGTACTCGCTCAAAGGTGTGCTGCCATGTTGGTGGGCCGCCAAGAGTTCCGAGCAGCCCACCAACATGGCAGCACGTCTTTGAGCGTGTACAGAGCGGTTGAGGCTTTATATACTCTCTGGCTACGCCGGACACCCTGTGTAGGGGCCGGTCGGGGCTGGGCAAGGGAGCAGGGCTCTTTCAGGAAACAGTGGCGCGATGGTGGGGCACCGTTCTGCACATGTTCAGAGGGCCACGCCGAAAATGCTTGCTTGCTCAGGCTGGAGCTTAAAAGTGGGGAATCCTTAAAGTGTGGGATTCTCTGCAAATTTTAAGTCAATGGAAGCACTTGGGATTGCTTTCCTAACTTAGTTGTGATCACCTTTAATGCAAACTTTTACAAGTTGTTTGTATCATTGAAAGCTCTGTTATTGTGTTTTTCTTTTAAGACAAAATATGTTAATGTATGAGTTGTTTTTTTTCTAAACTAAAACCTTAGTATTCAGGTTAAATTGTCGTGCTGGCACTTTGCGATAAATAAGTGGGTTTTGGGTTGCAGTTTGGGCACTTGGTCTAGAAAAGGTTCGTCATCAATGGCTTATAGAAACGGCCCACCACAGAAGTCTTATTTCTTTCTGAATATTAACCAGCAGTTCAGAAAGAAAAATATATATTATTTTATATCTCTACAGGTGAAATCCAATGCAAATGATACTCAGAGTAGACCTATTGAAATTAACAGACAAGTTACTGAAGTTCATTGATTAAATGAGGTTATCCAACTAAAACTGGATCTCATCCTATATCTACATAGCTAATTCAGGCTAGACAGCAGTAAATATATTATGGTCAACCAACTATTAACAATAAAAACAAAATCACAGCCTCAATAAAACAGATCATAAAGAGTGATAGTCTGGTAATCCTAAAAGACAAGAGAGAAGGAAGCAGGGATGATCGCAAGGGATACTATAATATGTAAGGTATTGTACTATTTGTAAAGCATGCAGCCTTCATTAAGGTGGACAAAAAAGGTAAGAAATTTAATTTTTCATTCTCACTGTGAAAAAAATAGCAAACCTGCAGGTATAGTCAGGAGCTGGCTGTTGATACAGATGCCAATCCACAACAGCGGCTCTTCAGCTGAACTATACATACTCACTCACCTGAGTACACACCTCTCAACTGCTTTATGTGGTGTACACAGGTACCCTTAAGTTGTTGTGTACATATGGAGCTGATTTGCATACACACACACACACACACACACACACACACACACACACACACACACACTGAGAACACTGCAATGTGAAATAAATAGCAGAACATTAGTCACACACCTAAATCTTAAACACAGATACTGCTTTCAGGCACTATATGTAACACGGACCCTTGCCTTCATATATCATCCCACAAAGATGCAACAAGTGAATATTGACCTCAAATCCATAGGTTTTCTGTTGAATGTGTTCATTCTTGCAGGTTGCAAGAAGTATGTTCTGTATTAACACAGACAGGTTTTATATTAAGGGTGTGTGTGTGTGTGTGTGTGTGTGTGTGTGTGTGTGTGTGTGTTCCACATTAAAGATACTTGCTAGTAACTCTCTTCATTTGGCTTTTTAAAAAAATTATACGTGTGTTAGCTGTCCATTCTGTCAGCTATGGATTATGCCTTGGCATATCTTCTTCCTAGATTTAATTCATGCCAGGGAGAAAGAAAGGGATCTTTGTTTTTATGGGGATTTTTATGCTGCTGTTGTTGTTGTTTGCATTTATTTCTCATGCATTTGCAAAGGTGGTTCCTTTCCATAACCTTGCTGTTAATAGCAAATTTCTCTCTCGAGCCCCATGTGCGGCATAGTCAACACTGGCTCTTCCAAGTGGTTGTGGACACATAACAGAGTGGAATGCACAAGTATCTGAAATATGAGCGAGGACAAATGACTGAGAACAAAACAGCCACCCCATGATCTCATAGCAGAAACCTAAAATATGGAATATATTAAAATGTTTGCTTAAGGAACATAATACCACAGTGTCATCTTCAAAGGCAATTGGTTTCATTATTTAAACAAAATGCACACATTAACAATGTAAAATACTTAAACTGTGGCTCTTGCAACCCCACGGGTTGGGTTTTTGTTTTTTTTAAGCCACAGAATAAACATGCAGCATTGGTTTAAAATATTCCATTAACATTAGCAGAGAATATCTTCAAAGATGTAACTGAGACCAAAACCCACCACCACCAACCCCCATGTTGCCAAAAACGTTTTTATCAGAATACAACTTTCACTTGTCTGGGGCATCCAGCAGATTGGATGCACCAGTAGGGCTGGGATTTCCTACCACCTCACACTTTCCCAAGTTGATGGGAATTTCATTTGGAAGACACCAAATTGGGGACAGTCTCTATAGGTGGATAGCCTGCAGCCTCTCTCTGTGCAGCCCATTGGCACCCCTGTGCAGCTGTGGTGAGAAACAAAATAACTGTCAGGATGTACAATCCAACCTCAGAGAGCATTGTTCCTATACTGTTCTAGGCACACATGCACTGTGCTTTGGACACAGGGCTGTGTGTGGCACATGGAGTAGTATATGTTGGGTTGCGCTCATGCCCAGCTTTTCTGCTGCCTCTTCTGTTTCTCATTGTGGCTGCAGCATAAAGTTATAGGGTGTCACACAGAAGGAGATACACAATTTATTTTAGAGGCCAGCACTGCACCTACTTAGATTCATGCACATGAATTGGTCTCAGACGGGGAGAGATGTGATGTGCAGTGGCTAGTGATCTGAAAAAAGACCATGTAGCAGAATGGATGAAGGCTGAGCAGGACTCCTAGGAAGGTACTAGGGTACCAGGGGCTGAGGCTCTGAACTCCTCCATTCAGATTAGCTAGAATCATCATCATCATAAACTTTATTGCAACACTAGCCAAAGGCCATGGCATCATTCACAAAGGGAACAAAAAGAAAAGCAATAATAACCATAAAAACATCAGGCACTGCAAATACAATAAACCACGGTCACATCTCCTAGAAGTTATTTGTTGCATATGATAGAATAGCAGGGGGTTCTCAAGTAGAATACGCCATCTTAAATGTCCGATCACCTTTGCAATTGACCGCTATTTTACCTAGTTCTTTTCTCCTGATCATCTTAGCTGCCAACGCATATAGTGCTACTTTATAAGTTACGAAGTCATCAGTATCACTCAGAAGCCATTTCACCCTGTTTGAGTGTGTTCCGTTCGTAAGCAGGCATTGCAATAAATAGTGAATAGCTAGAAGGCAGGCAGACAGGGCGTGAGTGGAGGCTGGTGAGTACTGTACATTAAAGGTAAGGAGTGGTGCCCCACCTACTTTTGACATTGGCATTGCCTGCTGTTGGTATGCAGCCAACCACTTTTCCTTGCAGGAATGCAGCCCTTGGCTTCAAAAGATTGACCATCCTCGCTCTAGCTGAAGGAAAGAGAGCAGCTGGCTGCTATTCTTCCTGCTTCCACACTCGTGTTTAGAAGTAGGGTGCCCTTAGCCTGGGAAAAATGGGAGTGTTTGCAGAGTCAGCTAGGGCCCATACACAGAGGGTCAAACTACACATTAATTATAAGCATGTAATTTCACACACACAAAAAGCAATGGACTTGGAACACAGTGCAGGCAACTAGTCCAACTATGGACAACAGATGCCTCTGGAAGATCATAAGCAGGGAAAGGAGTTTATGATTTCCCTCCATTTCCAGCATCTGGTAATTAAAATAGTGTACTCTACAACCCAATTGTGCCTGCAGTGGGGACCAAGAGGAGAAATACAAAGCCCAGCTGTGTGAGAAGCATGCCAGAACCATGCTGGATAACTATCTTTCAACAGTTGTGTCATTAGGAAAGTAGGGACTATGATGTCAGAGCACCAAGTGAAACAGCTGGGTAGGACTTTGGAAGATAAATGGTGCAAAGCAGAAGACAAGACAAGGCCTGCCGCCCACAGTCATCCTCCATTGGGCTGCGGTTGTTAAACTATCCCTGCCACTGGATGGAGCCAAGTAGGACATTCGAGTCAGAACAATGTGGTTTGTAGTCATGTTCCATTGCTTGCAGTGCTCTAGCTCCCTTTCTACCAGCCAACACAACAGGCCCTTCAAGTGAGGGTGGGAGCTGCTGCCTATTTCACAGGAAGTTGTTTTTGATAATTATATGATATTATAACATTGATATTGAATTATGAAAAGCATTATTAATTCAACTTTGCTAAACTTCAAGTGGAATATTTCTTTATAGCATACAACTTACTCTCATCTTAAAAACACTAGCTGATCCAGTGTATTGATAAACATATGATATATACAATTTACTTGAAACTGTGAAATGTAAATATTGCCTTCCAACAGCTAATATCTCTAAAAATATTCAGGTAGGTTAACTGTTAATACCCACTACTATGAGCAACACTGATAAATTTAGGAAGTAAAGAATGAAGTTTCATAAAAAAAACTTTCTTGCTATCTGGGGTCAAGAAAGAATCTCCAATATGCTATGGTGTCATTATTGCAAATTCCAGGGCTGGTACTGAAAATTCCCAGGCAGGGTCAAAAGGGCATGACATGCTTACATCGAAAGGGAAGCCAGGCACAAGTGGTTGAGAGACCATTGTTAGAGAGCATGGTTTCTTTCCCAATATCAATTCATGGGAAATTGTTTACCAGTCTAGAAGTGGTCTTCCCTTGCAACTCGAAAGCACAGCTCAGTATTATTCCACCGAAACGAAACGAAGTTCACAACATAGCCATTTTTATTTACATTTAAATCTGATGAGGAACAGCAAAAATAAATAAGCTGGGTCTAGCATAATGCAATGCTGGCTGAAAGCTGAAAAACAAGATATGGTAAATCATGCAATAGCATCATCTGGCACAGGGAAAGTCTAAAAAGAGAGAAATAACATTCCCTCCATTTTATTATTTTCCATTGTAGTGCCTGCATTTCACATTGCTTGTTTGGGTGCACATTGTTCCTGGACATTCCCTATAGTGTTAGATAAATAGTTGATCTCAAAGCAGTGGTGCGTTTTGAGAGCTCTGCAAACTGTTCTGGCTTTGTGTGTGCACGTGTGTGTAAGCAATAAGAACCAGACCCACCCTGGGTGGTACTGAGACAGTATATGCTCATCAAGTACCATGCGAGATGTTGTTTTATTTGATGCCAAAGAGGAAAGGGGTTGGGAGGGGAAAGGGGTGCCTTACATTCACTTCTTCCCTTTCCTGCCTTTGCCTCTCAGCTATGATACAGTAATTTTTCCTTACATCCATCTCTCCAATGCATTTCCTACCAAAGGGGGTCCTTCCATGGCCTCTTGGATATCTGTTCCAGGTCTTTAGGCTGCCAGATCCAATATAAAACAAAGCAGCAATCTGCTTTCTTGTATTCCAGTTATGAGCTGCACCAAATGGGTTAACCATGGTAATTACAGATCTTATGAAATGCTCTCATAGTCCTTTTTAAAAAAGGCCGAAGGGGAGTGAACTACTACCAACTATAGGAAAGCATAGAGAAGTGAAAAAAGAAAGGTGAATTATTGTCCGAGATCCAAAATTAATCAGTCAGTAAAAGTGCATGGATTTTGGTGTGAGTGTGAGCAACAATTTATTATTTTTATTTCATCACTGCTGCCTGGGATTCCATTTTCAGCCTCAGCATTTTTCCTCATTAATGTCAAAATGGATTTCATTGAATATGATTTATCAATTGGAAAACATAGGCACAGTGGATTTCTTTTAATGATATACCCCAGTAAAATAGCTACTAAAGATTTATTATCAACAGCAAAATTGTACTGTAGTGATTTCAGTTTCACTTTTATCGTTCTTATTAGGGGAAAGTAGCCTCTACACTTCATAAATTCTTCTTTGGTTACAAGGAAAGCAGCTAGAAATATCTTCTGGAGGAAAACATCCAAGCATGACATGCTAGCAGCAATATGTCTGCAAAGGGAAAAAAAAAGGGGGGGAGAACAAAAGCAAATAGCTGTCCCTAAGAATGCCAAGGGAATTAAATAACTAAATCTAAGATTGTATATGACCATTTCACAAAGTCTCATCCCTTATGATGCAGTGCTAATAATTATGAGATGGCAAGTTCTTGAGGATTCTCTTCTATGTACTAGGTATGACCAATAGAGGTTCAGAGAGGTATTCTCAGAATGGCGGCCGAAAGAGAATTCTAGAAGTAGGAGTAAAGTATAAAAGTAATTCAAAGATAAAGATACAAGTGCCTAATAGATACAAGTTATGTTGCACTCAAATGTTGAAAATTTAAGGTCCATGGACACTGGCCACAGAACTCTTTTTGCTTATGCTTATCACTTCATAAAACCCTCTTGCCCTGCAGCCTCTTTTTTCAACCTGAAGGGGTGGGGGACACCCTGAATTGCAAACAAATTAAAAGCAAACCTTTGATCCAACAGCAACTGATTTTGGCCTAGTTTTATTCCATCCCTAAACTACCCCCAAGCTTTAAAAAAAGAAAAAGAAATGCTGCTATGGTTTAATGAAAGCAACATGTGAATTTAATGAGATGACTACAGACTGGCCTAAACATCCATGTTTAGTCAATCAGTGTTACATAAGGCTTGCTGAGATTTACAATAGAGCTCTGCTTTATAGCTCTGGAGGAGGGACAGCAGTGTCACAAAGGCAGCAGCACTGCTTGAACAAACAAAATTGAAAATGCAAAGGAATTCAATTTGGCTGGACACGTAGGAGACACACAAGATTAAATTCTCTGCAGAAGTAGAGATGTGTATTCCTGGTTTTGTTAACATCCAGGATTTAGCAGTATTAGGGGAGTTTTTTCTCAGTTCAGTCAATTAAGTGGAAGACGGTTGAGCTGTTGGAGTTACAGGGCTGGTTCTTTTCCTTCCAAGGGCTTCCAGTTTCTTCATTATGTGAATATTGCTCTACTACATGAAGACTTGTTTCTGCCAGAGAAGCAGTGTTTGTGTGGTGCTTCTCCTTTCTCACACTGGTTCCAGATTATGTGGAGGCAATCTATGCCCATTTGCGCCCTTCTAGGCGCACCATGTGACATAGAGAGAACAGCACCACATATGACAACTGCAGTAGGCACTGGATATATTTACCTTGTCCAGTAGTTTCTGTATAATACGCATACTGCAGTGTCCATGAAAGTAACAAATGTTCATTCACAGAAACAGTGCAATGCCAATGCAACCATTTAGCATTTAAATGTTGTGCATTGTTTCATGACCTATTCATAGTTAGGAGTATATGCGCCATTTGCCTGCAATTAAGCACAAATCTGGAAATACAGAAAATATGGCATTGTTAATATGGGTTTGCAGTATTCCACAAACCTAAATCAACTAGTGGCATCATTCTGAAATGGGGACAGGGAAAGCCAAATAGCAGTTATTAGCTATCAAGAGGTCACAGACAACTAATGTCAAATTCAGAATCTTGGCAGTCTAGGTAGGGACTGATACACTGGGGGAAAGAGTAACACATCTAATTTAAGCAGCAACCAAAAAGAAAAGAAAAGAAACCAAACTTGAGAAGTTGCAGTACCTTTTTTTGTTGTGTTTTTGACAGCTGCTAGTACAAAGGCACAGTTTCCCAAAGTACAACAGTTTATGAGGTTGGGGTACAAAGTCACTTTGGCATGAGAAGATATACTGGAAGTGGAACCAGTTTGTTAAACAAAACCAGACATGTCTGTTTCGTTAGACTGCCTTGCCTTCAAATTTCATGGAAACAATCAACAGTAAGAAAAGGACAAACTCCGTTTATTTCCACAGTGAAGAATTAATTCCACAGTGAAGAATTCCTCTACTGAGAAGTATGATCATTCCTGATGGTAGAAAAAGGACAGAATAGACTTGTACCTGCTCCTTGCATCTACTATGAACAACAAGCACATATACATACACTCTCTCACATGCATACATACACACACACACTGTTAAGACAAACTGCATGTTTGTGCGTGACAGGTACACTATGCATCACATAAAAGCATACATGACTACTGGAAGAAACATGGTAGCAAGAGAAGTCATTTTGTCTTACAACCCCCTCCCCATGCTTGTGGAATGTGGGGCAGCTATGGGGAGAGAGGTGGGAAAAAGTCCTTCACATAGTCCAAAAAAGAATTTCCCTAAACTGGGTGAATGGGCAAAAAAACAGAGCAAATGAGGATCAAGGTAATTGTAAAGTAATGCACATATGAGCAAAAAATCCTAACTTCACATTTACAGAGATGGTATTGGAACTGGCAGTGTGATGTCGTAGCAGATAACTCAATAAAATCAACCCCATGAGCTGTGGCAGTAAAAAAGAAAAGAAAAGAAACGAGGGGGGTAGTGGAATTCCAGAATGATGTACTCCATTCTTGTCACCCATATCTTAAAAATGTTTTTTTAAAAAAAAGATTTTGGCAATGAAAAAGGGGTCAGCTAAAATGATCTATGGGTTGGAGCACTTCCTTTCAGAAAAAATATATAAAACATTTTGGACTTAATATTTTAGGTGGTGGAGGGAAGTCACAAAATTTTGCGTGATATGCAAAAAGTGGAGAGACTTTTTCTCCCTCCCTCATAACAATCAGATGCCAGAAGCCCACTCCATAGAAACTAGGAGCAGAGCTTTCAATGCAGCTGTTCCTGTTCTATGGAGCAACACTGCAGTTGAGATGTGGCAGGCGCTCACTTTCTGCATTTTCTGGAAACAATGGAAGACATTTTTGTTCTGGTTGGCTTTCCCAGATGAATGAATGGCCATTTGCCAGTGATGTGTCCTGTGTCTACTGTTTTTTTATGTTTTCAACTTTTTATTTATTTATTATTGTACATTACCTGGAGATGCTTGTGTAGAAGGCAATTGGTAAATTAATAATAAAAACAACTAGAACACAGAAACCATCCAATGAAGCAGATTGGAATGATAGTTGATTCAGGACTGACAAAGGAAAAAATATCTTCACACAGTACATAATGAATATATAAACCCAATTCTACACAATGTCATATTGGTCACTGGCATGAACTATTTTAAACGGAGGTTGAGCAAATTGACAGGGGACAGGGCCGTCTTAAGCGGGTCGGGCGCTCTGGCGCCGTGGTGTGCAAATCGCTCTGGGGCCCCCACCTCACCCCGTTTCTTCCCGCGGCTGGTGGGTGGGCGCAGCGCGGTTTCCACACTATTTTGCCGTGCAGCGCCCCCCTGCCGACCCGGCGGCCAGGCCAGCCTACCCCTAGAGCCAGCCCTAACATGGGACATCTATCCATAGCTATGGAGTGGTTATATATGGAATCTCTATGTACTACTGCCTTCATGTCTTCCTTCTGTGTTTCCTGGAAGAGTCTGGTTAAACACTGCAAGAAGCAGGGTGCTTGAATAGAACTTTAGTATGATTCAGCATGGCTCTTACGATATCACATTCTTATGAAGCAGAAATCTTGTCACTTTGTATACCCTTTACATGTTTATGAATGTATAGTAAAAAAAAATATAGCACTTTGATCTGGTCCCAAGCAAATAGCGGTCTGTGTGTGAACTTATTTTTTTAATGAACTCAAGCTGGCTTTCAAAAAAATAATAATTTGAAAATCCTAGATGGATACACTCGATATCACAATGTAATACATTATTCTGCAGTCTGCTGCCGTGAAACGAACATCCCTGGTTTTAATTTATCAGGCATGCTGTAAGTGCCAAGCATTGCAGAATTGTTGTCAAGTTTAGGAACCAAATTTCACAGCGATATAACTCTGTGTTATTACTTATTTCCTCAGAGGAAGCGCCAAATGCTTTCATTGGAATTCTGCCTCATCAGCCCACACAAACTGCTGTCCTTGAACAGACAGGTGCATGGACCTAAATATCCAAGCACAAAACAGAACAAGATTAATGTCACATTATAGCAACAGTTTAAGATAAAATACCGTGTTTTTATCTACCTTTGGTGGGTCAATTTGAACCTAAACCGTGCCTTGCTTATAGAAACAGAACCTTCAAAACAATTGTCAGTCAACAATATCACACAGGATATGTTACAGGATAGCCAGAAAAGGGGATTGGACCACTTCCCCTCATTTGGTGCTTTACCTTTTTGGTCTTTTAAGTATTATTTGTGCAAACATACACACATTTTAAAAATGCAATGATTAAACATCCCCAAGAGGAGGTAGACCTCTCTTTCTCTCCCTCTCCCCCTCCCCCCCCTCTCTCTCTCTCACACACACACACACCTCCCTTGCTCCAGCCTGCCCTTCTTTTTCCCTTGTGGGATAAGGTAGCCTTTTATAGGCATGCTTGAAATCCTTCATCCAGCTCCAGATGGTTTACATTATCCACAGAACACTCAGAGGCAAAGGACTTAGGCAGTATGGTACTTCCCTAGAACAGAATTCATACAAATACTGACTGTTAAAACTGCAAGGGCACTCTATCACAGGACAGAATCAAAACTGTACATCTACTCACTGTTATCAAGTGAGATCTCCAAAAGCAAACACAAAAGTGAAGAACAACAACGATTTTTTCGATGATCTCTCTTTTGGAAACTGGCAGCAAGCCACTCCATATAACTGGCAGCAAGGTACTCATTATTACTTAAGGCAAGAGAGAGCTGCTTATGTACAAAGTATATCATATTGTTAGAGGAGGTAGTATGAGCATTTTTTAAACACACACTTATTCTTCCACTGGTTTGAGAGGTTTGGTTTTTTTTGTGGGGTAACACTCAATAACCAATTCCATATTCTGGAATATACACAAATAATTCAGAACTGGTTTAATGCCAAGAACTAAAAGATCATGACTATAGATTCAGGTAGGTAGCCATGTTGGTCTGATGCAGTCAAAAAAAATAAATAAAAAATAAAAAAATGTCCAGTAGCACCTTAGAGATCATGACTATGTTTGAGTATAGTACAATCACTATGTAATGTAGATTACTTTGGTTTCAGAGTATTATGCTTGAGTTTATGATACTAATTTGATGATGATGTGTTTTAGCCCAAAACATGGAAGGGGAACCTAAGAACCAAAGGATGCTTGTGGTCCTCAGCCTAATTTCATGTGGATGGCAAGGAGGAAAAATCACTTTTGATTCTGGCCCTGCCCATTGCCAGCATACGACAAACTCACCCCCCCCCCCCGCGCAGCAGATTACTCCCCAAGGGGCTAATGCATGAGTAGGCAAATTAAGGCCTGGGGGCCGGATCCGGCCCAATAGCCTTCTCAATCCGGCCCACGGACAGTCCGGGAAGCAGCGTGTTTTTAAATGAGTAGAATGTGTCCTTTTATTTAAACTGCATCTCTGGGTTATTTGTGGGGGGGGGCTGCCTGGTGTTTTTACATGAGTAAAATGTGTGCTTTTATTTAAAATGCATTTCTGGGTTATTTGTGGGGCATAGGAATTCATTCATTTATTAATTTTTTTTCTAAATATATTCCAGGCCCCAAGAAGGTCTGAGGGACAGTGGACCGGCCTCCTGCTGAAAAAGTTTGCTGACTTCTGGTAATGTTACAGAATTACAACAACAGTGTCAAATTGACTTTGGCTGCAATCACAATCTCACTTTCCTAGGAATATGCCCCACTAAATTCAATAGGACTTACTTCTGAGTATACATGGTTACGACTGCAGCCTTAGGGCTATAACCAATGAAACTGCCCTATTCATGAAAGTTTCTCCTCTTCTCCCCCTGCATGCCCCAAATCTGTCAGCGGAATAAATCTGGGGTGGAGGTAATGGGGTGGGGTGGGGGTGGGGAGTTGCAGAAGCAGAAGTCCTTTTGGGAATGGAATGACTCTGTCAGAAACCACCCATACAGTACAACCCTGAGAAGCAAGTTCTATGGAATTCAATAAGACATACTCCTAGGTATAAGTGCGTTAGGAGACTGCAAACTAGCATATTTTTTGACTAATATCCATAAAAAGGTAAAAAGTTAGAAGTCACACTAAAAGCTTGCTGAATTTTGTGCATGCACAACCAGAGTTTTATCTCTGTCTACAGAAAGACAAGTTAACAATGTTTTTGGTGGCAATAGTTCACATGAATTTAAGAAGCTTGTTTTAAAAATCTTGCCCCAGCATAAAGCAAATTTTTCCATCTTTAGCATGGTGAATGCTGCGAACAAACACAAAAATGTATAAACAGGGAGTGGAGCTTATGTCCTTGGATAACCTCCCCAAGACCTTTTAAATAGCCAAAGGAATTGGGGCACACATGCAATGGAGAAAGTCATCTTTATCCGTTTCAAGCTCTTGCAAGTTACTATAAAGTGCAATTGCTAATATTTAATAATTGTGTTAATAACATCCTTGCAGCAACCAATTGATGTGGCTTAGCATGCTCTTACAAAAATGAGCCCTTTTTGACAATACAGTTACTTGGTACAGAAACCATATGAAGACAATATACAAGCATTGTGGCATTGTGAAACAAGCACCTGTTTATCATTTAGCATCACATGACACTGAATATGAAAGAAACAAAGCAAGTCATGGATGAATTTAAGAAAATGACTTGGTGATCAACCTAAAGCAATAACACTCTCCACATTCTGAAGCCTATAAATACTTCCTGAGCCCCTCAGGCAGGAATTTTGCTCACTCAGCCACAATCTCTCCCTGGGCATTTTCATGGATTTGATGCCCTCAAACTACCCTTGCTTCATCCCTTCTCTATATGATTGGCCCCAGGACATATATGCCCCTGCACAATACTGTATCCTCTTCTCACCGGCACTCTCTCTGCAAAAGACTCTTTCTAAAAACACTGCTATCCAAACCCCATTTCTCCTTGCACATGCCTAGGCCTTTTGCTCTAGCCTCGATGTCCTTTTCAACATTTCCACCTGTTATTATGGATATGGCACCAGAGTTTCTCACAAAATATTTTGTTTCTCTTACAGTGGGGGGGGAATTATTTTTTAATTACTGAGATATACCACCTTTTCTTGCAAGGAGCTCAAGATATTAAACATGGTTTCCCCCCTTCCCATTTTATCCTCACAACAACACTCTGAACTGAGGCAGATTGGGCTGAGAGACAGACAATGACTGGCCCAAGGTCATCCAATGAGCTTCATGGCTGAGTGGGGGTAATTGTCATGATTCCAATACTGCTCTTGGTGACTCAAAATGCTTTTGTAGTCAAGACTATTCTGGCCAACTGAGGGTTGGTTTAAACATGCATGACTGCAATTTAGGGGTTAGACAATGTGTGAATTAATTGCCATAAACCAAACCCACAGGTTGGACCATAAAGAAGGCTGATCGCCAAAGAATTGATGCTTTTGAATTATGGTGCTGGAGGAGACTCTTGAGAGTCCCATGGATTGCAAGAAGATCAAATCTATCCATTCTTAAGGAAATCAGCCCTGAGTGCTCACTGGAAGGACAGATCGTGAAGCTGAGGCTCCAATACTTTGGCCACCTCATGAGAAGAGAAGAATCCTTGGAAAAGACCCTGATGTTGAGAAAGATTGAGGGCACAAGGAGAAGGGGATGACAGAGGACGAGATGGTTGGACAGTGTTCTCGAAGCTACGAACATAAGTTTGACCAAACTGCGGGAGGCAGTGCAAGACAGGAGTGCCTAGCGTGCTATGGTCCATGGGGTCACGAAGAGTCGGACACGACTAAACGACTAAACAACAACAACAAACCCACAGGCAAAGTGTTTTCATTCCCATATCTCACCTCAAATGCATTAATGAAGACCGTTCCAACGCTTAGCCATCGATATTGAGAGTTGAGTAATCATACCTCTTTTCAGAAGTTCTATAATCATGCTAAGCAAGCATGCAATGGCAAGGGGGATTAAGCATGCTAGCTTTGCCTCCCTGCCCTGGGTCACCATTCTGATTGCCCTTCACAAAATGAAGAGCATTCTTCTGAAATGAGGAGGCTCCTGTACCCTGATATTTCTAGAATGTGTGGGAGCTGAATCCTAGGGGTGGATGAGCCTGGAGGAATGCAGTTTACCTTGCAGTACAGTCGAGCGGTTGCACTAAACAAAAACCAGAAACCTGGATTAAATTCCATACAGACCTAGCTACTGGACAAGGCAGAGAAAAACAAAAAATGGTAGGCTTAGCCATCAGCTCAGGTTCAGTGTAGGTTTCAGTTTTAGGTTATAAAGGGAAGCATATCAGCTGAAAGTGATTTTTTTTTGGGGGGGGTACATCAGTCCAAGTTAAAAGTGTCAGATTTCAGAGCAGCTAAAAACTAGTTTGCTCTGTTTTAAAACACACAACCCTAATCAGTGTCAGCTTTCAGTTCAGTTTTTTAAAAGTTAAAAACTAATCTGTTTTAATTGTGTAAATCAAGCTTAAGACTAGAGGGTAGCACTTAGTGTCCTCAATGTCCACTCCCCTGAATTAATCCCAAATTCTCACCTAACATCTTTCTTAATTACCACTCATTGTCCACTTCTCTGACAAAAATCTCCTTACCCAGGAGGCTAAATGGACAACCTATATGTAAGTGGGAATTGCCATGGAAGTCTAACACAGTCATATTTGGCTTCAAGGGTGGAAACATCTAAAACGGGGAGGTGCGGGAGATTGGTAAAAAGAAATTGAAAGGGAAAGTGAAGATCAGATCTTTCCAGAATGTGCATTGGTTATTTAAAACCATAATAATATAAGCTCAGCTGGAATGTATACTAGAGATAAGGGAAGATACCACCTCGGCCATGAGGACAGCAAAGTGGTTAACAAGTAGAGACAAGGAAACTGCTAACAGTTTCTAACAAGGTATCTCTGTAACTTTGAAATGTAAGATTTACTTCTGGATTTCCAACCCACACCCCCGGCCACTAGAAGCATGACAGAATTAATTTTATTGTACAGTTGTAAGCTTTATGAGCCTGTATCAAATTAAACATCAGGGGAAACAAGTCAGTCCACTTCTAACAAGTTATGCCAACATCTGAGGCAAAGTGAGTTTTTGGCCATTCCAGTCTGGTGGGTAGACAATTGTTTCCTGTTTTCAGAATGTTCATTCCATGGTGGTAGACTTGCCCGTAGAACTTATTGTGGTTCATATTGTATGCATCATACCAAATACTATGATACTGTGAACTGATGTCAGACATTACATTGTTGCAGTTGCATTATTCCCTTGTTTTCTGTTATTCATTAAATATGCTGGGAACATGATTTAAATGGTTGATTTCTGTTGCACAGCATGCACTAGTTTAAATACTGAACGAGAGGGAGATTAAGGATGAGGGCAAGTCAAAGGGGAATGAAAAACAATAGAAGCTATAGATGAGAATAGAAAACATGAGGTGCGTGAAAGTTACCAGAATTGTCAGGGGGAAAGAGACTGCCATTAAAATGCCCATCAATCTCCTCACACAGTCGCAGTAAGGAATCACAACAGCAGACAGATGGTGGGCTAACTCTAGGGGACAGTCCTTGATGCTGACATTGGCACTCTTGATGTCAGTACATAGTGCTTTGGAAAAAGAGGTATGTGGAAGGGAAACTATGAACAATGCAAAAATAAAATAAAATAACATTATGGTTGTTTAGAAAGCTTCAGCTACAAAACACCATCAATTTATACCTGTGCCAAATATGCCTATTCCTATTGGATTGCTAAACGGAACTGTACCCATATATTACTTTGGTGCTTGGTCCATGCTGCTCACTTTTGAATTTTCTGAAGATCTTTTCTGAAGGAAGCATCACAGTGAGAAACCTTTCTCACAAAAACTCCTCTTCCCCATTCTTTTAGATTGTCACAACTTTTAGGGCAAAGGGGACAATGGAGTGGATCCTTAAAGAAGGAGCAGGGGATGGGCACCCTGCTTCAACCCATGAGGGGTCCACTTAAGGAATCTTGGTATGGGCAACTCCTGTCCAGAAGCCCAGCTCAGGGGCTGATGGGCCATGGTATCCACTGCCAGTTACTAGGGGAAGCTCACCATACAGAGGTCCATGCTGTGGTGGGCAGCCATATTGGTCAAGCCCAGCTATCAAATGACAGGCAGGCTGGTTGACTGCATGGATTCATGTCCAATGTCCATGCCAAACCTATTGTAGTGTAACCAATAAAGTTGTGGCCCTATTTTATCCAAATCAGAATGTGTTTGTTCTTGATTATTCCTGCCTCAGCATTTCCTGTGGCTATACTGTGCATGGGTCCACAAACAAAGTCATCAAAAAGGACAAGATTTCGCCTTGCTGACTTCCAGAACAATTCTTTTTTTAAACAATTCTTTTAAAAAACAATTCTTTTTTAAAATTTAACTTGCTGCTATCTCCAGATTTATTTACTTAATAGTGATAGATCTAGCGGTGGCATGATCTTTCCTACTTAAGAAATACCAGCAATTCAACACATCTCTTCAACCCAAAAGAAAAGAATTAAGTGGATTCAACATATGGCCCTTTCAAGAAGGAATTTAGTTCCATTTAGCAAATAGGTGTGTAGAAGAAAACAAGGGGATGAACTCTCTTTATCTTTCAACTGCCACTGCCATTTTATGTACAGGTACTATTACAGCAAGATGCCAACAAATATTTTAGCAAAACAAACACCTTAAACCAGACCAGGAGAATTTCAACTTTCTTTTACAGTTGTTTCCTTACACATTTCAATGAAAAGGCATTGATCTACATCAGTGTTTCCCAAACTGTGTGTTGTACCACACTAATGTGCTTGAGAAAAGTGCTTTTGTGTTGTGAGAAATCAATTATTTCATTCATTAGTGCCCCCTGCCAAAAATCCTCACTGCCAGACAAATGGTGTTGGTAGTTTCACAGTGTCCACCTCTGATTGTTGGTATGATTGATCCCTAATCACAACCAGTGCAGAGAAGCACAATGATTTGCACTCAGGATAGAGTGAACATACATGGTTTAGAACTGGAGCATATGATGGACCACCTACTTCCACATATGATGAGATCATCTTCCCCCTGGGTACTTCCATCCTCTGGGTTATGGTGGGTGGCAACTGTGGTGAGGACCTTCTTGGTTTTGGAATGCTCTCCTGCAAAGAGGCTTGCTTGGCAGTCACTCTGTCATTAGGGTGTGGGGTGGGGTGCCTGGTGAAAACTTTTTTTTGCTTTAACAAGTGCTTTAAATAAGAATTCTAAATTCCTGATTAGTCCACGCTGCTTTTATCCGCTGTTTGTACTTGTGGTTTTCACTTGTATTTTGTGGATTGTATGGTTCGTATTTCTTTGTTTTTAATCTGTTTATAAGCCACCCTGGAAAATATTATTTTTGAAGGGTGGGGCATAAGTTCATTAAATAAATTAAACTCTGAGCCTGAGGCATTTTTCTGGGCATGGATCTTACCAATCAGGAGCAATGCCCAGAGCACTGACGCAGTGCAGAGATAGAGAGTGCAGCTTCCCCTAAGGGTTGGTAACGCTCTGCACCTTGGAGCACCAGGCTTCCCCCTACGCTTCCCTCAAAGTGAGTCAAGGAATGTAGGATCAAACAATCCAGAGAATGCTCCAAAAGATATCCCCTTGAAGAAGTCACAGGGAGCTGGGGAGCAATCACAGACATGCAAAACAGCGCAGAATACTAGAGCTATTTTTACAACGCAGCTGAAAATGAATGGCAACTATTGCTGTTTTACTGTTTGTTCTTATGAAATTTACAGCATACTTTGGGGTACACTTTTTGTTGTTGTTAAAACATGGGATACAGTCCTTTCTTTTTTTAATGAAGCAATTTCCCCTTTCAGTAAAGTGCCTTGCTCAGCTTTTCATTTTAGCACATATACGGGCATCACCTTGAGAATTTATAGAAAGGAGACTCAAAAGCTGTGTTATAGATCAATATAAAAGGTTAAATCCTAAGCATATTTATCTCCACTGCTGTTAATGGTACTTACTTCTGAGTAGATGTGGTATGGGTAATCTCACAAGTTTCGGACATTTTTAAGTATATACTTGGAAAAAATGATCCTGCTTCTCAGATCCCCATTTATTTGCCTGAACAAATAAAGGCAGTTCAGCACAGGATATACTACAGTATAGTAGTTGCTTCCACTGGCTCTTCAGACTGCTGCTCAGAGTTGTCTGTGTGCGTGCATGTGTGGATCCTAACAGTGCTTGATCTCAAACATATTTTGGTACTCAAAATGGTTTGCAAATGCCCAGTAGGAAAGCAGACGTCCTTCCCTTCATCCCCAAGGTTTTTATTACATTCTGCTTTTAAAACACATTTCAGTTTCAAAGGCAACTCTCCATCAGCATTGTGGCTGCTGTTCAAGAAGCACGTCCAAAGCTCCCTTGGATCCATGTATAGTTATTTGGATCTTGGCACGTGAGCTTTTAAGAGTTATTAGGCAATTAGAGTGATGAATACAAACTAAACGTTTAAAGAATATATCATTTCATATATTCCAAAAAGATACCTTTGGTCTATACAGCTCCAATAAATTTGCCCATATAGTTTATTATAAAGAATGAATTAAATTTGTTGTGTTGAGTTTCACTGCAATAGATGGATATATCTGAACAATGTTTCTCACAAAAGCAAATTCTCTCTGAGTTCCACTCCACAACTGGAATCTTCAAAATAGTTTGAGGCAGTTCATATCATTTCACTTTCAAAATGATAAAAATAAGGGGGTACAATTTCAGATTGGGAAGGTTATTCTGAGACATAGCCAATGATGTGGTATAGTCAAGTGCCAAAGAGAAAGGGTTGTAGTAATAGATGAATACAATTACAATTACTGACTACAGAGACTGTGCCAATGTCTGGTTCAGTCACAACAAGAAGTAAAATTTCTAGATGGTCATTGTTGTCTAATAAAGATATGAAAAAAATAACTATTTTGACCATCTTGTACAAGTTCCTAGGACACTTGCATTCATTGGCTTTCCTTATATAACTATTGTGCATGAGACTGGCCTGGTTAAGTCCCAGGCTACCTCCCCTCAGTTTACTTCTGTGACATATTAGTTCTAGCGTGAAGTCATTTTGATTTTCTAAAAATGATCAATACACTTCTAGCCATTTAACATAATATACTGGCCATGCTTGCATCCAACACTAAACCACACTTTAAAATAAACTATGGCTTAATGTACACAAACCTTTTGCTCCTCCTCTGACAGCGCCAACTAAGGATTAGGAAGCAAGACAGAAACTGGCATGTTGTGATGTGTGAACCAGGTCTCATTGTTTGTTTCCTCCAAACAAGAGCAGACCTTGGCTTCTGCTTATATATTCTAGTTTGGAGAGAAACAAACAATAAGTCCAGGTTCCCACATATTGACAAGCCAGACTCTGGCTTGTTTCCCCCCATGCAACACAGTCAGGAGCGAGGGAGAAGCAATTTGCTTGTGCAGGTCAGTCTCATACACTTTAGATCAGGTAATAATAATAATAATAATAATAATAATAATAATAATAATAATAATAATTTATTATTTGTACCCTGCCCATCCGGCTGGGTCTCCCCAGCCACTCTGGGTGGCTTCCAGCAAAGATTAAAATACAATAAAATGTCACAGATTAAAAACTTCCCTAAACATGGGGAACAACAACTCCCATCAGCTCTAATCAGCATGGCCAATGGTCAGGGATGATGGCAGTGTTCAGCAACATATCTCAGATCAAAGTTCCCCAAATCTGCAACAAGAAACAGCATTGGAGGCAGATGTCTCCTTTAATTTATGAGGGCCAGATTCAGCTAACTAGTCCGGCTAAGCAGGACACAAGGACTTTCCCCACTCCTCCACCTGCAAGAACCCCCCCCCCCAGCTCTCTGGTGTGTGTGTGTGTGTGTGTGTGTGTGTGTGTGTGTGTGTGTGTGTAGAATCCCCAGAACAGTGCAAAGGGGAAGGAGAAGGAGGAGAGTTCTGTCTTAAAAGCTTAAAGGCAATAAAACACAGCAGTTTACTGAATTCTTCCATTTATTACTAAACTGCCCTTCCTTGCAGCAAGGACACAAGCAATTAACACAATCAAAACATCTCAAAACAATTCCAATACAGATGTAGGCTGGGAAAGATGTTTATTTTGTGTAGCCTTTTACACAGAGTACACTGTATTTTTTTATAATATTACCGTATAGTGATTGCAATGTTTTGTAAACTGCTTTGACTTTTTTTTACAATCAGGCGGTGTATAAATTTTATGAAATAAATAACCATTATTATAATGCTGTTGTTACTGTGAAATAATGCTTTGAGCTCAATATTTGTTGCTGGAAAAGAAGAATACAAATATTAATTCAAAATCAAATAAAGTAGTGAATCTGTTGAATTTGCATTTGTTGGAAGGAAAGAACCACCCACCCCTAACCTTCACCTCTGCCAGAATCCATGACTTTCTTGTTCTGAGAGAAAATAGACCCAAGATCCCAAAGGATCAAACAACAAGAGCACCAGAGTCATATACGATTCATGGTTGCCTGGTTCCTCTTCATTTCATGACTGACAAAGTAAAATAAATTAAAACCAACTGACTAGAACAAGCAAAAGAAAGAAAGAAAAAGAAATGGATGAACCTGGAGAATCAAAAGCTTATGACAACATTAGCAGGAAAGCCTGCTTCTGCATGCAAACAGCCCTCACTGTGTAAATGGCCAATTAATTTATGAGAGCCAGATGTTCTTGTATACTGGAGCTGTTTACCTTTCTGCTAGGCTCTTTGATGGACTGATAGATGTCACCATGTTACAGCAGCAGGGAAGAAGAAGAACACACACAAAAGAAAGACCAGCCCATTCTTCTCCTTTATTTTTCCCTTATTCTCTATTTGCAGTTTAAAGGATCCATAGGAAAAACAAGTACAGTATTCATAACTAAAACAAATACACACTTCCTTTCAACAAATCCCACCACAAAGTTAGGAGTGAATCATCACAGAAGAAGAAGAAGAAGAAGAAGAAGAAGAAGAAGAAGAAGAAGAAGAGGAGGAGGAGGAGGAGGAGTTTGGATTTGATACCCCGCTTTATCACTACCCTAAGGAGTCTCAAAGCAGCTAACATTCTCCTTTCCCTTCCTCCCCCACAACAGACACCCTGTGAGGTGGGTGGGGCTGAGAGACTTCAGAGAAGTGTGACTAGCCCAAGGTCACCCAGCAGCTGCATGTGGAGGAGCGGAGACGCGAACCCGGTTCACCAGATTACGAGTCTACCGCTCTTAACCACTACACCACACTGTCTCTAGTAGAACCCCACTCAAACAACAGCATTAAATACATACTTTACAACTACTGCTCTGTGCAAATAAATCTCACTCAAATAAATAGCCTAGTATTAAATATATAGGGACGCGGGTGGTGCTGTGGGTTAAACCACAGAGCCTAGGGCTTGCCAATCAGAAGGTCGGCGGTTTGAATCCCTGTGACAGGGTGAGTTCCCATGGCTCGGTTCCAGCTCCTGCCAACCTAGCAGCTCGAAAGCACGTCAAAGTGCAAGTAGATAAATAGGTACCGCTACAGCGGGAAGGTAAACAGCGTTTCTGTGCACTGCTCTGGTTCCCCAGAAGCGGCTTTGTCATGCTGGCCACATGACCCGGAAGCTGTACGCTGGCTCCCTTGGCCAATAACACGAGATGAGCGCCTCAACCACAGAGTCAGTCATGACTGGACCTAATGGACAGGGGTCCCTTTACCTTTACCTTTGCTTAGGAAATCCAAAGATACAAACATGGCACAAAAATAAGGAAAAGAACCACAATTGTGCCAAGTACTAAGAACATTAAGAGGAGCTCTGCTGGATCAGAACAAGGGTTCATTTGTCTGTCTTCTTATTTCCCACACTGGTTAGTAAGTTTCCTCTAGCAGGGTGTATGAGCAAGTGCAGAATCTTGCCTACCATGGCCATCCCTAGGCCCGAGCTGGGTGGCGCAAGGCGCCAGTGCGCCTGGCCCATAGCTGCCAAGTCTCCCATTTTCCCCGGGAAAACCCCTTTTTTACTAACCTTTTCCCGGTGGTCCCCCGTATCACTTCGTCTCCCGTTTTTCTCCATTATTTTCTCCTGCCGGCGGCCATTTTTTTTCTTTCCGATTTGCCCTTCTATGGGCACCCAAAATGGCCGCCGCCGGCTTCAAAAGTCGCTTGTACGCATGTCCGGAAGTGCATAGACGTGACATCCGGTGTTGGTGGCGGCCATTTTGGTGCCCATAGATGGGCGGAGCAACACTGGAAGTTGCGTCGGCACACTTCCTGACATGCGTACAAGCGACTTTTGAAGCTGGCGGTGGCCATTTTGGGTGCCCATAGAAGGGCAAAGCGACACCGGAAGTTACATCGATGCAACTTCCGGTGTCAAATGGCTGCCAGTCCCGGATTCTGCAGTCCGGAACTTGGAAGGTAAGGCCTGGCCATCAGGGGCGCGGAAGGGGCACCGAACGCTGGTGTCTGCCTCCGCGCGCCTCTGCTGTTGAGCGGCTTCAGGCAGCTCTCCAGAGGCGCGCGGGGAGCGCGAGCCTGGGGCCGCCTCTGCCGCGCCTCTGTCTCAGCTGCTGAGCGGCTTCAGGCCGCTCTCCAGAGGCGCGCCTGGGGCTGCCTGAACAGCTGAGAGGTGCAGCGCGGTGCCCCCAGGCTCTCACTTCCCGTGCGCCTCCGGAGCTTCGCACGGGGAGCGGGAGCCTAGGGCCGCCGCCTCAGCGCCTCTCAGTTTTTGAGCGGCTTCAGGCCGCTCTCCGGAGGCGCGCAGGGAGCGCGAGCCTGGGGCTGCCTCCTCCGCACCTCTCAGCTCCCCGCGCGCCCCTCCTGCCCGCCTCACTCACGGGGGCGCTGGAGGGATCTTGGCACCAGGGCGCCAGATATGGTTAAGATGGCCCTGTTGCCTACTATAAAAAGCTAAAATTTGCATCCATGGTTTCACCCATTTTTGCCTCTGCCTCTTGCATTTTCCTTAAGGAGTTAATATGAATTTTCTCTTCTGGTGTTCTCCATGTATATACTTTCTCAGAACACGAACTTGCTAACCTATTTTGAAGAAATTTTCAACTTAAGAAAAACATCATGGAATTATATCCAACACAGCACTAAACTGAATGCATTGAAATAATTCCGCTAGCAGGTTGTATTCTGTAAGCAGATCAACTTGCATAAAGCAGATCTTGTGCTAGAGGTTCCACAAGCGACCAGATTTTATTGTATACACTATCTATGGAAGACAGGAAAATAACATGTAGCTTTGCATTATTTTCACCAGCACAATCTTTTACACAACAGTTTTGCTGGTGGATCTGTTGCATTAGATTCCTCTGCTGCACAACATTAAGAAATAGACCACCACTTGCAATAGATTGACAGTGTTGGATACAACCCAAAATGTATAAATAATGTTCAGACATCTTCAGCTTTAACTCCAAAGCAGGCAAAGAAAGGTGCAGTACATCCCGTAATCCTTCACACAGTAGATATCAAACTAACCGCAGAGCATTCCAAGCATCCATTATGGGATGGATCATCTCACTAGGGAATCTTCTGATAGAACATTTCATCCCATGCTGTGATCAACACCATGAAGCTTCTATCAGATCTGGAGGCAGAAGTTAAAGAGGAGGGGAAAGTCTAGGCTGTCTAGGGCAAATAAAGGGTCTGTTCAAACAGTGAACAACAGGACAGAAAACCAGTATTCTAAGGGATTAGGGAAAATGCTAAGACTTGAAATAGAATTAATGGTCTATCCCAGATCTGAACAGAAAAACAAGACTCCACTCACGCTGAAGCAGTTACAAAACCAACAGGATACATTCTGTCATTTAAATAGAGTATGGCAAGTTACCACAAATATTTAACATTAATCATCCTGATGCTCATATTACTCAGTCTTAATCAGCCACATGGCCTATTTATAATTAAAATCATCCTATGACTCCTAATGTGAATAAAAAATGTCTTGCATTCTGACTGTACTTTGTTTGCCTATAGTAGCAATTTTTCAACATGGAGCAGGAAAAAACCCAAAAATGTACACATAATGAAACTCTGTTTAATTACCTTCATTCACCAAATACAGTGGTACCTCTACTTACGAATAACTCTACTTACGAATGTTTCTACTTATGAATGGAGCTCCGTCCGCCATCTTGGATGCTGTTTAGATAGGATTTTTTCTACTTACGAATTTTTATATAAGGTTGCTTCTACTTACGAATTTTTTCTCCCAATGCATTCCTATGGGATTCGACTTACACATTTTTCGACTTACGAATGTGCATTTGGAACGCATTAAATTCGTAAGTAGAGGTACCACTGTATATTAATTTGTATCAAAGTAATGTAAAAAAAAATCGAGCGAAATTTATGTTATTGTTCATCCTTAGCAAACAACTGATTTTGACAGAGGAGCAAGTATTTATAACAGACTTCCTCAAACTCGGCCCTCCAGATGTTTTGTCTACAATTCCCATCATCCCTTACCACTGGTGCTGCTAGCTAGGGATCATGGGAGTTGTAGACCAAAAACAACTGGAGGGACAAGTTTGAGGAAGCCTGATTTATACACTCTGCTGCCCCCTTTTATTTATGGAGGAGGGGAAGTGGAATATTTACTCTTGGACTGCCCACCTGAATATGAAAAAAAACCCCTATGATCTGCTTTAAGGCCTTTGCAATATGTGTGTGCGTGTGTGTGCGTGTGTGTGTATGCACAGTATATATATATATATATATATATATATATATATATATATATATATTATTATTATTAAAATTTCTATACCTCTCTATACCCGGAGGTCTCAGTCATAGCGGTCAACCCCCAGATATGAAGATAAGGAATCCTATGGGGCTGTCAACTCCCAGATATGAAAGTAAGGGCGCTGAATAAGGGAATAGCCCACAAAAAAAGAGAAAGTTGACAGCACTGCTCAGGGTAGCACCCCAATATGGAATACACCCCCTGTAGAGGGAATACACTCCCTCTAGAGTTTTAGCTACCAGATAAAAACCTCTCTCTTCTGTCTGGCTTTTTTTAATGCAAAGATATGCCTGAACTTCAGAAAACTGACATATCTTCTGTTTACTATATTGTTGATCTTAAAGGTTTTTATTTTATGTATTTATTGTTGTAACCCACACTAGGTTGCAGAGAATGGTGGAATTGTAGAGTTGGAAGGGACTCTGAGGATCATCTGGTCCAACCCCCTGAAATTCAGGAATATGCAGCTGTCCCATACAGGGATTGAACCTGCATCCTTGAAGTTATCAGCACCACACTCTACTCTACTCAACTGAGCTATCCAATAAGTAATGTACAATGCACTAAGTTACTGCTTGATTAAAAAATGTCATTTCAAAATAAGTCTTTTAAATTGTCATTTTAAAGCCCTGAAGATAAAATAAAATAAACATCTGCTTTATCAAGTTTCTGACGCAAGAGCTTTGCAGCCTTTAACAAGAGGCAAAGTCCTAATAATGTTTGAAAATTCCCACTGACTGCTCTGGAGCCAAGATTTCCACACTTATCTTTCACATTTCAACAAACTTCTATACGGTACTTAAAGATCTTGTGTTTCATGCAAACCCCGCCCTCCCACACACATTCCTATCACAAAGAAACATTTCCATCCTTTGGGGGGAAGGCCTCTTTCCTCATAGGATAGCAGCCTAAGTGGAATCTAACTCCCCCTCTCCAGTGAAATTCCATTTAAGTTGCTATCATAAACACAAACAGAATTAAGTCCCATTGAAATTAATGAAATTTATTTTCAAGTAGGTGAGTTAGGACCAGGATGTTAGTTCACAGCACTTCAAAGCCTATATCCTTTAGAAAATGGCTTTAAAAGGGGGTGGGAAGCAAGTTTAGGCAACAAAAGACATGTGTTTTTTATTCCAAGTGTGTGTTATTAGTTTCACATTCTGACCTGTTGCATATACATGTCCTACCCCAAGTCTCTCTGGAATTTGGACACAGCGAGAGTTTCATTTAGTAGAATATTTATATTAGTCATATGCACACAAAATATCAATGGTATGCATTTTCAGAGTGCATTATTTCTTCAAAGACCCTTGCACATTTCATAATTTAAAGGACTCTTGCACTGAGAACTTGGGATGTGCAGAACTGTAAAGGAAATTGAGGAATTAAAGCATATGGTTATATCTGTGGAGAATTATAGGTTCAAATCTTGGGAGGAAACTGAAGATATTACATTATCTTTTGGCAGCAAGAAAGTGATAAAAATGTGTAGCAAATAAAAGTAATCCAATATGTGCTGCAAGAATCTGAAGATCTGCTGCATTTCAACAGTCGTTCTGCACCCAGTCGCTATCTGATTAAATATTAAGTAGCCAAATCAATACAAGGGAGAAGGAAAATTCTAGCAACCATAACATATGGAGGTGATTCTGGGCTTATATCTGACTTATTAAAAAGTGTGTATTTTGCGGGGTGGGGAACTGATCACTGAGGGTTGAATGCAACAGAATAGAAAGCAATAAGAATGACACATCACTATCTATATTCCTTGTAATAGCTAAATGATTTTATTGGAACTCAGGTGGGACCAACATAGTCTGGATCCAATCCATAGCAATGAATGCTATATTGGCCAAATTTTTCATCAAGCAAATTGCTTGGTAATTACCCAGGCTATGCAAGGACTATCACTTCATTAGAACTAATTGTTAAATGATATTTCGGAATGTGAAACCCATCAGAACTTGGGGGGGAACACTCCTTCCCTGTCCAGTTGAGAGGATAAGACAAGCTAGATGTATGTGTGTATATATGTGTGTGTGTGTGGAAGGAACAATAAAAATGTTTTTGGGAACAGTAATTCTATGAAAAGAAATAGATTTGGGATAGAAAAGAGAGAGGCAGAAAAAAGCAAGTTTTTGAGATGCAGGTCGTATATACCTCCCCTCTCTCGTAATCTGATGTGGAACAGTGGATCTGCAACTTATTGATGTGCTTAAGCTGCCTATGCTCTACTTGGAAAAATAAAACAAACTAAGTGTTGTAAAACGCTTCCAGTAATATTTCCACTAAAGCAGGAAGCTGAACACCTCCAGGTTTCATTGGACTACAGTTCCTATCATCTTTGACAACTGGCTATGCTAGTTGGGGTTAATGGGAGTCAGAGTCCTACAATATCCACAGGTCCCTCACCTCTGCACAAAAGGAAGTCATATCAAGGTAAGTGGTGCCCATTGAATTTATCACTGCTCAGGGAAGTAGGGAGCATGAGAGTTTTATTTTACATATTACATTCGTGTTGCTAATAAAACATCTAGGTATCTTTAATGGAACAGTCAAGAAGCCTCATTTGGTGAACACCTTGCTGGATCATATGGTAATGGAGATATAACACAAGTACCTGAAGACTGTAGGTACCAGGATCACCATTGTTCACTAATACAGAAATTGTGATTTATCAGCTACTGGCCACCTCATTTCCAACATCAATCCACTATTTGCTTATTACTGTCTCGGATCAGGTTTTCAATAATGCTGTTAAGAACCACCACTTAAACCCTAGACCTACAATTCTCAACAGTCCAGCCAGGAGGTCTAGAAGTTCTAATCCAAAACAACTGGAGGTCACAAAGTTGGGAATGTTGCCTTAGACACTGCAATTAGCTTTTCCTACTTTGATGTGCAAAATAGTTCAACAGTGATAAAATAAAGCTAAAAATAAAAAGCTGTACTTTCAGCAACTAACCAATTGGCTATTCTCAATATACATACATTGGGTGTTGGTGCCATGTCAAATGAGGCCACTGGAGAATTTTTTATAGATGACATAATTAACTGGAGAAAATCTCACACTTGGGACTAAATTAGAAGTTACTAAGCAATAGAGATGTACAATAAAAGAGCACTTGACATACCTGGGCAAAAGATATGAAGATATCGTGGAACAAAAGACATCCGAGTCATCAGAGGGGACAGAAGAAACATGCAAAGGAAAAAAAAAACCAATATTAGCAACACAGTAAGTAAGTAACATGTTCATTTAGGACAGTGTTAAATGTGCATTTACAACTTCCAGAGCTGCCACCCAGCAATGTGCACAGACATACATAAAAGTGTGTATTTCTAGAGAACTCTGGAAGCATGCTACACTCCAAATACCACACATGTATACAAAAGCAGCTTTGAACATACAGAGTCATCCCTCAGACAGTATATTCTTCTTTTTATAAATGAACCACACACAATGTTGACACAGATTATGAAATTAAAATACTTAGCGAGAACATGTTGTTAAAATAGCATCTTAATTGTGCTATCAGGTCTTTACTGCGCTGTGTATATATTTTATTATTTATTTTAAATATATCTTAACTGTCTTTACCAAAACATTTCAGGTCGATGTGCAATGGTTTGACTAAAATTCACTCAACATAAAAAATAAATCACAATTCCTAAACTATCCGCAATAAATAGCATTCCACATTATCCTTCCCATTTTTATTGTTATGTTTGACTAGGCCTCAGTCTCTTTTCCATATCCTCTTTGGAGTATGCTACTTGGAAATGTTTTTGCATTCTGCTTTGCTATACATACCATGGAACATTTGGATGTTTTGGTTTATTGCTTTGTTTTTATACGATATTCAACACAGTTGCTCCGCAAGCGCCATCAAACGATGCAGCCCATTCCATGAGAAAACATGTGAGGAGATATTTGATTAAGACCCACTCATTCGCTAGTCAGTTCTCTCTGCTGTGCTGTCCAACATAATCAAAGACTGCCAACAGCTGAACATCAACTTCAAGCACACCCAAGCCAACACTGTAAGGGATTCAGTTCTCCCAAATGATACATGACCAACTGTTTTGCAGACAAACAGTTCCTGAGAAATTGGCATGCCACATTACTTGCACTGAGGTACAGTTACAGTGTACATACACAGTATGATATAAATCAAGACTGAAGATCTTTGGTCCTCTGAATGTGGGACAAAATGGCCTTCAAGGGACAGCAGATGTATGCTAAGTTGTATAAATTGGAAGAAGAAACAAAAAAAGTTTCTTTTACATTTGACAGCTGAAGGTAAAAGCAAGTAACTGAAGATGTGAGAAAATGCAATTTTTAAAAAGAATAGAAGCATTATTCTCAGTATTATTTTGTCTAATAATTTTGATTGTGTCTCCTTCTTAGCATAAAAAATAATTGATGTAAAAATGAAGGTGGGTGTGTATGTGCATGTTGATACTTATAAAACCTGTGACTGCTCATATTTTCAAGGAACAAGATGCAGACTGGAGAGCCCAGATTGTACCTCCCTTATTTAGACGTGCAAGAGGAGAAACTCATCATACTTTGTCTATGCAACTTTTAATACCCAACCAAATGAACTGAGGAGAAACAGAGAAAACCCATAGTCCTTGGCCTCAGCCACAACTGAAATTTGCGTAGAAGTGGTTTACATTATAAAAGAACTACTGAATGGCAAAATTAGCAAATTAGAATTGATATTGTCAAATGGCCTCAAAGACAATATTTTTTTTTCTGTTTCCAAAAAAACCAATTCGTGATGAGGTCAAATGCATTTTGGGGGCAACGCTTTCAGTGAATGCCAAGATAAGGTGTAGGCAAGGTGTGCTCAGTTCAGTACTTCCTAGTAAATGCAATCCTTTCATAAACTCTACAAAGTGCTTGTCAAATTCAGGCCCACAGAGCAGATGTGGGGGTTGGTGGGCTTTTAAATTGGCTTTGTGAATGTGAGATACCGGTACTTTCATCTGGCTATTTAGTCACAAAGAATAGTTGTCACATCAATAAAATCAGACAGTCCTTGTCTCCAGGCTTACCATCTAAAAGACATGGCACACAAAGTAAATGGGGTAGGGGAAAACACAGATATCAGTTCTTAGTGGCAAGTTCTTTTAAAGACCATTCAGGGTGAAAATAGTTCAAGGAGATTAGGAACCACTTTATGGTCCAGTGAGAGCTGGGCCATAAAGAAGGCTGATCGCCGAAGAATTGATGCTTTTGAATTATGGTGCTGGAGGAGACTCTTGAGAATCCCATGGACTGCAAGAAGATCAAACCTATCCATTCTTAAGGAAATCAGCCCTGAGTGCTCACTGGAATGACAGATCCTGAAGCTGAGGCTCCAATACTTTGGCCACCTCATGAAAAGAGAAGACTCCCTGGAAAAGACCCTGATGTTGGGAAAGATGGAGGGCACAAGGAGAAGGGGACGACAGAGGACAAGACGGTTGGACAGTGTTCTCGAAGCCACTAACATGAGTCTGACCAAAGTGCAGGAGGCAGTGGAAGACAGGAGTGCCTGGTGTGCTCTGGTCCATGGGGTCACAAAAAGTCGGACACGACTAAATGACTAAACAACAAGAAGGAACCATAAATTGGAATCTATGCATAATCCTCCCCTCAAAAACCCAAGCAATCAGTGGTAATCACTTCTTTTACCTGTTAGTTGGAAGCTTCCCATATAGAAATGGAAACTCGCTTATCAGGTGGACTCACTTATCAGAAGGTAAGTCAGTGGGTACTCCAGAGATGGGTTCAAAGATATTCATTCAAAGCAGCATGAGTGAATCTTGCTAATTGCATTGCACTACCACTTCAAGACTTCCACTGAAGGAGAAGAGAACTATATACCACCTCTGTAAGATGCATGAAAGGGAGAACATGCACCTTGTCGTGAGAGGTGTGCATTAACTCGCTTCACACAAGACCGGAAAATAGTAGACCAAGCATGCTAAATTCATGCTTCATTTTGTCAGGTAAAATGCCTACAAAAGTAGAACAACTATAATGCGCGAAGACACCCCCCCCCCCCAAAAAAAAAGAACTGGCAAAAGCAAAGACCAGATTTGGATGAGATTGATAATTTTGTAACAAGAAACCTCTCGTGCTTTGGCTATGAATTCTGATGTCTTCAATAAAAGATACCAGCATTAGCCAATTTGCAGAAAATTTGTAAATCTGGTGCCTATTCCATAAAGAAGACTGTGGGATTATGCCAATTACTTCCACCCTGTCAAGCAGCTGGCCTTCTATGATATTTACTGGACAAATAAAAAGGCATTCTCTTTGAAGCCTGCAATCCCCCCCTGCAATTTTTTGGAGGCGGGAGGAGCAGAGCACAGACTTGCCAAAAGAATTCAGATAACCAAATTGTCTGGGAAGAGTGGAGATGAATAGAAATTCATAGAAATTACTACCGATCAAATGTGTGCTCTGTGTAACAGACATCTATCCAACAAAAAGGGGAAACAATATTCAGGAGTATTTTTTTCAACACTGGCATTATTGACTTTGATAATAGCCATTTGTCTGTCTGTCTTATCTGGTGTACGGTTACAGCAGTGACAATAACTGGTATTTAAAAGGAGGGGGTGGAAAGAGTCAAGTTTCTTTCTGCATACATTCTTAGCTCCATCTCCTCCTCAACACACCACAGCAACATACTATGTACTATTTTTAGAGAATATAGGATAATGAGCCAAGCAGGTGCTGACATTCAAAACATAACAACTCCACTTCACAAAAACTGTGTGTGTAAAATCCCAAGGCCTACACAATGATGTGCTGATGGACTTAAACACAACAATACACATGCCACTACAGCGAGTTAGTATTCATAACTTTGGCAAACAAATAAGAGCTAGAAACAATCAAACCCTGGCAAAGAAAATCAGAGTAAACTAAAAATATCAAAATTACTTAAAAAAAGGAGAGAGGTTTAGCCTTTAATCTCCAGCCCATAATGGTAATGATGCAAAGCTGTTAATGTTTGATGCATCATCACAGACCCCATGTGCTATATTACTACATCAACTCATGGGACAAATCACTGCTAATTACACCCCTGATTACTCCTTCATGTCTCCTAGGGCTTGTGAAATGTGCATCTTTCAAGAGCTTGGCATTCACATCTTAATGTTTGGCTTTAATATACAAAATTACACTGACGTACAAAAACAAATAGCCCGTGCTCTTTGCCAGTAGCAAGGGATCTAAAGAGAAATCTCCACACTACACTGTTGTTTTAGTAACTTGCATCCCTTACAATGTGTCCATTTAATGCAAGGTAATGGAAGTTAAAAACCAGACATATACTCTACTTTCTTCACACTTGTACGTAAGGTACAAATATAAGGAATGCCTATACTGTATCAGACTGAGGATGGCTTTACACACATATGCCTCTAGGTGTGATACTCTCCACTGAAATCTAAATACACTGAAGAAAACTGGAAGAGTAACAAGATAGGTGGTTACTAGGGGAAAGGCCTTCTCAGTGGTGGCACCTTGATTTTGAAATACTCTTCCCAGAGATGCTTGGCTGGCTGCTACTGCATTGGCAATACAGGGTGCTTTTCTTCTAAAAGATTTTACCTGAGTCTGTCTGAATTTGTTGTTGAGAATCCTCAGGATGGTGGTCTGGAAGACCTTCAGATCCACATTCAGGCCACCTTGTATAGCTGAGGAATTCAAGACCATGGCAAGCACATGGCTGCCCCAACTTGCCACTGGCCTAATGAACTTAGTAGGACATACTCTGATCTGGTTTTCTTCACTGGGCAGGAAGACTCTTTTGTCATGGTCTGATCAACTGTGGTTTAAAGGTAAAGGGAGCCCTGACCATTAGGTCCAGTCGTGACCGACTCTGGGGTTGTGGCACTCATCTCGCGTTATTGGCTGAGGGAGCCGGTGTACAGCTTCCAGGTCATGTGGCCAGCATGACAAAGTCGCTTCTGGCAAACCAGAGCAGCACATGGAAACGCCGTTTACCTTCCTGCCTGACCATCTGCCTGACCATCCACAACTTTCGTTAGACTAAAGACTCTATGGCTCAACAATGAGAAAGTCAGGTCCCAGGCAACTACTCACCCAATATGCAATAGCATTCTCTTTTCAGTTGAATCTGTCTGACAGAAACCCAGGAGGAGATGCTTTGATCTTGTACACATGAAGATGTCTAGCAATTCTAATAGAGCATCTATACAACTGGAAACATGGTCACATTAAGTAGCTCCTGAGAGCATTTACTTCTCAATGTTGGAAAAAGTTTTCTCTAACTATGCCAATGTAATCAATTTGTTACATCGCTCATTCCCCTTAGCCGTTTGGCAGAAATAGTATAAGGGAAATTTATTGCTAACAGATTACTGCTAGAGATATAACAGAAAACACAACACTTCTCCAGATTCAGAAAAGACTACATTTCTGGTACTTCTCTTGCATTCTTCCCAGAACAACTATTTATGGTACAGAGCAAAAACAGCCTCTCACAAAAACAATGTATAAGCTATAACTCTTTTCTTTCTCCTGCACCTATTTTCCAAAATATACACATGCCACTGAGCTCTGCCACTCAGGATGTATGATTTGCCAGCAACAAATTTTGCTGATTTTTTTCATGACTAGTTAGGAAAACACAACATGCACAACCTCTATACAAGCCTGAGCTTTCAACCCTGTTAAAATTGCTACCCTCAGATTAAAGATAATCAGCCAGATATGTCATCTGGGTGTGTGTGTGTGTGTGTGTGTGTGTGTGCTTTCTTCTACAGCTGGGAGGGGGGTTGTAAGGAGAAAATAAATGTTTCAATATTCATTAACAATTGTAAAATGAATCTTAAACTTAGTTATAATCACTGATGGTAGAGGGATATTTTTAGAAATGCTTTTAAATGGTGAATGTATCTTATACTACCTCATCAAACATAAAGACAAGAGGTTACACGGAAAATGAGCCAATTAGGACACAGGCTATACGGATGCTAGCAGAGTTTCACTGGCAGACAACAAAGCAAGCATCTGAAAAAAAAGCACACACCATCACTTGTGGCAACCAGACAACTGAAATCATGCAAAGCAATCCAACAATTGGCTGCACTTTTGCAAAAAGCAATGTAAGAATGACACTATGCAATAGTTCTAATGAAAAGGTTGTACACCCTTCCAAACAACTCTCAGGGGACATTTTGTAATCTGTTAGAAAACATGTCAAACAACATCTTAATTGCACAGTAATTAAATATCAACAACATGAACACTAAGAGAGGGAGGGAGGGGAAAGTGGAATAAATTCAGAATGCTTTTCAAGTTCCACGTTTACTCCCAGTTCACCATGGAGAACTGACTGAATGACTGATTTTAACACGAGAAGCTGCCATTTTGTATACAACCTTCTAAACACAGGTTGAGAAGTGGCAAGCACTTGCTCATGATCAAGTGTAATTCAGATGACTCATTCCTCAAGAAGAGGATAACATACCTCAAACAAACCTCAGGCATCAGTTACGGCTAAGGACTGGAGTATATGTAAAGCTGCAAATATGACTGGTCTGTTTTTAAAACCCTAACTCAGATATGTTCCTCCATGCACCGGTATATGGCTAACCTCTGGTACTTTACCCCACACAAATCCTTCCCCCACTCTCCACTTTATAGAGCTTGGCTGTCTGAAAAGAGATGGCTACTCATGCAATAGGGAACAGAATCCACAAGGGGTGCAACTTCAGGGGCCTGGCCAGGAAATGATGCCACAGTCCACCCTCCACTCTTACGCATGCATACAGGAAGCATACACTTATGAATGAATGCACTGCTTTTCTTCTCTTAACTCATCTTCAGGTTACCCAGTTTTCCCCCACTGAAATACGTTGCAGAGGAGAATTGCGAGAAATCCCCCTCTTAGTTCCTACCTGAAGTATAAATACATACAACCTTTCTAAGCAACTGTCACTTAATCAAACGCAAGCAAGCTGAGTATTCCACCAGGTGGGAACCAGATCCTTGTATGTGGAGAAGTCTGGCAACGTTTACAAAATAGCATCTGAAAGCACTGAATTCACTGTCAAGAAATTCCTCTGGTTCTTGTTACTACAATCTTTTAAGTGTGCTACAAAATCCCGAGTTTTAACATTTTAACTAGGAATTCCTCTCTCTTTTTATTTTCAAATGTTAATGAAAGATAATGTGAAAATTTTAAATACCTGTAAACAACAACAGAAAATGCACCTTTCATATAAGAATAAAGTAAATACAGTGGACCATAATGTATAGTTAACAAGGAGGAAGTACCGTAATCTGAAACACATATAGTACCCATTTTTGGGGCGGGGAAACAATGTAATCCTTTCTCCCAGATAAGAGTTTATATGACTTCAATCTAAATAATCCAAGTGATAAACTTCCAAGATTATCAAGATACAGGGAGCATACATGTGTATTTTTAGTTTATTTCTGTTTTAATTAGTTGTTTTTACCAATAATTTTATTCTTTTACTTAGCTGCTTTGAGGGTTTTTGTTTTGTTTTTTACAATCAAGTGATAAATAAATGTTATGAAATAAATGATAAACGCATCTGGCTGAATCTACATATTAGGGAGAAATCAGTAATTCAGGAATTCCACAAAGAGTTAAACATCATCCATGGGGCCGGTGCGGTGCGGGTGGTAAGACTATGATGCTACTACAGGTGTAAATATAAAAGACTTTTATTCAAAATGGCTTTCATCCAACCATGTAAAATAAGTAATTCTTGAGAGTGGATATTCCCCACCAAACTGCCTGACAACTGAGAACTATTTTGTTGGCACAATTGGGTTGTAGCAGCTGCTTTCAGTTTTGTGTCACTTTACTCAGCTTTATCATGCCTAATCTATTTTCTAATGAGATATTTGCTTTAACTTGTAATTGATTTCTTGATGGTCTAGTAACAGAGAGAGAGAGAGAGAGAGAGAGAGAGAGAGAGAGAGAGAGAGAGAGAGAGAGAATAAATGAACTGTTGACAAAGATAAAAGAGCTGATAGCATACCAGGATTGTGGCTTCCATTTGACTTGCCTGTCAGAGTAATGCAATGTCAACAAGAATGTAAGCGATCAGCCTAGAGATAAGAGCTGTATCTTCCATTATCATACAGCTGAATCTACTGTGATAACCTTCCAAGACCATTTAACCACCCACTAGTAATTTTAATTAACCCTGTATATATTTGCAGAAACAGAGCTCCTTGAAATATAGGAGGTGAGCGCAATGGGCGCTTGGACTGCTAAGATCTGTCTCTCTCCCTCTTCTGCCATCTTGGCTAATTTCTGCAGTATAACCTACAAAACAAAGCTTGAGGTATTTAAAAGCATTATTTAAAATCTGTAGTCACTGATAAACTGAATCAAATATTACCATTTCTGAGATAGATAGATTAGATTAGATATAACCAAGGATTACCATTTCTGATATATATATATTGCCTCCAACTCTATTTTCTCATTTTGTATACAGGTGTGTGTACAGAAATTACATTGCTACTTGCTTAATAATTCTGCCTGTTTTGTTGCCAAAACTGCAATCCATCTTAAATATAAATTCAATCTTTTTGCTTGTGTTAACTGAATTGTGAGTTTCACAGTATGTTAATACTTCAGGAAAGAGAGTAGTTGGACTACTAGGAACAGTATTTTGCCGGATTTTTTTTTGGGGGGGGGGTTGGTAAGCTATTCCACTAGCTTACTTATGGAAGAAGCTGAATCATTACCATGCCATAAACCCACAGTATAACAAACATTAAATACATGCCTGTTTTTCTCTCTCCACCAAGCATTGCAAGATACTAATAATATTTCTGTGGATTATTTTAGTTGCTGTTTGATGCTGTAAAGTGGAAATGGTGAACCTATGGCCCTCCATATGTTTTCCGACTTCCAATTCCCATCAGCTCCAGACAGCCTAGCCAATCATCAGAGAGGATGAGAGCTGTGGTCCAGCAGCATCTGCAGAGCCACAGGTTCCTATTCCTGCTTTATAGAATTATACAGAAAATAGTAATATAATATCGAACCCCATAGGTCCTGCCAAGTTTGGGAAAGGGGGCAGGCATTCCCACGAAGGTGGATGTGGGTGGGACATGGCATTCGGGGAACAGGGAGCAGAACATTCCACTCCCTCCCATCTCAGGAAGGGCCACCCTGATGGCCAGGGATGATGGGATCTAAAGTCCAATGGTGTTGGGAAGGCACTATGTTGGTGGCCACATGGTTTAACATTATATGCAAACACAGCCTTTATGCATCCATAGACGGCTGATATTTCTAAAAACACCAGCACAATCATAAAATGTAGCCTGATTCCACAGATTGTGGGAGAGAGCAAAATGAAACATATCCAAAATGGGACTAGTGGAAATATCCATGACAAAACAAATGCTAACATCAAACTTTGCTTAAGAATTCAAAAGATTTCTGCTTCACTAAGTCCTTTTCACTATTCAGGAAGAACCTCATTAACAATTAACATCAACATAATAGGTCACATTTACCACCACAAGTTCTCCCAGCACAGCCTTTGTAAAATTGTAATTTATATGTCAATACTCATTATATAATCTGTCTATCATTTCTCTCTGCTTGGCTTTCATCTTTCAAGCTCAATCTCATGCACTGTGCTTGAGACCTTCTTGAAGATGCATAGAGGGCATTTGAACTGATGTAACAAAGGTGGCTACAAGGAAGTTTATCATTGTGCTGGGTGTGCAATACTTCAAAAATAAAGTACTTGTGCTGCTTCTTAAATTTATCTGGGGTGTAACCATTAATATTTTGCAGAAAAGTGGACAGTATAATGCATCTATTGAATACATCGTTGTTTCTTAAGTTTCAAATTTTCCTTCTCTGCTCTAATGTTAATTAGATTACAGTTTAAAATGGCTACAAATTATGTTGGTATTGTTCTTTACTCTCTCTGTGTGATACTGAAAATTTGGATTGCAAAAATAAAAATGGGCCAAAAATCAATTGACAAAAATGAGATGAGGGGAATCCCAACAGTTATTAAAATTAATTCATTTGGTGTATAAAATCCTTCTCCAGGGCAATTTTAACAAACTTCACCTCAGTATCAACTTTGTATTGTGCTCTGACAAGGAGAGCATTATTTTTGGTCCTTATCAGACAGTAGCCCAGATTGTCCCTACCTACCTCTGCTGGAGCCAACACTTTTTAAAAGTCTTGCTGCAACTTCGGACACCATGCTTCTTCTTCACTTTACCAAAGCTCATAGCTTGCACAGAATATAGATAATATACACAGGAAGACAGATCACAACTATTTCCTAATTGGAAGCACATTCATACCAAAAGGCTTATAACATGGAAACTACAAGCATTTGAGAATCTTGTGGGATTTCCAATATGATGTTAATTTCAATATCGGGCACTTAACTGTATGAGATTATGTTCTAGGGTAAGCATGAGTAATTTGAACATGCTCATACAAAGAAAGGATAAAAGTAGCACAAGGAGAATAGGCATGAATAACAGAGTTGCTTTAAAAGATTTACACTTTACTGCAATAAATTCAATTTACAACAGCATGAATTACTGTCCCTATTCACTTATGTGGTACTAGAATGAATGTAAATGTGACCAAATCTATCATTTATTCTCTCCCAGCGAGTCAACTTCCCACCCATCCATAATGCATGAACCACATACTTCATTCATCATGTTCAAGGTTTGTCATGCATGCTCTGCAAACTAATCAAAGAGGACTCTATTCAGGGATCTGGCTCATTGGGGTCTAGAGAGGACCCTGAAAGGACCACCAAACTTAGATCGCTTGGCAAAACAATCCAGCTGCTATGCCCAGCAGGATAACAGAATGGAATGAACAACTTCACTTGCTTCACACTCCACTCTTATTTGCTCAGGTGTCAAAATGATTACAAAACCAGTGGCTAACCAGAACTCAATAGCATTAGCAGATGCTCTGATATGAAATGCTGCTCGTAATTGGCAGTCCCATCCATTGAGTTCAGCAGGAAGCTGAAGCTACTCAGCACCTTTTGAAGATGATTCAGAGCTGGGAAATTATATTTCCTTAAACAAACATAGCACTCAACATGCTCAACAGCCTATCCCATCCAGAATCATATACAGGGGCTTTTCTTCCTCAGATTTGTACGGCAACTTCTGTATTATAAAAGGAGATGTACTTGGAGCAAGCATAGTTATTAGTGTTGGGTCTTTGATCTGCATCCCAGTTATTTATTGAGATTATCTGTAGAACCCTCAGAGAGTAGTAAAAGTGTATGAATCAGTGGGAGCAGGCCGATTTTACATTTCACTGAGTTTAAAAAAGCAAGGGGGTGGAAACCATCCATATTTTGACCATAACATCATGTGTAAAATAGTGCTGAAAATCACAACACTGATTACATTTGAAGACAATCTCTTTCCATAAAGAGAAGTCAGCATGGTCCCCTTTTATCATAAAATATCCCTGCATATCTCAGTGCAATCTCTTGGACTAGACCTGAAGGCAAAACTGGAATTCACTGCTTACAGCTCACTTTAATTACTTTTACTGATCATCACCCCACAGACCTTGTACTCACAGCCTAAGAGGATCATAACAGGGTATTACCTCTTCTGTTAGGTCCAACTTTAATTTAACATGTCATACAAATAGTACAGAAGGGAAAATGAGACCAGAAAACCCCTCCTCCCATACCCAAGAATTAACAGAACAGACCATCTGCAGTTTCAAAAGAGGTTCTAGAGAATAAAGTTCACATATGCATTCAATAAACATCTAAATCAGAAACAATTGCTATCTCTCGTTTTTCCAAGAAGAGAAGCTTTGAAGTATACAAAGTGACAAACTATCAAGGTAACATGTATGAAAATATTGATCATACAAAAGGGTTCAAGTTTATCCTACAGATCCTAAGTAAGCAACAGAGAGAGCTAAAAAAGAGGGTGGGTGTGTTAAAATATCAAGTCCCTTTCCAGATGATGAAAGCATGGTGATGGCCTGGATAGAGGGCAAACCTGCTCCTTGTGTTAGATTAATGTTGGCAGATGAGAAAAGTAAAATCATGAGTTGATTTTTGAAAAGAAGTTTCTTGATTAGGAACATAGGAATGACCTTATAATAGCCGGAGATTCTGTGTCGGGGAGGGGGGAGGAGGAGGAGTTCATATTAGCAGTTTTGATGCAAGTGGACTGCTAGATTTATGCTGGTGAGTCTCACTCGTATAATATTCTTAGTAATAACTTTTGCATTTACTTGCTCTTCCTGCCAAATGTACTTTCTATGTTGACTTTCAGTGGCCCTCCAGAGTTTCATATAGGCGTCATTCCCAAATCTACTTAGAGATGCCAAGCACTGACCCTGGGATCCTTTGCATGCAAAGCATGCTCTGTACCACTAAGCTACAGCCCTTCCCTGCCTTTCACAGTCTGTTCTCTTTCCTACACTGTTTTTCATTCATATGGATAAATTCCATTCTCCCTCCTTCCCCCTTCTATATCACAATGTCATGGACTGGCTGGATAGAGAGAAGTGATGAAAGGCACCAGCTACAGAATCCCCAAGGAAAGAAGGCTCAGAGCCCTAGGGTTTGGTGGTGGGACAATGATGAGTAGTCTGAGAGAGAAGTCTGGGAGAAAGAGGTGTTGGAAGCTGAAGAGTTAACAGTGTTTAGTGAGCAGGAAGAGGCTGTGGCAGAGAGCAGCCCAGAATCAAGAAAATAAGCCTATGGCTTATTTTCGGGGGTGTCTTATTTTTTTCATTAAAAAAAACACGTCCTCTTCCTGTTGCGGCTCGGCGCCCGGAACTGGCTGCTGCGCTGCTGGGCGCTTTGTCGGCGCTTCAGCAGGGTACGCTGCTGGGTCCCGCCAGGTCTGGGCTCCACGCGGCGCACGCGGCGGCTCTTGTCGCGTCCCACCTCCGGGTCGGAGCTCGGCGCGGCGCACGCTGCGGCTCTTACTGCGTCCCACCACCGGGTCGGCGCTCGGAGCGGCTCTTGTGCCGCCAGGTCGACGCTCGGAGTGGCGCACGCTGCTGGGCATTTTGGAGGGGCAGCAGCATCCGGTTCTAGGCGCTGAGAGGCATCTTCCTCTTCCACGGCGCCATCCAGACGTGCTCCCACCACTGTGGCTTATTTTTGGGCTATGTCTTATATTTTTTCAACCCAGAAAAATCCTGCCATGGCTTATTTTCTAGGTGCGTCTTATTTTATGAGAAACACGGTAGGCTGTCCCCATCTTCCACAACAGGCAGCTCCCCTCCCCCCCTGTTCTCCCAGAATCCAAAGAGGCATGAAGACGGTGGAGCAAAGACAGGGAAGACAAAGCAGCTTCATCTTGCTTGGAAAGGAACTGCGGGAGATGACTTAGGGAGCTGGGAGAAGATGGGGTCCTTCAGTCCTTGCAACTGCCTCAGTGGGGAAAGATCTACTGGGAAGAGTTGTTGTGCTCGCTAGGCCTGGCCTCCTGAGCTGTTTTATTTATTTTAATACTGAGAGTTAATTTCACTGGCAGCGTGTGAGTTATTGCTGACCTGCCCCTGGCATCTGCCCTGACACGCAGCTATAATCATGTGGTGACTAACTGAAGCATCTAATTTTTGTGGCAAGATAGAGAAGTGTTACAATCCATAGTTATAAAAACGAACCCAGTTTATACTGTGTATTACTGAAACAATACAGTATTGATACTCCACTGTGGCTAAGGTCCTATGCTAGTCTGATAATATCTGGATGACTCGATCACATCAGGACAAGAGTGCCACCACACCTAAGTCCACTGCACACATTCCAATATCGGTTACTGATACTGGCATGGGTAGCATTCAATAGACCCTGACAATCCTATGGGATGCAGTTATGTAAATATATCCAGAGTGGAACAGGAACCAGACATCAGGAAGCAACTTCTACAATATTCTGTTACTGTATTAAAAGTGAGCCTCAGAATGCTGCTGGGTAACAAATATAGGCTCAGTGTGGTATCTACAAGGCCTTACCAAAGTTACTTTACAGCTTCTCACTGCAGTATATAGTTTGATTGGGGAAAACTCAAGTCCTTGCCAGGTTTACTTCTACATTGTTTAATCTGCAGTTGCACAAATGTCTGAACAAGTTTTCCACAAATCCTATAAATAATATAGAAGTGATTGGTCTGCAACTTACTGTAGTGTCCTCAATAACTGTAAGGAAATGTGAGCAAACTTTGGCATGGCCTCTGGGAATCTATGAGTGCAATGAAATTCCTCAGTGACAAATAGTCTTGATTTTAAACAGATTAAACTAACATCCAGACAATTAGCATAAATAAGTGAAGTACATCATTTAGAAGACAACCATGTGCTTTGATACAGAGTAAACATGATATCTGAAATAGCTGGGTAGGAAAATGGTTTAGGTTTCATTTTCTCAGTTTATAGATCAGTTCAAATTTTCAGGATTTACTGTGTTAACAGCAACAACAGTTGGGTTGCTTTAAAGGAAATATTATAAGTGATAATGGGGAAAAAACTTTCCTAACACTACTTTAAGCCCCCAGTGCAATGCAATACTATGTTGTGAAACACTGCATGGTGATATATACGGTAATTGGTTTAGGATTGGTGGAGCATAATTCTTTGTTCTTTGTATGGCTGCTATAAAAACAATATGAAATGCTTCATAATGAAACAGAACCTACAACTTTTATACAGTGGCTTTCAATCAATGAACGGCAAACAACAAGAGTTCCCACTTCCACAATGATATTTAAAATTATTTTTATAGCTCTCTTATGTGTGGATAAATTTGGAGCAATTTAAAGCTCATTGTGAGCAATGAATGAATGCCAATTGCAAATAATTTATTCAGTAAATTTGGGGGCATCAAAGTTTTCCACCTACTTACAAAAACAAGTAAAATATACATGCCAAATTAGATAATGCTTTAGTCTGGAACATAATAATTTTCCCCAATGCAATTTTCCCCAATGCTCCTCCACCAGGGGTCAGAGTTCTGTTTAGCTTCTGTGAGCATGTTAACTCTAAACACCAATGGATGGGAGACTAATTTCTATCAATAAAGAGCTATGTGAAGTAAACACATTGCCTTATTGGATCTGACCAAAGGTTCTGAACATTTTGGGGAATAATGTATCATCTTCCTACCTTTTTTCACAAAATTGCAAATGGATAAAAGGAGGCTTCCTCAATTCCAGCAAACAGGCTGCTATAAAATCTTGCAGGCACCACATAGGCAACCTTGAAAATTCAAGAAGCACCCATGTTTTGCAAGGAGGTTTAATGTGCTACACTGCAGCAACCTTTCTTTCCTCTTTATAGAAATTTCACTCTGACATGAGTGGGGATCATTTTGTATAGCAAGTTTCACAGAACCATAAGTAAGGTATCCGGTGTATAGTGTTTAATCATCATCATAATTTTATTTTTTATAACCTGCCCATCTGGCTGTGTTGCCTCAGCCTCTATGGGCAACTTCCAACACATATAAAACATAATAAAACAACAAACATTAAAAAACTTTCTGATACAGTGCTGCCTTAAGATGTATTCTAAAAGTTGTATAGTCATTTATCTCCTTGACATCCAATGGGAGGGAATTCCACACAGAGTTGTAGCTAGGTGATCTTGCGCCCTTGGCAGAACTGTCCAAATTGCCCCTCCCCCCCAGCCATGGATAAATTAGCTCTTCTTACTGCCTTTCCACCAACCCCCCCTTCCACCCATTCAATTCACCCTCTATTTAAAACCATTTCTTGTGAGGCAAGAATCGATATTTATAGACATATTTTAGCCAATTTTGTGCCCCCTTCCCATCACCTGTGCCCCTGGTGTGGGCTCACCTCACTACCCCCTAGCTACGGCCCTGATTCCACGGGGAGGGTGCCACTGCCAAGAAGGCCCTCTGCCTGATTCCCTGTAACTTTACTTCTCACAGTGAGGAAACTGCCAGAAGGCCCCTGGAGCTTGACCTCAGTGTTTAAGACTTTTTGACCATAATGCTACATTACTATGTTCTTACATTTTGTAATACTGAGCATCACTATTCTGGTTTGCTTGTTTTTTGTACACTGTTTCTTAACCTGTGCATCCATAGCATTCGAATATATCTGGCAAAGCAATGCAGCTTCACTATGTTGTAACCAGAATCTGAAAATGAAAAGTTTGCTGTAGAATCAATTAACTGCAGTCCTAATTTCTTAAAAATTACAACCTGACATATGTTTAAGCTCTTCAAAATTACACATTTGCCAGTGTTTGTAATACAGTAACATAGTACATAAATCATATTATCAGAGTTGACAGTGTTGAGTAAGTGCAGCTTACCTAGAAGTGCACCAGGGATCACAGCTGGAGAACCACTGCTATTTTGTATGGCTCAGTTGTGCAGCACCTGTATTTTTGTTGTACTTAACATAATATTATGTCAGTGTTCAATGTATTATGAAGAGTCACTTCAAAATAAGCTGCAAATAGCTGTTGTGCAATGTTATGGCAGACTCCAGGGATTGCCTCCAATGCTGTGTGAGCAGAAGGCTGCACAAGGAATGGATTTTTCCTCCCCCTCTTCCCTCATGCATCCCAGTGTATATCACCCAAAAGGATGGTGGGGTCTGCAGAATATTGTGGACTGTGTCTTGAACAGGCAACAATTGACAGTGTTTGGTTGGTCTTTTGGAGAAGAAGGGGCAGATGCACTGCACGAGCTTGACTTTTGCTCACACAACGTTGGATGGAACTCGTAGCTCCTATCATACATTTCAGTATCACATACTGAATCATGAGTGAGAAACCTCTGGCCCTGCCAGGCCTCCACATTTGGCCTATGGGGCCATTTTGGCCAAGCCACACCACCCTCCCCAACGGGACAAGTTTGGTAGTTGCAATGACATCAGGTGAGCTTTTTTTTGTGCAAAACGGCCTTCAGGCATCCCTAAAAGGATATGGTCTGGGGAAGGGACACAGCTAACAAGATTTCCAAGGGCCGGATATGGCCCAAGCCTGCAGTTCCCCACCCTTTTTCTATGTTTATTTATTCTATGTAAGAGAAAACCATCAGATGAAGATAGGTAAAACTGTTTTGTTTTTTTATCATGTCAAATCCTTGCTTTACTTTGATCATTAGACAAATTTCCCAGTATTTCTGAGTATGGCACCAACTTGGTTTTTGCATTTCATGGGAGGATGAAAAACATGTCTAAGATTCTTTCTATAATACACGCAATTCAAAAATTGGTGTGTTTCCCATTTCTTGACTTTAAAGCATATTTATACAAACAGACCCATATATAGGTGAGCCACACCCAGTTAAAATGTGGGAATTGTAGATGGCATGGACATTCTGGCTGATTTCAAAGCAGTCAGCTGGTTACCAAATGGCATGAGCAGTGCAGACTTTTTAAAGGAAAATATTATTATTAATTTAAAATAGGGTGGGGTTTTTTGTAAATAGCTTCTAATATCCATATTACTGCCAAATATAAACAACATGGAGAAGTTATTAACAATTGGGCCGTTGACTAAATAAAACTTGTTTTCTGTATGATATGGAGCAAAGGCTACTTCAAAGGGTGAGCTGAAAAAGAAAAGGGAGGGGAGGCGAAGCTAACCCCCAACTGGTTTGAGCTTGCTTGTAAAAATGTAGCTGCTCAATACTGGCCCACAGAGTTGGAACCACTGTATCTGGCTCTTATCGCAGCCAAATGGTCTTTAAGATGTGATTTACAACTCTACTCCCCACCTCCCCCATAACAGACGCACACCAAATTTAATGCCATTAAATAGCTGTGTATAACAGGGATTCTGGGAATAGTGTGGATCAGTGTAGAGGGACTGGTCCACTCTGCTGCAGTGGGGCAAGAATGAAAAGCAATATCACATGATTTTATGAGATAACTAGGCACAAGGTGCGGTGCTGAATTCTCACATAAAATGTGTTTTCTGTATAATATTTGATTAATTTTGATTATGGTTCTCATGTGTTATAGAATGGATCAGAAGGCAGGAGGGAGGTCTGTTCATATTTTAATTTGAGGAAAAAAGATTCCTATGCAGATTTTGAGTTTTGTAGGTATGTTCATGACCTTGAAAGCAAGCAAATAAAATAATAATAATAATAATAATAATAATAATAATAATAATAAAAATCCCAGCCACACAAGGACTCCAGGTGAAAAAATATATCATCTAAACATAGTTATACTTATGTCTCAGTATTTCAGCTTCCAAGGGAATCTCAAATATATAATGGAAAGATGATACCTCCATATTTACAAAAATGAAATAGCTCAGAGGTGGTCTCAACATCCAAATTGCTCTTCTGAGTCCGGAATTAGAAGATGAGAGAAAGAATACATATGGAACTTGGAAATGTGAGGATACAGCAGAATTTTTAAACCCCGCACCATCTGCTCTGAACCCATTGTAAGAACACACTTGATAGATAATGAATTGATCTCACATATTTTGCTGTTATTGTTAGCTCATCTACAAGGCTTTCCAAACTAAGGTTTACAAAGCTCTCTCTGCTTTGTCCCTCTTTCCTTCACTGGGTTATCTTCATTAGTCTGACACGTAAAGTGCCCCTAAATGTTTACAAATTAAATGTTTTGTATCTGTATTATGTACAATGGGGGAAGTATCTACTCAATCTAGGGTTTAGTTTTTAAGGCCTTAACCTTGGCTTGCAGCAAATTCGTAAACTAAGATTAGGATTCTTTACTTAGCCCTACTTAGGGCACAGTCAGACAAAAATGATTTCAAGTTTTAAGTGGGAGAAATTTAAACATGTGTTTGACACTTCTATTAAATTTCATGGCACATAAAACTGTTTCACTTAAACTGGAATCCTGTGTACAGTAACTTTACCATAATACCCACTGCATTTAGTGAGACTTCATGTACAGGACTGAGTTATCTGAATGAGTAATACCCTCTTTCTTGGGCTGTATGGGATGTTAGGGGAGGGGTAGTACCTCTGGTGGGGGACATGTTAATCCATTTTTGGGGTAACTAATCCACCATTGCACTCAGCTTTCACATGTGGCTCCCAGAAGCTATAAACATGCAACAGCAGCCACACCCCAGGAAACAGCTTTGACTGGTCGGCTAAACCAGGTGGAGGAGTTTGGATTTGATATCCCGCTTTATCACTACCCGAAGGAGTCTCAAAGCGGCTAACAATCTCCTTTTCCCTTCCTCCCCCACAACAAACACTCTGTGAGGTGAGTGGGGCTGAGAGACTTCAAAGAAGTGTGACTAGCCCAAGGTCACCCAGCAGCTGCATGTGGAGGAGCGGAGACGCGAACCCGGTTCCCCAGATTACGAGTCTACTTCTCTTAACCACTACACGAGTCTCAAACCCTTGGTGAGTTAGGGACTTCCCCTGCATGTGAGTGGGCGAGACCAATAGTGGGCCCAACGGTCAAGAAGGCAGTTTCTACACGTGGTGTAGGGAGAAGTGAAGGGCATATGGGGATCGTCAATCTGAGAAGGTAACCCATCTTGAAGAACGAAAACTCTGGTCCTAAACATCCACTGCCTTGTGGGATGCTTTTTGGAAGAAGGAAAGGCTCAGAAGTCTACACAAATCTGGAGTAGAGTCCCTAAGACAGTTGGATGGCACCTTGTACGCCTCCTTCCCACAACTCCTGTAGCCAAGCTGGTGCCAAAAGTATTGCTCTGCTTTCCTTTGGACCACATCAGCAAGACTTGACATCTGGGCAACCCAGGAACTCCATACACACTGCCCAGGCTTGTGCCCCAGGAAGGTTGCTGCTGTACTGCTAACACAGTGGCTTGACTTCACCCCCAGAGGTGCACTTCACTGTTTCTCAAAACAAACAGATGCCAACAAATGCCCTCTCCTCTCCAAACAACTAAAGAACACCATCCATGTTGAAGAATGATAAGGAAGAATTGCCACACAATGTAACCAACTAGTTTCCAACAACACTTCTGATCTAAACTAAGTATCACAGTTCCTCAGTGGCTGGCTTCCCTACAATTACTCAAAAATCTTAATCTTATGTTAAATCCACTGAGATGGTTAAGATAAATGGTTTTTTTTTAAATAACTTAAAAAAACAGAGACAAATGTTTACAAGAAGGAGAGAGAACTCTGCCTTAAGGGAAAGATGATGAGTAAATGAATGAGTAATGAATGACACATTTACAACTGACACGTACATAAAATAGGAGAGAAGAAATATACATAGTGGCTTAGAGACTATTTTGCTTTCCACTTCCTAGCTCCTGGGAATTTCCAGGTAGCTTCAGGCTCTCATCAGCTCTTTCATCACGGAAATACAAAAGCTTTAGAGAAATAAAAAAACTGACCCACCACTTCTGAAATTCCCCATAATTTAAAATGACAGCATTCTTCTTGGAAATATCTCTTAATTAACAACAGGAATTGTTAAGCAACTTAACACTTGTATATATTAATATAACACATGGAAATGACAACAGCTGCCCAGAGGAAACACTGGGACAATGCTCTCTAATCATTACACATCTGCGTGGTAATTTTTTCTTTTCTCAAAACAAGAGACAGAAGGGAAAGAAAGCCAACTGAATGTAAAAATGAAGGGCACTTTATGGTCATTTTTGTCTCTGAGAATCCATCCAGTTCATTTACTTCTTTTAAAAAATAGGCAGAACAAAAGAGAACATTTTTGTGGTGGCCTTAAGTGACTTATGTGCATCCTCAAGCGTAGCTGGCAAGCCATAAAAACAAATCACAAAGTCAGGGACCGCCAAACACTTTCAGATTGCTATTGGTGTGTTTCTTGGGAACACTGACACATACATGTTCTACCAAGCATTTAACAACAGGAGCAAAGAGTGGACTGTCAAACACAACAACAAAGCTGGAAACATATACATGCCCATTTACTTCAACATTATGCTTTTATATGTTATTATGCATAAAGGTCCCACTGATCTCAGTTGCTCACCATGAGACCATTATGGAAAGAGTTCCTCTTTATTTAGAGCTGCCTGACTTAAGATTTTGAATGAAGAGCTGCTCTGCATTAAAACACAGCAGTCCCAAGTCTTGGCTCAATAAAATGTTGGACAAATAGTAACTTTCAAATTAATTACTTAAGCTGCTCATAACAGATTTAATAACTGCTTTCTCCCTTGCTTTACATCAGGAATCTTTTAGGGAGGCGCATCCAGTCTTCTCCTTTAAACTAAAGGAAGTTGTACCCATTTAGACATATTGAAAAGCCAAAATGTTTGTTAGGACACTGCATTAACTGACACGTGATCCACTGATGCAGCATCAGAAGCTGGACAAAGTCAAAGCTTTCTCAAGCCAAGCAATACTAAAGCGGTGGAAGAGGGAGACTCCAAGGAAGAAGAAGAAGAAGAAGAAGAAGAAGAAGAAGAAGAAGAAGAAGAAGAAGAAGAAGAAGAAGAAGAAGAGTTTGGATTTGATATCCTGCTTTATTACTACCCGAAGGAGTCTCAAAGCGGCTAACAATCTCCTTTCCCTTCCTCCCCCACAACAAACACTCTGTGAGGTGAGTGGGGCTGAGAGACTTCAAAGAAGTGTGACTAGCCCAAGGTCACCCAGCAGCTGCATGTGGAGGAGCGGAGACGCGAACCCGGTTCCCCAGATTACGAGTCTACCGCTCTTAACCACTACACCACGCTGGCTCTCAGCGTAGAGAGACCTCCAAATTCCAAACTGCCCCCCCTCCTCTTCATTTCTTTGTTTACCAGATGCTGGTCTCAATGGATGGCATGTATGTATGCTAGTTCTGAAACTGGTTTACTCTTTTCCCTAATCTAGATTAGAGGCACAATATGCACCCCTGGAATGCCCACTTGTTGCAACTACTTCCACTGAAGAACTGGATGGTGCAGCAGCAAGGACAGCAGAGGTTTCTATAACCGAAACAGAGAGGCTTGTGAGGGCAGATCAGTTGTATCCAGGGATACCTTAAATGTTCCAAAACAGAGAAAGGAATGTTTAAATTGGTTACAGGGTAGTTAAGGGTATGGGCAGAAGTCACCTAGCAGCTTTGTAGAATAAAGGCACAAGGTATGGACTTCCTTCTTCTCATTACCCTGTACCATGATCGCTTCAGTGAGAGCTGGACCATAAAGAAGGCTGAAGAATTGATGCTTTTGAATTATGGTGCTGGAGGAGACTCTTGAGAGTCCCATGGGCTGCAAGAAGATCAAACCTATCCATTCTGAAGGAAATCAGCCCTGAGTGCTCACTGGAAGGACAGATCCTGAAGCTGAGGCTCCAATACTTTGGCCACCTCATGAGAAGAGAAGACTCCCTGGAAAAGACCCTGATGTTGGGAAAGATGGAGGGCACAAGGAGAAGGGGACGACAGAGAATGAGATGGTTGGACAGTGTTCTCAAAGCTACGAACATGAGTCTGACCAAACTGCAGGAGGCAGTGGAAGACAGGAGTGCCTGGCGTGCTCTGGTCCATGGGGTCAGGAAGAGTCGGACACGACTAAACGACACTAAAAAAACAACATGGAACCAACATCCCAACTTCTCAACCGTTTCTGAGTTTTTCCCTTATTGTTCCTTGTATATTCTCTACATACTATTACCCCATGTGGGTTACAACAAAAATACAAAATACAAACATAGAAAAAAAATAACATACAGAAATGAAAACAACCTTAAAAAGAAACAAAGAATAATGTAGTCTTGTTTGTACTGTATATCTAAATCCTTAACATTGTTGCCTTCCTCATGTCCCTCCTATCTGCGTTACATTGTGTATCATCTTTAGTAATTTCTAAATCATGGTTCAATTCTTGTTTTAATAAACTTAACCTATTTTTTATTTTTATTTCACATTTCCTAATCCATTCAAAGCTTAATTAACACTTAAATCTAAAGCTTACTATATTAAAATAGAGGGGTGTGTGAAATATCAACAAATCCTTTTCTACAACCTCTGTGTGCTCCCAAATCTTAAACATTCTCAATATTTCAATTGGTATTCAAATAGATTTTAAATTTCTTCCAATCTTCTTCCACCGACTCTTCCCTCCGGTCATGGAGTCTCCCGGTCAATTTAGTCAGTTCCATAAATTCGATCATCTTCGACTGCCACTCATCCACTGTAGGTAAATCTTCATTCTTCCAATTCCTAGCCAATAAAATTCTCGCTGCTGTTGTGGCATACAGAAAAAACGTAACATATTTCTTATGTATTTCCTCTCTAACTATCCCTAGTAAAAATGTAAGCTACAAAACTTGCACCTTAAACTATTATAATTACAAAATACTTTTTAAAAGAAAAAGCTCATCACTTCCTGACAGAAGAGTTGTTTTATCAGTGATAAATTACAAAATATACAGTCAAATTAATTTACCAGTTACCAGTAACCAAGCTAAATGGGGTTAGGGGGGTAGATTTCAGCATATTGACTGCAAGCTTCAGGATAAAGGATATTTTAGTCATAAATTGTACTTTCCATGCATCAATTCTGTAGCTTCATGTTTGATGAATAATTTATCTAGGTAAAAATATTTTCCTGCTTCTGAGGTTGTCCTGAGGACTTACATCAACTGAAAATACCAAGTAATTTCTCTAACTTAACTAATACCAAAACTAAAGTTAAATGCACAATCTTAAGTTTCTAAAGCTATTATAAAATTGTAATTTATTACCTAGAGCAGTCATATGTTAAATGCAACTATAAACATTTGGAAACGTCTTGCTTTGCCAAGTCCTAAACTAAATTCCCACTTAAATACAAAATGATAAGTAGATTAAAGGGAAAACGGAAATAGGTAACCCTCAAGAATGTTAAGCACATCTAATATCAAGGGGGCAGGGAACAGAATCATTATTTCCTTAAACCATCCGCAGTGCAGAAAAAGCTTACCCTTTCCAACAGGCATATGAGACAAATTTCCAATGGCTTTAGGCACTTAATGGCAACATATGTTTTAAGAAAAGCATGATAGTATCTAAGTACAAGTATGTCTTTATACCTAAGCCAACTTACAAAAGGTAGCAGAATACTAAGGTTGAAAATTGTTCTAGAGAAAGCAAAACCAGACAGCTGTAATTTGCATAAAATTTGGGCATGTTTACTTAGGGAAAATTGTGCACATTCAAATGTTGCAAATAAAGGTGGGGGAGACAGTTTCCACTTTTTAAAAGCACCCTGGGAAGCTGGGACAAATACAGTCATGCTAGAATGGGATAGTAATATGGGAGTAAGGCTATTGCTGGCCACACCTAGAAGTTTGTACTACCAGCAGAAAATAATTTCTACTAGTAATACAGTTGGTTTTCTTGGAACACAGAATTTATCTTTTTGTCATGTAGTAAAATAAGGTCCCCAAATACAGGCTTCCTGAAAACATACTTCTAGCAAGCATCTAGGCCAAGAAGTTGACTGATTCAACACACGTCACTGAAACTGAAGCCTGTACAGTTATTATGGAAATTCACAGATGAAAGATGGAACATGACTATAGGCCAAAACAAGGCTGCAGTGGCATCATACATCATATGAAGAAGAAATATATTCAGATTTACAAACTTTGAGGTCAACATTATACAGAACTGTGAATCTCCAGTCTGTGATGGATCATGGCTTAGTAAGCATTTAAGAGGAACACAAGGACTAGGGAAACAGGGGTGACCAATTGCCTCAGATGTGCCTTTCATAGCTCCCCGCCTTATTTAATTAGGTCCAAATGTGCCTTTATCTGACTTTTCTAGTCCTCGGGGCCAACATTTAATACTAGCAAGAGGCATAGTCTTCCTCTGACCTTTTAGTCTGCTGCTGATTCATGTTAACTTGTAAACAACTGCAACTAATTGTACACACATAGGCATCTGTTCTTTCTTGCCTGCCGTCTTCAGTCTTATTTCCTGTGCCCTCAACTATGTTTCCTTCGACCAACATGGCCACCTAACTAAATATTTCTCTCCAAGCAAATTGTCCATCGTATCACATAGGCAGTTATCCTCTGCCCCTAAAAGCAGCAAGAGCAAGGGGGAAGGCCTAGAGAATTGGAGAAGGGGCTGCAGATCAGCAATAAAGTACCATACTAGTTTTCCAGACAGGTGGACCAAGCTTCAATCCTGGGCATCTTGAAGTAGGGCTGGGAATGCCCCCTGCCTGAAACCCTGGAAAGCCACTGCTAGTCAGTGTAGACAGTATTGAGCCAGATGGAGTTATAGTCTGACTCAGTAGAAGGCAGCTTCCTATGTAACTGATTCTGTCCCTCTGCTTTGCTCCACAAGATGCTGGAGCATTATTGTGCTCCCAAATCTTCAGTTTGCCAAATTATGCAAATCAGACCTGCTGACTATACTGAAGTTGCTTCATTACCATATCTGATTTGTTTGATTCGATCAATTATTTAATTTATATACAAAAACCTGAAGCAACAGACAACAAACAAAATATGACAAAAAATTTATCCATTCATATTCTTTCTGACACACACCCTCTCTCACTCTCCTGGTTCTCAGCCAGGATCCAACAAGTTCAGCTCACCCACAAAAGTCTCACAACGAAAATAATACCTGGAAACAGTAGTCATCACCCTAGTCTCTCACTCTAGACTTGCTTTTTACAGGCAAACACAAGCGGGACAGTACTTCCTCAGGCTGCTCATAACTGTGTCCTCTTCGGCTGCAGTCTCCACACCCAGTTCAAGGTGCAGCAGGTTTGTTGAGTTTCCCAAGGGGTCCAGGATGAGAAATGGGCCCCCCTCCACACACACACCTCTGTCTTCACCCTCTGTCCTCTCCTCCTCCAGTTGCTTTCGAACATATTTCAAAAACACAGCTCAGCCTCTGCTTCTGCACATATGTATTTAAGAAAACGGGCAACCAATGATATTCCCAGTACTAAACATAGTTTTCACTTTTGGAAGAAGGAATTCAATCATGCATTCTAACTCCTTCTGTGAATACAAAAAAGGCACACTACAACAGTAACATCACAGAACTGACACTGAATCCATAGAATTCCCCCCCCCCCATCAAGTCACCTGTAGAACTACAGTACTACTTTACTGATGCAAATGTGTTCACAGATAATAGGACAAATAGAGCTGAAGAAAAAAATGCTTTCTGATTTGTGACACCCATTTCAGTACTACTCAGTTCATTTAGTAATGTAAGCATTTCTAATTTTTAAAAATCTAACACAAAGCATCTTCCATAAGAGAAAAAAGGTGGGTTTCTGTTTCGTTACTGATCTGCTTTCTGACTTTTACATTCAACAGGACACAGTGTAACGATGAGTGATACTAAACATCATATGTGCTGACATACCTGAACATAATTAACATCCACCAAGGCAGAAGCGGGATGTCACAACAGAAGTAGCAATAAACTAAACTACTTGATGCTGCCTCTGTTTACAACATTGTTCTAGTGAGACATGAGTAGAAGATTTCTTTCAGATGTGTGCAATGCATGCAAATACAACTACTTGAACATTTTGGACATTTCAAGGCCACAGCATGAAATGATGGATCTCTTATGGCTGATACTGTCATTTGCATGCAAAATTAAAATGTGAAGCCATAACATGCAGTCTGCAATGTGTTACAGTATCTTAATTTAAAGAGACAAATGTATATTCATTTATAAACTGAGAAGCATAGAAAATTTAAGGCAAACTTACTGATTGCAAGGAATTAAAGGGGGGGGGCTTCATTTTTTATTTTCCTCCCCAGGCCCCATCCCTTTCACAAACCCAACTATGGAATATCAAATAAATCTGCCTTATTTGAGGAATCAGACAGGATGAAATCTATAAGCCACCAAGGGAACATATTACATAATAGGAACAAACAAAGGGCAACATTTTCTTCTAAGATCCATATGGCAGATCTGGGTTTGGATACTCAGTGTTCCCTACAGAATGGGAACTCCCAAGGAGAATGGAATATCTGAGTCAAGATCAGCCATGCATGTCTGAAAGACTTTCTTTCAGTTTCTCTCCCGCTCTCTCAAGTCTAGTTACTGCAGTCTTCACTAACCAAAAAGCGCTCTTCTCCAAAAACATTTATTAACAGTTTTAGAAAGAGGTAGCAAATTAGAACTCTAGAAGAACCTGTCCAGCAGTTATTAAGTATCTATGACAGTTATAGCACTAGTTGATTTATATTCTTTACTTAAAATACTTATATCCCATCTTTCTGCTTAACCATGGTGGCTGTAGCTGTGGAACCAGTGTGGTGTAGCACCCAATGGCCCTAGATAAAGAAACCCACACTCCTGTTCAATGATGAAAATCACTGGGTAATTGAAGACGTCACCATCTCATCTTAAGAGGGTGGTTACGAGAATAATACATCTGGATGTAGGCTTCTTGAAAGAAGGATAGAATAAACATTAACAGATAAAATAAACAGTAGAAGTAGACAATAACACCGCTGCCCAACAGGCTGTGTATAGAGTTACACACACACACACACACACACACACACACACACACACAGGAGGTTTTCACTTACCCTTCCACTTCAGCCCTTCTCACTCTTGAAAGCGGCTTCTGAAAATTAGGTGACCCTCTGGAGTGAAATTCAACATGAAACGAAGGGGGCTGCATTTGGAAAGGAAAACGAACAACCTCCCTTTCTGCAGCTCACAGCATCTTAACTATTATTGATAACCTCAGTGTTCATTCATATAAACGTTCTATATACTACACGTCAGGAGTGAAACTAGGCTTTATTTCATCCAGGTCAGTTTGGCACCCTTACCATGTGCGTACACACACACCACACACACACAGGCTGGGACCCTCAATGGCGCCCCTTGGGAGACTTCATCCAGGGCTAAAAGTCCAGCTAGTCCCCCCACCCCCCTAACTACGGCACTGCTGCAAATATTACCGGTATACCGTCCATGATATTTGAATTATTCCATTGTTTCCATAAGAGAGACTTCCACTAGAAATTACATATGTGCTTAAAAGGTAGTAAAACATTTCCACCAAAAATGCCGATGAAAGACTCTAATGATACTATCCCTGCTATTTATAAGAGGTTAAAACACTGACAGAAGCCAGCTCTACTCAGCACAGCACAATAGCGGTTTTATGAGCAGAAAACCATCTGAAAGCCTTTATAAGGTTGGGCTGCTATCATCACACAGATACTAGCTGGAGAGAAGAATCTGGTAATCAGTTGCATTTCTTTAATAGCAACCATACTTAGCAACCATCCCCCCATAATATTAAGAATACAATATAATTATGTAATTCATACAGCAGTCTCCATATAATTACGGTAGTACACTATATACTTTTATTTAGAAGTGTGTTTCTTTTTTACTATTTTAACTTTCAGAAATTACACACATTTCATTATTTTCCTTAGCCCAAATAAATTTGTACTGAGTTTTGCTTTCATTTTTTTTAAAAGTGAACATACACCACAAGGTGTCTCCACTGGCTTACTTGCTTAAGAAATGAATCAGTGATGAGTTAATTCATTAATTATTTTATTTATATCCTGTCTTTCTCCCAGTGCCGGACCCAAGAAAGCTCACAGCATAAATTAAGAGAGATACAACTAAAACATACACAATAAATATGATATTAAAAACAATTAAGTAACTTTATTAAAAGCAGCACTGTAAATACCATTAAAATGGCCATGCACACACAGAGAGAGACAAAGACACAGAATTTGAATTGCTTTCTGCCAGGGTACTTGGAAAATTCCAATCAAACACATGTAATGGGAGACTGGCTAGCCAGATCAGTTTGGAAGTCAGTGAGTTTTATTCTTCTAAAGGAGGCAGTAGCAAAGCTTTTACTCAACTGATTAGGGATTGTACCATTTGTGCACAAGGTTCTGAAGTGGTTAGTGGCATGCCACCTCCAAGCATTCTTGGATAATGCTGATTATCCAACCTGTTAATCTCTAGCCTCTCGCCTGGTCTGGGATGGAGACTACCCTGTTCACACAGATGAATGATCTATGCTCCCAAAATACAAAGACATATGGCCCTATTAATTTTCTTGAAATGTTCAGCTACATTTGACACAGTCTATCATAGTACTGTATCCTTTTAGTACTGTCTGAGTTAGGAGCAGGTGGCTCTACTTTTCAATGGTTCTACACTTTCCTGATATCTATCCCCACATGCATTATATTTTTTGTCTCCCATGCCCTTCCAACACCCGAATTCATTCACAGCATATGCATACCATCCTTCAGAGAACATTCCAGACCTATTTACATATGAGAGCTTCAACAGAAACAAGACATATAAATCAGCACAAAAACAAACATTTATGTATCTATATCTACGCACACTCAGGGTCTGGGAAAATAAAAACACTTTGGTACCTAAATGTAACAGGAGGGAGATTTCCACAAATGCGCATCATCACATTACTTTCCCTTACCACCACCTCTGATGGTGGAGGAACCTGAAGGAAGACAGGTTGATATGGGATTAAGTGTTCCTTTAGGTACCCGTGACCCAAGCTGCTTAGGTTAACACCTGAACCTTGAATAGGACCCTGAAACACACACACACACACACACACAAACACACACACACACACACATGATTTTGGTTTCTGTTTCCAAGAGGTTATCAGGAGATGGATTACTGTGGCCTGGCTATCCCTGTCCAGGAGTGGCTGCATTTGGTTTACCAACCTCATCTAGTAAAAGACCCTGCATGTCACTGAAGACACTGGGCCTCCAGTGTCAAATCTATACCAAGGAACATCCCCAAACGACAAGTCTGCAAAACTGATCCTTCAGGAGGAGTGCAACTTCATCCAGAACAGAATCCCTCCTCCCCCAAAAAGAAACACCCAGCCATAGTACCTCTGTTTTACCGGGGTATTCAGTTTATTGATCCTCATCCAGCCCATAACCCTTCTTATGCACAGCAATTTAATTACCTGAGCTGATTTGGGGATTTCAGGATTCTTAACTTCATTATAATTTATTCAGGTGAGAACCTATGTTTAAAAATGTTATTGAGATTAAAAATTATTCTTACAACTTCTCAAAGATTTTAAATTCAAAATCTGTAAAAATGCTATGGGAAAATATTTTGAAGAAAGCAGACTAAAGCATTCATTCGCTTGTCCTTTGACATTCCTTTTCTCCCAACATTACAGTGTAATTTCCTCTCAAAGGTATTCTTTATCACTGGAGATTAAAGACACATTCTGGTGCTGTTTGATTTGGCCTTTGCTCAGATAAACAAGTAAACTGCAAGACTGCAGAAGTCAACAATTAGGATCAGGCAAACTGACAGCCCCCAAGATAAAATTAAGCAGGTCACAGTCTGCTTTATTTCATTTTCTTACAAATCCTGGAACACAGCTATAAAGATTTATTTATGCACCATAATTTTGTAGAGAAGGGGTACATCAAGAACCTCAGTGAAATGAATAAAACTGAACACACAAAGGCACTATTTTCCTTATCCAACAGACTTCATCAATGAAAGAAAAAGAAGCACTCCAGGCTTCCATAAATGCACTCAGCAGTTCACCAATTGTGAGAACGAATCTTTCCCTGATTATACAGTACTTACATGTGAAAGACAATAAAGTGAAGGATCCTACTCTTGTTGAACTTGGAGGGGAAAGAACTCTCAGCCCAGAAAAAAAGAAGGATCTTACCCTTCTCCCACTTTTCTGGCATGAGCAGATGGTTTGGGAGGGGAGGGAAGAAGCAGCCTCACACCCTGCAATCATAACCAAACTTGCACAGAGCTCTTATTACTGCTTCTCCAAAGCATGGCACAACATGAAAGGCCCATCTTTCCTCTCAAGTGCAGGACAGAATAGTTCACTCATGTGACACTAGACCAAAACAGACTCAAAAGCAGAAAGACTCTCAAGGGGATGCCAACTTGAATAAATACTGGGTGGGACTGTTAATTGATCACAAGACATCACACACAAACACCCACCCACCCACCATTTGAATGGCAATGCCCATTGACCTGGTTGGGGGGTGGGGCTCGAATATTTTATGGAGCAGGGAGCGAAAGGACTTTGTCCCTAGGAGTTGGCTCCTATGTTTCTGAATGTGGCTCAGGCAAAGAGAATTGAGTAAAGGATACCATCTTTCTAGAGCACTAGACTAAGGACTTGCTACTAAAGGCAAAACCTGTAGCCTTCTAGAAAACCAGGAGTTCCCAACTCCTTTTCCTCCTTTCTAAAACATATGCAACAAGGAAAAATGAAAATTTTGATGTGCACATATGGATTGGACCGGAAAATAGATTGCATTTCAGAATCGTTATATACATCTGGAAAACTTCCATTGTAACATCTAAAGAAGTGTTTCATTAGGAACCAGTTCCTGTGTATATTAGGAGCCAATTCCCATGTATGTTCAAGGAACAGCTATTGAAATTACTTCAGTGGACATATTTACTAATGAAAATGGTTCAGCAGAATGATTCACTCATGTAGCCTGTTTCAAAACCATACAATCAGTTTATTTACTAAGAACCAAATTCAAGATTGTTCTTGAACAGGATGTCGTGGATATAACCACATATTATTATAACTACGTTTTATTAAATTTCTTATGTATAAAATCATTTGTGTGCCTCTTTTCGGGCATATCCCACCTAATACAATATCATAAAAACAATGCAATCTAAAAACTAACAATGGTATTACAGTAATAACCTAAAACACAGGACACTTAAAACCAATCACAAACATCAATACCCCTTCTAAAATAAATAGGGTTGTTACTTAAGGAAGTTAGGAAAAAGTGGTCTGGAAAAGATGGGCTTTATAAGACCAGTTCAAAAATCTGCAGCTCTGAGGCTATCTGCACCTCTTTGGGGAGGTAGTTCCACAATGTGATGCCACCCACAGAAAATGTCCTATAATGCAATGTGGGAAAAGTGTGATGTCTACAAGCTGCAATAAGCTTTAGGCTTGCACACTCCATGAGCAAAGCTAGGAGGAGTTAGGATGCATTGGCTTCCACTTTTATTTGAAAGACTGTATTCACCCATATGTAGGGTTCCCACAAAGTTGTTGAGCTTTTTTTAAGAAGATTGTTGAGCAGGCATGGGCAAGCAAACACATTCTAGCAAGCAGGAATACATACTCAGCGGCGGGGGGGGGGGGGGCAGAGGCAGGCAGGCAGGCAGAACATAAGGTGGGAAGGCTGTCCTGTCCCAGTGTTGTAAAACAAATTAATGGAAAGGTCTTCTTTTCTTACAAAGAAGCCTCTTCTCTGTCTGATGGAGTACCATGTCAAAAACAGAAGTGTTTATCCCTGTTTCCTTTTTTTTTAAAGTAACATAATAAGTATGTTTTAAAAATGCAAAATTATTGGAAGTCTTGGTTTTATTGAGTTGTTGAATTTTTAGCTATAATTACTTATTGCATCTTAATGCTAAGAGCCAATAAATAAGTATAATTAAATCATAATTAAAACTGGGCTGGATGCCTTTCTATTTGATTTTATGCTGGTTCTTATCTGTTCTTAACATTTAGTTGTGCATGTGTGTGTGTGTGTGTGTGTGTGTGTGTGTGTAACCCTGTTGTTCTCTATATTACATAGTGTCATGGCACTGTCAGGCAAGGAATGGCCAGGGCGAGGAAATAGCTCTTTATTGTCAAAAGCAGGGCCGTCTTAAGCGGGTCGGGCGCCCAGGAGCCATGGTGCGTGGATCGCTCCGGCGCCCCCGCCCTGCCTCATTTCTTCCCGCGGCTGGTGGGCAGGCGCAGCACGCAGCATGGTTTCCGTGCGGCTTCTACGTGCAGCGCCCCCCTGCCGGCCCCGCGCCACCCAGCCTACCCCTAGAGCCGGCCCTGGTCAAAAGTACACTCACTAGTTAGGGAAAGGCATGTTCATCAGTCCTACACCTCTCAGTTACTCCTAGGTGTGCACCTGATGAGGCAGTTGCAGCAACACAAAGGCCCCACCCCTAATCTCATCTTATGTACCCCCCTCCCACCAAGCTATGCACAAGCCAGTGGCGGAGAACAGACGGGGGCAGGGCTGGTGCACATCCTGGGGGCGTGTCACCCACAACGGGCGGGGAGGCAGCCATGATGGCACCCCACCAGGATCGCACTGCCGGGGCGGTGCGCTCCCCCCGCACTCCTCTTCCTCTGCCAGTGGCACAAGCAGAAACAGACTACGCTTAGGTGTAACCTGTTTCTGCTCCCCCGGCTTCAATCCTCTTCTGGTCCTGGGAGACAGTGGGGCAGGAGAAGAAGCCCTTGACTTCTATACCCACCTGATCTCTCCCTCCCTCCTACTGCATGCCACCTCCTCCTGTTCTTTACTCTCCAATCTTGCAGTTTCTCCAACCTCTGACTATATTCTTCCAGATGTTACAGATTCCCCAGATCACTAATCCCTTCTTACAAGTCAGTCCCCAACCCCCAATGCCAACTCATAAGTATCCAGCCCACTCCTCAGTGTCCAGCCATTCCCGGACACATACTGATTGTTGAAAGCTTCCTTGAGAGGGTTTGCGTCCTGAAAAAGCAGTGTATAACTATTTTGAATAAGTAACTAAATAAGTTAATCTTCCAATTCTATGGTAATCTAATTTGTGATGTTTGGGTCACAACAGTGAATACCATATTGATGACTCTCTTTCTAGCCTAACAGTAGCGTGAATCAGGTCAAACTAATCAGGCTTTATTACCATGAAACATATAATCCCTCTAAATGTTTCCTGCAGTGCAAAAACATTGTCAGCTGCAGGGTGATAACACTTTGAGCAACTGATGATCAGCATTATAGCTGCTCGTCATCTGCTATTCACAGCAGATTGATTTATTTATGCTGAAGGTATTCTGGAGACATACTACTGAAATTAAAATCCTAAACATTTTCCTGTTTCTGCATATTTCACCACATTTGTATATTTTACCAGATTTGTTCTAAAATGTATAAATGCATTTAAAGGATAATTTAGTTCTTTCTGTACTGTGATTACCAATCCCAATTCTTTCCTCCGAAAATGAAATAGTCCAAGGTAAAAATAACATATAAAGACACTGACAGTCCCTAGAGTCTGCTGCACCCATTGCAGCGTTGTTCCAACAAGGCATGAGTGCCAGTAGTTATAAAGATTACATTATAATACTTACTCACTGCATTCTACTTCTATATCTGTAATTTGAAAGCTGTTTGGCATGACGTCTTATTTCAAACACACCAGGTCACTGATATTTTGGACTGAGAGTACTGCTATGTTGACAACTGTTCTTGCATAGCACTTTTCCAGGTGTAAACACAACCTTGGGCAGATGTGAAGTAATGCAGGATCAGAGGCAGTTCCTATCAGGGTGTCAGTTTATCAGTGGTTTATGAAATATTCTCCCTATTTTTCAATTTTTATTTAACATGAAAACTATCCAAAATTCCCCCAATCTTCCTGGAAGTAAAAGAGAGAGGGGATTAACCTATCTAAAGAAACAACACTTGAAAGCAGGCAAGATTTAAGCCTTTCATTTTTCTGTTGCTCTGGGACAAAGAGCAGTCACATCCACCCACCCAAAGAAGCTGCTATTGTTACTTTTGGCACAATGGACAACATATGAACAGCAACTAGATCAGCTGGGAGCAAGAAAAGGCATCTGGGACTGTAAAATAATCAAAGGAGGCTATCTCAGAGTAGCACCAATAAGATTAGCATGGGCTGTGTATCTTAATGTATTGTTCTGTTGTTGTTCAAAGACTGTTAGTTAAATGTTGATGGTACTGATTTTTTTTTTAATATTTGTTGATTTATCATTATGAATTTGTGGGCGTAAATTTATTTACATATTTTATCAACTTTATATTACTTGTATTTTTGATACAGTTGTACTGATTGCGCCATACTTACTTTCTGCTGCTTGAGATCTCCTTTTGGAGACAAAACACTTCCTGAGATTTTTTTCATGTAATCTTCCATGCAAATCATTTCAAACTGAAATATTAGCCAGTCACAATGCTCTTTAAGCGATTTCCATCAGCATTAGGCATTTTCAAGCATCTGACAGCCACACATCTTCTAAAAAAACTTTGAAAACTTTCTAAGATTTAAATCTTAGAAACCTTTCCATTTTCTCATACTGGCACATGTCCTTACAACACATTCTGAAACATTTCAGCAATCCTAATATACAGATGCACTATAAAATGTTCTGATGACAAAATTAGGAATGTTTGGTTTATTCAACCAAACCCTTAGAAAAATGTAAGTCACCTCATTAATAAGGCAGAGCTTCAATTTGTCTTCAGATCATGCTAAAGAAATGTGTGCTTTTAAAGGCCATCATCCTAGCAACATGTCAGAAAGATAACTGGTACTAAAAGGTTAGCACCTCATAAATGCTTCCGACAGCTACTTAACAGGAATCCCATTCTTACTATTTATCAGCTGCAAGTTAGTACTGTAGTATGATTATGTAGTCAAGAGCAACACAACTTCCTTTCTATCCTAAGATACACAGAGCTAGGCATAAGATACATAAGCCTGTAAAACAAACAAGGTTTATTCTTGAAAGACCTTTAAACAAGGAGGCAGCCAAATATTACAGTCAGACGATGGTTTGACGTTACATGAACACTCTCAGGCTTTACCACAGAAATGAGTGTACTGCAAAGTGAGCTGATTCATTGCTTGCTACGGCCTTAAACGTTCCTCAAAGCTAAGAACACTAACAGCAAAGCTCTTAGTTTATGTCCCACAAACCTTCCCTCAGTGCACAAAGAGTCCAATGCACTTCATCTGGAATTGAACTGCTAAAATTAAAAGAACACATTTATGCTCACACTTGTCTTCTCTGCCTGAGCTATTTCCTATGGCATTTGACAGTATGACAGCAGCCTGCTAGCAGACACAATGGAGTCACACTTCCTCCCTGAACTAACTTGACCCTGGAAAGATGCTGTTGGGGGATAACTCACTGCTGGGACAATTCAGCCAAAATGTGTTCCAATTTTTAAAAACCGAGATCTAGCAGAGGCAGCCCTTGCAAAAGTAACATAAAACAGTGTGATGGAATTTAAGGCATCTTACATTAGCACTGGAATAGGCAATAAACTTAAAAGGCTTGGGGATATAAAGTCCAATGGATTGTATATGAGCATTGTGCTTTATCAGGCTTTTCAAATATCTTGCAGAACACAGCCTTCTAAAATATATTGTTTCTGCAGCAAAAGAAGGTGGGGGGGAGGGAGCAGCAGCAGCTAACAGCTCATACAGTGGTGTAATATTCCATATGCAACTATCCAGCACCAATGGGATTAAAAATCCCAGCTGAATACAGAGTGATAAATGCTGGCATATTTAGACATTAAAGACAAGCCAAAACTAAAATTAGTCTACAGCACCAGATCCAGATCCTAGACACAGACCTGTAATTACAGGGATGTATAATAAATTGTTTCTGTCCAGAGAAGCAGCACAACACTGTACCTGCCAGTATATACAGTATATGCCTTCCAGAAGCTATATCTGGTCCCAGATCAGGAGATTTAGAAGTAGCAGTTTTGAAGCTCCATGACATCAGGGTTACATCAGAAAAGGCAGAGAGTGAGTTTATTTACCATTGTCTTGCTATTTCTTCCATTAAAATCCCCTAGCTTAGTACAATGTGACTAGTGAACACAAAACACAAGCCTGAAAGGTCTCTGGCCATTAAGACTTTATGTAAGGCCCTTTATACAAATCTAAATGTTGAGAATCTTTAAACACAACACAATATTTATGAAATGCGAGTTTATAGTTTTTGTGTGGACTTATAATTGAGTTTTTGAAGTACATGACTGATGCACTGAATAAAGTACAATGATTAATTAGCCCAAGCATAATGCGATTATTCCTGCCAACCTAGCAGTTCGAAAGCACGTCAAAATGCAAGTAGATAAATAGGAACCGCTACAGCGGGAAGGTAAACGGCGTTTCCGTGTGCTACTCTGGTTCACCAGAAGCGGCTTTGTCATTCTGGCCACATGACCTGGAAGCTGTACGCCGGCTCCCTCGGCCAATAATGCAAGATGAGCGCGCAACTCCAGAGTCGGTCACGACTGGACCTAATGGTCAGGGGTCCCTTTACCTTTTAATGCGATTATATAAGCACTTCCAGTTTTAACTTATGAAGTCACCAAAATAAGAGGCCATGTGTTTTTCAAAATAAAAATATTTTCCATCTTTAATACGGTGAACTCCAGCAGATGGTTTGAGAGGTAACCTACAAGCTAGTTAAGATGCAGAATTGTATGGGGAATTGCCTTGTTGCTTAAATCTCATGATTTGCAACAAGCATTTAATACAACTTTTATAAGAAACTTTTCTCTCCAGGGCACAAATGCGGGGAAACTCACCCATGTCCTCTTAATGCACTCAAATATTTTTACTATTTTCACAAAAGTATACTTCAGAACGCAGCAGCCGAGTTGTTGAGGCACCCTGTGGACACCATATAACACCTCTGTTGAGGGAGCTACACTGGCTGGCAATATGCTACCAGGCATATTTCAAGGTTTTGCTTTTAAAGCCCTAAGAGCAACATGGGGCCAGGTTACCTCAGGGACCCCCTTGCCCTTCACATCTCTGCCCAGCATCTGCACTCTTCAGATGGGGCACTGCTGAGCATTCTGCATTTCCCAGAGTTGTGTTTAGTTTAAGAGTTTTTGAGAAGGTTTCCTTTACACAACCCTTCTTTTCAGGATAAATACCTATCAAAATGTGGTGGCAGTATTTTGGATTCTCATTCAGGGAAGCTTTAAATTGTTCAATATTATTATTTTTAAAAGAAGGTAAGTGTAGAATACTTTTAACTGTAGAATACTTCACTAATAATCAGAGCACCTCAGAAAGGTTTTAAGTGTGGAGCTAAAAAGTGAACCAGCAAAGAAATTGTTTACACACTGAAAAAACAAAACAAAACAGGCTGATTACCACAATGCCTGCAAGGCTCTCAAAAAGAGCATTCTTATTGGATAACATAAATGTAAAAGGCAGTGCTTTTCTTCGAGGAGAAAAAAGGGTGCTGGTACCCGAACTCACCATGAAGTTGTTGCAGTAAGTGCCACACTTTTAAACAGTGATTTTCTTGTAGGAAAAGAAGGGCTGGTGCTGAATACCCTTGAGTACCACCAGAAAAAAAGCACTGGTGAAAGGAATGAAAACTCTAGATTCCCTGAGGGCTTAGTACTGCATTTTTCTCCATCTGTTCTGCCACCCTGCAGCATGATATTTACCAGCAATGCAAAAGCTTGGCTAAGGCAGGAGATGACATTTAACAACTGTCTGTTACAAAATCCATTATCTGCATTTGGACATCCTCGAATGTCAGAAGGAAAATGCACCAAGGTGACCTTGTTTCAGTATGTTTGGATCTTAATTTCCCATCATCCATTAATAAAGGGTCTATAAGAAGTGGATAACGGAGTATGATTTGGTTAACGGGGGAATCTGCTTCTGCATTACTGTATTATTATTTTTAAAAAGTTGGACATAGTGGCAACCATCCTAGAGGGTTCCAAATCAGAAATAGGGACTCCAGATATTATTATTATTATTATTATTATTAGAGTTTATTTCAATAAATCTGTAAGAAACCTATGCATGTAACAACTGAATACTAACATGATTCATTAGCTTAATAAGAACTAGTCTACATGGTAGCAGAACACAGTTCAAATACCAGTACATGTTGGCATATTTCAGGGGTTGAACTGCTTTTGTAGCTGAACATCTCCCTTTTACAGATACTTTCCTAATGAACTTTACTCCCCAAGTTATCTTGCGGGGGAGCTGCTGCCTTTTAAAAAACAACACCTATGAATAATTGCATAAATTGGATAATTAAAGGTTGGAAGAAGAATGAACAAGGCAATCTAAAAAACAAAAAACAAATGACAGCAAACCAGGTAGGCTTATATTGTACCCAGAAGAACAGAGAATGTGCAACCCAATGCATGAGAAATGTTGGTACCACAATTTAGTTGGGTAGATTAAAGCAAGACTGCAACCAATAACCAACGCCGACATGCTTATAGAAAATATAATTGTTTGGACAAGGGTATGAATTTTTATTTGTTCTGTAAAGATTAAACTTAACTACATCATTGTGTAAGATATGAAACCATATAAAACCATGTAAAATCGTTAAAAGATGGTGACCAAAAGAAAACACACCAGCAGCAACACACAAATAGCGATAAACATCCGCTCAAAAAACATCTGTTAGTGACTGAATTTGGGGAGGGAAACCAAAAACAGGAAGTTTACGCTTATTTAAAATAATCTTTCTCTTGCATGCCACTACAACAGTGTATATGGTCAATGAATTTATATAAAAGTTGCAGTCCTTAGAGATGTAATCCCACAAACACAGTAAATAGGACTACATGCAGAAGACAAGTTTATAATACTGCTTCCAGCTCTCTGAAAATGTTTTATTAGCCATGGAACACACATTCATATTTCCTGTCCCAATAAGCTCTTTAGTGAACTTGTTTTGCTTGTATCTTGGAAATGTTGGTGCGAATGTGCATTAGTACCTGCATTGCAGCAAAAGATGTATGTGTGTTTTGGTAAAAGAGCATCACAAAAAGTGAATTAATGCAGAGATAATCAATAGGTCCTCCAGATCTTGAGTTGATGGGAGCCAGGGCTGTCTTCTGGCAGGTCAAAGTTGTTGAGCTTTTTTTAGGGGTGCAAGTCTAAGTTGCTTTTAAGGAGGGGAGCAGCAGAAACCACTAACATGAAAAAATTTAAAGCGGCAGCAAAAACTCCGTCTTCTGTTTTTGCGATCATGAGAAAATGAAAGACACCATTGATTCTGCAGCTCTTCCACAAAAAAGAACATAAATGACCCAGTGATCATGGTCCACTGGTTGGACATCCCGGAGGCTGATAGTTAAGAGCTTAGGCGGTTTCAGCAGCGGGCGCCTGGTGCCCCCCAGAATTCTGCGCCTCGGTGCCCTGCACCCCTTGCACCCCTGGGTAAAGATGGCCTTGATGGGAGATGGAGTCCAATAACGTGGAGGGGGTTATACTGATGATCCCTGAGTTAACTGTAACATTGCATTAAGACTTTATCTATGCATAGCGGCAGACTTGGATCTCTCAAATTTCAGTGGTGTCCGGTACAATGCTAAAATTCAACACACACACCCCTGGGCTCTGTTCTACATCATTGTTGCAGTGCCCCCTGCACACCCAATGCGGCCGAACTGGTTGCACTACCGTAAAACTGCTTCTGTCTGTGCACTGAGGATGATGGATTGGCTGCGTACATGATATGCATGCGATGTAGCCTACTTCCTGATTCCACCCCCTCATAAAGTGATGATCATCAAGAAGGAAAGATGGCGGAATCTGGGTATGGTGTTAAGTGCATACCTTGATTAAAAATGCTACTTCAGGTGTGCAACAGCAGACAAATAGTATAGGCTTTAGCACATCCTATCTCTCTGGCCAAACACGCAAACCGTCCCAAAGATATTTCAAACTGGTTTCTTCTTCCATGAGAATTTAAGTAGCAACAGTAACACCACGTCTGCATTACAGCTTGTGGAAGGTCCTAAGAGGAAAGAGAATAAATGCACACACACACACACACACAGCAGCAGCAGCAGCAACGAAGAATGTTCAAGACAAACTTCAACAGTTCCAATAGAGACTCTGTATGAAGCCAATGTGCTGTGCATATACACAGTTCTAGTTGTCAATTAGAAAAAGTGCATTTAAAGAGTTGTTATTGGGTTTTCTTTTACATTTTAAGATCATGTTTAGGAATCTTTCTGAGCCAGCTCCATCAACACTTTCACTGCCTCTTTTTTAAAGGCAGCAACTGCTTTAGAATAGGGATTGGCTTTTCAATAGCGTATGCGGTTCTCTTTCCACCTGGAGACCTGAGGCACATATGTAATCCAAGTTAATAAACATGGTAATCAGGGGTATGTGTAAGATGTGTGGCATGGTACAATTCTAAATCAACATTTATAGGGTGTTCATGGCTGTTTGCAGTGACTCATCTGTCATTGTTTTCACAGTAAGTTGACATTAGCAGTGAATGTTTATATGTCAACAAATTCTCTCTCTAAAGTGTCCTACTTTGGAGAAATCATGTCTTGGACTGCAAGAAACACCAGCAACATAACAAATTTCAATCTCAAGGCAATGTCAGTATATTTACTAATAGCAGTAATAGCAAAGGAAGGCAATTTGGAACAGAAACATTTATAGCAAATACAGGCATCAGTGATAAATTCACAAACATAATTAATTAGCAGTTGTCTGCTCAATAAACATTTAATTATTGTGTTTTTTAAACTTTAGATATGTAAAAGCCACATGATTTTTGGTTAGAAGAAGGTCCAGGGACAGCCATAAACACAGAGGACACCATAAACAAATCTAAATTAGCTAGGTAAATAAACAGACTCTTGATATATGTATCCAGGCAATGTTTAGCCTTGTGAATTATCAAGTTTGAGTCATGCATCCAAAGTCAAACAAAGACATGTTCACATGTAAAACTACGTATTTTTCCCTTTAAAACCTGTACAGATCACTCCATACAACTTAAAGAAAATAATTATCAGTTCTCCAAACAAACTGTAATTCAAAAAAGGTCCTTAAGCTCAACCTGGCTCAAAATGAGAGCTCCTAGTTCAAACTAAGCGAGATCAAGTCATGCAGTTCATTAAAGGAACTGGGATGTTCAATCCCAACCTGAATATGCATTATGCATCCAATGTGCTAACACTGGTCATTTGAGAAGAACTGTACACACAACCATAGCCACAATCCATAGCTATCTTATATCTACACTGCCACATCTTATGAAATGCTTCATTTTGTTACATTTCCCCAAAGAACAGCTTTGATCTGAGCTGAGAAAAAGAATAACCTAACTGTGTTTTAAACTAGTAACATATAAACAGCCTCAATCTCTTCCCCTCTTTTGAATATGTTATAGGAATTGAGACCTAGTTTCCGAGGCTTAATCAGACATGTGGTATGAAATGGGAACCCATGGATCTCACTAGAAGAGAGAGTACCACTTCAGTCATTGATATAGAAAATGGAAGCAATGCTCATTAATGCACCTGCCTTCCCTGAATCTATGTAACATGCTAATAGGCATTATTCCGTATACAGTGGTACCTTGGTTTACAAACTTAATCTGTTCTGGAAGTCCGCTCTTTTACCAAAGCGTTCTTAAACCAAGGCGTGCTTTCCCATAGCAGCGTGGGACTCAATTAACAAATGGAACACACTCAACAGGAAGCAAAACATGTACTGTGCCGCGGAACACCGGTTGAGAAACGCTGGTCTATTTGGTATACATAAATTGCCTGCACAAAATACAACCAGGCTTTTAGAAAACAGAAGCATAGCCCCTTTCCTCAGCAACTGGAATAGTTAGTCTTTTCTTTGGCATTCTGGTCTGTTGCTGATATACCCTTTAGGAAAACCACAACAGTGAGAAGGTGAAAAGTACAGTTCAGTATAGATATACGGTAGTTTAGTACACTCAGCAAGTAGTTAAATAAGTTGCAGACCTGCAGAAATCCCCAAGCACTGTGCCAGCCCCACTAGAAATTAAATGTGATGTTACCAACTTATATTTCCATCACTTTCCCAAAACTAATGTAATCTTTTCCCCTCTAAAGGACTGGTCCTTAAGTTTAAGCTATATATAAATACAACAAGATACTTCAACAATTTCTAACTTCATGATAATTCTTTTTCCCTACAGATTTCTAACTCAGAGGCAAAGCACTTTTCCCCAAATTCATGGGCATATGGTCTGAGTGGAAAGAAACAAGAGATGCAAGCATGTAACATTTGAGATAATCTTTTTTCCCAATCTTCCTGCGCAGTTTTGAAGTTCATTGATAGTGCTTGTATGACAGCAAGGGTATGACGGCATAGAGATAATCCACTCCCTGTTCAGTTTTTATCTTCTCCATAGCACTTTTAGCACACAAAGTCATTCCAATTGTTTACCTTTTACTGATCCTTGCAAATAGTGAAGTAGATAATGCCTTTTTCTATTTTACACAACAGGAATTGATACTAACAGGTAACAGCTTGCCAACAACATCTCAGTCCATTGCCAATATGTGTGAATGCATAACTTTGTAGAATGAGCTGTTTAGGAGTTTTTCTGCAAATCTCTTCTACATTTAAGATTATTATAACTGAAGCAGAACGTGTAACCAACACAGAACTTATTAACTCTGCTGGTTATGTCTGTGTGTATATGAGGAGTTCACAAAATTTTGTATCAATGGACCCATCAATGTTGAATGCAGAACTATTTTAAAAATGACAATTTGATTCCTTATTTCACAAAGCAAGGGAGTTTGAGATTACAATATGGAAAGTCATTGATTGAGGTGTGCCCTCTTCCACTAAATACATGAGAGAACAGATTAACATGGATAAAAAAGGAATTAACAGTCTCCCCAGAACTTTTCATCAGTCTAGATCACGGGTGTCAAACACAAGGCCCGGGGGCCTAATCCGGCCCGCCAGACCTCGTCATGTGGCCCGCGTAGCCGCCGACATAATCCGCTGACAGTAGTTCTGGAGCCTGCGATTGGCCGAGGGTCAAAACCGGGGGCGGGGCTGCAGGCGGAGGCCAGGGCGCTGGAGCCGCGCTGACGGCCTTGGCCAGGGAATTTCAATTTCGAATGAGGCTGAGGGAGGCGGTGGCACAGCGGCCAGACGGGGAAGTGAGATGCAGGAGGAGGAGGAGGAAGCCCGCCGAGGAGGTAGGAAAGCCCTACAGGCGCCGCCGGCAAAGTTGGTGCCGGGACGGAGCAGCGTTGGATTTTTTTTTGGCGGGCTTTGCTGTTGTCTCCGAGAGTGAGTGAGGCGGCACTGGGGAGCCGCCGCCCGCCGCTTCCCTTCCTCTCCTCGGCTGCATCCGGGAGGTGGGCGAGCGAGCGGGCGAAAGGGACGCGGAGTGAGCCTGAGGGGGAAGTAGGCGAAGCGCAACAGCCGCTCTCTTGATGGAGCCGGGTTTCTCTTCCCTCTTCCCCCATTTTCTCCTCATAGACACTCGGGAGGGTGCCTGGCTTTTGCTCTGCCCCCCCCTTTGGCTTCTCAGTTCCGGCGGAGCTGCTCCCGGGGCGGCGGCGGCGGCACGGGTTCCTGCTCTTCCCGCTCTGCCGCCGCCTCCTCTCAGCCCCTCGTGATGTAGGGCTCCAGATGGAGTCGCCTCGCGGTTTGAGTAGGTGGGAGGGGAATTTTCTTGGGGGGGGGGGGAGGTTTTCAAGCCTCCTCTGCCTGCAGTCCCGGTAGGGAGAGGCGGCGGCGAAGACGACAACAGCGCGGGTGGGGGGAAGAGCAGCTCTGAGGTGAAGATGCACGTCCGCTGGGGCTGCCGCCGCCTTCCTCCTCGGGAAATCCGCTGTCCTCCCTCAGCGCGAGGGGAAGGGACTCTGGCGCTGAGGAGGGAGGATGCAAAAGCAAAGCAGGGAGTTGGCACTGCACCGCATGTTCCTGCCCCTCTCCAAAGCATGGGGTGGGTTGCAGCGTGTGGCATCCTGCCTAGCGGGGTTTGGGTGTGCGCAGGGCGGGAGAGGGAAGCCCTCTTTCCATCTGCAGGTTTTTAATCCCAGCAGTGGCTTTCTCCTTCCTGCCGAAGGTTTAGTTGAGCCCCCCCCCCCCAAGCCATCGATCCCCACCTTTTGTTCAAATTTCCCTCGTTTACATCCCCTCCCACACACGCGCCACGACGCAGGAATGTGATCCGCGTGGGGGCGGGAATGAGCTTACATTATTACAAATAACAGTAATAATTGAATGCAGTGACAATAATTTATGATAATAAAGAGTGGGCACATAGTCCTACAGACGCAACCGGCCCTTTGAGGGTGACCAAACTGCTGATGCGGCCCCCGATGAATTTGAGTTTGACACCCCTGGTCTAGATGTTTAAAAATGCAGTATGTGGGTGGGGGTGGGGTGGGGTGGGGGAGATAAAGGCTGTTGTGGGTAAGGAAAACCACCCATGGAGTTAAGAAATGGTTTTCATGCAACCTAAACCATTCCAACGGTTACGGTATAAGATCTTGGCAAAATGCAATTTTCTAGTGCAGAGGTGGCTACCCACTTGCCTCCAGTCAAGTACAATTTTTTATTGTGGGTCCCCAAGGTTTCCCAAAATTTGTCATATTGTTACTGAAATTATCATTATCTTATTAGATTTATATCCTGATTCTGCCTTGAGATTATTTGATTGTTAGTTTGGTTCTTTTATTTTCGTTATTCCAAACCTGGGCCCACGCATCCTACTATTGCTGTAATTCAAGAAAATTTCTAGTGAGGGCAGTAGAAAATAATGTTTGAAAGCCATTCTCGTCTATTTTCTAATGAAGTAAATTAATGGCAAGATATATATTTTTATAATATGTAAATACATATAGTCTCCATTGTACATGCAGTCTTATATTCGCAAAAGTCAATAATACAGAATCTGATGGGCAACAATGAACTGCCCTTTGATGTAACAGGGCCTGCTGGAATACTGTGGGAAAATGTTGTAATGTTGTTCTCTTCTACAAATCACTGCATAAACATCCTGTGTGGCTGAACATGTTAACAGGCTGCTTCGAGAGACTAGCTGTGCCAGCACTTAAGTGCTAAGAATGGAACATACCATAGTCACACCAGTGCAGCAAAATCACAAATCAATACATTGCAGCAAAATGTTTAGAATCAAGCAGTAGCCTATTTTGGAGTTTTATTAGTGGCACAGAGTATTTTAATCATCGCTGGCAACTTCTAAAGAGACGGAACAACAAGTACGGTACCAGGCTCTCACACTTTCTCTATGTTCTTCTCACATAATTTAATGGCTCAGTGAAATAATTTGCTATGCCTCAGGGTACTCTTGTGGCTGAGACATTCAGGTCATTTGAAGCCATGGCATCTACCCTTCCTCAGTTTCCTAGCACTTAGCCCAGCTAAGGAAGATAGGTTGTAATGGCAGAATTCACCAGCTGAAAGCCTCCCTCCTTCCTCTGTGGCACTGCCCCCCACCCCCATGAGTGTTATTTATGGATATCTTCCTTCTCCCAAATAGTCTCTCATATTGTCCAGTTGCTTAAATATCTCTAGTGGACCAGGCATGTTGTAAGAGCTTACATACACCATGCACAATATGGTCATTTATAGGATATTTAATTAAAACTTAAACAGACAAACACCCACACATCCACCCCCCCCAGCTTCTAGCAGTTATGACTGCTAGAAAAAAATATTGATTGTATCCAAAATAGTCATCCTGTTAGTGTAAAGATATTGGCCTGCATAACAAGACTTGCCCGCCATCTCCTCTCCTATTGCACCAACACCTCAAAACAGATTGGTGGGTGCAAAGAGAGAGGAAAGAGAAAGGAAGTCCCATTGCACAGTTGGAAGTCCTTGTGCTAATGGAACAACTTCATTAGATGCAACCCATAAATCATAAATTCTTGAAGCTACGAACATGAGTTTGACCAAACTGTGGGAGGCAGTGGAAGACAGGAGTGCCTGGCGTGCTATGGTCCATGGGGTCACGAAGAGTCAGACACAACTAAATGACTAAACAACAATAAATCACACACACCCCTCAGTTAAAATTGTAAAGCAGACTTAAAACACATTTTTTAAAAGTAAAAGGAATGTTACCAATAATTAAGATTCATACAGGACACTTACTACATAAAACTACCAATGTTGCTGCACAACAGCTTTGAAGGCAAATATCTGCAAGTGATAGCATTAAGTTTCCACTCACAGCAAGTTATTTATTCCATTATTAAAATGTGATTCACTCTTATGCCGCTCAACACATCTGCAATCTATTGGGTAACTTAGGAAATATTTAACTACAGCTATGGAACAATTTTTTTTAAGGCAAACTTTTTAAAAATGAAATCAATTACATGTGTGCGGGGTGGCACTGTGGGTTAAACCACAGAGCCTAGGGCTTGCCGATCAGAAGGTCGGTGGTTCGAATCCCCGTGACGGGGTGAGCTCCTGTTGCTCGGTCCCTGCTCCTGCCAACATAGCAGTTCAAAAGCACGTTAAAGTGCAAGTAGATAAATAGGTACCACTCCGGTGGGAAGGTAAACAGTGTTTCTGTGCGCTGCTCTGGTTCGCCAGAAGCGGCTTAGTCATGCTGGCCACATGACCCGGAAGCTGTATGCCGGCTCCCTTGGCCAATAAAGTGAGATGAGTGCCGCAACCCCAGAGTCGTCCGCGACTGGACCTAATGGTCAGGGGTTCCTTTACCTTTAACTTTACAAAATTCTTTTAGATCAGCTTGAACACTAAACTATCCAACATCTTTCTGGAAGTAGTACTACTTGAGCTAACGATGCAAGTATACGATTTTAAATTCAGCCACCGTAAGTTAAAGTGAACTCTCTATTAAATTATACTGTTCAGTTACATTTCTCTGTTGTTATGGTGGTTGTTGTTTTGTTTTTTTGTTTTGTTTTAAATAGCCACGGCAAGGTATCCACTATTCAAAAATCTGAATTTTAACTCTGACCAGATCTCAGGAGCGAAGCACAAATATCTGTATAAATTCAAATTCACTTTTCTTTTTCACTTTGGGTGTCCTGAAGTGACAACAGCAAATTATACTGTCCTCTTCTATATAGAGTATAGACTGAAAACACCATTTGAAAACATGAGGTTACTAAAGCCTTCCTTAAAGAATAAAATGTTATATCTTGAACAAAGAGTGCCTAAGACTGACTGTTTTAAAGAAATAAACCACTGGGAAAACTTTAATTTTATAAGATCAAGTAAGGCCGTGAAGGTAATTTTAATGTGGTTGTATCAGAGGTGGATCTAAGGCAGTGGAAATGAGGCAGCCCCACAGGGCACGAACCAAACAGGGAGCCATTGAAGGAAGAAGACGGAAGCTGTGAGCAGCCAGTTCTTCTGCTTGTCCTTGGGCTCTCCTGCATAGTGCGCTGACCAGTCTCTCCCTCAGAAAATCCCATTTCTTTGGGACATTCAAAGATAGGGTTGCCAGACTTAATAGAGGACAGGACTTCTGTGCCTTTAATTGCCCTGCTTTCTTTTGAGTCTTAAAGAGAAACCAGCAGACCCTTTGCTTGGAAATTAAACAAAGGGTCTGCTGGTTTCTCTTTAAGGTTTCCAGACTCAAAAGAGAGCAAGGCAATTAAAGGCACAGAAGTCCTGTCCTCTATTGAGTCTGAAAACCCTATTCAAAGAGCAGATCCCAAGGAGCGAGGGATGGGGAGCAAGCCCCGCCCCACCCTGTGTGGTGGCTTCTGTGCTTATCGGACTGGCTTCTGTCTCAGCTTGCAAGGCATAGAGGGTTTCCAGCCTCCACCCAGTAGGGTAGCCCCTCAGTTCCCTGTTCCAGACAATCATTCCCAATTAGGTGATGTCCCCCAATCAGAGTCAAGCTAGGGCTCCCCAGACAGCCCCTGCACTGGAAAAAAAAAACTTCAATAAAATCTAAAGGTTCGATTAATTACTGCCTGCCATAGCCAAAGCCACACTTGGTTCATTCCAAGGAGTGAGTCAGAGAAGAGGATACAGTTGTGCAAGGTGACAAAAAAAGTGTTGGCATTTGGCTGGGATGCACTTAGGGGACACTCCCAATTCCTGCTTTAGCCATAGCTTGAATTTTCCTGCACCTGACATGGTATTAGGTCTGGCAAAAGTGGTCATGGTCATCCCAAAACTGCCTGGTGGGCAAACATTCAAGGGCTGGTGGGCCTAATTAGGCCTAACAAGTTGGAGGTTCTCCTCCACAGTTATAGGGCTTGGGGGAGGGGAACTGAAACCCCTAGGGAACCACTCTGAATCAGTGAAGACAAGGAATTGCTCTCTTGTTCCACATGACTGTGATCAAAGAGAAGATAACCACTCTGGACACAATTCCATAACAGTCAAGGCAAACATAGGATTAAAAGCTGAGCCTTGATATATCATTAATTTTATCTATTTCTTGGTAGAGGAAGGTAGGAATTGTGGTGGCAATTATTTATGTTTGTAGAATGCAAGTTTTATTTACATGTGCACATTGTGTGTATAATTCACAACCATCTTCTTTTTTCAGATATATTAATCATTTCTAGAGCAATCCAAAAGGGGCTGGGCAAGGAGAGCTCAAAGTGGAAGAACCATAAAATACAAAGCTTTGCCAGGTTATGTCTTCCCTTTCTACTCTTTTTTCAGTCTTTGCTTTTTTTGAATAAAGGTTTTAGACCAGCTCTGAGTGTACCTCAACCCCCCGTTCAAGGGGTGTGCCGGGCGTAAGGAGAGCTTTGGACACAAAAGGACCGAAGCTTTCCTCAATCTTCCCAACACCCCTTGCCAAATAAAAAACCTTCTTTTTGTCCTGTCCACCAACAGCAAATGAGGGACAGCTGTGGAGAAATCAGTAGCTGAAATGAGGTAGCCTAAGTGGGTGGACCCCCTTCCCTGCATGAACCATGTGCCTTCCTCTTTGCCATAGAAAAAAAAGCTTCACAAAAGGGCTCCCAGGATGCCCCCCCTCTACTGACTACAGGTTTCCATCATAAATGTAATAAAAAGAATGGGAGTAAGAGAAATGGCAACTACATTTCTCTTCCAAGAAGCCTTCAAAACACCTTTCTGTCAGTCTCTCTCTTTCTCTCTTAAAAGTCAGCAATAATAAATTCAGATAGAAAACCACAAAGCTAGAATGGTGATGTAGGATCTTACATTGACTATTTCCTTTGAATAGTAGTATGTAGTATTTAAAGAAGCACAGGGCCCCTATAGATCTTTAAACAAAGAGCTTACATGTGCAACACCCAAGTGTTTTTAAGCTTCCTCTCCCCTGACATAGAGGTTTGGACTTCTTCCAAAAAATCAGTGGAAATTTTTCACATCTGTGCTATACCGTAAAAATGTCAAAGTTGGAGCTCGCATACTGTACTAGGGATAAACCTACAAAGAAAACACAGACCTCTAAACTGCATAAAGTTGCAGAAACAATAGCTCTAAACCTATTGTTTTGGTCTGCTGAGTTTTCGATACGCCACATAGTCCAGAGAGTGTTACAGAATAAGAAAAGAAGAAAAGGAAATTCTAGTGGCTTACAGGTCTAGAGAGTTCCTAGATTCTACCTTGCTTGAATTAACCACCCTAGACACTGTCAGTCATTTGTTACTTTATCCAGTCCCTTCACCACCCTATAATACATTTTGTAGAACTTTGATCGTTCCAATGCATTTATAAATTATTCCTGTTGTAGAAAAAACCTCATCCAGCTATTTAGCATGGATGTTGGGTATACTTTGCAACAGGGATGGTCCTCCACATGCTGCTGGATTACATCTAGCTCCCTTGCTAGATGGGAGCTGGGAGTTTGACTCCACGAGAGGGCCACAGCTTAGCCATCCTTGCTTTACAAATTCTGGGCGTAACAGAAAACTTTGACTCATACATATCCTCCCTCCTAACCAAATGGTCTCATTTGAACTCAGTCATCTCACAAAACACTCATACATATTTATTTAGAACCAATTCAAGAAGCTTGACTACATATATCAAAGTAATTTATATAACTTTAGGTTACATTGTCACTAATAATATTGTTTCAGTACATTTTTCTTTTATTCATGAATGTTCTGGTTCAAATATATAAGCAGAAAAGGGTCTTAAGTTTCTGGAATCTGAATTGTAGTATTACTTCCCAGCAAATACTTCATCTGATTAAATGTCATGACTTTGCATGGGTTGAAAGGGCACTGCTGTTTCCATGCTTATCTTATAAAAAATTGCCTGCAGAGTCATTGTGACGTGACTAGTGGAAAGGCAAAGAAAAGGAACTGTGCGTTTCCAACCTCTATTATTGTTTGGGCCTGTATAGTTATTAGAGAGAGATAAGATGATTTTGTGGCCCACAAAATTCCAAGCTTCCCTTCAATGTGCTGGCAGCTGTAAGAGAAAAACAAGGAATTTTGCTATGCAGTTATTTTGGACTGAGCTGATCTTGTGGGCAATCTGCTTTCCCAGAGCTCTTACATATACACAGACTCGTTAACACTACAGATTGCCTTAATTTAAAATCACAACATTGCACTCAGCGGAAGAGAGATGGTGGTTTCCAGTAGAATACTTTGAGGAAAAGTCCCTTCACTGTGTATTCTATAAAAATATTTACATGCTAAGGCACAACCCTGAAAGAAAATTCCAGCGCAGGTGATATGCCAAATTGGGTTGCAAAGGCCAGTGATTAGAATACCAAACTTACTAGAGTGACCTGGGTTGAAAACCCTTGTCATCCAGGATGACATGGACTCAGGCACACTTTCCCAGTCCCAACCTACTCCACCAGGTTGTTGTGAGGGGGAAAAGACTTATACAGGCTCCCTGAAGTAAATGAAGCATGCATATGTTAGCTGTCATTGCAATCAAAACTTCCATTCATTTATATGAATCCACATGGTGGAGTCTGTGGATCCCAAAGAAAAGAAAGACAGATTACTGTATATGCATTTTAAAATAAATTCATCAGTGTCCAATATGGTTTCTAGTTCTCTAATAGTACTCAAAAAGAATAGAGAAATACTCCTATTTAACACCAATGATTTGTGCTTTTTGCTAAGGATAAACAAGTAAGTGACAGCCTACTCAATCTTTTATAGTGACTGCCTGGGGGGCCTGACCTAACGAAGCAGAAGTTCAGAGCTTAAACTTGAGCTGGAAAGGCTATCATGGGAGAAAGACAAACTAATATTAGCATCATCTTTTTAAAAAAATAATAATCTGCTTTTGGAACTATTCAGCTTTTTAAATCAGCGTGAGATAACTTCTATTGTTTCTTCCTGTTTATGGTCTTCGCATCATTTCAATTCCTCCCCCAGAGCTTATTGATTCCATATAGGCACTGGCAGAGGAAGAGGAGTGCGGGGGGAGCGCACCGTCCCCGGCAGCGCGATCCTGATGGGGTGCCATCGTGGCTGTCCCCCGCCCGTGCTGGGCGCCAGGCCCCTCAGGCACCGTGCCACGCCCCCAGGGTGTGTGCCAGCCCCCCCCGCCTGCTCTCCCCCCCCCCCGGTGCGGGAGCATGAAGCTCCACCAACTGCATATAAGTAGGGAAATCAGAGCTGCTATATATTACTGTGAGTAAAAGGAATTCTAGTATTGCTTAATCATTGGTTAACAAGTAGACCAAAAGGATTAAGATTAAACAACTACTTTTGTGGTTTCTACACAGTATCGCTAGCTATTCGTATTTCACCACAATCATTGCCACTCTGAAGAAGTAGTAATGGCAATAGCTGAATAAACATTAAACAAAAAAACCCCACTGTCTCTCAGAAACCACCTTTATGTCTCTTACATCATAGAAATATTAGCCACTATCATGTTAAAAATACACAGTCAGTAATGACTACTGGTAATTATGTTTCAGAATGGAGCTTAATGAACATGGAGCAACATCGGCACAAATACGCTGTTTAGCAATAGGAAGAGTATTCAATTATTCAGAATAAACTTCTCATCCCCAATTAGGCCATGTGTGAGATTTCTGTTCCTAGCATGTCTCTTTCCGTGTCTTCCGTGTCTTCACCTTCCTTCCTCTTTCCCTCTAGATCCGTGCAGTGCATTTCATTGCCAGCTCTCCACCTATCAACCTCATTTTCCTCAGCCAAACCCTGCTTCCTCCTGTCTCTTAACTGCCCTGTTTACTGGCCCCTCTTACCACACTGGTTTCCAGCCACAAATGTAAATACCATCAACCAGATCCCTTGTGACTTTTACACCTTTTAGCAGAATGAATCTATCTCTGGAAGGAAAACGCACATATCACTCTTATTTCACCTTCCTTCACATTCACTTAAGAGTTAATAAAGTTTTATTTTTAATTCAAAAGCTGATATCAAGCATTTTCATCCCCAAAGGGCTTTCAAAGCAGTCCATTCTTAAAAACACAAATGTGATTACAACTACCTGTACAGTATGAAAATTTCAGTCTTAAACAGTGAAAAAGGAGCATAAGAGATAGCTAGGAATAAAGCGGCTCTTAATTGATCCCAACAATAAAAACATATTCCTCAGGACTAATACAAATAAATAAGTAATATTTGTAATCAACAGGAGGGAACTGGCTAGATGGGCTTCCTTGTGCAAAGAATTCTATACAGAGGTTGCCACTATGGCAGGGATAGGGAACCTGTGGTCCTCCAGATGTTGTTGGACTTCAGCTGTCTTCAGTCTCAGCCAATGGTCAAGGATGATGGGAGTCAAAGTCTGGCAATATATGAATATTTTGTTTAGACATCTTTGAGTTGTGGCTTCTACATAATATTTTGTATTTCTAATCTGTGTACTTTGTGTGTTTATTTAAGGGGGGGAAATACAAAACAGGTTTTCATTTTTTAAAAAAGTTTTCTGCAAGTTTTCTGCTTACAAAATAAATTACAGTACAGTGCAATCTACACATTAGTCCTCTGATAGTTCTGCGCTGCTGACATTTGGCCCTCCTTGCTATTACCCCCACCTTCCCCCCCTGTACTTTACAAAGCAAAATATAGCTTTGCTGTCTTTATAGAAAAGTCAAATCTGATTCCCTTGTTTGTTCTTATCTTTCTCATAATAACAGCATGTTTGCCAGTGGGATTTCAGAGCTTGGCTCTGGCTAATGTCAGATATTCCAAACTGTGAACCAAAAAAGTGCTGAGACTGCTTCATCCAGAATGTTAAAAATAATTGTGCACAGGGGTTATAATGGAAAACAATGCATCCCTAGTTTCTTATTTTTTAAAAAAACCACTCAGCTTTTCCTCCCACGAAAGTGTAAGGCAGTGAACAACTGAGTCAATCAAACAGTATATCTGGAAGGGCCCTAAAGCCTGTGCTGCTATGCAGGGTACATTTGACAAGACTTGTATATGTGTGTTCAGCTCCCAGCTGCTGTCAGCTAGACAGTCCAACTAGACTACCCAGAGCAGTGTCCAGGACTGAGGAGCAAGGAGATGGAGGGCTCATTCTAGCTCATATACATTATATTTTGGCTGGTGGAGGCTGGTTCATTGGGGCAAATGGGGCACTGCTCCACCAACCTCAGGCAGCTCTCACCCTGCTCCCACATGCCTGGCTTGTTACTTACAACCAGTCCAGAGGGTAGCACTGCCCTATGGCTTCTTCCTTCTTAATATCAGAAGCTGCTTTTGAAGAACTCAGCAGGGAAGAGGATGTGGAACAAAACTAGAATTACTTGGCTGCCCCTGTCATTGGCTCTGACTCCACCTGCTGTTGGCCTCTCTGCCTTCTGCTCTACCAGTCTCAGTGGGCACCAGACACCATGAGCTATAGCTTATTGTGATGTGCAGATATAGCCAACCAGACAGACAAAGGAGTATACAAAGCAGAAAGCATTCTACGCATTTGTCAAGTTTACTTTGCCCATAGAACTCAACAGCATCTGGAGGGCTGGAGGTTAACCACCCTGGATATCTACAGTGACGTGTTTTCTTCTTCTTCTAAAAACCTTATCTAAAGCATAACATTTATTGTTTATTGATTCAGGGAGCAAATTTAAACACCTGAATAGTTATGAATTATTTCCGAGTGTTCCATTTTGTAGAATTTGTTTTACACATCCATGTATGACAAGGTTGGTCAACATATTCCAGAATTGAGGAGATTAATAAAAGCCCAAATTATTATTGTATGCTCCCTTCTAGGGGAAAAAAAAACTCCCTGCCATTTAACTGTAGTGCTGTTTGGTGCCACTGTCAAAACTGTAGGCTAACTCCAAAATTAGAAGTTTCCACTAACCTTGGTAAACCTGAAAATGCAAGCTGCCCTAAGTTACCAAATGCCCAGTCACTTTCTGCCACCCCACTATCATTACCTTAGTCAACCTTTCCCCTTTAACTGGATATGGAGAACAGAAATGTTGAAATTGATGAATGACCTTTGCATTGGTACAAACGAAGTCTGGTTCTCAATGGCGCACCCATGGGCATCACAGCACCCTCAGACATCTCCTTGGCACATATCAAAGTCTTCTACACCTTCCTATTTTTAATTCTTTTTGGAAATGAGTTTTTGTCTGCTTTTTGTACTTTGGTTGCAGGTACCTGTTTTTTTGTGAATTGTGGCTTGCTTCTTTGTTTTATTCGTTTTGGGGAGTGTAGGTATTTTGCCTGTTTTGGTGTAGTCTGAAGATTGCCAGTTTTTATTTGCAAAATAAATGGAAGCCAGAATACTTAGATGTCCAAATGTACCATTGGACCTTAAAAGGTTGGGAAATCCTTGAATAAGCACACTGTTAGATGACACAGGACCTGTACTTATGCTTCTGAGGGCAGCATTTGTCCTAGCAACACTTGTGTAAGCAGAAGTGAAGTACAATACCTGTTTTTAAAAATCATCTTCCATTTTGAAGGATTGATGCAGAAGCTAGGCTTTATAATTCTGACTAAAAATGCTATCTAGCAGTTTTGAAACACCCATTCTCTAAACATGCAACTATCTCAATTACTATAAGACTCAAAGGATATGTGTAGCTCAAAAATATTTTAACAATAATTTCCTTACAGTGATGATATGTTTATACAGCAGTTAACAGCATCCTAATGGTAATAGGATATAGATTTTGTTAAATGGATGCCCAAATTCTGAAGTGGCAACCTCAAGAACACACACAATTCTAGCAAAACATCCATTAAAAAGACAATAAAAGCAAACTGTCAACAATAATTGGACTAAATCAAAAACCATAATGAAACTCAATAAGAGGAAATAAAAGTTTATTCATTGGGGCAAAAAGGAATGTAGTTGCTGGTCTCTCTGCTCCTTTGTTTTTAGTTCATTTTCCTCTGCTCACTTTACTCTAATCAGGCCTAATGAGTTCCCATTTCCAGAGTTCCTGCATTACCAAAGAGAGCTTTGAACTCCTCTCAGAAGCAGTGCTTAAAATGCTTGGTTCAGTATTATTCAATACTAAATGATGTTATTTGTAAAAAAAGTGAATAGACAACTGACCACTCCAATTTCTTTAGAACCCAGGGATCACTAAAGATGGGCAGATGAAACTAAATATGGCTTTAGTTCACCTACTGAAATTTTTGATAAAAACCTACCGGTATCTCTTAACACAAGCAAGAACCATTACGGCAGAAAATAACTACATGAAATAAATATTTTCAACAATGCCCAAAGTTAAGACTGAACTGCACACATGGCAACTCCGGCTGGGCTTAACTAACCACCAGAAGAGAAAGGTACATTCAAAAAAGTTGTGCTTCCCTCCACAAAGCTCTTAACAAGCCGCATGTATTAATAGCACTCACATGCAACAGACAGTGATGGACATGAAAGCATGAAGTCCCTAATTAATGGAGCTTTAAGCCAAAAGTGAAGTAGCTGTTTTACTGCAAGCATGGTGGCCTCTGGCCTCTCCCACAATCTTTCAGTACAGAGCAAGAGAACAATAGAACTGGTTTGTATTAGATGCTCAGAACCAAATTAGAGTGTCAATAAACAAGGTGATGCAAGCCAGCAAGATTGTGATATGACCTCTTCAGGGAAGGAAAGAGGCCTCAAGTCATACTGAAACTTCGTCATTCCTTGAATAAGCCTGGAGTGAGAACCACGAAGGCTACTGTGTAACACCCTGAATTTTAAAGGTACTAGTTGCTAACACTAGTATAACCATATACTGTATTGAATTGGGGGCTCTACTAATGCATATGTGTTAAATTCTAGTTAAAAATCCAGAGGGTTGATGTTACTTTTCTATAATTGCTTCTGAAAAGTCAGCTCTATAAAAAAACTATGATATAAGCCAGAAATCAAGACCAAAGTTCCTGTTTAACATGAACTGCACATCCAACCAATTACCAGGACTCTTGACAAAAACAATCACTGCCCATGTATACACAACATAACTATTTGTTCTGAGTAAGAAACCATTTTGTCCCACACATAGCACATTCATTAATGTAAAACATGTATTGCCTTTTATCAAGGAAGGTTAACCCTTCCCTCCCCAGCTGCACTCTCCAGAAAGAGCCTCCAGCCCCCCAGCCATTAGGCTTTTTCCAAACCCAACTGCAGCATGGGGGCACTAGGGGGTGGTGGTTTTGCAGCACAAAGGGAGGGTTCACCCTTCTCTCTACAGTTGTGAGCCCCTTAAAACACTTCCTGTGTCTTGGGCTTGGAGAGAGAAGCTTTATATTGGCTATAATAGGCTGCTTTTTCTTTTCTTTCTTTCATTTAAATATATTATAAAAAATTCAATTCAAAGTGTGTTTGTTTGGGTTTTCTGTTAGAGAATGAATTGCCCTTGTTGTTGTTTTTTAGAAGTTGGGACTTAAGTGCCTTCCGCCTTGAAAGACAAAAAATACACGCTGAGAGCAAGTAGTCCTGACCTGTTGGAGTGCTTTGATGTGCTTATTATTCACTTTTTTGGCAATATGGGGTTGTGCATTCCTTTTTGAAAAAAATATACGACATGGCTTCAAGAAGATACATCATGTGGAATGGTTTAATTGTAAATGAGAAGTGCTGGGCTGGAAACACGGTCCTGCTCATTCCTTTTCATATAGATGCTGTCCCTTTACCCATGAGTAGGGTTGCCATATTTCAAAAAATGAAAATCTGTACACAAAAGTTGTTGTGGGGGGGGGGGAACCAAAGGGGACCAAGACTTTTTGAGCTAAAATCAGCAAAAATGACACTACCGACATGGCTTGCCATACGTCTGGATTTTCCCAGACATTTTTGCTGATTACCGCCTGGACACAGCTTCCGACTGCAGTATTCTGGGTATGTCCAAGAAATTCCGGACGTATGGCAACCCTACCCATGAGTGGCCGGGGGCAGGGAGTGAGGTTTCTCAGTGGAGAGGCCATGGCATCCTATCTGTTTGCACATTCTACCAGAAGTGAAACACTAGGGCAGGGGTCAGCAAATGTTTTCAGCAGGGGGCTGGTCCACTGTCCCTCAGACCTTTGGGGGGGGGGCGGAGTATTATTATTATTATTTTTTAATGAATGAATTCCTTTGCCCCACAAATAACCCAGAGATGCATTTTAAATAAAAGGGCACATTCTACTCATGTAAAAACACGCTGATTCCCAGACCGTCTGCGGGCTGGATTTAGAAGGCAATTGGGCCGGATCTGGCCCCCGGGCCTTAGTTTGCCTACCCATGCACTAGGGCCTCTGCAGTCATACTGAGGTCTTGCTGACTTGCAACAGTCTGAAACCAATTACTGCCATTATAAATGCCACCATATATGGATAATTTAACTGGGCTAAATTAGAAAGTCAATATATTCTTATTTAGTTGCTTTCTTTCCATACTTTAATCAGTATGCAAAAAGAGATTGTTGAAGCTGCATTGGCTATCTTGCCTTGTTCCATTTTGTCTTGGGGCCAAACTTCTAGTTGTTAAGAAAGAAAAGGAGAAAGGGGAGGGGTTGCACATTGAAAGTACAAGAATATTGTACTGGAAAAACTCTAGATGACAGTTCTCAGAATAGACTGTACCACACGGCAGCCAAATGCAGCCTGGCCCACACCAGAACCAAGATATATGCAGCAAGACCTGGTAGACTGCCATTTTCTGTGCATTTTGTAATTTTCCGAGCATCTTCTCTTAGGGAAAAGCTGTGTCTCGTTTTTTTCTGCCCATCAGACAGCCACTGAAGCTAGAACCTTTGTTGGGACAGTTAATATACAGACAGTATAATATAAAGACAGTATCCTCCAATTCTGCAACACCTTAAAGACAGATGACCTGATCCATGTGGAGAAACGGTTTCCAAACATGAACAGGTTTCCTTGCATATGACCACCTGTTTCCAGAAAATGAGAAATACAGTACAACACTCAGACGGCAACCAAAAAGATTCAGCTTGGGCCTCTGGAAGAGCTTTCTGGATTATAGACTAGTGGAGCTGCCTATCTAGCAGTACAGTGGTACCTCGGTTTATGAACACAATTGGTTCTGGAAGTCTGTTCATAAACTGAAGCATTCATAAACTGAAGCAAACTTTCCCATTGAAATAATGGAAAGTGGATTAATCTGTTCCAGACGGGTCCACGGAGTACTCAACCTGAAGCGTACTTAACCCGAAGCATGGGTGTAATTGGTTCCAGAAGACTGTTCATAAACTGAAGCGTTCATAAACTGAAGCGAACTTTCCCATTGAAAGTAATGGAAAGTGAATTAATCCGTTCCAGATGGGTCCACGGCATTCGTAAACCAAAAATTCGTAAACCGCGGTGTTCATAAGCCGAAGTTCCACTGTACAGCACTGCGAGGTCAGCCTGATCTTAATGTTCTGCAGTGACGATGCCATTGCACTTGCTTGTATTGTTTTAAATTTATTTGATCCATGAGGGAAAGCTGATCCATTTCCAGTCCTTTGTCTAAAAATATTTGTCCCTGGGGGCAAGGAAAGAGAGGATTTGTTTCTGCCAATGAGGATTTTTATGCTACTGTCAGGGACTGAACTTGTTGAACCATTAGCTACTTTCAACAATTTTCTGTGATTCTGTTAAAAATTTATGTTCTCCACGTCAAGCTTACATGCAAGTTTGCTGAATTAAATTAAAATGTTGCATTGGGGCTAATAAAGCATAATATGAAAAACATCAACATCCCTTTTTTTCATTAAGTACAGAGATGTCTTGAGAGAACCTACTTAATATAGTCTCTGAGCACAGGGAACTCAGTGACACTTTTCAGTCATTCTAGTCAGAAAAGTTTTGGATACCTGGTGAATTTCCCTTTTACAGCCTGGCATGCTAAGAGGGTCAGAGTACCCAGAGCAATTTCAAAGGGAAAAACAATGGAATATTTGCTTGTGAGTGGGGGAATCTTTGAAACATGGCATTGGGCCATTCGAAAAAGAAACTTGCAGGCAGTTGGAAAAGCTACTTAATTCCCTTTCATAAAATCTTCATTTCTTTGAACCTGAGAAACTGTAAATGGAAGTTGGTTTACTACAGTTTTCTAAAGTGGTGCTCCAATCCCAAAAGTTCTATCCCATAAGGTAGGGTTGCCAGACGTCTCCGGTTCCCGGGGACAGTCCCCGGATTTCCAAATCTGTCCCCAGACAAATTCCATCCCCAGAATGTCCCCAGATTTGAAAATCTGTCCCCGGGAAACGTGGCAGTGGCAGCCTCAGCAACCCGGAGCCAGCCTGGTAGCGCAGTTGGCACTGGCTGGCTTCAGGAGCTGCTCGCTGCCGCCGCCACTGGCAAAGGGGAACTAGGGACGTCAGGCGGTACAGATCTCCTGCCCCCTGCCCCCTTTGTTTTGACAGATCGGGGGAGGCTCGGGAGGGCGGCCGTTGCCCAGGAGGGGCTCAAGGTGCGCTGTTTCTCTGCCAGGCAAGGTGCAAAGCCCTTTTTTCACACCCTGTGAAACATAGGTGCACAGTTTTTTTTAAAAAAACTGGGCAATGACGCACTGCCCACCTGTGACTCCCAAGCCTCTCCCGATCTCCTTCCCCCTTCCCCCTTTGTTTTGACTGATTGGGGGAGGCTTGGGAGTCGAGGGCGGGTGGCCGTTGCCCAGTTTTTTAAAAAACTCTGCGCATTTATGTTTCACAGGGTGCGAAAGAATGGCTTTATACCTTGCCTGGCAGAGAAACCACACACCTTGCGCCCCTCCTGGGCAACGGCCTGCCTGAGCCTCCCCTGATCTGTCAAACAAAGGGGTAAGGGGGCAGGAGATCGGGGAAGGCTCGGGAGTCATGGGCGGGCAGCGCACCGTTGCCCAGTTTTTTTCAAAACTCTGCACATTTATGTTTCACAGGGTGCAAATGAAGGGCTTTGCACCTTTATACAATATGCATGTGTGCTTTGGCCCAGGGTCTTTTGCCTCACTACCCCCACTACTGACTCCCTGTTGCTACTCAACTCCCCCCCCCCAAAAAAAGTGTCCCCGGATTCATTGAAAAACATCTGGTAAGCATACCGTAAGTGATCCAAAGGGACAAGGTCAACCCTTATGGGTGTCTTTACATAGCCTATCATTGGGAATGCTTTTAAAAAGTACATCAAATAGATCCTAGACTTTTCTCAGGGACACACTGTGGCTGCAACTGGAAACAATGGGAAACTATTCAGTCAAATCTACTGGATGACACCAGCACAGTGGGTTAGATCCAGACTCATGACTAATTTTCACATATGTGCCATCTAACTGCAACTAACTGAAATCTCTTTACAATGGGAGATGTTAGTCTTTAAGGTGCCAGGAGACTTTTTGTTGTTACACGTGCAAGTGACTAATGAACTGATTATTGCGTAATTTTTTGTGGATTACAGTCCACTTCATCAGATGCATAAAGGCGTTGGGTGGCTGAAACCTGAGATCTGCTGGCTTGTAAACAGTGAGGTCTGAAGGAAATGAAATGCATAAAAGTACAGAGTGTGACAATTACATTACTGACAACATCCATTCACAAAAAATATCCCAGTTTATAACACACACATCCTGATATTGGTAAGTCACTAGCACATCTAGTGGAATAAAAATCCATTGTCCCAATTCATTACACAAATGTATTGCACATTTTGTTTAATGGTAATCTGAAGTCTCTTTGTTCCATAATGGTCACCTTATGCTCAGTGGCAGAGTGTCCTGGAACTCCACTGTAACCCCCACCCACCACTGGTTTTCTTCATTATTTTGCAATGTGTCGGGCTCTGCAGTCTACATCTACTTTATTCACATACCTTGAACACCAAATAAAGCACAAGGTTTTAGAGCACAGAAGTATTCTAAGTGAAACAGGAACCTGTACCCCTAGTTTCTCATCTGATATATTGAGTAAGATAATTCTCTATTATTATAATTTCAGTATAAACATTTTCTTCACAAATTTCAAGCATTAAGAGATTTCCACTCACAAAAATATACACCGCAACTTTGCACTGCCTAACAGAGGTTCTTTATCTAACTGCAGTTCTGCAGAGGCTTATCAGCTAATCTAAAGTGCACTGAATCAATTGAAAACCAGCTGTTGGTACTGCTGGCCAAATGTAAAAGGATAAAGTTTTGAATTCAAGATTTTAGTCTGATTTGTGTTTTGGTCTTAGGAACTCTACAGCAGTTCCAAATTCTGCATAAAAAACAAACAAACTGCCATTTATAGAACCCTTGCAAGGGACAGGAGAGGGACAGAATGAACTTGTCTTGAACAGAAATGAAACAAGTTTCCTCTCTCCATCCAAGGCATGCCCAATTGGCGTAACTAAAAAAAAATATCTCCTGCCTCTTCCTGAAACTAAGACATCAAAGTATAAATACATGTGACATGGTAGCTCAGTCAATGGCTGCTGTGAGACCTGCAGTCTCTTTATCTAAGCAAGTACAGTGGTACCTCGGGTTACAAACACCTCAGGTTACAGACTCCGCTAACTCAGAAGTAGTACCTCGGGTTAAGAACTTTGCCCCAGGATGAGAACAGAAATCACTCGGCAGCGGGAGGCCCCATTAGCTAAAGTGGTACCTCAGGTTAAGAATGGTTTCAGGTTAAGAACAGACCTCCGGAATGAATTAAGTTCATAACCAGAGGTACCACTATCCTATCAGCTTATGTACTATTTATTTCATCTGCCCCCCCCCCCCCATTTTGATTGTGGATGTGTACACTTATGCCTCAGAAGGCTTTCACGGAGAAGGTTACTGCAGGGGTAAACTTGCCCACTCCCCACACCCTAAGACTAAGGAGCAAAAGCTTAGGAGCAGAAGGAACAACCACCCTGAAATGTACAAAATGGCCAACTCTCCCTTGGCACTGGTGCTGTGACAAGGCGCATCACAGAAGAATAATGGAAAAGTGGGAAGTGACTGGAGATCTGGTCCTCTCTTCATATAAAGGCTCTCTTGTATTTCCCCCACCCCTTGCTCTCTGCAGTGTACCCATCACCATCACCTCCTTAACATCTTTTACGTGCCCTGGTTTTAAGAGAAAATCACACACACATGAAAAGATTACAATGTTTCTGGGAACTTCTACTCTCTGTACAGACTGTCAGAAGGGAAGTGGGAAAGGAAACTCAGTGATAGTGACTCAACTGAGCTCTGCAACACAACACAAAACAAAACAAAACAAAACAAAACAGAAAAGGAAGGGAGGAAAGAACATGCAGCAGGAAAATATCCTCTACACGATAACGTGATCCGATAACATGCCCTTGCTAGTCTAGTTATTACTTGAATATGTTCAGTCCTTTAAAACAACTTTTCTATCTCTCAGATTCCTAAAACTAAAGTTGGACCAGGTGGATTTTAAGATATGGTCTTTGAGGTTGGGCTTATCCAATGCAACATTTCTCCATATGTGTTAAACATGCTAATGAACACTCACATACTTGCATGTTCCATAATGGAGGAATTATCTGCTCCTGGCCTCACTGATGATTTTCTAGATATACTGCAAGCCTTTCTGTTTCAGACTATTTTTAAGATTTGAATTAATCAACTATGGAGTAATTTTAGTTCTACATCATATCCAGAATTCAATGTTTCCTTTATAATATACTTAACAGCATTCCTAAATGAAAACTTGAAATTGGAGACTGAACAATGATCGGCCTTCTCAGACCATAGATGCAGGTCTGAAAGAAAGCATAAATACTCACAAAAGCAAATACATTCTAAGCTGGCCTCCTCCAGTCTGGTGCCCTCCAAATGTGTTTTGAATCCCAACTTCATGCCACAGCCAGGCACAAAACATGGCAGAAATTCCACTGTGTCCATGTCAAAGGGCACTTTTTACATCATTCTGACAATGTGCATCAAAGTGATCTCCACTGCAACCTGTCCCACTGACTGCTCAAGATCTATTCTGTCAGGACTCCTGCAGTGAATCACTGCCTGACCTGTTAGAGGTCAACCTTCAGGCTGACCTCAAATATCAAAAAAGATCCCCATCCCTGTTTCCTCCCCACCCGCCACCCATCCTCAAAGGAGCAGGTTGGTTTAAATTGTGAAAAGAATGGTAACCCCTTGCTATCACCCAACAGTTTCAAAAAATCTATTTACGCTCTGTTGTAGGTATCACACTCTTCAGCGCACATGTATCACAATTGGTACTGTCTGCCAAGGAGCCACCAGGATAGGTTCAAGGTGCTGGTTTTGGTGGTTAAAGTCCTATGCCGCATGGGACCAGGATTCCTGAAAGATCATCTCACCCCATAAATAAATAAATAATCAATCAATCACTGCGTTCTGCAAATGAGGGCCTCCTGCAGATAACATCTTATCTGGAGGCCCATTCTGTGCAATATAGGAATTGGGTTTTTAGTGTTTGGCACCAATCCTTTGGAATTCCCTCTTGTTAAATATTAGACATATGTCGTCACTGTTGTCTTTTTGGCACCTATTAAAGACTTTCTTCTCCTAGCAAGCCTCTTAGCTGGAAATTTTCCCAGTCTGCATCTGTATTGGTACTTTTAGATATCAGTTTTCTTGATTTTACTGATTCTGTAGAAGACTCCCTGGAAAAGACCCTGATGTTGGGAAAGATTGAGGGCACTAGGAGAAAGGGACAACAGAGGATGAGATGGTTGGACAGTGTTCTCGAAGCTACCAACATGAGTCTGACCAAACTGCGGGAGGCAGTGGAATACAGGAGTGCCTGGCGTGCTCTGGTCCATGGGGTCACGAAGAGTCGGACACGACTAAACGACTAAACAACAGTAATCTAGCAAGGGAGAAGCTCCTGACTGTGGCAGAAGAATGGTCCATTGAAGGGTGCAGAAACAGAATTATTCCGCATTTTAAAGAACACTATAAGCCAACACATTCCAGGCCACAGATGGCCTCTTATCGGGAAAATTGTGTGTGTTAAGAAGTGTCAGGGATTAGGCTGAGGGATGTTGCTCTGAGGAGGAATGGTGGGAGCAGCTCTCTCCCTCTGCGCAAGGCCAGGATCCTGAAGCTCCACAGGAGCAGGAATATAGTATCGACCAATGGTTTGTGGTAGGACACAGAGTTATGCTCCTGCTACCCATCCCCACTCTGTCAACATTTATCTAAGGATAATAGTGTCATAGAATCATAGAGTTGGAAGAGACCACAAGGGCCATCCAGTCCAACCCCCTGCCAAGCAGGAAACACCATCAAAGCATTCCTGACAGATGGCTGTCAAACCTCTGCTTAGAGACCTCCAAAGAAGGAGACTCCACCACACTCCTTGGCAGTAAATTCCACTGTCGAACAGCTCTTACTGTCAGGAAGTTCTTCCTAATGTTTAGGTGGAATCTTCTTTCTTGTAGTTTGAATCCATTGCTCCGTGTCCGCTTCTCTGGAGCAGCAGAAAACAACTTTTCTCCCTCCTCTGTATGACATCCTTTTATATAGACATTCATGAGCCAAAATTACAATGTGAACTTAACCAGAGGCAAGAACTTTCAATTCTGTTGCCTCTGTTTACCGGAATAACCCATCTCAGTATGATGGGAGACTCCTGCATCAATTTGATTGCCACATTGGGGGGGGGGGAACCTATATAGAGGCACCAGGGGATTAAAATGATCTATGTTGTGAAAATGTAGCAAAAATGAAGAGGAGGCACTTGCAACACTTTAAAGTCTTAGGATACTACCAGATTGGCATTGTCACAATAGTAACCTTTGGTCTCATGTGCATGCCACTTTCCTCTTGAGTCACCAACACATCACTGATTTTTTAGTGTAACCAATAGGACTGCAAACATTTACTGTAAGCAACTTTGGATGGGCATCTGCCCAGAAAAGCAACCTAAAAATACAGAAAATGTTTCATTCCATTTACTGCCTTGCTTTGAACAGATTAACATGTTAATAGATTAAAAACAAGGGACGTGGGTGGCGCTGTGGGTTAAACCACAGAGCCTAGGGCTTCCTGATCAGAAGGTCAGTGGTTTGAATCCCCGCGGCAGGGTGAGCTCCCGTTGCTCGGTCCCAGCTCCTGCCAACCTAGCAGTTCGAAAGCAAATCAAAGTGCAAGTAGATAAATAGGTACCACTCTGGCGGGAAGGTAAATGGCGTTTCTGTGTGCTGCTCTGGTTCACCAGAAGTGGCTGGCCAAATGACCTGGAAGTTGTACGCCGGCCCCCTCGGCCAGTAAATCGAGATGAGCGCTGCAACCCCAGAGTCGTCTGCAACTGGACCTAACGGTCAGGGGTCCCTTTACCTTTACTAGTTTTAAAACACCCATAGAAACATTTCAGGCACCCATGAAGCCTCTGAGCTCCCCTCTCCACTCAGTGCCTCCTTCATCATGAGGTGTCAAGAGTAGCTATCTCTCGCCCTGCCCTGAAGCTGAAGGAGGATGCTTCCACCCTTCCTCTTCCAGCTCTGTGCTTTTCAAGGCTCCTCTCGGCAGCCAAGTGACCAAGATGGTAGCAAGCAAACGGCACTGATATGGGACACTGGAGGGAAGAAAATGGAGCAGCCGGAGATGGGGAGAGAAAGGGGTCTGGCTTAGGGGGAGAGAGAAGAGAGAAGAGATCCAGGAGAATGGATCCTCTTGAACAGGCTTCCTCAAACTCAGTCCTCCAGATGTTTTTGGCCTACAACTCCCACGATCCCTAGCTAGCAGGACCAGTGGTCAGGGATGATGGGAATTGTAGTCTCAAAACATCTGGAGGGCCAAGTTTGAGGAAGCCTGCTCTTGAAATTCATCATCACTAAAATAAATCCCATTGGTCTGCTGGCTGAATAATCAAAATCACTGATCAGGTGTTTTCCGCTGCTGCCATGGCACAAAAACATGGATCCTTGTGGAGCGTCATTATTTTCACAAGTGATCCGCTCAGGTGACCTCATTGTCCCCATGGGTTTTGTGGTTCACAAATGGTTCTGCTGTCATCTTATGAAGGAATCAGACTAAACTAAAAAATACTGTATGTAGTTTGGTTTGGGAGTCAAGAAGTTAGTTTGTTTCCTGCTGCCAAAGACTTGTCTGTCCTGATAAACAAACTAAGAAGTGTTTTAGAAAATTTTGATATATGTGGCTCAGTTAAGTCCATTGTGCTTCTTTGATGATTTGACCATTTGTGGATAGATTCTAGAGGAGATAACATATAACCTGTGTATCTGATGAAGTGTGCATGCACACGAAAGCTCATACCAAAATAAAAAGTTAGTTGGTCTTTAAGGTGCTACTGAAGGAATTTTTTTTATTTTGTTTCGACTCAGACCAACACGGCTACCTACCTGTAAATATAACCTAAGGGTATAACTAGAAAGTGACTTGAAACAGATATTAGATTAGACTGGAACAAATAGCAAAAAGCAAACTCAGGCACAAAGCTACACAGCTGTAAAGTTGCAACTTTTCAGCAAATGAGGAATAGGAGAACTGTCTGCTGGGACAATGTAGTACAGTATTGAGAAAACTGAAGCCAGAAGTATATTTGTATCAAGCATATCTGCTGTGAGGATAAAATTAAAGCAGTGCATTATATTTCTGCACACTGCCAAATTTTAATGTGAGCAGAGAATGTTGACCCCCTTGTTGCACAGGGAAAAGTTTGCCTATGACAGCTAGAGATGTTGCAACAACAGGTGTTAGCTTAATTAGACTTTGAAAATAGTTCACCACTCACCAGCAATAATATATCCAGCAAAACTGGCTGTACAGGAAGGTATTGTCCTCTGCAAGATCCTTTATGGAGTGGTCAAGGGAAAACTTAAGTTAGGGGTGCACAACATACTAAGACACATGCAAATATTCTAGTTCTGAGCTGAAGCATTCTGCTGTTTGAATCAATATGGGGTGCGCACGCACGCACGCACGCACACACACCACACACACACAAACACACCTGCATTATCTTGTCCTTGCTTTGCAGAGTAGCATTCCTCTGGCTACTTTGCATTTTTATTTTCTAAAATAAAATATAAAATTACAAGATTTTCTAAAAAATCTTGACCAACCATTCTTTCATGAGCGTATGTGCCTTTTATCAAGTCAGACCCACTGGCCCATCTAGCTTGTCCACAATGACTGGTAGTGGTGCTTTCCCAGACTTCTCTTTTCTCAGAAGTCTTTCCCAGTCCAACCTAGAGAAGCTAGAGATAGAGTGGGGACTTTTTGCATGCTCTCCCACTGAATTATTATTATTTTCCACACAACAATCCACTTCTCAGGTAAATCATTTAAAGAACTGAGATTTAGACAAAAGTCTACTACTCAGTCCCTTTGCAATGCTGACTCACTGGCCTTCGTTTTGACCAACAGTGCTGTTTCTTTTAATACTGGAGTGACTGAAAGGTGCAGATTCTCTGCGAGTCCTGGCTCCCATCCCAAGGTATGGCAATAGATGCTCTTACTAGTAGGTAAGGGTCTTCATTAGGGCAGAGGAATAGTACAGACTCAGCAGCAGGAAAAGTGCTATTCCAGTCCCAGAGCTTTCAAAAGGAAAAGGTCTTTGTTGAGTTGTATAAGTATAAGTGATGAAGGGGAACCATACCTAATCAAAACATCCTCCCTCCCCACTCACACAAGAAACTAAAGATCATCACAGCCAACCACAAATGAGCACTCACACCCTAAGACGAATCCCGACCTCTCTCACCAACAGAGAAGCACGAACAAACAACAGAGAACCTGCACAAGCGACGCTGACGTCGAACCCCTACACATATCAAGAAAAACAGAAACATTGACATTCCACCACATCCAACTCCCCATCCCACCCACCTCTTTCCCCCCTTCCTCATGATGTCTCAATAAGTAAAATTGTTATGTAAAAATGATGCATGAGACATTGCACTACCTTTGTAACCCACGAAAATCCTTAATAAAAATAATTATTTTTTTTTAAAAAAGGAAAAGGTCTGGCAAGATTGGGACCAGTCTAGGAACAAGGGCCAAGGTTCACGAGTTCAGGGTAAGTTAAAATAAGTTTAAGACTGCATGAGAGCTGAGAAACTGTTCTAACAAGTTTTCCATGCTCAACCTTCCAGTTTTAAAGCTGAAGTTGGCACAGCTCTTACTTGCAAGAGACTCTGTTCCTTCACGAGCCATTAGCCTGCAAGCAGGTCTGTTTTAAACCTGCTTCTCCTGAGGAGGCATTTGAGCCTGGGAGAGAGCACCGAACCCACCTCTCCCACTGAAAGCTGCTTGACCACCCCAGGTTGTGGCTCAGATCCTCCCCACCTTACGACAAGGCTCTTTCCCCTTTTGAGGGGAGGGAGCTGAAAGTCCTGTCTGCACATCAGAGCCAGATGGGATTGGGGAGAGCGAATGGCTTCCATCTGTTCCAGCCTCGTCTCCCATTCCTCATCTCCCTCTCCATCTGCCAGGAGTCACTTCTCTGGGGTTGGGCAATATAAAGTCATGGAGATGGAAGTTAAAAGGATGTTTAAAACTATCAGCAAACAGCAACTCCAAGACAAACTGTGCTTATTCATTTTTTTAAACGTGGAATAACCCAGAGCAAACACAAGCATAATAACTTACTAAGTTTAATTGTGCTACATCCAATCACTTCGTAAACATAAATAAGATGTTTAGGAGTGACTTTAGGTGTGTGTTTCTGTGTGCCAAAAGGTAAAAGCACGCATTAAAATAACTCCTTGCCTAACTTTCCTGCTCAAGAGCTAACTATTGGAAAACTTTTTTTTAAAGCTATTAAGCAAATTCTGTCTTCCTTCACAACTTAATGATTTGCTTTGTTTCAGTTGCCTTAATCCAATTTTATACATAATACTGATGACACTGAGTTCTCTCTTTCTTGGGTAAAGAGGGATGCTTGAGTTCTACTTTCATATTGACTCTTCACACAACATCAAGGGGACCTCACAATACATCTAATGCAAATACAATCCATATGTTGACAGCTGCAGGACCTGTATACTCCCTTCCTAGATTGCCAAACTAATGTGGCTTTACTTTTTCAGAAAAAAGAAGAGAGTAGAGGTAACACTTAGCTGTTCAACTGGATTTTTACTTTCACTCAAGTCTAAAGAACTATCATGGCCTAAAAAACACCAATATTGCTCAAGGATTCATTTATTATTCTTCAGCAGATTTTTGTATGTTAAGACATGTTATTTACCGTAGTATAAGCCTTTTCAGCACTGATTTAGGTAGATTAAAAAGACAACAACTCTGGAGTAGGTATATTCAGAACTTCCAGGACATGATAGATGTGTATAAAATTATGCAAGGCATGTAGAAAATGGGTAGAGAACGTTTTTCTTCCTCTCACCCTCTCTCTCCTAACACTACAACTCTGGAACATCCAATGAGGCTGAATGTTGGAAGATTCAGTACAGATAAAAGAAAGTACTTCATCACACAAGTATGGAATTTGCTTCCCCACTACTTTGCCAACCAAGTAGTGTTGTCCACCAGCTTCAATGGCTTTAAAAGAGAATTAGACAAATTCATGGAGAATAAGGCTATCAATAGCTATTAGCCAAAATAGCTATGTTCTCCTGTCACACTCAGAGGCAATGTGCCCCTGAATACCAGGTTCTGGAAACCACAGGAGGGGAGAGTGCTCTTGCACTCAGGTCCTGCTTTCGGATTTCCCATATGCATCTGCTTCGCTACTGTGAGAACAGGATGCTGGACTAGATGGACCAGCGGCCTGATCCAACAAACTCTTCTGACGTGCTGTTTAATTTAATCTTAATCTTTCCACAAATGCATAGTGACTGCATTAATTACACAGGCCACATACTAAATAAGTTTACTTATCGCCAATAATGTTGGCCTTTCCATTTTAGTAAAAAAAAATAATTCTATGCAAATTAGGACAATTTGCACAGGGTAATTTGTAGTGGGAAGCTCTCAGTTTGCATTGGAAAATCTTCTGATGCCCTAGGGAGTGATCTAATTTGGCATGTTTATTTTACTGAGCAAACAAAGTAAAATCTAATAAACTTTATTTAGTAAACAAAGCTATAAACTTTGAAACTGCCAAGCTTTCCTAATACATTTGCAATTGGTGTCCATTCATTTTTAATAATGATCTTATGAAATGTGAAATAATCCACAGAAAAACAAAGCACTGGAAAAATTTCCACCCCACATCTCTGTTTATATAGCCCCTTTATGCAATTACCCATGACAGTTACTACTTGAGTACAGTACTCCTCCCACCCCAGTAAGTGGATATAAGATTGTAACCTAAACATGGTTCAGTCCCTTGTACCTCCAGGTAGGACTACGAATGTCCCCTATATGAAACCTTGGAGAGCCAGTCAGTCAGTGTAGAAAACACTGAGCTTTATGGACCAATGGTTTGACTTGGTAAAAGGCAACTTTGTATGTTCACATGTTGACCAATACAGAGTCATCTGCCTCAGGACATTGTATTGCAGGGAATTGGATTACCACAAGATTATCTGTCTTAACATGTAACAAGTTAAAAAACATGCATAATTTCCTAGGAAAACACTAAAATGGCATGTACCAGAGTTTTCTTGTACAGATTTTTTCCCCAGAAACTTTACTGCATGAACCCACTGAACTGCAATGTAACAGTAACAAACAACAACAACAAATCTCACCCAACATTCGAGCACAGTTTAGAGGTTTGGCTCAATCCCAGTTAAACAATAAAACAACAGGAAAATTCACATGCTGAAACAATAGTACCACTAGCACGCATATGACCACCACCTTCTCATTGAATTACAGCTAGAATCACTTCTTAGTATCCTTGTTCCTTTCTTCACAACATGATATTGGTGGTAGTATCAGAGGATTTAACTATTGTTTTTGCATCTGTACTTCTGTTTTTAAAAGCTGTGAATTGGTCATAAACATTTATCTTCTTCTTTCTGCTCCACCATAGTACAAATACTGTATCACTATACAGTGTTACCTCGGTTTAAGAACAGTCCTGTTTAAGAACAATTTGGTTTACGAACTCCGCAAAACCGGAAATAGTGTCCCGGTTTGCGAACTATACCTTGGTCGAAGAACGGAATCCAAACAGTGGAAGGGCACCGGCGGCAGGAGGCCTCATTAGGGAAAGCGTGTCTCGGTTTAAGAACGGTTTCGGTTTAAGAACGGACTTCCAGAACGGATTAAGTTCGTAAACCAAGGTACCACTGTATATTGTTATGAGAGATGGGCAGTTAAAATGGTTCCATTTACATTTGTGAGTCTTTCAAGTTACAGGTTTTAAGGATCAAACTTCATGTTACAGTACTTTAAAGGCTAGAGCTGTGTGTTTTCATTTAGTTAGCTGTAGAAGCCCTCAACATCACTGGGACTGCACCCTCCACAGTTATGATCCCAAAGAAAACTGGGGTCCTCCACATAAAAATTTGAGGTTTAGAGTATGTTCCAACCAGCAACAATGAAAGCTTTTCTAAGCTTTATTGCCATGGGTGGGGAAGGAAGATTTTCCTCATGATCATGGCTGGAGAGAAAATGGATAAACATCATTTTCCTGCATGTCGGGCTCCTGGAGATTATCTTGCTTCCTACACACACACACACACACACCTGTAACTAAAAAAGAAGTACAGACATAACTAAACACTGCTCTTTCAGCATAACCTGTAGTTTGCCCTTTAATGTAACCTTTAAAAAGAACCACATAAAAGCCACACGCATAAACACACACTGTATTAATTAGCCATTTAAAATTAACCTTCCATCCCTGCATGAAATTCCAATGTTTGGAATTTTGGAATAGAGTATGGCATTCATTTCATGGTGAGGTAATCTGAATCATTCAGCATTATGACGCTAATGGTCAGTCACAGGTGTTTCCAGCTGGAAATAACTCTGTAATTCAAAAAATCTAAGAGCAGCATCTCTAACTAACTGACTGTAGGAGAAAACAGGTTCTATGATTCTACATCTACAATGCCCCTTTGCTGTTAGCAGGTTCTTTTTTCATAAGAAGCAGCAATGCAAATGTATTAGAAAGCAACAATGCATCTTCTTCTGTAACACCTCTTCAGTGTGGCTCAGTGAACACCAAAAATGTTGACCATCAGTTGAATTGAACTGAGAAGTTATAAAATAATCTGTCTTTGTCAATTACAATGAAAATTTTATTTTGTTTTGGTTAGTCTCTGCACTACTAGGAATTCCAAGAGACCTGTACAAAGCAAACAAACAACAACAATAACAACTGCTTACTCTCCAGTCACTGTATTTGTACTTCTTTCATTTTACTTGTATAAAGCATGTAATAAGAGCCCTGTGGGAAGAGACCAATGACCTATCGAGTTCAACATTCCATTTCCCACACTGGCCAGCCAGATGCATCCAGAAAGTCCACAAGCAGGACATGAGGGTAACAGACCCATTTCCGTTTTTATTCCTTAGGAATAAGTATCCAGTGCAATACTTTCTCTAATCTGAAAGTAGTATACAGTCATCATAACTAGTAACCATGGATAGCATTATCCTCCAGGAATGAGTCTAAACCATTAAAGCTGCTGCCCATCACTACATGTGGTAGCTAATTTCACACTTTAGCTACATACTGTGTGAAGTGTGTGTGTGTAATCAGTTTCACTGGATGGTCCCACATTTGGTCTAAACCACTGAGCCTAGGGCTTGCCAATCAGTTTCCCCTGACATCAACTCAGTGGTCAGCAACACCTGCACCTTAGCTTTCAAAGGCCTGCCTTAGGAAGGTACCGGAATTAGCCTGCTGACGGAAGGATAAAAAGGAGAGAGCCAATCAAATCCCTCTTGGGAGTGAATTCTGCAATATGGGAGCAGCCACAGGAAAGGCTCTCTCTCTCTATGTCACCAGCAACTGTGCTTCTGATGTTGATGGGACCAAGAGAAGGTGCTCACCCGAGGATCTTAGCATCTAGGCAGGGTTGTATAGACAAAGATGCGAATTTCAGGTAGCCTGGGTCCAAGGTTCTAAGGCATCTCATAAACCACTTCTATCTATATGCTTGCTGATACTCTTAAATAATTTGAAAAGGTTAGACAAGATTCACTTTTCCAGAAGTCGTCCTGATTCTTCTTCAGTAGGGCTTGTCCTTCTGTATGCTTGATAATTTTATATTTAATAATACTTTCCACCAATTTACCCAGGCGTTAAGCTAACTGGTCTATAATTTCATGGAACCATGACCATGTTTTAGTCCTTGGGCACAGAGTGTTATTTTATTATTTCAGTTAAGAGTTGAGAGCACTTTCCTATTTTTTTGTTTTTGTTTTGTTTTAGGGTGGGGCTGTTGCCTGCTCTTCTTTCCCCTGTATTTTTATTTTTTGAGAGGGGAGAATTATTTGCCTTTCTTTCTTTCTTTCTTTCTTTCTTTCTTTCTTTCTTTTTTTCTTTCTGGTTGAAGACTTCCCACCCCCCTTGTGATATTATTATTTTGTGGTCCCTGTGACAAGTTTCTCCCTAAAGGCAGAAAAATATTGGGCATTACTACAATACTTTCTCTTTTGGGTGTCCCTTTTATTTCATTCTAATTTATATGCTACTACTTTGTTACTGAAGAGCTTAAGAAACCAAAGATCTTTTTAAAAATAAATAAATCCTGAAGCCTAGAGAGGAACAACTGTCTTTTAACCTAATCAATGCTCTTTGCTCTGAAGGTTGGAAAACAGAATCAGACAGCCATTAGCCAGGAAATGCTATAAAAGCCTCTCTTTTTTTCAGAATACATAATGAAGAACTCAACATTTAAGGGCTTGCAGGGTTTTCAATTACTAGTTGCTTCAATAATGTTAGTTTTAGATGCTTAGTGTTTCTCATTCCATATTACAGAGTATTCTTCACTACGGATTAATCATATTCTTGACCGTGTTCTCAGGCAGCATGAAGTCCTTTGCTCCTGAGAGCCATTTCAGATGTGCATTACTTCACTTATTTCCAGGAGACTGCTAACTACTGCAGGTAATTGCTTGGCAAGCCAACCTTCTGCTGCAACATCAACACATGTGGTGCACAGATATCAGTCCAGATGCCCCTTTGAGACCTGTCATAAATATGCAGATGGAGCCAGGAAGGGCAGCTCTGTCATCTTTTGGACATGAACATGGGAAAGTGCAATGGGGACAGATTTGGCAACAGGTCTACAACTAATAATACTGCCAATTGCTCCTTCTTTAAACGAAATTGCTAACAGATCTCTTGACTGGAACATGTGATACTCTAAGTGTGCCACTCTGTCTTTGTTTTTAAAAGACTGAAATCAACTTCCCAATAATTTGTCATGTTTTAAAAGTTTGGGAGCTTTTTAAAATATTATTATAATAATAATAATAATAATAATAATAATAATAATAATAATAATACTTTAAAGACTGACCTAATTTGCAGTGCAGGAAATGTTCTGATTTTGTTAAAGTTCACCACAAAATTCAACCATGATTTTCTCAAGGAAAAAGGTGACACAAAAAGATTAAACATGGGCCAAGTTCCTAGGTTGTTATAAAACATCAACTAACAATTATGCCCCTTTATTTCAACCACCCAACACTAAGTGAGATCCTGCCAACTGCTAACAGTAACTACCCCACTTACTATGTCATATGTGGAGTCACTGAGCCCACCAAATTAATTTTGGTTCACCTATTCTTGCCACATGGCTTTCACTCTGAGAAATGAAGCAACATGTGGCATTAACAGGAATCATTTCATTCTTTTTGTAAACCAGCACATTATTGGGAAATACTTGTTTTGAATTAACTTAATGTTCCATGAACAACTCTGAATCTTTCATAAAATTATGCATGCAGACATTATTAATTTGAGAAAGAAACATCATTTTTTTAATCCTTGAGGAGAAAAGACATTATGAATGGAGGTTTATTCTCAAATTTTTTGCTTGTTTGAGGCTAGCTACTGTAGCACTGTTGTGAAATAGTCATGGATTTGCTAGACACACAGTTATTTCACACACCAGAGTAAAGTTCTTACAAGAAGGATCTTGATCTGCTCAGAAGTTCAGAGTTTTCAGAAATGAGAGTTACTCTCCTTTACCCTATAGGTTGCTTCTTAATACAATAGACAAATAGGAATCATGAAAGAAAAAACCATTACAAGGTAAACCCCTTAGGATCTATTACCAGTTCGTTCTGACAATCTCAGGATGTCTGTTACTGAAAGAGTGACAGTTATGTGCCTGCCTCGCTATACATTTTTCAAATGAAATTGGCCTACTTTATATAGGTTATGTTGCAATCAATTTTTTAATGAACATTTGTCTCAGATCTAACACTAACAACACTGGTCTGTGCCTCTAACTTTGCAAAGAGAAATCCCTTGTTACACAGTGAAGAATAGCTCTCGTCTACAAACGGTAATGAAGAAGAATACCTGGTCATGTATAAAACATTATGTCTTGGATACAAGACAAGCCTGCCAAAAATGGATTTTCCTTCCCCCTCATCACCCCAGCAGCCCCCATCTCAAAAACAAACAAACAGACAAACAAACTTGCTCCCGATGACTGAGGCACAAGGAGCTGATAGAAAGGAGAGGGGCATTGTTGAAAGGAGAGCAGAGGTACCTCCCATTAGTGTTCACTCATGCTAGCTTTTATCTGAACGAATCCAAAACTTGTGAATACACAAGTTTTACTATACATAAATACATACATACCGCACCTACACTGTGAGTGGTTGTATAACATACACACAGAGAGAAATTGGATTAGGGCACAAATTTACTTTTCAGCTTAAAATCAAAGCAGAAACACTGTTTTTCAGAAGTGCCCATTAGGGGAGGAAAGCCCTGTTAGCAATAAATTCTACAATTTGAATATTTAGGTGAAATATTCTACAATGCTGCAACCTTCCAATGCAACAATGTATTTCTATTTAAGAACCATTTGCTAAATTCATAGAAATGTAAGTGGAAAGAAACTATTTCAAAAAGTAAGAATCATAAATGCTTGCACTAGCTTCATACTGTGATACGTTAAGTAGGTTACATAGTAGTTACCGTCATTCTGCTTGTACAAAAAGCAGAACGTTGCATTTTGATTCAGTTTCCCTTTCATCATGCAATGTTCTAGTCCAAATTGTAAAAAAAAGTCCTTATTGTACACACAATACTGTTGAGACTGTAGTTGAGCTATGGCACTTGCATAAAGTTCCAGGCACACTACAGCAGAAAACATTATCTAGATGCATTAATAGCCAAATAAAGAGAACAAATGAGTAAATGAACAGTTTTTCTAAACTATTTGGCTTGCAAAGCTCTAGAGCAATTTTCCACATTATAGAATGGATTTCAGATGATTTATTAGCAAATTTCTCTTAATGGTTTCAATACTTTGGTTTCTATGGTATTCATGAAATAATATTAGCTCCCTCTGGTGGTCAGCTATGCCAAAGGCGTTACAGAAAGATTGCTACTTGAGTGTTTCAGAGGACACTTCCAGTGTAAGGTCTGCACTTTCCACACAACTTGTATCTCATTATGCATGATCTAGCTTTCTTTTGTGCCTCATTATGCATGATCTAGCTTTCTTTTGTGCCTTGCTTCCCCCCCCCCCCCCCGCAGGACCAATTGCAGCCATCAGCAGTCGTTAACAGCCATCAACTGGTTTACCACTCCTAACAGCTCATCACCCATTCCCACCCACCCCCACCCTCTGAATATATATAAGGGTCTGGTTGATTCTGTTTCAGTGTATCTGACGAAGTGTGCATGCACACAAAAGCTCATACCAAAATAAAAAGTTAGTTGGTCTTTAAGGTGCTACTGAAGAATTTTTTTATTTTGTTTCGACTCAGACCAACACGGCTACCTACCTGTAACTTGTCGTTAGTTGTGGCTAAGGCTGTGTTTCTGTACACACTTGGTTGGGAGCAAGTCCTATTGAACTCTATATTAACAAGAGATCAATAAACCTCCTAATTTATTTTTTTGAAAGTTAAAAAAGTTAACTTGAGATCAATAACATTTGGTTATTTGTAGACAACTGGGATCCTATCCCTCAGTAAGGCCAATGCTGAGCAGGCCCTCATCCATGGGCTCCATAAAAAAAGACAGGACATGGAGAAGTTCCAAACAGTTATTTTATGTCGCTGGCATTGGCATTGAAGTCTATAGTCTGGCTTCTCTCTCAAGAAGTGGAGCTCTGTCTAGCACCCACTGTGGACCTGAAGAAGCATTCTTGTGCCCCCCCCCCCCGGGCCGTCCTTGGGGTGTCAGCCACAGATCTTTCCCAGAGTCATCTCTCTCATACTTTGTAGTGGAATGGTTCCTCTCCAATCAGAAGTTTCTCCTGGTCCCACCTGTGCCTCTCAGGGGTTGCCCTGGTTGTGCCAGGCCGTGTCAGGTGTCCATGAGCCCCAGCTGGAAGACTTAGTCAGAAGGACCTGTCTCCTCTCCTAAAGAATGCCCAGCTTAGATTGAATACCCTAAACAGCCTGAGATCCAAATACCATACCACAGTGTCTATGAAATAAGATCAGGTAGCCTCTTTAGCAGAAGGCCTTTTCTTGAGTAGCATCCCACCTTTGTAATGTCATTCCTAAGGAGGCATGTTTGGAGCCAACATTCATAGCTTTACTTATTTGCACAAACATTTTGGATGGTTTGGTGTGTGTTTTTAGATTTTCTGTTTTTGTTCGGCTCTTGTCTTGTTCCATGTTTTCATGCTTATTTGTTGGTTTTAAATTAAGAAATATTTTAAATAAAGGCTCCATCTTAACTGTACTGCTATTCCCAGGACCTCTGTTCTTTGCCAAGGGTATGAGTACGGATCACCTCTTTCAAGTGGGCAATTTCCTACTGCTTTCTCCACCCTGCCTTCCTCTCACTGCCCAGAACGGCACTTACTCCTCCTGACTACCAGGAGTGGTGCTAGGGCTTTTTGCGCCCTAGACAAAAACACCTTCTGGCGCCCCCCTCCCGCTGATGCCCCTGCGTCCCCTCCATTGGCGGGAGGAGCGCAGGCCAAGGGGGGAGCTCGGCGCCCTCCCGTCTGTGGAGGGGACGCTTTGAGCTCCTCAGCAGTGGCGGCTGCAGCGAGTGAGTGAGTGGCAGCAGCGGCAGCAGCGCCCATAGCTGAAGGCTTCAGCTGCGGGCGCTGCTGCCGCTTGCTCACTGCAGCCGCTGGGGAGCTCACAGCATCTCCTCCGTGGGTGGGAGGGCGCTGAGCTCTCCTTTTGGCTCGCACTCCTCCCGCCTGTGGAGGGGACGCTGGGGGCTCCTCGGCGAGCGGGCGTGCGGCGGCGGCAGCACCCATAGCTGAAGGCTTCGGCTGTGGGCGCTTGCCGCCACTACCATCGCCGTTCGCTCGCTGCGGCCGCCGCCGCCGCTGGGGAGCTCTCGGCGTCCCCTCCATAGGCGGGAGGAGCGCGAGCGTGTGCCTTGGGGGGGCGGCGGTGGCGCGGGAGTTTTGCGGGGCAGGCTCGGCAGCGCCCCCTCCATTTTCGCGCCCTAGGCAATGGCCTAGTCCACCTAAATGGACGCACCGGCCCTGCTGACTACCTTATCTCCTTCCTCAAGCACACATGATGAAGGTATTGTGTTTCCTCTTCCCATGTCCCAAATAGTCATCCTCCTTCATTCTGTTTCTCCGCCATGCTTTCCTCCTTAATCTCCAGTTACGGTACTTCATCTGCCCTCCCTATATCGCCCCAGAGTCATTTAAAGGGTTCCACAGCCTCTGTGGCTCCTGTTGATCACTGGGCCAGGAGTAAGTGAGCAGTACACCCCAGTGATATTACAATAGGTCCTAACATAGACTCCAAGGCAGCAAGGCAAGTGTCTGAATCTTTTGATCAATTTTCAATTATGTGTCGCTATTTATAACAGTGTTTGAACCCAAGTTATTTTTGTTTAATGAATCATGGTTCTGTGGTTTCAGGCCAAGATCCCAAGAGCCTATACCACTGGTTCCATATGTCTTAATCAGCAACCTACATCCCATGCAACAAATGTTTTCTTTTTCCAAAATAGTTTATGTTACATCACATGTGTGCCTGCTATTTAAAATTAAAAAGGCCAGTCCTACTGGCCATGCCCCAAGACTCTGAGCACAGCTAAGTGGTAGCTCTTTGGATACTGGCCATAACTGGCACCTCATATACTGATCCAGTTAAATGAGAATTTTGCCACAATACTGGCCACATCTCCTGTAATTGCCCAGTAAGTGGATCTACCAATAAATTAGCCTGTGTATGAGTATAATCACTCTGCTGGAAGGCAACTTTACCATGTTCCTGGAATATTTTTCTTCTCCTTTTAAAGCAGAACTATAGGCATGGCAGTTGCCAAGCTGAAAGCCACAGCCACATGCTTCCCTTGTTCCCAAGTAACAAATTTAGTTCCATACAGAAATTGACATGATTTTCTCCACAGTGAGGGGCAATGCAGATAGGGAAAATCATGTGCAGGGACGGATAAAGGTCCCTCTCCTCAGCACTGCAGCTCTCCCTATATATCTAACTTTAAATGACTGTCAATCTGAGTGCAGATTTCTTGTCCAGTTTGGGCCTGAAGAGACCAGAGAATGGAGGAGGATGGAGAAGGCGGCAGGTAGGCAAGAAGATTGCCTCTCAGGAAGAACGGAAGGACAAAAAGAAGCACATAAAGGAGGAGAAGGTTTCCCTCAATCCTTCCTGTCTCACTCTCTTATTTTGTCTTCCCGTCACATTTTTAATTCTACATTTATATCTCACTGTTCTCCTGAGATGGAGCCCAAAATGGTACACATGTGGTTCCCAAGCAGTCACTCCTCCAGACACTGACCAGACACATACCTGCTTAGCTTCAGAAAGGTGGTGGCTTTATGACCCAGGAGGCAGGGTGAACAAAAGGCCAGCAACAGAACCTTCTAAGCTATTCTAATCACTTAACATTAGCAGATATCAGTTGACTGCAAAATGGCAAATGCAACCCCAAACTCCCTCACTTACCCAGATCCTGCATCACTTTCCCTAGCTAGCAGACCAGTGTCATCATAATCAGGGAACCTAGCTGTATTTTGTTTTCAAGTGTAGATATTAACACAAAAGAGAAGTCAAAAATAAGGAACAGCTCAATTCTAAAAATCAGCCTCACATGTGCTTTCGTGCTGAGGATAAGGTCTGCCAACAGTAATGCCAGCTCATTGTAACAATAATGCTATGTCTACTCTGCTAGGAATTGAAACTAACTCTGCAGTGGAAGCATACATATCAATGCAAAATGGACATAAGACTGTATTCGGAAACCCCAATGAAAGATATTCATTCCGCTCCAACAACCAAAACATACATTTAAAAATTAGACAGACTTCCTGTTCCTCAAACGTAACTGACATTTTGACATGCAAGAAAGAATTTTAGATTAACGTCTCAATCAATCTAGCCTATTTTAAAGAAAGTCAGTCTAGACTTTGAGCTTAAAGACAGCTATCAATTTATTTGCTAGTGGTTAGCTAAGTAAGAGGACTGCAATTATACTGTTATGTTTAAAAGAGCTATAAGTCGAATATTTAAAACTATTATACATAATTTAAAGATCAAAAGAAGATAGCATGCTTTCCCCTTTCTCACGATTTCAGAAACGATGCTGAGCCAGACTTATAAGTTTTATGTCCACTTAGGTCAGGAAAATTCCTGCAAACAATCTTTTGTCTGTTATGGTTCCAAATGCTGGAGCCTGGGATGTTTTCATTACTAAATAATATATGAACCAACGATGTGTAGGTAGACTTTGGTTTCTGTACAAAACAAAGATATTCATATGGAAACATTTGACCCCATCATCTGAAAAATGACCCTGCTCATATGATGCGCAGACATATCTAATATGGGATAGTATGCTTCATGGTGTTCCAAGTCTTATGCGCAATATTCATTCAAACAACTGAGTATTTGCATACTTTGTCCATACTGAAGCCATTAGACACTTAATCGTTAGTTTGACCTCACAAAACACATCTGTAACAAAAACATATCTAAACCATTCAATTATTCATTTGAGTTATTTGCTACAATGAGCAGTGGAAAGCTTACAGTGTGACTATGTAAAAGCAGTTCCTACATAGTAAGTCAGAGGTGGTTTTAGGGTAGTGCAACTGGTGTGGCTACACTCGGCGCTGCGCTGCAAGGGGCGCCACAACAATGTTGTAGAATGGAGCAAGAGAGGTGGAGGGATGCCAAATTTTAGTGTCACACAGGACGGTGCTGAAATTTGAGAGCTCAAAGTCCACCACCGACTCAGTGAAAGGACTTGGAGATTTGATAAAGGTTACTTTGGATAAACAGAAAAAAGCATGTAAGTGTATAATTTACATACTGTATCAGGCAATAATTTATAGCACGATGAGAGCAAAGCCATTGTAAAAATCCCAAAAGGCAATGAATTTATCAAATCAGCTACCAGTACTCATTTCTTACCATCTGCAGCAGAGAAGTCTGTCAGATTACTTTGAGAGAGAAAACAACCTTTCTACACTCAAAACGTCTTTGCAATTGCACACAGACAAATGCATGTCAGGAGAACAATTCTCATCGTAAAAAAAATCACTGCAGGTGTTTTTCATATTTTTCTGGTAAGACATTCTGAGCAACAACAAGTGACCATTCTACATACCTGGTGGGCACCTGCATTCAGATGATACGTCTCTTGCTGTACGTAGTTTGGCTAATCCTTCACTCAGTTTCTGGGGGGGGGGAGGACAAAAACATATAATTACTGAAAAGAAGTGGTGTGGGTGTGTGCATGCAAGTGCGCATTTTAAAGTGTATTACTGCTATAAACATACAATCCAAAGTTAAGCATTAGAATCATAGAATCATAGAGTTGGAAGAGACCACAAGGGCCATCCAGTCCAACCCCCTGCCAAGCAGGAAACACCATTAAGGCCTACTGATTTCCTTAGGAAAGTTAAACACATGCTTACATTCCCCCCCCCCCGAAACCATGAGATTTAAAACTGTACAGATTGACCACAATCTGTATTGTTAGCAAGTGATGTGCCGTCTTAACTTTCTTTGTAGAAGACTTCATAGAATCATAGAACCACAGAATTGTAGAGTTGGGAGGGTCCTGAGGATCAGGCTTCCTCAACCTTGGCCCTTCAGATGTTTTTTGGCCTACAACTCCCATGATCCCTAGCTAGCAGGACCAGTGGTCAGGGATTATGGGAATTGTAGTCCCAAAACATCTGGAGGGCTGAGTTTGGCGTTACCCGATCTAATCCAACCCCCTGCACAGCAGGAATCTCAAGTAAAGTATCCATGACAGATGGCCATCCAACCTCTGCTTTAAAACTTCCAGGGAAGGAGAGTCCACCCCTTCTGAAGAAGTCTGTTTCACCCTTTTAGCCTACAATCATGAGATTCTATGATACAGTACCACACTCCCAAATACATGGCAATGGTGGAAATTTATTAGGGTATGAAAGGTTGTCCCTACCTGTATATGAAGAAGGCTTTTCTAATCTCTGGGTCACTTTTGGTGGGGGTGATGGGATTTTTAAAAACCAAGTGTGATGAATTGATTCAGAAACAGAGCACTCTTTGTATATTGGTGACTAGCGTACTTCCCCATGCTCTTCTGTGCAGAGTTCTAGAAGGCTTACCTACAAATCCCTAATGTAGTTATTTGTTTTATGAAATGCTTAAGGGTTGTCACTTATAAACACTGCTGAATTCCCAACAACATGGGTAGCAACACTAAACAACTCTTGATTGTATTTCACATTAGCTAGCATCCATTGGACTGTTTTGTTTTTTAAGATGAAGAAATGCAAGTTTTGATTTTTATATTGTACAGATATTTGTGCTGTAAGTTGTAAACCGCCTTGCAGTCTTTTGATGAAGGGCAGTATATAAATTTAATAAATAATACTAAACAACAAAAACAGCAGCAATAGCAATCATAATGGATCTGCTTGTAGCACGAACACCACAACCATTTTGCCATGTTTTGCTTCAATTCTCTCCCACAAATGCCAAGCCATGGTGTTTCTCCTTAAGTGGTGATTTCCTTTGGGTGTGTGTAGATCATTTATGGTCTGGGAGAACGTGCAGGGGAGAATTCAAGGAAAGGATTAAAACACCCACATTTTGATTCACTCCCTCAATTGCAAAACCATATTGTTCCAAAATGTCTAGTTCCAACTGTAGTTGCAGACACTTCCAAGTTTTAGGATTGGCCGATAAGCTGAATGTTTTAAGGCTACTAGGAAACAATATAGTTATTGTGAATTAAACTAGTGTTGTTTGTTTACAACTACATACTTCTTTAATCTGCACTCATTAACATTTCTGCTCTAGCATGAAGACCATCCACTTTGAATTGAGGTCTTTGTTTCAAAACAAGTAGAGAGGTATTACTACATCCCAGTCTTTGGGCAGGGGGCGTTAACGCATTAAATAGTGCTTTGGAATCTATACAATTTTTTAGTTAAATGGTAACTTGGTACCAAAGTAAAGTTTACAGAGAAGCCTTTGACTGTACTGTAGTATTTAGAACTTCATTTGGCTGTACTTCCAAAAGCTCTTTGTAAACTTATTAAATAGTTGAACAGATAACCATATTCGGATTTTGCACCCATTGCAAAGTTTTAATTACTTCCCAGTGTCTCTGCTGGTTTTCTGCCCTATGACTCAAATTTTAACTAAACAATGACAGGCATTTCTAACAATATTTTACATTAAAATAAAGTGTAAAAACTAGCTGCTGAAACCAATTTTCTAAAAATTAAATGTTGCAAATTCAAATTACAATTAATTTTCCAGGTGTAAAATTCACATCGATGACATGCAGTTAACGATGTAATAAGAATCCAAAGTGGAGGATGCTGAACTGCCATATCTAGAGCTTGAAGTGTACATGACAGCAAAGAAGAAGGTAGGACAGAATGGCATTTTTCCTTTCTGAGTTTTGTCATTTAAAACAAAACAAAACTATATCCCTGCTCATGGAGAATATATACACCAGCTACATGACTGGCACATGTCTTGCTTGCCCTGCCCTCTAGGTTCAGTTGCACCTAACTACTATATATTTCAAATCTATACCTTCACTAAAATGCCTCCAGCATGCTCATTTTTTGCTTCTACCAACATTGGAACTCCTATATCAACAAGGCAAGGGCCATGGAGGTTTCTGCAGTTGTGAGGTCACATAAGGTTGGATCTCACTCTCCAAGGGCACATCTCTCCTCCATCTGCAGAAAAATACCTGAAGCATTCTAGACCCCCGATTCATGCTCCCATGAACCATAGGTTTGCATAGTATGGATTTAGCTTATACATTCATGCATTTTAAAACAGTAATTTTCTTAACTATTGCATTGCTGAGAGAGAACCTTTAGGTACATTTTTTTGCCTTACAGTGATACACACCAATAACTTTTCTTGGCTGCAATCCACAGCCTATACTCTCATATAACCTACCCTCTGGATGAAACTCTGGGAATTAGTATTAAGCATTTTGCCTGCACCCACACTAAAGAGATTCCTTCAAGCTTTATAATTTGCTCACCTAGTATCACTGGTAACACAAAGGATCCACCTGTTCAGAGTCCGAAGCAGTTTTAACAATTCACTGTTATATTTCCTTCTTTGCTTTCTTTAGGTTATTTATATGGTGCTCACCTACATTCCTAACTAAAACTATTTTTTTCCCTAACACAGTAAGAGGTAATCCCTGCCTTTAAAAGTTCATATAATCAAAAGCAGACAAGAAAAACACACCTGAATTTCCAGGTAGGGCTTTGATAATAATAATAATAATAATAATAATAATAATAATAATAATAATAATAATAATAAACCCCTGAGTTTTGACTCATTTAGCAGCTGTGGTCACTCCTACAGAAGGATGGCCTCTGAGACACATAGCTTTGTAACCTTCAGCATGGACTACTGTAATGCACTCTGTATGGGGTTGCCTCCAAAGGCTATCGAGAGACTTTGCCAGGTCCAAAAGTGTCTGCCTGATTAGTTACAGGGTGAGCCAAAGGGAATACATTAACCAGTTGCTTTCCACCTTCTTTTCAAGTGCACTTCTGAGTGCTAGTTTTAACCTTTAAGCCCTAAACAACTACAGCCAAGATTGATTGAGGAAAAACTTCTTTCGTCAAACTCAAGAGTACACTCAGAATACTTACGGGACTGTCTCTCCTGGTATGCCCCGCGGAGGACCTGTAAGACAGAGTTGTTCCACCTGGCATTTCGCCTGGAGCCAACCTGATTCCCTCCCCCATTTTCCCTTTCTTTTTCCCTTTTATATGAGGCTGCATTTTTACTTTTTAATTTAATTTTGATGTATGTAGTCTTGTTGTTGAGTTGTATTTTAATCAGTTGTTTTATATTTGGTGTTAGCCGCTCTGAGCCCGGCTTTGGATGGGGAGGGCGGAGAATAAAAAAAATTAAAAATATGTTATTATTTATTATTAAGAGACCCAGCCCAGAGCCTTTTCTTTGCCCAGACTGGCAGACCCAAAAGAGCAGGGCTGTCTCAATAGTTAACTCCTCCTCTTTATATTGTAAACTGCCATGTGAGGTGAAGGGTGGTACTGTATATAAATTTTAAAACTAAGAATAAGAATTCCCTTCCCAGTAAATCCTGTGAGGCAGATTCCAATCTAACATGAGAACGGTGAAAACATAAATTTTAGCAGGGGTTTGAGAAGTCAGTTGGGTGTTATTTCAAGCAACTTTTTATGTTTACTTTTTGGAGTGCAATTTGCACTTGTTTATGGGGATTTAACTGATTTGTTTGATTTTGTAAGCCATCCTAAGGATTAATCTGGAACCAAAGTGACAAAAGGACAAGTGCAAATACAGTGGTACCTTGGTTTACGAACTTAATCCATTCCAGAAGTCCGTTTTTTAACCAAAGTGTGCTTTCCCATAGCAGCGGAGGACTCAATTTACAAATGGAACACACTCCACAGGAAACAAAACATGTTCTTATTCCAAGGCAAAGTTCACAAACCAAAACACCTACTTCTGGGTTTGCAGCGTTCTTAATCCAAGTTGCTCATAAACTAAACTGTTCTTAAACCAAGGTACCACTGTAAATGAAAAAATGCAGGGCACAACATACAAATTGGAACTGTCATTTGGGCTGTAATCCTATGCACAATTTACCTGGGAGTGGACTCCATTAAACTCTATGGGACTTGCCTCTGAACAAGATTGCATAGGATTTCACTAAAAGTGGCAAATGCGTGATAAGATGGGGAAATATTTCATGAAAAGCAGTAATCTTTTTTTTATTTTTGAATCAAAATGCCTTTGTATAATGAAACTCAAAAAGACACGATCACTTCCTCCCAAAGTTTCCAGTACTTCCACGTTGTTGTCGATCAGTTTCTCCCTGTTGATGAGGATCAGTTCCAAGATAATGATGGATATAGCTGGGCAAACTGGCTGCCTCCAAAGTAACTCTGAATGTTTGTTGGAGGAAGGCAGTTTACCCAGCTATATACAACAATCTATTAACAAAAACAGAGAAGTTTCCCTACTTAGCTTATTTGCTCTGTGTATTCACCAAAGTAATTGATTTCCTAACATATTGATTAGAGGAATTCTACAGGTTTCCTTTAGGACAAGGTCTGACAGGTCAGAGAGGTGGTAGCTGGGAGAAATGTTCACCCTTTGACGACAAGCTGTTCTTGTCCTTAAGAATATTTCTATGCAAGTTCATTTGAGATCTCCATGACTGTGTGGTTTCACCTACAAAGATACTCTTGGGACATTTTGTGCAGTATGAGAGTGAGCTATACCACATGCTGCAGTGCCCCCTTGGAGCTCTCTTCTTTCAGCTAGCATGCCATCACTGATCTCCCTTCAGTGACATCTCCTCCCTTCTTTGGCACTGTCCCACAACAACTAAAAATAACAAGCTGGCAATGCAGTTAATAGGCAACATTACATTTGCTTCCCTTAAGGACATGCTTTAGCAAAAAGAACTTCTAAGGTTTAAGATTGCTTTTCTATACCGCCTTCCATTATTCCTTAGTCAACCAGTGAATTGTTCAAATCCTGAAGCCATCAAGTCCATTTGTGGCTTATGCACGTGAGCAAATAGCATCAAGGAAACCAGTGAACCATCTTATAAAATACAGGAAGGCAATGAAGAACTGGTTCTTCATACCGTGGATTTTGAAGCTAAGAATTATCTTCTGACACACATGACAATCTTATAAAAGGAAGTGATTCATAAAGCAACAAGTAATGCACAATCCTTAACTGTCAAAAACCTAACATGTAGTAGTAGGTTTCAGGGAGTGTTGCTAAGTATATGAACCTACTACTAGGGTGACCAAGTAAAGGAGAGGCAAGGGCTCTGGCAGCTTTAATAGTTGTGGAGAGAATGAAATTTCATCAGGTGTAGCTTACATAAAATTCCCTCTTCTACACACCTAATAAAGGTGCAGGAGCCCTGGTTTTTTCTCTTTCTTTCTTTTACCTGGCCACCCTACCATCATAAGAACATAAATAATAAGAAAGCATTCCCTAAGGAACATATGGATTTCCATATTATTTGTTTATACGAATGTAAATACTGTATAATCTTGGTAAATGCCCATCTTAGAAATGTAACCTTCACCATAGCTAATACTTGCAAGACATTATAGTGTAATTCTAGGTGCATTTATTGAGAAGTCCACTGAGTTCAATGGGGCTTATACACCACTAAATGTGTAAAGTTGTGCAGCCTCAGACCATAGCTGCCAAGTTATCCCTTATTTTAAGGGATTTTCCCTTATGCTGAATAGGCTTCCTCGTGAGAAAAGGGAAAACTTGGCAGCTATGCCTCAGACTGCAATCCTACACACACATACCTGGATATAAGCTCAGAACTTAACCTGGAGCAGACACACATAGAATTTCCCTGACACTCACTTAAAACAAAGTAGCTGACCTAGTAGTAGTAGTAGAAATAATAATAATAATAATAATAATAATAATAATAATATCCCACCCATACAATGGAACCATAAATCAGTGGTTCATTGATTTATCATCCAAGTGCTTCAGTACAGTATAAACACTTCAAAAAAAAATGCTCAAATATGTGTACAATTAAATATTATCCAACAATCGATTTCTATTTTACAGGGCAAGGAACAATTTGTAATACTATACAAAAATTAATGATTTGCAAAATGTATCTGGACAGGGATGAAAGTTCCCATTAGAGAGCTAATATTTTGCCTCCCATCTGTATTTTGCTATCTTTACAATGATGCCTCTTCAACCTAAAATGAAACCAACGTATATATGCTGTCCATATATTATCTGTAATTACTGGTATCATTCCAAGTAAAGAACTGATTCTGCTATGTCAGTTCCTTTCGCTGCACTACTATTATTACTACTCCAAAAACAACTTCCCCACTCCTCCCCTCTTGCTCTTATAGATCAGTCTTTCCTAACCGTGTGCCCTTCAGATGTTTCAGACTGCAGCTTTCATCAGTCCTCACCAACCTGGCCATGCTGGCTGGGACCAATAAGAGTTGTCGTCCAAAACATCTGGAGGGCGCCAGGCTAGGGAAGGCTGTTCTAGTTTTTTATCGCATACAAATAACCTTGAACTGACCTTGAAATTCCATCCAAAATCCAAAATACTGATATAAGTGCTCTATCTATAGTCAGGAGCGCACTCCAGGATATACTGCAAGTTTTACAGTGGCAGCAAAGGGATTAAGGTGGAATATGCTTAACAGTTATTGGACAATTGCCTTACATGAGTGAGCTGTTAGTAATACAGCAGACTTAAGAACCCATGTAGCCTGGGAAGCATGCCCACACTATCCAGAACTGTCCATGTTTGATGAATGACATTTGAAACTCTGCAAGATCTGTATCCATCAGGTCCATCTGAAAACTCCCTGCTACTATTACCTTGGCTTGGCTGCTCACAATCAACAGCAAAACGGGTTAAAGACAGCCTATATACATTGCTGTCAGGTTTAAACATTGAGCAATTTTGGGGCAATTTTTCCATAATGGAGCTATATCACATAATGATTTACTCTGGCCTTATTTTACACATATTTTTCATAAAGTAAAGGTAAAGGTACCCCTGACCATTAGGTCCAGTCGTGACCGACTCTGGGGTTACACGCTCATCTCGCATTATTGGCCGAGGGAGCCGGCGTATAGCTTCCAGGTCATGTGGCCAGCATGACAAAGCCGCTTCTGGCGAACCAGAGCAGCACATGGAAACGCTGTTTACCTTCCCGCTGTAGCGGTTCCTATTTATCTACTTGCATTTTGACGTGCTTTCGAACTGCTAGGTTGGCAGGAGCTGGGACCAAGCAACGGGAGCTCACCCCCGTCACAGGGATTTGAACCGCCGACCTTCTGATCAGCAAGCCCTAGTCTCAGTGGTTTAACCCACAGCGCCACCTGGGTCCTATTTTCATAAAGTATTCACAACCAAAAGACCTGAGCTGTCTTGTACAATCTAATATCAAAACAACTCACAGGGGAAGCTGTGCTCTTAGTGCGAGTCTGGATCTGAAGCATTTAACAATTAAAAGGTCTATCCATGATCTCCAGAATTCAAACAGCTGGCCGCACACTCCAAAGCAGGCATCCCCAAACTGCGGCCCTCCAGATGTTTTGGCCTACAACTCCCATGATCCCTAGCCTAGCTAACAGGACCAGTGGTCAGGGATGATGGGGATTGTAGTCCAAAACATCTGGAGAGCCGAAGTCTGGGGATGCCTGCTCCAAAGTCTTATGGATAAGAAAACCCTAAGTGTCATCATGAATGTTATCTAAAACTACTAGTCCAATATCATTCTCTGACTCCTCTGGCATGAACCTTCACACTGGTCTCTGGAGAGATCATCAATATTAGCTCATTACTGTACAACGGAATAATTAAAAAACATTGTGCACTTTAAAGACTTGTATATTTATATTATAATGAAAACTTATGCAATAAATAAATAAATGTGTTGGTCTTTATGGTGCCACAAGGCTCTTTCTCACATTTATATTAGTGGTTCTCACAAAAAGAGAACCCACCAGTGAAGAATCATGAAGTTTCATCACCACACGGATCAAAGAAGCTGGGCAATTAGGAAGGTCCTCTTGAAGAAACACAATTAACTTTTGTAAGCAGTAAAATGTTTGGCACTTTGCTTCCATACAAGCCTTAGCATCCATCAAAATGCTTTTCATCATGCAATTAGCACACAAGCTCCAAGATATGGGTCACACTTTTTAAACTTTTGCAACTCTATTCAGAAGTACTTGAGAAATGCAATTAAATTTCTCTTTAAATCTTACAATAGCACTAACATGAAAAGGTTACTAAAGTACCTCTTATTTTGAGGAATTGTTATTAAAATGATGGGGATTTCCTCAGTCTTACCGAATGTGATGTTTGTAATATTCAAACTTCTTCGGTGGTCCATAGCAGAGACCTGCAGAGCACTTATTTTTGAAAATTTGATTCAATCACCAATGCATGTTTTCAAAAGGTGCTAATGGCCAAGCTTTCCCCTGAGGGATAACTTAGTTGGTAGAGCATAAGACTCTTAATCTCAGGGTCCTGGGTTTGAGCCCCATGCTGGGTGAAAGATTCCCGCACTGCAGGGGGTTGGACTAGATGATCCTTGTGATCCCTTCCAATGCTACAATTCTATGATTCTATGAAATCACACCCTTTGATCTGAAAGCTCTTTCTCCTCTAATCCCAGATTTACTGGAGCTGGCTGTAGTGTACTGATGGACAGCATTCTGCACATGCTCAAAAGCACTCTTTTGCTCCCTGCGTTTTGCAACTCATAGCCCTGGAATCTGAACATATTTTCCTGGCAGTGTCTGACTAGGACCAAGGAAATCTGAGTTCTAAGCCACCCAGTTCACTGCATGACACTGGGCCAGTCAATATATCCTAGAACGTTTTAATGAGGAAGAGGGCGGAAAGAGAAGGATAAGGAACGCTCTTCCAAACTCCTTGGAGGGAGGACGGTGATAAGAGCACGCAACCATGGGCACCCCATAAAGATGGAGACGCTAGTCTGCCTGCCCCTCCAGCAGCTAAGTGAGAAGAGGTAACCCGATTCGCCTGTTGCAGCAGAAGCGACACCAGTCAGTGTCCTGGAAGGCACTTTCCAGGCGAACATAGCACAGCGCGTGCTTGGGAAAGCTACGGTCTGCCAGCGCTTCATCCGATCGAAAGCTCTGGCCACGACACGTTCGTGAAGCTCCCAGGCTTGGTCAGCCTTGGAAGGCACTCTTAATGTGGCTCAGGGCTCTTGGCATAAGCCACGGTGGATCCCTGTCAATCAGCGCGAGCTTTTGGAGAAGTTGGAGACGGAGAGAGCCGCAGCCCTACCCGCCTCTAGAGCCCCAGCCAGGCGCCTACAACGGCGAAGCAGCCCGTCTGCCTCCCTGTCCACTCACCTCCTGCAGGAGCCCGTCCACCTGAGGCTGCAGCAGGGCGAGCAGGGGCTCGGCGCCGAGCTGCTCTCCGGGGCTCCACGCGCGGCCGGCGGCCAACTCCTCCTCGAGGGCCACCAGCCGGCCCTCGAGCCGAGAGGTCTTGGCGTTGAGCAGGAAGCAGGCGCCCACCGAGAGGAGCGAGAAGAGCAGCGAGACGACGGCGGGGCCCTTGCCAGTGCCGCCGGGGGGCGAAGCCGCGGGCGCCTTCTTCTCCCGGGGCTCGCTCATTGCGCGGGGCGGGCGGCGAGTTCACGGTCCCCTCAGGGGGCGGCGGCGGCGGCTCCTGAGGCGGCTCTCTCCTCGCTCCTCACACTTGGGGCACGCTCGGCGGCGGCGGCGGCGGCACCTCCTGGCAGCCGGCTGTTGAGGAAAGTGGGGCAGGAAGTTTGGGAAGCGTGGCCTCTTTCCCTAGCATGGCCCTCCAGCTGCGCGGGGCGGGGGCGGGGATGTAGGTGGGTGGGTGGGTGGTGGACTCTCCTCCTCCTCCTCCTCCTCCCTCAGAGCTCTGGGACTGGGGAGGGGGAGAAGCTCGCCAGCCCACTCCTCGTCCTCCCCGGGGATTCCGACGCGGGTAGCCTCCCCCCCCCCAAATGGTTTCTCTTCAGTCTCCTCCCAGCGCGCGCGGGAACTGCGCAAATAGCCCCGGCTGAAAGGGGAGAAGGGCACTTCCAAAGCTGGAGGTGGGTTAAGAAGGGGCTTGTCTGCGAGCCTCGAGTCGCGCCTGCAGCTGCGGAGGTGTCAAATGCGGAAGGATTCTCCTCTCTCCGCGCGCCTCCGCGCTTTGAGGAGGGTGTTCGCCGCCGTCCTGTCCGTCGCTTGCTCTGGGAGAAGGGTCCCGTCCCTTGAAGCCACCCGGGACTATTTCCAAGCGCTCGTCTTCTGCAGGCAGCCGGGCGAGGTCTGTCAAGGGACGTGGAAGGCGGCGGGATTGAGGGGTGAGGGCTCCTTGCCCCGACTTTGCGAAACGGAAGGGCCACAAAAGTCCCGAAAGACCCAACGAAGCCACTCGGAAAGAGGCATTTGTTTGTGACGCTTCACTTATTATGGGGAACCCGTCCTTCAAATTCGCAGGACGGTTACACACAGAGAGAAAGAAAATAAATCCGTTTTAAAACATATCAGTGTCCTTAGGCTGCAGTCCTGCACCCACTTACCTGGAAGGAGGTGCCGCTGAATCAATGGGACTTCTTAGTAGATATGCGTAGCGTTGCGCCTTAGTATTTGAACTGCAGGGAAATTAACTCTGCAACACGCCTACTCGGAAGTCAAGATTCCCACGGAATTACTGGGCCTTACTCCCAAGTACCTGTAAGCGGGTAGGAGATCGCAGCCGGAGGGTCCCTATTAATTTGAGCCAGAGCAAAGCGACGGTGCCCGTTTCCAAAAACCCTGGTCCGAGTCGGTCCCCCAAAGCATTTACTATATTTAGAGCTGTTGTGGGCAGCACGAATTCAAATCCCAGCTCAACTTCGGTTGCAATCCTGTGTGTTCCGCCGGCCTCGTTTCTGAGCGAGCATTCATAGGATTGGCTCCCTTGGCTGATGTGAGGCTAACTTGCAACACTGCTAGAGAAGGGTCTATCCGAAACTTGAAAAACACAAATCCCATTAACTGTAAAAGTTTAAGTGAGTACAGTCATTTAGGATTGGGCTCCAAGAGGAAAGGTGGGGCAATGAATAGCAGAGCATTCCTGTCTATGGTTACTCAGAAGTAAGTCGCACTGTGTTCAGTGTGCATGCTGAAATATATACTGAATTGGATCTGAATACAGTGTCCCCGAGTTGTCTCCTTAGCAACCACAGAAAATTTGTAGCAATGGGAGGAAAGCATGTTTAGGTTGGAGAACACAGCTTCTAGCACAGGCATCCCCAAACTTCGGCCCTCCAGATGTTTTGGACTACAATTCCCATCATCCCTGACCACTGGTCCTGTTACCTAGGGATCATGGGAGTTGTAGGCCAAAACATCTGGAGGGCCCAAGTTTGGGGATGCCTGTGCTAGCACTTGCTTGTGCTGCAACACATCTCTCATGTAGATTAAGCAGTGTGTACAACAACAACAAAGGAACACAGGTAACTGCCTTGCATGAAACAAACAAAAATAAATCCTTCCAGCAGCACCTTAGAGACCAACTAAGTTTGTCATTGGTATGAACTTTCTTGTGCATGCACTCTTCAGATACACACATGTGCCTTGCATGAGTCATCTAGATCACTACAGTCTACCCAGGCTGGAAATGGCTCTTCAGGCTTTTAGGCAGGTCTTTCCCAGCCAGCCCTACCTGGAATTGCTGGAGACTGAACCTGATAACCTTTCCATGCAAAGCAGATGCTTCTGCCACTGAGCTCTGTATTTATTTCTTTATTAAATTTTTATATTGCACTTTCCCCAAAGTGTGCTAAACACATAAATATTAAACCAGTACAACTAACTTTCAGCCATCAGATGCCCTGGTAAACAGGAATGTTTTAACATTTATCCTAAAAGCCAATAGCAAGTGAGACTGAAATAAATAATTAGGCAAGGGATTTAGCAAACAGGGAGCCACCGCCAAAAAGGCCGTGCCATGGGTCACCACAACCCAGCAACCCCCCGTGGCGGAACGATGGCCCTTACCCATTGAGCTAATTCCCTTCCCTAGAGCAGATTCAGTCTCTGTGGGGACTGTTTCCCAGAATTAAGGAGTTCTGAAAATAAGATATGGTACTTCATTTTCTTAAATGTGAAAATAAAACAGGGAACTTTAAAATAAAATAAAAAACTCTGCAATTTCAAAACGGCTATATTCCAGGACAGCTTAGACTGAAAAAGGAGAATTGAGCACCACCAATCTTTTCAGAGCAGATCATAATAAAATAAGGACAAGCTGGGTATCTGGCTCATAATTGCCCACATATTTTATCAGAAGCAAGTCCCACTGATTTCAATGGGCTGTATTCCTTAATGTGTGGATAGGATTGCAGCTTTCATTTGAAAAAATAGTCCTGTTCTCTGTGTGGTCCTACGATCCATGTCCACTACTAAATGAGAAAGTTGGGCCTGCTAAATGGCTGGGGTTGCTCCTATCTGGCAAAACAGCATGGCCAGGACAAGTTTTAGCAACCCGAATCCTAATTATTTCAGTAACAATAAGCTGTCCCTGTGTGTTAGGGTGGTGCAGTGGTTAGGGTGTTCTGCTACAACTGAGAAGAAACTATTCAATCTTGAAGTTTACTGGGTGGTCTTGGGCCAGTCACTCTGGGTTGTAAGTTGTAACCAATTAAATCATTGTGTGCCGAAGAACTGCCATGAGCATGACAGAACTTCCCCTCTGTCTCCTTTTCCTGCATGCCATTGCACAACACCCAAATCTGCTCCAGAGGATTGGGGGGGACGGACGGACCCAGAGCACATTTGGGGAGCATGGGGCGGGGGGGAGTTCTGTTGCACTTGTTTTATACTTAACTGCTCCTGCTTTGATGTCTGCTTTACTGCTTTTCAGAAACCCGTTGATGCTGTTTTTCTGATGAGTTTGTTTTAACAACTGATGTTACAATCTTTTTAGATATCTTAGTTGTTTATACACCCCACCCCTGGGAAGGTAGCCCATCTAGAAGGAAAACTCTTGATTCAAAACCTCTGCCGTTTTGCACGATATCTTTGGGAGAGGAAAAGATGGAGTAAACCCTACACGAATTCAGTGAAGTCCCTAAGACAGTTGGATAGTACCTTGTATGTCTCCATCCAGCAATTCCTACAGCCAAGCTGGTGCCAAACATATTGCTCTGCTTTCCTTTAGCCCACATCAGCGAGGCTGAGAGGGGGATCTTGTCATCTGGGCAGCCCAGGACCTCCACACACACTGCCCAGGGGAGATCACTTTAGTGCTGCTAACACAGCAGTTTGAGCCCCCCCCCCAAGGCACACAGATTGCATCTTGAGACAGACAGATCCAGCAACAGTTGCTTATAGTTTTTTTAATGTTTCAAAACTGCAATATTGGCTGCCTCCTTGGGAAGGGTAATCTCTGAAAGCCAACATATTAAAATAAATAAGCTGTACATTTAATTGGAAGTAAACCCCACAGAATTCTGATGCCTGCTTTTGAATAAAAATACTTAGGATTGTGCTTTATGGGACATTGACATAATCAAATCTCTGTGCCTAAGGGCAAACAAAATAGGTTCTCCCTCTGTTCTTCTTAGAGCATGTTCGTGATCAGGTCTGTCCAGGCTACTAAGAACATGCTTCTATTCTGTAAATATTGTTGTTGCAGAAAAACCATCAAATGAACGATGGCTTACTTTTCATCTCTAGGCGGTTTACAGTCTAAAAAACAAATACGGTCAAACCTTGGTCCCAGAACGCCTCCGTTTTGGAACGTTTCTGCTCCTGAAAACCCGAAAGTAAATGCTCTGATTTTCAAACGTTTTTCAGAAGCCGAATGTCTGACGTGGCTTCCACTGAGTGCAGGAAGCTCCTGCAGCCAATCAGAAGCCGCACCTCGGTTGGCCAACATTTCGGAAGCCAAATGGGCTTCCGAAACAGATTATGTTCGACAACCGAGGTTTGTAATGTAAAATGAAACCGAAAACAATATAAAAACACATTCAACTATTATGCTTTTAATTCTGCAGCTGTTCAACCTGTGCAGAATTGTAGCAATTCTAATCTACTGTCTTTTGCTAGGATTGAGATTCTCTGTAGACAACTGGTTCGTGTTGATGCCCTCTACTACAAAAAGTATTGGCAGGATCAAGATAGAGGAAGGAAATAGCAACTGCCACCCAAAACTAGTAATAGTAACTACAGTCCACCAACATAACAAGAACCACTTTTATGGAGGTACTTCCTGTTTCATTTCCTGGTTTTGCACTACAAGCAGAGTCGAAAGCAAACATCTGGAAGTCCCTTAAATCTAAATGTGCTTTGATAACATTCCCAGGTAAGCCTAACCATTTTAATTCACAAAGTCCCCATAACATCTTCTAATTTGTGGGTTTATTTCCTGTTACACGATTCGGAAATGCCAAAGATCCCATTCTACAAACCCAAGATGGGGGGGGGGGGGAGAGAGAGAAAGGGATTCTCTTTCGAAACGTGCTTCATCTGACTTGTTCATGGCACACACAAATAATGTTTTGAGATAATCTACAAACATGTAGGGAACTCTTCAGGTAGCTTGAAGGGGAAGCCAAACCAAGCTGTTTTAACATTTCCCATTACACCATGGATGGGGAACCTGTGGAGCTTATAGAATGTGGAGTCAAACAACTTATGGATTGCCACAGGTTCATCATCGTCAATGTTTGGGGGTTTTTTTTTGTTGGTTTTGTGTGTATGGTCAGTGTCAATAGCACAGTTATCACCACCTGTACTTTCTGCATTTCATTTCCGTTTGACCTCACTGTTCAAGTTTACAATCCCCACTCCTACTCCAAACACATATTTTTGTAATGAAACTCAGGGTAAGATTCAATTCATGAATCTGATGGAATGCACTGTAATCCATGAAACCTTGTGCTGATAATAAATTTGTTAAGTCTTTAAGGTAGAAAGTCTTTCATTGTTTTTCCTGTAAGACTCTACCACAGCTACCTCTCTTGAAAACAAATATTCCAGAGCAACTCATTCATTCTACTTCAGGTTCAATCTGAAGAGATGCATGACTTTACTGGTACATTTTGTTGGGAAGGGGAAGAAAGGGAAGCATGCAGTTGCCCAGTCACCACAATGCAGAAATTATGGCTGTTCCTGTTATTTTATGTGGGCTACTCAGGGAAAGGAAAACAAAGGAAATGGCATTCAAGCAGACTGTGAGACTCTAGCACCTGTGGTCCCATCTGCACTATACAATTTAAGCTACATCATATTGTGGTTTGTTAAGGGTGCTGAGACTTGTTAGGATACTCTTATTCCCCTCAAAGAGCTACACTTCCCAGAGTTTCCTGGAAAGAAGCATTAAATTATGGTTCTGCGAGGGGAATATGGGGTCTTCTAACAATTCTCAGCACCTTTAAGAAACCACTGTTTGGGGGGAGGGATGGTACTGCTTCAAGTGGATAGTAGAGATGGGGCCTAAGTCTCTTGCTGACAGCAGATCAGCATGGAAGCTCTTAACATATACTACTATCCTGGCTACATAGCAATATAAAACTCTGGTTCTCTGTTGGCTGCTAGTCCCAGTTCTAAACCCTGTATATAATGTGCTGGACTTGGGAGACCAGGGTTCAAATCCTCAGTCATAAACCTTACAAGGTGACCTTGGGCCAGTCACCATCTCTCAGTCTAACCTGCCTCACATGGTTTTGCAAAGATAAAATGTTAAGTGGAAGGACCGTATCTACACCGCCCCGAGCTCCTCAAAGGAAAGGCTGGAAATGGAAAGCAAAATAATGCAACAGTTCAGAATTTATTGTGTTTAAGTACTAGCATATAGTGCCACCTAGTGGAAAAAGAATGCCCAAATTGCAAATACGTTCAAAATGTCTTGGGAAATATCTTGTCTCTTTTATCCTCTACTTCTAAACAAATATTCTTATAACTCTACCCCCTACCCTCCATTTCTGAGTGTTAATACCACAAACATAAATATGTTTAAGTAGAACACTGCTAAACTGGACTGTTAATATTAATTTTTACAATAAACGCTTGTCATGTCCACGTCAAGCTGTTGTTGGTATCAGTCTGTCTCTAGAGACAGTGCACCACAAGGGGTGAAGTCAAATGGCTGCGTTAGCAGCACATAAGTGATTTTTCCAGGACATAAACCTGGGAAGTGTGTATAGAAGTCCTGGGCTGTCCATACTACAAGGCCCCCAACCCACCCCGGCCTTCCTGATGTGGCCCGAAGGAAAACAGAGCAATACATTTGGCACCAGCTTGTCTGCAGTTCTCAGAAGGAGGGGTACAAGGCGCTATCCAACCGTTTTAGGGACTTCACCCTAGATTTGTGTAGAGTTTACTCCATAGCCTTTTCTTCTCCCATTCCCATTCTCTCCTATTCCCAGTCTCTCCTATTCCAGATGTTTTGGAACTACAACTGCCATAATCCCTGCCCACTGGCCTTGTTAGCTAGGGATCATGGGAGTTGTAGTTCCAAAACATCTGGAGAGCCAAGGTTGCCTATGCCTGACCTAAATAATGACCTTTACCCACGGATGACTACTTGTCTTCCTCTTTAGTTGGAGATTTTTGTAATTACAGCAGGTGGGCAGCAGATGTATTCCTGTGCTTCTAGGTTTGCCCTCTGACTTCTGCACAGTTGGAGAAAAGAATCCCTCACTTCTTATTCTTGCTACAAGTCATATAACAAGCTGTCACCTACACAATGACAAGCAAATAATATCATTTGACTGGGCAATTGGCTGATTTGTCAACCCTATCTGGATTGTGACAATACATATTCCCTGGCATTTTCTTTTGTTAACATCATTGAGTGCTAATTACCATCTCTTAGACTATCCTACCACACAGGACTGTTGTGAGAATAGGAAGAATCCTATGTACACTGATCTTGGTGAAGAACAGGATATACATGTAATAAGTACATTTATTATTACTTTTCCTTGGATTGAAGTTACTATACAGGATGTTAAACATCATGTTACAAGGCTCATTACATAAAATCAAATGCTGTAACAGATCTTAAATATAATATTAAAAGATTCAACACATGCTACTTTAAAGTTAATAATGAAAATGTGAATAATATTGCTAGCTGCAACTTCTGGTCTCTTTAACAGACCAGGAAGTAGATTTGTCTACCAATTTTTGCCAAAGGTAAAGCATGGCTTTTTATCGACACCCCCAATATTCAAGCACCGAGAACACAATCTGCCTACCATAAACAATCACATTCATAAGGACAATTGGTGAAATCCAACACTGGACAGGTGAAGTTTTGCTTGCACAACTGGACTTTCCTTTCCTCCCCTTGCAGCTGACCCCACCAAATCTACTCCAGAGGATCAGATTCCTGTGGAGCTGATTCTGTAGGCATGAAGAAAAAGGGGAAGTCCGATTACATGAGTGGAAGTGTGAATGCTCACACATGAACAACACTGGATTTCACCCAATTAATACAATGCTTTTACTATTTAACTATTTAATATCTCCCCTCGCAAATGAAATAAAGTAGATTTTACAAATCAAAAATGGGGAAACAATGTACTCATTAATTAAAATGGTTGATAAATATATTCTGAAAAAATAAAATGGCAGGCAAGCAATCAAACTAGATCTCACTTCAAATACTGTAGTATTCTAAAGGTTAATACCATTTTAAACCTGTCTAAACACAACAATTTAAGGAAACATTCAAGCTTGAAAAAGTACCTTTCCCAAACACCGACTCCAATCCCAAAAGCATTCGGTATTAAAATGGTCCAGCAATGTTTAACCATGTTACAGTCTTCAAAATATCAATAGTTGCCTCAATTCAAAAAAGTGCAATCACTTGTAGAAAATGAAAAAATTTAATGTGTAAATTAATGCATCCATGATCAGTAATACCACAACTGTTCAACAAGAGAGCCACAGCATTGGTACAAAAAATGTATGGTAATATTTACAAAATAAATTGTAAAAAATAATTTATTATTTACATCTTCTCACATTATGTTGTTAACTGACACAGTCTTATCGTCTCTTTGGAGGAAGGTAGATCAAATGAGTTTATCTGTTTTTTAAAGGGTCAAAAAAATGATGCTCCAGGGCTTCATCTAGAGTAATTCTCTTGACAGGGTCATATTCCAACATCCTACGAATAAGGTCAAAAAGATTTTTATGGTCTTTATCATGACAGTGCATGAATTCCTGGAAAAAGAGAAAGAAACTTTAGATACATCTCTTTGGATTCCAGAATCAAGTACTATAGAGGGAAGAAAATAACACTCTCTTACCTTTAGTGGTTTACACCGCCTCCTAACATAGCGACCTGAAGAACTATGTTCATCCCAGTCCAACTGGTCATGGTGGAAGTAACGTTTCCTGTATACAAAAAGGCTACATGAAATATACCCTTTCTTTTTTAGTTGTTGAAGTGCAGCCTTCTACGCCTTGCCCTTGAGATATTTTTAATTTCCAGCTGATTCTCTTTTATTCCTTTCTCTCACCATTTCTGTGAGCTCTGGGCTACCTCCTTTACACATCCTGACAGGTATAATCTTCATCAGATCTTTTCCCAACCATAGTTTCTAAGGTTCCAAAAGTTCTTCCTCTGAACAATCCGACCACTGTCAGCTTTGTGGCCATTGCTACCTAATCCTATGCACGTGTCCTTGGAAGGAGGTCCCACTGAGATCAGTGGATGTATTCCGTTGTGTGCATAGGATATCAGTCTTAAATCTAGAAGCTTAAATGCAAGCTTCAAAGAATGGGTGTCCATCCTTGTCTCTTACCTAAGCTCCCCTGTGCTCTTTCATCTCTTAAGCATATTTCCTCACTTCCCCTACCACACTTCTCTTATTTACTCATGGATTGCTGTGCTGGTCTTACTCTGCTGTTTCTCCTCCTCAGGAATCCAAGAGGAAGCTCTAGAAATCCTACAGCAGCATCTCAATATAGAGCAGTTGGGGCGGGGAGGGAAAAGGAGAACTTCCCTACCACTTTGGTCTCTACAAGTCAAACAATGAAATTAAACAGCTGCTAAAATCAACTGCAAATTTCAAATACAGGGGAGAAAGAGATGGAGAACACAGAGTACATATTCAGATCCATTATATATGTTGTAGCTCAATAGGACTGAAGTGATAAACTTCAATTGGACAGACCAACTCCCCTTGTTTCACAATAACTACTGGTGCCTCCTGTTGTTCTTATGCGTTTTCATGTAATAACATAATCACAAAATCATGTAAGAATTCCAACAGCCAATGAAATGGAAATTTTTGTTCAATTTAATTTCTTAACTGCAGAATGTGTAAGTGGCATATACAATTATAACTTCATGCTTAAGTAGTTTACAAAAACAGAAAACAAAGCATATTTTAATCACTTGTATAGAACATGTGTAATCTCACTGTATACAAGTTGTACAAGTGACAATAAAGTATTTCAACATTTATTCAATTTAAAATAAATTTACCTTGATTTTTTAATCATGTGCGTGGGTAAAGGTCCTAGTATCCTCTCCATCATTGCCAGATGTTCCTTACTATCATGTGTCTGGAAAGGGGAGGGGCAGGAATTGAATGTATGCAATATTTATACTACTGAAGTTAGAATCAAAATATACTTTGCCCATAAACATGATTTAAAACACAGTTATACAGTAGTATAGAGGCATTGTTTTCCTCCTCTGACTCAGTGTTGTTAATTTTCCAAGTATAACATTCCCACCCACCGCTCAGGTTTCCAGCTTTATGGAACACCAGAAGGAAACAAACCAAGGAATACATAATAAAGAAAACAGAAAAAAGAACTGGTATAATCAAGATCATACAGAGAAATGAAATTTGTAATTAAGTCTTAAATGATGTCAGAAAAACATTAAACTTCCCAAATAACTGAAATTAGTGCTGTTGTGTTTTTGGAGGCTGTTGTTAGAAGCAGATGTAATAAATATCCAACAAGTGGCATAAAAAGGCTGTGGTTTTTCCTTGTCTGTTATGTGTCAGTTTTTCTGCTGTTACCACCAACCAGACATTTGTAATACACACAGTAAGTCCCAGTGTTCAGAAACTTCTACTGCTGACCAACAGTTTGTCTAGCAATGACCAACAGAAGTAACAGCAGGTCCTTGAATAGCATATCCTTGTTCTGGACCATAAAAATTGATAACAGAAAGAACTCTGGTATACAGTGAGGGGGGAAGTATTTGATCCCCTGCTAAATTTGCCTGTTTGCCCTCTGACGAAGATATGACCAGTCCATAATTTTAATGGTAGGAAAAACCCCAGAAACCCAGAAGACCAAAGTCAGAGATTGATGTGCAGTATAATGAGTGAAATAAGTATTTGATCCCTTTGCAAAAGATGACTTAGTACTTGGTGGCAAAACCCTTGTTGGCAATTACAGATCCTCTCCAAGTCAGTAAGATTTTGAGGCTGATGTGTACCTACTTGAGCCTTCAGCTCTTTCCAGACTTTCGATGGGATTATGATCTGGAGACTGGCTAGGCCACTCCAGGACCTTAATGTGCTTCTTCTTGAGCCACTCCTTTGTTGTCATGCTGGAATACCCATCCTTGACCCATTTTCAATGCCCTGGCTGAGGGAAGGAGGAGCTCACCCAAGATTTGACGATACATAGTCTCGTCCATTGTCCCTTTGATGTGGTGAAGGTGTCCTGTCCCCTTAGCAGAAAAACACCCCCAAAGCATAATATGCCCCCCCCCCATGTTTGACTGTGGGGGTGGTGTTCTTGGGGTAGTAGGCAGCACTCCTCCTCCTCCAAACACGGCGAGTTGAGTTCATGCCAAGGAGCGTGATTTTGGTCTCATCTGACCACCAACACTTTCACCCAGGTCTCCTTTGGGTCATTCAGATGTGCATTGGCAAACTGAAGGCGGGCCTGTACATGTGCTGTCTTGAGCAAGAGGACCTTGCGGGCTCTGCAAGATCTCAGTCCTCCACGGCGTAGTGTGTTACCAACTGTAGTGTGTTACCAACTGTTTTCATGGTGACTATGGTCCCAGCTGCCCTGAGATCATTGACAAGTTCCCCCTGTGTAGTTCTAGACTGCTTCATCACTGTTCTCATGATCATTGCAACTCCACGAGATGAGATCTTGCATGGAGCCCCAGACCGAGGGAGATTGGCAGTTATTTTGTGTTTCTTCCATTCGCAAATTACTGCACCAACTGTTGTCACCTTTTCACCAAGCTGCTTGGCAATAGTCTTGTAGCCCAGTCCAGCCTTGTGCAGCTCTACAATCTTGTCCCTGACATCCTTGGACAGCTCTTTGGTCTTGGTCATGGTGGCTACTTTGGAATCTGCTGGATTTATTGCTTCTGTCAACAGGTATTTTGTACAGGTACTGTAACGAGCTGGGATTACAGGTAAGACCTCCCCCTTACAGCAGGTGCTTCTAATCTCAGCTCGTTATATACAGTGAAGATACCAGGTAGCCTGACATCTGGCTGGTTGATGGGGATCAAATACGTATTTCACTCATTATACTGCACATCAATCTCTGACTTTTGTCTTTCTGGGGGTTTTCCTGTTGTTATTCTGTCTCTCACAGCTGCAATAAACCTACCATTAAAATTATGGACTGGTCATTTCTTCGTCAGAGGGCAAACGGGCAAATTTAGCAGGGGATCAAATACTTTCCCCCCCCCTCACTGTAAGGACGATAGAAGCCCCAGTGATGTGCAGCAGTTTCAGATCTACATTATACCAAAAAGGACAATAGAAGCCACAGTGATGTGCAGCAGTTTCAGATCTACATTATACCAAAAAGCGTGCCGTCCCTCCAAAGAAGTTATCGACAAGTATACCATAAATATATTGGATTGTATCCAACAGTGACACTCAGTTAATGGCACAGATTCCTTCAACAGAACAGAAAGGGGTGCAATTTTTGGAGTTTGCCCCCTTCTGACTTCACAGCCCACCCTAAATCTGCTGCAGAGGTTTTGGGGACTGTCAGGGGAGGATTTAAGGGAGACCCTGAGGCAAGAGCTGAAAACTTCCTTCCCTGATCTGCAGGTAGAGGCCTTACCATCAGCTGAGTGGCTCTAATGCAGGCATCCCCAAACTGCGGCCCTCCATATGTTTTGGCCTACAACTCCCATGATCCCTAGCTAACAGGACCAGTGGTCAGGGAAGATGGGAATTGTAGTCCAAAATATCTGGAGGGCCGAAGTTTGGGGATGCCTGCTGTAATGGGTGCAGCTCACAAAAGCTCATACCAATGACTTAGTTGGTCTCTTAGGTGCTACTGGATTTTTTTTTTTAATTTTCTTTCCACACATCTTACAAAGTAACTTTATTCTCCAAACAATCTCACCGAATGTCTTTAAATGTTAGTGTGTTATGAAACATTTGCAGGACTGGCGTACATTTAACATTTTGAGCATTTCAACTCTACATACTTGGATAAATGCCAAAAATCAAATAAAAGCATTAACATATATTTTAAACCAGATTTTGAACTGCAACTCAAGTGAAAAGTTCTAAATAAAATGACATACACATACCTGAAAGACTGTAAAACCGAGGTAATATTCAATCAGAATGCATCCTATGCTCCAGACATCACAGGGTTGGGACCACCCAAGTGCTATAACACAATTCACAAAACGTTAAGTTAGTTGAAAATTCAATTCAGACAAGAAATCCATCTCCTGAACAATCTGGAGCTTATTTCATAAACTACCCACCATTCTTAGATCTACTATTTTCCTCAATTTTATGGAACACAACTAAGCAGTAATATTATACATGAATAGTAAAAGTATTTTTTCAAATGTTTAAATTATATAAATATTATTTAAATATGTTTCCTTGTTACATTTCCAGGAAAATTCTCTACTAACCTAATATAACTTCAGGTGCTCTGTAGTGCCTTGTAGACACTAAAGTGCTATGATGTTCATTGTCATATGTTGCACTTCCAAAGTCTACAATTTTAATATCTGTATTTTTCAGTGTCCGTTCATCCCGCCTCTGTAACAAAGTCAAAATGCACATCATTATTTTTTAAAAAAGAAGTTGAATCTCATTGTTAACCTGCTCTCATTACAAAGACTTAACAAACCATCCTTTCTGCAGATTAACTCCGTCCTGTGTCTACTGTTCATGCACATGGAATTGGCAAAATGTTATACCCTTTACTCTCCTTCTTCCTATTTGGGGGTGGGGGAGTCCTCTATACTTACCTAAGGCAAATGTATTTTAACAAGCCATGCTTTTCGTATTAAGAGCAATGATACAACAGCTAACCTAGGTGAACTAATTCTTACATAGGAGATTCTAATCCAAATCCATAGTTTCACAGTTCCTTAGCTATAGGTAAAGGTAAAGGACCCCTGACCATTAGGTCGTCGCGAACAACTCTGGGGTTGCGGTGCTCATCTCGCTTTACTGGTCGAGGGAGCTGGCATACAGCTTCCGGGTGATGTGGCCAGCATGACTAAGCCGCTTCTGGTGAACCAGAGCAGTGCACAGAAACGTCGTTTACCTTCCCGCCAGAGTGGTACCTATTTATCTACTTGCACTTTGATGTGCTTTTGAACTGCTAGGTTGGCAGGAGCTGGGACCGAGCAATGGGAGCTCACCCCGTCGCGGGGATTCAAACCACCGACCTTCTGATTGGCAAGCCCTAGGCTCTGTGGTTTAGACCTTAGCTATACTATATCCGTAAGCCTTGTGAGAAATCACACCAACATAACAGTAAGTAGTACAAGTACTGGTTTGCTTTGTCATCAGCATGTTCATATAAATGTGAAATAATTACCGATCTTCTGTTCGAGGCCTTTACTATCATTTATCAATAGATTTTGGTCTTAGCACCCACAAAGTACTTAAGTAGAATACCTGAATATGCACTTGAACACATCTTGTGTTACGGTAAAGGCTGCTTGATGCGAGCAAAACTTAGAAATTGTATATGGCATGGTTAACCATAAAAAAGTAGAAATAGCCCACTGGGAAGAACCCTGAAAGCAAGTGAACTTACCATTTTAGAATTATACTTTACTATATAATCAGATTCTACAAATAAAATATTTTCAGGTTTCAGATCTGTATGAGTCAACTTATTGTGATGCAAAACTGCCAAAAAAAAGAAAGAAAGAGAAAGAGGTAGGAACGCAATACTCAAATCAATGCCTATAATTTTAGGATATGGAGAAATTCTTTAAAATTTAAATATACTGTACTTACAGTTTATAGAATGACAAATCTGATAAGCCATCTTCCTAATAAGTTCAATAGGAAAAGGCAAAAAGCTATTTTCTTTAATAAAGTCATAGGTACTGAGTCCCAGCAGCTCAAATACAATGCAAACATGACCATGATGTTCAAACGATTCCAGCATCTGTACACAACAGCTAGAAAAAAGAAAACAACCATAACAATAACTGAATAAAAACAATTGGTAATTTAAAACTGTTTAAAATAATGCTTTCATTCTAGTTTATACTTACAATCTGCTGCCAGGATCCAAGGCATTTAAGTGCTCCAATACCTGAATTTCTGAACGAGCTGCTTCTCGGTATCTACCAACACTTTTCACAATTTTTATAGCTACATGCATCCCTTTCCTATGGAACAAAGTAAAATACTGTCATTTAAATTTGCCCATTCTCAACCAAGTGTCAAGCAATCTACTGTAGACTGGGTGCATCAGTAAATCATGGTTATTTTACACTTATTATAACACTTTCAAGGCTGAGACAAAAAATATTTTTGAGACAAAAAAGCTAACAATTTTGTGTTACTATCCGTTTTATTTGTTGTACATGTTCACAGAAGAACATAGCAACTGCAGTGAGCATCTAATTATTAATGTCAAGAATGAAATAACTTCTACTGTTAGCCCAAGTATGATTAAAAGTTGCATTACACAAATTAAAGCCAGGTGCACCCAGATGCCCACAAGGAGAGTTGAAAAAACAGTTGTGGGTGGGGAGAACTACTTCGTACTGTGGAAGGTGTATTTGTTGAAATGCACTTGTTATTTATTTCAAAATACTGTATTATAGAAATCTTGTCTAATTTTCTGTTCATAAGTCTCACAAAACTTCATGTACATTGGGTAGCATGTACACTGTATTTCTACCTTCAGATGGAAAACATTGCATTGAAAATATTGCATACTTACATGTGGTGATCAATGCATTCTACTACTTTTCCAAAAGCACCTTCCCCTAAAGTTGAAATAATTTCATCTAAAAAATAAACCAAAGCTTTTATTGAAGTAGCTGAACAAAGATTAACATTGTTAAGCATGTCATAGTAAAAACATTAACTTAGTGTTTGCCTTTGAAAGCATTATTTTATCAGATAGGTGTCATGAAATAGCTATCTAGCTATCAGTCTAAACTTAAGCTGCATTTACTACTGTTGCATTGAATAGCAATATTTAAGAATACAGAAATGAAAGGGAATGTAAAATAATACAAAGACAAAAGAAAAGACAAGAGAGGGTAATGAAGATTTTTTTATCCCCCCACCCCTACTCCTCTTCTAACATACTAGTCTAAACAGATTTTTTGCTGAGTTTTTTTAAAAAAGGGTTGAAAAATATTCTATACATCTTGCTCTTAGTACGTCTCCACTTTGACAGATCAGATGACCCTCCTCATCCTCTACACTCCTGGATCTTTTCCTTCGGTGACTCTTCTGGAAACGGCACCAAGATCGTCCAGCCAATCAATATATCAGTGTGAATTCAGGGTAGAATACGCAATTCATTCAGCGGGGATATTCAGGCATTCAGTTACGCACCAGGCCACGAACAGTTGGCAGGAGCAATTTCAAATTCAGTCCCCAGAAATTCACAGGGCACAGTTTATGTTACAGAAGAAAAACATGGCAAGGAACAGATTTTCAGATAAATATTTAAGAGTAGTAAGACAACAGAAACACAACACAATTTTGTTCTGAAATTATGGATTGAAGACTAAAATTTAAATTTGCAATGTAAATATTTACTTTTGCTATTTGAAAAGATTTTGTCATTTGTGTCTACTTTTTTGAAATCATAACTAGGTCTGATCTCCTTGAATATCTAGCAAAGTATTTTAAAATAATAATAATTATTAAAATAACAGAACTTCCAAGCAATTAATTTTTTTCTTCCATGTTTCAAAAAGCTAAAGGGAAAATATTCACAATTCATGAAATGCAATCTGCAATCTAATATTCTGAGTGTATTGATTCAGAAGTACAAATATTATTTAAACCATAATACAGTAATCCTAAATTTGAATGTAGACATCAGCAGTGCCATACGGTTTCTGGAAAATCAAAACTCCATTCCTTGCTAATTGGTAGAGGGAAATGCTTTCTGACAGATCAGTGAATGATCAAAATTTGCATGGGACTGAACTAAACTACTGAATAGAAACATGCTGAATTCATTACTTTTTTCATAGCCTAATTCCATGTAAATTAATACCTTCTGTGTCTTTGGAGATGGGGTGGAAAGAATGGCTTCAAAAGGATATAAAACTCATTCAAATGAGAACAGCACTTGACTGCTTCTCTCTACCAGCTCAACTAAGAAATCATTCAAGTTTTCGAAAGCTTCAGACAAAAACTCATGTGGTTGGCACCACTCACTAGGTAAACATTTTCAAATGTCTGAATACATGCTATGTATATATTTACAGCAGATTAAGAGAACCCACATTTAATTGTACTGAAATTTTTAAAGCATTTATACTCAGAGAATCTGATACTCCATGAAGGAACTTAAAACACTAATACATTGTTAATACATTTTTAAAGTATGCATACCGAATACAAGCTGTCATGGGGGTCATGTTTCTTATGCTTTCTTTTATGACTACTTTTCCCACTTTGACCAGAGGATTTGCTAAAATGATGTTGGTGACTCTTTTCATACTCTCTGCAATAATGCTTATAGTCATCTACGTCACGGAAGTCATTTACATACTCCTCAACATATCTTCGGTCATGACGGTCTCTCTTAGTTATGGATCTATCTTCCAAGTAGCTGCTGAAAACAAATAAAATTTATTTTTTTCAACTTTTTTTTTTAAAACCTTGTTGAAAGATAAATCTATCCACCATCAAAATTGCCTTCTTAAATAGTGCTTTAAAAGCTTTTGTTCATTTCCATACTCTCAAGATGAAAGAAATAATGAATAGCATCACAGTAACTATTATTCATTTTTAAGTGAACTACCAAAGAAAAACTCTGATTGAACAGCAATATGAAAACTTAAAAATGACAAATGTAAATCAATAAAAGATTTAAGTTACATCTAGTTATAATTAGATGATCATTAAGTCAAGAGTCATTTACCTGTTGGCACTTTTAAGTGATTGATAGCATCTGCCTTCTCTTTCACTGCTGTGAGACTTCCGCCTGCGCTTTTGGCTATGTGTGCTCTTTTCTTCATCCCAGCTCCTTCTTTCACCCTGCCCAGAGCAATGGGTTAGCTTTGAGTGCTTCATCTAACACAGGAAAATATACCAAAGCAAAAAATTACATTACAATGAGAAAATAAAGATGAGATATTAACAACCCCCTCCCACACGTGTTTATTTAGATGTAAATAGACTGTTTAGATGTAAAGAAGACTGGTCAAGTTTTTGGACTTCACTTCCCTACCCTTTGCTGTTTACCTGAGTAACCAAATTTCCATCCTCACCAGGATGAAAAATTTTGACTGACACTTTTTTAGAGCTCCTGTATTTCAGTTAATTGGCCTCTCATTTAAATAGCCATTTCAGCTTACATTGAGTTGGGGAGGGAAGAGCTGTTGGGGTTGCTCCAAATGGCATGAGAAGAGTGTGAAGAAGATAGTGATGCAATTAAGCCCATCAACCCTGAATTATCTGCAGTGTCAAGAAAGCTACAGATTCTCCAGCTTGTTGCAGGTCTGTTTCAGAATTGATTGGTGAATTTCTAAAGTGAAAAGAGGGCTGTTCTCACGCCTGCAGCCTAAGGTCTCCACTAATCCCAAAGGGAATGAGACATAACCTATGCAGCTATCAATTGGGAATGCTTTGGGACTCAATTTCCTGCATGAAGCAGGAGGTTGAGGTTGGACTAGATCAGGCATCCCCAATCTTCGGCCTTCCAGATGTTTTGGACTACAATTCCCATATTCCCCGACCACTGGTCCTGTTAGCTAGGGATCATGGGAATTGTAGGCCAAAACATCTGGAGGGCCACAGTTTAGGGATGCCTGGACTAGATGGTCTGCAAAATGACACCACTCCCAAGCCTACATTTCTGTGTCTGCGATCACTTGGTCAGAAAGTTATTTGTGCACACTTTCAGGGTGTTTTAAAATTAGTTCTAACGGGAAGCTCTGCATGTCTAAACACTCGGATTGAACCGTCACATCTGTCAATGTTTATGAAACAAAACATGCTTTCTATCCCAAAACTAATTGGCTGTTTTATTGTGCACGCAACCTGAACCCAATGCTTCCATCAAGGCTGTCTGTGTAAAATATGCATTAGCTATAAGAAGTGTTGCCTCTACGTGGGAGGGTTTAATTTCTAAAACTAGAAATGCTGGGCTTTGCCACTCTCTGGATGCCATGCTCACATCCTACTGCACGGAAGTGTGTCCCCAATCCGAGAGCTGACATTTCATCAGGAGAGACCTCGGGCTCTCCTGCTTAAGGGTCCTTCCCCCCAGCCCAGTGCCAGATTTACATATAAGCTAAACAAGGTATAGCTTACGGCCCCACTTTCTTCGGGGCCCCCCAAAAATTTAAAGGAAAAAAAACCTGGATGTACATTTCCAAAATATAAGATAAAAAACAAATAAAATAAAACCTACATACAGCAACAGTGTTTTGTGTTGTGTAGTCTCCTATGATGTAAGTAATGGACCCCGCCTGCTGGCCTGCTCCCAAAAATATCACATATTTTGTTATGTGCAAATGGCTTTAGAGGCCTATTAGGTCCATAAATTACAATTTAGCATATATTCAACGCAAAAAACAGAGATAATTTGTTGTTGACAAAGGACAGCTGGACATATAAAGGACCCTATTACCTTCAGTAGCTTAGGGCCTCATCAAACCTAAATCCGGCCCTGCCCACCCACCTACCCCCCCCCCCCCGCCCCAGGTGCACAAGTCCAGGGGGTGAGGGAAAGGTTTACATGTTAGGAAGTGCAGGGGGCCTCCGTCTCCGAAGCTCATATCTGCCCCTCCAAGCGAGGTCTTAAAAACAACAAATCTTTCAACACGTAAAAAATTATTCCCTACCTTGCATCCTCCTACTCTCTACAGTCTATCCCAACGACTGGGGGGGGGACTGAAGCACCACAGAGCAAAATAAGGACCTGGTTTCCCCGCTTCCCGTCCCTCCGCCACTTACCCTCAACGGCGAACTGCGAAGGATAAACGTCTCTCCTTCCATCCGCAAACAAACAAAATGGCGGCTTCCTCCCTCTCTCTCTCTCTCTCTCTCTCCGCAGCCACGCCCGTAATTGCGGGGTTCCGTCACACGTGATGATGCGTAGACTTATAATATATAGAGGCACGCGCGCACACGCAAACAATGCCCGACTTCTGCGTGGGCTATGAACGACGCTTTTTGTTTCTAGTTTGTCGCAGCAGCTGCGGCAGAAAGCACCGACAAAAAATAGAAAGCGCTTCTCCTGCTTCCAGGCGGAAAGGCGCAAGAGCCGGGGCGGGGAGAGGAAGGATGCTGAGCAAGTTCATGGGCCCCCGTTACGGGCAGCTTCTGCGCATCTGGATGCCTACGATGAGCATGTGGGGCACGGTGGGAGCCGTGGGACTGGTGTGGGCCACGGACTGGAGGCTGTTCCTCGACTACGTACCTTGGATCAACGGCAAGTTTAAGAAAGACGACTGAGCAGCAAACCCTTCACCGCAAGGAGCGCAACCTGTTTGGTCTTGGAGAGGCTTCCTTTTCTCTTTGCCTGCTGGCACTTCGAACTGTGAACCCCTGAAACTGCCCGAAACCTTCCCTTTCCTCTCGTCGAACGGGCAGATGCTGCGCCGATAATGTCAAAATGAATAAAGCCTCTTAAAAAAGAAAAGAAAAGAAAGAAAGCGCTTCTCCTGTGCGCGGGTCCTGCTTGCGGGCTTGTTTGATGTTTTGCTATGCTTTTTATATACAGTATTTCACGTCAAAGTGCAAGTAGATAAATAGGTACCGCTACAGCGGGAAGGTAAACGGCGTTTCCGTGAGCTGCTCTGGTTCGCCACATGACCCGGAAGCTGTATGCCGGCTCCCTCGGCCAATAACTCGAGATGAGTGCTGCAACCCCAGAGTCGGTCACGACTGGACCTAATGGTCTGGGGTCCCTTTACCTTAAGCCCTCGAGAATGGCTAGGGGAAAGCAGCCAAATGGGCGGGGTATAAATGTTGTTGTTATCGAAGGCATCTAGTTGTTGGCCACTGGTTGGGATTTTATATAAGACCTTGACCTCAGGGCTCCTACGTTCCCAACTTTTGGAAAAGGGGGAACCCCTCTGTTTCTGATGCTACCTTTTGGGGTTTTGCTGTTGTTTGAAATGGCGGGGAGGGAGAAACGCTTCTTTAAGATCATGCGAGGTTCTCTCACTTCAGCTCTGTGAATTCGAAACAACATGAAATGCAACCAGGAAACTGTCTCTAGACCATGGGATTATCTCCTCTATTATTTCCTATCTCTATATAAAGTGGGCTGGGCGCGGGGAATGTAGATTCTGCGTTTGCATTCCAGCTGAGGCTCCGCCCACAGCGAGACCCCCGCTGGGAGGATAGCCAAAAGTTGGCTAGACGAGTGATGATGGTGGGGATGATAACAGCCTTGCTTACTTGGGAGTAAGGTAACCGCCACTGAATCTAGTAGGACCTACGTCTGAGCAAACGTGCTTAGGCTTGCTCTGGATATCAGGAGCGGCAAGCTCCTCTTTCCCAACTCATCCATCTGGTGTGTTCGCAGTTGCAGCCCGATTTTACGCACGCTTCCTCGGGTGTAAGCCCTAGTGATGTACTGTAATTGGGACTTATCTACCTACCGGTAGTGAGTGCTGTTCAAGATTGCACGACTGGGGTAAAATAAGTGGAAGTGAACTTTTGAATGTTTGGAGGAATAATCGGTTTGGGAAGTTATTTTGCGTAGAGGATGGGGAAATTGAGTTTTGCATTCACATATGAAATTAGATTTATATCTAGGCTGGAGGTGGTCACGGGTGAAATTAGCATACTGCTAATAATATGGTACATCAATAGCAAGCTGTTCATAATGTATAATATAAAGTAGGCATCTACACATGCTCAGTAATGGTTGTACTGTATTGATTTCCCTGAGCTAAAGTTGGAACAATCCTTAAGATATTACTAAATAACGTGTATCCCATTATCTTGCACGCTTAGGCTTGGGAAAAAAATGTCTCTGGGGTTTTGGCTTTTCGTAAGGCTCAGACTCCTCTTCTGTGGTTCTGGTTCAATTGCACAAAACGAGTTCTTCCTATAGGAGAGGGCATCTCCAAAAAGAAAGGGTAGCAGTGCTTGTAAATACTTCTTCCCGTGATCTTTGTTTGGGAAGAGTATGGCTAGAAAAGGTAGGAGAAACTTTGGGTGAGCACAACTGAGGAGGAGGTGATTTTGCAGGGTGGGTAAAATTAGTAGCACCCTCTTACTTTCAAAACCCAAGTATTTTGTCACATTGCTGTAATATACATTCATAGCTAATACCAAAGGTTCTTAGCCAATTATATTTGACAAGATACAAGACTGTCTAGCACAGGGCACACCTGCCTAGTGCTCTGGGCTTCAAGGCCTTTTTGGGGGGATAAGCCATAATACGTAGGTTTCTAACTTTCATTTTTTTAAAAAAAGTTTCTAGCATTTTTAGAACCTGAGATGTGAGGCAAAAGATACAAACCCCATTATTCTCAGTTTGTGGGCGAAATTAGCCTGATCTACCATGTCGGTGTTTTACCTCCACCCTGACAGATTTACAGTGGTACCTCGCAAGACGAATGCCTCGCGCAACGAAAAACTCACTAGACGAAAGCGTCTAGTAGACTCTAGTGATTCTTTTTTGCCTCACAAGATGAAGCTTTCTATGGCCACGTCTCGCAAGTCAAAATATTTTTGCCGGGGTTTTTTTGCCGTCTGCCTTTTGTTTCTGCAAGACGAAATTTTTCGTAAGATGGAACAACCCGCGGAACGAATTATTTTTGTCTTGCGAGGTACCACTGTATGTGCATGCGAGTCAGTGCAAGATGGGAGGAGGGGGACAGTATGTGCCGTCTGTGCAAGGGAGATATATATGTGGGGTGAGAAGGAGGCATGTTCTCTGTGTGTGAGAGAGGTGTATATGTGACGTGTGTGTGTATGGCATGTGCATATGAGTGAAAAAGATGCAGCTGCTTGTGTGTCCATGGTCTGTGTAAGTGCAGTGAGTGTGGTGTAGTTACCTTGGGGTGCGTAGGAGTAGCAGCAATGGTTGTATTCTCTCTAATTTTGGATTATGTCATGCTCCTCATGGCAGCCATGTTGTATTTCACAAAATTAAAATATGCCTACTAGTCCAAAAAGGTTGGAGACCCTTGGTCTCACCTAAACCTATGTCTGGGTCACACTGAGTTTAATGGAACAAATTCCCCAGTAGGTAGGCACAAATTTGCAGCTTAAGTAGTACTGAACACATAGCAGTACACATTATATTGAAGTTTGAAATTACTTACTTACTTACAGTATTTAGCTTTCTAAAACAATAGAGGTGGGAGGGCATGCTTCTTTTCTGAAGCTTGAAATTCTGGAAGTTTTGAGTGCCATAAACTTGTATTTTTTGGTCATAAATAAAATGCCAAATTTGAAAATGTGTGCTTCTGGTTAAATATTTTGAAAAGAAGTTTTTTTTAAAAAACAACAACAAACAAAACCCTGAAAATTTGGAAATGGCTTATTGTATAGCACAATTATAACCATGTCTACTCAGAAGTTAAGTCTTGTTAAATGAGGCTTACTCCCAGGTAAGTGGAGTTTATGATTGCAGCCATAGTAACTACAGTATACTTCTCCAAACAATGCTAAAAATCCCTAAAGGCTGTTAAATTAGCTGTATTTCCCCCATCTGGTAATATATATGCTGTAACTTAATCTGGCACATATCTAGCTCTTTTCTGTAAAAACTTACTGACAAACTAGTAATTGTTTTGTATTCACACACACAACCTTTTTAAAGGTTTAAAACTGTATGGACTTTTACAAAGATATTTCTATTCAAACTGGCATTGAGACATTAGGGACAGAGAGGCTAGAATAATTAGTATATTGCTGTTCGCCCAGAGCCTTTATGATGGAGAGCTAGAAATAACTAAATCATAAATTATTTTATAGATTAGTGAAATAGTGTTAAAGCTTTTTAAATTTTATCCTCCCTGCATCCTGAATGTCCCTGAACCTGTGACGAGGCTGCACATTAGAGCGTGTTCTCTTAAATTATACCCTGGTTTATGTTAAAATGATGAAATGATGGAAACGTTACCATAGTTTTAAATAATTGTTACTTGTTCTCTTACTGTTCAGCAGGTGACAATAGCGCTACAGCTATAGCCTGCTTGCATTCTGCATGTCTTTGAATAACAAGGTCTATTCTGAGACCATGAAGGGGTTACAGAGTTCAATGACCAAAATATCCCTCCCATACCAGTAGTTTTTATGTCCTGCTTACCAGAAATAAAGAAGACTATGTTATGTTAGTTCATATTTTAGCAAAGCCGCAGATTAATTATGGTAAGCATCTAGGTACTAAGGCAAGAAGAGCAACACTGGTAAAGCAGAGGGAATGGCAATGAGCTGGTTTGCAAACAAACAAACAAACAAACAACAATGAATCAAACTATGGCTTACTAAGACTGTGCAGGGTCCTGGAGAGCAATTTGCAACCACTTTGCTCTGCCCTGTTCCTTTCTGCTGCTGCACTAAGCCAACCATGGCAGTTTGTATTTAGTGAGGCGAGAGCTTAAGCACAACTCCCAGTCCAGAGGTTACTGCATGGCAGCAAAAAGCACCAGGTTGCTTCCAGCAGTCTACAACAGGGGTCAGCAAACTTTTTCAGCAGGGGGCCGGTCCACTGTCCCTCAGACCTTGTGGGGGGCCGGACTATATTTTGAAAAAAAATATGAATGAATTCCTATGCCCCACAAATAACCCAGAGATGCATTTTAAATAAAAGGACACATTCTACTCATGTAAAAACACCAGCCAGGCCCCACAAATAACCCAGAGATGCATTTTAAATAAAAGGACACATTCTACTCATGTAAAAACATGCTGATTCCCAGACCATCCGCGGGCCGGATTTGGAAGGTGATTGGGCCGCATCCGGCCCCCGAGCCTTAGTTTGGGGACCCCTGGTCTACAAGTTCACATGATCTCCACTAAGCCACAGTTGTAAAAAGAAAGGTTGGATATCAGGCTTGTTGTTGCATTTCACTGTGAGAATAAGATGTATAAAATAGCTACTGGGGAAAAAACTGATACAGCAAGTGCCTGCTATATAAGAACTACCATTATTTAATTTTTTTACATTTGTATTTATTACATTTGTGTCTTTCCTCCAAGGCGCTCAAGTAGCATACATAGTTCTTTCCCTCCCCATTTAATCTCATCAACCCTATGAGATGGGTTAGGCTGAGAGTAAGTGCCCGACTCAAGGTCACCCCAGTGAGCTTCATGGCTGAGTGGGAACTTGAACCCTGGTCTTCCAGGTCCTAGTCAGACACCCTAACCACTATGCCATGCTTCCATCAAATGCATCACTGTAACTATTTAGAACAGAAGTAAGGAAAAGAATAGTTGTATTATAAGACTTGGGAAAGGGCAATAAAAATGATTCAGGAGTTGGAGGTGCCTTTCCTATAAAGACGAAGTAAAGGAAACCGCTTCTGTGTATTGCATAGCAGGGGGAAACAATTACCAAGAATAAAAGTACGTACACACTGAAGAAAGACAAAAGTCTGGACTAACCACATGTCCATGTTTTTTAATCTTACACCCACATTACAAAATTTAGAAATCATAGACAGTTCAGGCAAACTGTTAAAACACAGTATAAATTAGGCTTGTAATACAAATTCTGTACATAGGTAAATTAGCTTGTATGTGACTGACAAAAGGGTTTCATAACAATCTCACCACAGTAGTATAAAAAGCATGGGTAGGAGATGAATACTGAAAACAAGAATGCAGCATGGGATGGCTTCATCTCCAACAGCTATCTACTTATGACCATGCTCTTTTGTAGTATTAATGAAAGGCAGGGTAAGTATATCACCATTAACATTTTGTAAAGATATGTACAACCACAAAACAACAACAGCCTTCCCCACCCCCACCCCAAGTACCCTACTGTTTGTCTGCCAATGGGATCAAAGTATTGGTAATAATTTGAGAACTTCAAATAACAAAGCAAGTCACAATATGAAGAGAGCTGTTTCTGAAAACACAAATTACCAATTGGGAAGGATGGTATATCTACACATTATTCATGCTTACATATTTGGGGAACTGCTTAAGTGTTTGTATATTTTACTTTTCCATTGCTTTATGTTCTTAGCTTTTAAAATGGTTTGTCTTTTTAGAGATTATTTCCTATTTGTTTAGTTAGCAGGTTAAATTCAGACCTAGTTTGTGTTGTGATATGGCAGCCTACTTTTTTAAAGAAGGGAATATTAATCAGATCCCAACAGAACATGCCCAAACCCCTTAGGGATGCCTAAAATAGCTCTTTGGATCCTCTCTGAAGTTTGAAATGAACAGGAATGCATCTAAGGCTACAATTCTAACTCCCTGAACCCTTGCTGCTGGAGGTTAGGATGTAACAGAGTTCTCCATCCACTGGCTGGGGTGTGTTGTCTTGTGTCTGTATCTGTCAGTAGTGATGGCCTGGCAGGAGCTCCCAAAATGGGATACAATATTATGGTTTTGGGCAGCGATGGATGATGAACCAATCCATTCCTCAGAGAGAGGCTCAATCTGGGTTCCTCAGTTGTGCCAGCCTGGAGTTAACAAGGAAAAATTGGGAAAAATACCCCCAGCATCCATCCAATTCAGCACTTGCGGACAGGGCTTCAGATACAGTGGTCAATTTGTGGCTCCATTCCACCCTTTTCCTCCCAGATAGGGCTGAGGATTGCTCTAGAACAGGCATCCCCAAACTTCGGCCCTCCAGATGCTTTGGACTACAATTCCCATCATCCCTGACCACTGGTCCTGTTACCTAGGGATCATGGGAGTTGTAGGCCAAAACATCTGGAAGGCCACAGTTTGGGGATGCCTGCTCTAGAAGTTCTACTATAAAGGGCAATTCATAACAGTAGGCAAAATCGCAGCAAACCTTTTCCCTCCACTATACTACTGCAGATTCTGATGCTTCAGTGTTCCCCCTACTGCCTCCACAATATCATGCGAGGGAGAAAGCTAGGCAACGCTTTACCCTAAGCATTCTAGTTTTGTACATGCTGGAATTTTATATCTGAGAGCAGACATGGAATCCCCCACCAACAGTTTAACAAACCTGAAAAAAAATACCACATAATTCTGCCGCATTGATGAGCTAGTCCTAGAGCAGCAATGGCAGATCCTGTGAAATGTTTGAAGGTAAACAGAGTGGACACACATTTGAAACTGCAAGGCATGAACCCAGCCTTCTGAAATGCAGAAACTGTTTTAGAATTTTTGACACACAGCTTTTTTTGCAGTGATTTCCCTCCTGTCTATTAAGTCTTTGATCTGTGGCAAGTTACTAAGGATGCAGTTGTAAGAATAATGGCTGAGAGCCCAAGGGTGCCGTGTGCAACGTGAAGGTTTGTTTGTGCTGCTGCTTCGAAGATTCTCCAAACTTGAGGAGCAGATTTTTGAGAGACACATGGGGCAGCAGTGCAAAGCTGCCAACCCGCCCCCAAAACTAGTGTGTAAGCAGAACAATGCATATATTCCTAGTTGCAGAATTAAAGCCCAGAATAGCTTTGCAATGAGTCTGTACAATTTCATATGAGCAAATTCAGATACTTTGTTTCTCACACTCAGTATTCATAAAAATAAAATTGATTTTATGTATGGTTACATTGTTTTCTATCTCCCTGTGTAAAGCAAGGTGGTTTGCAGGGAAGCAAGATGTTTTAACATGCTCATAAGTTTCAAAAGGCATTTGTTATTGCAACAAGGTCATGTCTATAAAACATAACAAGTGTATAATTAAGGGTTATACATAAATAAATGAAATGTTTGAAATTTGCAGATTTCTGCACAACTATGTTCTCTGGATTGAAGTTGTTCCCAAGCATTTGTCTCATGCCCCAATCCTAATCCCAGTTTCAATGGAAAGCTGCCTGATCCAAAATGAGTTTACATTTGTAACCTTAATTATGTGGACCACGATCTAGAATCCTGCACCGGGCTTTCTGCTGGACAAAACAGGTGCTGGATTTCCTACCTTAAAAAACGGCTTGTGAATAGCAGAACCAGAACATCCCCCCACCCCAATTTAGCACAGGTTCATATTGCAACATAACGTGATATTTGGCACATCATCAAGCCTTGACAGTTTTTGTAGTGGAATAAATGAGAACAGGTGGTGAGTGGGATCTGTCTTGCCTAAATAATAAGCCATTCCCAGTTATCATCACTGACTTCAAGAGATTATTAAGAGATTATTCAAGAGATGATTATTATCCTCCTAAAGCTGCCCAAAGGTGAGTTTTTGAAGTGCTGCAAGTGCTGCTCTGCAAACACTTCTGCAATTGGAGGCGCATCAGAGCCAAGGACCATAAACAGTCTTGTTCTCCTAACACCACCCCCTGCAAATGTGCTGTAAACTATGCCAACCCTGGAGGTGGCACAGTAGTTTTTTTGGGGTGTGTGTGACAAATGATTATATATTATTATGTAACCAGAAAAGCACTCACTGTGGTCACAACGAGCCCACAGGGTTTAGGAAGTGGGGGTATTACCACTAATCTGCCGTCTACCGCTGTTAGTAGCAGCACCAGAGAGAGCTAGAATCATTGGAAAACATTGTAAATGACTTTTTATAAAAAATAGCCATAGCTATTGTAAAAGCCTAACATATGCCATTTTTTAAAAACAAAACAAAACAAAACAAAAACAACACATATTCTCAGCAGGTCCAGCTGCTATTCTAAAATTAACTATGGTCCTTTATCTAGCTTCTTGAGACAAATCTTCTATAGTAATGCAACCCAAATGAGTATTGGATGCTGCCAGTTAAGTAGATCTGAATTCTAATACTGTATGCTTTTTTACTTGTTTATAATAAAATGCAATACCTAATGAGCCAAATAATTCTGTGTTAGAAAATACCATGCATGTGCATGTTTAACTTTAAAGCCATTGGGGTATAGCCAACATGGTGCGAGAGGATTTCTACTTTCTTAAGAGAACTTTCCTTCCTCTCCTCATCCTTTGCCACTACTCTCTGCCCCAGACAGTGTCTCAACACAAATCTAAGGGGAGGGGAACAGCAGGAGGAGAAAGGAAAGTCCTGTTATGCACACCAACACATCATTTGAGTTTCTCAGTTTTGCTCCTTGAAAGTTAAGTGATATATGAAGATAACAAGGATTGCCATACTAAGAATATATGTGTGTACATGGGAGACAACCTCTTAAGTTTAGAGTTTCTTTGAAAATATATCCTTTAGCTGCTTGCTTACCAAAACAGGTAAGCTGATTTTCAACTGAAATAACATCTTGCTCATCCAGGTGTTTGTGTGTCTGTAGCAGCAGCTTCAAGTTTCAAAGACATTTCTGCTCTTGCATAAGGTTCTCCCATAGCTTTCTGGGACTGTGGTTTAAGAGTTGAAGACTGCGAGGGAAAAAGTCCCACTGAACTTGTTGGGGCTTGCCTGGAAGTAGCCACATATGGGTCTGCAGTATAAATCCTTTACACTTGTAATTTTAGGAAACATCTGGAAACATCTGCTGAGTTAACAGTTTGTACCTTTGGGAGAGTACGGTCAGTTCATACATAATATACAAACCATGAGCACTAGCATAGCTAGGGGAGTGGGGTGCAACTGGGCAGCCACTTAGTGTGGAGGCAGCCCTTACCATGGGGGGGGGGCGGCGGCTGCAGTGTGCCAGAACCACGTGTGATCCTGGGAGTGATGCAGTGGCTCAGGTGCCTGCAGGTACCACGACACCCGAAAAGGTAGTGTGGGGCCCAGGTCCGCCTGCTACCTCCCCTGCAGCTGGAGCGCAGCTGAGGGGGAAGTGGTGGGTGGATTCCATGCAGGTTCCAGCTCCCCTAGTGGCTAGATACAACACTGACCATGAGGTGGTGCTACATGAGTGAGCTCTGTGTTTGTGCATTGCTTCTTTCATTTCCAAACACATTTTAAAAATAATAATTTTAGATTATTTGGTTATGTGTAGTTTACTGTTCTAGGCAATGGCACCCGCCCTGTGGAATGTCCTCCCATCAGATGTCAAGCAGGTAAATAACGATAGAGCTTTTAGAACACATCTGAAGGCAGCCCTATATCAGGATGTTTTTTAATGTTCAGTGTTTTATTATGTTTTCATATGTGTTGGAAGCCACCCAGAGTGGCTGAGGTAACCCAGTCAAGTGGCTGAGGTATAAATAATAAAATTATTATTATTCTTATTTTTATTAAAAATCCAAAGTGGCAAAATGCTTGTGCTTGCCTTGACTACTAGGATTATAGCCAGGGTTTGATTCCTGGATACAATCATGGTTTGCACAGTAAACACATACCATACTCTGCCAGTTCAGAGTAATACCATACTATTATTAGTTGCAATATGAGAAATAACAAGCTACTCTTGAGTGTATAAATGAAAAAAGGAGCATGTTAGCAAAGGGCTTGCTCCTGTAGCATCAAACCTTGCTTTAGCATTTTCGATTACCTATAAGGTAATCGAAAATATTCTTCAGTTGCTGTTTTAATTAAAAACAAGCCTCATACTGGGAGTTTCAAAATTAAGAAAAACAGCTATTTCATATGCATGGACTGTCCCGGGCTCACACTGAATATTAACAATAGCTAACACTATTTTGATAAAGCCATGAAAGCTTTGTTCCAAGGTTGCACTACATCCCCAAGAAACTGCATTTGTATATCTGAAAGCATATACTCTCCTCTCCATCCCAACGGCAGATGATGCAAATTACTTATCAGCCTAGTAGGTTCTTGCTGGTATGGCAACGTACTTCATGACAGCAGCACTGATACTGAAAAATTAATTGTCTCCTGTCTGGGATTCTGATCATTCAGTTTTTGAATATTTCAATGATTTCTAAGCTAGGTAATTATATTAAACCCTGGTTTTTCTGGTTATAGTGTTATGATTAGCAAAAATACAAGAATTACGGCTAACAGTTATGTCAGCATTAGTCAGCCTCAGCATGCTTTAAAACAAACCAGAACAGGACACTTCTGGCAACTGTTTCATTTTAGGTAGAAATACATTTCTTTGCCTGCTCCTGTAGGATAGTTTTTGCCTGCACCTGTGGGATAGTTTAGAATCTAATCAATAATAGTCTTTTATATTACACTAAGTTGTAGCTAAGTGGTAAGTGCTTTGCATCCAGAAGGTCCTACCAGTATCTTCCGGTAGGACTGGGAGAGACTCCTGCCTGAAAGCCTAGAAACTGGTCCGATGTCCCAGTGCTGTGAATCCCTACAAGGTGAATCCCTATCACTTATTTTGTGATAACATTCTCTTTAGCTTCTTATTGATGGGAGTCTTCTTAAGATGGAACACCAGGGGGGTGGGGGCGGGGAAAGAGAATATCCTGCTCTAGTTAAAACATATATAAACCACTGGCCTATTTTTCTTTTTTGAACAAATCTATATCCAATACAGACTTAGGCAAATGTAACAATTCCCATCTCTTTAATATCATTATAAGAAAGTGTTACCATTAAATGTAAAAAGGGAAGGGGAGATGCAAGTCCCATCCGCTCTTGTGTGGTTCTACTCACATGCAACAACTAAGTGCAGCACAAGTAGATAAACCAGGGCCTTTAGGTCTACTAATTAATTGAGATTTTGACCCAAATAACAAATTACTGGGGTTATCATGGTTGCTTCTGATGAGATCTAGGTGAATTATTTCAATTACCCCTCTCTTCTTCCTCCTCTCACCTCACCTCCCCACAAACATCCTTTTGTGCTAAACAGAAGTATTTACGCCAATGCTCTCTAAAAGGATTTGTATAATATATTCATGTGCTATTTCTGGAGAATAATTTGCTTTGCTCCTCACACGTAGCAGCCTCAAAGGGAGTTGTCACAAGTGCAGTTAATGGAATTAGACACCGGCAGCAGTTCTCAGCTGGCTACTGAGAGCTTAGGTCAGCCACAGTATGCTTTAAAATGGACCAGGACCTGGGTGCTTTGAGCTGCTCTTTTAGCTTCTGCCAACTAAAATGATGGAGGGAAATGTCTTTACCAGCTACTGTGGAATAGTTTAGGTCATCTATCACTTTAAAGAGCTGGTAAATATGACAAGTCTTTTGGAAAAGTCCATTTCCCAAATCACTCATTCAATGAAGTACTCCTCCTTCCAGTGATTGACCCTTATGAGACTTCCTGCAATCAGGCAGGAGTCAGGATATAGTCTTGCTTCACCCAATTGCCTAAGCCAAACCGCTCATATCTGTAACCAATAAAGTTGTGGCCTTCTTTATCCCATTAACCCAACATACTTGTGTTTGTGTATTTATTCCAGAGGGAACTGCAGGGCCCAGCGCCTCGCCAGGCAACCTGCTGTCTCAAGGACAATGGAGAGTTTGCTACCACTTTCCTGCTGTATTTACTGTAGGTTACTGTGCTGAGCCCCAGGGTAAATATCTGATAGGTGGCAGACACAATGGGGATTACACAATATCTCATTCCATTCATATTCTGAGCCAAGAAAGTTAAAATATGTTTACTCAAAATAAATTGTGCATATCAACAGTATATGCAAATTTGGCTAGTTTTACATAAGTGTGGTTAACTTTTTGCGAAGTTTTACATTTTTTTCCTGGAGTTTTGGTTGTAGGGAAAAGGTGGTGTAAGGGAAGGAAGTTGGCTGGGAAATTAATATTAGAAATATTGTTCTTAAACAAAATGTATCCCTTTGTTGGGTGCGGAGTAACAAAACAAGGCACAGGAAGCTCATTCCATCCTAACCTTAGAGCAGGGATGGGGCATCTAGATGTTGTTGGACTCCAACTCCCAGAATCCTTGACCATTGGTCATGCTGGCTGGGGCAGATGGGAGTTGAAATCCAACAACATCTAGAAGCCAAACATTCCTTTTCCCTGCCATAGAGACTCCTGTTGACTGCACATGCACACTTTCAAATATATTTTTACAACTATTAAAGCTAAACTTGATTAAAACCAAAGCACTCCTAGAAGTTTTTTTTTTAAAGGAATCTAAGCTCTTCACAGATACCTGACGTACAATTCTTAGATTGTTTGCAGTTATGTTCAAGCCAAATAGACTTTAAACAAACAAACAAACAAAAAATGCTGGATAGATAAGGGCTGTTCTGTAGTAATGTGGAACATCACCACAGGAAGCCAATTCACATAAACAGTGAAGAGAAAGCCTTGCTCAATTTTTCTAGCGCTGTGAGCCTTACGTGAATTTTCAGCTGCCTTCAAGGTTAAAAGAAAAAGGTGCTCAACAGCACATTTGAGAAATAAGGCCACTTATTCAAATATATGGCTTTGTTTTACCGGTACATCTTCACAATCTTTAGTTTCAGTTCAATGTCTGACAATTCTACTTTCTGTTAAGATGCCCTGATATTAAGATCAGCTGGAGTTGCAGAATTCTTTTCAGACAACATACCAAATACTCTTGTATGATTTATTGTTAGGGAATTACTACAATTCTAGGACTATCTCACCAGTGTGCAAGCGCTTAGGAGCAGACAGATGAAGAGTGATGCCTTTCAAATATCAGACAATATGTCGTTGCCTCAGGCAGATGTACAAGCACACCCGTTTTGGATCAGAGTATAAGTCATCTTTCCAGCGTGCTATTATACATTGTTGGGAATTTGGTTTTACTTCCTACAGACATATCTGCTATGGACCACTGGAAACAAATTAGAATTTTCACTTTTAAAACGCAAGATCATCATTCACCGCTTCCACATAATGTTAGCCATTATAGTCATAAACAGGCAATTTGAAAGATGCATGTACTTAAGTGAATGGCCATTTAGAGAATGCACATATGGCTCTGATTGTTATTCATGAATACATTCTAGAACTGGTTGGAATCTACTGAGTCTACACAGAAACCATTTTTGGGACTGATTTCATACAGAAGGCTGTTAAGCTGAAAAGGACCTATTTTCATCAGTACATATTCAAATGTTAATAGCAAACTCTTTAGGAATATCAATACTGGCTCTGGTTTTATCATCCTGGTTATCAGTAGCCTCCCTAAAAACATACCCCCAAGAACAGCCTGGTTGACCAATAAAGTTTTGTTAAGGTTTTTTTTTGGAGGGGGGTTGAGTGATCCAGTAACAACTAGTTGTTGTTTTTTTAAACTAAGGAGAATGGACTTAGTTTTCAACTTCTCATTCCCCTGTAACATCAGTGAATTGGGCAATGTGTAATGCTGCAACTATAGAGTGCAAATGTAATGCCCAACGAGCAGCCCCTAACATTTGCTTCATAGAATCATACAACTGGAGTCCACCTGCTAACTTCTTGGGCCCATGCAGGAAATCCAAAATTTGATCAGTTCCAACAGACTTCTGTCTGAAGACTTCAACATCTAGGGAGAGACCACTGCTTTCCTTGGCAATTGATTCCATTGTCAAACTGCTCTTCCCATTAAGGAATTTCTCCTAATGCTCAACAAAAATCTGCCATCCTGTAATTTAATCCTACTTGCTCTAGTTCAGTCTTCTTCTGCCCTCTTCTGTCTTTCAGATATTTGAGGAGTACTATCATGTCCTCCCTCAGCATTCTCTTTTCCAGCCTAAACATACTGAATGGAACTCAATATAGCACTCTTCTCCATGGGTGTAGTTCTGGAGGTTCTCCTAACCTACACTGAGCCCATTTTGGGGTTTTTGGAGGGCAGGCAGGGAGGGTGGAGGGGGGGGGGAATTGCACAAGTGTATGTCCTTGCACAGGGCTTCTGCTGACAGGCTGGCTAGGTGAATCCTGCCCATTCAGTTCCTTCAATTTTGATCAAAGGATTTATTTTCTACACCTTTGACCCTCCCCTGAACCAATTTGAAATGCCCAGAATTGGTCACAATATTCCAGATTACGTCTTCCTATTTGTACATAATAAAATGAAAGTCTTACGTCTATGACTTGGAAACTGTTGGTTTGCACACTATGGTGTGAAAACAGACTTCCAAGATCCACCCCCTTTCCCCACAACCCTTCATACACACCCCTAAATTTACTCCCTAACCCTCTGCAGCAGATCTGGAGGGTGCACAAGGGGCTGCAAGGGTGACAAGAAGAAAGGGAAACCCTACTGGGCAAGCTGAAGTCAACTTTTGATTTACTGCAGTCCCAAGACTCTTTTCACCTGTACTGCTGCCAAACCATATGTCTCTCGCCTTATACCTTGGCATGATTTCCCTCCACCCTCACCTAAGTGGAGGATTTTAGCATTTTTCTTACCTGGATTTCTTTTTGTTAAGGTCGACCCAGCTTCCCATTCTATCCAGGTCATTTTGAATTTAAATCCTGTCTTCTGAAGCAATCTCTCCCAGTTTTGTGTCATCTGCAAATTTGATGAGGATAGCCTCCACGTGAATCCAGAGGTGGTTAACCTGTGCCCCTTCAGGTGCTGAACTCAAAACTCAATTGCCCATGGTCATAGATGATGGGAGCTGTAGTTTGTCAACATCTGGAGAACAAAAGATTATCCACCCCTGATCTAAATCATGGGTAAAGATGCTAAGGAGTACTGGATCCAGGATGGAGCACTGTGGCACTCCACTTTAAAACCCTCCAGTTTGATGAATAACACTGATGAGCACTATTTGAATAGTTTTCTAGCCAGCTCTGAATCTACTTGACAGTATTATCATCTAGCCCACAATTAACCACTTTGCCAGTCAAAATATCATGGGAGACTTTGCCAAATGCTTTGTTAAATCACACCCGCTGTGTTTCCACAATCCATTATACTGAAGAAGTATCTGAAGAAGTGTGCATGCACACGAAAGCTCATACCAATGACAAACTTAGTGGTCTCTAAGGTGCTACTGGAAGGAATTATTTTTATTTTGTTTCCATTATACTAGTTAGCCAATGAAAAAGAAGATAAGATTAGTTGGGCAGAATTTATTATTGACAAATCAATTCTGGCTTCTGCTGATCACTGCTTATCAAGATGTTTACAGACTGGCTGCTTCACATTCTGTTTGTCAAGGGAGTGGCTGAGACCACCCCTCTGGTTCATTCCTGGTAGGGAACTCAATAAGAAATGCAACCAAGGATTCCAGCAATACAATACCCTTTATTAACTTTACTGCAGCATCTTCTCTAGTACCAAAGGCAAACTGACTGGTGTGTGGTTTGCCAGATCCCCCCCCTTTGAAGATTAAGACAACCTTTCCCCCTTCTCCAGTCCTGCAGCAACTCACCTGTTCTCTAAGGTTTCTCAAAGTCGGGTCTCTTACCTCCCAGCCAAATGCTGAAAACCATTACAGAAAGAGACCTCAATAGATTTAACGGTGGGTCCAAACACTGCAGCTCTCATGCAAAAGCCACCCAAAACAACTTCTACATTGTGGCACTCTATGCAAAAAATGTAAACTTTGTTAAAAACGAAAAACCTTACCACATAGTGGTGCAGATCACACAAACCAAGCTTGTATATAGATACTTGCCTGGTTGTCTCTGACAAACAGGAATCTGCCAGGGTGATCAGGCAATGAAACTTTCAAAAAATTTACCCATCTCGCTCTCTTTTTTGTCTGGTCTCTTTTAGGCTACAAGTAATTCACATAGGTCTGGGAGGGTGGGTGGGCAGGCAAGCATACATTTTTATGAGCTAGTAACTTATTTGTAGAAGGCTGGCAATGAAGTGTTTTCAAGCCAGCATCAGCTGCCATGATACAAGATGTCACTGTAGAACACAAATAACAAGGGAGTGTATAAACAAGCTTTTCAAGAAGTGATAACACAAGTCCCTGTAGATGCATAGGGTTGCATTTCAGAGGTTAGGACTGCCTCATTTAAAAGAAAGCACCAGTGTCAGCTTCTGAGCAGCCCCAGAGGAAGTCTCATGTGGGTAAACACTCAGAGCTTGAAATCAACAGTCTAGCTAAGTTACTGTTCAAACACATCCTGGTGTCTAATGCTTGTTCAGTAGAGTGTCTGTTTCATCCTTGATCATTATGCTAAAAGCTTACATGTGGTGGGAAACAGGTGGCTCTGTGGATTGTACAAGGTGCCACTAATGTGTGGCAGTCAATTGTTCACAGGATACACCCAATTTCTATTTTCCTTCCAGCTTTTTTTTTCTTTTTTTGAGATGGAATAATCCTGAAATTTGGCTGTCCATGAATGCATTTATATGCACCTAAAGATGAGTGTCAGGTATCTTTTTTTTATATGTACTGAGCACATGTCATTCCAAGACCAAACTTACAACATGTATAGTGTGGTTGCCGACATCTGAACTGGTAATCCTGTTACAAAAACAGCCTCAGTTACTATGTGAAGGCTTGCACACCTTCCCATAGTTCTATACAGTTAGTGACAAGAGCTATGAATTTTACTTCCATCCTATTACTCATATTTAAATTATTAAAAAGAGTTATGTTACATCTGTTTTACATGAAAGTACAATAACTACGCAATTATTACTTGGCATTTGTATTATGCACCAGCTTCCTGATCTCTATCGAACAACACAATAGATGGCAAACTATTCATGTAGAGGGAGAGCAGTGATAAGAAACCAACCTTATGAACAGTGTGTAGACAATTCTTTTACGAAAGTGCAACATCTCATAGAGTGAAAAGTGTTCTCTCAAATGCACTGGAAAAAGAGCCCCAATGTCTAGTAATTCTCCCTCTCAAATATTGTTTGCCTTAGACATGAAGACAAAATGAGCAGGCAAAGGGAAAATAACTGTTAGAGCCCTTAACAGATTAATCTTCCATCAATTGTCAATGAGGTAAGGCCCCTTTGAAGACTATTCTCTGAGTCATCAGTCAACAGAACTAGAGAATATGCTACATGCTTTATACAGAGGTAAGTATGACTGAAAGCCATTGACTTCATCAGAACAGCTGAGCAGTTGACTGTAAGGAAGAAATAATAATGATATACACCCCACACATAAGGAGAAATAATGAATGTTCACAGCTCATATGCTTCTGTATTTTAAGGGATGCGTTTGCATGGATTTTTCCATACTGATGCGGCTTTGTATTAAGTCTTTTATCTCCTGCCATCAGAATATTGTTCACTGAGGCTGAAAGCTGTAGAGGAAAAAACAAGGTTTTCCTCCCCCTTATGTAGCAAGTGGCCAGATTAATGCTGTGTTTAGCATAATACACTTTTGACAGCTCTTGGAGAGTTCTATTGTCCGATACACCCTGCTTCAGAGATACACACCCTGTACCTTTCCAGTGAAAATCTTTTGTGTTTGCAGCACCATGGCTCTCCGTGCCATTTGCTCTTCCTTCAGAGACAAGCGTAAACAGTGATAAGAACTCTGTTCTGGTACAGCCATGAAGAAGCCACCTCCTGGCCTTTTGCTGTTCGAGAGTAGCTAGAAAACATCATTGTGCGTGCAGTAAAAATACACCTCTGAATCCAGTGAACCACAAAAAAATGCACACAAAAATAAAGAATAAAATCTCATAAATCCCAAATAGGCATCTTTGGAATCAGTAGTGCAAAGTAGTTTTGCTGATTTTTTCTCTGTTTGTTTGTCCTACTGCAATATAGATCTTTAGCTTCAAGTCTTTCCTAAGATAGTTGTCCTGCAAAGGAGAAACGTGAGAATAGGTGAAAGAGCAAGAAAGTTAGTGTGGCATAGAGTAATTCAGAATAGCCATGTTTTCTGTTCTGCACTGGATAGATGACTGGCTATGTCAAATGCCCAAGGGAAGTAACAGGAGCAAAGGAGAAAGTCAAATGGTGTAGCCCAGGCACCCCCAAACTTCGGCCCTCCAGATGTTTTGGACTACAATTCCCATAATCCCTGACCACTGGTCCTGTTAGCTAAGGATCATGGGAGTTGTAGGCCAAAACATCTGGAGGGCCGCAGTTTGGGGATGCCTGGTGTAGCCCTTACCTCAGGAGAACCTCTGGAATATCTACACTGCTGGGGCACATATTAAGCAAGATGCTTTACTGACCAAGCAATAGAGGAAACTATCACTCCCCATGTTACCACTTTTCTTACTCGCATTTTGATATATTATCAGATGTTTCTAAGACACAAAGACATGCATCTTCCAGCTATTTCCGTCCATGTATTGTGAGGACATTTAGGAAAGATAAGTGGCCACAAACAGCATTTTCAGTCTTAAAATTTGTAGCAGTAAAAAGAAACTAAATAGTGTAGTTTTCTGTATTTATGCTTTCTAACTAAGTCATATTATGAGCATTGCTATGCACTTTTTTTTAAAAAAAGGCAATAGTCCTGACCCTTCAATCTAATTCAGCTTGTTCATTCTAGAATCAGTATGTCACAGCAGAGCGGCTCCCATTTAACTACGTAAGTCATCGTCTAAAAGCTAGGCTTCATGTGATGTGCCCTTTTATTCTATTGTGAGGGATAGAAACTAGCACAGCTATCTCTATGGTACAGTATAAGCGACACCAGCAACTCCAGCGGCATAATGCAACATAATCACTGGTAACAATTGGGTGGAAGAGAATACCTAAGGGTTCTCAAGTGTTGGAGACTTAGTTCAAAGGTCAATCTGAACCCAAGCAGCCATGATTGTGTTCTGGCCGTTAGTGTACTTTAAGGCAAAAGTAAGTATCTTATGGTATTACTGCCTTTGAGCCAAGCTACTCACACAAGTGCGTGTCACAGTAGTATGCCCTCCTTCCTCCACTTCTCCAGTATCAGTTGCCCCTTCCCAAAAGGGTTCTCCCATTAAAAGGAGTCATCCATTACATGTGTGTACGTGTACCGATATGTGTATTTGTATGTGTATGTGTATGTGTGTGTGTCCACAGAATCATAAAATTGTACAGTTGAAAGGGACCACAAGAGTCATCTACTCCAACCAGGAATCTTTTGCCTAACTTGGGGCTTGAACACATGACCCTGAGATTAAGAGTCTCATGCCTACTGGCTGAGCTATGTGTGCAAACTCCAGTAGCCACCCTCTCTATGCCCATATCTACCTATTTTCCACTTCAGAAGATCATGACCCAACATAAATGAAATAATACCTCAAGGTTTTCCACCTCTCTTTTTCAGTTTGGTTTTCCGGACTTTCACTTTCATAGGAAGCCAGATACAAACCTAAAAAAGAGAGAAGTTTTAAAAGTCAACATTCCTTATTGAGATGATCAGTAGCCTACAAGGTAGCATTCTAATCAAACAAGGAGGTTTGTGTTTCTTAGGTAAGCTGACACTCAACTGCACACTTAGTGGGACTCACATCTGAGTAAGCATGCACAGGATCAAGCAACACATGCTCAAAGTGCTTAAATATCTGTAACTACAGTCTAAACTTAATGGGTGATTGGAGCAAGCATGAATGGAGATCCAGATGTGCATCTGGATCTTCATCCCCACCCCTATTCAAATGTTAATTGACTGAATTGGCTGCAAACAGCTTTTACTAAAGAGGAAAAGATGTCCATCTTCATTCAGACCAACCACTTGTTAGTGCAACCGGTACTGGACCAAATCAGTGTACCGGTATGTATCATCACGAGTGATAACTACACATATAATGTGTAAAAGGTTCTTCTACAACAGGACTGGGGAACTCCAGGTGGTGCTGAACTACAACTCCCAACATCCCTAACCACTGGCCATGCTCACTGGGGTTGATGGGATTTGGGGTCCAACACTATCTAGAAGGTCACAGCTCTGCTCAAATGAGAAGTAGCATCAACTAGGAGAAATAGTGTGCAAAGCAATCCTAGTTGGGGAAAGGGATTGGCCAAAAGTAGCAGCCGAGAGTCTGACATGGAACACAGGAGGAACCAGTCTGGTTAGGAGAGTCAGCTCAGGCTGTGGAGGCTCCAGCCAAGAGCCCCTGGAATTTGTGGATTAAATCTGGGCTGTCTGGTTTATTCCTGCACTCTCTGGCAGCCTCAGAAGTCTTACCAGACCTGCTTTCTCCTTGCCAACCTGTGGGCTTTACCTTCCTGGAATCAATACTTAAACAAGTTAGAGTTCCTGTCTTGGACTCTAATAGCAGATCTTCTGAAATGCCCTTGGCTGTTCCAGAAGACTCTGAGCAGTGCCAGAGTTATGCTCTTCTTGTTTCCTTTTTATAGAGCTCACTATAATTATTATATAGATATATGTTAGCTTGGGCAGCTGTTGCTTGTGGAGCTTGGACATAATTTTTCCTTGCTACATTCTAAATTCATGTGTGGCCAGTGAAGTCTCAGCTGTCCTGTTTGATTAATGTGGATGAGTTTTAAAGACTGCTCTTTAAAAATCAAAAAGTTCAGAAGCAATCCAAAAGTCAGTGAAGCCTATGGGCATGTCTAGGCAAAGCTAGCAAATTCAGCCCTTATCTCCGATGCTGATGATAATGGGATACGACTGATTTAACCCATTAGGAGATGGCAGAGAGCAACATGATAGATTGGATGGGTAGGAAGAGAAGTCAGACAAAAACTCATTTGCAAATGGGTATGATTAATTGCATGATGATGAAAGAACTGAATTGAAAGGGTTCTCCCCCTTTAAGCACATATTAAGAGGTAACTAGATCTCTGCTGTGAGCTGAGCTCTGCTTTCCCTGCCTACAGCCATCACAAACTCAGAGAGAGATAGACTGGTTGACTTATAGGGAACAGTAACTCTGTCTTTGAATGCTTTCAGCAATGACATTCAGAACTGCCCCTCATAGTATGACTGTCAGGCCTGTTTCTCTGCATGCTGATGATTTGCTACGAGCAAGATGCCTTGTCAAAAAGTTATGGAAACGATAAAGGCCCAGATAATCATTCTTATATTGTAGACAATAGATCTGTGCGATGACACATTTTGAAAATCATATTTTATCATGAACTATGGAACAATATTACGGTAGTAGTGAACCACTATAGCATTAGTCAAAGAAGGAATTTCTTACCATCTTCAGTAAAGATCGGCGCAGTATGTAAATAGTGGATGATGTTATCATCTCGCTCAAATGGACATTCTACTTGTTTCCATGTTATAAATTCACCTACTTGCTTAGCCAGTTCCAGGAATTTCTGTAAGGATTGGGAAAAAAGAAGTATTGTCTAGGTAAAGGGAATTTGTATATCAGTAAAATTATTTCTGTGGTTTTAACATTCCTCGGAAATGTTAGCTGCTTAATGTGTCTGGTACAGAGGACGAGATGGTTGGACAGTGTTCTCGAAGCTACCAACATGAGTTTGACCAAACTGCGGGAGGCAGTGCAAGACAGGAGTGCCTGGCGTGCTATGGTCCATGGGGTCACGAAGAGTCGGACACGACTAAACGACTAAACAACAACAACAACATATTATTTTTAAAAGGTGGGAGCAAGTGGATTGTTTGTCCAGAACAGCTTTCCTTGTGTTTCTGTAACACATGGAAGGAAATGATGCTGCTTTGGTAACTGCATATGAAAGGCAGTATAGAAATATGTTAAAGAATAAAGAAAAGAGTTATGCAGTTGTAATAAAATCTGCATATCTCAGGTAAGCAATGCACACTTCTCACATAATACACAGGCTACTCTTTTCCTCTGCTGCTATTAAACTGTGTTTTAAATGACAGGCATTTCATGCAACACTTGGAATATAAAATTACAACAGTTTTGGTGGCACTGAATATGAACCAGAAGTTTATCCCACCAACTGCTCTACCTTTTAAAATATGTAAAACAAAAAAATTAAAATCTCTGAAGGGGGAGATAACTTTTGAGTAGTCTGGGGGGTTTCAGCATGAAAGGGAGTTGGGGAAACCCCCCCCCCCCCGTGTGTGCATGGTGTTTCTGCATATGAGCTTTTGAATCATGCCATCTGAAATTGAAAACTGTTAAGTAACAAATGTTTAAAGGATTTATATGAAAATGTCTGCTGAGAATTGTTTGACTTTGGGGGTAATCAAGGTAAAAAAAAGTATGTTTTTTGTTGCACTCTGGAACGTAAGCACAAGGGTTCAAAGAACCTATCAACCACTTGCTTGACAAAGATGTTGGCTGCACTTACTTCAAAGTTGACATGTCCATTTGGAAGGCGGTTGGCGCATCCTTCATTCAAAAAGTAAATGTCTTTGATCAGTAGGCTGAAGAACGGGATCACAATCTGTGAAAATAATGACATGACTATTATCTTTTGCAGTTCTGTTCTTTATGCATGAAAGAACTGTTCATTCACAAGAAGAAAAGAGAGATTAACTTTTCAGTGTACAGTACTACTCTAATGACGAAATACTAATACTAGTGAGGCCTAGAGGAGATACAAGAGATAACAATCCACAAAATAGCTGTCATGTTAAAGAGATTTTTCTCTGTGAATTGGCAAAACACAATCTATCTAAGCTTTGTGGAATTAAGGTTTCAGTTTATTACCTATTAATATTTCAGTAACATCGATATTTAAGATCATTTTGTTAACATTAACATTTTAATAAGCAAAGTGATTAACTTTCACCAGTGCACAGACAGTAAAGAGGCAAAGAGCACAATGAAGTTGCATAAGCCACAATGAAGTTGATTAAGTGAGCATTAACAATTAAACCCCAATCAAGCCAACATGTGGAAAAGTAGATGCTCATGACTTAACATGACAAAGGCTCTGATTTAAAGAAGTTTCACAGGAGGGAACCGTACCTATCTGCTGGATGTTTCACACTAAGTTTGATCCTCACCTGGTGTAAATTTCAAAAGTATCAAATGAAGCAACATGGATTTACACTGGGTATCTATCTTGTCTTATACCATGTTTGGTACCCTGTATACCAAAATATACCATACTTATTTTTTATTCAGATTCGGAACTGTGCTTAACTTACCAAGTCTGGGGACTAAATGGTTTTCACTGCATGGATTTATGTACTTTTGTTTTAAACTGCTTTGATTTTTTTACAGTGAAATGGTGGTCTATAAATACTTTTATATATGAAAATAATACTTGAGTAATACAAACTTAAAACATTAACATAGCTCGATCATAATCTGTGAAATGCCTGAAAAAAGAGGGAAGGCTTAAGGACCCAAAAGATGTCAGTATCCAAGCCAGGTGGACTTCACTTGAGAAAGTATTCCATAGCATTCTATTCAGATATATAAACACAGATACACTACAAATTCCTCTGCCACTGCCCTTGACTCTCTTTTTGGGTTTCCCACTGTAGACAGTTTTCTCTCAGATGCTTTATCAGCAAAGGACAGGGCGAAGGTAGGTAAGCAAGTCTGCTAGGTTATCCTGCAGAGCAACAGTGGTCTATTCATTTCACTAGAACTTGACCTGGAGTGTAACTTGCAAGGGTCTTGCAAGGCCAGCTCCTCTTTACTCATAAAACACTGTGCCAGGCTCCCTGAAGAAGATTTAAACTCACCTAGCTAGTGAATTCCTGTCTCTCCTACAGGAGCTATAGTTTCCATTAAAGTGAGAATGAATATGTCAGGTGGGCATATCTTTCAAATATATCCCCTGGTCCTTTGGTAAATGAACTGAACTGTAACTTAAGTACGCACTAGAGTACTATAGCCTTGAGGAAACGTAAGACTCTGGAAAAGTGTAGCAGTAAAGTAGTCATTTGCTTTGGCAACCAATGTCCTCAAGTTATTTATGGTACTGGTGTGCCTGAGCAGTATGTGCATCCAAAAAAGAAAGCGAGTGGGAATCCCAGGAGGGAGTTTGCCCTTGCTGAAGCTAAAATATTCAAGAAACAAAAATAAATGTATGTTAAAAGGAGAAGGTAGCTGCTCCTCTCCTGTTACTCTCCCCTATCAAAAGCCAAACATCATATTGAAAAATTAGCCCTAATGTGGTTCCACAAGTAAGTGAATTGTAACAGGATATAATTATCAGTACTTCCACAAATTAGGATAATTTGCATATGATAATTTGCAACAATGTTCCAATGCCCTAGAGAATAGCCTAACTTAGAATGTTTACTTTGCTTGTGTTTAGTAAACAAAGCTAGCCTGATTTCTTATTTGCAATTGGCAGCCATTCATTGTTACTAATGACCTTAATTCTGGTTACAGGTAGGTAGCCGTGTTGGTCTGGATCGAAGTAAAATTAAAAAAATAAAAATAAAAAAAAATTCCTTCAGTAGCACCTTAAAGACCAACTAAGTTTTCATTTTGGTATGAGCTTTCGTGTGCATGCACACTTCTTCAGATACAGTGAAATGGAAGTTTCCAGGCACTTATGTAGAGAAGGGGTGGGGAGGGGTGGGGATGGGGAGGGGGGATCACCCATCCCCATCCCCACCCCTCCCCACCCCTTCTCTACATAAGTGCCTGGAAACTTCCATTTCACTGTATCTGAAGAAGTGTGCATGCACACGAAAGCTCATACCAAAATAAAAACTTAGTTGGTCTTTAAGGTGCTACTGAAGGAATTTTTTTAATGACCTTAAGACACAGAAAATTTTCCTCAGAACAACAGAGCACTCTGGGGAAAATTCATACCCACACCCCTGATGATAATAGGGTCTAAAGTGGCGGTGAATAACTGCCCATGAAAAAGATCTTGAGGTCATAGTGGATAGATTGTTGAAAATGTTAACTCAGTTTGTGGCTGGCAAGTCTGAAAAAGGTAAATGCTATGTTAGGGATCATTAGGAAATGGATTAACATTTCCCTGATTTTAAAAAAACCCTACACTAAGGGCAACAAATTGAATTCCCCACTCACTCCCACTCTGTCATACAAAGAGGGCCCCACTATTTCCACACTTTACGTCATTCTTTTCTTTTTTACTGTTATACTTTTTTGTACTTTTCCTTATTGCTTTGTTGTGTGTCTTGGAAGCATAAATACATATTGAAGGAGCAGGATATAAATTATGTAAATAAACAATGAATAACTTAACTATAAACAATTTTTAAAAATCAAACACAAAGAGTCATGGAATGTACTCCAGCTTTCAAAAGTAGAAAGCATCAATACACACTGTAAGAATGTCATTTTGGCTTCCCTGTTCAGATCCTATTCTTCTGCACAGCCCTAAATTAAATTCTCCACACAGTTACTTTCTGATAACAGTCCATTGGAATGCATGACACATTGAATGTGTAGTCTACTGTGAGCAGCAGTCACTGTGTCTGCTTCAACGTGCTGAGAATTTGCAAGTCAAATCAGATAGTCAATTAAGGTCTTAAGATATTCATCTCCTGCACTTGCCTGGAAAAAAAATCTACTCCGTGATGCAATATACACTTCCATTCAAATAACAAATCCTCTGTATGCATGTGGGCATGCACACTTTCCACAGCAACTCACAACTCAAAGCTGTGCTTTTTAACTTTCAAAAAATATATTCAATCACTACCCGATTTAATAAATTTAACCTCTGTCTTTTCCCCGACTTCTATTCAAGCATTAAAAAACTAAGCCCAAAGTGTCAGATTATATTATATATTTCAAAAGAAGAAGGGAGGGCTTGGATATACAACCAGCAGTGGACAATATTTATCTTTAAATTAGTAGCGATCACATTTCATTTCATTTGATCCAGGGTGAGTAAAAATATTACATATTTTTTAAAAATGAAGAAATGGCATTGAGGCTTGGAGAGCAGAATTATAGCTATAGGGGCTGTGGGATTTGAAAACACCAACCATGATGAGGTGCTGGATTTGATGCATAAACACCTTCTTGGCAACTATCACATTATGCATTCAGTTAAAGGAGGATGTAGTCTTTATCCCTTGCGTTTCCATCCAACTATTAACCTTCTGTTGCTCTTGGTTTAAAAGAGATACTTTCCCATGTAACCAGCATGAATGACTTCCACAGGAAATGAGATAAGTAATAGAGAAACAGGCTTGCATGGCTATACCTTAGAGACAGACTGCATAAGCACCTTAAAAGTATCAGCTTCTCATTCAAGCATGAATGTGGCTGTCTCATATCCATTTCCTTATTATATATATCCTTTCTTATTATACCTCTTATCATCTCCCTATGGATCTATTTGTTCAGACTAGGGCAAAAGATTCCCCAGTGGTGTGGGCTCTTCCCCACCTCGCTACTTGCAGCTGAGGGAATCAGGGAGCCAAATTCTGAGCCTATATGATTGCAGAATCTTCATTTCAAAGGACCCGCAGCACATTGTCTTGCCTCTGCACCAGAGGGCTGGGAATCCTCCAGTGGGGGAACTAAGTATTTCTTCCCTCCCTGCTCTGCTGATAGAAGACTTACTGACAGCTGAGCAACAGTTGAATGCAACCTTCAGAATATCACAGTACTTTGCCTCTCATGTAGGGATGCTGAAAAGATGAACAACTACAAAACCAGCCAGTATGGGCTGTGAAAAGAAACAGTTTTGCAAGTACACAGGATTGTACCTAATGATCCAGTGTAGCATGGTGATCTGGAGCAGGTGAAGGAGACACAGGCTGAGTCGCTGCTTGGTCATGGAGCTCATTGCGTGACCTTGTCCAGTCAGTTATCTCTCAGCCTAACCTACCTTTGCAGGATTGTTGTAAGGATAATATGGGGGGGGGGGGGAGAAGCATGTTTGTTCCTTCCTGGAGAAAAATTAGATGATGGTGATGATAATAATAATACCTTTTCCCTGTTGCTGTGTGCTGTTAGCGACCGATGTGCAGCTCCCCGCAATGCAGTTCTGTAGTTATAAAAATTACCTGTAGGGTCCATTTGATGCTAGAGAGGAAGAAAACATTGGAAGGTCAGAATATATTTTGAATTGCCTTTGCAGTGCAGAGGTGACGTGCTAAGCGATAGAGGTGAACTGGAGAGAAAACTACCCAACACCTCCGTTTCAGGTCAATTTTTATTCATTTATTTTCATCTAGTTTCTTAAGAGTGACCAGTCCGTAACATTTTTGTCATGATAAAAGCCACTCAGTCCGCTAAGAGTGCTTCTAAAGATGCTTCCATATGATGATTTTTGTTGTTGTTAGTGGCCACTACTTATTTTGTTGTTGTTAGGCACAGACAAGCACACAGAGCACACATGGTTCACCCTAATGGCAGAATATTAAACGGCAACTGCCTCTCCTCAATTAATCTGTTTCCGGAGTGCAGAGCGATGCCAGGATTGTACAGTGGTGTGACCGTGTAATTACACCAAACACTTATGCGTGTGTATGTGAACGTGCACAAACATCTACAAACGAGACATGCATGCTTCAGCTTTGTATGCGGGACAAACTGGCAGTCCACTCGGGTTTTTCAAGAGAGAGCCCACTTGTACAAAGACAAGCAAAGGTGTGTGTATAGTATGCATAACTTGTTAACTGAATTAAGAAACACAGGTATACCTGAGGGTTGCTCCTTAAAATGATCTTCTGAAAGTACCCTAAAGAGGAAATGGCTCGCCTAACCTACCTTGACATAGGGAACCTCAGCAGTAAGCCTCACAATTGATTCCAAGCAAATACAGACATTTCCCAATTGTGGACAAATTACCACGGGATAGTCTGATGTGCCATTTCCCCTGTTGACAGATTTCAGTCACTGATTGCTCATAACTTGGTAGCTGTTTGATAAATTCTCTGGTTTTAATGGCCGTCAATCCTAGCATGAGGGTTGCTAGTTGAGTCAAGATAATGCCAGAACTCAGTATAGCTCTTAACTATGGCCTGCACTAAATAGACAAGACTGAAAAAGAATACATTTGTACCCATTTGTGGTTTGGACTTTATTCCTGATATTTCTGTTTTTTACTTCTTTTCCATCTTTAATATAATGTGATATGCAAAGCCCATCATATCATTTGGCCCTTGCCTATGAATATTCAGTTTAAATAAATGCATGAATAGCAAATATGTAATTCTGAACATTTTACCTCGAGAATAAAAAATTTGGCTGTTTTCACTTTTGACCAAGTCTTCTTTAACCTGGAGACTGGACTCATGTTCATACCGGCTGGAGGAAAAGAAGAGGAAAAAGAACAGAGGAGGACTTTATTGTTATTGTTGCTATTGTTGTTGCTGTTACGGTTATTGTTATTGTTACTATTATTACAATTTATTATCCACTCTTCACCCTAAGGTCCCAGGGCAGGTTACAACAATTAGTAAAGGGAATCCACTTTACATATCCCTAATATCATTCAGAAATGACAATAACATACTTACATATGATTGCCATCAGCGAGTTAAAATTCCCGATGTTAAAGCACTCACGAGCAACATCAATGAAAAACTCAATGACTTGTGCTCTCTGCTTCTTTTTTGCAGGCTGCAAATAAACAGACAGATAAAACAGCTATGGAAGACAAGTGTAAAAAAAAACCCTGGGAGATGTCAGAAAACTGTGCCAGACAGAGATGCCCTATTCTACAGTTCAATCAATTGATTTCAAAACAGCTACAAAATCCCATTCAAGCTGTTTGATTAATGACACTCATTGCTGGCAACTTGCAAAATCAAAGATCCTACTAGGGAGAGTGACCAAAGTCTATTATACCTTTAAAAATGTCTTCAAGCAATGACCCAACATTGACACATAAACCTGTACTCTAAAGACTATTAATTCCACTGATAGTCTGTCCAACTAGCTATCAATAAAATGTCAATTACTGTAACTTTTCCTGGGCTTGGCGCCAATCAGTGCATTTTTTTCTGGACTTGATCTTAAGAAGAGAGAAAAGACTGAAATTAGTAGATTTCTGGAGAATTTTCTTTTGTGTTTCTTGTATTTCACAATACTCTCACCCAGTGCAGGATTTACATAAGGGCTGCATGGGATACAGCCCAGGGCCTCGTAATCTAGCTCCCCCCCCCAACTTCTTGCTTTTTAAAAAACGAAACAAAATAGGCACATTTTACTATCTAGGCCCAATTGCTTAGTAACAATGTTTGGTTTCTCATATCAAATGCTATTAAGTTTCGGCCTCCTAGGTCCTCCTAGCCCAGGGCTTCCCAAGGCCTCCAGTTACTTTAATCTGGTCCTGATCCTATCTCTCTCTTTTATACTATTTTTTAAATTAATTTTTACAATAACAGAAAATAAAAATATCACATCACAACTCCCCAATGTGGGATTTCCAAAATCCCCAGACTTTCCTCCACTTCCCTTCTTGGTTCTTGCATTTTACATTTGTAAATGCACGTCCTTAATATCTTCAGTTCACAATAATTTGAAATGTTACACATTGTTCATCATATTACAAGTGCTTTTCGTGCTCCAATCTCTTTTTAATGATAACAAAGGAAGTTAAAGTCAGAAGGACTGAATCGTGAAAGAGATTTAGCTGGAAACGGATCTAGTGAAAATTACCTAACATCAATCTACCCAGTATTCTGTCACAGACAATGGGCACTTCCATATGTTCTAGAAGCAGAGTGGACAACCTCTAAGTTAAGGGCCATATTTTCTCTGGGGGAAATGGTCAAGGGCACATAGCACCAGTGATGGACTAGAGCTGAGGTGAGCAGGAACACCTGTGTTCTCTCCCTCCTATACACATGCATATGACATCTTTAGGCAGATAGGTCTTGGCAAGAGAATAGTTATCCCAAACATTCTCAGATAAGACTGCATACACACCACACGTTTAAAGCACATGACTTCCGTCAAGGTATACTGGGGACTGCGGTTTACCTTTCACAGAGCAACAGTTCCCAGCACTCTTAACAAGCTACAGTTCCCATGATTCCTTGGGGGAAGACAAATGCTTTATATGTATGGGGAGTGTGTAGCCAACAGCCATATGGTACAGGGTGATACTAGAACGAGAGCACCCCATACTTCTGTTTGGTTTTCCTTCAGACCATGATTGGAAGAAAACACAATAATAAGTTATTTCCATTATTTACTGTATAAGTCTATTGCATTCAAAGGGTGGTATCCAACTAATGTGCATCGTCATTGCAAGATCTCTGCTTGCACAATGGAACTTCCCCCTCCCCTCATGCACCTCCTAAATCTGTTCTAAGGGTTTTCCCCACCCCACCTGGTGAAGATTTGGGGGAGTGCTCCTCGTGCATGCAGGAGGAGGGAAAGGGGATCTCTGTTGCACAGGTGTGAATCTTTGTGCTGATGGGACATGTTAGTTGGATACAGACAGATGCCAACCAACAGCGTTCAACTGGAGCAAAGAGCAATTCAGGTTTTCTCCAGATTGACGTTTGCTCCGATTTAGCACTAAAGTTCGGGTTTTCCCTGGGAGAGGAGCAGGGCAAGAGGAAAACTGTTCAGACACAGTCCACTGCTCTATCATTGCATCAATAGCCTATTTCACCATTTATATACCGCAGTGTTTCTGTGAAAAAATATATCCTCCACTTTTGTGAGTAAATAGTCTCAAAGTTCCACAGTCAGACAAATGGTATTCAACTTACCATGCAGATTTCTGTTGCTACAAGATAGCAGAGTCTATTGAACCATTTGACATAGGCCTCAAGGTTGCTAGTTTTTTTCTGTTCACTGAAACAAGGCTGAAAAACAAAGACCTGACATGACATAAACTAGATTCTGCTGTGCCTTAAAAAAAACAAAAAACAATCACCGTAACTGTAGAGTGTTGTTCTATAATCAATAGCATACATTTCTATCATCATCAACATTCAAAAGCATGTGGACATATACCTATAAACACACACACACACACAGACAGTGCATGTAAGACTGAGCTTCAGAAGTCAGTGGGTGGGTAGTGACAGATGTGTTGGGCTTAACAGAATGCAAAGCTTTCTACAAATCAAATCAGTGAATGATGAACAGTTCCACTTTGCCTACAGCAATTGCACACAAGGCAATTTATTCCGATCGGTGCTCCCTAGGATATTAACAGCCAGGATATTGCTGTATGCAACAAGAATCTGGAGAAAATAAAATCAGACAAGGATGCCTTTCCATGTAATATGTATTTAGTTTATGCCTTTGACTCCCAAGAGTTCCTACAGTTTGGAAAATCCAATTGCCCATGGTGTTGTCTTGCATGAAACAAAATTTCTGATTAAGTTGGGGGGAATCAACAGCAAAACAAAATATGATAGAGTTACAGTACAGAATATTTTTTGCCTAAAATATTATTTCCTTCACATGCTCTTGTCTTTGAGAAAATATTATGTACACTACCCAATTCTTTATCGCTGACCCATTTCTGTATCATTGGTTGCTGTGAAACAAGTCGCTCAGATGGCAAGATTCATCAGGAAATGTCATTTTTGTGACATGTGCTCTTTCGGCTGTGGTTACTAGGCAATTGCATGGGAGTGAGAAGGTTAGTTTTGGTATCTGAATTCTTTTGATGATTTAAAATCACCTCCACCACCTTCACCTTAGGATAATCTTCAAGAGATGGCTGATTATTCTGATTTTTTTTGTATTATTATTTTTTGTTTTCAGCCACTAGAGGGTATCAGGAGATTCTTCTTCTTCTTCTTCTTTCATTAATGTGATAATTGATTTCTATTTTAGAGCCTGAGGATAAGATGAGTAAATTGTGAGCTCCACGAGGACGAAGTTTTTCTGTTGGCGAAAAGGGGCTCTCATGCATAGGGTAATCTGGGAAAGGGCGTTGCCTGGGATTTTGAGTGTTCGCAATGTTTGCATATATATCTGTATTGTAGAAATGTATCCTGAGGCTAAAGAAGATTAAAAGGGGGCATTGGGGAATCACATGAAACAGCAGGCACTTCTAAAATGTAAGCAGCCTGGAGCCCATTGCAGTATGATGTGATGCAAATTCAATAAATATAACTCTCGCTTCTCTGTCTCAGCGCGTGGCAGCAGGAGGAAGTGCCTCGATCATACTGAATTAATGGGGTTTGAAGTGGCGTGAATGACCAGGAAAGGGATCTTGGGGGTCACAGAGGATAGCTTGTTGAAAATGTTAACTCAGCAAGCGGCAGCTGTGAAAAGGGCAAATTTCATGTTGGGGGTAATTAGGAATGGGAATTGAAATAAAACTGCCAATATCATAACTCTTGCTACACAAATCTGTGATACAACTGCACATGGAATGCCGTATACGGTTGCTGCCCCTCAAAAGGGTTATTGTAGAGCTGGACAAGGTCCAGAAAAGGGCAACCAAAATGATCAAGTTAAACTATGAAATATAGTACCACAATGGGCCATTGGCTGATCACAATGGTGAAATGGATACGTAAAATAAGCTGATCTAGAATCTGGCAAGACAGAGCCACTGTGGGTAAGTAGTTCCTGGGTCTGAGAAATTGGTCAGTTGCCTGCCCTTATGGGGTTGAACTTGAAGGAGCAGGGTTGCAGTTTGCTTCTGGATCCTTGGCTTCCTATAATCCCCACCCACCCCTTTTTACTCCCTTGCAGCACCTTGCCATCTAATGAATGTAACCATTCATTAACTCTTAGTTAGGTGAAGCGACCCATATTAGTATTTATTTTCTGGTTGACAAAATGGATTTGAATTCTATTTCCGCCACTTTCCCATTCACTCTCTGGAATTCACACACTGTTCTCTTCTGTCAACTCCATCTCATATTCTGTTGCATTATCCTTAATTACTCCTTGTACTTTTCTCCCTTTATTATACTTGGATCTTTTATATCCAAGTATATTTAATGCTACATGGCACGCAAAGCCCTTGGGCATCCATTAACATAGCACTCAACATCTCCACTCCTTGTTTTTTTAGTTCAATTTAGTCTCACTCTAGACGTCTTTCTGTTTCAACCAACATTTACTCCTATGTCCTCATTTCATCATCTCAACTTTCCCCCCTTAATTTAATTTAGTAGCTTAGGTTAGTCACTGTCTTTGGACTGTGCATGTGTGTGCGTGCATACACACACACACACACACACACACACACACACACACAGAGAGAGAGATTAGCAAATGAATATGAAGTGTTTCATGCAAGGATGGCAGTGCTAGTGCAAAGCTGTAATTTGTCTCACACCCTGTGCTCACCCTACTTTGTGACAATAATGCACACTATCACAAGATGACACAATTGGTACGCAAAATGCTATGCAGGACTCTTTTGTCCAATGTGGGACTTGAACCCACGACCCTGAGTTTAAGGGTCTCATGTTCTACCAACTGAGCTACCCCAGCCTTGCAGGGGGTTGAACTAGATGACCCTTGTGGTCCCTTCCAACTCTATAATTCTATTATTCTATGAACGCTCCCTTGCTTGCTTTTAAAAATCTCATTCCATTTCAGTCTAGACATGTTTTAACCCCATAGTCACCTTTGACTGGACTTAATCGCCCAGGGTTCTTTACCTTTTTTTTTTTTACCTTTACTATGTCCTCATTTTATCATCTAATCTACAGGTTTTCTTGGTTCTAACTTAGAGATGTGTATTAAACCTTTACATTCCCCAGCACAACTGGAGATTAGGTGAACAGCACCACTTCTTGCCTGTGCCCCCCACCTTGCCCAGCCCCATTTTCTGCCCCTATTCCTGTCTGCTGAACTGAGCAACACTTGAGGATATGTATGCTTCACAAGCAATTGTGGAGAGGGGAAGATGACAGGCCTATGGGAGGAAGGAAAGCAGCAAGGAATTTAAAGTTCTCTGAGTTGCAGTTTGGAGGTCAAAATAATCTACAGGCTCAAAAATTATTTGGAAGCCAATGAAAGAAAAAAGCAGTTTCCTCCCATAGCCTGCAATAAATAATGCAGTGACCAAGCACCCTAACTCAATCCCTGCAAAATAACAAGCAAAAGCACAACATGCTCCCCTTTAAATCCCACTGGAAAATGGATGGCAGATGTTGCAAGACACATGGCTAATTTTGAGGTATTTTGTTGATTTATGCAACGTCTGCTGAGAAGAACCAACAAGGGAAGAGGCCAGTTTCCTCATACCATCACCCCAGGTATTTTGTTCTTTGTTTCAATGTATATTCTTTACTTCTCTTTGTATGCATTGTAAATGAACAAAATTTCCTAGGCATCAGAAATTATGCTGCATTAAGAAGTTTACTTTAACGTATTTCATCTCCAATGTGCCAGCCTTACAGGTATTATCAGTCTGAGGAACACTTTGCTTTTAGTTTAGTGCATTGTGATTACACCCAGCTAGTCACATGCCAAAACCTGCTTCTGAAGAATTATCTGTGCACCAATAGTGCATAAAGCAGCATCTTCTCCTATTTTCTTTCTCACAGACACTAATGGGCATGTTGCCCTTGACGTTAACAAGCATGGAGCTGAGTATGCACAGGCAGAGGCTAATTTCCCCCCTACTGGGATTGCAGCACAGAATATTAAAATATGCACTCTCTAATTACCAATACAAAACCATGCTTTTCTTCTTATTCCAGCTACGAGGTGCACATCAGGGGCATTTGAAACCCCAAAAGAACATCAGGTAGGAGATGGTTCCGGGGACTTATTTCAAATGTGCACTGTGTGCATGAGCACCATGTCCTAAGCACCACAGCTTCGTGCAACTGTGAAAAACATGTTACAGGAGCCTCCTATAAATATAAACAGATGTGTACTGCCTAGTCCCAATTGCTGCACATCCCACTCTTTGAATTGCTCACTCAGAATGGGTAATGCAACTAGGGGCAGATAGGTCCCTAATTCTGGAGGGGCCCCAGAAGCAACTTTACTCCACATTGCTTAGAAAAGTTGCTTTTATTTTATTAAAGATTTTCTTGATTTACAGAAATATGTGCAATGTCTCTCATAACATTTTTACAAATCAGTTTCATTTGTTGAGACATTGGGGGGGGAGGGGGGAAAGGTAGATGGGGAAAGATGGCTAGAGGTGGGGTGGGGTGACGATGTTTCTATTCTAATTGGTATATGTGGGGTTTTTTTTTTGTCAGCGTTGCTTGTGCTGGTTCTCTGCTGTTTGCTTGTGTTCCTTTGGAGCTGAGAGGCTGGGGTTGGCCTAGGGTGTGATTGTTTATTTGTGGTTGGCTGTGGTGGTCTTTGTGTCGTTTGTTTGTGAGTGGGGTGGGTGGGTATTTTGGGTCGCCTAATAGACTTTTATATATAAAAAAATTGCTTTTAAGTGTCTATCATGAATGTATATAATATTTCCCTCATTTTCCCTCATCTTCACCCCACCCCAGAATCATAGAACAGTTGGAAGGGACTACAAAGATAATCTATTCCAACCTCCTGCAATGCAAGAATATTTCGCCCCATGTGGGGCTCACACTGATGACCCTGAGATTAAGAGTCTCATACTCTACCAACTTAGTTATAACTCGAAAGTTATAAGGCATAGGGAATTTTTATTCACACCAGTGACTTAGACATGTCGGTGCAGCTATTTTAATCCAAATATGAGATGCAGTAGTTAATTTAAAAATAAATAAATGGTGGTGATCTGTCATGGAACAAACCCACGGAAGAAGATAACAGTGGTTACCCAGACCTCATTTCTGGTTGCAATGGGGGCCCCATATCAGTTCAAGCTTCAGGGCATGAAAAATGTAGGTCTGCCACTGAATGCAACTGGAAATAGCAGCAGCAACAATAGTGCTAGTCATACCTTTGTGCTTTCCAAAGGATCTTTATGGACAAATGCTTGAACAAATTCTTCAGGTCCAATGTGACCCAGTCGTTCCTTTTGCAAGAAATAAAGTGAGAAATAAATTGTAATATAGCACGGCTGGAATCACTTATTCACTTTATGGTGCTTGAAGTAGCACCCTTCAGATCTGGAAACAGAATTTAAAAGGAATTTATGAAACCACTGGCTGGCAGACTAGCTCTGCCTGGTTTACTCTCCATCAGGAATTGCTTAGGGATGGACAACTCGTAGCCCTCCAGCTGTTGCTTGATTAACATTCCCATCATCACCCAAACAATAGCCATGCTAGCTGGGGCTACTGGGACTTGCAGTCCAACTTGCAGTCCGACAACATCTAGCAACATCCTCATCCTCAACAGAGAAAGCAATTACAACATGGTCAGAGTCTATACTGTGTAAGCAGGAAAGACATTCCATCTGAAATATAATAGGCTACTGGTGTTCTGAGATTAGACTCTCCTTTGGTTTTTCTTTTCTTTTGAGGTCTTTCCTTGATCATAACCATACCTGCACTGAAGTGGCTATGAGGTGCACTGCTGTGGGGCAGTGGGAACCCAGCTGCACAGCATCTAAGCCCATCACACACATATGCCCTGTGGAGCTAATAGTAGCTTTGTGTAATTAGGAGTGTAATTTACATCAAGGAAAGTGCTAGTGGGAAATGGACAAGGGAAAAAAAGTTTAAAAATCAACCCAAGAGCATCAGTTCCATGTAAGGCTGCTAAAATAAATGCCATGGGCGTTCCTAATCATGAATCTCCCACATCATGTCTACGTTGTCCTAAGACCATGAGTTATAGAAGTAGATATGCATTTGTTGGTAGAAAAACAACACATCACACCTATGATGACTTGGCACCTCAGTGAAACCTTGTGAAATCCTCACAATAAGAAACAAGAATGGACTAGTAGATATAAACAAGGAGTGATTGTTACAGCAGTGGTTCAGACTGATGAAAAGGTTGATGAAAAACTTGAATGCTTCAGGACCAAACTAGTCAAAATGACAGGTCTGATTTTGTGTGTGTGCAAACAACATATATGGGATGGATGATTTGGATTGGGACCATGTCACTTGGGAAGAAGATTTAATCCTTTCTACCTGAACTATTTTCCTGACTAAAATACCACTCACCCAGTCTGTTATTTGCCCCAATTGCAAAAATGTAACATGTAATTAACAGTTTGGAGTTCCTGGAGAGGATATTTTCATTAGAAAGATGATGTAGAAGGAAGGGTCAATCCCCTCTCCCAGATCCAAATAGACCATCCTATCTCAACTTTTTGCAAATATTTAAGGATGAACACTTTCAGAAAGGTTATTCAGATATCCTTTGTGTTCTTCATTCACCAAGACCAACACAAATCAATATCATATTGCAGCATGTGGGAAGAAAAAGATGGTTGCATCTAAAACTAGTATTAACCTGAATAGTACATATTTGGTCTATTATAGGTGCACCAGCTTCTTAACTATATAACTTAGCTTTTGTTATTATTAGTAAAATATATTATTCCCTCCCAATGGGCAATTGTTTGGACTGAAGGATTCACATGATGCCCTGTACTTGTGGTCCTACATTCAGAAACTTCCCACAACACATTTGAGTTCCTGCCATGGGGAAGGGGATTTGATAAGATTTTAACCCTCTCGAAAGTCTTAATAGGAATTTGCTAGAAAATGTTTTCTTACCTAAATTAAAGATAAAGCAAAAAGTCTTGCTTTCCACTTACCAGTTCCACATGTGTCAGCTGCTGGGCCAAGGTGTAGGGATCACTGCAGACATTCATCATTTCTCGTTGAATGGATGGGGGCTTACTTTTAAAAGCAACCACCTTGTCTGAGACACCTGCGTTGATCTTGACTATCCCTTCCTGCCCATGATTAAGAGTTGCGAGCTTCTGATTCAGGGTTTGCAGAAGCTGATTCATCTTTTTCCAGTAGGCCTGAAGTGAGGAAAAGGGAAAGAATGGGGGGGGGGGGAGGAAAACATTACAAACCATGAGCTGGAAAAAAAGGTATGATTGAATGTTCCTATTTGGGAAATATCCATAAACCATCCGTGGCTGAGAATTTTATTTTCAACCAAACTATTCCAGTCAGCTTAATTATAGGTCCACCCTAAGCTCCATCCTATGGATCTCTACCACAAGACTGGCTAGTTCAGCCTACTGACCACAATGCCAGTTCAACATGTGTGGAATACGGAAGCAGGAGAGGTGGGGGTGGGGGTGAGGAAACAGCACCAATTAGCTTTCACCTTCTCATTTTAGTTTTGCTCTGTGAGGCTGCAAGAAACAGAACATTCTGCCCAAGCTGACCATTTTTGTCCTTAATCTGCACCACGTAGAATTGGGAAAGGGCTGTGCTAATTTAAAATGGACTGTACATTTCAGGGCCCAAATCAAGGTGCTCATATCAGTGTTTAAAGCTGCAAACAACTAGAGCCCCAAATATCTGAAAGACTGCCTCTCTCTTTTTTTTACAAACTCTCTTGGCTGTTAAGATCAGCAAAGGGGGCTCTCTTGGTAATACCACCTCCTTCAGAAGTTTATCTGGAGGGGTGGCAACCCGGGAGAGGGCATTTTCTGTGGCAACCCCCTAAGTTGTGGAACTCCTCATAGAGGTGCATTGAGGTGCATTAGGTCCAGTCATGACCGACTCTGGGGTTGCAACACTCATCTCGCTTTACTGGCCGAGGGAGCGGGTGTACAGCTTCTGGGTCATGTGGCCAGCATGACTAAGCCGCTGCTGGTGAACCAGAAAACGCTGTTTACCTTCCCGCTGGAGCAGTACCTATTTATCTACTTGCACTTTGACATGCTTTTGAACTGCTAGGTTGGCAGGAGCTGGGACCGAACAATGAGAGCTCACCCCGTCGCAGGGATTTGAACTGCTGACCTTCTGATCGGCAAGCCCTAGGCTCTGTGGTTTAACCTAGAGCGCCACCTGCATCCCTGTTTTTTCTTTTTTTTTTTACTATATAGCTTTCAGCAAATACTGAAGACATACCTCTTTTCCCTGGTGTACAGAGATTTGTGTCTTCGGGGCTCACCCTTTCCCTGTGTTCATAATCTGTTTTAACTGTTACTAATCTTGTCCTGGGGTTTATTGGTGAAGGGTGGGTAATAAAAATAATAATTAAGAATAAGAATAATACAGAATAGTGTCATCATTTTCCCCAGTTGTAAGCTAGGGGAGCAGGGTCTCTCAGTCGTTCTCTCTCTCCCCCCCACCACTTTGTGTGCATGTGAGAGAGGAGGGGTGGAGAGAGAGACTGCCCTGGGAGTCTTGGGGCTGAAGAGTGGGGTAGCAACTATTTAAATAATAAAAATAGTATAATGACTCAGCAGCAAGCATTAAATGCATCTTTTTACTCATGGCAGTTCAGGAATAATTTTTATGTTTTATTTTCTAGTTCTACTCAATACCACCTCACCAGCAACAGATTTATTCTTTTGTCTGGAAAAGGACATTCCTGGAATATGTTTGACTGTTTTATATTTTAAAAACTTTTCAATGTGGCAACATTTTGTGGGCTGTGCCACACCTTCCACCACAGTTATTTTGTGTTCTGTCAAACCACCATGGCAGACATTTTGTGACTGGTGCCCACAGCATCAGAAATTTTCAGAATTTCAAATGTGCCCATGGACTCAAAAAGGTTGCAGTCATATGCAGTTACCAATCTCTCAAAGGGAACTGCCCTGGTTTAAACTGGGGTGTGAATCAGGACCAGCGAGACATGTCGTCTGGGCACAGTGCCAGACAGGGAAGTCTAAATGCCTGCATTTAGCCCCCTGGAACTGAGGTTCCCCATCCTTGTTATAAAAAAATTATGGGCGGAACTCTCTTGAGGGAGAATGTATTTATTTAATAAAAGCCTAGCTAAGAGATATATGAGTGTTTACAATCCTCTGCATTGCCCGTAAATCCTGAAGGGCATTTAACAAGGTTTGACAGTTTGAGAGGAAACTGCTTATGAGAAAACTCTCTTCTCAATCTCTGCCTCAGACAGCTATGATTTGAGCATACTGCTAATCTGGACATAAAACGCTGCAAGGAAGGGAAGTCTGCAGTGAGGAAGTTGACAGCTGGATCAACACAGCAAGCGAGGCAGGTCAGAGATACACCGCAGAGTCCACGGATTATGTCATCCAGTCACATATCACTCAAGGCAACTGGAAGGATACTGGCGCACACATCAATCAGCTATACGTTGCTGATGTTCTGGGTGACTAAAAAAGAGTGGCACGGACAACACATCACTGCTTTCGGAAGAGGCAACAGAGCTGGCAGCTGTCAGACCTCAGTAGCTTGTCCACGTGGAAATATAGTGAAGAAGTCTTGCCCCTGTTTCATGGCCTTCTGGAAGATAGTATAAAACTGTCCTTTTAAAGAAGGCATTGGGTCCAAAGAGGATTGCTTTATTGTATTGGTTTTTAAAGCCTCTGTATTTGAAGTAATTTTTTAAATGCTGCTTTTTGTTGTTTTCCTACTGCTGCTTTTAGTGCTTTAATCGTTTTGTAATGCAAGTCTTAAATTGTTTATTGAGGATTTGATCCTGTTGTCAGCAAAGGGAAACATCTATGTAACATCTACCATAAACAAACCGGAACAAAAGTATAATCCTGAAGGTGTATAATGACTCTTTGCACAAAAATAAATCTTAAAAATTTAATATCAATAGCCAACAACAACAACAACAACAACAATTTATTATTCATACCCCGTCCATCTGGCTGAGTTTCCCCAGCCACTCTGGGCGGCTTACAACAGAACATTAGAATGAAATAATCTATTAAACATTAAAAGCTTCCCTAAACAGGGCTGCCTTCAGATGTCTTCTAAAAGTCTGGTAGTTGTTTTTCTCTGACATCTGGTGGGAGGGTGTTCCACAGGGCGGGTGCCACTAACGAGAAGGCCCTCTGCCTGGTTCCCTGTAGCTTTGCTTCTCGCAGTGAGGGAACCGCCAGAAGGCCCTCGGCGCTGGACCTCCATGTCCGGGCAGAATGATGGGGATGGAGGCGCTCCTTCAGGTATACTGGACCGAGGCTGTTTAGGGCTTTAAAGGTCAGCACCAACACTTTGAATTGTGCTTTGCCAAATAAGGTGCAATAGGTGGCTACTAGACAGGGAGAGAGGCTTTTGTGTGCCTAGTGCCCCTCAGCAGAGAAAATCACTAGGCAACTACGGTCTTTTTATTTTCCAAGTATTTTAAATTACTAACCATTTAGTGCTTTTGAATGCTATTTTATATTATTTGCTAGTGGTGGTTTTATCACTTCTATTTTTATTGTGATTATTTAGTCTGGCATTTATCATTATTATTATTCAGCATTAATTATTTGTTTGCTTGTGTTTAGGTTTTTACTCATGCCTTGTAAATTTATGGTTCATATCCTAGAGGATATTAATTTATTGGGTGACATACATAAGTTGTAAACAAACAAACAACTGTCCTGAGCACTGTGGCTAAGAAAATATTTAACAAGCACAATGTGTTCCTGAATATCTTTTTTTTCTCTAATAGAAATAACCTCTTTTTTAAACTCTTAACATGCCAATGACTGTGCAGTTTAATTTCTGCTGCTAGGTATCTACAGTATATGAAAAATCCTATTTCTCTTTAAATATCCAGTTTGGGTACCAAAGAGTACTTTTGTTTAATATTCAAGAAAAACATTTCATTCTCAAGCAGAAACACATTTAAGGAAAATGGCAAGCCACAGCAGGTGGCTTAGAAATTCAGATTTTAATTAAGCTTTCTCTTTCAAAATGCAAATTGTAACTCTTGGCAAAAGAAACTGCTTCTCAGTATGCATACCTTTCCAAGCACTGCAAGAAGCCTCCAGAAACCAGGCTGGATAAAGAGCAGGAAAATATTGCTGCAAGGAATCATCCCAAGCTCATTTCAGTAACAGATAAAATGGGTTCCATAATCCTAGGATCCTTTTGCACCTTTGATCTGATCTGCCCTTTTCCCTTCAAACAAGTACATACCCCACCATGGAACAGTTTCTCTTTCATGCTTCCCTTTCAAAAGATAGCTGCATAAATAGGACCTTATGACTTATTCCTTTAATTAATTGGTAGTTTTGCTCAGGGAGACTGGCATGAATGTTTTTTGTTTTTTTCCAGCTCTCCACCCACCACAGCCAACTAATATAGATCTAGTTACAGGTAGGTAGCCATGTTGGTCTGACGTAGTCGAAACAAAATAAAAAAAATCCTTCCAGCAGCACCTTAAAGACCAACTTTCGTGTGCATATGGTGGCTTCACTAGCTGCCAGTCAATGTTCAATGAACATTGAACTGGGTATATTGAAGATTTTGAGCATAACTAAAGTAGCTCTTTGGTTGCTGGCTATGACCTTAGTCATTAAGAGCCCAATCTGAATACAGCTCCCTGATGTCTAATCTGTTATTCATATTGTGCATAACTTAAAGCTCCTCCTTTGAAAGCTACGCAACTCAATATTCACTGTTTGGTAGCTGGCTAATTAGGAGGAATCTAAAATGATTCAAGCCTCCACTGCCAGTTTCATGGTTAACTGTTTATATCCTAAAAAGTTAATAGGCCACAAAATGAGCTAATGTTTGGGACTGTTGGTTTTGCAATCTTTCATGTAAAACATCAGGATATTAGTCAATCTGAATTAGGTACTCTCATTAGGTACTGCTTGTTCCAGTATCTTCCGTTCTGCAATATCTCACACTACCATATTAGTTAGCTCAGCAATTAGGTCTGGCTTTGCAAAGCAGAATGTCAGAGGATACAGAAGGGTAAAAAGAAGAAGAAGAAAGGACAATGTGCAAAGATCAAAATAAAAACCAAAAGAGAATTGCCTAGTGTAATTCTAATAATGTCTACACAAATATAAATTGGATGGCATTCAATTGGATTTATGACTATGTAAGTTAGGATTGCACCCTTAGCCATGTTAAGACTAGAGCAGTCTTTGTTGACCTTGGTGCCCTTCAGATTCCCATCACCCCCAGTTAGTTCAGCTGCCCAAAACACCTGGAAGACACTGTGTTGGTGAAAGCTGAAATAGATCCACTACCTTATGTTAGGGATGCCACTTAAGTTCCTTATATTTCAGTAAGTCTACTCTAACATTTGGATCCAACCTACATTCCATAAACTTTTTTAAATGGAAGTTTCTATTTCCATTTTTAAAACATTAGTCAACAAATAAAATAGGTCACCTGGGTGAACTTTATAGTTTACCACGCAACTAGCTTTTTACATCTTAGCTCAGAAATAATTAAACATTATTATGTATTTGTTTCTATTGATAATCATATTTTCAGAAAATGTTATTTGAATATTGACTAGGAATTCCCCCCGTCTCTTCCATAGTGAAAGTAATTTTTAATAACAAACAGTTGCCTGAACAATTGTTGATTATGCACCTCAGTATATCTCTAAATTGCTGCCACCCTCACCTCATCACATGGAGCTATCCTGTGGATAATGTCTTTTAAGCAGCCAATCATCTTTTCATCCTGAAAATCATATGGAAATGTTTCTGTCCATTCCGTCAATAACTGTAGTATTTTGGGCCCAAATTTTCTGATTCGTGCCTGAAATTAGAAATAAAAAAGATGGATGTAAATTTAATCTCAGCAAAAAGATCTGGTGGCTTTAACCTAATGCTGATTCCAGAGTGGTGCTACTTGCAAAACACCAACATGCCTACAGAGTGAATTAAATTAGTTTCATAGATGGCCTTGGATTAGGGATGGAAGTCTATTTCCAGTCTGCAGCACTTCTGCGTGTGTTCACTTCTAAGCCTTTTCTGCCCTGTGACATTTAAACACTTATTCTATCTCAAAATATGCATTTCTAAATAATTAGTTTATTTTTTACTTTTTACTTTTTCCAGCCAAGCACAGAAATAAGATGTTATGTTTTGTACTTTAGTCTGGTGTGTGTGTGTGTGTGTGTGTGTGTGTGTGTGTGTGTGTGTGTGTTGGTTTACACTGGAATTTGCAATGATAGAATTCCACAAGTATCCCTCCTTTGGATGCCCTCAATATTTGGCTATCCACTTCTCTGTTTTGTACAGCTATAACCTATTCTTAAATGTTTCTTTTTGAACCTAACAAGTATTTGCCAAAGGAAACCGCTTTGGCTTTTCCTGCTTTCTGCCTCTAAGATACTTGGGGTCAGATCTTCTACACTGTGCATTATAGTACGATATGCCAGACGACTAAATGTTTTAGGAGCAATCTAAGAAGCCTATTTTCAAACACCACACGTATCCATTACATCAATGGAAACCTTGAATGAGGGGAGAGAACTTCCTTGTTTTAGCCTCTGGACGGAAGGCACCCTCTAATCAAACAAAATTATATTGTGTGCCTTGAAGCTTCCTGCTTTTTCAACCAAACTCATCAAAGTGCCCATTTTAGCATGTGATCAAAACAGGTCTCAAGGCAAATGCAACATTCTTAGTATCAGTGAACATAATATAGATGGCCCATGAAATTTCATGAGCATTGTTGTGCGTGGTTGAGCAGGGAGGCTGGCAGGGGATCCTTCATCCCCTTCCCCTGTGACTTTTCCTCTGCCCATATACCATCACACCATTGTCCATTTAGGACCATTATTACCCATGGCTGAAGACAGATAAGTGGTTTAGGGAAGAGAGGCACTGAGAAAGCATTTCATGCTGCCTCCCCTCCCAATGTTAGGCCCTGTGTTAAAGAGACACCTGGCTGCTTGTACATTCTCTCTCTAAATATGGAAGCTCAGGGCTTGTTGAGGAGTTAGAGTACCAGGACAAGGAATGCTACAGAGATGAGGAAGTCCTGATTCTGTTGAACCACAACTCTCATCTTCCCTCACCACTGGCCTTGCTGGTTGGCACTGATGGAAGCTGGAGTCCAACACATAGCTGCCAACTTTTCCCTTTTCTCACGAGGAAGCCTATTCAGCATAAGGGAATTTCCCTTTAAAAAAGGGATAACTTGGCAGCTATGGTCCAACACCATCTGTAGGGTCATAGATTCCCAGTCCCTGAGCTATTACACACAGTGGTACCTCAGGTTACAGACGCTTCAGGTTACAGACTCCGCTAACCCAGAAATAGTACCTCGGGTTAAGAACTTTGCTTCAGAATGAGAACAGAAATCGCGTGGTGGTGGTGGGAGGCCCCATTAGCTAAAGTGGTACCTCAGGTTAAGAACAGTTTCAGGTTAAGAACAGACCTCCATAACGAATTAAGTTCTTAACCCAAGGTACCACTGTATTAGTAAAAAGTCTTCCTAATGAGGGCTTCTGAAAATAGCAAAATATCTGACTGAGGCTGTTAAGCAGGTCTGTGACTGTGTAATAAGACTGACTGAGGCTGCAATCCAAATCCTGCTTACTTGAGAGTCAGCACCACTGAATTTAGTACGACTTACTTCTGAGTAAACATGGTTAGGACTGCATTGTGAGTCTTCCTCTTCTAGATAAACAGCCAGAAAATAAATATTTACCTTGAGAATTTTCTTGTTGGGTCACATGAGATAAGTCAGCAGTCTGAATATTTCTGGGTGAATTAGTACCTTCCTGAGGCTAAACATGGGCTATTTTTATAAGCTTTAAAGGCCAAGTTCACACCACAAACTATCACTCTTAACACCAGGTGTGTTTTTTTTCCTTCAGTGACAGAATACCCAGATGGGGGATGTATTATAATCTTTTCCCTGCACCAGACTCAGCTTTGAAGAAGCAAAAGCACAATACAGTTCTGCTATTCATGCACTGCACTGCTGACATTCTAACAAAAGTTGTGACAGTTGAGGGTGGGAACTATTCCATAGCTGCCAAGTTATCCCTTTTTTTAAGGGATTTTCCCTTATGCTGAATAGGCTTCCTTGCGAGAAAAGGGAAAACTTGGCAGCTATGAACTATTCTGGGAACTAAACTAACCCAGTTTCCAAGTTGTGTTTGTAGAAGCAGTTTCAAAAATGGCACTTGCAGAAAGGCATGATGCAAAGAGAAATAATTTGCGGTGTCCATGCTGTGACCTACATAATGCAATGGGGGGGAGTATTGCTTTTCATATATTGATGAAAGAGCCATAAAGTGCCAGTACAAAATGGGTGCCAGGGGAAGGGGGGGTAGGTGCCAGTACTCTATACAGGTGAGAACTGTCACAAGCAAAACCCTGAGAGAGCAGGAAGTGTAGACATTGCTGAAAACCATAGTGTTGTGGGAATGTTAAGGAAGATAGGAGAGGTTAATATTGTTTTGATATTAACCCTCCTCACTCATGCTAGTGAGTAAACAGCAGAGCACATTCCCTTTGCAACTGATTGGAAACAAGTTGATGATTAGTTAGAATCCTTAAATTAAGCAATCCATTCTGGCTTGTCTAGTTTGGATTGTTCCTGGTAGGTTTCCCCTTTATTTCCCTTTTAAAATAATAGCAACAGAACATAGTCTTTTTTAAAAGTAAGAATAAAGTTTTACTCACTTTTGGTTCACAGTAGTAATTTGAAGACAGGCTTTATCTAGTGGTTAGAGTGAAAAGAAGTCTGAGCTACATCTCAGACTTTCTGCTTGTGGGCTCCATCCTATGCGAAGGTTGAGCCATGTGCTGGCTAAAAGCCAGGAGTGTGAGAGTCCAAGGGTAAGAGAGTAAGAGTCCAAGAGAGAGATGGTTGCATGGTCAGCTAGGGTCAACACCCATCTACCTGGTCACACATAGGGGGAGGAAGCTCCAGAGCAGGTATGACAGGAAGTCCTCCCTGTTTGGAGCCACATTTGTGTGTGTGTCCATTCTAGGCAACAGGAAAATAATGTACTTGACTGCTCTACATCCCACAACTGTGTCCTACAATTCTAAGGTTCAACAGATTGAGCAATCAAGACCACTGTATTTATGAAGAGACTTTACTACATATAGAAACAATACCTTTCTGCATTCTGTTAGGGAATCATCACCCAACAATGGCACAATTTTGTTTTTGTTGTTGATGTGTAGCTGGATACATAGCAGTGCTTCCAAGTACAAATATATTAATGTTTTGTCATGCAGGCATTCATTGCAAAGTTAATGGGCAATTGCAATTCTGCTATGGGGAGTTGCCAGTGACAGGTAACCCTGGAAAGATTGCAAACTATGCCTAGGGCTAAGGGACGATGCATTAGGCAAAACTGAGATATATAGTGTTGCAGTGACATCTGCTCTTGACAGTGCACAGCTTAAATGATTCTTCCTGGAACCCTGAAGGCTTCAGCGAAACCTTCAAGAAAGGAAAGGGAAACCACCTGGGAAGACTTGAGACAGGCTGCAAAAGCAAGGTAGAAGGGGATTTGAAGTGTTTGCTACACCCAGTGCCTGCAGCTTTGCTCAGAGGCACTGGTGTTATGTTAGAATGCAACCATGCTAGACACTCAGCATCAACAAAAAAAACCCCATGGGAGTGAATGCACACAGGCAGCAAGGAATCAAAAGATAAAAGTACAGAGCGTAAAGCCAGGGGATTTCTTTAGTTTGTTCTAGCACTGGCAGCTCTTTGCAAAGGCAATCCCACCCACCTGCCATTGGTAGTACTAACCTTATCCAGCACCGGGTCATCCAGCTGCTGCTGCTCGATGCACTTGTGACAAACTCGGGAGAGAAGTTCATGAGGCTCAATGAAGAGTCTTGAGCTCAGTAGGAATGTAAAGATATAGGCCTTCTGGAAAAGGGAAATAGGCAAAGTTATCTGCAAATAAATATGAGTGATGATTTCTCAAAGGGAACCCACAGCAAGACTTTGCAAGGAGCGGAGATTATATATATTGAAAAGAAGACAGAGCCTTACTCGTGTACAAGATAAACAGCTGTAATATAATGATTGCTCTCCTTGGGGAGTTGGATCAGGCCAAGTGCCTGCCTAGTTCAGCATCTTTTTTCTTACTCTGAAACCCCTGCAAGCGGAACGTGACACCCTCTGGATCTCCAGAAATGGGTATTCCCAAAACAGCATACAGCTACCATGACTGGTAGCCACTAAAAGCTTTATCGTCACTGAATTGTCTGATCCCCCTGTAAAGTCATCTGCTAGAAAGAAATTCCACAGATTAAATATGTGAACTGAGAAAAACTACTTCCTTTTGCTTGTTCTGAATCTATCACCATTCATTTGATTGGATAACCCCCAGGTTTTATTACAATGATGGGGTAAAATATATCCGTTCACCACCATGCAAACTTTTACAAATGTCTATTATGATCCAGCTGTACTTACATTTTTCCCTAAACTAAAAAGTCCTAAAAGTAATTGATGGTTCCTCATTGTTCCAGCCTAGTGAAGGGTGACTCTCAGTTTTGGTTTCTCTCAGTTTCTCATTATTTCCAACATTAAAGGTCAGACTCCATATTTCTACATCTCAGTTTGCAATTTTAAAAAAGCTATTGTGAAAATCCATCAACATTTTAGTACCATTTTTTTAAAAAAAATAATGATTATGATTACAACAACAGATGTATGTATAGTATTGCATGTGCATAGGATTGCATTTTCCAATCTTGTCTTGTGTCCATCAGCTTAGATAGATAGAATCAGAGTTGGAAGGCACCCTGAGGATCATCTAGCCCAGACATCCCCAAACTGTGGCCCTTCAGATGTTTTGGCCTACAACTCCCATGATCCCTAGCTAAGAGGACCAGTGGTCAGGGATGATGGGAATTGTAGTCCAAAACATCTGGAGGGCCGAAGATTGGGGATGCCTGATCTAGCCCAACTCCCTGCAATTTATGTATAAGATCACAGTTCAAATGTATGTATTTTAGATTGTAAGAACAAGATGAGACCTGCTGGATCACACCAAAGGCCCACTTAGTCCATGCTGTTCTCACAGTAGCCAATCAGATGCCTATGGGAAGCCTGAAAGAAGGACTTCAGAGCAACAGCACTCATCCCACCTGTGATTCCCAGCAACTGGTATTCAGAGGCATATTGCCTCCAACCCTTTACCAACCATGGATGTAGCATATAGCCCAGGGGTCAGCAACCTTTTCCAGCTGTGGGCCGGTTCACCGTCCCTCAGGTGACGTGGTGGGCTGGACTATATTTTGAAAAAATATATATGAACAAATTGCTATGCCCCACAAATAACCCAGGGATGCATTTTAAATAAAAGGACACATTCTACCCATGTAAAAACACGCTGATTCCCGGATGGTCCCCGGGCCGGATTGAGAAGGTGATTGGGCTGCACCCAGTCCCCGGGCCTTAGGTTGCCTACCCCTGATATAGCCATTGATCCTTTTTTTTCTAATGAGATCCAGCAGGTTGAAAGCAGAATGCTGGAAAGCCTACACACTTACTTGGGATTACATTCTATTGAACACAATATGATTTAATTTCAAGTAATAAGTAGATCAAAACTGTTAACCACATTTTTTTGAGACACATGGTTGAGGATAAAAACCAATATTGTTGCAGCTAATTAAACAGCACCTATGCAAAATGCATAAGGTATTGTATAGTCCAGCAGTGTTACATGAAGAAAAAGCCAACAACGTTAAGATTTAACAACGTTAAATATCTGCTTCACAACCAAAAACAAACAAACCAACAGGCAAAGAAATTAGATAATTTTGTCATACTTTTAGTTTCCATTTTTTTTCATGCTTCGTTCACAGGACAAAATTAATCTATAAATATATGAAACTGTGAGTATAAGATGGATATATATCATGTTCATATGTGTAAGTTGCTAAAAATGTCAGAATTTGCTGAACTTTGCAATTATTGACTTTGAAGCTCTAGATCAGGCATCCCCAAACTTCGGCCCTCCAGATGTTTTGGACTGCAATTCCCATCATCCCTGACCACTGGTCCTGTTAGCTAGGGATCATGGGAGTTGTAGGCCAAAACATCTGGAGGGCCACAGTTTGGGGATGCCTGCTCTAGATGTAACAACAAAAGCCAAGTTAACAGTGGCTGCAATTGAGCCCTAAGTTATACATGTTTAGAAGTAATTGAACTAAATAGAACTTAAGATCTTTTAACTGTGAGTGCAATTGAAATGAGCATTTAGCAAACTAGAATTAGCAATAAGTTGGTTATTCTTAGTATATGATATTTGTTTAACATCCCTTCCTCCCCTTGACTTTGGATAAAGACTAGGAAGAATAATACAAACTTCAGGTTAAATCAAAGGGTTACACAGAACCATTTATCTTGCAGTTTATCCTACATTTCATCAAACATTTACAATTCTTGTCATCATACAAATTTCGTTTCCACTTGGGCAACCATGCGACTTCAGTGTGAAAGAGCGCTACAAGAATCGCATAATCATAAATATTTATTCCCTATCATTCCACTGAATACAGCAATACCCAAGGTGGGTTACACCTCACATAGTATAGAATACTGTTGATAAAACTTGAAGTGATCTAGTAAAACAGTTTGGGAGATCACATTCAGTAAACTCAAGCCCATAAGCTCATTCAAACAAAATAGCATTTTAATGCCCCATAAACCAAGCAGACCTCCTTCTACTATGTTGAAAGCCCTCAACCAAACCTCCGACAACATTGGGATTCAGATAAATCTCCCACAATAACTGAAACATGAATGAAGACTCACATGGGAGATGTTGTTCCATTGGTAACTTAGTCCTAAATCATTTAGGACTTTTAAAGTGGTAGCTAGCACTTGAACTGGGGTTTGAAATGGATGAGTCCCATCACTGGCAGCACAAGGCCCACCACTTGTGCAATGGGGCTTTCCTCCCTCTCCTCCCCTCCCCCCTGAAATTGGCTCTGGGGGTTGCTGAGAGAACTCCCAGAACAGTAAGTGAAAACAGAGGGGGAATCATTCTGTCTGACAAGCTGAAATGCATGCTGTGATAGTATGATGGACATAGCACGAATTCCTCCTAATGATCCAGTTCATGAAAGCAATGTGGCAGCTTACATTAGCAAAGGACTTACCTCGGGGTAGTAGTCAGCTGTAGGTATAAGATGCTGAATTAAAGCATCAAGAGATGCTGAGGTGAGGTTTCCATCTTGAAAGATCAGCCCTCCTTCATCACCTTCTTTGGATGGATGTAGATGATGAGGGCTGAAGCCACAAGGAGTAAACATGCTGGTAGAGCTCAGTGTTTGGGGCATCCCTGTAACAGAAGGCAGAGCAAGATCTTAATGTCAGCAGAGAAATTCGACTAGAGCTATGGCCATGAACTGAAATGTTGTCTAACAGTGAATAACTAGGGAAAGATTTAGGTTTGCAAAATCCCTCAGGTGTTTGGAAGAAGAGTTGCCCTTTCCCCAAAAATTCCAGAAAGAATTTTGCTGCCTGCTGGGACTCCTGTTCCAACATTACCATCTGACAGGAAAGTGCCTTCCTTGGCCCAGCCTCCCCTCCCCATTCTTCCTTATCTGCCTCTTCATCTTCCTCCAGAGCCTGCCATCCCACATCCGACCCTGAACATGCTGAGCGACACATGACACTCTGATGGCCATTTTCAGGAACAATTAATTAATTGTGCACTGCCTGAAGAGTCTCCCCTCATTTTTTGTCCTTAATCTAGGCCAGGGATGGGAAAACTGTGGCCTTTCAGAAGTTGGATTCCAAGCCCCATCATCCCTTACAGTTGACCACACGGACTGAGGCTCATGGAAGCTGGAGCCCAATAGCAGTTGGAGAGCCACAGGTTCCCTGCCTGTAGCTTAGGGGAAAGCCTGTAGGAGCCCTGTCAGGCAGCAGTATATATCCCTATTAATAAACCTGTCAAGTTTCTAACACCTGAATTCAGTAGTTAACATTCCGCAGACAGCACATCTTGATAACTCAAACAACTCAATGTCTATGCCTGCTTAAACGAAAACATTAAGGAACCAACTCTTATTAGAGGGGAAAGAAATTAAGAGTGTGTGCCCCAGCATTGTGCCTAGGTTCACATTCCACAGGGTAGATATGTATTACTGTTCTCTCTCATTCTTAGTTTTCCTTCTGCCAGAAATTACTTGCCTCACACAGTGCTTTTTGCTGAGGGTAAACAAGGCAAAGATAATAAGTGCCGAGTGATGACAATGATAAATTACACAGGGGCTTTCTATGGATTGTGAAGATAGCAGCAATCTGATGCTGTGGCAGCAGGATATAAGTGTGACAATGCTTTTAAAATGTCCCACAGGTATCTCCCTGGGCCTCCCATGGGTGGGAGAAGAGAGGATAAATCCTTGCAAAAGCAGGTGGTTTCAGCATTGGCAGGGCAGTTATAGCACTTACTTAGCCTCTTAAATGGCAAGGAAGCCTTCTCCCGCCAAAGCTACTGGTATTTGGGATCCATCCCTGGCCCTGTTCCTACTTCCAGAAGCAGGCTATCCAGCTACACCATCAGTAGCAGCCAGCCTGCCTTGCTGAGGCCCACAAAATTGCTCTGGGGGGTATCTCTTGATATAACCAGTCCACTGAAGTTCACTCTGTGGTCATGAGGCAGATCACACTTTGCTCGGGGCCATCTACTGGACCCCTTCATCGTGCAAACATTAGTCATTGTTCAAAAGGAATAGAAAACATCAAGCAGATCTATAGCAGAGGTCTATTCTGGTTCCTCTCTATTCTCATGTTGAATTATCCAGGAATAAGGAGTGGGGCTGCACCAATCAGCGATGGCCCTGCTATTAACTGCAAATCTTCAGACTTCTGTGCACCCAACAGCAAAGCAGCACAACAGCAAAGAACATCCAAATAGCGCATACAACAACAAAAATCCTGAAAAATGGCTTGGAGAAAGTATTTGGCTTAAAATGTGCAGAGGGAATTCTTTTCTTTTCTCTTCTTTTCTACCTTGCTTTTATGCACTCCTTACCACTTTATTTATGCTTCTTCTTCTTTGGCGATCACTCGTAGCCAAGTAAGATTGTCTTCCATAAACACGGTTTTAACAATGAGTCTGTAAGTGATTGTGGAGGCAAATTCTTCCTTCCACAGTGGGGACATAGGTTTCCGGGTGGGAGTTGATCATGGTGTGGATTTGCCAAGCGTGCCTTCCTCTTAGCATGTTTCTCCCTTGCATCCTGAGTTTGAGTGTCTTCAAAGCCCATTACACCTTTGGTAAAGGCTGTTCTCCAATTGGAGTGCTTGCAGGCAAGTGTTTCCCAAGATGGGTGTTTATACTACATTTTTAAAGATTTGCCTTGAGACAGTTTTTAAACCTTTTTTGTTGACCACCAGCATTACACTTTCCATTTTTAAGTTTGGAATAGAGCAGTTGCTTTGGAAGACGATAGTCAGGCATCCGCACAACAAGACCAGTCCAACAAAGTTGATGTTGAAGCATCATTACTTCGACACTGGTGATCTTTGCTTCTTCCAGTACACTGTTATTAGTTCGCCTGTCTTCCCAAGTGATGTGTAAAAATTTTCGGAGACACCCTTGATGGAATCTTTCGAGGAGTTGGAGACACCAAAAATATCTTAAGAATAATAATGAGGGCCATAGCTCACTCGTACAGCATCTGCGCTGCATGTAGAAAGCCCTGGTTCAGTTTCCTAAAGTCTCCAGGTAGGTATGGGAGAAATCCCAGAGAGCCACTGCCAGTCAATGTCAGCAACACTAAGTGAGATGGACCAATGGTCTGGTGCAGAATAAGGGAGCTTCCTACATTCCTAATAAATTAATACATGGAGCAGCCATTCTGAGGCATATTATTAGCATTTAATGCAATGCACTGTCCCTGTTGTTCCTCTAGATTTGGACCACTGCCAGGGTATAGTCTGAAGGCACATAAGACCACCACCTTGTTAAAGACAAGTAGGTCGCAGTCTGCTCAGTACCGGGATGGGAGACTTCCTGGAAACCACGTGTGTGTTGACTTGGATCCCATGTTGGATGGAAGAAAGGTGGGGTGTAATATGAATAATCCTTCGCTAGTTTTAACTATGAATAAAAGATGGTGGTGGGAAAGAGATGTTACTTCACTTGGATCTGAATGACAAGGTTGTCAGTGCACTGAACCCTATTCAGGCTTCATTGATAGAATTTTCATTATCTCGTCCTTCAATGAGAAAGTCCCTGCAGTTTGGTCTGACTCACTGCTATGTTTGTTTCCAGAAAATCTGTAATAATATTGCCGGTGATGGATCTCCAAAAGAAAGGGGGGGGGAGGGCCTTCTCTTGATTTAAAGCCAAATAAGACACCAAGAAGGCTTGATTTCGAAAGGACAGCATGCTCATTAACAGTAATTGAATGTGTGTTACTCTAGCAAGGAAAGAAGCTATAGAAGTACAGTATCTTGTTTTAAAGGGGGGGGGTATGCAGTGTATTGATAGTAATCTTCCCAGCCTCAAATGATTGATGTTCATCCTACATTATATTAAATGCAGTGTACATACTGTATTAAAGATGGCCAAATCCCACTTATTGCCAGCACTCCCCACCATATTACTGTTTTGCTTCTATGGCAATAATCTCTATAAAAGTATGTAGCTATATAGAATGAGGAATGAATTTTACAGATGTAGAACTACCAGAGCCAGTTTTGTTTTTGTTTTTTGTATTTGCTTTTTTTTTAAAAAAAAGGTTGCAAAACTGTATCAGTTACATGTCTCACACATGCATTCTGTGTCATAATTTATGCCCCACAGATCCCCTCTTTCGGCCCCAGATTTATTAGCTAACAGAAATTAAGCAAAAGACTTCCCAAATATTGTTAATAAATGCACATTATACAGTACTACTTTAAATGTCTTTTAAAAGCTAAGCAGAAGCAACATGCTCCTGAAATCACTCCTGACTGAGGTAATATATAATTACCCCATTTTAACTCCATACCAACCCTATGCCACATAGATTTTAGCAACAGTGATTTTTCCAAAGCTTTTAAAGATGAGCAGGGATTTGATAGTATGTATTTCTATTCCAGATTCAATGCTCATCCTGATAATGCCCAAAACACACGTGTAAATATAGTTGTTGAAAGGCTGGCATGGCATGTTAGCCACAGAAGAATTGCTTTTCATTCAGTGGATGTGAACATTTTGCTTTAAGGGATGTGCATTTCTCTAATAATGAGAGACAATACTGTTAGACTTTATCCTGCTGAAGTAAACAGACAAAAACAGGAGTTGCCTGGAAGGACAGATTATACTGCACACATTAGAAAAGCAAAATCCTGTTTTTTCCTTATTGTGCAGGACTAGGATTTAGTTTTTTCTTTATTTCTTTCTTTTATGCACAACAATAGGGGAAAGGGATCAGCAGCCACATATCTTCTTCTCTTACTTTTCTCAGTTCTTCCTTTTTTCATATTCATTGCATTTGTTATCTTCATTTACATGACAACAGAGCTCTGCTGTCTTCAATGACTTATGGCTAATATAAATGTAATTCATTTGACTCAAGCTCTGCTATGGGATTCTTTTGTTACACTTTGCATATATCAACTGGGGATAGCCAATGCGACACCTTCCAGATGTTGTACTCCAACTCCCATCAGTCCCAGTTAGCATGTCTGATGGTTTGGAATGATGGCAGCTGAGGTACAACATCTGGACAATATCTGAAGAAGTGTGCATGCACACGAAAGCTCATACCAAAATAAAAACTTAGTTGGTCTTTAAGGTGCTACTGAAGGAATTTTTTTTATTTTATTTGGACAATATCAAGTTTGCTACCCCCAGCATAAATGAATAACTCAAAAAATATAGTACAATACAGTAAAATAAACCCACTGAGTTAAACAAGTCAGGTAGGCAGCATCACATCCAACAGCTGCTGGGTGAAGAATAGCACTGGCACTAATTCCAAGGAGGTCAGGATGTTGGGGAGATTATGTCAGAATTGGCCTCATGGCACAGAGAAAGGCAATCTAGGCTGGAAGCAAAGTGCAGGCATGTTTGCAGGGCGGAGGAGAGTGACATTCTCAGTGAAGAAGAACTTAGAAATATATAGAGGCAGTTTTGGACGATCCATACTTATAACCTGGCAGAGAGCCATTTTTTGGTTAGTGTTACAAGTCTGCTCTGTGCAGCGTGTGTCAACAAGAAGTATGGATTCAACAGGAGCCCTTTCTGCTTAAACAGAAAAATGTGCTCCAGCCCCAGAAGAGCAGAATTCTTTTAAAAGCAATAGAAAATCAGTCACCCAAGAGACTTTTGTTAGATATCATCCTACTTTAACCATAGTCCCTGTGCCATCATCATAAGTCAGCATGCATCTGCAAGAACCATTCAGGGCTGTTTTTTTCCTCCCTAACAGCCAACTTTTCCTGAATCTACAGGCATTCAAGCAGGGAGCTTGGCATAGGCGGAGACTTGTTTGAATGATTGTGAACAGCCTCAGGGTGGGCACAGCTCTGTTTACCCTGCTTGAGGACTTGAGGTAATAATTTGTGAGAAAACCTTTGGTCCCGCTTTGCAAACCATGAGGTTAAGAGCCCCATCCCCTCCTACTTTGTTCAACAGCAGCATGGAAATCACTGCAAAAAAGACTGTAATAATCAGAGGTCCTTCTCCAGGTCTCCCCACTTACGTAATGAGGTGATGTGGATAGTTGTGCTCCCATTCTGGAATGCTGTTCCTATGAAGGTTCATCTGGTGTCTACAAAAGCATATTTTCAGCACCAAGGGAAGATATTTCTGTGTCCCCAGGCTTTTTAATAATGATTGCAAGAACTGGACCAATTCTGCTTCACCTTTAGTACTGCTTGTTATTGTTTTTATTAATCTTGTACAGCTTTGTGATGGTTGTAGGAATCGGCCACAGGTGCGAGGCACACCACCGCCCGCAGATAAGCCAAGGCTTGACCTCTGGGTGCGAGGCAAACCACCGCCCATGTACAAGCCGCAGCTGTCTGAACGCCATGCCCTCGGTCTCACCTTTCGCTGCCTTAGCAGCCTGCCGTGCCCTGTCTGTGACCTTTGTCTGCTTTCGATTAACTTTTGTTCAAGGGGAAAGTGATGCTGTGCAAACAGGTACCGAAATAACTTTGTACCACCCCACAACCTCGTGATTGGAGGATGCGAAAGGGGATAGTCCAAAATGTATCTGACTGGTCCTGCATTTTGTGCTAATAAAAAGAGCTCTAGTGGAGCTAGCAAATCAGCTTGCTTTTGCACAGCTCACCTGCAACAACTCCCTGACTACGTGTCCATCACTTCATGGTTTTATGGTGCTTTTTGAATTTATTGAATTGTACCCAACATTAGTTCTAGCTTCAGTAGCCAAACTGAAACCAATAGAGCTAAGTTAGTCATGTCCATTCATTTCAATGGGTCTATTCTGAGTAGAACTAGCTTTCTAAAGTATTTGGATTTTATGAACCATTCAGAGGATCTGGTAAATTGGATGGTGCTTTGAATGTAATAAATAAATAAATAAATAAATAAATAAATAAATAAATAAATGCAAATTGATACTTGAGAGAAGAACTTGGGCATCTTGGAGCCATAGCTGCCAAGTTTTCCCTTTTCTCGCGAGGAAGCCTATTCAGCATAAGGGAAAATCCCTTTAAAAAGGGGATAACTTGGCAGCTATGCTTGGAGCTGATGCTTGTTTCAGGGTAGTAAACTGACATTTAGGATAAGTTCACCCAGAAAAGCCAATTATCACTGAAAATACTTAAGAAGGAAGCCTTAATTTTGGGATCCAAGAAGCTAAAGAATACAGCACTTGCCAAGATGTCTTACACATACTTTGTAATGCATTGCCCAGTTGATGGTGAAATACATTAGCAGGAGGTTCAACATACTAAACTATGTGAGTAACTCTCACAATGCAATCCTACCGGTATGCCTATCTACCCAACAGCAAGGCCCACTGAATTCAATGGGACTTACTGCTATGTGTGAGGGATTGCAGCCTCATTATCCTTCCATGGCTCAAGACCATTATTAGGCAGTGGAACGATCTTACTGTTTACGGCCAAGCAGAGCATAAGGTAGTCAGAAAATTGGTTAAATGGATGTTTGTTTTAGTATTTCCTTCAGTGAATTGTGATTCACTATTTGCTGCCGATACACAGTCTTTTTTGCTTTCATCCCAATAAAACAAGTTTTATCACTGTAAACCCTCAGTGAATTATTGCTAAAAGCAAGACAGCTGCTTCTGCTTACTTATATAGCTACTGTGTCATCGGTGTCTCATGCATCAATTTGCAGAGCAGTTTAGGACAGCATGACTATGAAGCCTGTTTTACTATTTTTTAACAAGTTGCCTATTTAAGATATCTGATGCAGACAGTCATTAGTTGTTGTCAAATTATCAGCAGTGCAAACACTGATGAAAAGCCAGCTGTGTTGGTATGAAAATAATCTATGTCCTGAACAAGAAGAATTAGTCTGGCATCACTGTTGGCTCAGCCAGGTAAGTGGGGAGTGAGAAGGCTGCTCAAACCTCCCTGTTCTACTAATGAGGAATAAGAATAATAAATGGCCATATTCCACATACAGTATTAAGGAATATAAATGTATCCTTGGGTATTATGTGAAGGTACACAAAACTGCCACCTTGCTGAAGCAAAGGTGTGCTTAGATGGAAGACAACTTGTGATGTAAGAAAGGCAGGATATAAATGAAAGAAAACAAATCAGTAACATTTATAGATCTCTTAGCATATTGTCAAGTGCCTCACTCTTGTTAGATGCCACTGCCTGATTTTTTGGAATTATCCCCTCATACAGCATCCCCCAAACACTCAGGCAAGGATTTTCAGGGACTACAAAAGGCTGTGGTGGTGAACAAGGATGCTAAACACTTCCATTGTACAAGAGGCCTTCTGCATACATAACTCTGGATATACGGTATCCCGAAAGGTTGTTTAAAAATTATGATTGATCTATTTCTTACTTGTTACTCAAAAAAACCAAAACTTTTGCAAGTGTTTTGTGAAAGCAGAATAACTAGGCTGCAACCCTATACTCACATTAAAGGTAAAGGGGCCCCTGACCATCAGGTCCAGTCGTGTCCGACTCTAGGGTTGCGGTGCACATCTCGCTCTATAGGCCGAGGGAGCCAGCGTTTGTCCGCAGACAGCTTCCGGGTCATGTGGCCAGCAAGACAAAGCTGCTTCTGGCGAACCAGAGCAGTGCATGGAAACGCCGTTTACCTCCCTGCTGGAGCGGTTCCTATTTATCTACTTGCACTTTGATGTGCTTTCGAACTGCTAGGTGGGCAGGAGCTGGGACCGAGCAACGGGAGCTCACTCCATTGCAGGGATTCGAACCGCCGACCTTCTGATCAGCAAGCCCTAGACTCTGTAGTTTAACCCACAGCGCCACCTGGGTCCCTACTCACATTATCTGGTGTTAAGTCCCATTGAACTCAGTGGCGCTTACCTCTGAGTAGACACATAAGGGATTGTATCATAAGCCAGGGCAACGTCACCATCAAAGCTGTTATAAATTGCCTTCCAGTAGGTTTAGAAAATTATTAGGTACATAATACTGAAGCCGATGGCAGTTGTTGCTTTCTTTTCACATTTTCAACAGGCCATAAAACATTCAATTTACAGCCTGCAAAGTTGTCAGATTGCACAAGCATCATCCTATACATCACCATGAATGAAAGAACCTTGGCGATGCTCAAACAAGAAACAAATGCATATTACTGCACAATGTATTAATTCAAGGAAGTGTAAGAAGGTGAGTGAGAAAGGAGAAAAATAAGTTTTTTTAGAGTCACACTCACATAGTGGCAATCAAGCATAAATTTGGAGAATTTTGCCTGCTTATTCCTCAGAAGCAGGAAAGAAGCCACTATCTGTATAGTAACAACCAATACAACTAGTGAGACCAGCAGCATTAGGATGTCCCCTTTAAAGGGGCATCACTGTAAGGAATAACTGATAGTAGAAAAATGCAACTATCATGAAAGGGTCACTTTCGCCCTTGGCCAGCCATCTGGCATCTACATGCTGGCGCAGTGAGCCAAACTGGGCGTTGCTACCCATACTCTCTCCCATGTAAGTACATATCACATTTACACCATATACACACCACACATGCACCATGCCCTTCTTTACTGCTGCTGAAATTTTCCAGTTTGTAGTGGGGAGAGATTGTTGGCTGCCTGTGCTCAGATGAGCTACTCACCCACTGCTGTCTGCCAGCCTTTGCAGCTTGAAGAGTCCTGCCGCTGCCAGGCTGATACAAGGCAATCAAGACTGGAGGAGCAGCCAATAGCAGTTGCCTCTGGACTGCCCCAAGACATTTTGCCACCTGAGGTGAACCACAAAGTGGCACCTGTCCCCCTTCCTGCCACCAGGGAAGAAGAGGTGAGCGAATATCAAGGAGAATCAAATCCACCTTCTGCAGACCAGCAGAGTCTTTGAGAGGCCCCTATAGAGATAGTATGCAGGGGCTGCTGAAGAGGGGGTGGATTCTGCCCCTGTGGATCCTGCCACCTGAGACAGTTGCCTCACCTTGCCTCATGGGTAACAGATACATATCAACAAGAATTCTAGCAGCATAGCATTCATTTATCTTAAGGGCAAATGGGGCATGTTCATATTACTTGCTCCTGTTCTTCAGAAATGTTTTAGCAAAACAAAGTATTTGCCAGCTACTCTCAATAATTCTCTATTTTAAAAAAATCTACCCATCTTTATGCCCTGAAAGGTGCCCAGTGCATCAACAACAGTGTAACATTAAAATCAATTACTAACATGCTGCTTGTGAGAGAGCAAGGTCACCTTCCTGGCAGAATGCTTTTGTTTATGCTCATGTCTGTAAATTTTGTTTGATAGAAAAAAATGAGTTACTGATTAGCATGAGCTTGAGAGACAGTCCCAAGCAGAATATAAATCAGAAACAGAAAGATTTCCAGCCAATTATATTAACCACCAATCAAAATTCTATCCAGGCAACAGTTCCCCAGAGCCTTTATATCTTACCCCTCCAAATTTTTAATGTAACTTTCCTTTTTATGTTAGCATCAGCACAAAAAAAGGAGAAACACCTTCAACAAGAGGCGAAGTGGATAAATTATTTGATCTTAAAATATTGTCAGTCATCAGAATTAAGGCATATGAAAGGCAATCACTTTAAAAGGACATAATACTGAGCTGAATTAAATTGCTATTATTGCCTTGTTTGAGAGATCAATATAATCGCACCTGTTCAGGCAGCCATGTAACTAGGACGCCTTAGGGTGAAATTACAGCTTAGGATCAGGTTAGTCTCTTCCCTTCCTGATTGCTATGATTGGCTGATGAGGTCATCCTGGCTGTGGGACAACCAATAAAGGTTCATTTAGCAGCAACGGTGGGGTGGAGAGAAAGCCTTTTCTGTAGTGACTCCGCTCCTATTGAATCACCTCTCCTCTGCCAACATTAATAAGTATATTTCAAATGAGCACCGAAATACCATTATCTCAAGCTCTTGTGGGTGTTTAATTCTAGTGCGTTTGCTGTTATTTTAACTCTGCACAAGCTGCATTTTATTTGTGTCATATTATTTATGTTTGAATTTGTAATTTGAAAGATGGTGTATAGAAAGTTAAAAATGAATAAATATTTCAACTAGTTCTGAGATTCTTTTCCTCCACTTTTTTAAAAAAACAAAAATGCAGAACAGCCATAAGCAGCTGTGAAAGAAAAGTGGAGGACCTGTAGGTCAGTGGTTCACAAGCTTTTTCCCCCCTGGGCCACACTTCCGGAGTAAAATTTTGCTTGTGCTACAAGCAAGCTGGAACTGCAGTCCAGGTGGTCCCCTCTAAGCCTCGAGCTCAGTTTCAGACGTACAGTAGAAACAGAATGCTGGTAGCCAGGGCCGGATTTAGGTTTGATGAGGCCCTAAGTTACTGAAGCTAATGGGGCCCTTTATGTAGCAGGCGGGGCCCATTACCTACATCAGGGTCAGCAACCTAAGCCTGGGGGTCATTTAACCAGCTCGGGGACCCCCTCTGCCCACTCAGTTGACTCCTGTGCGCTGCGCTAAACTGGCATGGAGCAGAGCGGGAACCACCTTACCGCAACACTGGCCAGCTTCCCATTGGCTGTCGGAAGCTCCTGCAGCCAATGGGAAGCTGCGTATGCCTCCTCTGCACTGGATGGAGTGCCGAAAATAGTGTATGCGCATGCGTGTGTGAATGTGTGCACTCCAGCCCACTGTGGCGCCTGCGGGACTGTGAACTGACCCAAGCCACAAAAACTTTGCTGACCCCTGACTCACATCATAGGAGCCTACAGAACACAAAACACTGTTGCTGTATGTAGGTTTTATTTTAAATGTTTTCATCTTATATTTTGGAAACGTACATCCAGTTTTTCCCATTTAAATTTTTTGGGGGTCCCCAAGAGAGTGGGGCCCTAAGCTATATACGTAATTTAGCTTATACATAAATCCGGCACTGCTGGTAGCACAAGATATAAGGTGCTGGAGCCTGACTGTTGGAAGCCTGGATTCAATGTGTTTTCTTGCCCTCTGCACTCCACCCCCCCACCTCCCACAGTTCTTCACTCAGACTTGTTTGTGGATTTTTCCTAAGTAACACTGACTAGTCAAGGACAGTAATTAATTTAACATTTAAAGTTCAATTATTAATTCATCAACAGTTAATCAAGACTAGGAAAGAAAGAGGGTAGGAAATATATTGCAACACAATCATAAGTCAAGCCTCATTGAATGTCATGTTTCTTACTCTCTGGTAAGTGTGCATAGGATTGCAATCTCAGTCTTAAAATGTCACCTCCTTACAATAGTACATGTTGCTTGAAATCTTAACACAGAGTGAATGTGCTTTCCAGCAGTCTTAATAGCCACAGCAGGGTGGATGTGGAAAATAAGACTTCCCTATGCTGGCATAGTTTGGTGGGGATGGGGAGCATCTCCAAAACCAGTGGTTACATCCAACTAACATCTACTCAGAGTTGATCCACTGAGATTAATGAATTTACAATAGCCATGTTTATTCATTTCAATGGGACTATTCTGAGTAGGTTCAGCATTGAATATAACCCTGAGCTTGAAAGACCAGAAATGTCTTATCATGTTAGTTCCACTGATGTCATTGGGAAAGGAAATCCAAATAAGTATTTATTAATTAGGTACCCTATTGTTGAGATGATCAAGGTGGCCAGCAAAGATTGCTATCAGATATGGACAACTGCCAGAAATATGGTTTCACTGTTCAGTATAAGCAAATTGTGTGTGACAAGTGGAATCCCAGCAGCAGCATAACAGTGAGGTGAGATCAGAATCACTCTCTTTCAAGCTTGGGGTTAATCCAAACACATTGCTGCTCATCTGAACAAAGGCCAAATCAATATGATGCTCTTAGAACCACAATGGTGAATATGTAAACTATTTAAGAAAAGAAAAAGCAACATAATATCTCATACTCATGTCTTCTTGGCTAAAACTCTCAAAGAAAAATCACCCTCATTTTCACCTCTCAACCGGTCAGTGAATAAAAAACTTGTATAACTATCAGCATGTGCAACTTACATTGCCCGCTGATTGCTTCTCACACAATTCTGCAGCTGTATCACAGCTCTGCAGTTTCTGCAGAAAGCTGCATGTAACAATGCTTCACTCACACACAGTCTTTTCATTTCTTAACACCTCCTGTTACTTGTCTCCACATCAAAAGTAAGAGAATGCGTATGAAAACTGTCTTCATGGTGTCTGTCAAAGCAACTTAAGAAATAATAAATCACCTGCTCCTATCTATAATTCATGTCCATACCCACCCACCACTCAGATATCTGTGTATACTTGCATATGCAAGTATACTTGCATACACACAGAGATGCAAAAGTGTTCTTGGACATGGCATAGCAGGCTGTGTATATTTCAAGGCCTTTCAGTTAATAAATAAAATGGATGGAGGAAAAGCATCTGTCTCAATCTATAAATATTCATCACCAATCCACTGCAAACCAAACAGAGCCAGGAGCAAGCAACCTGTCAACTTGCCACTATGGTTAATTGAACCACGTTGCAATTAATATTAAACATCACCCAATCAGCACATGAAGAATGTTCATGACCAATGTGAAAATACTATGAACCTGATTTATTGGTTGGATTGCTGCCCTGAATGGATATATGATAATATACAGAGACACTTCCAGGTATAAATAACACTTCATGAATGTGAAATATCTATATTTCTCTTAGATCAGATTTGTGACTTCACTGATAATAGTTTTTTACATTACTGTAGAATGTTGGACTGAATGCCAACATTGTCCTAATCTTTAGCAGAACTGGTCAGAGCTACTGCATGTATTTCTTTAACATACAGTACATCATTCGCTTGATGATACTCAAATATCAAAGCTAACCAAGTAGAGATTAATAGTGTGTGCCATGGGGGAGAGGCAGAAACTTGCTTTCTTGCTTGAAAAGAAAATCAACACTCAATTTATATCACAAAGCAACAATGTTTGCTATATATCTGAACATCAAGAAAATCACTGCAAGTATGGAAGACCAGTATTTTAATCTTTAAAAAGTTCTAGTGATGTACATATTGTTTGATATTTCTAGAGTTTTAAGATCCGTGAACACCTATTAAAGTTGTTATATTGTTTTTATCCACTGCTCCTGATTTATGCTGCATTTAGATTTTATGGTTTCATCTTATTAGGTAACTGTTTTATTTTTAATGATATACAGTCAGATATATATTGCTGTTGGGCAGAATAGAAATGTAGCAAACAAGTAAATAAATAATAAAGCACTCATATTTTCATAGGTTGTGCAAATCATAAAGGTTATACGGTAGCTTGTTCACATGTGACAACAAAAATTCTAACAATACAGTACTCCACATCGCGGCCAAATGCAAAACAATCTGGGCAGGCACAAGACAACCAAAGTCACTTTTAAAGGTGTTGGTTTCAAAGGGGAGTTAACCTCAGTGGCCGCAGATCAGTGGTAGAGCATCTCCTGTGCATGTGGTCCCAGGTTCAATTTTCAGCACCTGGAAGGGTGGAAAGTTAGTTTGGATAGTATGGACCAAAGGTTTGACTCCAAATAAGGCAGTTTCCTATACCCCCAACCTTCTTGTATTTGGGATCCTCCCAGATCATTTTTATTTCCCAAATAAGAGGTGCATTGTTCATTTCAGCTGGAAGGAACTTGGGAGATATGCTTCAATCTCTTCTTCTGCAGTGGTTCAATACATGTGCAAGCAACAAGCAATGGGATCAACAGCTGAGGTGGGCAGATGGGCTCCATTCTCCCAATAGTTCAAACTTTAAAATGGGCTTTTAAAACCAATTAATTTTGACTTCCTTTTCTTTCTTTAAGGGATTTATATTGCCTCAAAAAAAAGGGATAGGAAATCACAGCATCTTCTGTCACACATTGAATCATACAAATGATGCTTATGTGTTGTACAAACTAGGCATTTGTGAATCAGCCTACAGCAGTCTACCCCAATAACAGATTAGTTGCTTCAGGGGTCTTATTATGGCCTGTGAGTTGTCTTTGTGCTCATATGAATGGAGCACATATAAGTACTATGATTAGCACACGTCTGGTCCAACCCGCAAAACCAATTAATGTGGAGCACATGAATCAAAGCTAATTATGCCTTCTTGAAGTCAAAATCCATCACAAAAATCCTGTGCATTTCCTCTGTTTGACTTAAGCCATGTTATTTGATGCAGCAAAGCAAGATGTCTCCCCATCAGTTTATACCTCTGACTGAGTGGGGAGAGCAGCTCAGCGCTCTGTCTCTGTGCTCCAGTGAAGCATACACAATCACTGGGCTGCATAGGATGTCAAGGGAGTACCTGCTTCTCCTTATGGTTCCATAGGAACCCATTTCACACTTTGAAAGTCCTGGCAATATTTTTTTTCATTATGCACATCTTGTTCAACACTGAGCTGCATTCTAAAGGGATTCTCACGAAGACAGAGAGCTTGAGCTGAGGCAAGTGCCAGAAAGCACAGTACAGATTACACAGCAGCTTGGAAAACTCCCAGAATGTATAGCTCTAGCAAACAGAAGGCCTAAGTCCTCCCCAATGGTTTCTCTGGGAAGATGCAGGTGAGGGAGGCATCTAGCAGCCAAGGAAAAATGATCTGATTCTGGCACAGCATCAGCTAGTTTGGTTAATCTGTTTGGCACCTTGTCAAAACGTCTGTGTTTTCTCGGGCATTTTAGTTGTTTTCATTGTCCTATTGTGTTTTACTGACCCTCTTTGGTTTTATTGTGTGGTTTTGTGAACAGTTTTGGACATCCTTTGCACACTGCCATGTTATCCAATTGAAGAAGGGCACTTTAAAAATCTTTTGATACGTACATAAACATCCTGTGCTTATCTCAACAGAAGCCTATTCAGCACCAGCCTTCTTAACTTGGAAGTGGACAGCTCCCCAGGCTCATCATACCAATTCCAGGTGCTTGGCAAACTTTTCTGTGCCTCTTTTTAAATCCAGTGACACCTACCTTACCATGTGTATGACGAGGGTTCTCTGTGTTTCATGCTTGGAATCACACACCCCTCCCCGAACTGATCAGATCAGAATGGGAAGGATCAGCCCTACAAAGTGCTGGTTTTATGCCATACGTCTTCAGTCTCCCAGGCCTGTTTTCTATGAGCACTAACCCTGTGGGAGAAAAGAAGAGAGTCTCCAGAAGGCAGCCCTGTGCTAAAAGAAAGCTACAGTTTCTAATTTGTGTGCTAGGCTTAGATCCAACATGTGGACCTAAAGTTTTAAGTGTTGGCACCACCAGTAACGTCCAGAATGCTACTTTTTTTTACTGCAGTGCTGGTGTATAGAGGGGGTTGTCCTACTACCCATCACATCTGTGAGAAATGAATGGGCAATGTTTCTGGCACAGGAATGGAGCAGGGCTCTAAGATGTGCTAAGCCATGGAAGAAGAGAGAACCCCTATCCATAGAGTCCGAAATGCAGGCCTTAATTATCACTTATTTTTCTTTAGGAAGCATTGGCTTTATTCTTCTTTAGGAAATGTGTGCTGGTACTTAATCCTCTTTCAGAAGCAGTTCCTGGCAAAGCAGCAAAAAAAGTTTGGCTTTTCTTGATCTGTAGTGCAGCATTTCTGCTCTACCAAACCCAAAGACAATTTAGCAGATTTAGAAAGGAGGAAGTTAAAAGTAAAGCTAAACTGACATTGCTATGGAAGCAATTTGTTTTGCTTATGATGATGGTGTATGACAAGCGTTATCGGTACCTCCAGGGACAGAGACTCAGAGAACACAGCTGGAAACAGACTGTATCCAGGATTCTGCATATGGAAAAAAACCATGTCTCCCCACTCTGGGAATGGGCAAATCACTCCCACCATACTTTATACCAGGTTTGCATGCCGGAAACGCCAGTCTCCATTTGCTTAATTTTTTCTAAAGTGTAATTCAAAAGATTGGTACAGCTTTTAAAAAACGTAAGAGGACATGTACTTGTTATCACACAACATGTACTTAAAATGTTATCACAAGACATGTACTTAAAATGTAACCTTGAATGCATGCAAGAGAGGACCTTTGAACTTTGCTGAATCTTGCTCCCCACCCCAGAATCTCATGTTTTCTCCTCTCCCTTCCAATGGTAGGACTTCCAGGTTTTCAAAGGCAAAGGGATGTTTCATGAGCACCCAGTCTGGAGGCAGGCATCATAGCTGGCCTTTTGATCCCCACTGACTCTATAATTCTGTAATTCTACAACAAACAGTAAAATATGAAAAGAGCAACTAGCACTTACGACCTGGCAGATTCTCCAGTGAGCAGTGACTTGCAAGTGATAAGGCAACAAAGCTACTTAAAATTCAGGCTTGTTCTTTTAAAGTTTCAGCTTCAGTGATTTAAAATGAGTATAGCTGTAGGCTTACCATACAAAATTTTTGAAGCTCTCCTTTAAAATTTAAATTTAAAGTCATGCTGCATTTATGTCAGGTTTGTGTGAAGTTGCCACAATTTCCCATTTGTGTATCTACTTTGATCTGTCTGTAATCCAGAGGTTTGTGAGCTCTTTGAAAAGTGTGGCGTGCTCACTGGTTTTGCGTGTGTGTGCTTAGATAATGTTTCTGCTCAAGTGCCTATAGGTTTTAAACTATAGTAATTCTTATTTGCTTCATTTAGTTTTGTTTGTTTTAATATTTCTAAGGTTGTCTTTTAGGGCAAGGCCCTTATAAGGCAACACATATAAGACAAATACAACATCATATTTAAATAAGAATAAACATGTATAAACATGCTTTAGCAGTCTAAAATAAACATGTTTTAGCAGTCTAAAACAGTCCAAAAGTCAGCAACACACAATTATAATAATCAAAAACAACAATTATTTTCCATTCAGAAGGTGTACACTGACCATTTGTTGTTTATGTTAAAGGAAAGTTAAATCACCTCACACCTGCACCTCACACCTGCACTTTCCTACAAAGTCAGAACTATGCAAGAGCTCCTGAGAAGGTTTCAAGGATGCCCACCATTCAAAATATTTTCCCCTCATACTGGCATCAGAAGAAACTATACGTCAAGCCCTCTAATGATTTTTAGATGAATATCTTCCTCTCCTGCAATATACAGTTATTCTTCTACTCTCCCTTTGTAAACTGCCTATTACAGGAGCACTACAGATGTTGCTGAGCTACAACTCCCATCAGCCATAGCCAGCATGGCCAGTGGGCAGGGGTGTTGGGAGTTGATAGTTCTGGAGCATGCCACACTGGCTGTGACGGATCTATACAAAACATGCAGACAATAGATTGGAAACTGTGTGGTAAAGTTGGGAGCTGCTGGGAACCATTTAAAAAGCTCCATTCTCCTGTAAAGCATTGGTATTTACCGGTACCTCTTGAATTGGCACAAACAACTGCATCACACACTGAGTCTCAATGGTAGCACCACCACTATTTTCTTTTTATTCATTCACTTGAATATATATATATATGGAAAATTGTGGTGGTGGGAAAGATACAAAGCAAAACAGAGTTTCACTAGATTAAATTCAAAGTTGCATTAAGAAGATTGTCCCATCAGCATGCACTTTTCCGTTTGTCCAATAGAACCATCTTCTCCATCCTCTACTTGTGCACCATTCTAGATATTTTGGGAGCGCACAGGGGGTGCATAGGGGAAGAGAAGGGGGAAAGCACCATTGCACTAGCAGAAATTATTGCATTGGCTTCTGCTAGTGTAAGAATTTAGTTGAATACAGTCATTTATCTCTAAAGAATCTGATATGTTGGTACTGGAGTTTTTTTCCAGCCTTGAATGGCAAGTTGCACCACCTAAATCTCCCCAAATGTTGAAAACCACTATTGTAAAGAATACTGTACATACACACACCTCTTATGTCAGCCACATTGGTACAAACTAATTTTGGGCTACTTCAAACGCTATTCATTTTCTTCACAGGAAGCATTTTTCTACACAGAAAAGCCTGGAATTAGTATGCACAGCAGACTACTTGCCATTTGGGACATGGATGGTGTGTGCTCAGCAATCAATGGCACATTATTACCACCCTGGTAAAAATTTTAGACCACCCTTCATCACATAGGATCCTTTCACCAAACCTACAATGCGCCTGAATTTCTGTTCGCTGTCCTTCCTACTCAGCTGCTTCCTGAGTAGATAAACTATGGAATTGGCTACCACAATATTTGTTCCCATCGTCATGGACGCCAACTTGGATTGCTCCAAAAGGGAATTAAACAAATTCATGGAGGATAAGGCTATTGCTACATCCAGGTTCAGAGGCAACATGCCTCTGAACACCAGTTTCTGGGACTCTCGAGTGAGGAGAATGCTACTGCACTCTGGCTGGCCAACATGGGTGCTAGGCTGGGTAGGTCTTAGGCCTGATCCAGCAGGTCTCTTATCTTTTTGTGCTCTTACACTTCTTGAAGACCAAGACAATTAACATTCTTTTATTAAAAATTTGGCTGCTGAAGGGGTATCGATTTAAACTCCATGGACTCGCCTGTTTTTCTCCTCTGACAACTCAGGTGACTTTGCTTTCTTTATTTCTCCACAGTGACTATACAGTGTATGAAACATTCCTGGTTTGTAGGCTAGAGGCGGATAGAGATTAAATGAATCGGGTTTTAATCTCCCATCCAACATTTCTGTTAAAGAAACGTGCTAAATGCTTACAGCAGAAGTAATAGTAATTGCACCATAATGATATACTGTCTGCATCTTCCCTACTCTGTTTCCAATCATTTTATTTTCATATGCTTCTCTTTTTCTTTCACACGAAAATTCTATGAATTTTTTCTCTTTCAATGCAAACAGAGTTTACACAAAATGTGCTGAAGCAGCAGCAGCCCATATACATCCCATTGTTAGAATATATGCATTTGTTGTTTAGTCGTTTAGTCGTGTCCGACTCTTCGTGACCCCATGGACCATAGCACGCCAGGCACTCCTGTCTTGCACTGCCTCCCGCAGTTTGGTCAAACTCATGTTCGTAGCTTCGAGAACACTGTCCAACCATCTTGTCCTCTGTCGTCCCCTTCTCCTAGTGCCCTCAATCTTTCCCAACATCAGGGTCTTTTCCAAGGATTCTTCTCTTCTCATGAGGTGGCCAAAGTATTGGAGCCTCAGCTTCACGATCTGTCCTTCCAGGGAGCACTCAGGGCTGATTTCCTTAAGAATGGATAGGTTTGATCTTCTAGCAGTCCATGGGACTCTCAAGAGTCTCCTCCAGCACCATAATTCAAAAGCATCAATTCTTCGACGATCAGCCTTCTTTATGGTCCAGCTCTCACTTCCATACATCACTACTGGGAAAACCATAGCTTTAACTATACGGACCTTTGTCGGCAAAGTGATGTCTCTGCTTTTTAAGATGCTGTCTAGGTTTGTCATTGCTTTTCTCCCAAGAAGCAGGCGTCTTTTAATTTCGTGACTGCTGTCACCATCTGCAGTGATCAAGGAGCCCAAGAAAGTAAAATCTCTCACTGCCTCCATTTCTTCCCCTTCTATTTGCCAGGAGGTGATGGGACCAGTGGCCATGATCTTGGTTTTTTTGATGTTGAGCTTCAGACCATATTTTGCGCTCTCCTCTTTCACCCTCATTAAAAGGTTCTTTAATTCCTCCTCGCTTTCTGCCATCAAGGTTGTGTCATCTGCATATCTGAGGTTGTTGATATTTCTTCCGGCAATCTTAATTCCGGTTTGGGATTCATCTAGTCCAGCCTTTCGCATGATGAATTCTGCATATAAGTTAAATAAGCAGGGAGACAATATACAACCTTGTCGTACTCCTTTCCCAATTTTGAACCACTCAGTTGTTCCATATCCAGTTCTAACTGTAGCTTCTTGTCCCACATAGAGATTTCTCAGGAGACAGATGAGGTGATCAGGCACTCCCATTTCTTTAAGAACTTGCCATAGTTTGCTGTGGTCGACACAGTCAAAGGCTTTGGCATAGTCAATGAAGCAGAAGTAGACGTTTTTCTGGAACTCTCTAGCTTTCTCCATAATCCAGCGCATGTTTGCTATTTGGTCTCTGGTTCCTCTGCCCTTTCGAAATCCAGCTTGCACTTCTGGGAGTTCTCGGTCCACATACTGCCTAAGCCTGCCTTGTAGAATTTTAAGCATAACCTTGCTAGCGTGTGAAATGAGCGCAATTGTGCGGTAGTTGGAGCATTCTTTGGCACTGCCCTTCTTTGGAATTGGGATGTAGACTGATCTTCTCCAATCCTCTGGCCATTGCTGAGTTTTCCAAACTTGCTGGCATATTGGGTGTAGCACCTTAACAGCATCATCTTTTAAAAATTTAAATAGTTCAGCTGGAATATCATCACTTCCACTGGCCTTGTTATTAGCAATGCTTTCTAAGGCCCATTTGACTTCACTCTCCAAGATGTCTGGCTCAAGGTCAGCAACCACACTACCTGGGGTGTATGAGACCTCCATATCTTTCTGGTATAATTCCTCTGTGTATTCTTGCCACCTCTTCTTGATGTCTTCTGCTTCTGTTAGGTCCTTACCACTTTTGTCCTTGATTATGGTAATCTTTGTACGAAATGTTCCTTTCATATCTCCAATTTTCTTGAACAGATCTCTGGTTTTCCCCATTCTATTGTTTTCCTCTATTTCTTTGCATTGCTCATTTAAGAAGACCCTCTTGTCTCTCCTTGCTGTTTTTTGGAAATCTGCATTCAGTTTCCTGTATCTTTCCCTATCTCCCTTGCATTTTGCTTGCCTCCTCTCCTCCGCTATTTGTAAGGCCTCGTTGGATAGCCATTTTGCTTTCTTGCATTTCCTTTTCCTTGGGATGGTTTTCGTTGCTGCCTCCTGTATAATGTTACGAGCCTCCATCCATAGTTCTTCAGGCACTCTGTCCACCAAATCTAAATCCTTAAACCTGTTCCTCACTTCCACTGTGTATTCATAAGGGATTTGATTCAGATTGTATCTTACTGGCCCAGTGGTTTTTCCTACTTTCTTCAGTTTAAGCTGGAATTTTGCTATAAGAAGCTGATGATCTGAGTTACAGTCAGCTCCAGGTCTTGTTTTTGCTGACTGTATAGAGCTTCTCCATCTTTGGCTGCAGAGAATATAATCAATCTGATTTCGATGCTGCCCATTTGGTGATATCCATGTGTAGAGTCGTCTCTTGTGTTGTTGGAAGAGAGTGTTTGTGATGACCAGCTTATTCTCTTGACAGAACTCTATTAGCCTTTGCCCTGCTTCATTTTGAACTCCAAGGCCAAACTTGCCAGTTGTTCCTTTTATCTCTTGATTCCCTACTTTAGCATTCCAATCCCCTGTAATGAGAAGAACATCCTTCTTTGGTGTCATTTCTAGAAGTTGTTGTAGGTCTTCATAGAATTGGTCAATTTCACTTTCTTCAGCACCGGTAGTTGGTGCATAAACTTGGATTACTGTGATGTTAAAAGGTCTGCCTTGGATTCGTATCGAGATCATTCTGTCATTTTTGAGATTGCATCCCATTACAGCTTTTGCCACTCTTTTGTTGACTATGAGGGCCACTCCATTTCTGCTACAGGATTCTTGCCCACAGTAGTAGATATGATAGTCACCTGAACTGAATTCGCCCATTCCCTTCCATTTTAGTTCACTGATGCCCAGGATGTCGATATTTATTCTTGTCATCTCATTTTTGACCACATCCAGCTTACCTCCACTCATGGTTCTTACATTCCAGGTTCCTATGCAATATTTTTCTTTACAGCATCGGACTTTCCTTTCGCTTCCAGGCATATCCGCAACTGAGCGTCCTTTCGGCTTTGGCCCAGCCGCTTCATCAGCTCTGAATCTACTTGTACTTGTCCTCCGCTCTTCCTCAGTAGCATGTTGGACGCCTTCCGACCTGAGGGGCTCATCTTCCAGTGTCATAACTTTTATATGCCTGTTGTCTTTGTCCATGGAGTTTTCTTGGCAGGGATACTGGAGTGGCTTGCCAGTTCCTTCTCCAGGTGGATCACGTTTAGTCAAAACTCTCCACTATGACCTGTCCATCTTGGGTGGCCCTGCATGGCATAGCTCATAGCTTCTCTGAGTTATTCAAGCCCCTTCGCCACGACAAGGCATTGATCCATGAAGGGGAATATATGCATTAGGATAGTTCAAATACCAGATTATAATATAATAATATAATATAATATAATATAATATAATATAATATAATATAATATAATATAATATAATATCCACAGGTACCAGTAAGTTACAATAATAGCAAAACATCTCCTGTATTTTAGAATGCAAGAGTCTTAATTTAATCTACATGGTGTAAATCAAGGAAAACCAAAGCCCAGCCAAAGTTATTTTCAGAGGGTATTGCTAGTGCATTCTTAGTTCAATCACCCATTATGGTGCAAGATGCTTAGAAGAAATCTCCATGAGACACAGCCTCAGAATCTACATAACAGCTAGGAATTGCATCAACAGGCTGAAGCAGTGTATCATTTTGCTTATGTTCAGAGTAGATGGATTCTTGAGCCAGAATACCAAAGCAGGCCACTGCTAATATACTAAGGATAACCACTGTTGCCAGGTGTATCACAGCATGCCTCATAAAGCTCTTAAGAGGCACAAAAATTGAGCATGACAGGAGATGAATCATTTATCACAATCCCAAAGGTGTTTGGGTCACTGCAAGGAATTACTAATGCAATGTTATATGCAATTATGGAAATGGAGCTGATGTGCAGGGTTGTGAGAACAACAAACCCCACCTGCCTCAAACAAGTTGCTGCTATGGTTGCATCAGCATCTATTTGTTGTTGTTTAGTCATTTAGTCGTGTCCGACTCTTTGTGACCCCATGGACCAGAGCACTGCCTCCCAGAGTTTGGTCAGACTCATGTTGGTAGCTTCGAGAACACTGTCCAACCATCTCGTCCTCTGTCGTCCCCTTCTCCTTGTGCCCTCCATCTTTCCCAACATCACGGTCTTTTCCATGGAGTCTTCTCTTCTCATGAGGTGGCCAAAGTATTGGAGCCTCAGCTTCACGATCTGTCCTTCCAGTGAGCACTCAGGGCTGATTTCCTTAAGAATTGATAGGTTTGATCTTCTTGAAGTCCACAGGACTCTCAAGAGTCTCCTCCAGTACCATAATTCAAAAGCATCAATTCTTCGGCGATCAGCCTTCTTTATGGTCCAGCTCTCACTTCCATACATCACTACTGGGAAAACCATAGCTTTAACTATATGGATCTTTGTCAGCAAGGTGATGTTTCTGCTTTTTAAGATGCTGTCTAGGTTTGTCATGGCTTTTCTCCCAAGAAGCAGGCGTCTTTTAATTTCGTGACTGCTGTCACCATCTGCAGTGATCATGGAACCCAAGTAAGTAAAATCTCTCACTGCCTCCATTTCTTCCCCTTCTATTTGCCAGGAGGTGATGGGACCAGTGGCCATGATCTTGGTTTTTTTGATGTTGAGCTTCAGACCATATTTTGCGCTCTCCTCTTTCACCCTCATTAAAAGGTTAATTCCTCCTCACTTTCTGCCATCAAGGTTGTGTCATCAGCATACCTGAGGTTGTTGATATTTCTTCCGGCAATCTTAATTCCAGTTTGGGATTCATCCAGTCCAGCCTTTCGCATGATGAATTCTGCATATAAGTTAAACAAGCAGGGAGACAATATACAGCCTCTTACATACTCCCAATTTTGAACCAATCAATTATTCCATATCTATATATTCTATAGGACAAGATGAAATTCAAGAGAGAATGTGTAAAGATATCAAGCATCACAACTGCCAAGCCAGGTCTCCCCCATCCTATATTGTTGCTATTGGTTTTGGAGCCCTAACTAAGGACTTTACATCTCAGCTGAAAATCTTAAGTGTTTATCCCAGCATTCCAAGATTTGAATTATGATATTTTTTAGGAGATGCTCTTCCCAGTTTAAGTGTCACCTGCAAATCTGATTAGCAGTCCCCCTAGGATATATGTCATTAGTTTTCAACTAGATTCATTGGAGGATCAGTTTGTAAATATAGTTGGAAGTGCAGACTCTGTGCCACAGAGAGACAAGTTTGCAACATGTGTCTTCCCGTTCCACTGATGCCACTTTCCTTTCACCACCTCTCTTTCCTCTGGATTGGGAACTAGCAAGGGCAGACAGTGTCCTTTGGTAGGGATTTAGTTCAGGGACCTCCAGTAGCTGTTTACCTTAATATGCAACAGACATATTGCTGTTGACACTGACATTCATATAAAGTCTAATTTCCTCAGAATATATTCATAAATATATTTGATAAAGCCATAGAAGATCAGGACAATTTTATATCCATACCTGGTATTCTTTGTTGTCTCTGAAGTTGCTGGAAAGCACTGGCTTATCACAACCAAATTACAGTACTAGCTCTGAGCACTGGGGCTTGTTATTGTGTTTATCAACAGCTTCCACTGCTTATTCCAGATGAGTCACCTATAATACCTCATCATGAACCATGACTGCAGCCTATACTCATCACTGAAAAAAAGGAATGACTGTTCTGATTCTTCTTTATTCGTTTGATCCTGACAGAAGGCTGAAGTAAATTTGTTCCTCTTTGCGGAGATGAATCTACTATATTTCTTAAGCAAATCATTTCTGATTAGGCTGTTTTCCTCCCACGGTCCCTGGCTTTTGTCCAGACAGTAGAACCTTTGTTGTTATTAAATAAGACAGAGAATTCTCTTGCTATACAGATCCATTCTCCACCCTTCATTTAGCTGCCTTGATATGATGTCAAATGGAAAACAGCACAATTAATTCTGAGCCCAATTTGCACTTTGTGCTGCCCCTTATTTAGGTCTTTCAGACCACAGTGGGTCTGAATCCCTTCTCCCAGCCTCCTGTGAGCCCCAAACCCTCATGATCCCCCTAAGCAGGCACCCCCAATCATCGGCCCTCCAGATGTTTTGGGCTACAATTCCCATGATCCCTGACCACTGGTCCTGTTAGCTAGGGATCATGGGAGTTGTAGGCCAAAACATTTGGAGGGTCGATGGTTGGGGATGCCTGCCCTAATGCCTTACCAGGCTATGGCAGTGACAGTGGTAATATCAGTGGCTGCTGCTGTTGTGGCTGTTTCTTCTTTCTTCTCCCCAGACCCAGTACAAATATTGTTGCTGCAACAATGTTGCTACCACTATGGATGATGGGAAATGTATTTTTTTTAAATGATCTTTATTAAGAATTGTATCAACACAAATAAAGAATAACACAAATAAACAGATAAGACAATACATCAATACGATAAAAGAAGATATCACATAATTAACAACCTAAATCACCTTGATCTTTAAAATTTAATACCTCTTCAATTACTACTTATAATTCCCCCATCCCTCCTCTCCCCCTCCCCCCATATCCCTCACCTATGTGCGATATTATTGGTATTTACCTATTTCATTCTGCTATGTTGCTTATTTTTATTCTTGATATACACATTCTTTTCATTATATTATCCAATAACCTTGCAATTCAAAATCTACTCTATTTCCTATTGCCTACTTTCCCTTTCCCTATTTCTTCATCTACCGGTATCTTTCTTCACTTTCCTATTCTTTGTTATTTTTCTTTCATATATAATTCTACGCTTTCCCATTCTTTATTAGCTTTCTGGATAGAGCCTCCTCTTACTAATACTGTTAATTTTGCCGTTGTCATGAACTCACAAATGATGGGAAATGTATTTTCCCCAGAGTTCCAGAAAGTGATTGGGCTCTCTGGGAAAGTTAAATCTCTTAGGCTTCTGAACATAAGACATAGCAGCACTTCAAGTATCAGGAAGGGAGATGACAGAAAGAAAAAGACCCTACTGTTGCCACCAGCACACCAGCTGTGGCCAAGTAATTTGGTAAATGGGAGAGGGAGGAGAGAAAACTTCTTTGGTTAGAATTACAAACCAAGACAGAGAAGAACTGGGGTGGAGACAAAATGATTCATAAGACTGGTGCATTTCATAAGGGTACCAAGTTTGCATTCTAAACTGTGTAATTACGAAGGCTGGTCACATCACTACATCCAGCCCATTATCTTTTGTTGTTACGGTTTTGAGATAAGATTCCATCTGAGGCTTTGTTCAGCATTTTTTTTTTGCTGAGTTCTTATTTCCCAGCACAACAATTCACCTTCCCTTGGGTAGAACCCCCGAAGAAAAAGCAATCCAAGCTCATCTCGACAAGCCAACTGATATAGGCAGAGTAACCTGTATTCCACTACAAAGACATGTTCCAGCTTTGGGTTTTGCCATTGTGTATTCCCCCCCAAAGATAGTTGCAAACTTTAATGTTTGCTCTGGAGATTGAATAATCTGCTACAAGCATTATTTTCTGCCTTCTGTCACAAAACAAGCTTAAAATATTAAAGAAGCAGGCAGAAGCCTTCATGGGAAAAAGAAATGGGGTAGTGAACCGCCCCAAGACCTCTGGGTATATGGCAGAATATAAAGTCAATAAATAATAATAATAATAGTGCAAGGCAGTGTCCCACCATATAAGCTAATATTTTTATATGAAGTTGGGAAGACAGGTTCTCAAAAGGGAGTGCTGAAGTTGCATGGATAGCGTTGAACTAGGAAGTTGTCTATGTTCCTATAATATTTCTTTTTTAACAGCTGTACCTTTTGGACTCTTTTGAAAGAAGTGAATGAAATTTCCAGGTATACTAGCCCCTCCAGACTGGGCAAAGTCTGCCAAATTAAAGGCAAATAGGTTCAGGGGCTTTCGTGCTAGAAACCTTTGGAATTTGATGTTGTTGTTGCTTTTAAAGGAAACATCTAATCTGTTTATTTTCGGGAAGAATAGCCTGCAATTTGCAGGCAATATCACTTCTTCAGAGGGCAAGAATGTTGCCAAACTGCAGAAAGTCAGGTGCAGTGTTTATCTTGCAAAGGCAGTCATTACAGTTTTAGAGAGTGTGTGTGTGTGTGGGGGGGGGGGAATGAATCAATCTCCAGTAGTGTTTGAGAGACAATTGGTCTGGAAACTGCAGACATGAGAGGTGCCTGTGTGTAAGAAACCTGCCAAATTGAAGACAAACTGGTCCAGGGATTTTTGTTGCATGTAATTCGAATTTTTTGCCAGGCATATTTAAAGTTGATTTTGAGGTGGGAAGAACTAAAAGGGGTTAGCTTCCTGGATAACATAATTCCCTCTGATTGCAGGCTTGACTCATCAATCATAGTGGAGCTTTCCCTCCATCAATAGTGGTCAGTGAGATGATACAGGCAGGGCAGTGTTGTTCAATCGGCTTCCCAACAATGAGCATAACTGCTGGTTCTTTAGAGGTAGTTCGCAAGGTGTGGGCAGTTCAGTGCAGGGAATGGTGGCAGGCATGTTGGATTGGCTCTACAGCCATGGTCGCAACACTCTGGGATCCCCACAACTCCTTCCCCTAACAGGAACTGGCAGTGACATTCTGTGTTGGGAAGGCAAATGAATAACCCTGCTCTGCCTTCACCACCTCACTGACCACTACTGCCCTCCACTCTCTGCCTTCCCCATCATCCCACACTGGCATTATTGTAGTTTAGAGAAATTGCTTTCACTTTCAGCAGATGCTTGTCTGCAGCATTTTCAAAAAATGCCTGGATAGCCAAAGCACCATGAAGCACTTCAGGTGTCCCTGCTCTGACTTACGGATTCTACTTTGCCTCTGCCAGACCCAAGATCCCTCCAAGGAACACTGCTTCATCGGAATCCAATGCACAAAATTACTAACTGGAACTGACTGGTGGGGAAGTATCTTGCCAGTTCTCATACAGCTTTGCTGGCTGACAGACTACTTCAAAATGCTAGTGTTTGCCTTTAAAGACTTGGGGTCCTGAAAGACTACTGTATCCCACATTAATTGTCTCTTCATGGCTACTGTAACAAATGGCACCCTCTATGCAACATATTTAGTAACATACCTAATTTGGCTCTCAGAAACACAAAAAATTTGTGAACAGGATTAAATACGTTTAGTCCCTAAATAACTAGAATCTGGAATAACAAACTGATGAGATTCCTTTCTTTAGAGCTATATTTTGGATGTTTGTGTTGTGTCGTGTACAGTGTGTGTACCATGAGGACGTTTATTTTTCAGTAACTGCTAGATTACTATGGCAGACTTCACACTTAGGAATCCACCAGTGCATGGCTGGGATCTTTCTTCTGTGCTGCTAGATTTAACATGTATCAACCTAAGGCTATAAAATGCCACTAAAGTTTTTCCCTCCCAAAATGAAATCTTGGGCTGTGCCAACCTGTGCTATATTATGCATGTTGAACAAAACCCTTCAGCTCCACTCTGCATTAGCATGCTGCAACACAACTTTCTCTTGCTGCCTCAGAGAACAGCCCCTGCTTTACATAAATCTTTCATGAAATGCTCTGCCTCAAGCACTAGCGCCTAAGCACAAAAGGCAGCATTGAAGGAAAACATAGTTTTTGCTTCCAAAAACACAGTCAGTTCCACAGATAGTAAATGTAATTTTTATGTGGTGTGTACTCACAGAATCCCAGGGGCTCCATTAAAGGGAAACGACACCATTAATAGATGTGGGATGATGGGAATAATTGAAAGGACTTTTGGGGTGAGAAGAGAGAAGTTCTTTAAACTGTTGTGCATGCTATTACAGAGAATAAATTTTCTGATGTATATTTCAAGTCAAAGAAGGCAATGCATTTATTTCATTTTCCTCTGATCTCTCCATCTTTTCCCCACCCCAACCATGCAGACAGATCAATTTATTTCCATCCTGCATGTGGAATTTTGCATGTGTTTGTTCATGTCCATTCCATTCTGTTTCCTCATTATTATTTTTAAAATTCTGTATGAAGATGTCAGACAAGGACATGGGAGACCAGGGTTCAAATCCCCATTTGGCCATGAAGCTCACTGAGTGACCTTGGGCCAGTTACTGTCTTTCAACCTAACCTAATTCACGGGGTGGTTTTGGGGGGGAAAGGTGGGCTATACATGCGATATTGGACAGTGTTCTCGAAGCTACGGACATGAGTTTGACCAAACTGCGGGAGGCAGTGGAAGACAGGAGTGCCTGGCGTGCTCTGGTCCATGGGGTCACGAAGAGTCAGACACGACTAAATGACTAAACAACAATACATGCAATAAATGAACAAACAAAATTATCTGATGCATGTCTGCTCTCTTACTCATCACTTTCTCCCCTATTCCAAATTTTCTCTGGTGGAACCACTTTCTCTCTCTCTCTCTCTCTATTTATGGTGAGGATTCACAGCTACAAGCAACAATGTAAGATAGCTCCTTCTTCATGACAGCTTGTCCAAAATAGATAACTATGCAACATGGTCCCAGGACTTCAGTTAGCATGCACGACTGCGTTTCAGAAGTAGCTGTTATTAGCAGAACAGCAGGAAGCAGCATTATTAGGCAGAAAAGGAGAGTGTGGAAGTGACCTGGAAATTATAAATAAAAGGCAAGGGCCAAAAATGAGCGACATGGCATCCACATTAGCATCGTTATCTAGATAATGGACACCAAGAAAAATGCTTGTTATGTTATGAACTGCAGAGGTTTGCTATCTCTTGCACAGGCAACAGCAGCTTTGCAGACTCTCCATCTGATGATTAATTTGAAGCCACTCCAACAGCAGTGAAGGAAATACATGAAAACAAGCTACTTTAGCTTTTTATCACGTAGGATTGCACATCAATCGGCAGAAATGTGGAGTCCTCCTGACTGCAGCAAAGGCTTCCCAAGTGAAATTAGATCTTATCACAAATAATCCATTGCAGGGTGAGGAGGGGGATATACTTTGAATACAGAGTATCTTTATTCTAAGGTGCAAGTCAATGGCAAAAAGGTTCTATATCTGAACATTCAATATCAAATCCCAATCCAAGGTAGATATTTGCAAAGTAATATATATTAAGTAGTACCCTAAATGTTAGGCAACTGCCTTATTTTCCCCCTAAGAGGGTTGTTAAATTCACCCCCATCTTTTTAAAGCATGTGTTACTATGTGTGATTTTTAATTATCTGATTCTTTCAATTAATTATCTTCTGTTGTTGCTGCTGTTATGTTGTTTCCATGTACATGGCATTTTACAAATTATTTATTTCCAACCTTTCCATTCCACTTTTTATCCAAAGAGCTCAAGGCAGAGGCTACAAAGTTCTTCTGTCTCCACCTAGACTGAGAGCTATTAACTGGCCCATGCCTATCCAGTGAGCTTTGGTGCCGAGTTAGGATTTGAGTCTAGGTCTTCCCAACCACAAAGAATTAGAAGTTTGGTCTGTACACTGAGGACCTTTCCATCTAGAAAATAGAAACAAAGGAAACAATAGAGGCAGGGGAAGGGAGTAGTAGACCAAAGGACAACCCTTTGTTAATGGCCTTCCTGTATTCATGCTCCATCAAATCAGTACACCAAAACTGGTATCAAATTGTATCCCCTGTAGCACAGATGGAGGCCGGTAATGCATAAAGCTGAGGCTCCAATACTTTGGCCATCTCATGAGAAGAGAAGACTCCCTGAAAAAGACCCTGGTGCTGGGAAAGATTGAGGGCACAAGGAGAAGGGGACGACAGAGGACGAGGTGGTTGGACAGTGTTCTCGAAGCTACCAACATTGAGTCTGACCAAACTGCGGGAGGCAGTGGAAGACAGGAGTGCCTGGCGTGCTATGGTCCATGGGGTCACGAAGAGTCGGACACGACTAAACGACTAAACAACAACAACAATTAACTTGGAAATAGGTAGGAAGTATCTAGATTTTGATCCAAAATCTAGTTGGACACGACTAAACAACAACAATGCATATTAGCATTAACTGGATTGGTTAAATACAATAGCAGATTTGATGCAGATTTCCGCTACAGTCCTAACCTGACTTTCCTGGTAGTGAGTCCCACTGTGCTCAATAGGTCTTACCTTTGAGTAGACATGGTTAGGGTGCTGCTGTCAGACTGTGGCTGAGTGCACACAATATATTTAAAACACATGACTTCCTCCAAGGAATCCTCAAAACTAAAGGGTGCTGGGAATTGTAGCTCTGTGAGGGGCAAACTACAATTCCCAGGATTCTTGGGGAAAGTAATGTGCTTTAAATGTATGGTGTGCACATAGCCCCCAAGCAACCAGTACTTACCTATTGTAAATGCCGCACTGTTTTGTACTAGTATGTAGAGTCAGTAAGGTAAATCTGGTTCTCACACTTTCTCCATGGGCCACACTTTTGGAATAAAAATTGTGCCACACTGAATTGTTTATTGACAAGCAAGACACTGGATAACAAAAAGAAACAACTCTTAGCAGTGCTTGATTTATAACAGAGAGTACAACTACCAGTACTTTACAATATGAACATGGGGCATCCAGAAAGTATAAAATAATGCAGCTACATAAGAAAATGAATTTCCCAAAATATAATGTGGATTGCCCTTGAATCTTCCCATTGTGCTTGCCATCCTCTCCTGTCACACCCTTTGAGAACCACTGCAGTACAGGGTGAAGCTGCTTAACCCTTTCCTTGACAGCCATTTCCCCGCCTGCTGCTATTCTAGCCGTGGAAAGAAAAGACAAGGGAATCTTAAAAATGCAGCTGCAGAGTTGGGTTTTGAACATTTTGATTGGAAAACAACAACAGGAAAGTTCTTTCCTACCGGCTCCAGGCATCCCCAAACTGCAGCCCTCCAGATGCTTTGGCCTACAACTCCCATGATCCCTAGCTAACAGGACCAGTGGTCGGGGAAGATGGGAATTGTAGTCTTAAAACATCTGGAGGGCCGAAGTTTGGAGATGCCTTGGCTAGGCTCAGGCACAGATTGCAGCCACTTTGCTTCTCCTTGGGTGTGTCAGGTCAGTGCAGCATGGCAGCCAATCCAAGGTTTGGCTTATTGTACTACAGTACACTGAAATGTTTAAATATTTCTTTGTCACTGAATCTTCCCACCACACTTGTCATCCTCTCCAGCCACACCAGTGTGGCACACCACGGATCTACAACCTCATGTTAATGATACCAGTCTAAAATTATACAATCTGTTTTATATACTGGATAAAACATCACAGCTAAATTTAATTGATCAAAAAGTGGGCTAAAATAAATGTGTCAGAGGCTGATTTCTGGAGGCTTTACAACGGTTGTTTTATGCATAATCACTATATATCCCCACCAGTGCTTGGCCATTTGGAATATGAACCACTCATGAGGCTGCATTTAGAGCTTGTAGTACGCATTAATGTATTATTACAGCTCTTTTCATAGCAGGATGTTGTCATACTGAAATACAATGTGCAGCCAGAGGAAAAGCTGCCAACAGTGATAAAAAGGCTCCAGCATTACAACAAGAGCATCAGACAATGTCTGGGGGAATGTAACCATTTTGAGCGACACTGACTGCTGAATGACTAGCTGAAAGCAGTTTTCTGCGTAGGTGTTACTAAATGAAGGAATGAAGTGTTTTGTCATCTGCAGGGTCCTTCTAGCTCAAAGTTAGCCATTTTGTGAGCGTTGCAATGGGAGGTGTGAAATGTTTTGCAGCCAAATTACTTCCCCTTCTGCTTCTCCTAGGAAGACAAACCCTCAAAAACGACAATTGTCCATCCCATTTTCACACACACGAAGGGGCCATGACATAGTCCCAACACCACTGCTAGATGTAAACATTCAGACAGTGGCAGTTTGCGACAGTAAATGAGGAGTTAGCAACTTCTGCAGCTGTGTTTCTTGGAGGAGGGGGGAAGAGGTGGGTGGAATGTCCTTACTGGAGGGCCCTGGAAAGCAGCAGAGGCTGTTAGTCTAGAACCATGAAACTGTGCAGCTGCTATGCCAAGGCAATAGTGCCAGATTAAACCCTGTGGAGGCCCCTAGGCAGTAGAAATCTTGGGTCCCCCCTCACAATTTACCTTGAAACTTCTACTCGGCTGCTCTCAAATATTCTACTAGGATCTGAAGTCGGTGGGAACTCGCAACACACCGATTCACAGAAAGCTTCATATCTGGAGGTTTATCATGTGCGTGCGCTAACGGGATATCGTTGAATTAAGAAAGCTTGATTGTGATTTTCTTTCAATATCAAATCGACATTTTGATCCATTGTCACGGGGCCTCTAAAAGGTTGCTCTCAATTGCATCTTTGGTTGCAACCCATTTACTTGAGCTCACCAAAGTCCATGAGAAAACCAATGCATCTTCCATCAATAGCTTTTCCATTTGGATCTGTTTCTTGGTCATGCTAAAGTGTGACATGGAAGGAAGGGAAGGAAGCTCAAACTTGTTGATAAACAGAAATAGGAAGACAGTGTGTGTGTGTGTGTGTGTGTGTGTGTGTGTGTGTGTAATGAAAAGCTCCAAATAGCAAAAGTCCATTTGTAGGTTTTTGTGCAAATTTGTTCTGTCTCTAAATACTACCTCTGTACTTTGTGAGTTGCTCATTCAGAGACCTACTGGAATTTGCCAGGTGTAGACCGAAATGCTTATTTGTAAATGGGCTCAATTTCAAAGTTGATGAATTGAAATGGCTTTTAGGAAATAAAGTTGCAAATCTGGCTTGACAGGCTATTCTGGAGAAAAAAGCATGACCTCTGTAAGACTCCATTAAGTACTCAACTCCATTTATATTCCAGCTTTAAGTAAATGCCAAATAAGAAAGCCAGCATGTTGATGTGGCAGTTTCAGATGGAACTTAAAAGTTCACTATAGAACTTAGAAACTGCACCCTAGCACATGCCACAGGGCAGAAAGTTACTTTGGTTGTTTACCCTGCTCCAGAGTTACAAGACTAGCCCAATGGAGACTTTATCATATTTGCTAAGCCAGAGGGAGGCAGCTATTGGTCTACTCTTTGCTGTGTTGCAGTTTTGCCATTCCAGATAGCAGCTACCAACCCAACAGAGATCGGGTGACGCAATGAATGGCCAACAGGATTCTACTTTGACCGAAATCTAGATTCAAAGTAGGATGCTGGAAATATGGCAGCTGGAGAGAATGCAACCACACAGAGCATTTTCCTGTGCTACACAAGGGACATCTACAACTATGGAAGAGGCAGAGGAAGTTGCCAGAGGAAGGCTGCAGCAGGTGGAATTCATCCACTGCCATGCTGATGGAGGGACACTTCTCAATAGCTTCACTATCCTCATCAGTGAGGACACCTCCAGCACTCCTCCGCTGTGAGATGCCTCCTTTCCTGTCTCCCACCCTTGTATAAATGCCTGAGAGACTGCTGATCATTATGCTCAGATGGCCCTGATCCCTCTAAGCCAGGCTTCCCCAAACTCGGCCCTCCAGCTGTTTTGGGACTACAACTCCCATCATCCCTGACCACTGGTCCTGTTAGCTAGGGATGATAGGAGTTGTAGTCCCAAACAGCTAGAAAGACGAGTTTGGGGATGCCTGCTCTAAGCCAATTCAAGTAACTTTCTCCATCCTTCTCATCCACACACACAAACTCAATAGCTAAGTTTTCACCTATATTCCCTGGTGTTGAGTTAGTAATGTTTGGCTGTTGTTTTGTATGGGGCTCTAAATTCAGTCGTAGCAAAGTATGATGCCGCCAAGATTATCCGGGACAAGGCCAACAGCACCAATGCCCTCTGCTCCAATACCCATCCAAGTGCATGGATGGAAGTTGATTGAAGAGGGCTTTGACTCAGAGTTGCTGATATTTCTAAATGCAGACCTGTGTATGTTTAAATATAAAATGGATTGTGCAGGTTCATGGGTTTCAGTGGGATTTTACTATTACGTATCTAGTGCTATGCTTCAATTGCACTCAAACTGAATCCATTTGTCACTTCCAGAGTACCATCTGCTCCTCAGAACAAATGTCATTTTATTGACAGCAGTTGTCACAATGTCTTCACTTACAGCCATCTAAAATTACTTCAAATGCATGCATTCTTCTGTGCGTGTTCACATAAAAATCTACATGCCATGTAAGAAAACTGACAGCCTCCCCTCTAAAATGCCTGGACCCGACTTCCATGTTATTCTAATCACATAACATCTGAATTTTTATCATCTTTGATCTCTGAAAACATGACATTTATTACACCAAAACATCACCGGAAAGCCTAAATATATCTTTAGGGCAGGGTGTGGCAGAGATCTAGTCAGTGGGTCAGATCCTGAGCTCACCTATACACCATGGGCAACTTCAACAAGTGGGTGAGGCTACCCCACTCTCAATCACCTAACACCAGGTGATTCAACTTCAAAGGAAAGAGATGGGAGTGCACTTTATGTACACACCCAATTCTTTCCTTTCTTGCTTTGCAGATGCAGTTTCAACTCAAAGGAAGATCGTTTGAATACAAGCCAGGGATGTAAAGGGATAATTTTTCCTTTGCAACTACAGCTTGAGCCTTGTCTGCGAAAGACTATCCTCTGCATCCCCAGCTTGAATTAAAGTTACATTTACAAAGGAAGAATCTGGAGTGCACATCAGAAAGTCAGCATTTTTTTAAAAAAATATTGCTGCCCTTTTCTGTTGCAGTCCTAGTTCTTTTTTAGCTGCAGCGTGAACTTTCAACAAACTAGTCCTGTTAGTGGGCGCCCTCACAAAGAGGTTCTCAGTCTAGAGCAACAGTGCTTTTTGCCCTTCTCTTTCCTCCTGCCCTGTGCCTCCAGAAATTGGCTCAGTGGGGTCAGGAGAACCCCAAGGATAGCACTGGGAGGGAGATTATTCAATCTGGCAAGCTGAAAACCTTGTGCTGATGGAACAATGGTAATGACACTATGCTGAATTCCTCCCATAAACTACAAGGTATGGGGAAAGATCCAATGTAGTACAAGTGTCTGCTTATGCAGCAAGGCTTATTCTTTTTAACCAGCCCCTCAAATTTTCTCCATTGACCTGGGGGACCCCCCAAGAGCAGATTTTGGGGGAGCAGGGGGTCTGGAGGGGAGAGAAGATAAACAAGAAGTCCCAATGAGGGCAGACCTCATTGGATGTTATAGGTATGTGTTTGAGGCAGCATGGGCGTACCCAGGAACAAATCTGGGGGGGGGGGCAAGCCATGGTCATCCAGGTTGTGACATTTCAGCACGGAAAAGGCGAATGAAACCAAAATTTTATTATATATAATTATAGCAGTGTTTTATTACGGTAGTTATACGGTAGTTATTACAATTATTTGCTTGAATTTTTTAAAATTTCTATTCTAATTACATGTCTTATACTAATATCATTTTTCTTGGGTTTGAAGAAAATGTTGAGGTTTGTTTGGTGCGGCCTTTTTACGTACCTGGACTAAACAAACCGGCAGTTGTGTGGTATAGTAATGCATATACAGTCCTGCCACCATGTACACTGGTTAAAGCAGACTACTGTGCTACACAAACTCTTCACCAGGAACAAAACTGAATTCAATAACCACATCTTTTAAAGATGTAGGAAAATTAAGGAGTACTCTCACCGGAGGAGAGTATGGTAGGGTGCCCCTCTTTGCCTCAGAAAATGTTGAAGATTATGGTGTTAAGCGACCCCCAAGCTACATCTGCTCCTGGTGGTCATCTAGTCCCACCCCCTGTAATGCAAGAACATGCACCTATCCCATATGGGGATTGGGCCTGCAAAAATTTGGCTTTATCAGCACTACTATCCTGCCAACCAATAATATGCAGCTTGCCCAAATGGGGATTGAACTTGCATCATAGGGGTTATCAGCACTATTATCCTGTCAACCCAGGAATAGTACCTCAAAGTTTTGATGGGGCCCTGGGGGTCATCTAGTCCAACCCCCTGTAACGCAATAATATGCAGCTTTCTCATATGGGGATAGAACCTGCAACCTTGGCGTTAATAGCACTGCTATTCTGCCCAGAAAAGTACCTCAGAGTCGAGGGGGTCCTAGTGGTCATCTAGTCCAACCCCCTGTAATGCAATAATATGCGGCTCTCCCATATGGGGATTGAACCTACAAGTTTCATAAAGAAGATTCCCAATCCTACCTAGAGATGCCAGGGACCTTCTGGATGCAAAGCAGGCTATCTTCACTGTGGTATAGCTCTAAAATTAGGTTAAGTAATTAGGCCAAAGGTCATTTAGTAATCTCGACAATTTACTGGAGATTTGAAGAATATAATTTATTATTGATAGAATTTTATTTATTTATTTTCTATATTAAATATTATTATTATTATTATCATTCTTACTACTACTACTATTACTACTACCGATTATTATAGAGCATTATTTACTCTTTATGCAAGGCGAGCATAAACTAGCAGCTATGAGAGTAAAATAATCAAGCAACAATAACAAAAGCAAAACAATGTAACTAGGATTAGAGTGATTTAGCTGCTGGCTAGAAAGGGACTTAGAGGGAACCTTTACGATGCAAAAACCAACAGAGGTGACCCAGCAATCCTTCCCTGTCCCAGGGAAAGGTCCACACTGAGGATGAACACTGCAACTCCGCTCTCCGCTGCCGGCTGTTTTTTTTTTGCTGCGCAGGAGCTCCCCCCCTTTTTTTGCTTCTCTAGGGAGGGGCAGCTGCCCCCTCCTGTCCCATGTGAGGCAGGGAAGCAGGATGTCTGCTAAGACCTTTCTAGCCTCTGAATCCAGCAGGTGTTAAATATATAAGCCAGGCTAGCTTCCTGGTGAAGCAATTGCCTGGGTGATGGGCCATTAAGGGGAAGAAAGGAAAGGGGCTCTGTGTAAGGTGGCAAATGGGTGGGGCCCCTCTGTCAACTTGTGGACAAAGCCAGAGTTGAGAGTTGCAGTGATATGAATCAGAAGAAAAGCAGCAAGGTAGGGAGAGAGACAGAGCCAAGGCTGCAGCTGTGGGAGAAACAAGACCCTTTTTGGGGTGCTAATGCTCTGAACCCCTCCATCGTAGTCTCAAGTGTTCCCCCTTCTATTTCTTTCTTTTTTTTAAAGGCACATGAAACGTGATCACACATATGTGTAAATAAATCTTATATCATAAAGACACCAGTCTCCACTGTGCCTCATTCTGAAAGAACTGCGAACTCTATAAGTGCCTGGAACCCCTGGAATCTTGCACCATTCAGATTGGGGTGTCATGCGACACTATAAATACCAATAATTTAAAAATATGTATATTAGCTATTTGATAACCTTGCAAGCAAGGACAAATGTGTGTGGACTGAATGAGCAAAGAAATGTGTAAGTGGCAAGAAAGGCTATATTTTGTTTCAGATTTCAAATGAGATTCTTTTGAAATCCAATCAGAGATTTTTTTAGTAGGGCGGCAGAAATGTAATTATCACAAACAAAATGCACCAGTGGCAGAAGCCAGGATGAAGTTGATCTGCAGGATGAGAGCTGCTGTCACGTTTCATAATCCCAGTTTCAAAGTTTTTTTGTCATGAATGACCCCCGGAGGAAATAGGCAGCAAAGATGCATGTGGGTAAGCACATATTCCATGTTCAATAGAAAAGCTTGCACCTTAGAAAGGATTACTGTCTAGTAATTAGGTTCTAATGTGTTAAGTGCCTTAGTAGTAGTGCGAAGGAGGAACACACTACATTCTGAAACTGACAGACAGTCTTTGTTACTAGAGGGGGTGGAAAGCCAAGAGCCCATTCAGTGCACATAACAAGCAACGAATGTTAAAATTCTGTTAATTTAAAAGACTGCTAATGGAGGAAGACAATAGATTAATTTCCAATTCATAACACTATATGCACTTAGGTCCTCCTCAACTAAACGTATTCTTTGACACCTTTCTAAAATGGGACTGCTTTGCTGAAGCTACCGGTACATTGATAAAAACCCATCCCATCCAAGTGCCTAATCCATTCCTCAGAGGTTAACAGGCAGTTCTAAAAAATGAGCAGCTGATGCACAAGCAACTTAATTCTCCTTTTTAGCTGCACTCTGTTTTTCCTCAGACGTAGTGACAAATTGGTGCCCCAAATCAGCTATGGGGGTCTTATAAAGTATTAGGTAAAGGGACCCCTGACCATTAGGTCCAGTCGTGACCGACTCTGGGGTTGCGCGCTCATCTCGCATTACTTGCCGAGGGAGCCGGCGTACAGCTTCCAGGTCATGTGGCCAGCATGACAAAGCCACTTCTGGCGAACCAGAGCAGCACACGGAAAAGCCGTTTACCTTCCCGCTGTAGCGGTTCCTATTTATCTACTTGCACTTTGACGTGCTTTTGAACTGCTAGGTTGGCAGGAGCTGGGACCAAGCAACGGGAGCTCACCCCGTCACAGGGATTCGAACCGCTGACCTTCTGATCAGCAAGCCCTAGGCTCAGTGGTTTAACCCATAGCGCCACCTGTATTAGAAGGGGACAAATTGAAGTTTCTATAGAGAGAATGGATTTGGCGTGTGTTTCTAAAAAATGAAGTGAGCTTTATGTCAAGTGGGGATTTGAGCCCTGGTCTCCTGAGTCCCAGTTTGATCCTGTAACCACTATAACACACTGGTTCCCCTTCCCACATGTCATCACCCTGTTCCTGAATGCCATGTAACTGCCATCTCTTTCTTTTTGTAAAAGGTACATGAAACATGATCACACATTTCTTACACCATCCAGTTTGGCCTTGGAAGCAAGCAACCCCTTCCATAGCAGTCAGGAAGTCATACTTCACTAGCCACAAGCAGTGTGAGAAAAATGCCAACTGGATAGTTCTGTATTTAAATTTTCAGCCAGTCTCTATTTATATACAGTTCAGAATGTGCTGAAATAAAAACTAAACAAAACCAGGCAGAAAACGCAAGATGAGTCACAAATGACATTAGTTAAATGTCAGAAATCTGAAACAGCTATGATATGCCTACTAGCTGTTGGCTCAATACTGTGGTACGCCTAATATATAAATGTGGTGTTGTCTGCAAATATCATTCAGTGCCAACTAGCCTTAAAGCTGGCTCAGAGTACTGACCAACACATTGCCCCCCCCTTGCATATCCTGCCTGCTCCAGTGCCTGCCATCCTCAAGTACAGAACACAGAGCTGCAGGACAATGTTGAGATCAGACAGAAGAGATGGCTGAGTGAATATCCATTAGATTCAATCCTTCACTGCCATAAAGTTTACCTGCATCATCGGCTCCAAAGTTACACACATGCCACACAAGATGGAAAGTAGTCTTTATAATGGTACCAATTGATGATTAATAAAGAAGCATAGAGGTGCAAAGAAAACATTGTCACAACATAGTACTACCATAGTCATTAACTGCACCACTTCCTAATGACTGGGCACCCGCCCTGAAAGGCAGGCTGCATGCCATGCTCTCTCTCTCTTGCCATCACTTTCCTCATCGCTCTTACTTCTGAGTAAGAGGGAATCTTAGGGACTGTAACCTGTGGGAAAGTCTGCTGTTAAGTAGCAGTCAATGGGGTAGAGTGGAGCCGCCCTCCCCAAATACCATAGGAATCAGAGCTCCAATTGAAGTCAGGGATGGGTGAATCTGTCAATTTTTGTTTCTCACTTTTATTAACTGTAAACTCAGATTGCCACATGTCCACCTCAGTTCACAATTTCCACCAGCATTTTGGTATGATTTTCTCTTAATACAGATATTTATGCAAAGCAAATTTCCCTAATAGAATGCATTTCTTGTAGGTTATCTTTCACTAATATACAGTATGCATTTTTATGCACACTTAATCCCAGCACGACAGAGGGACGACAGAGCACGAGATGGTTGGACAGTGTTCTCGAAGCTACGAACATGAGTTTGACCAAACTGTGGGAGGCAGTGCAAGACAGGAGTGCCTGGCGTGCTATGGTGAATGGGGTCATGAAGAGTCGGACACGACTAAATGACTAAACAACAACAATCCCAGCATATGCCTTTTTGCATACATTTCGTGGCCAGAGATCTCTGTTGCAAAATTCAGAGATGTGCAAATTTTGAAGGATGGATTGGTTTCGGTTCACGTGCTGTTCATAAAAGTGCAAATCAGGTAAGTTCACCTTCCATTGTGGACTGAATCAAAGTTCTCCCCCATCCCTATCTGGATGGTGCTGGAGAAGGCAGGGTGGTAGTGAGGCTAGACCTGTGCAGAGGCACCAGTGGAGCCAATCCAGCACCTATACAGCCCCAGCCTCTCCACTGCCCTGCCCTGCCCTGCCCCACCTCTGGGCCAGATGGCCACTGTCAGGATGGGGCTCAACAGCTCTCCCCCACCACACCAGCTACTGCTGTCACTGTTCCCTAGCATTGTCCATTGCAAAAAAGAAACCACCTATAAAGAGACAACTACCACCACCCAGCTGCCAACAAACTCCACAGGTGCCACTGTGTGATGTTCAACCTGTGTTTCCTCCTTCCTTTCCCTGCATCTGGGGGGTGCAGCCAAAGTGACCAAGCATGTGGGAGATTGCTCCATAGGGTCTTAACACAGGCTGCCAACTCCATAATCCAACTTAGAAATATTTTATTAAACTTATAGGGAAATGAGGATTGGATATAAAAATCAAGGTGGCTCCACATTTGTGGAGTGCTGCCCCTCATGGCTCACCTGGCGCCTTCATTACGTATCTTTAGGTGCCAGGCATAAATGATTCTCTATAACCAGACCTTCGGCTGATTAATCAATTTATGCCCCTTTAAAATGTGGGGTCAGGGTACTGTTTTTGGTTACTATGTGGTGTACTTTTGTGTTCTTATATTGTAAACTGCCCTGTGATCCTCAGATGAAGGGCAGTATAAAAAAGTGATTATTATTAATAGTGTTTGTCATAGCTGAAATGAAATCACTACTTAAGGGGTAATCAGCACAGGTACCCACTCCCCTCCCCACAGAGGTTCAAGTGAGGACCACTGAAGACAGCAACACAGCCAAATCACCCCATCTTCATGCTAGTGCTGTGCTTATATTTTCAGTTGATCTGTTTGGGGCCATTTTCTGGGGGAGGATGGAAAGGAGAAATGCACCCAAAGAAGGAGAGAGGCAAGGAGAGAGAGAGTTTAATGGTGGTGGCAGCTTTCACCTAGTTACCCTTTAAATAAGGTAGTGAGAATTTAAGGGGGGGAATCAGGCCAGATAACCAATCTTATTTGGATTATTGTTGCACTCATGGTGTGATCTTCAAAACAGGAAGAATTCTCTCTAGAGGCTGCATTGCTCCCACCATGTTCTCTGCATTGAGACCCTGCACCAGGCATAGGCAAACTCTGGCCCTCCATATGTTTGGGACTACAATTCCCATCATCCCTAGCTAACAGGACCAGTGGTCAGGGATGATGGGAATTGTAGTCCCAAACATATGGAGGGCCAGAGTTTGCCTATGCCTGCCCTACACCATCAAAGCTTCCAATGCCTACATGAAATGTCATGAAAACCAATAAAAGCCATAGCTCCCAGAAATCATTATGATGAAGCCTGCAGCCCTCAGATATAGAAAACAAACCCTTCCAATATGTTTAACCAAAGTATTTAATGTAAACAAAATTTAATATAAACATGTTACCTCTATGTGCATCAGGGATCCCTCTCCTAATTAACATGGGGTGCCTTTCATCTACAAAATGCTGTGCAAACAGTCATTAGGCTTCAGGTTACCCCAGATACTTATGCAAGCTGTCATTAGACCCATTATCCAGAAGAAAAAAATGAGACTCCAATGGTTGACATGGTTAAATTACCCAAGCTCAACCCCAGTAGTACTTGTCGTTGTTGTTGTTCAGTCGTTTAGTCGTGTCCGACTCTTCGTCACCCCATGGACCAGAGCACGCCAGGCACTCCTGTCTTCCACTGCCTCCCGCAGTTTGGTCAGACTCATGTTGGTAGCTTCGAGAACACTGTCCAACCATCTCGTCCTCTGTCGTCCCCTTCTCCTAGTGCCCTCCATCTTTCCCAAAATCAGGGTCTTTTCCAGGGAATCTTCTCTTCTCATGAGGTGGCCAAAGTATTGGAGCTACAGCTTCAGGATCTGTCCTTCCAGTGAGCACTCAGGGCTGATTTCCTTAAGAATGGATAGGTTTGATCTTCTTGCAGTCCATGGGACTCTCAAGAGTCCCATGGACTTATCCAGTACTTATCTAGGTGTAAAAATGGTGTTCATCTCAGTAAATCAGCCTCCATAATATTCAAGTTAAATGTCAATGCAGAGCCAGATGAAAGGCCCATTGAAGAAGAAAGAAGAATATGAACATTTAACTTGAACAAAAATTGGGATTTCCACTAGTACTAGGGGTAGTGATGCTGGGAGCGTGATTCTGAGTAGCAGAACTGAATGGAAAGAAAACCCACTCTTGGCTACTGTGTTGTTGATGGGAGTTGTAGGCACCAGGTCAGGGGAGGGTGCTTTAAATTAGGGGTTTATCCAATTCAGTATCCCATTATGAGAAGGTTCTGTACCTTTAAAACAGATAAAGAAATTTTTTAAGGATCTTTCCTGTGTGCCTTAATTCTTTACCATATGATGCATGCATGTTACCTGATCCAAGTATACATGGATTGCCTCACAGAGCTACTCTGCTCTGTGGCTCCTGTTAGTACTTTGTTCTTTCTCACTATTGGCGGAGCTTTAGCCTGGAAACATGGGGTTTGATGCACGGGGACATTATATCTCGTACGGATGGTATGCTTGGTGGCTGGGACATGTAATGACATGAAAAAGGTCCATGTCAGCTTTTCTGTTGGGGTCTGTCCCAGCTCTGTGCGAAGACTCTTCTCAGGTACCAGAATCTTTGATTTCAAGAGCTGGTAACACTACTGTTGACCTTCATGCACCACTACACCACTAGCCAGCCAGAACTAAGCTTCTGTGATCATAGTTTGACTCAACTTGCCAACCAGATGGGTTATAACCTACGACTTCAATGTCCTTATTTTTTGGGGGTGGGTGTCATCCCCTAGAATGGCTGGGGCAACCATTTTATTTTATTTTATTTTTATTGCCATCAGATTGATGGCATATAAATAAAGTACAACTGCAATCTGACAATAAACAAAGCAGTATTTTTTTCCTAACAAGACCACATAACACTGGTCTTGAAAGATTTACATTGGCTCCCAGTACGTTTCTGAGCACAATTCAAAGTGTTGGTGCTGACCTTTAAAGCCCTAAACGGCCTCGGCCCAGTATACCTGAAGGAGTGCCTCCACCCCCACCGTTCTGCCCAGACACTGAGATCCAGCACCGAGGGCCTTCTGGCGGTTCCCTCATTGTGAGAAGCCAAGTTGCAGGGAACCAGGCAGAGGACCTTCTCGGTAGTGGCGCCCGCCCTGTGGAATGCCCTCCCATCAGATGTCAAAGAGAAATACAACTACAGTACCAGATTTTTAGAAGACATCTGAAGGCAGCCCTGTTTAGGGAGGCTTTTAATATATAATCAACTATTTTATTTTATTTTTCTGTTGGAAGCCGCCCAGAGTGGCTGGGGAAACTAATAAATAATATAAAGTATAAATAATAAATTAATTATTAATTATTATTATTATTATTATTATGGTTTTTGTCTTTAAATCCAGATCCTCTCCTTCCTCAAGTAGTAACTGTTGGTCTCATGCCCATAGCCTCCTCATCCTTGCACTTTTAATTATCCCCTTCATGCTTAAAGTATAGTATTCTCCAGCGCTATGGAGCTACTGCAGTTACATACTGTTACAGGGAAGACTAGTGAAATTTTTTGCTCCAGGTTCCACACCCCCAGTAAATCTAGCCTGGGTGCACTTTCATTTATGCCCTGTACCAAATCTGTGTGACAATGCTAAGTGTGTTATCACGTCCACCCTGAAACAATTGGTTCAATAGCATCGGGAAAATATTTAATACTAAAATTGAAAAGCATTCATCTTAGCATTCATTTTGTGTCAATAAGGCCCACAGGGTAATTATGTATTCTATTTTTTTTTTTAAAAAAAAACACCTTTCCTATCAGGGAAGTCTTACTTGCTTGAGCAACACTCCTTGTCTGATCAATATTAACAGTACAAACAAAACTGGCTTCCAGCTATGGAAAGTTATCATTTTAAAATGCACTAAAGGTAAAGGTAACCCTGACCATTAGGTCCAATGGGCCACAAAATAAAGCTTGATTTCAGTTAAGTCTTATACGTATCACATAGATTACCTAAAGAAACACCATACTGTTGCATGCTACCCCAATCTCCAGGCAATGCCAGATTCCTGGAGTTCCAAACACAGGGTTTGGTTACCTTGGAATGAGGTATAATGGGGACTGAGATATCTCTATAATGTGTGGTTTATTTACACATATATACAACCTGAGTTTACGATGGAGGGGTTCACAGCATTAACACCTCAAGGGGGCCTTGATTCTCCCATAGCCGCAACCTTGGATTGAAACAGAAATCAAACATTGCTCTCACAGTCTCTTTCCAGCTCACTGCTTTGCTTCTAAGCTCACATCGCTCCCCTCTGGCCTTCTGTCTTTCTACCTGTGAGTTGAGGAACTACCTGTGCCATCTTGCACAGAACCCCTTCCTTTGTGCTCCCATTATCTTAGCAGGAAGCTAGCTTGGCTATTCTGGGAACTAGAAGGGGGCCCAGGCATTCACCCTCACCCCACAAAAAAACTCATAACAATACTAAATCAGTAAATAACTTAAAAGAAAAACTCCTCAAGTATCACTCAGCAGATTGAATCATCCAGAACTTTAGCACTGTTTAATTATTCCTAAGGGCTTTTAAATAGATCAACCTTGTGTTAATTATATTTTCTGAACTTGACTCAAAATCTTTTTAGCAGTGAATCATTAAGGAAACTTGGCTTCATGGAATAACAGAACACTAAAGCAAAGGTGGATTTAAGGGAGTATGACCACTTCAGTCGCACTGGGCGGGGAATCTCATAAGCGCTGCCCTGTTAGCTGCTTTATTTGTGAAGCTGTAGAGGACATCTAAAATTGTGTGAGATTCTGCAGAGCATGCAAGATATAAAGCAATCTCATGCAAAATTGGCACCAATGTTAGTGCCACTTCTTTACCAGCAGCAGAGCCTGCAGGATGGGCAGAGAAGTGGCACCAGCGCCAGCAGGTAAGACGGCAGCGCCAGCAGCAGAGCAGGCCGAGGCAACACATCCTGTTTCACCTCAAGTGGCAAAATGGGACACCCCGCCCCAATAAAGATGGATGTGTGTGTTACAACTAGAATCTGTATGCTCCCATCATAACTAACATGATTTTTCAGGCCTTCCTAAACTTTGACAGGCAATGCTTTATAATCCTCTAGCAAAACGCCTCTGAAATAGAAGTGTGCGCACACACCATTGGCCCCTAGTGCTATTAGATGTCACAACAAGAAGTAGATATGCACACAACCATCACAGCATCAACAGTTGACAAGCACCCACACACATAAGCCAAGCTAGGGAAGGAAGACAAGAAAGATTAAGGAGCTGCATTGCATCAGGTCAGACCACTGAGCCATCTAGCCCACTGTTATCTACTTTGATTGGAAGTGTCTCTCCAAGTTCTCACGCCTTCCATCACCTGTTATATGATCCTGTTGTCTGGAGTTACCAGGGATTGAACTTGGGAACTTCTGTATCAAAAATATGTGCCCTGTTATCGAGCCAGGGTCCATTCCCGAATCAAGTGACTGCTTTCTTTAGAGGGGATTTCTTAGGGAGGCTCTATTTCAGTGGACAATCACTAGGCCTTTATTATCTGGCTCCCTAGGGTGGGTGGGTGGGGTTTTGTTTTAGAGAAATGAGAGGTATAAGTACTCCAACCTGAATAATTCCAACGGGAAACTGCAATTCTCATCAGCCCAGGTGTGCATGGTCAGTGGTCAGGGCTGCTAAAGAGTCCAAAACCAAATATACTCCGTTTGTAGCGTACAACTTGGTGGTGGTATTTTAAGTCATAAGACGTGCAGGGCACCCATGCATAATGAGGAAAATAAAACAGTCAACATATTACCTTGTTTAAACAAAGGCAACCAATAGCTGAATTATGGCAGCAGAAAAGAAAGAAATGTAAGTTGGCTAAACCTATTAGCAGGGCAGGAAAACCTTTGATTGCATTTCGTATAAGGAGATACATTTTCATCAGGCCTAGAAAACAGCTATAAACCTATAAAGTTTCAAGTGGCAGCATGACTGCAAAAGGATTGTCTCTTCCATCAGAGACTACTGGCAAAATCAAGCTTGGTCCAGGTAGACTTACCCCCAAGAGCCTCCTTGGCTAGTTCTGCCTTTAGTATGAAAATACGGTTTCATACTAACATGGAAAGTAGGCTGGTGATTGGGGGGAAAGGTGGCCTCCCACCACCTCCAAGATGGATCAGCTGGTGCTGTGCAATTCATAATGGGGGATTCAGATGATCCCCCTCAAATGTGCCATGGGACTGTGGAGGTTATAGACCTACACATGTAGAACTCCACACAACGAAAGATCCTGGATAATCAGGACCTCTCATACACACATAGCGGGTGGAGCTCTATGCACATAGATCAATATGAGTGTGGAATCCATCCCTTTTCAAGTGCACTGAACTCATGGTTAGTGAAGGTGGGGGGGGGCGGCATTGGGCATGGTGGCGGCAGGTGACAGTTGCCCACACAGCTTCATGACCTCTATATGTAACATTTGAGTGTCTGGGGGTGGTAGGAGTCAGGCATTTGAATCTCCCAATTGTGACTACAAAAAGCAGAATTTAGGAACACATGAAGGAAAATGCTTCCCGCCGTCTCCCAAAGGGTTCTCAAGAGGGAGTTCCATTGCAACCGAATACTCTATGCATTAAACATTAAGTAAAACATAACATTTCCTCACCAGAGCAATTTCTTCAGATTTTGTTTTACTCCTTTGGAAACGACTTCACTTCCACTATATGCACCCACACAGTTCCATTATTACTATTATTATTGGCATAATTATGGCTTGTTTGCACAGCTTTCACTTAACTTGCATTTTATGATGGGGGTGACTGTTCTTCTGTGTCTGCGGGCACCAAGGGGATCTATGCTTACCTGTGCACACAACTGTATAGACTGTCACATTATGATGACCTTTTTTTTGCATCCTTTGCATCTTCCACGTTTCCATTAAAAAAACCCTGCATATTAAACATATTTGTACAAATGAATTCTCACATGAATAAATACCCAGGGTGGGGGGAGCGAAGTGTGCTTAGCCAGTGATGTGCTCAGAATTGGTGCGGGTTCTTTCTTACACCCAAGTGGGGATGCATAGGACTACCCCTCACCTGCCACTGGAGCTTATTTCTCACACTGGTTTTCATAGTAAAGTCAGGTATTGCCAACCTTTTTAGGTTGCAGGAAAGTTCAGATGTTTGAGTAAGAGCTGTGGGCACTGGACAGAAGTCAGATCCCAAACAAAACTCATAAATTAATCTGAGTTTTGAAAAGTACAGAGAGCTAAAAGAAGAAGTGGGAAAGAGCATCATCACCCTTATAAATACCTCCGTCAGCTCAATGGACTTTTCAAAGGGGGAGGAAAGTGACTACATTTCCCAGCTCATGATTAAGGGGGCACTGAATGTAGAGGTGCTCAGAGACTTTGTAGGCAGTGAAGGAAGACTTCAAGGGCACTACTGTGCCCATCACAGGGGCCACATTGACAACCCCTGGGAAAACCATTACAAACCATACATGTGAACATAGAGATAAAAACAAAGGTTTTAAAAATGCAAGGGGGAATTCGTCTCGCATGTACTGTAGTTGCATGGATAGAAGTATGACATTTCATATACATCATACCTTTACGAGATCAATTACATTATTTTTCTCTCCCTCACACATAAAATTTACATTCTTTCACATGACATTAAAGAGAGTTTGACCTAAAAACACCTGATATCATCATCAAGGAATCCAACCGGAACAAATCTCATGACCTAACCCACAGCTAAGGGAAAGAAGTCACCCTTAAATGCAATGTTGAGTGCCAGATGTCCCCCCCCCCTATAATTATGCAACAAGTGTGTGAGATTAGCATTGAGTCTCTTAGCAGAACAAGGGGTCTGTCAGAAATGAAAGAAATATATGGGCAAAGCCCTCACTGTATCAGACCGCCTCTGATGTGAGCCCAGTTCATTTGCACATATCATCCCACACTCTAGGTTTCCACTATGTAGGTAGAGTGTAGCATTAAAGTAGCCACTAAAAATACAGGGCAGTTGGCCCTTTGCAGTAGTAATTACTATTCCTGCTCACAATGTTAAGCAGATCTCTGCAGAACAGCATTTATAGAATTCATACCATACCAAACAATTATGAAAACATAGGAGAGGGGTTTCATATTGAGATCATAGCAAAACCAGGAATTTAGAAGCATGCATCCAGAGGTTTGTTTTCAGAATGTGTGTGTATTTTTAAAACACTCGCCTCAAAAACACCAGTAGATTATTCTGATGATCCTATAAAATGCCATTTTTAGGAATGTACATTCAGCTGTCTGCAAACCAGAGACACATTTCCAGTGAGAGGGAGGGGGGATTATCCTGTGCTTTCTGATAACAGCTGAGTCAGATTCAGATCAAATTTTGTTCCTGGAAAAATCACACCTGATCTGACACTGTACATGTCAGGATTTAGCTTGAAACAAATGTTTCAAAGCTGAAATTTAAGCTGCTTGGAATTACGATCTACAGCAGAAATAAAGATAGTCCATTTTTTCTATCAGAGCAAACCGACAAGATGATGTTCTCCTAATGCTTCTGTTAAAAAGGGCTAGCACCACACAGACCAAGGCAGAGATCACAGCCAGTTAGTATCATGGTGATCTTTTTGTAAGCTAGATATCCTTTAATACACATCTTGGTCGCCGCCACATTTCTCCCCTTTGCACAAATACTTGGATTGGCACGTCTCTCCCAACAGCCCTGCCTGAAACACATTTACGTGGAAGCAAGTCCCCGTGACTTCGTTGTGTTTACTTCCGCATAATGCGATTAGAAGCAGGGTGCCTAACAGGTGTTAAAAGACTCAAAGAAAGGCACAGGTATATAGAAGTCTATGGCACACTCTTCAGTGAAAACACAATGGCTCACACTCCCAAGTGCAACTGCAAATAATCGGGGCTCGGTGTTTGGCAGAGAAACGGCTCAGAGTGAGGGGCTGTCCAGACTGACGGATGGAGGCGTAGCGTTTTGAATTAAGGAGTCGTGCATTATAGGACAGCACTACTTTAATAACCTTTAAAAGGGGGTGGGGTGGGGTCAGAAACTTTTAATTCTACACAACAATAAGAGCCTATAGCCCTAGTTCAGCAGCTCGGAGATCGATCCCCTCTTTGATTTAACTTAATTCAATATACATTACGAGCTTTCCAGTCACACAGTTCGGAAGGAGTTCCCATCACCTTCCTTGAGAACACCCAGGTCAGCCTCATTAATCTCCCATCCACCTCGCCACCACCAACCTCGAAGACGCCGCCACCAACCTCGAAGACGAACGCAAACGAAACAAAAAACACAAACCCTCGGCTCCCTTTTGCTAATTCACTTCGGGCTGCAAGCACCAATCGATTGGAAAGTGCATTATTAAATTAAAAGTTTGCGCCATTGAGTAATGGTTATAGGGTTAAAAGGCCCGCCACGTTCCTCAGCTACGTGCCCGTCCCCGGCCGCCCCCAACCATGCCTGGATCAGTCTATTATGCCCTGGAATGGACGTGCCCACCGTCCGGGGTCGGGGCTTGGCCTGCGGTCAAACGCCGCTTCCGAGCCCCGCGCCTGCCCAGCCGAGCGGTTGCTCGCTCGCTCCTCCTGCGCAAGGTGCACATCCCCTCCAGAGGCCACGCCGCCCACCGGAGCCAAAGCGCGAAGCCGGCGCGGCAGCAGCCCGCCTCTGCGGGAGGCAGGAAAGGCTCGGCACGTTCCCAGCCGCTCGGAGTTTTCAAGCGGGGCTGCCTTCTTCTAACGAGGTGGGATCTGGACAGTAGGAAAGGAACGTGCGCGCGAGCGCGTTCGGTTTCCAAAAACGGCTCTAGAATGCGCCCCCCAAATCGCAGACCTCTCCTTCCTCGGCTCACCCACTTTCCTACCCTCCCAGTCGGAGAGAAGAAGTCCGCCGCGAGGAAAGTCGCCTGCACTCACCGGAGCTAGGCACTCCCCGCCCCGCTGTGCCAAGCCATGGGCGTCGAAGGCAGCCAGCAAGTCCCAGCTCGGGTTAAATCCTCAGGCACATCTGCCGCTTGCAACCAATCCCCACCGGATCCCTCCTTCCTCCTGCTCAGGTGCCCAGAAACTCCGCGCGCGCTGTCTCCTCAGGCGCCCGCCCGTGCCCGGTTACTATTCCACCCGCTTCCACGGCGCTTATCGAGCTGCTGCTGCTGCTGCTGCTGCTGCTGCTGCTGCTGCTGCTGCTGCTGCTGCTGCTGCTGCTGCTGCTGCTGCTGCTGCTGCTGCTGCTGCTGCAAGAGGCTGCGTTTCTCCACTTGCGTGCCGCACCTCGCCGCTCCAAGCGGAGCGCATAGCGCCGCCTGGCTGCCGCGCGCAAGAAGGGCGGCGGGGACGGCGTCCAGAAAGCTCGGCACGGTGCGGGCGCCCTTCCGCCTATTTAAAACACACCTCAGCTGAACGGAAGGGGAGCGCGCGACTTGCTCGCGGGCGCGTGCCGTTGTAGGCGACTGCAGCCAATAGGGGAGGGGAGCGCCTGCCCGCCTGCTTGCCCGCCTGCCTGCGCGGGCAGGTACAGGCCGCGCAAAGCGGTGGCTTACAAGCCCCAGCTGCGGCCCGCCGCCCTCTTTGCCCCATTTGCAGCTTTTCAGTGGCTCGCGCCTGTCAGTGGACAGGCGCTGATTGCCTGCCTCACAAAAACCCTGTCTCGGTCATGCGGAAGGAGAAGGCGGCGGTGCCCTAAGCCTGTGGGCAGCTGCTGTTTTCTTCTGCTGGGCTATGGGTCAGTATAGCAGGAAAGGGTCATGTTGCCCAGGACACATTCATCATTGCACCCCCAAGGGTGACACTGCAATAAACAACACTCATTTTGAAGGTAGAGTCTGAGAGGGTTTACAGGCAGTCAGGAACTAGCCAGACTCAGACCCGCTTAGCTGCTTTTACACACCCTCGGCTTATCTACCGTAGCTCTGTAAAGGCGACTGAAGTGATGGTGTTTATTATGCATAATTTGAGTCGGCATGAATAAGCCGCCTTGGGAAACTGGTGAGACAATATTTAGGCCTACTGCCAGAAATTCTGTGGTGGTACAATGTACCCAAATATGGGTAGCCAGATAGGGGGAGAGTTCTTTACTTTCTTTGAAATTAATAAATATACCATTTAATTGTATAAAATGATTAAGCATCGGCCATCCCAGTGCCTTTACACTTGTCGGCATTGTAACACACTGCGAAGTGGCAGCAGGTTTAGTTCTTACTGAGCAGTGAACCTGCAAACTATGTCTGAAGACGGGGGATATGCCATTGGGTTACATGCTCCCTCTTCCCCTATTTTGGACAGATTCTTCTTTCCCAGTTGTCACAAGTGTAATTAAAAACTTGTTAGTTTGCCTCTCATATCTGATCTGGTTTGAGATTGCCTCCAAATTTTGCATGCCAATTTGGGAATATGGAATTGGCACATGAGAGGGAAGAAGGAAGCACTTTTTTGATGCTGTGCAAATGTGGCCAGTTGCACCCAAACACAAACTGATGTGAAGCTTTGCTCTTGAAAATGAACTCACAAAGCAGCTTGTGCTGATGCTACAGAAATCTCCCTATGTCACTGCTCCCCTGCCCTTACACCAATACAAACCCCCCTGTCTATGGTTTGCTACCACACAATGTGCTGCTGCACATGGACTATACATCACCACCTGCATTCAGTTTTATATGGCATCCATCCATGCTGCTTGTCTGAAGCAACATCCATCTGGCTGCTTCACTGTTTGATGCCTGCATTGCAATTAGCACCTCCTGCATCACAAGACCCAGGAGCACTGGCACTTGTTTTGTTTTTCTGTTCCTTTCTGAATAGCAGTTTCCACCCTTGAAACTACAGAGCATCATGTTAATATTTTCTAGCTGCTTTATACAAATATGGAAGGCTTGATCTCATAGCTAAAATGCTCACAGGTGCTGTTCCTTAAGCATCTCAGGTGGCCCAGGTATTCCTCGGCTTGTTCACCTTACCTGTCTACTGGGCTACAGGGTTGCCTTCTGCCTCTGTGTAAGGTTTGCTCTGCAGTGTCAGGGAAGGAGATGGAAGCAAGTTCCTGGCTCTTGTGATCCAGGATGTGCTAATTGCAATGCAAGCATCAAACTGTGAAGCAAAGGCTTCTTAACAGCATGATTCTCCATCAAGGATTTTGACAGCAAATCCACCACTGGGGGATTGCTTTTTCCTTTTTGCAATACATTTTAAATATATAGTATGCGCAATTAAGTTTCTATTTGCTATGGCAACTTTCCCATCCAGAAATTTGTGTTGTGCTCTCATTGGGAAAGGGTTCTGCATTTGGCCCTTTATTTTGTGGCTATGGCTGAAGAAGGAAGAGTGAGCTACAATTAACATTTGCTTGCAAAAGGATTTGCTACTTTTTGGTTGAAAACAGCTCTCCTGTAAATTGATCATTTGCTATTCAGATGGTTTCCTGAAGTATCAGTACCATTTGCCCCTAATGCCCCCAGAATACGTGACAGAGCTCGCTTCTTGCAAAACCCAGATGAAATAGCCTTATGCATTAGCTCTGGGAATCTACTCCTGATGTTATGCTCTGTTGCCTTTTCTACAATAGAGCACAGCACTGGGTTGATAGAGAGCCACAAGGGATTACATAGGGGAAAGCACTGAAATGCTGAGAGAAACAGTTGAGTCAACTGGATGATAAATGAAAGGCAGGCTCTCATTACAAAGGGAGGCAACTGTACTTGTTTTTGGAACTTTGTATACTTTGTTAATGCTCCTGTAGCCTTTTTCTTAAGAGTAGAAGAAAATATTTGGCAACTGGTCAGTGTAAGAAACAGCAGAGCTAGTCAAATGAACAAAGATGTTTCAATAACTACCTAAGTAAAAAGTTTAACAGGGAAAAATGACAAGAAAAGGCTAGAAAACTAGAAAAGGAGGAAAGGAAATACAGGGTGGATGGAGAGGAATTACAAGAACGATTGCACTTAAATGCCAGTTTTTAACTATGGTATGTGTGAAGTTCTAAGTTAAAGGACACAATGTGTGATTGCAAGGGTGACCTCATGTAACCGTGATAAAAGTAACAAAAGTCCCCCTACAAACAAAAGTAGAATTTGTTGATGACAAATGTATTGACAGGGTCCCTGGACAATTTGTGGCCTTTTTAATTGCAGACTATTTTTAAACTTAATTCCAACATCCCCTTATCTGGATGAATCTCATCTTCATAGAGCAGTTTCTATTTTTCTCTCTGGACTTGAATAATGGTGCAGTTGAGTAGGATGAAATAACGAGCTGCTTTTCAGACCATTCAACAAAAGACTTCAGTTGGGATAGCTACAAGAAATTCAGACCACAGCTCAGAGGGCTTGTATTGCCTAAGAATTTTACTCCAGCCCAAAGCTTCTGTGGAAATAATCTGTTCATGATGACCACCAGCTGGAATTCATGGGATGTGATTAATTGAAGTTGAACATTATAATACAGAATGGGACTTTAGTGCTTCTGGCTGGACAGAACAGCTTCAGCTTGGGATCTGTGCAGAAGATAAACAGCACTAAGAATAGTTGCAAAAGCTTAAATGCAGTAATGAAGGAATGACTAACAAAACTAAGGAGTGTAAACAGAGACTTATTTTTTATATACGGTGCATAAATTCTTCTACTACAAATTCATTGTCGGTGAAAAATTTGGATATTGATAGCATTAAATGTTAGGTAAATTAATGGAGGACTGATGCATCAATCACTTTTATTTTCAGAAATCCTGTTATTCTTGAACTAAAATGATTGAGGAGTCAACAGAACCATCTCGCTTATGTTAATTCTACAGTAAGCCCACAACTTAAGTACATTTAACTTGTGTGCATTCAACTTTATGCACTTAGCTAAAAATTAAAAATAAAATAAAAGGGAGGAGGACATCCATGAAAAAAGACTTTGGCAAACCCACTAACAATTGCACACAATGTGTTTTGTCTATGCATTATTTTGGCTTTGGGTGCATTTTGGCCAAATTCGTTGCGAAAATTAAGGAGTGCATTAGATTCGATGGTGCATTAGGTAAAGGTAAAGGGACCCCTGACCATTAGGTCCAGTCGTGACCGACTCTGGGGTTGCGCGCTCATTTTGCATTATTGGCCGAGGGAGCAGGCATATAGCTTCCAGGTCATGTGGCCAGCATGACAAAGCCACTTCTGGCGAACCAGAGCAGCACACGGAAATGCCGTTTACCTTCCTGCTGTAGTGGTTCCTATTTATCTACTTGCATTTTTGATGTGCTTTCGAACTGCTAGGTTGGCAGGAGCTGGGACCAAGCAATGGGAGCTCACCCCGTCACAGGGATTTGAACTGCCGACCTTCTGATCAGCAAGCCCTAGGCTCAGGGGCAAAATTTGCCAAGGCAGCCCAAAGTGGTGCAGCATATGCAAGTACGGCAGATACTTTCACATTAAACAGCCTTCTTTATGGTCCAGCTCTCACTTCCATACATCACTACTGGGAAAACCATACCTTTAACTATACGGACCTTTGTCAGCAAGGTGATTTCTCTGCTTTTTAAGATGCTGTCTAGGTTTGTCATCACTTTTCTCCCAAGAAGCAGGCTTGATCACTCACTGCGTACTATAGTATATATAATGAGTTGGTATCACATTTTTTAAAGCATGTGGAATTGACTTTTTCTAGATTGCTTTGTTTATCAGTGAACCACATCAGGGCCGTCTTAAGCGCCCCTGGCGCCGTGGTGCGCCAGATCCCTCCGGCGCCCTCCCGCCCCATTTCCCAGCGCGGTGGGCAGGTGGGCGCCGCACGGCTGCCACAGGCGTGGCGGGCAGACGGGCAGGCGCAGCGCGGTTGCCGTGGGCGCAGCTGCGCGGCGGACCGGCCGGCCAGCCAGCCAGCTGGTGGACGCAGCTCGTGGCGCCCTCCTAGCGGGCTGGCACCGTGGTGCCCTGCGCCACCCAGCCTGCACGTAGGGCCGGCCCTGAACCACATCTTTGTTGGTAAAAACTTCATTGGTTTGAGATTCATCACATGGGAGTATTTATCATTGTTTGAATAAAATAAGGCAAATCTGTGGAATATCCAGACTTTGGCTGATCAGTAGTTCGAATATTTCTGTTTCCTCTGTTCTGCAGATGGTAGCAAAGTGATAGTAACAAGTGTATCTCTAATTATGCAATTTGAATGGGAGTGATAAGGCAGAACAGATTTATTTACACTAGTAATCTAACTTGCTGATAAGAAACTTCAGTGAAGCTGCTAATTGGAGATCCTGTTAAGCAGGACATCAGCCATCATTAAATATTCTGTTTAAACATTCATTTTTGCACTGGTTGGGTATAAACCCTTTTGCTGGAACAATTATGTCCTTGGAGGAAGCGAGATTAATTTCCAAATGAGAGAGGGAAATTTTGCTTTGGAATTGGCTTCTGAGGGCAGATTTCATATGAAACCTTTCCTACACAGATTACCAGAGGGAGGGGGGGGCAGAGAAGTGTGATGAGTTCTGCATGTAGTATGTGACAGTTGTTTATTGGGTTTTCAATAACTCAAATTACTGAGCTGATTGTTGATGGTGCTTTTATAAGGTAAATATAGATGCAGATATTTTGATTTGATTTTTTTTATTAAAAAAGTGTGTTATAATTATTGAAAATGTTAACACTGTATTAGGAACATATTGCTACAGAATTCTTATTTGGTTATTTTTATGTATTGCTCTTTGTTTGTCTACTGTGTATATTGTGAGTATCCTTGAACACTATTTCTTGGCAAAAAGGTGGCAGAAACACTAAATATTTAGGAGTACTGCACAGTGGTGTCCAGTAATATTTAGCAGTTGTGTTCTCACAGAACAAGAACATTTTTAACTGATAAAAATATCAGTAAGATTTTAATATGTTTTTTGTAAATCACACACCGATGAGGCATGTGATGTCAACATGAGGATTTTACATAAGACATCTCTAGAGAGTGAAAAAACTAACCAAGCCAAGATACTTTATCAATAAATAGTCAAAGAGTAAAAAGAGTTCCTTACATTAGCTTAGGTAGAAGAAATTGGTTATAGAAGAAACACTCATATATTTTTTCTTTCTGCAGAAAGAGAAATATTCTAATAAGAATAAGCACATATTCTTTCATTTTGTTGTCCTGAAGTCAACCTATACTGAACTGCAAATGAAACACATTTTTATTTAGAGAAGTACTGAAGGGAAGTAAAAAATCAATTAGAGGGATTTTTTTTTATCTTCAAGGGCAAGGAGAAAAATAATTACAAAGTTCAGCCAGTTCAGTTCCTCTAACAGAAGCTGTATCTGGGATGACCAGAAAGGGTATCAGTCAAAAGTATCTAACAGTAAACAAGGCACCATGTACAAATTATGTGTTGTCAGCTGCAGTCCCAAGAGTGCCCGAGATTCTAAGAAATAATGTCTTGTTAGTCAAGCTCCAGAGAACTTGGTATTTTGATTTGTTGGCATAAAATTTTGTGGTGTGATTCTGCCTGAGTGAGCAAGCAAGAGAAAGAAGGGGGTATGGTGCGCTATCTTCCATTCAAAGGGAAGGTAGTTCAAATTATGTAAACCTGGAGTTGTTCTACTCAGAGTAAACTCAGGGGAAACAATTGAACTTAGTTAGCTATGGCCATTAATGTCAGTGGGTCTGCTGTAACACTGGATACAACCCTTTCATTCCATAGTACTGAGGTGAGATACTCTGAAGCCCAGCTTGTAAAAAATGTGCCTAAGATTAGTAGTTGCTCCACAGTCTAGGTTTGCAATATTTCAAAAAGTAAAAACCAGGACACCCAAAAAGTTGTTGAACTCGGAAAGTCTCCACGGATGTCAATTCCAGCTTTGAAATCCCGGTATTATGCAGGAAAATCCGGACATATGGCAGCCCTACAATAACACAAAGGAAAAGATACAATTATTAGTGATCATTTAGGTCTATAATGGCAGAATGCTTATTTCCTTCACTTCTTTTAACTCTGTGTGGTTGAGGCACAAGTCAGCCACCTGTCAACAAAGGACTAGGGGTTCTTTGTATTGTGTTAAAGGTAAGGGTACCCCTGACCATTAGGTCCAGTCGCAGACGACTCTGGGGTTGCGTGCTCATCTTGCTCTATAGGCCGAGGGAGCCAGCGTTTGTCTGCAGACAGTTTCCGGGTCATGTGGCCAGCATGACTAAGCCACTTCTGGCGAACCAGAGCAGCACACGGAAACGCCATTTACCTTCCCGCCGGAGTGGTACCTATTTATCTACTTGCACTTGATGTGCTTTCAAACTGCTAGGTGAGCAGGAGCTGGGACCGAACAACAGGAGCTCACCCCAACGCGGGGATTCGAACCGCCAACCTTCTGATCGGCAAGCTCGGTGGTTTAGACCACAGTGCCACCCACGTTCCCTGTATTGTGTTAGGCCACTCCGAAATCAGGTATTAAGGATGTTCAGCCCTTTCCCTCTCTGTACAAAGCATAGTTTTTTTCTGTCTTCCTGTGTAGCATTGTTTTCTGTCGCGAGAAAGCTAAAAGAAAGACAAAAAAGCAGATATTGATTCTGCTGCTGGGCCTACCCCTTCCAGATTTGGAGATCTGGAGGGAGGTTGCTCATGAGCTTAAGTATTTTCCAGAAGCTGAAGGGAGGGAGGAAGAGGGGAAAGAACATTGTATCAACAAACTTTTGCTTATTAAGCCATCGAAAAGGGGAAAAGAACAACACAAACATATGGGAGACAAAAAGCACAGAATAAAAATGGGAAATAAGTGTTTGTGTGAAAATGAATTTTCATTGAACTCCCTTCAGTAGCTATCCATTATATATGGGCATGCGATACAGGAAAAAAATGTAAGATCAGGAATAGAAATTTGTAATGGTTGTGGCACGCAAGGAATTCAGTGAGTGGAGAGAAAAGACTACATTCAGTATTCATTTCAAGCAATCGGGAAACAGTAGCAACAGTGAGAAATAAAATAGGTAGTAAAACCCAAAGAGCATAAAGGCATTAAAAAAGTTCTAGCAACAGAAGAATTGTAATCTATCTGGGCAAACTAGAAAGCACTATTAATAGAAATAAAGTTCTCAGTAGGTATGCGGATTTAGAATGGCCTGCTTTTTAAAACAATAACAACAAACCAGTGATAGTAATAAGAATATACTGTATATCAGTCTAGATATGATGAAGCATCAAGAGTTGATTAGGTAACAAAGATGTTCAATGGAGGCCATAAAAACAAGGGGAAATCTGGACAGCACTAAACACAATCTGGTTAAGCCTTAAATGAAAAGGAGCATTAAAGAGGGAAAGACAAACAACAGCCGTGCAAACCTTTCAGTGCACATTATTCTGTGTCGATGTGATCATAAATCCAAGGCCTGTGCTATTCTGTTCTCAGTAGTAAATATGTGAGATGCATTCCAAATGGAAGACAAACCTCGTTGATTTTCCCAGGAAGTTTACACTTAAAGGAACACAGGCATGCTGACAAATCATTGAGGCAAGCACTACAGCATAATAACAAAGACACCAAAGTTGGGATTGATCACATCGTGGCAATACAAAACAACTCTCCTAATGCAAATCTCGCTATCCAAATATCTTTGCTATTGCAATCCATTTAGAAAACGTGGGCAATTTTACACATCGATATCCTGTGTCCCTCAGAATGAGGGAAATCAGAGGGCCAAAACAAATGAAAGAAATGACTCATGGAAGTTTTCAAAAATGCAGTGATCTGGGTAGGCTCATGACCATAGCAAATGACCTGGAGTCGTTTTTTTAACCTTAGGTAACCTGTCTTCCTCAAAACTAAAAGGGAGGTGTTCTTAAAGGTCACCCGATCAACAAAATTTTAGCATTCCCATACTAGAGCCCTGAGCAGAGCCTTGAGCACACCCAGCACAAATGGGCAGTTTCTTTTATTGACAAAGCACCAACTTACAGTAGCTCCTGAGGTGCTCTAAACATGCAAACACATGTTTCTGGGGGCTAGGGGGCTGGTGCCCCTCCCTGGTCAGAGCTAGATTGTTGGAACAACGGGTGGTCATGCCTACACCCAAACTTAAGTACCCTCGAGTGCAAGCAACCTGCAACAAAGTTGTCGCTGTGACCGCCTGCCCCACTAGGGATACAGGAGGGGATGGAGGGGATTCTGCATGCCCCCTCCCTTCAGATACTCCCTTTCCCCTCTGCTCCTGATGCGTTCTGTCCTTCCTCCAACTCCAGCTCCTGTCCTGTGTTCTGCAACCATCCCCCCATCGCCAACTGTTCAGACCCCTCCCCATCCTCCAGCTCCGGCTCCTTCCCTGTGGGAGGCACAAAATCCCATAAAGCACTACATCCTTCCACTGGATCACCCTCTGACCCTGCTCCCTCCTTCACCCTTCACTGCCAGTCCTTGACAACTAGCTAGAAAGTTGGGTTGTGGTATACATGTATCCCAAGAGACATTGACATGGATCCAGGATATTTGGCCCAGTTTAAGAGGTGTATGTGAAGGAAATGGTATCCAAGGAGTAGAATAATCTTCAGTGGTTGGGTGGTTTTTAAACCCTTAAAAAACCCTTATCCCTATCCCTGAATTGTTTTGATGATGGGTCCAAGGTGGGCTGGATATCTACCAAGATGGCACAGGGCAAATCTGTCTGATATCGGGACCACACATCAGCCCCACAGGATGACTTGGGCAGTCTGTGCACAGCCTTAGTCTTCGACACCAAGAAGAGACTCTCCTACCCTGCTCCATCCATTTAGGCACCTGGAGGACATCCCACTTGACTTTACAAAGAAGCAGATAGTTGGGAACAAATATAATGATGGTGAAACTTGGATGCAGATGGCTGAAGCAGAATGGAACACAGGGTCATACTCAGATACACTCATAAAGGCTTGAAGGTGATGTTCATGGCACTCTTTAAATAACCCGATTTGTTCTTAAACATGGACCCAAAGCACAGCCAGAAACATTTGGCTAATTATGCAGACAGCCAGTACTAGGCTGGCCAAGTTAATTATGAAGACTATCAACAATGGGCAAAACAAATTACTTGGGCAGAATAAGACACTGCTACTCAGTGACTAATAGCAAAACAGCTTGCCCAGACAGATAAGTAAGGGAGGACACAGATTCATACCACACACCAGATGGGTTTTCCAGTGGCAGAGGCAAATAATTTCAAAAACACGCTCCTCCAGCAACTTTAAATGACTGTTCCTGCAATCCCATAATGAGCTTGTGCCTTTTGAATAAAGATGCTTCCCCTATGCGCCTCCAAAATAAAGTAGGCAAAATAATCTCTCTCTCTCTCAGAAAAATAATTTATTCACATCCCACCTTACTAATTATTGGTCCAACTGTGTGAAAGTTATGGGACTTTTATGACCCTAAATTTGCTCATATTTAAAATGAGAGTTAAAAGCTCTCTAAGCAATTTTTCATTTTGGGGCACAATGGATTATGGCAGCCAACCAAATTCTGGAATCCCCACTCCACTCCCAGTGTCTGCATGCTGGATAAGAGATTTATATATGAAAATATGCATGTAAGTCCCATTTAGCATGAATGAAGTGGAGAAAACAGATAACTCAGCATACTAATTGATCTGTGTATTCTCTGGCCCCTGTACAAATGTATCATCCATTACACAGTTGTTGGAAGATAGTGTTGCAGCATGGGAAGAGGACAGTCAGAAGGAGCAAGATCTCAATTACCTGTACATACACTGAACTGAATGTGTGCAAAGGTAAATGAAACAAATCATTTCCCCTAGAGGACCATTAATGAGCAAGCCATAACAATTATGAATGGGTGGCGATAGCCTGTGTGGCAAGTAGAAATGGACAGATCAGTCTGTTTCTGGTGCCCCATCAATTCCACTTGTCTTCATTCCTAAGTCCATTTTGTTTGGTTGCTGCATTAATGTGCTGTTTCTTAAAAAAGAGAAACCCATGAACTTTGCTCTTGAAGTGCCAATTCTTCCTTGTACAAGAGTTCTTCATTGTAAAATGGTCACCAGGGTATCTATGGGAATGCCTGTTATTGTTGCTAAGTTAGCTCTGTTTCCTAATGTAATAATCTAATAATTGAGAGGTCATTCTCAACTGATCTTAAAAGATTGTTCACTGAAACATAACTGAATAGATGGGTTCTAATGTATACCTGTATAAGACCTTAGTAATTTCATGCTTTTGAGGTGCAGATATTATTTAATTTTTGATCATAACATTATTTTCATTGCTTTCTTGTCCAATGCCACCTCACTTTAACGTGGCTTTCTATAACATTTACCTTGTACTGTAGCTGAAGAATTTCCAAGACACTGGGGAACCTTTTCTGCCTTTCACGAGGCCATAGCTCTTTGGACTTTTATTTAGAAAATCCATTAAAGTTTACAACACAACTGAACTAATATTTGCAATAAGGGAGTTGGAGATAAGTAATGTGTCTGATAAATGGAAAACTGCCCCAGGGTGCCTGGAGATTACTGTAATTTTGAAGAAGGCAGCTTATTTACAGGGGGGAATTCTTCTTGTATTATTTCTTAGTTTGCTGCATTACAGGGAAGGGAAAGTGACACAATGGGGATCGTGGTCAGGGAAGAAGCATTGTACAAATGCTGTAATTGCCCAGGAATTCCTTCTGGTAAAGATACTGTTAAAAGCTAAAGGATGACCTTGGATGTAATGAGGTCTTTGATAATTCCAGACTCTCCAAGTGTCATGGGCGTACCCAGGACCAAAGCTAGGGGGGCACACCAGCCATGCCCCCCAGCCACCCGATTGGCTAGCTGGCAATGACATGGCCAGGATCCCCCCAGGAGGCATGGTCAATGTGCACACCCCCCAGAGAAAAGGGGGCCATTTGCAAGGCAGCACACGGAGCCACCCACACTTGCACTCCTGCCTCGCCCGCTCCTTTAAGGGCAGCGGTGACCAAAAAGAGGCAGCAGCAGCAAAGCTGCCTCCGTTGAAGGAAACCTGGACCTGGACCTGGGCTAACTTCAGCCAACACTCTTTCAAGTCACAGCGAGCACAGCACAGAAAGTGCTGCCCCACAATGCTCCACGGCACTTCATTTGCCGTTTCGCCGCTGCCGCTGCCGTTTCACTTCAGCCAAGCAGGATGCACAGCATGCAACACCCCTGCCTGTCCTCTCCAGCTGCCCTGCTTCTAGGGGAGGGCAGCTGCCCCCCTACCCCATGCTGGGTACGCCCATGCCAAGTGTCCCTATTTTCCAGGGACATCCCTGATTTAGAGAAGTCATCCCAGTTTCTGATCTGATCCCGGAATGTCCAACTTTCCCCTATTTTCATTGGAGAAATCTTGACAGGTATTGTAGGGTGCCCCTATCTTCATTGGAGAAATGTTGAACAGAATGGAGCTATCTAACCCCCAAGCCAGGCATCCCCAAACTGTGGCCCTCCAGATGTTTTGGCCTACAACTCCCATGTTCCCTAGCTAACAGGACCAGTGGTTGGGGAAGATGGGAATTATACCGGTGGTCCAAAACATCTTGAGGGCCGAAGTTTGGGGATGCCTGCCCCAAGCTGTCTGAAGGCAATCCTGTATAGGGAAAGTTTAATATTTTATTATGTTTTTATATATGTTTCAAGCTGCCCAGAATGCTGGGGCAACCCAATAAGATGTAAAATTATTATTATGGAGTGGGACGTCCCTATTTTCATCAGAGAAATGTTGGAGGTTATGCAATTCCTCAGTCTCCAGCTTGATGGAGGAAGGCGTTTGTTTGGTAAGCAGGAAGTAACAGATGAGAAGAGTGCATTGGTCCATTTCCAGTATTATTGCTGACTCTATTAACTTGAGGAACCAGAGACCAAATAGCAAACATGTGCTGGATTATGGAGAAAGCTAGAGAGTTCCAGAAAAACGTCTACTTCTGCTTCATTGACTATGCAAAAGCCTTTGACTGTGTCGACCACAGCAAACTATGGCAAGTTCTCAAAGAAATGGGAGTGCCTGATCACCTCCTCTGTCTCCTGAGAAATCTCTATGTGGGACAAGAAGCTACAGTTAGAACTGGATATGGAACAACTGATTGGTTCAAAATTGGGAAAGGCGTACGACAAGGCTGTATATTGTCTCCCTGCTTATTTAACTTATATGCAGAATTCATCATGCGAAAGGCTGGACTAGATGAATCCCAAGCCGGAATTACGATTGCTGGAAGAAATATCAACAACCTCAGATATGCAGATGACACAACCTTGATGGCAGAAAGTGAGGAGGAATTAAAGAACCTTTTAATGAGGGTGAAAGAGGAGAGCGCAAAATGTGGTCTGAAGCTCAACATCAAAAAAACCAAGATCATGGCCACTGGTCCCATCACCTCCTGGCAAATAGAAGGGGAAGAAATGGAGGCAGTGAGAGATTTTACTTTCTTGGGCTCCCTGATCACTGCAGATGGTGACAGCAGTCACGAAATTAAAAGACGCCTGCTTCTTGGGAGAAAAGCAATGACAAACCTAGACAGCATCTTAAAAAACAAAAACATCACCTTGCTAACAAAGGTCCGTATAGTTAAAGCTATGGTTTTCCCAGTAGTGATGTATGGGAGTGAGAGCTGGACCATAAAGAAGGCTGATCGCCGAAGAATTGATGCATTTGAATTTTGATGCTGGAGGAGACTCTTGAGAGTCCCATGGACTGCAAGAAGATCAAACCTATCCATTCTGAAGGAAATCAGCCCTGAGTGCTGGAAGGACAGATCGTGAAGCTGAGGCTCCAATACTTTGGCTACCTCATGAGAAGAGAAGACTCCCTGGAAAAGACCCTGATGTTGGGAAAGATTGAGGGCACTAGGAGAAGGGGACGACAGAGGACGAGATGGTTGGACAGTGTTCTCGAAGCTACGGACATGAGTTTGACCAAACTGCGGGAGGCAGTGGAAGACAGGAGTGCCTGGCGTGCTACGGTCCATGGGGTCACGAAGAGTCGGACACAACTAAATGACTAAACAACAACAACAATTAACTTGGAAATAGGTAGGAAGTATCTAGATTTTGATCCAAAAGCAGTCCAAGAAAGATCCAGATAATTTTGAGGTTTTTTAACAACCACTTTTTTTCTTTTCAATTATATATTTGGTTTTATAAATCTATATTCTAGCAATGTTGTCATCCTGATTTTGTCCTGGCTTCTTCACATGGTGATCCTTTAGCATTGCTGTGACATTGCTTTTCTATCAGTTGGGAATGGAATTAAGATGTGCAGCCACATGACACAGTATATTGCTTTATATACAGCAGTGCTCATCCCCAGAGGCCAGAATCCTTCTATAATATTTCCTAAGAAGTAAGTTGCATTCCTCAAAAGACCCCTACAACTCTAAATGGTGGTACCACTCACTGGCCACAGCATTTCATGTTGCTGGGGATATCTTAAATGTACTTGCATTCATGGCGCATAGCATATTTTCAAATGTTGACTTGTATAACAGGTGTGTGCACTTTATATGCTAATCTCCTTTGATTATACCAAAATCTCCTACACAATTTTTAAAGTTGGGTGAACATTAACAATGCAGCAATAAAAAAAAAACGAAGTCCTGAAAAATCATTTGGCTGAAGAACGTGATTTGTTCTTTCACATTATCTGAGTCTGGAAAATGAGGGGGGGGGGAATCAAGGCCTAAAGCTAGCACATAAATGCTTTGAAGTGATTGTCAGAAAGCTTATCTATCTATTCTGGGCCCAGTTAAGAATCAAAGCCACTAGTTTCAGAAGGAACTATGGACTATAACTGATCATCTTACCTGACAGATTCAAGAGGCATTCCAACAGTAAAATAAGGGAGAAAATGCTACTCGCTTACCTACTGCTGTAACAGCAAGTAGCTGCCAAGTACAGGAGCGTTGCCAGGCACAGCCTCAGTTGTTAGCTTTCTTCTAATGAAAAAAGATTAGGTGTTCTCATCTCATCAGATGTGATGATGCAGGGAACCCTGCAGCCCTAGGCTTACCATGATGCAGACTTGGCAAAAACTGGACCAGGTATCTTTATTTCTTTTCTTTTTTTAAAGCCTCCTTCTGTACTCCTGATTACTGCAGAAAACAATCTCCATTTTGTTTGATTGTGCCAAAATGAACGCAAGCTTAAAGCAGATGCCACTAGGCATTCTGACAAGCTACTACACCTTCATATAAGAACATTAATTGCTGCGCGCAGCGTCTGATACAGCTCAAATAAGACATGCCCAGTAGTTCTTCTATAATCCCATCATCCTTCCTCATGGTGCATCCTGGAAAATTTCCTAGAATATAAATTAACAGAGAGCACCAGATTAGTGGCCGATGGCTGATAAATTATTAGCTGCGAACAGGGCTTTTTTTCAGCCAGAACTCACTGGAAATTAGTTCTGGCACCTCTCAGGTGGGCGCCATTGCCATTATAAGATAGCAAGGGAGGTGTTCAAGGTGAGATCTGGCACCTCTTTTTCTAGAAACATAGCAGTGGCTGTGAGGGTATGTGGCTGTATTACATGTTTTTAGATATTCTTCATTTCTAGGGTTTAAAAAAATGTTTTTAATTTTTGTATTGTTTTATCATTTTGGTACTGTATTTGCCACCCTGGACTCCTTTGGGAGGAAGGGCAATATATAAATTTAATAAATCAATAGTAGTAGTAGTAATGCTGAAGTTTGATTTTCCTTAGCTGTGACTTTAACATTTCTTCCCTCCACCCCAGGATGCTACACAGTTGAGTTTCCTGACAATTCTCTTAATAACGTCCAGCAAGTTCTTTGGGGGTTCAAGGCTTCTGTGTGTTGGGACTTTGCAAAAAAAGGTAACTCAGGTATAAAATGAAGCCTTCTTTAAACACACTCACACCATAGCTCCCCTACACTTCTTTAATCTGTTTCTTTCAATCAGAGTTAGGCTGGCATCTTGTTCAGTTCAAATGCTGCGTTAAATAGTCAATCAATCAAGAAATTAAATGATATGCCCTTTGTTAAAGTTAATTATGTGAGGATGGACATGCTCTGACTGAGCAGGACCTACTATATTTTTTTAAAAAAACTTTATGCCATTTCGCACCAAATGTTTTGGCAGCTTAATTACAGGCAGGTGGTGTAGCTGATGTAATTACACAGAAGGCTTCCTATTTTGTCATCACACTTAATTAGAGCTGTCTGGATATTGCTCTGGCCTGAAAAGGATGTTTCTTGGATCATGTTTCCATGTTTCTGAAAAAAGATGAAAATGTTAACAAGCTGAGAGCGAGTTGCCTGTTGAATCAAACACTGATGCTGGAATTTGCTTCTCCTTCAACAGAGGAAAAATCATGACATTCATAGGACTGGACTTTGGCCTCTCTTTAGAAAGGCAAAACAAAGGTTGGGATCTCAGTCATGTTTAACTGCTTTAATGAAAAGGCACAACCAGAACAACTAGAACTGAGATAAGTATCTAGAGCACAAAATTGAAAGGCACTACTGTAATCTTAGGCTCTAGAGGGCACTGAGTTGAACTCCTGCTTTGCTGTTTTCCTGGGAGGTCTGCTTCATCTTTATTTTATGCCTGTGCCTTAATTTACCCAAGAGAGAAGAAGTCTTTTTGTCAGAGGGGTTGGTCTTTCAAATTAAAATGCATAAAGTGATGTCCTTCCTTAAACTGAGAATTCTCCGGCTTACCCATAGTGAATCTGAATAATGATGCTAATGGCTTTGAAGGCTTAACAGAGGACAAAAGGCCCTTTCCAGATTGAAGATAAGTCAACCAACAGATGAAGGAAAATGCATGAGAGGACAATCCCATACATCCCTATTCAGAAGTGAGCCCCACCTGAGTTCAACGAGTCTCTCTCCCAAGCAAATGCGTACAGGATTGTAGTCTTGGTGAAGTGGCAAATTGCAGGCCTTTAAGAGAGACTGAGAAATCTTCCCTAGTGATTTGAAGCACAAAAGAAACACTGATGCTGTTCATGACAAATTTGAATGGGATTTCGTGCTTACATCAGAAATGTCTGGTTGTTGCTAGGGTGATCAGATGTACTATTTATCGAGGAAGGTCCTCTGTTTGAGAGGCTGTCAGAGAGCAGGGCCCTCAAAGATGTCCATCAACAGTAAATTAGCACTTGGCAGACCTAGCAGGTGCACAGATTACCTAGTCATAGCCTTTCCCGCTGTGTTGAGAAGTATTGTACTTCTATTTAAATAAAGTCATTCTTTCTAAATGTGCAGCTATACATTAGTAAAGGTAAAGGTAAAGGGACCCCTGACCATTAGGTCCAGTCGTGACCGACTCTGGGGTTGCGCGCTCATCTCGCATTATTGGCCAAGGGAGCCGGCGTATAGCTTCCAGGTCATGTGGCCAGCATGACAAAGCCGCTTCTGGCAAACCAGAGCAGCACATGGAAACGCCGTTTACCTTCCCGCTGTAGCGGTTCCTATTTATCTACTTGCATTTTGACCTTCTTTTGAACTGCTAGGTTGGCAGGAGCTGGGACCAAGCAACGGGAGCTCACCCCGTCACAGGGATTCGATCCGCCAACCTTCTGATCAGCAAGCCCTAGGCTCAGTGGTTTAACCACAGCGCCACCTGGGTCCCTATACATTAGTAGCATGTGCAAATATAGGGTTGCCCTAATTCAAAGAGTGAAAATCCAGACAGAAAAGTTGTTGAGCTTTTTGCCCAACATTGTTGAGGTTCTTTTTTTTTTTTTTGCAAAATCACAAAAACATGACGATTTTGATCTATTTTTAAGGGAAATCGGCAAAAACAACACCAGCTACGTGGGTTGCCATATGTCCAGATTTTGCCAATTTCCACCCAAACACTGCTTCTGATTACAGAATTCCAGGTATGTCTGGGAAATTCCGGACATATGTCAACCCTCTATGCAAATCTGTATCCTCTTTTGTCCTGTTCCTCCTCCTCCTCCTCCTCCTCCTCCTCCTCCTCCTCCTCCTCCTCCTCCTCCTCCTCCTCCTGATGTGTAAACAGTTACTCTCATTCTAGCATTAATAATATGCTGCTTGGGCATGAACAGGATGCTTCCAGGATCCATTCTGATGCTGCTATTAGGCTGAGCAAGTTGCATGGCACATCGCAGGGCTGGGGAACCTATGGCTCTCCAGATGTTGTTTGACTTCCATCAACCCCAGCCAGAAATGATGGGAGCAGCATCCAGAGAGCCACATCTTCCCTCCTCCATGTTGTGGTGGCCAGCAGCAAGGACTCCTTTTCCTCCTCCTATCCACAGCCGGCAAGGCAGCTGTGCCTGAGCGCCCCCCCCCCCCCGGAAAAGGATGCCTCGCTAGCTGGCTGCGGAGAATGGAGCTGAACTGCTTCTCTCTCTCGGAGGAAGCACCGCTGCCGCCTGCTGTCTTTTTTCATTGACTTTGTGGGTGTCAGTACTGGCGGAGGAAGGGGGTGTGGTGGGTGTGGTTCACCCCGGGTGTCATCCCTGAAGGGGGGGTGACATTGCCGCCCCACCCCCTGGGATGCTCGCCCACGGGTGCACAGCATGTGCATCGCTCCAGGTGCCAGAGCAGCTAGCTCTGCTTCTGGGTGTCAGCCCCCCCCCCATTATACTATTGTGGGTGCCCAAACACCCACAGCTCCCCTGAGTTGGCTCCTATGCCCACATTTAAGGGTAAATGC